>NC_071399.1:68833391-70125891 GCF_022682495.2 Desmodus rotundus | reverse complement strand
GGGGACACAGACCTGTCTTAAAGGCACACAGACCAGACAGCAGGGCAGAGAGGGTGGACAGAGAATCTGTTACAAATCATAATTCCCTTCCTTGCCAGCTCCGTGAACATGAGGTTCGGTCTGTGTTACTCACAACCAGGTCTTCAGCGTATGTCAGAGCTGGTGCACTGCACTGTGCCGAATAAAAGAACAAATAATTGATCTGACCAATTGCCAGCTCGTGTAAGTGATAGTACCAAAAATAAGAACACAATTCCAAGAAACATTTGTGGAAGGATATGTGATATTTTTATAGTTGTAATCTTATATCTTCCTATACATCACTTTAAATGGTTTCTCAACATTATTCTAATAAAGTTACCATTTATTTTCTAAAGAGTCAAGCAATTTTCTCTGTATTTGTTCTTTTATTCATTCATTCTGGAAACAATTTGGGAATACCTACTATGTGGCAGGCACTGTGCTTATTGCTAAGGATTCAGAGATGAATTTTAAATGAAGAACATAAGACATTGTTGTGATTTTAAGATATAGTAATGAGAAGTTTTTGAATAAAACTGATGATAATGTGAGACAAACCTACATATTGAAGTTATTTAAAAAACCCCATAATTCTTGCTTGCCTACATTGTAAACTCGATTCAAAAATAGCCACACACCTCACGATTTTGATTTTTCCTTTCAGTTTACTGTCCGTGGTGAAGACACAGGAAGATTTCCATTCTATCTCCTCTGTAGCTACACAGTAGTAGAGTTCTATACCTGCAGCTAAACTGAGAATTGTCATAGGCAGCTGTGTCCATTGCTTTGCCATTAACATTGAGAAATTCTAGGGAAAAGATATGCAGTAAATCAATATCATGCTAAGGGATGGTTTCTTGCTAAGCAATAATATCATTTTAAGAAGTGATATTATGATATCTGCCATGCTAAAGGATGTGGCACATCTTGCGGACTCTTAGCAGAAATAGTCTGTTTAAAGGTGGAGCTGAGGGTGGAATGCCTTCCTGAGTTTCACTATCCTTTACAGACAGGACGGACGGCTGGACACGATCTGTGTCATCAGTGTAGTCTTGCAATCACGGGGAGATTTTTGAAGGCAAATAGCGCTGCGTTCTCTACATCAGCATTCTCCTTCCTTAATGTATCTAAAAGAAAATCCAAATGAAAGCTGGTGGGCGGCTTATGGGCAATGTATCTCCTTAACCACAAGATTTAAGTTAGATACTCTGTGCATAACTTAGAAAAGTATTTGGCACAGAGTTATATACTCAAGAATGTTAGTGTCCTTTGTCTACTGAGAAAGAATTCAAGAATTTATGTCTCTATACATGAATAGAAGCATTATGCAAATCAAGGGGGTTATTTTGTAGCTTTTCTCTGAATTGCAATTTTTTCTTGTAGTTTTTGTTTGTTTTATTTTAATCATCTAATTATTTTGATTCATGTTTTCAGTTCTGATTCATGTTTTTACTAAGATTCAATGGGATGAAAAACAACACTGTGTTATTTTTCTCTGAAAAACTCTGATAAGAGATATGTGCTGATTGCAGTGTACCCTCTGAACATTACTCAGAGACAAAGGACAATACATTTTGTTGTTGTTGTTGGTTTTGAGTTTCCAATGAGATCCTAGTCCTTCACATTTCAATGTAATCACTTGATGCTGTATCCCAACTTAAATGGAGTATTTAATTTTAAAGCAGCAGGCAAAAGGAGACAGAAGTCTATTTCAGTAATATTGGAGATGGCCTGTTTTCCCCCATTAATTCCTATTTCTCAAGGGTCTCCAGTCTCTTATTTCATATATATGTTTCATTCTGCTATGATCCTTGTTATCTTGAGAGCCTTCATAAGCTTGGAATAGTTGCTATTAATACAAAATAGCTGAGCTTTTAATCCGCTTAAAATGCCTATTTATTGTCCAAATTGAATCCTACTTTAGGCTTTAAATAGCTGAAGCTCTAGATTTCCTTATTAGAGGTAGACTGGGTCACAGTTCTCTCTTTTCTCTACTGTGCCTGGAGACACAATAAGGAACTCTGAAGTTAGAGTTTAGATGAAAAGTTTGTGTTTTCTCTGCAGAAAAATTAGTCTTGTTACAGCAGTCATGTAGGAAACATTCATGGACTGAACACTAACAGTCTTCCGGGGATCGTGGTCATGGTTGGACGTGAAATAAAGCTACTTCCATTGGTCAGACCACCTCCCGGAAACAGTACTTATCTATCATGGAGTAATTTTTTAGAGAAAAGTTCAGAATCTTTCTAATGGTATTATCAATAGTCCATAAGAATCTGTCAACCCGTTTATTTTTTCTACCCATTATTTAAGGCTAATAATTTAAAATCTTCTCCGCCAAATGAAGACATTTATAGCACGTATGAAATTAACTCAGGTAATTAAAGATAGGCTATGTTTTCTCTTTTTCATACAACAGGTCTATTTTTTATACTTCATATACAATTTTTCAGTCTGTAAGTGGAAAAAAGAACTTGGCAAAAGTCACTGATTTTTCCATAGATGTCATTGTGTTTTTAAAAGCATATTAAGGTAAAAGATGCCAAATGCTTTAAAACTCCATGGATACTGCAATTACTCATTCTTAGAACCCACAGGATCAAGATAATTAAAATTAATTGCAAAGCAAATTCAGGGTTTTTTTAAATAAAAAATTTAATTTTTAACATGATGTAAAAGTGTTACTCAAATTCCAAGTGGAAATTTTACATTATTTTCATTTTATTATGACAGAAGACCTCTGTTTAATGACAGTGAATAATTGATATGTTATCATAATAATATAATGTACAATTCTACAAATAAATTTTTATATCACAAATGTAATCTATAGAATGAGATAGGTATAAAAATTGCAAATTCAGTATGCTTTATGTAAAGAAAAAAAATAATTAAATATTTATGTCATGCATTTTAATTGATGTTTTCTAACATCTACCTTTTACTGAAGTTATTGTATAGTTTATTTGAATAATTAAATGTTGAGATATGCCATGCCAGCTTTTTTGAAAAACATAATCACTGAGAGAAATTAAGTGAAACATAAAGAAAAGTTTGAGTCGGTAAAAAGTAGTTTCCAGCAACTATAAAAATACTTCCTTAAAAAATCAATATTCAGTAGCACCTAAGGAAGCTATCATTCTTTGCTTAAAATAGTGTTAACTAGAAAATACCTTGCATCTAGTTGCAAACCATTCTGAATTAAGTTTTTTATAGAACCATCAGATATCAAGTTTTTAAAATGTAATTGTTAATGAACTCTATTATTTATACAAATAATATTGTACAAATATTTATAGCATTTTTGCACATATTGTTTATAAAAATATTTCTAGGAGAATATTATACTTCCTCATTACAGAGTATTATTTCTTTCTACTTCATGAAAAATATTATAAAGTATAATTTATAAACATAATATAAAATATAATAATTTATATTTAACAGAACTTAAGAAACAGGGTATTTCTTTTATAATGCTAGAATTAATAGGATATAGATGAGTATAAGGAAAAGGTTTATGATATTACTAGATAAGTAACCAAAAAGATTTTTATTCCTCTTAGTGAATATTTAATCAGTGACTTAAAGAATTATTCTAATTTATCTTAGGCGATATTCTAGAAGTTGTTAAGTAAGTTTTCTAAATATGATATTTTTGTTGTGGACCAAATACCTTAATTTGTGTAACATAAATTTAAATAAAACAAGACCTATGAGTTATTATAATGTTCATAGCTCTATAAAATTTCAAAATAATTGTTATTATATCATAAGATTATGATGTTATATAGAATGAAAGGAGCATAGATCTTTTGATATGTAGTATCAGTTCCATTTATTAGTGATAGTTATGGTGATATATGCTTCTGTGATAACCCACATATAATATCTGCCCCAAGAATGACATGACCAAAGGCATTTGTAATTATATTTACTTCTGAAAGATTATGGTTTATAGTTAAAACAAAAGAGGCATCCTGTCATTTTCTAAACCCGTTAAATGTGACAGAATCTATTTTTCTGCCAACTCGTGAAGACCAGGCAGAGAGCAAATTTGCTGTGGTCAGCTAAGTGTAACCACTGAGCAGGAAAGTGAATTTAATAATGCATTATTGTTCTTCACTGAAGGTGAACTGTTACAGTGCCTTTGTTATAGCAGACCTTGCCTCTGCTTAGGTTTCCAGATGCTGTGTGGATTACCTGATTAAAATCTCTAATGCATGATAAAATGTACCAGGTATACTTTTATATTAACATAAATGCATCCATTTTGGGGTCATAATACAGAATGTGATTGGAAATATATTCCAATTATATTGCCTTGTGAACTCATTATTAATAAGCCTTTGCTATGTAGTATAGAACAAATGATATGGAAGCACGAATTCATAAAGTTTATTTTAGAGTGTTGGTGAATTTTAGAGCTACTTAAAAAATCTCTAATATTTTATGATGTAATTAAGAAATGATTTAAAATCATAGTCTCATTTATTTTGCACATTTTAAAACAAAATAAAAACAAAAAAAAATTGAAAATAAGTTGTTCTTTCCTAAGTGCATTTTGCTTTATTTTGTTACATTTATTGGGATGACATTGGTTAATAAGATTGTATAGGTTTCAAGTGTACATTTCCATAATCTGTATATTGCATTGTGTGCCTACCACCCAAAGTCAAATAAAATTTATTTCCTAAATAAAAGCTTTATTTAGGAAATCAAAATTCATGGGGATTTGTCCATATAGAGATTACTTCTATTATTATAAATTCTTATATCAATAGAGTGTTCTATTATTAAGATTTGCAAGGGATTTATAAAAATATTACAGGTTGTAGGCTTCTGTAAACCAAACTTCTTATAGATTCATGGTTGAGAGTCAACAGTTACTTTTGAATTTATTTCTCAGAAATTTTGCTTTTTTAGTGAGCCTTTGAAGGAAATATTTTCTTATAATCAATAACTGAAAGGACACTCACAACCTAATCTCTGGTGTCACTGCTGAACTTTGTGATAAAGAGGCAAAGAAAAGCAGTTTTCTGAATATCACTATGAGTCATAGAACATTCAAGTCCAAGAGACAGGAAGAAGTCAGTAGTTGCAAAAAGTAAATAAACAAAAATAACTGTAGTCCTAGTGTGAAAATGTTTTTATACAACAGTGAATGAGAAAATAATTTCCACCCTTTTCTTTCCTCTTAGCAAATGAGCTGTGTGATTATGGTAGAATCACGATAATTTCAGCTACATTTTTACTTTCATATACAAATTTTATGCATTTTAGTGCTATTCAATAGATCACAAAAGAAAATACAATAAACTAGGCAATATTGAGGAAAGAGAAATGAATTATAGTCTGGTGGTAAACATAAATATCAAATTACTTCCTAAAACAATTTAAGCTCTTTAATTACCCTGTCGACCAAGTTAATCTCTTCAACTAAAAAGACAGGAATTTTTTTTTAAAAAACTGAGATGCAACAAAAATGTGATCTTTTACCTGATCCTGAAATCTTGCTTTAAATTAAGAAAAGTGCAAAGGTGATCTCTATAGGTGAGACAGGTGGCAAACATTTGCAACTGCAGCCACTTGTAAAGGTTCTTTTTAAAACTATATCGTATTGCTTGCACTTCCTAAAAATCTTTAGAAACTCTTATAGGTTGATGGTCAGTGCTCTCATGGGAAAATTCATGTAAAGATTGAGTATTTCAGACTGCTGATTTTATCAACAAGCGATCCACACATCTAGTGTTATAGGAAGCTGCCACATGATTCTAATTCTCCTAGCCCATCTTCATGGATACCTCCTCCCTTGTTAGAGCCTCAGGAGTTACGTTTTGTCTGGGCATTAGAATCCTCTTCAGCCCACTGTAGCTTTTACAGGCTCCTCTTACTGCCTTATGGAATTATGTCGTTCTAGTTTAATAATATCAGAGAACCAATGGCTACCATAGTGAGAAATGTATGAACTCTATACCATTGAAACTGGATCACAATGCTCTGTAGTTACTTCAAGCAGTAAACACAGTTTGGAAGTGTCTAACTTACTACAGGGGATTGTGCCATTCTGTGTAAATGGAGTGTCGGTGTTTCCCTCCTAGTTCAGAATCTCTAACTGTGCTCTCCATAGTCCATTTCCTTGCTCAGAATTCTTCTGTTCAGAGGGAGGACCTTCCAGGGCTCCTTTTGCCACTCTTGCTTCTTCAAACAATACGAAGAAAATCACTTTGACATAAACTAATCCTCCTTGGAGGAACACAAACAAAACACTAACAAAAACTCATAGAAAAGAACTACACTCAAGTATCACCTTCATAATAAAATGATGAAATCAAAGATGGCCTTAAACATTTTATCTCTCAAGTTCAAATAACTGGTGTTTTAACCTTAGTATTATTTTAATTCCTTCTATTCTCTAGCCTTTAGAAACAACATGGAATGTCTAAAAGCAGTGGCCTGTGGTGGGTGGCTCATCTAGCTTTAAAGGTCAAGAAACAATAGTGTAATGTGAGATCCAGTTTATGGGTGATTGTATTTGCAGGTCTAGAGAAGCAGGAAAGGGTTCAGTGAAAATTCATCAGCTGGCATATCTGATGCATAAAATAAAATAAGTTAGATATTGTGTGGGTTATATTTAAATCCATAGGGAAAATGTCAGTACAGCTCAAGTATCTATTATTTCAGTACAAAGAACTTTATGGAAAAAGATTATCTATATGCAATATATATATATATATGTTTACTTTTTTGTGCATTTCTAGAAAACAGCAAGCATTTACTGAGCAGCTACTCTCTATCAGACATAGCAGATATTGGAGATACAAGAAGGAACAGGGTAGCTCAAGGAGCACAACTTCTAATAAGAAAAACAAATAAGAGTCAAAATTAAAGCATAGTGTGATAAATCTAACAACCACAATATATTCGATATTGCATTGAAAGGAATGATTGAACATGAAGGAGCTGCTGAAGACTTTACCCTATCTCTACAAAACTGGACATCATGATAACTTAGACATTCCCGCAATTTTTCCTTATCCCTGCTCCCATATTTTTCCCAAGGACTTTTCATTGAATCTGAAGACCAGTTTCTGTGCTAGCTGCTGGGGGTGTAGTGCTGAAGAACACAACAGGAATCAATATAAAACTCTGTGCTGTTGTAGAGTTTATAATCTTATCACAAAAATCAACAATAAAAAAGCAAACAATAAGTGGGGGAGCCAACACATGAAGGATTGTTAGGTGGTGTTTTGTGCTATGAGCGGTGCAAATGTGGTAACGTGTGAGGGACAGGTAGGACATCTTGAGATGGCCCCAAGGGTCCTCTCTGGAGGAGCATTTGTCCTGAGACCGGAATGACAAGACAGAAGCAGCCGTGGGAAGTCTAGGAGGAGGTAGGGAAGACAGTTTAGGCAAAGGAATCTGAAGCACAAAGCCCTGAAGCAGGGACAGATTTCTGATGTGAACCCTGCTGGCTGAAGCACAAACATTAGGCAGACGAACTGGTAAGAAGTCATGGAGTTAGGGAGGGACTGGGTCCTGGAGGTCTTTGTGCTCTGTGACAAGAAGTTCGTGTTTTATGAGCATCCATTGAGGATTTTAATCAGGGGGAATATGCTTCAAATTAGCTTTTGTTTTGCAAATATGTAGCATATATAATGGAGTGAGAAGCTACAATTGAAGAATGAACTATGTGGCTATTAAAGAGGGTAGGTGAGAAATGATGGTGGCTTTGACAAGGGTGCTGAAAATTAAAGTAGTGGAAAATGGGTTGGGTGGCGTGGTGCTGAATGGATTTGCCAATGGAGAGAACGGTGATTGAAAGAGAGCAATCGGAGTGTCTCTCTTGTTGAGTTATGAGCAATTTGCAAAGTCCACCACGGTCACTATGTTCAGCCCAGCATGCAGTTTAGTGCCCAAAGAAGCAAAACACTCGAAATGTTTGTTGAATAAATGCACGCCATAGTGTGTAAGCTTCATTGGAGGACTGAAGTTTGCTGCACTATTACAATATAGGTAAAATACTTGTATTCATAGCCACTTGGCAGAAGGTGCAATCAAAGTACAGCAAAAATACAATTACCTGTTGAGAAGGGTCTTTTCTCTCCATTATGTGCTTTTTCCTGAAGCACACTGCTGCCAGGTAGTAAGTACCTCTCAGGAGTTACATTAAACCCGAGGGATTTGAAAGAAGAGGACTTCTCAAGGTATTTCACCAGGGGACTTGGGGAGATGAAACCACAGCATTCCATGGCTAATCCTTTGCCAAAGAAGTGCTGTCATTAGGCATAGAATTGCACTTGAGTAAAGGTTTTCCTGCTAAAAAATATTTGAAAGCAATGAACAAGTTTCACGCGTATATAAATTTTTATACCTAAACTTTGAAGTGTCTAAAATATTGGCATTTCTGAATATATATATTAATTTAGAAAGTTACTTAAATTAATATTTAAGTTACACTATTTTTAAAGGGGTGATAAGTTTAGTTAGATCTATATTTGTTAAATTTTTACCAGGAAAAGTTTAGGAGGATCAAATCAATACATTCCTCTTAATCATTTATTCTTGAAATGAGAATAACCAAATTTCTTTAGCAAATAAAACAAACATGGCATTAGTCATCAGAGAAATAATACTTTAATGACCATGTTTAACCATTTTTGACCCTAATTTTGGTGCAAAATTTCCCCTCATTGTTTCTCATAGACACTGGCCAACAAAGTATAATTCGTGCATGTAAATATGGTTTCCCTTTAGTTTAGTCAACTGGGGAGACAATGTTACCATTATTCAAAATATTTTTTAAAATGTCTTGAGATAATTTTTTGAGTCTTCAGACTATTTATATGAATATTTGATTATCATAAAATTTCATTAAACTTCTTGTATCTTGAGAAACTAAGTATATAAAGTGAAGACTGGTATTTTGACTTTAATAAAGTAAATAAAGTAAGTGCATAAACAAGCTAAGCAATGCAGGTGTTCATTACAAATATTGTTATAGGAAGTATACTCAGCATCAAAGCACTGACTTGGGGGAAAAAAGATATTCATGTCACTTAATTTTAACCTGTTGTAATTTTCAGATTCTGTAAAGGAATTAACCATGTTTGTAAAATAAGGCAAATTTACTATGTTACTTTTTATATGAAATTTGTTAAGTATATCTCATAATTTTATGATTAAAATTTGAAAATCACTTCTATTCCTTTATTTCTAATTACTTAGTTAATAAATAATTCCAAATTTTATTTGACAGTCTTAGGAACACATTACTTGAAAGTTCTTAAGCTCAATGCAAATCATTTGAGTTTAAATATTTGTGAAAATATTTACATGATGTATGTCCATGATATGTTTATAATGACTAAAAAAATGTGCAGAAGAAAACTTATTCAAGGTTATTTTATGCCAAGTTTTAATAAGTATAATGCATTATATATCATGTGTTATAAAAAATGTTAATATGTTGATAATGGTAAGCTTGGTTTTCTGAATATAATTTTTCTGCATTGCATAATTAACTAAATCACAGAGAACATTTTGTATTTGATACAATAGATTTAAGTAACGGAAATGCTCATATATGTTAAGTATTGTTCTGGGAGTTAGACACTGTTTCTCCAAGTGATTTTTAGCTTGTTTCTCCTCACCTCTTTTAGTTGAAAAGAAAATTATCTAGAATATATGTAGATTTTTATCTAGAAATTCAGCATCATAACTTGAATTGAAAAACTCCTGTAGCTATACCACAAACAGGAACAAAATGAAAGACTCACTTTGATTGTAGTGGGTTCATTTAGTGATAAATTTAAACATTTTAAAACCCTTTCAAGTAGTATATTTATCATTAAAGTGAGTTAAGCTTCAATATTTTCATGATAGTATATGATAGTGGAATTAATAGTTTTTATCATTGTAAATATTATTTCATCTTTAGTCATTCTCTGCCTCTTTTAAAATTTTCTTTTCTAGTCTAAGATTTATAATAGGATTTTATATATTTTTTAAACCTAGAGGCTTTATTATTATTTTTTTCTTCCATGTAGCTGCCAGTTTGTGATGTTGGGGGCCATTAAAATATTGTTTGCTCCTTAGAAGCTAAAAGATCCGGTGTTGATATTTTGGTTAATTTTAGAAGTAGAAATTCAGTATGATTCAAGATTAATTCCTTTTTAAATATAATTTATGTAGATATTATTAAGGTAGTAAATATTATTCAATGATTTCAAAACTCAGCAAAGTAAACACACAAGTTAACAAAGATAATTAGATCTTAAAAACATAACTATTTCAAAAAGATTCTGGTCCTGCCTTTGTTGCTATTGATGTTGGTATTTTTCCTTCAATTTGTGTGCTCCATGTTTAGTCAATGCAGAAAGTAAACAATCGAAGTGTAAATCAACATAAAAAATGCTGCCTTCTACTGAGAGAACATTTCAAAGATTTTTTATCGGTTGTTCATTTTCCCCTGTCAGATGTTGAAATCTTTTACTACCCTTCATATTGCACAGAAATGCAGGTCTACTGATACTGTCTTCTTGTAGCTAAGCTGTGAAGAAGTCAAAATTTCATTTTGTAAAGGCAGTTATCACGAAGAGTGTGGCAGGCCTAGGTTATTGGTCCTTATTTAGCAGACCCAAAGATAAGATATCTAATTTCCTGACCAAGCTGCTCGTGTGTTTATGTGAATCTCTCCCTGGATCACTGGGAGTGGGGTGGGGAGTAAGAGAGACGGGGTTCTCACTGAAATACCAAAAATACATGCAAGCCGATACCCTCTTTCAGTACTCTTTTATTCTGGATGCCAATACATTTTTAAAAATGAGTGAGAGGGATGGAGGGAGGGAGACAGAGAGACAAAGACAGACAGACAGAGAGAGAGAGAGGGATGGAGAGAGAGAGAGAGAGACCTAACAAGTACATAGACAGGGAGAATCATAATACTAAAGAGAGAGTGAGCCAGGATGTGGAACCTGTTCGAAATGTTGAAAACATGTTAAAAAGGCCCTTAAACTAATTTTAATTAGATTATTTTAAATGGCATATCAGAATTTAATATAGGCTTCAGATAACTGTGGTCAAATTTTTATAATGATTCCAATATCATAGTGTTTAAGCCTAATTAAAAGCACTGAGAAAATTAAGCAAATAAGTAATGGGCAAGCTTGGAGTTCTCTGTGAACTGATTTAAGTTTCATGATCATATTTCTTTTCCTTTTCTCATGGTGATTTTTAGATTTGAAATGAAAGAATTACATGGGAGGGTTTTTTTACTCCCTTGAAAGCTGACCTCCAAATGGACTCATGAGGGAAATAAGAAAAAGTTGCTCTAAGTACAATTAATGGAAAATACAGAATAAAAGAATCTTACACACTTTGAAAAGAGCCTTTTTGTGACTCACAGTTTCCATTATATCCTCCTAACCATTTAAAAAAATGTTATTGATAAAGCTTCTAATGCACATTTTAAATATTTTAAAAGTTGAAAAGTGGGTATGAATATTTGAAAATTTTAACTGACTTACAAATTTTATAGGTATTTTTCCTTACTCTTTTTTTCCTCTCCCCCCAAGATATCTAAAATGAAAACAAATTCTTAAACTGAAAGGACCTATATCTTTTTTTCAAACTCTCTTGCAGGGTTAGATTTTAATAATATATTCTAATAATACAATAGGTTTGAAAACTGCCAAGAACTATTGCCAGCTAAATTATCTTTTCAAAATGGTAAAAAATCTAAAGGTTTAAAAATTGACAATATTCAACCTAAGGACTTTATTATTATTTGGTATCGTAGACCTTATACAAGTAATTTACTGACATGATTAGCTTATTTTCTGCTTTCTGAATGAAAGAAGACAATGATCATTATAAATAAAGGCAAGAATTTATTTAATGCCTACTATGTGCCAGATAAAATATGCCTTTGCACTTACCTTAGTGTTTTCTCCAAAAGAATTACATAAGATGTACATTATTATATTAATTATAGGAGCGAGGCCTATAATCTCAGGGTGATACAGCAGAGGCCTTCGAATGCCGTCTTTGACTCCTGAGTCTGTGTTTTCGATTTCACAGCCCTGTTTTGAGTGTAACATCTCGGAGAACAGACAAGTATCCAAAATGGTAACACGAAACAAAATTACTTAAAGCCATTCGATACTTAATTTGTATGTGTTTTATATTAGCTTTTCATATATTTATAGATGGGGCCTGATTTTTAATCTAGTCCTTTCTTCGTATGTATTAATATTTAAGAGTTAACAGTCTGAGTTCTCTTCCTGAGTTCATTTGTTAAAAAAGAAATACTGAATATATCATTATACAATAAAATTAAACAAGAGTTTTACTTTGTTTCATCACATATGAGACTGTACAGCTTTAGAATTCATTCTGAACGTCTTCAGTCATACTTTTTTAACTCAGTGATTCCCCATTTGAGTTCTTTAATTCCCATATGTCTGTGCATGGACAAACATCTCCTCTTCATCTGTAAAACCTTAAATCCCTACCTGTATTTTCCTTCATTAGAAACATGTGAACACACAATGTATCTGAAATTCAGTTATGGCCCTGGCTGGTGTGGCTCACTGGACTGAGTGCCGGCCTGCAAACCAGAGGGCTGCTGGTCAGATTCCCAGTCAGGGCAGGTGCCTGGGTTGCAGTTGGGGGTGCACAGGAGGCCACCACACATCTGTGTTTTTCTCCCTCTCTTTCTCCGTCTCTTTCTCCCTCCGTTCTCCTGTCTCTGGAAATAAATAAATAAAATCTTTAAAAGAATAAAATAAAATTCAGTTATGAATTCATTTATGTTCTGAAATAATTTAATTCAACAATTTATTTTATACATGCATAATAAATATAGCATATTTACTAACATCTAAAATCCAAAGAGAGCTAATTCTTTTTAAACTAAATAGCTCTTCTTGAATAGTTAAAGAAAGATGTTTCTCCTCATAAAGTGATATCTAAATGACCACATTGACAGGAGGCCTATTATTTATTATCTAACAAGAGGAAAATGCCTACTTAAATTGTAAAAGTTAGTTTCTATTATTATATATATAAATTTGTTTCTAACTCATTTCCCACCTCCTCCTGCCTCCCCGTCTGCTCTGCACAACTCATCTCGATCATAAGGAAGGGAGAAACAAAACCTGGAAATGATCATCTAAAGCCAACGTGGAAATTATCTTTAGAAATTTATTTTTCTTTATTAGATGGGAATAAAACAAAATGAAAATTATTTTTACAAATGAAAGATATGATTTAAGTCTTTGCCTTTCTGCATTTACTTATTCAGTAAATATTTATTGAATATCAATTATTTGACATACCGTGATATCAAATAAATATCAGTTTCTAATATTAAGGATTTGAATTGTTTTACAAGATGATGAAAAAATATGATTTAAAGCATTAGAGATCTGTAAATTACCAAAAGAAGACCGGAGACTGAGAAGGCAGGTCAAGCAGACATTGCACAAATGGCTGGCTACCCCTAGATGTTCTCGGCCTCCACTTTCCTTTCCTGAAAGAAAATGTAGCCTTTTCTAAAACTTCCCATCACTTTTAAAATATCCATTTTACTTTGTCCAAAAAAATTAGGGCAAGTTTCAGATGTTAATAAAGAAGAGATACATGTTTTAAAACTAAATATATGTTTCAAAATGATCCTTACCATATAAGTTAGAAAATTACAGAACAAGCAACAAAGGAAAGAGAACATAGGATCAATGATGAAAACATACTTTCCCTTTCTGCAGGTGCCACATGCCCTAGAGGTGATATATTGTACAGAACTAAGAAAGCTCTATTTGTTATTCCTTCTCTAAATAGTAAAATATATAACATTAATCTTTCCTCAGAATCTGAGGTATATAGATCCCCAAAAAAGTATTACATGTTTTCTAGGATTCTGTTGTGTTGTTCGCTTAAAATTCTACCATTTCTTTTTATCATCTGCAACATTTAGTTGCTTTGTATTTATCTTATGTAGTATACTTTAATTTTATTTAAAATATTTCAAAATATTTCCAACAGAGAAAGAGCTAACATAATACAAATACTATTGCTTTTGCTTACTACCTAAGTAATTGTCTAGAAAAGATCTACATATGGAAATCTTGTTCTTTATTTATATATTGAAGTTTATTAATGTTACTCTAATAGTTTGTTCTCTAATGGCAATTTTGCTAAAATACTGACCCCCACAATTTGTTTTTCAAAATGTTTTTTATTTGTATATAAATACATTTATTTTTTTCTCTTTTCATTCATTTATTTTTATTTTTTATTGTTGTTGAGTTACAGTTGCCCCTATTTTCCCCCATTACTCTCCCCCACCCTACCCACCACCACACCCCACATTGGATCCCCTCCCCCATTGTCTCTGTCCATGGGTGCATTATACATGGTCCTTGAGGTCCTTCCCCTTCTTTCCCCCATTATCCCCCTTCCGACTTATCTTTGGTTACAGTTAGTTTGTTCATTTCTATGTCTCTGGTTCTATTTTGCTCATTTGTTTTGTTCATTAAGTTCCACTTATAGGTGAGGTCATATAGTATTTGCCTTTTACTACCTGGTTTATTTCACTTAGCAAAATGCTCTCCAGGCCCACCCATGCCATGCTGTCATGAAGGGTAGGAGCTCCTTCTTTCTTTCTGCTGCTCAGTGTTTCATTGTGTAAATGTACCACAGTTTTTGATCCACTCATTTACTGATGGGCACTTAGGTTGCTTTCAGCACTTGGCTACATTGGGTAAATTGAGCTGCTATGAACATTGGGGTGCATAGGTTCTTTTGAATTGGTGTTTCAGGATTCTTAGACTATAACCCCAGCAGTAGAATTAGTAACAATTACTTTGTATCTTATCTTCAGAAAGAATGTAAAATATTTACAAGCAAAATGCGACTATTTGAAATTTTTAATCCCAAATAATATCTTAAAAGAATCATGATTGGCTAAATTTGCATTTCCAATAAATGGTGACATACAGCTAGATTATACTCTGACAATATCATAGAATTTTCTGAGGAGTGTAATAAATGTTTTCTGAACTCATTGTTTAGCAGCACAGCATAGGAGGCAGAACACGGTCCTCGAGTCAGGTCGTTCTGTCTCTGAATCCCAACCGCTGCACCAGTGAGTGATGTAATAATAGACCAATAGAAATATCCAGGTTAACATTTGTTTGAAGCACTACTTGAAACCACTTAACTATAAAATTAGCACATAGTAAGTGCTTTATTTATTCCTCACCCTCTATTTACATATTCCCAATTTTACTTGTGATAAGCATGTAGGTTTCTATTATCAGTTATCTATTATAATAAAATGGTTTCTTCTTAGTTGTATAATTACCAACTAATACAATTCACTAGGTCTGAGAATATATAAGAATGTATATGCTAAAGGTAATGACATTAATTTGAATATTTTAAAAATATTAGTATTAACCACTGCCATTTATGGAACATGGAATGTGGGATGGTCACAGAGTTCTGAACATCATCTCCAACCCTTACGGTGACGTGTGAGTGTTATTATTCTTACTCTACAGATGAGGCTCTAGGAGGTAGAATGACTTGTTTGGGCAGACACAGTTATGCTGCAGGAAAACTGGAATTGGAACCAAGTATTCTGTTTCTAGAACATGCTTTTTCCTGAAACAAATTTATTCCTTGAAGAAAAGACATCATCACATGTTTGATGAAATTCAAATAAATAGGTGATCTATTATTAGAATTCTAAATCCCAGTCTTATCACCTGTATCACTTTTTTAATACTTAAAATATTCCCTGGTATAATCATTGAATTGCTATAAACAAGTTATTCATGTTCTATCTGTATGCACCCTGTATCAGAACTGATGTTTGGAAAACACAGTGCTTCCTACTTCTGTGCCTTAATCTCCTTGAAAACCCTAATTGAAAATGTTGGGTTATTCTCTCTCATGAAATTTTTGTATCAGCTCTACAATTTATAATGCTTAAGTTCATGAGGAATTAATGCTAAACCATCCACATTTTTATACTTGAATCATGTTTGCCATAAAATTAGTATGCCTCGTCTTGACATGTTTGATTATATGCATAAGAGCTAAGGGAGTCTTTTAAAATGTAACAAATATACCAAAAGCAGTTCAAAGACTTTTTATCATTTTTTTCATTAGTAACTCCCATTTTCATGTCATTTGTTTTAGTTTTTACTACCTTCTTCATCCAGAAAAATAAGTAAAAGCCAATGTCGCCTTTTGAAATGGAAAAATTGTTTCAAATCATTGGCAAAGCTTAATGACTTCTGACTGCTGAGATATGTTAATTTAAGCCAGACCAAATGTTCCTCAGCTGCAAATATTTGGTGTTGTTCGCTGGGAACTGGCAAGATTTATGAGGGCCCAGTGGCAAAGACTCTGCTCACATGCCTCTCATTGTAATTGTTTCCCGTACTCCATGATGAAGGTCGTTAGGGAAGAAAATACCAACTTTTCAGGGAGTAGTCACACAGACTCAAATAAGATGCTATTTCACTCTGATTTACTATGGCATCCTCATGCCATCTAAGTTATCGAAACCCTTTCAACTTTTCTGCCCTAACTCTGAGAAAATATAACCTGTGACTTTTCAAGGTACTCTGAAGTTGCAAAGCAAAAAAAGAAAACGATTCAGTTTCAGTCATTTGTAACTCTAAGGTGTTTAATGGCAGTTCAAGAACGTTATTTTATCCATTGTATGTAATGCATATGTATCTACTTACATTGCATCTTTTAACGTTTTAACCTCTTCTACAAATTAATTGAGTGACACATTCAATAATAACCAAAAATATTTTAGTCTATATTAAGTGGCTTTTACAAATATAGTTGAAGGTTAACTCACAGTATCAAAAAACAAAAAAAACCTAATAGCATTAAACACATGTGCACATTTATTTATAGATATTGAATGGCTGTTAACCATTTCGAAGTACAAATGAAGGGAAGTGTTTTTAAGAACTCATGAAGATACCTCAAAGATGTTATAACAGATCTAATACCAGATGATCATACTAGTCAAAGTTTAAGCTTTCCATGGAAGACTTGAGCCTTAGGCAGATTCTAAACCTGAAAGTAATAGCTAGCCCCCGAAGGCATCCCTGAGAGGACAGGATTTTGATTTAAAGGAAGTCTTGGATGTCTGACAAGAATTGCCAGCAAACGGCTTTGCAATGCTAGTACAAAGTAGCATGTTCTTACATAACAGTAAATGTTTACTGTAAGTATTCTTTATAAAAGTCATTACACTTCTTTATATGTTTAGAGTAGAATAGTATTTCCTTCAAAACCTTTACATTTCAAGCTAAATTATAATCTAACCTGCATATGCCACTTATTAGGTATCGTACCAGGCGCTAGGTGAGGTTGACATGTACTAACTTGTGTAATCCTAAATGACTTTTGGAGACAGGTAATATTATTAATTTTTACATTTTACAGGTAAAGAAATAAAGATACATAAAGCATCCAGAGTCAATATTTGAGATCTTAAATGAATCTTATATTACTTTTCAACTTAGGTTGTCTTTTGGAAAATGCAGTATGTCCATTATTTGCTTCCATCAAAACACGAAAAGAAAATGAAACTGCGAATGATGGCAGAAAACACTTTTAAGTATTTATTCAAATACTTTATCACATCCTCTGAAATGTTCTTCATATAAAAGCTCAATTGTTAAAATATATAGTGCTTTAAAAAGATGAATGTATTTGCATTTTGCTTGTGTTTTAGCATGTATTATCACAACGCTAGTGATGTATTGTTAAAAGGGTGAACTTCTACAATATTCCACATCGGACTCCTTAATTATGCATCTCTGTATAATAAAAGGAAAAGTGCTGACAGAATGCAGAAGAAAAATCTAAATTCTTTTCTTGCAATAAATGTGACACAGATTGTATAAAGAATATTTTTGCCCTTGAAATGTTTAGAAGTATTGACATTCTGTCCGCTAAATTGTCAGCTTGTCTTTAAGGTTAGAGCTTCTATGTTCTTAGCATTTAACAGACTGACATTGATCTCTTGGTTCTTTAAACTTGCATACCACCAGCAAGCAGGACTTGATTTTGAAGCAGGGCATTTAAAATGTTACCCTTGATGATGATATCTCATAATACCCACCTATTATGCTTAGGAGTTTTGCACTGAATTTCTACCCTTCACGTATGATTCCAAATATACTACCAATCTTAAACTTTCTGATAAACTCAGTATTAGAAGGCAGTCTTAAGTGTTAAGAGAAAATCAAATGGATAACTAAAATACAGATTCAAATCAAAAGGAAGTAACATTGGTTCTAGTCCAATATATACTTCAGAGACCATTTGTGTAACTATGTTCACAATGCTGGTGGTCATCAATTTGTTTCGAGTAGTTTGGCTTTTGGTTTGAGTATTTAGGTAGTGCTCATGTCTTCAATAACGTTGCCATGTTTATTGAAATATTTCATCAAAATAGGCAGATTTTCATTTGTTAACTTTTAAATAAAATGCATTGGTGAGAAACATAATTTAGAACATTTTAAATAATATTTATTAATGGGACTTAATAAATATTAATTTATTGACAATAACTGGACTTTCCAGGTAATATTGTCATTGTTTCATTAGTTGGTTAAAAAGTCACAAGAAATTGCAGTGGAATTTTTTTTTAAATTTCTTTGACTCCACCCACAGGCTTGAGCAAGGCAGTAAATAGTCCATTTTTGTTAATGAAGCTCCCCTCATACAGCTGGGATTGTTTAATATTTTACGAGTGTTACTTTGTTTTGCTCTCAACGATCTCAGGCAGTTAAGGATTTATGAATCGTGTTTTTCTCAGCCCATCTGCGGTTTCCTATCTTCCCTGGCCTTGAGAATATGTTTAAATTTATTAAAGCGAAGCAAAGGCTCATTATTTCAAAGGAGAGCCAAAGTGACACAGTGAATTGGTTATTAATGGAAAGGCACTGCCATAGGGCGATTGAAATTTAATGATATCCTACAAGAAAAAAATGAGGGTGTCACTTTCCAAAAAGTCATGCTAAATGCCAGCCTTTTTAAGGTCCTGCCGCTAATTTTATGCCTGCACACAGTAATGTTTTCAAAAGCGTTTAGGAAACACGGACCAGTGACTGTACTGATTATCCTTTTCACCTTCGCGCCTGTTCCAAATGGGTTTGTGCAGTGAGCGATTTAATCTCTAAATATAGGGAACGTTAAAAAAAATAACATTGCTGTTTTTCACAAGCTAAGGGCCTTTTTCAATCCTCCAGAGATGGACTTGCAAATATGCTATCTCCATATGCTCTCAGTAAGCTCTCAAACTGGGGGATCACCAAAAAAGAAAAAAAAAATCAATCCCTTGATTTTTATTTCTGTCATTCAGAAGATGTTTTAATGTCATAGTAGATAAGCTACATTTACTAATATGCAGATAACATTCCATTTGAACTACAAAATAGGGCTTGGGGTAGTTTTACTTATTTAAGGAAAACTTTATTGAATGACAGTGTTGAAGCACCAAAATACCACTTCCTTATTTCACCCCTTTTAATGCAAACCAGACACCTATCTATTAGCAAGAACACTTTGTTGATATATCGAACTCGTTCTTTCAGAGTTATTGACTCAGTGATTTCCTGTATTAATTGAAATACCCATAAATTACTTTTAAAGTCATTTCAAATTCCTCTAAGAAAAAAAAATGTTGACATGATAATATACCAATCATGCTTCGGGACATTAGGTTTCATTCCATAAACATTCCTAAAAACATACTTTATTTTTTTACAGTGTTTTGGTTTACTTGAATTATTCTGCCTATGTAATAATTGTGGGCCTAATGTTTTTTGTCTCTGTATCTCTTTCAAATATGTTGTTGACATTAGAAAAAGATTGACCCGGTACAGTCCAGAAAATGGCAATTTAGAGTAGGGTTCTTGTTTAATTAGACTTAAGATCCAACAGTTTAAGTCATATGTCAGTTATATGAAGTGCCTATGAGCAATGGTTCCAGTTTGTATACATTTTTACTTTCCACTGATGAATGTACACTAAAATGCAAATGGTGCATTTGGTAAGCACTGTCATAACATGTAATTTTCTCATACAGCATGTGGTGATACTAAAGTGTCCATTGGTGTCAAACACACTTTACAGTGTAGAATTGTATGAGTTCTTTTCCCTGTTCTATGGTGAAATGATATTTTTTGAGAATTTCTGGAATTAATTTTTAAAAATTAAACTTCCTCTCAATTCAATATTATGTTAACAGATTTTATAACTTGTGATCACACATTGGGGAGCTTTTCATTTATTCTAGGTCAGAGTGTGACTCTGAGTAGATGAGAAAAATTGTTTGAAATCCAAATGACAGTAATGCATCTTGGAGGAGAAAAATCACTTGGAAGAGGGTGTCAAGGATCCACAATTTAAATCTTTCTGGGTCCTTCCTCTCTTTGAACAGTAAGCTTATCATTCTATAATCTTTCTAACAAAGACATGAACACCTCAGCTACATATATTTTGATTGTTTCACAACAGTTTACTGGAGGCTGAGCGATGACAGATTTCTTCATTGTCTTTTTGCCAAAATTTGTCCTTTAAGTCATTTTTGTTGACTGCCCCTTTTAGCAGTTCACCTCACAATGAGAGAGAAGACAATTAATGGGAGGGTGATTTATCACTGCCAAAAACTGTCAAGGACTTCAGTTGTAGCTGGAGAAAAAGCAATTTCACATTATGGCATTTCATTCTGAATACATTGTATTTACAGCTCACAGTTTTATTTTCAGAGCCTATTATCAGGTGAAACAGTTGCATCTGAAATGTTGTTTGTGACACAGGTGACCTGTTAGGATTTGATAAGTATTTACGCCAGAGCACAAGGGGCTCACACATCTGCTGTTGGCAGAAGCAATGGAAAAAAATAACCTGGAAATGAGGCGTTTGATTTTTCTGGTTCCTACACTCGAGCATCTGTTGCTATAATTAAGTGGCATTCAGTAATTGCAGAGCAATGGTGAAATAAACATATGCATTCTTGCCAGCTTTTAGGATTTGGTGTCCTTACAGTAGAAGAGACAAGCAAAGTGACTTCAATAAGAACAAAGGGTTTTGCAGCAAAGTTTAACAATGAACTTTTTGGTAGAAGAGAAAAAAGGATTTTGGGTCAGAAAACAATTTCATCAGACAGGGAGACAGTGTACAGTTCTGGAAGAAGAAAGTCCCTGCAACATTCGACCTTTGGAATGAACTTTTCTCCTGTAGAAATGTCAAAATGGGTTAACACCATACCTATTAAGTTATATCATGAGAGAATGAAAAAATAATAAAATTGTGTCATTATTAATCTTAATGGTACTGTGCCATGAAAACAAGATCACAGTGAAACTCATTTGATAACATCAAGCTTTTATGCATTCGTTTGGCAAGTTGTAAGAAGCCAGTATGGTTGCATTGGAGCTTGACCTCGAAAAGCAGTGTGACGGATGCTTGGGGGCTAAAGTAGCGCTCTCACCAAAATAGTTAAATGTGATACTCAGAGGGCGAACGGGGGTGAGTGACAGGAAGAGCTGTAAGGGAAACTGAGCACCTTTTCCGGATTACAGTCCACAGGCCTCACCCCTGCTCTCCAGGCACTTCCAGATTCATATTTCAACGTGAAGGTAGCAGTTTGTAAAAGCTCCCAGGATGTCTCCCAGGGTGTTTTCACGCCCACCGACTTTTCAGAGAATGTCTTGTCTACGAAATAATCATTTATATTAGCGAGGTATGGAAGCGTCCTGCTTATGAATACAGCATATATTTACTAAGAATGCTCTGGTTTGTGTGCTTTATGTTCCACTAGTTATTTAGAACAGTCCAGATTCTTCCACACTAGAGTAATTTGAATTTGGTTGTTATACTGTCGTAGTTAGCAGTTTCCTGGAAATGTCACATCACAGATTCTATTGTGCTATAAATACTTACAAAACAATGACTTTTGAAATGAAGTGAAGTGAACTTCAAGCTCTTGTGAAATCAGAGTATTAGCATGTATTTTTAAGTCAAATTAATTTCATTATTCTTAGTAAGGACAGTATGTGGCTAAGTATAGACTAAGCTAAGCGTAAATGTAAGGCCATTTGAGAGGGAATGTGGGGTTGTGTCCTGTAGAGGCGGACTGCATATGTGATTTGACAGTTTTACCTTTTATTTATTGATTTGAGAGAAAGAGACAGAGACAGAGAGAGAGAAACTTGTTTTCCACTTATTCATGCATGCATTGGTGGTTGTTGTTTGTGGCCTGACCAAGGATTGAACCTGCAACCGTGGCATATTGGGAGGATGCCCTAACCAATTGAGCTACCTGGCAGGGCTGTGATTTGGCATTTTTATCTAATACTTTGGCATCAAGTGATTGCATAAATATCTGGGTAAAGAAAAGGTCTGAGGAGTCAACCATGAAGAGATGAAAACGATGGATTATGGCTTCAGAATGTCAAGAAATGTGTGTCTGCTTAGAAAAGAGCGTGTGTGAACAACAATGTCCTTGAGTTTGAAAGATGAAAAGATCATCATTTGGTTTCTCTTTTTGTTCAAGAGGTGACTTTAATGTGTGTTTTAAAATAGGTTTAAAATTTTAAATTTCCATTCAACTCATATCTAATAGTAAGGACATTTAGTGCTATAATAAACCTGCATGTATTTATATGTTTATACCTATACTTCTCATCTGATCTATATCCATATCCAAGTACTATTTTAAATACTAGAGGTATAATGATAATCCAGGCCCAACAGCAACTTTTGAGGCCGTCGCCCTGCTGTTATTATCTCCTTTTTACAGATGAGGGTAAGAAGGCACAGCTCGTGGTTCAGTGGCTTGTGGGTGGCAGGCAGGTCTGGGAACTGAGTCCCAGCAGTTTTCCTCCGTGCACTTAACCATGGTGCCATTCATTTCACAGAACGATGAAGATAGATACATTCTCTGGGCCCATAGGGCCTAGAGCTTCGACGTGACAGAGCTTAAATGTATATATGCTTTAGAAGTGGGAATATAGTATGTGAGTATATAAATCTACAGGTAATCTTGTTTGCCTATATATCTGTCTACCAACTTATTTCTGTACCTAATTCACTTAATGCTATGATATTATTGGAATCAACACTATGTTAATATTGATTTTAAATTTCCTCCCTCTCTCCCTCCAAAAGCACAGATCTCTGTAATTTTATTTGCTTCCTGATATCAGAGGCAAACTCTTATTGTTAGCTCGATTTCCTTTTAAGTCTGTCTCCTTTGCATGAACTATTCCTTGATATATATTCCCTGATATCATATATAGTTGTTTAACATAGTTTTTTTCATATATATAGTCATCTTTACTTTCTACATTTAAACTGGTTATTTTTGGTACAATCAATATTTTCCCAACATTTTCTTTTTTATGTTCATATGAGATTCTTAGAACCCTGTTAACTTGTCCTTTTGAACTCATGTATTGCTTCCTTTAATTTCCCCTTAAGTCTTTTTTATTTCCTCTTCCCTAAATTCTCATTCACAGTTTGGGGACCAGTTTCAAATAGTCTTCCACCTTGGTGGTCTTGAATAATTGCAATGAGGCATTTTACAAAAAACATGCAGATCGATTCAATCTCCCATCTCCTTAAAGTTGGGATGTGGTGGCAAGAACACGTCATCATAACATTAATTTGTACAATAATCTTCTGAAGTTGGCACCAGTTTATCTTCATGCTTATGAGGAAGAAATTGTGGTGTAGAGAGGATTAATAGATTGTTTGAAACTCAGAGCTTGAGAATGACATAATCAGGAAGAAATCCAAGTTTGACCTCCTTTAGTGCTTTTTCTCTCTGAAGCGCCTTATATTACATTAGCCTTATTTCAATATATTGGTCATATCCTATTCTTATGTGGAAATATTTTAAAAGAGAAGTAATGGTGAAGTGGTAGCCAGATAAGTTTGCTTGTTGAGAGATATGTGTCAATTCTTGCTCAAATGTCTAATCCTGTAAATACCTGTATGCTTTGTTGGCTAGGACCAAGCATTTGAACAATAAATTATCTTAAACATTAGTGGTAAAAGGTTGTATAGTTTTCCAACATATTTCTTTTGTCAACTTGAATATAATTGGTATTTCTTTAAAACTAAAAGTCATTGTTTTATACTTATGTTATTTTTAGAAAGTTTGTTAATAAAATATTAAAATAGGAATAAAAATAATATTTACTTAAGTGAAATTACTATAGATGGTAAAGCCAGAATGGTTAATAACCTGAGCTCTAGATTCAGGGAAACTTAGTTTCCACTTCCAAATCAGTAGCATAGTGAGTATGCTATTAAATTGAGAGGGTTACTTAGCTACATTAACCCTTATTTTCCAAATGTAAAAAATGGAAATAATAAGAACCTACTTCAGGGAGAGGTTGTAGTAGTAATTGAAAAATATATAGACATGGGTGACTCTTGTCCTTCTCATCTTTCCTCCTCATCAAATGACCTCTGAAACAGGTAACCACAAAGTTACCAACAGGTTATGTTCCACAACTTCACTTGTGAGCTGTTTGAAAGTGAACCTTCCTTTTCCTTCATACAATAGCCTTATAAATATATATAGGTTAGGGTTAATCAGCTCATTAATGATATTCTATAAATTTCTTATCCTTGAAATAGGCCCCGGAAAAACCAGAGCTAGACTATTTGAAACAATTATAACAACAGATGTTACTAATCCTATTGCACAGAAAAGGAGTCAGCGCTCTTTCTCTGTAAAGGGCCAGGCAGTAAATATTTTAGGCTTTTTGGGGCCGTGTGATCTCTGTCAGGCCTATTCTGCTATTGTGGTGGGAAAGTAGTCATAGATTTGTTACAATGAGCAAATTATAAATGAACAATTATAGCTCTATTCCAATAAAACTTTATGGACATTGAAATTTAAATTTCATGTAATTTCCAGGTGTCACAAAATATTATTCCTCTTTTTATTTTATTTTTCAACCATTTCAAAATGCAAAAACTATTCTCTGCTCACAGGCTGTACAAAAACAGGTGGTAGGCTGGAAGCGGCCTACGGTCCATAATTAGCCCACCTCTCATCTGAAATATGATTTTGTCTCTCCTGAAAGGTTTCTTTAAAACATTTTACTCCAGTCACCATTGTTGGTCTTTCATCTTGCAGAAATCTAAAAGGTCCTAAAAATATTTAACGTTGTTTCCATAAAAAGTTCAAAGGCCTGTGGACAAAGACAGAGTACTGCTAACTTGGAACTTGAGTCAGAAGGCTGGTTATGATGCCAACACCACGACCGGCCAGGGTTCCGCGTTGGTGCGAGCCGGTGATCCACTCTGAGCCTAGACTTCTCTCTCTCTCTCTCTTCTTAATCATCGGGGTACAGGTTTCAAGTGCACAACTCAACAAAGCAAAACAAATAAAGTATTTTAAGTGATCATAAATTAGGGAGCAC
Organism: Desmodus rotundus; assembly: GCF_022682495.2. Taxonomy (NCBI): domain Eukaryota; kingdom Metazoa; phylum Chordata; class Mammalia; order Chiroptera; family Phyllostomidae; genus Desmodus; species Desmodus rotundus. Next base: position 70,100,380 of record NC_071399.1, on the reverse strand, counting down.
TGTAGAAGTGTGAGATATCAACACCTTACTATAGGATGGTTTTCAGTATCTGTACGGTGGATTCCATGTAAGTTTGCTAGAGATGCCAGAGCATGCTACCATGGACTAGGTGGGCTAAACAACAGAAATGTATTTTCTCATAGTTCTGGGGCCTAGAATTCCAAAATCAAGGTGTTGGTAGGCTTGGTTTTTCTCGAATCCTTTCTTCTTGACTTGCAGATATTCTGCCTCCTCTCACGGGGTCCTCCCTCGGCCTTTCCTCTGGGTGCTGCCTCCCTGGTGCCCCTCCCTCTTCTCATAGGGACACCCATGCTATTGGATAGGACCGTACGAACTTATTTAACCTCACTTTTATATCCTTGAAGGCATTATCTCCAAATATAGTGACACTGGGGATTTGGGCTTCAACACCTGAATTTGGGGAGACAGAATTTGTGCATTACAGTCCCATATTAATGATTAAATTGTCCATAAAACAAAGTAAGTTACCAAGCCAAGTCCCATTGGATATAAGACAGATAGAGCATAGACAATGTTATAATCAGGGTGCATTTAACAATAGCTTCTTTACTCTACAACTTTGATATCTGGGTTCTTTCAATCTGAGATAAATCTAAATAGATTTATATTACATTGAATTTTTGTTGTACTCTTTGTTTTGTATTTGCTATAGGAAAATAAAGTACCAAGAAGTAAAATTAACTTGCTCTATAGAGATTGATTTTTGACCTGTGAGTAAGGTTAAAACAGCAAAAGCTTTTAACTCTAGGAATAAGGAGTAGCAGTTCAGGACTTCTAGCTGGGTTTATGAAGAAAAGTTCTGCCAAGGTATACGGTAGTGTTTTCCCTAATGCCCTCTACTCCTTATTACCTTTCTCCACTGAAGATCAGATTATTTATTTTCTAAATGTTTATTTGCTATCTATCACGTAGACCTTTTGTTTGCCTTTGGTTGATTAAGTCATGTGTCAGATTCTATTCATGGCATTGCTTTCGGTGGAGTAAAACAGATTGCTCTGGGAATCATCAACCTGAAGGGAATTTACACAGTGCTATTTTGATATTCTATAAAAAATGTTTAAATCCTGATTGTTCTCTACCACGACTACTGTGAATTCATCTTCAGATACTTCAGAATGTTCCTGTTTTTCATAGACAGATACATTTTATGTTAATTTAATCTACATGTATTTGGTTTCCAAAAGAGACATGACAAAAGATAACGTAGCCTTGAAAATAGAGAAGTTCTGCAAAAAACACGGACTGACAGGTGTTTAATGGATGCACATTTATAACCAAGCCCCCGCTGACAACCATTACTTAAAGAGTCAGTTAGATAATTTCTAAATTCTCTTAAGTCAAAAAAGTGGCTGTTGCGTTAATTTTGTCAATAACATGTAGATTTATGTTATGGGATGTATATTGCTAAGAACCTAGTGGAGGCCATGGAAGTAATTTTAATTGAGATTTTTACAACCATTTGATAACTCTGTTTTGATCACTATGGTTAGGGCAGGATTCCAACAGTGGCTATAAAATCCGTGACTAATCCACTGAGTCACCCAGTCCCTGTCATATATTGTTTAATGGCCCATGCTGCCAGGAATTATTATCACTTTCTAGTGATAATTTTTAAAGAGAGAAACTTTGTGGACACAAAAGATGAATATAAGTTGAAAACTTATGTCTGTAAAGACAGTTAATAAAACACATGCTCACTAAGTATATGGTAGAATTTACTCATTTATTTACAATGACTGCTCAGACTCTTAAATCATAGATAGATAGATACAGATACAGATATAGATATAGATTTGTGTGTATATATATATATATAATACTGATGAATATTCTAACTTTCCTTGGTTAATGTTTGCAGGGCACTTACAGATGCTATAATAATCTCTAATGTTTTTGCTCAATCTGCTGTGGAGATGGATGAAATAAATAGTTTAAACTAATTAATGTAACACCAGCTGTTACAAGTGCTTGGCAGACGTCTGTGCGTTTTGATGGGCAGGGAGCGGCTGTTGTACTTGACTTTATTTTAGTACAATGTTGATCACAGTGTAAGCTGGAATAAATGACAAGCCTAAAGAAGGAACAGAGGATGAATTTCATGTAATGCAAAATGAATACCATCTTCCTCTCTAAAAGTATATAATGTTTAAAGCTGAAGGATAGAGGGATTGTTGTGTTGGGCGTCAAGTCATAAGGCCTTTGATAGCTACTGGGTTAAACATGCCTAATAATTCTGCGCTGCAAATAGAAACGCTGCTAAAATACAGATATGTGATCATGGACACTCTCCTCGGTGTTTCCAGAGGATCTATTCGAGTTGCAGGGACGCCGTGTCAGCTGGATGCTTTGAAACTCTCTTCCTGCTAATTCAATATCTTTAGGAAAAAAAATAAGAGAGATTGTACGCATATGGAAAAGATTGGGAAATTATTTTAATTACATATTTTAGCAAGTGGAAAGGAAGTATTAGGTCTTATGGTTTGGAGGTTATGCATGTTACTATTTTGGGGCTTCTACAGGGTACTTGAGTATACTTCTTATATATCTGATTCCTTCAGGACATAGAAGGAAGAACAAAAACCCTAAGCAGACATCATCCATTGTAATGATCTCCTTGTGAAGAGAGTTTTATTTGTGATCCTCCGACAGAGAAAAATGCTTCTGCCTGTATCGCGATAATTTCCACAAGACTTAAGAAGTTTACCTAGTCCCCGATTCGGTTGTAAATTTGGAGGGCAGAGTCATTGTGCCTGACGGAGAGGCAGTGGCTGTCCTCTCAGCGTGAGCCAGCGTTCCCATAGTGGTGTCATTGTGCAGACTGTTTCCCTGTGAATGTGTCTAATAAGTTATTACCACGTGTGCCGAGCAGATGGCAAGTACGCTCCGGAAAGAACTGATGGATGGGATATGATGTCATCGGCGAGATGACAAGGTTCACAAGGTACTTGACCTCCACGAATAAGTCCTAACTGGTTAGAATTCTAAATGGTGAACTTTGGTGACACTACCGAAATGGGGAATACGTGCAATTTGTATTTCTTTATGGTGGTGTTTACCCCTTTCACTGAACTCCACATAATGGGATTTTGTCCCTGAAGACTCAGAGATATTGTGGAAGGCTTGCTCCCTGTAACCTTCTGAGGATTTCAAATACTAATCCACACATCTCAACTTTAACAAAATCACAGTGAATGTTATTTATGAAGTCAAGTTCAGAGCTTTCCCCTTTTTATATGTATATATGCAGAAAGAACTTAGTTAAGACATCCCATTAATTTTAACATGTTATCACAAAACAGCAAAATGCTGACTCCATGAAAATATTCAGTGCATACAATTAAACTTTTATATTTTCATTAAAATATGTTTCTATATATACAAGCTTAAAATAAGCACTCAGAGATCCTGATATTGTCTTTATATTTTAATTATGACTTTACTTGCACTTACAAGTGACAAACCTAAACACATTAACGTTTTTATTTAAATATTATCATTTTAAAATTTCAAATGGCTTCAGAACTGTTCTGTATCACCTGTGTGACGTGATCTCAGAGTTTACAGTGGCCTGGAGAAAGTGTTCCAGACAGAGATCATACGGAGTACCAGTGTGGACGGGGGGACTCAGAGGAAAGGCAGACAAAACATGATAGTAGGATTTGTGCATTGTGTGAGATCTAATGGAGAAAACCCCAACTATTTATAACTGTTTTATGTAGAAAGGGTTGACTGATTAAAAGTCATGTCCAAGAAAAAGCACCGTAGCTGTATTAAGAAGGTACCACGCAGCAAAGCATAAACTCCTGCATATTCTCCCCTCAAATTGTATACATATGCTGACAAGAACTGTAAGGTCTAACAAAAGTAAATTGCTGTGAGTGTGGTGGGCACCATTCATTTGTGTTCATTTTGAATAACTGAGCTCAAGTTATTAATAGTCAAGATGTTTTTTTTTAGATGAGACAAGTATCTTTTGAGGAGATGAAAGAAATGTACACATATAACGCTGTCTAGCTTAAAGAGAATATATTTACTGTGCCATTTTCTGAAAGAGTTATTAAGTGCTTGAAATAGAAATTTGATTAAAAGATATATCCATATGTATTGATACTATCAGGTATTCAAGTGAAGACATAGAGGTAATATAATATATATATATGTCAAATGTTAATGTAATTTTTAAAATAGTAACTTTGTCAAATAAACAAATCTACAGTCACATAAATTACCCTATGAAGTTTATTCATTTGATAACTTCATATGAATTTGTAGTGGCATAGATGTGCAGAAATACAGTATTTTAATTTATTGATATTTAATATTTAATTACATTTTTATATAATTCTAATTGTAAATAAATTGCTGAGTGTTGCTTAATTACTTTAAGTTGACAGCAAAAGGTTAGCCTATAGTTGCAAATTTTATAACAATGAATTAATTTTAGAGCAATTACTATGGTAATATAGATTATAATTTAGATTCAGTCTTTTATCTTTGGATATATCAAAGCCTATATGTTTAAACGAGTTCTAAACTTTATAAGCTTATACTATCATGCGTTAATATTGCTCAGATGATTAGCATAATTAAACAATATTCTGTCAATGTATATCAAGTGATCAAAAGAACATATGAAGTTATTTGATAAATTATTCAAATGAATCTGCTATTTTTAATATAAATGAAATAACAGAACCCATATCTCATACTACATTGACACTCAGTATTGATTATATGGCTAAACCATTTTCAAGGGCTGACTTTACTTAATCTGATCTCTTTTTCTGTCTGAGGCAGATAAAATATTAATACAAGGTAAATGAGTGCTCAGTGAACTTGCCATATGGCCCCTGTGGAGGACAGAGGGGCTGGGCAGCCTATGGACTTGCCATATGGGCCTAGAGGGAAAAGTAAGTATTACACAGAGAACAAATCTACCATATGGACTGGGTGGAGCACTGGAGACTAAATACTTCCTTATACTGGGGCATTTTCACAAAAGAATAAAAAACACATAAATAATACATTATATGAAACCCCATGAAAATGGATCAATTGTTTAGATTTAATATGATGCTTTCAAGCAATGTCCAGAGCATATAAATAATCATGGTTTACTTTGAAATGGCAAAGAGGATCATCAATCATTTACCCCTGACATTTTTACATGGCATTTAACATCTGTTCCAAACAGCATAGTACAGTAATATACTTAACATCCTATTATACACCGAACCTAAACAAATAAAAACAACACTAAATTAGAGTTTCTGAAAGTGTGCCTTGCTTCTGCTAATATTTTTGCAAATACTGAATTATCTACCTTTTTCATCATTGAATTTTTTGTTATTATATAGAGCAGATGAAATTAAGCAAATGGCAAAAGCAATTTTCTTGGTACAATCAAACCTCATTAATTTAGTTTCTGCTAATATGGAATTTATGATAATTCAGCTTGGGCTTGATAAAGTTTACCTTTGTACTAGATATGAAGAAAAGATTTGCTAAGCCAATTATTAGTATAAACAAGATTGCAATGAACATGTTTAACCCACTTATGAGAGCATACTTTTAAAGGATTTTAGCACATTAATTGAATGCAAATATATATTACTAATAACAAATGAATCTAATTTAGTCTTTGAAACAGGTCTTGTAGTACCTGTTTGTTAGCAGATGGTTCCAATTACTGTATATACTTCTAAGTCTGTGCATATTTCTTTGCAGTGTTCTATTTCTCATACTTTTGCTGAATTTAAGTGTAGCCATTTTCACTAATTGCTATCTGGTTTTATTTTCCAAAGCATCTATATCTATGTTTTTGTTTTTTCCAATATGTTTAATCCTTTAAAAAATTACCTTTCTAGCTTTTCTTTATAGGCATAATGATACTGCTGTGGGATTTGTATAATTGAAACAACAAAAGGCATATATGAATCAATGCAGAAACACAACATTTTGGCAAACATGGATACATTTGAAATTATTTTTCTAGTTGTTCTTTGCAATTCTTTATGGCCAATTTGTACATGAAAACAAAGATTTCTTCATATAGGATTTCGGTATGTTAAGAATCTGGTAGCATTAGATTTGCATTTGTTTATACCTTCTGATCCAAGAAAAGTCTGTCAGCATAAAATTATCCAAATCTCTGGATGTTATTGGTCTACAAAATCAAGTGTTTTCTTCTTTGACAACACCGACAGCTTCTACTCGGTCCTCATGGCTTCCTCCTGTGTGTTACTTGTGTTTTCTTTTGTGTCAGTTTTTCTCCTCTTCCATCTCCCAGAGCATCTCCCTCCATTTCAGTAACTCTTCTCCTTCTATATAATGGGTTAATTTATGTGAAACCAGACCAAAAATCATAGTATTCCAAATTTGAAGAATCTGTAGGTCTGAGGAACATGATGCAGAGAGGCTAGGCCCAAACAGATGGGTGGCAGGAAAGTTCTAGCAGGTGGCAGGTGCTAAATGAAGGCCTGTAAGTGGTTGGCAAATGTAAAATTCCAAGGCAGGGAAAGATGCTTGAACGCACTGGGGAACACCTGATCACAGATAATTAGGTTCTGGGTTAGATGGGAGATACAAGAACTAAGGTGGAGGGAAGCCAAGATACTGAGCTTGGAACCAAGGCTTGGAATCTGGAACCTTGGTTCCAGATTCCTTGGAATCAAGGAATCTGGCACAGAACTGGCTCCAGTTATAACATTTGGAAGAAGCCCTGTAGGAATACAACTCCGGAATGCAATCCCTAGCATTAGGACCCAAGGCTGGAGCAGATCAGTAAACATAAATTGATACTGAGGCTTTTGTTTCTTTGTTTAATCTTCTAGCTTGGTATGCATTATAATACTCCTTCTGCTAAAGATTGGTTGCGATAATTGTTGTCAGTTGAGTCTCTAGTTAAGGGCTAAATGGTTTGTTGTATGGAAACAAGGAGAAGAAAAGATAATCATTATAATTTTAGAGTTGTATCTGTAAGGAGCCAGCAAGATTTGTTCCTTTTTTTCTGTTTGTTTTTAGTTTCTCAGTCATTTTCTTATTTAGAAATTAAGTAAGAATTCTGGCTCAAAGACTTATATAAGCAATACTAACCTTTATTTCAGAGAGAATACCGTCAAGCACTTACCTTCCCTCCAGCCTATATCTTACTACATCCATTAAGGTCTTGTTTTTTCTCATTGTCTTAGTTTTTCCTGGCTCTCAAGCACACAAAGACTTTCTATTTGATTTCCACTTCTGTTCCATAGTTTAGTCACCAGTTCCAGCGAATTTCTTGCCAGGAGCTCTAGAACTGGCACGCCTTAACCAGTTGACCACAAAGCTTTAAACAGTGGTTTTCTAAATGGTCTGCCGCCATTATACCCAAATTTCTTCTGTACTCACAGGACCTCATTGCTTGCTCACTCATAGTTTTCCAGAATTTTCATTGAAGAAAGGATTAAAGCTGTCAGTGAGCCTTTCCCCCTGTGCCCTGTTGCTGTTTAAATGACTCCTGCAGGAATACCATGGGATTGAGGACCAGGCAGGGCAGTGCGGTAGGAGACGGCCGAAAGATGAATGACGAATGTGGCTTCAAATTCTGGGTCTGTCCTGGTCCAACTGTGTGACATTAGGAAGATTATTCAGTATCTTTAAGATTCTGTTTCTTTCATGGCGATCAAGGAAAATACTGTATTTTGTGAGACTGACATAAAATGATGCATTCAAAGGTCTAGCACATTGATATAATAAAAGCATTGCACAGCAGTGTTCTTTAAAATAGCAAATATTTTTAAACCAACTGAATGCTGTAATGGAGGAATAAATAACTAAATTGTAGTTTAGTTGCATAATATAATTCCATATAGCATTTCACGTGAATAAATAGGTCTATATGAACCAACTTAGATTAGTCTCAAGAACATACTGAATGTTAGAAAAACATATTAGTCATACGATATTATTTATGTAAATTTAACCGAAAAATATGTTAAATGTTACCCATGGTTATTCCTACAAATGGATATAGCTATCTAGAGCAATATATCTGTATATTATCTATAGCTTTATGGACTATGATGAAACACTACAAATTCATCATTTTAGTTGACGCTTAGAAGAAAAGAAATGGAATGTGACCGAGATTAACAAGATGTGATAGGAGGAGTAGCTGTGGAATCAGGTAATTAAGTGTTTGTTTTTTTTGGACATATGAATTACAAGATCCCAGTGAAGTTATGAGCCCAGAGATGAGGACAGGTGGAGCCATCAATGCGATATAAATATCAGCATATAGCTGATATTTAAAGGCATGGGTCTGAGTGAGATCATGAAGAAATAGGTATAGCAAAGAAAAGGGTCACACCCTGGCTGGTGTGTCTCAGTGCATTGAGCACCAGCCTGCAAACCAAAGGGTCACTGGTTCAATTCCCAGTCAGGACACATGCCTGGGTTGCCGACCAGGTCCCCTATAGGGGGTGCACAAGAGGCAACCACATATTGATGTTTCTCTCCCTCTCTTTCTCCCTCTCTTCCCCTCTCTCTAAAAATAAGTGAATAAAATCTTTTTAAAAAGAAAAGAAAATCAAAAGGTCAGAAGGTACCTTTAGTGTTTTGAGCATGAAAGATTAGGTAAAAGAGGAAATCAATAAAGAGACTAAGAGGCTGCCATTGAGATTTGGGGTGTAAACGAGAGCATGGTGCCCTGGAAGACAAGTGAAGAGAGAGTTTTCAGAATGGAGGAACGACCAACATGTCAAGGGCTGCTGATATGACAAGTATGTGGAGATCTGAGAACTGACTCAGACTTGGCAAATAGATGACACAATTATGAGTGATAAAAGTAGTTTTATTAGAGATGTGGGTAAAAAATTGACTAGACTTGGAAGAAGGTGAAGTTAGAGTATGGATAACTCAAAAAGGGATGAGGGAAATTGGGACAGTATTTGGAAGGGAGGTTGGTATCAGGCAGATATTTTTTTTAGATTGAAGGGGGATATATTACAAAATGACATGCCATGCATCCAAAATGATACAAAGGAATACAATAAGTTTTTGTTTTGTTTTCATTGTCTTTCCATGAGAAAATATAAATAGTGAGAATACCCATCATGGGAGCCCGAGAGAGATGAACAGATGGGAAGGAAAGTTGTGGCTATTCTAAACGAATTCAGGCCACATGAATTATGCTCTGAGACATCCGCAGTACATTTACAGCTGTATCTGCTGGCTTACAGATAAGAGAAGTGATCAATGAGTAAAACAAGCTTGCAGCTTGCTTTTTTGTTAAATGGATAGAGGCACATTTCACTGACGGTGTAAAAAGCACTTTGGTAATGACCCTGCAGAAGATTCTAAAATCAGTCCTTCAAAGAACTCTTGGGAAACAAGATAGTAATTGCTAGGACTGATACGGGCTTACCAGAAAAACCTTTTGCAATCTAGCCTCATTTCTTTGCCTATCAGGGAAATGTGGAATTAATCAAATAAAGAAATATCAATACACATTTATAGATAAGGGTGATTTTATGCTTAATTGTTAACAAAAAATACGTGATAGAGGAAAGTATATTAACATTTGAAGGACTAAACCTACAGTACAGGTAGAGTTTAGAAACTTGATACAAGGTTTGAGACAATAAATTGTCTCTTTCAAAAGTTATTTCTTCTCCCCATATAACCTGATTAGGTTTTAGCCATGCCATAACATTCGTGCCCTGATTCTGCCTCATTCTGAACTTGTTTTCCTTCTCCAGGAAGTCAGAGAATAAACTACGTGTCCTTATTGCTCTGATATTCTTGTTCATGTCTTTGTTACAGGGCGCACCATACTGTATTAAATTTGCTATTCATCCACAAATATTTCTAGAAGGATTAACTTCCAATTTGACGGATTTGCCAACTGAATTTATTGGGAAAATCAAATTTATTCATATTTCAGGGTTGATTTGGTTTCCTAGAATCTCTCTGATGAAATTTATGATTGAATTTCACAATTGTGAAAATAATTTTGTGAAGGAAATAACTTCCTTAAGAATATCAGGACATTTTTGAAGCTACCAATATACTGAACACTGTATTAAACTCTCTGTGGAGAATTTGTATGATGTAAATGTTACCAGATAGATTCAGATTAGATTTATATGAGAAAGGAGAACACTATATTTCTGATGATTCCCAGCTAAAAGGGAAAATGTAAATTCTCCCTTGTAACAACTGTCCTGGGCCAAGGCAGGTAGGTGGAGGACATACCAGAATCTTTAGAGCTATGTGTGAATTAAAAAAATGCATATAAATATAATATTTTACTCCTATTTTTGTTATTCCTTTAAATTATCTAGTTTAAAATAACATTAAAAGGCAATGTGAGGTTTTATGTTTGTCAAGAGAGTGCAGGAGTAAAACCTGCATGTTTGCTTTGCTTGTACAAATACGGACTTCCCAATAAGTTTTTACTCAGTACGAAGTAAACTCACCTTTCAGTACACTTGATACTTCCAATTTGTTAATCTTAAAGATAAAATGGAAAGCAATGGGACATCTCCCAGGTTCTATCTGGTTCTTGCATTCTTGTGAAATCTTACATGTGGAAAGGGAATAAACAATGAAGGATAATATATTATGTAAAATGACACACTTAGTATTTATTTGCCTAAAGCTTTTGGTGATAGTCTTTAAAGGAAACTAATAGTCTACACATAGAATAGTTATTGGTTGACTGAAGATAGAAGAGTTCTGCATAGCTATATACCTATGTATCAATAGCTGCATATTTGCATGTATATCTGTGTACTTGTATAACTATCTGTGTTTATGTAAGTAGTTCTTTTTATATATGCATACATGCATACATATGGTATACTTTTCTTTTAATTTTCTTCAGATACATGAGCTCTTATATGGTAATTTTATATATAGTAATATAATTGATGTGACTCCTTCATGTGCTATTAAAGAAGATTATTTAACTAATATATATATTTATAAACTTGATAGTTATAAACATAAATGCACAGAAATAGCCAGAAAAATTATTTTGTTTTGTTTTCAAATACTTATTAGACATTTATCTTTTTCACCCTACACATACTTATTGAGAGCCTATAAATGCATGGTACCATTCAAGATACAGGGGACACAGTGGCCATAAATAAGAGAGGAATTCTGTCCTTAAGGAGCCTCCACTGTAATTAAAAGAGAGAAACACTAAAGAAATATGCAAGAAATTATAAAGTAACAATAATGCTAGCTTGATTTGAACAGAATATTCCAGGGGAATGAATAGTCACATGATCACACAAGGATAAAATAGTTCTACATTCTTATGAGATGTCCATGATTAGAAAGAAGTGCCTTTTCTGTAGATGATCGCCCGTGTCCAGCCGATCTGAAACGTTATGTGCCACAGTTGCGTGTCCAGGCCTACAAGAGATTGTGCAAATCTGGCCCCCTTATTTCTTGTGACGTTTCTACCAGTCACTCTCTTCACACTCTCTGGGTCTCATCCCTGCCGCCTTTCCTCAGTTCCCCCAAAACACGTTCTCTTTCCAGCTAAGATTCACCTGAGGCACTCATACTATTGGGCAGATAGAATGTAAAGTAGAAGGAAACAGGAAATACTTAAGGAAAAAATTGCTTAATGTTTTTTCATTTGAATTTTTAAAACAAATTTAGAATTTCAAACAAGTAGTTTGCAAATTGGTATTAAAAAGGTCATAAAGGAAAAGTTAAGCAAGATTTCTCATTTTTATATTAAATTTTTGACATTTTTTGACCAACATATGTGTTTTTCTGAAATATAACCCATTAAACACTAGTAGCCACCATTTTATAAATCTGACTGCCATTTTTTTCCTTTGCAACAAAAAACAAGTAGTTACACATTGGCAATCAATTTTTAAAAACTTTATTGAAGGACCAGGAATTTGCATTATATTTTTATACACTGAGGGTTGCAGAATAACAGCTGTGCTGATGAAGAATCCCCTTCTCACCAAGAAAAGAATGCTGACAATGACATAAACATACACTCTTAACTTTTTACATTTCCCTAAATCCTAAAAATTAGTGCTCTGCTTTGCATTTTTATATGACATTGTAAGAAAGCAGTTAGTGTGGAAGGAAGGAGTCATAAAATCTCAATAAGTAAAAGGGATATAAAGGTCACTTAGTTTAACCTCCTATCAATTTCTAGTTTTTACAATATTTCTGACAGGATGCTTATCAAACTATGCAGGGACACTCTCTGTCGTGGCGAATCTGTGAGAGCCTGAAGCAGCCCATCGTGCTTCCAGAGAGATGAGTGAACTCCTACTGTTTTCTTTGCCATACTCACTAGTCCCTTTTCTGCACTGGGTAACCCCGTTTGTATTTAATTATTATTTTTTAAAATTGTGAATTTAAAAAATAGAATTTTCAATATCATAAATGTTTATACGTTAGATTCACATTTCTAAGAAGACAACCCAAACTGAAAGTATTTAGTATATAGTTTCTCATTCAGACTCAAGTAATTAAAAGATAAAATAACATCAGTTAAAATTTATCTTCATTAATAAGAACAAAGAATTTAACCACAAATTAAGCCACTGGGAAATATATTATGTCAGATATTTAACCAATCCACCCATATGTGCCAGGCATTGAGGTTACATAGGTGAATAAGATGGACAGAGTTCCTTCCCTCACAGTTTTTTATGTTAAATATACTTAAGGAAAAAACTTGCAAAGAACTGTGTTTGTTAATAATTTTCAATGAATTTGATCTTTTGAAATAGTCCTGGTAAAACATGTTAGCAATTGGTTACAATGGGTGGGAGGGGGAAAAGGAATTGTTCCAAGCCTGTGAGGTTGAATGTGTTAGGTGGGTATCAGTATCATGTCACGTATCACCTTGGGAGACTTTTTCACATTCACGTGTCACATTCCTGGTCTCAGAAGATTGTGGTAAGGTGAGGTGGGGGTGCAGGGGCCTATTAAAACACACCTGTAGCTTAGAACGAGTCATTATGTTTAGTAAATGATAAGACTTACAAACATTAATTTATCTAGACCAACACGCTGATGTCTAGTTTAGGGCAGGGTCCTGGCAGCCTGGTGCACAGTATCTTCTCTGAGCAGAGTCATTGAACTACAGGAGCTCCCAGCTCGAGGAGGGAGCACACTAATGGAGTCCAGGAGGGGTGAGGTCTGAAACTGAGAAAGGGTGACTTAGAAAACTAAATAAAGCTCTTATACGGTAGAAAGTGAGTTCATGGCTAGGGCTGTACAGTGAGGAAATTTGGAAGTTAACTCAGGACAAGTGCAAAATAGAGTTTGAGCCAAGATCCAGGGTTTAATTGTAGTTGATAAATGGGTGAGGCATGAGACCTAATCCTTCTGCAGTGACTCCCTCAGACAATATTTTTTTTATTTTAAGAATCGTTAAGTAGGCCTTGCTCTTTTACCACATGCAATGCTTATGTTACTTAAAAAATGACATGTTCAAGGTTAAATATTGCTCCTGAGAAAAGTATAGACTTCGTTAGTATGTATAGCATTAGGTAAAGATGTAGAGTGAGGGAATTCGTAGGAAGATATCTGTGGGAGCTACTTAGAGTTGATGTTAAATGTCTATTTTACTCATGAATGGATTTCTCCAGTCCCATGTGGAGATAATCTGGAATTTCAATTCTAAGATAGATATCTTAGCTTCCAAAATGAATAACCATAAGTGTGGCAGTGGAGGCAGTGAACTTGGGGAAATCTTGGCTGCTTAGCATGATCATTAGCTAGATTTTAAGGGGTAAATAAAGCCTTGATTAAGATTGAGGAGTGACAGAAACAGACTCATAGATACAGAGAACAGACTGATGGTTGCCAGAGGCGAGGGGGGTGGGCACCTGGGTACAAAAGGTGAAGGGATCAAGACGTACAGATTGGTTGTTACAAAATAGTCATGGGGATGCAAAGTACAGCACAGGGAATATAGTCAGTAATAACATGATAACTGTGTATGGTGCCAGGTGGGTACTGGAAACACCAGGGAGGACACTGTGTAAAGTATATGATTGTCTAACCGCTATGTTATATATCTGGAGCTAATACAAAATAATATTAGATGTAAACTGTAATTGAAAGTACATTTTAAAATTAATAGAAAGAATGACAAGTGAAATAGAAATGCTAGTTGTCTTCTACTCAGAGATAAAATAACTATGAAATTACTTTATTTTTTGGAATGCATATTTCTTATACACACTTGAAAGCACATATCCAATACATTTTTCAAATGCTCACAGAAATGTATATTTTACTCCTTGAGTGCTTAAGGATCATAAGTTCTGGAACATGGCTACTGGGATTTGAATTTGACTCCTGTCCTTACAGCCACACTAGCTTGGCCAGTTAACTATGTTATTTTACCCCTATATACTCCTGTGTAAATCGAGTTGAGCACTAGTGACTATCTAACAGAGTTATTGTGAAGATTAACTGAGTTAACACATGTGAACTGCTTCGCGCATGGCTTTGCACACATAGAAAACACTCAATATATGCTAATGATTTTGACCATAATAATGATGATCATTGTCATACCAATGCTTCTGACTTTTTGAAAGAAGAATGTGTTAATAGTGTTTTACTGAGTAGCATTAGTTTTATTAAAAACATTGTATTTCAGAAAATCTCAAACAAACAGAAAGTTAGAATAGGGGAATGCAGCCCCCATAGACCAGCCATGACTGAGCTTCAACAGTGATCGTCTCAGGCCCTGACTTGCTTCGTACATCTCTGCGCTTCATCTTTTTGAAGCCAATCCCAAACATGTTTTATTTAATCTGTAAATATTTTTAATTTCTTTTCAGTGTGCATCTCTGAAAGATAAGAACTCTGTTCCTTAGCTCACAATCACATTACCATTATGACTCCTAAAATCCTTCGTATTCATTAAATATCCTGTCAAGCTTCACATTTCTTCAGTTGTCATACATGTACGTAGGTTTGGGGACATACATATCTGTGTAACTGTCCTTCTTCTTCTCTATTTTCTCTGAAATGATACCATAACCTGTAATAAATGAAGAAATAAGAATTATAGACATTTGAAAAACATTGGGTCAGTCACTTTTGGACTTGTTTCATCTGAATGAATTTATACCAAATGGTTTCCGAAGATATCTTACATATTTTTTTTATCATTTCATGATAATTTTAGTCTAAAACCCATGTGCAAACCAGAGTTCAAATAGTCCACATTGCCAAAGCTATTTTATATTTCCAGAGGATAATTTGAGAATTGTGCTATTTATTCACTCAGCAATAAGATTCGTTGTCAGTGTGGAGACTCCAAAATGGATTAGAAGCGCCGTGCAGAGGTGACGAGAAACCAGGATGTCAAACCACGGCCACCTCCGAGGGCTCCCAGTGTGTCTCCTCATTTTCTAGTGGCCGCTAAAGCAACACTAATTTGGAAAAGGCCTTGGATTTATGTGACAACTCCTTTCCCCCGCCCCCCGAAAATTCTCAAAACACATTTCAGAAACTCATTTTTGGCAGATGTAAATTTAAGTAAATTGGCCAAGGTCACAGCACAATAAGGGCAGAGTTATCAAGGGAATGCAGTTTCCTGCTTTTTCCACCATCCATGAAATTAGAGTAACTCCACCCCTAAAAATGAAAGGGTCTACTTTCTCTCTCTCTCTCTCTCTCTCTCTCACTCTGAAATTACAAACCATGATTTGGAAATGTTTTGTTTTTTTGTTTTTTTTTTTCCTGTTCACCATTAACTCAGGCTCTGAAAAGTTGTCTTTTAGGGCTATGAAATGTTTGTGTGTGCATTATTTCAACAACTGTTACTGCATATATTACAACCCATACAATTTGCTTTAAAAGGAGAGTGCACTTTTTGTTTGAGCTGAACCATCAGATTTTCGTTTTCATGCACTATGACATGAAGAAGCTATCCGGGGGAGCAAAACTAGTTCACTTTCCGTGGGCAAGCACAGACTGCAAAGTAGATTATTAAAGTACACAGAAATAGAAAATTAGATCAGAAGTGATGTTTTACTGTGAGGTCTTCTTTGGGCTTTATAAAATAAGAAAGAACTAACCTTGTTCTATTTTTGAGTCCTAAAAAAAAAAAAACAAACAAAACAAAAACCTCATAGCAGGCATATCACCTTTAATTAGGTTTCTGCTTTTGGGAAGCATTTTACCAGCCCCCTTTCATTTATTTTTAATGATGTTATCACTAACAGGCAAACAGTCCCTTAATAAAACAAAAACAGTTTCTATATAAAGCCTGGTGTACATGTCCTGAGTCAGTCATCTAAAAACAAATGTTATGATTGTTTCCGTTGTGCTCTTAGAACCCTTAATGGCCCTACTGTGCAGATATGCAAAACATCAGCCTCGGAAATACAGCTGTGTCTGTTATGCAGCTTTCAGTAAATGCTTTTCCATACTCGCAATATCAGCAGTGAGGTTCCACCAGCAGGGTCATGGAAAAGACAGAAAGGTCAATTAAGTGGATCTTTTCAGCCCAAGCTAGACCAGCTTTTTCATAAACACTTATGACTTACGACTTGAGAAACAAGCCACCCCAAATGTTTCGAAGATAAATCAAGGGGTGTCTGTCTGTGTGTGTGTGTGTGCTGTGTCTGTGTTTAATGATTGACGCCATTCCATTTTTGCCAAGCAATCCCAAGGTGTGCACTTCAGTTCCATCTTCTCGGTTGCCAAAGGCAGTGATGAGTTTGCTGTCAAGGCCAAGTGTGAAAATATTAAATATGTAGCTTGATTTAGAGTTTTCCCTGTATATACCTTTTTGAAATATAAATGCAGAGTGATCAGAAATTAAAGACTGTCTTTTGAGAATAATGGTAGAAAAATAGGCTTCCCCTTTAAAAATATGAAGAGTTTTGAGGGCACTAAGGGTCCCTATTTTCCTTCAGCTATTATCCGTATGTGGTTTCCTCATAGAAACCCTGGACCCTGCAGTGTTTACACTTTTCCCACTACCCAGTGCCCATGCCAAGCATACCTTGCCATGAAGATTTTAGTTTTCTTTTTTTACTCTCCTTTCAGCTTGCATGGTCTAAATATAATCTCTTATTTTTCTAAAGAACCACTTGGTGCCATTTGAATCAATCTTTTGGCACATAACATTATTACAATTATAATTACATACATTTTTAAAATCTGCTTCCTTGAGCTTCCTCATAACCCAAGATAATGTCGGTGAAATTGCCCTGTAATCAATAGTGTGGTTTTCCAAGAGAAAGTACTTTTAGTTTTGCTCTCATGAATGTGGTGTGACCTCGGGTGAGCAGAGATTACTATATCCTCCTCATTTCTGCGTTTTGCATGCTTCCAGCTTTTGCCTCTTCCCATCTCATTCACATATTCCTTCCACAGCATTAGTAAGTGCTTCTCTATGTTAGGGACCTGAGACTATTTCTTCTTACAAGGCATGCTCCCTAACTTTCATCGTCACCTCAGAGGCGAACTATTCCAATGTTAAGAACCACAGATAAAGGCAAAAGTTGCATATATGTGTAACAAATATTTTGTCCATTAAATTAAGCAGAACTGGGACTTTGATATTTTTTTTAGCACACCTCCAGCATCCTGCCAAACATGCACTTATGATGATCTCCTTCCCGTATTCAATCTTTTCCTTCGTTCACCAAAACTCAATATTCAGAGTTCTAATATTACTTCATTCAAGTAGAGCCAAGGAACCTCTTAAGTGTCTTATGTTCCTCACAGCCTACTTACCCATTTCTTGTGGGTCCTGCTACCTGAAGTGAAATTGGTCAACTAATTCATACTCTTTCTCAAGTTATTTCTATCATAATTAAGCTTAACTGTTCACTGAACTAATTCAAGGTTATTTTGTAGAAGGCAACTATAATAACATGTAGCAGTAATTTTATTATCCAGTGTAGCTGATATTTCATTGTCACCAGCCTCGCTAGAGAAAAATAACATAGAAACCGCAGGCTTATGCTGCAAGACCAGGATTGCTCCACGGCATTTTGAAGCCAAGTTTACAAAAGGAAAATTGTAATATCTTTAATTATTTTTATATTATGAATACTTTATATTTATGAGCATTTTATATTTTACAAAGCTGTTTTACATAAATGCTCTAAGTGGATTTAAACTATAATTCTCTGAGTTTGTAAGCATCTCTTTAATAAATAAATCAAATGAGTTTCATGGAATGTACGAGAAGGAGTCTTTGCTGCACTATTTGCTAGTTCCTGGTGAGCCAGAACTCAAACCCACGTTTTCTGAATCTACCTTGGTTTGCTTTTCATTTTTCCAGTTTTCCCATTTAGTGAGATAGGCTGTCTCACATTATGAAGACAATTTTATAAGAAGTTCTAAAGTAACTTTGACTCCAGAATTTGAAAAATGGCCTTAAAATTACATATAGGAAATAGCTTGATTCCATGGTAGGCCTGGAAACTTTATAAGAATTGGAATAGGTATGTGAAAGTCATGCGAATACATTTTAATGTGGTATTTTTGGAATTCCTTATTTTTTGAGAAGATAAAAATAGAAAGGAAAAAATGTACATGGCCATATTCTGATTTAGGGTTACATTCTGGGATTATATTTTTCACCTTTATTTTTAGTTTCTATTGCCAAATTAAACCCAGGGTCCCTGGAGTCAGAAGGAACCAGGTTGGGGTTATGACTGAGCTCAACTTAAATGACTGTGTTTTATATCTGAATATAGGTTTCAACTTTTTTTAAAACACCCATCCTGAATTTTTCAGATTATTTATGCCTTTACTCCAGTTCAATACTGTGGATGAGAAGCTTACAAAAACACCAGTAAATTTAGCTGTCTGTACAATTGTGATGTATATTTAACAAAATGAATCATTCACTTTTGTATAGAAAGTATCATACTCTCAAAATTTATGTTAACATTTTATTCACTTTGCTAGTATAGAAATAGAGCTTTATCATGCAAACTCCCAGATCACTTGTAAAAATTTTAAATGTGGAGTTTTTCCCATTTTAATAATATTACCATCTATTCCACATCAAGAGGATTAAATATGAATCTACTTGGAATATATCATTTTCTAAAAGTGAGTATTGTTTTAGTATTGGTTTTATGATGTAATAAAAGATGTAAGAGACAAAGACACACACACACACACACACAATTTGAGAGTGGCTTAAACCATAATTCAAACCCAAAGGGATTAGTAGTGAAAATAACAACTGAGTTAGATTTTATTAACAGGAAAGAAAACATTTTGAAGTAGAAGCCGATTATTTTTTTTAAACAACATTGTTCCTTAGGATATCCTGCTCAATTGTTATGTCTGATAAGATTGGAGGGGAAAAAAGCTTGTCTTACAGAGTCATCAATCTTCCTGAGAGTCATTTATTGATAAGGGACTTTAAAATATGAGTAAAATCATTAAATGAAGTGATGAGAAGAATGAAATAATACCCTTTTATACTGTATTGATTTTGAACTTTTAAGATGGTTTTCTTCTCTTCCATTTGTACTTTCTCTTTATATTTACCTGTTATTCTAACTAACATTAACTGATTATATGTTGTAATACTCACCATTGTATTTATTATGTAATTATTAGCTTGTTAATCTAGTCAATAGATTTTTTCTGTCCAAGAGATAAAATTATGTGTTATATTGTAATATGTGCTGTTCTATTTTTCCTTTAGAAAACCACTGTAGTTTCCTGTCACTGAACTAAAATGCAAAAATACTGGAGAGTTAAGAATCATTCTTCCTTTGGAATCTACAAATAACAAGAGCTCTTTTGAGCGCTGCCATAACTGCTAGTCCCTGATGGGTGTGGAGGGCTTTAAGAAACAGCACCTAGTTAATGCAGGTTTCCAAATGCGTACTGTATTCCCAGACTGACGCACCTTTCCCTGCATCTAATTGGCCATTCCAGGTGTTGGGAGTGCTTGTCTTATAGGTGGTTGAAGTATTTTCTAGTTTAATAAAATGAAGCAAGATCATTTAAGGATTTTTTTTACTTTATTTTTATTGTTGACACTATTACAGATATCCCCGTTTTCCCCCCTTTGCCCACCTACACCCCGCCCTCACCCCCCTTTTTTCAGGCCATCACCACACTGTTGTCTGTGTCGGTGGGTTGTGCATATATGTTCTTTTGGCTCACCCCTTCACCTTCATTCATCCAGTTCTCCCACCCCCCTCACTTCTGACAGCTGTCAGTCTGTCCCACGTGTCCACGCCTCTGTTTCGATTTTGTTCATCCGTTTATTTTGTTCATTAGATTCCACATATGAGTGAGGTCACATGGTGTTTGTCTTTCACCACCTGGCTTATTTCACTTAGCAGAATAGTCTCCAGGTCCAGCCACGCTGTCACAGGTTTGCAAACCTCAGTAGTCAGTGACATGCACTGAAATCTTGTGTTTGTGTGAACCGTTCTTCTTCAAATAGTACCTAGATATTCGTAACTCTTTGGAACTTGTAATTAAGAAAGTGCTGACATTTCTGATTTGAAAGCAACTCATTACCACTCTCTAGTCAATAGTGATGAAATCTCTATTTAAATCAATTTTAAGAATTTTTATCAGAAATAATAGAGAATGTGGGTTTATAGATTTGAGTGATACTAAAATTTGTCTCATTCAACCTGCTAGTTTTTTTAAAAAATGAGGAAATTGAAGCTTGAAGTTGTTCCATTTCCAAAGTAGCTAAAATAAACTGGACACAAAGTCATTTTTTTTAATACACCCCAAAATACTAAAAAAATGTTACATACTGTTTTAGTTACCTACAGCTGTGTAATAAATTACACCAAAATTTAGTGGCTTAAGCCATCAAACATTTAAAATCTCAGTTCTATGGGTCAAGAATTGGGTGCAACTTGGGAGCCTCTGGTTTAAGGCCACTCGTGAGTTTGCAGTTATGCTGTCAGCTAGGGCTGCAGCTCATTTAAAGGCTCACTTGGGACACCAAGAAGAGGTGGTATACAGATATAATGGAACACTACTCAGACCTAAGAAAAGATGCAATACTGCTATTTGTGACAACATGGGTGGATCTTGAGAATATCATGGTAACTGAAATAAGTCAGTCGGATAAAGACAAGAACCATATGATTTCACTCGTATGTGGAATATAGAACTTAAAGCAACAAGATAAACAAACAACAACTCGTAGACACAGACAACAGTATGCTGGTTTCCAGAGGGAAGGAGTCAAAGATATGATTTTAGAAGGAGATCTGATTTGGGGTGGTAAATACAATGCAATATATAGATGACCTATTATGGAATTGTATACTTGAAACATATAATTTTATTAACCAGTGTCACCCCTATAAATTTAATAATGAATAAAAATGAGGGTTCGGCGTGGTTAGGGGAATCTGCCTTCAAGCCAACTCGGTCTTTTACAGGCTTCGATCCCTTGTCACCTGTACCTCCACAGGATTGTCTCATGACAGGAAAGCTGGCATCCACCAGGGCAAGAAATGCAAGAAAAAGAGGGGAAATGTATATGGAAACTACAGACTTTTTATAACTGAATCTCGAAGTGACATCCCATCACATTTGTTTTATTCTATTTGTCAGGTCTAACTCAGACTAAGGGGAAACTTCTAGACAGAATATGAATAACAGTAGGGAGAAATCATGAGAGGCCATGTTAGGGGCTACAACATGCCTACTACATGCCAAGAGGAAATACTCCTGAAGTACTTGTCAACTAAATTAAACTATTGATTTTACACTAAAACATCTCACAGATAATGAAAATAAATGTAGACTCTTCATTAAATAGTAATATGCTATGTAGTGATTCGTGTTAACTTCATACTGTGGAAGAGTATGCCCTGGTCCTTGTGAAATATGCATGCAGTGAAGTCTTAAGGATTAAAAGGGAAAGATGGTTCAAACCTATGTACACACAGAACAAGAAAGAGAACCAGAGAGATCATTTAAAAGCAAATGTGGCAAAATGTAAAAAATGGTAGATTTGGGTAAAAAGTTGAAACAGTTTCTAAGGCTGTTATAACAAATGACCACAACATTGGTAACTTAAAAGCAACAGAAATTTATTTTCTCACAGTTCTGGAGGCCAGGAGTATAAAATCATGGTGTCAGCAGGGACCAGCTTTCTCTAAGAGGCTGTGAAAGAGAATCCGTTCTTTCCCTCTTCTCACTTCCGTGGCTCTCGGCATTCTTTGACTGTGGCTGCAAAATGCTGATCTCTGTCTCCGTCTTCTCTTTGCCTCCTCCTCACCTCTGTGGACCTCTCTGTCTCTGTCAAACCTCCCTTTGACTTTCTTTTTAAAAAAACACTGGTCATTGAATTTAGGGAGCATTGTAAAACCAGCATGATCTGCCCATCTCAAGCTCCTTAACTTAGTAACCTCTGTGGAACCTTGTTTTACAAATAACATTACTGGGTTCCAGGGATTATACGTGGCCATATATTGTGTCTATCATTCAACTGACTACAGGGGTATAAAGGAATTCTTCTCACAATTCATGCAACTTTTCCATAAGTTTAAAATTATTTAGGAGCAAAATATTAAAGAACAAAAACAGCTTACATTGTCAAATGCTATAATCAAAGATCTTAGCATCTGACAAGCCAACTTTCTTTTAAAGATAAAACTTTAAAAAATATGTACAATAGACAAAATTGGAATAAGGTGTTTTGTGAATTTGTGCTTCATCATCATTCACTGTTTGAAGTCAGCGGAGATTATGTGATGTCAAAACTCTCTTCCATGTTGTCTGGTCTCTTAAACTTTTGCTTTAATCTTCTTAGAACATTTAGGATATCAAAGGTCACTTTTATTTTAAAAGGAAGAACCATGTTCTCAATTTTACTCTTTGTCAGAAGACTAAATGAGACTTTCTGTGATGTTAATTGCCACAAGATGACAACTTTTTCCAAGGTAGAAGGGTCTTAAGGCCCCCAAAATATTTTTTATGTTTGTTTGTTCTTTGAATAGTTTGTTTTCTTTTTAAAAAAGCATATTGAGACTAAGAATCCCTTTAAAGTTTTTAAGCAGTCATTCTACCCTAAATTTGTTTGTTATCTATGTATTGAATTAAAGTGAATTTACACAGTACCTCCACTACGTAAAATGATAAATGAATAAATTCAATCAAGTAAGTCTATATCAAATAATAGTCTATTCACATATATCTGAGACCGTGAGAACCAAGATAAGCATTCCATTGAAGCAACTGCAGAAAAAACATGAAATGTGCAGGCACACTACACAGAACAATTTTAATCTTATATGGGTAAAAGTTGAGTAGTGATAGAATAAGGGTGGAAAATGCTTTGCTAACTATAATAATTAGCTACTTACCGATTGGGACTAGCCCCTCTAGAAAGGCTCCTGGAAGCTTGTAGATTGTGTTTTTTATTTTCAGTGTTCTATCCCCAGTGTCTAGCACATCGTTTTTGTTAAGTAAATATTGGCTACATAAGTGCATGTATCATGACTGATTTAAGTAATCCAGACAACAAGCAAACATATTCAAGCTTGAATGTATTGAAGTTTAAATAATCACGGGGATGCTGGAACTTCTAATTACATGTGTGCGAGAGTGTGCATACATATATACACGTGTGCCTTTTTCTTGGACAACCTTTAAGAATTGTGGAGTCTCAGACTAAAGCTGAATGTAACCTCAGGTGGTCATCTGGTTCTATGCCTTTCTTCAAGAGACAAGCAATTATTATCCACATGATCTATTAAGCCACATTTTCTTTAGCATCTGACAGCTAAGGTGATGCTGATCAGAAAATATTGCTCTTCATTCTTAAACAATTTCACATGCACATAGATGTTTAACAAGCGCCTTTTCAGAGATATTATGAGAAAACACTGGGAGCCTTGGTCTGGAGGAGTAATTTATGACAGCGAGGTAAATGGTGTCCGAGATCACCTTGATCATGTTAGCCATGCACTGCTGTCTTTCTTTAACCCTGCTGACAAGTGGGATAAAAAGAAAAAGAAAAGAAAGACACAATGAATCCTTCTTTTGCCGCACACTCCATTTCCATTTCGTCCTCTGGTGCCTGCTGCCTCCGATCATCTGTCATTGAGGTAACTCAGGAGGGAGGGAGGGGAAACTACAGAGGAGTGAGGGAGTGAGTGCGAGAGTTCAGTTAATAGAAGGCTTGAGTCCATTGCTCCCCTCTCCGGCTTTGCTTCCCTGTAACTAGTTTCTCCACGAGAAGTGTGGAAAGGGGAGGCAGATGAATTCAACGCATGCTGACATTAGTTAGAGACACAGAAGTGTGGCGACTTCCATAGAGAGAGGTAATTGGAAAACGTGTTGAGTGGTTAGGTGTTGTAATGAAAAATAAAGGAATGATTGAGGAGAACAATGGAATCGAATTATAAGCATAAAGGAAATTGTGCTGAAGTTTTTAGCCACTTGCAGAATTGAGAGATATTATCAGGACTGTGCAAATACATTGCTCTGATTAATTTTCCTGGGGTCAAATGAGAAAATATTTGTAAAATTGAGACTTCTGCCATAAGCAAAATTTTCTCTGTGATATAAAAAACTAAAATAAGGCATAACTTGCATCTATCTCAAATGAAACATAATAAAGAACTGAATAAAAAGATTTTACTGTCAGAGTAAAAATATTCTATATTGGGGCATTACCCAAGTTGCTTAAAATGATGGAGATTATTCCATAAACAAAGTAAAGACTAATCTATCTTAGATGTTTTTATATTGTTTTTTTAAATATTGTTATGGAAGCTGTATCATTTTACCCTTTTATAGAGCCCCTTTTCGTGAATAAAAAGATAGTTTTCCAATATTAACGTAAAGAGTGTTCAAGTTCAAAACATTAGACCTTTAGTTTTGATGACATTGAACTATTCAGTTATAATGTATAAAGATTATATTTGATTCCAGCTTTCTTTTTAGTTGTGGAATGAAAGATTTTATTTGTATATTGTTTTGTAGATTTCTTAACAATGTATTTGAACAAATCATTAACATAAAGGAAGGGTTAATTGAGAAAGAAACATACTAATATACAAAGTATTTCTGTTATATGAAGCTCTAGAAAGATTCTATTGTCAATCCAAAGAGAACAAGCTAAAATGAGATAATTGGGAAGGTGCCCATAAAGTCAGCCTGAATATATTATCACAACTATATATGAGATAATATTTGTTTTAGAAAGATTCTATGGCACTGTAAACTCAGTCTCATTAGAGACTGCATTTAAAAGGCTTATAAAGTTACTCATTAATGTTATCTTGTTGTATCTCCACAGCTTTTTCATTAAAGAAAATTCAGCAGAAAGCATTTTCTCCTGATAGCAGGAACCAATTTGCAATAAATGTTCTGGAAACCACTAGGGAAGCCATTACTGAGGTCTAATAAAAACAGACAAGCGTAACTTGTTCTATATTTTTGTTTCAATCACATACAGATGAGACCCCGCTTTCCACACCAACCGCAAGAGACAGCCTTGACAAACTTTCCCTCACTGGGCATGGACAACCGCTACCTCCGGGTTTTCCGTCTCCTTTTCTGTTTCCTGATGGCCTGTCTTCCATAGAGACCCTTCTGACTAACATACAGGTAGGCCTCTTTGCAGTCTGGAAGAAAGAAACCCAAAACCCAGTTGAAGATTTGTACCAAATTCATACTTTTCCAGTTTAATCCATTTATGAATTTGACTAAACCACCATATGGAATATTTTCTAGCAATTTAAGATTTTAAAGTTGGCACACTAATCAAATTGGTTTAGAAATACACAAATATATATATTAAGCCTTAATAAAAACTTAGATGAAAATGACCTGGGCCTTTAAAAAATCATTTTGCCTAAATGTTCTCCTTGCGGCTGACTAATGGGAAGAATTTAAATGTTTAAATTTGTTGGATTTACTAAATGACGGCATACTCATTCTAATAAATATTTAGTTATTTTTACACTGTTGGCCTTCCAGTGAGGAAATGATATGTTTAGTCATTTAAGTGTCTAGTATATAAGATTCCAAAAAAGTCTCTTTCATAAATAAGTTTGTTTCAGTTAATAGGATTTCTTCAAAGAACAGACTTCAAAAAGCCATACAAAACTTGCCACGGATTTCCTATGTAGTCCTCAGGATGTATATTTTACATACAGTACATTATGAATCAAAAATACTTGCAGTTAACAATGACATGGAGCACGGAGCCAAAATAATATGAGTGTGTGGGATAAAAGAAAGCATAATTTTCTGCCCACACATGAAGTGATCATGTGGGACCCAGATGGGGACTTTGCCCTCGACTTCCCCATATCTGGAATAGCTAGTCGTAGGCATGTGCTTGCTGACCCTATGCTGGTAATATATGTTTTTAAATTTTTACTCTAGCACTTCATCCTTAGTGATATTTTTCTGTACACATTTCCTAGCATATTAAACTTTCTCCCAGTAGAAATGTAATTAATTTTATTTACCTCTCCAAGGACATAACAGAAGGCCTTTAATGTAACATATCTTCTCATCTATTAATATGGCATTTTTAATACTAATGTAATTAGAGTCTCCAGAACTGTATTCAACTTAAAGGTTTTATATCTCAGTAATTGAAATAAATCATCAATCTAGCCTAAATTTAATCAAGGCCAAATAGTTGATTACATTTTAAAGTAAACAGAAGTCTTTTTTCTAAATTTGACCCATAATACTGTTTACTATGCAGTAGAGTTTTACAGTTTTTCCCTTTTGTTAAATGCTTTCACAAAATATCCCTCAACACTTTTGAATTTGCACTGTGAAAAGTCAGGGGGCGATTCATTTTCTAATGTCTACAACTCTATATGAAGCAAAGAGAAAGCAACACATCTACTTAAAATTCTCATCCAGTTTATGTGTCTTCACTAACTCAAACCTCTGTAGCCAGGAAAGTGGTCATTTCAGTTTAACTTCAGCGGAGGAATCCTGTCCGGGATCTTCAGTGTGGAACCAGCCCGCCCACCTGGAAGTTCGGTTTACACAGGGACTCTTCTGCTGTGTGAGCTCCCTGTCTCCAAAACAAACACGGTCTGTTCAGAAGTGTCCACCCGCCCCGGGCCCCTGTCTCCCAGACTAGCCAGGTTATCCTCATCGTCTCAAACTGTAACTATTCCCTTAAAAAAGGGGGGAAAAAGTGAAAGAAAAGTCTTGCAGTGTATACATTAAGACATTATTTATTTTACTGAAGCTATCGGTAGTTGAATATGCTCTCCTCTCTAACCTCCAGACAGCCTTGAGGACATATTTTAGCAAAAGTTGGTGATAGGACAATAGTCAAGGCAAACTAAATTATTTCTAGTTCGAAATGATAGGGATCTGGTACTGATAATGTTAGGATACCTACAATAAGAATACATCATTAAAAATAAGTTATAGCTGTACAATATAGTCTTACATGTATATAACATGACTACAGATTAGATATTATACATTTATATGTATGTATTATATATATGTATATGGGCATGCACATATATATACTTAAGGTAAAATAATAATTAAAAATCTTACAGAGTTTCATGCACAGTTATATATATATATACACACATACACACAAATACATATGTATATGTACATGTACACATATATACACATACATACTGGACCCATGGTTAGTAATGGTTTTACAGAAGCTCATAGATGCTAGCTCTTTTACTATTGCCACATTTACTGAGTTATAGTAATATCTTTGGCATGGTATAGCATGTTTAAACAGTCGTGACCCCAGCTTATTGGGCATACAGTAGAAATGTGTTTGCTGTCCAAATTCTAATTTTGGTAATTACGTTCTGCCTACCTCAATTTCCTCTGCAATTTCAATTATATGCTGTGGTCTCTCTGCTTTCTATTTCCCTATGGTAACATTTGTGGTGTGGTGAGTTGAAAGCTCCATATTTTCTCTGGAGGTGTTTTATCAGGATAGTAATGAAAAATTGAGTTGAAAATGTTTAATTTTTCAAATTATACAATTTCATGTATGAAATCCTTATGCACATTTGGTATTTTAATTAAACACAAAGCATATGGTGATATTTAAACTAAATGTACATAAAGTTTATTTTTCTTAGAACCTTCAAAATAATACATTTAAGAAGTAATTTTACTAATATTCAAGAATTTAATTTCACAATATCTTATCATACTTCTTAAATTTAAAATTTGTAATGGTTACTACAGATATTCCTTCCATGACAAATTATAAAAATTGAATTTTCACAAATCTTTTTGTGCTTTAAAAAAGGACCTGTAGAATAATACTATATACTAGTATAAGAGTATTTTAAAATGTAGTACATATAATATGGAAAAGCACTATATATATATCACTAGATTTTTTTAGCTCCTTCTTGAAACTTGAGTATTTTATAAATTAAAAGTAATAATGGATAAACATATCTACAGCAAAGGATAGTAATTTCATTTTAGTGAGAGATAGGATGCATTCTCAGTTTTGCTTTTAAGGTTTTGAACATTTTTATCTTACATGAAATTTCATGTTATGTTTTTAAATGTTGGACCTTTTTGGTAGCTTTGTTGTTCAAACATGTCCATGGAGAACTCTCTGGGCAGTTTCAAGTGAAGACTCTGGAAATCGAATGTCAGTTTACTAGATGTGCCTCTTCAAACACTGACTACCGTTTGGACACACTCAAAGCAGAATTTTACCCCGTATTCTTAATCTGCACTTCCATGCAATAAATCATACCCAGGATCTATATGCACATAGATTTGAGAACATATAATATGCATTGTTTATCTTAGTGCATGAATTATTTTAAATAACTTATAAATATTATAATAAGAATTCGTAAGTAAGTAAAAAGTAGAAGCTAAAATAAGAGTAGAGAACATAAAACTTAGCTAGGGAGGGGGCTGGCGTTGAAGACATGTACCTCTGTAAGGGGTATATATTAGGAGTTTGGTTCACTTAGTCTTTCTGTATGGGAGAACTAAACAAAAAAATAAAGACCAAAAAAGAATGTTAAAACAACAAAGTAGAGCACCGGCTTCAAAATATGGGTAAGCTGAGATCAGATATGTTGTTCTTACATTTTACTATGAGGAAAAGAATAGCATTCATCTCTTAAAAATCTGGAGTACCTACCATATTTACTATTTTACACCATAAATACTCTACTACAACACTACTTCACTTCTGACATTTCTGGTCATCAAATGTCTGGTGGTTTTCCCCACAGCAAGCGATTCTGCAACACCGGCTGGTGCCCTAGGATTTGACTCAGTTCTGACACTATCTACCTGGAGACCCAGTCGCCCAAAGCTGCCCCTGCCCCCACTTCACATGCCAGGTGCAAGTCCAGGCTGTAACTTGGGCTTCTGACCAACTGTCTATCGATCGGAGGTTCCCATGACCTCTCCTCAGGTTCAGTTAACCCGTTAGAGCAACTCACAGAACTCAGGAGACATTTTACTTGCTGGATTCCCAGTTTATTGTAAAAGGATATAATTCAGGAACAGCCAGATGTAAGTGATGCCTAGGGCATGGCATTGAGGGCCATCATGGCCTTCTCCAGAGCTTTCTTGCCCTCCTTGGGCATACAGCAGCCACCTAGCACCTTCCGTTACTGACTGACCCAGAACTTGTCCCTTTGGAGTTTTCTGGAGGTGTCACTTCCTAGGCAGGACTGATTAAATCATTCACCGCACTCGTGATCAGTTTAACTTCTCTCCCCTCTGGCCTCCCTGGAAGTCTGAAGGGCGGGACTGAGAGTTCCCACTGTCTAATCACAGCGTGGGTTGTCCTCACCATCAGCCTCTGTCCTTAGGGGCTTTCTTAAAGAGACCTTAATAACATCGACTCAGATGTAGTTGAAAGGGGCTTATTATGAACAACAAAAGACACTCATTTTACCTTTGTTGCTCTTATCACTTAAGGAATTCCACCAGTGGTAGGATTTAAGTGCCAGGAAAGAGCATAGATACATATATACATCTCAGTGTAAATCACAATGTCAGAGCCAGTCTCTATGCTAATCATATATAATGTTACATGACTCTTCTTTCTAACCCTACACAGTGGATTTTGTTGTTATGGGCATTCTGCACATGATAATCACTTGATCAAAGTTACACGACGTTGGTGATGTCTGAATTTAAACAAAGGCAGGCTGATCTCAGACTCGTGCTGCCATATTGCCATACCAGTCCTATGAATCACAGGATGGGTTTACACGTGGAAGAGCTTTTGATGAAGGCTCCCCCATGGATCCACTTTGGAGAATAGTAACCATAACATGAAACCATGTGTAGCTGTATCTTTTGTTACAAGAACTGTGAAAAATGAATCAGTCAATATTTTCTTATCATAATTTTTTTTCTGTCTACAAAATTTCCTGATTTTAAAGAGACACCTTTTTTTTCCCATCCTGGAAAGAAACACAAAAAGAAGAAAAAAAAATAAGGTTCAATAAACTGGGCAGTTCAGATCTAGGTTTAGTGAATTCACTAGTTTGTTATCTTGGACAAGTCACCTGACCTTTTTGAACCTTGGTTTTTCTCATCTTCAAAAGGTTTTAGTTAAGATGGGTGATTACTAAAATCCCTTTCAACTAGAGCTGTCACTCTCATTACAAGTCACACTTTATTGAGGACAGATTTTGCCACATGAGTTTCAGTGACACTCAAGGAATCTAACTTACCATCTAATTCTGAAATAAACTCCTCTAAAATACAAACCTGGACCACATGAACTTTTCCTGTCTGATCTAACCAACATATTAAGAAATGTTTCTTTCATATCAGTATTACTTAGGGTCTTCTTATAAAAGCAGAGATTTGTACTTTCTAGGTTATGTTAGAAATAGTTGAAACATTGTTAGATCAATTACAGTGACCTTTTTTAAAGGAAATATACAGAGATATATTCTCTGAAAAAATTATGAAAATAATTTAATTTACAAGGTAGATCATTTTAGAAAACAAACATATTTGTGTGTTATGACAACTATTATGCCTCACTTATGGGAAGGAAATTTGAAGCCAGTTAACAATTGTCTGTTATAATTGCTGTGCCATGGAACAAACTTAAAATGCATTTCTTTAGAATTGTCTTTGCCCCATGGACATGGACAGAGGTGTGAGGACTGACCATGGAAGTGGGGACAGATCGGGGGGAGGAGGGCAAAGGGGGAAAATGGAACATCTGTAATAGCATAACAATTACAAAAAAAGAAAGAATTGTCAGTGTCCAACTTCAAGATCGTGAGAACTGACCTCCCCTTGGGGAAAAGTTTATACTTCAAACCTTGTGCCCTTTACTATAACTCACACTGTCATCCCAGAATGTTGCTCTATACTTCGTGTCCACGCGAGACCCAGTGTTCAGCGTGACCATTGGCACGTGATCTCCCCGGAAAACTGACAGAAGTTGTGCAAACCTCAAACGACCGTTACCACTGACTCCAGTTACAATGGAGTCCTGACCATTTGTCGCTGTTCCGAGCACCACTCGCTGTAGCTTTTCCCGGCCCCTGCTGCACTGACATTGCATTGGTTTGCTGCGTTTTTTGCAGCGGACTGTCGCGGGCAGGAACGTATTTTTGCATATGCATCAGTTGGCTTTGGTGCGGACGTTTGTTCACCCTGGACTCCTACTGATATGTACTGATTTAAAGTCTAAAAAGGAAACTTAATTTTATACAGCTTGTAAGTAGTCTCCAGAGGGTATTGGATCCTAAAAGCTAATATTTTTCAGAGGTAATCAGCAGGATAGGCTATGTATTACCATTAGCTACATTAGCAGCAACTGTAACAAAAGGAAACAGTAAACATAAATGTTCTTAGCAGCTTCATACTTTATAAGAAATATTAATATAAAATAACACAAATTAGGGTTACAGTTTAATGTTATTCAACATGTTTATTCATAATGATTGTTTCATATTTAAAGAACACCAAAATACTGTGTTTTGTCATCCAAGGACAATAATAGTTTAATAGTAATTTATTTTAAACAGCTACTGATAATACAACCAATCAACACATTAGGTGGTGCCAACGTTGGCATCTTGCTAAATAATCTCTAGACATCGCACAGAGAGTACATTTTTCAAAGATAAGTCAACAAGAGCAATCAGAGCAGAAAATTAGAATTTGGTATCTTAGAATTAAAATACAGCTAAACTAAAGTTTTAATTGGGGTGATCTAAAAGGGCACTTGATGTAATGATCTCTTTCATTTGTTACTAATTGTTTGTTCCTGATCAAGAAAAAACAGATACAGGAATGCTGCTGAATTGAGTGAGGATGGCAGTTTCCTTAGCAGCTATGTTTTATTGTTAAACAGAAAGGAGTAGGGAGGGGCAAACTGTCCTGTAGAAATCCTTCATCTTGTTTCATGTGACAATAATTAATCCAGGGAATTCAGGGTCAGGTATAACAAACATGAAATCATTTATATGTGCTTGAAAAGAGACTAGAAATGGCTTCTGACAGAGCTACTCCATTGGTGGGCTGAACTCAGGGAACATCGCTTTTCTGCTAACAAGTCAAGATGGACTTGCAGTTTCTGATTCAAGCTGCTTATGTTGTCTCCTACAAAGGGGTCACACCATAGAGTAGATTGAAAAATGGTACCAACTTCCATTGCATATATAATTTCTACTGCAAATGTCAGTCTCTGATGTTCATGGACCATGGCAAAATATCTTCTACGTCCAGATAGCTTTTTGTGTTCCTGAGTTGCTAAAAATAGAAATGCTAGCTTTTTTTTTTTTTACTAAGAATTGTACTGATAACTTTCTAAGGCATCTTAGGAGAGAACACATGCAAAATGCTTTGTATATTCTTTACATATTCTCATAATCTCATTTTAAAAATCTCAGAATATTATTAATTTTTTAACAATAGCATACAGTAAATCACATATAAATATAAGATTTTAATTAGTTGAATAAATAAGCCCTGCTTTTACTCTATGCTCGTGAATTACTATACTGTCAAATGGTCTCTGACTCATTATTTTTTGTCAGCCATTTTGAACGATTTCTTTAAAAATCATGCAGTGTTAAGCCTCTAAGTTTTAGACCCCTTACATATATTATATATCTCAAGAAAAATATACCAGTATTGTAACTTTTGTTCATCAAATGTTTAAAATCTACTGTTTATAGGCACTCCATGGGCCCTAGGGCCATAGTACCAAGTGAGAGAAAATGTCCCTGCCTCAGAGAGCTTACAATTTAGTACAGGAGACACACCACGAAGCAGCAAACACATGTAGATCAGTTTACATAATAATTGCTATCAAGAATTTTAAGAAGATAACAACCAGGTTTCTTTGGAGGGCTATTTCAGATAGGGTGGTAAGAGAAGGCCTTTCTTGGATGGCATCTGAGCAAAAATGAAATTAAATGATGGCATGAGCCATACAAAAATTGGGAGTGAAAGCATTCAGGAAGTGAAGAGAAAGAGCAAAGTCCCTGGTGGCTTGAGAAATATAAAGAAGCCCACTGAACCAAGGAAAATTTCAGCAGGGAATGGTGGTGAACGAGCTCCAGGAGGCAGGCAGGTACAGTCAGCAACACCTGGGGTTGCATAAACTATGTCAGATAATTGCTTGTGGAAGGGGTTCAGTCTAATTTTGAACTCAGTTCTTATTTCTTTGACGTGCTTATCTGCTGCCCTCATTTAGCTTTTAATTCAGATGCTCTAATTAGAAACAACTGAAACTAAATGCCGAAAATATTTGTCTTCCCAAAATATTTTCATCATTTAGAAACTTCGTGGTTTAATTATAGTACTTGTCCTGGGGGTGAGTACAAAGTGAATGCACAAGAATGAAAAAATTTGGTAAGTGGGCTCTTCTCTTTTAAAATGCTTTAAAGTAATGAATGAAATGTGCTTTGTACCAAAATGTTACAATTCTGAATACCTTCTTTGTACAGGGACTCTTGAAAGTTGCCATAGATAATGCCAGAGCTCAAGAAAAGCAGGTCCAACTGGAAAAAACCGAGCTGAAGATGGATTTTTTAAGGGAGCGGGAACTGAGGGAAACCCTTGAGAAGCAGTTGGCGATGGAACAAAAAAATAGAGGTATTCTCAAACTTCCAACTAAGGTTAACACTTTGTGTAAAATATGTAAAACAACAGGACTGTGCTTGGTGACTTACTATGAGACTATGCTTTTTGTTTTTACTTGTAGCTAAAGTTCAAAGCAGGATTTGAATCCCAGACTCACTGTATTTCTTAATCTCCAGTGTACACAGTTTCTTTTCTGTTCTAACCTGAAGATATTAAAATGTATCCATTATATCATTAATCACATAATTTTTATTATTTATGAGTTTTAAAAATCATAATTTTAAGATAGACAGCCATGAAGAAAACTTTTATATTTATTCACAATTGCCCTTTGAAAAACTTGAGTTAAAGTTATAAAGCTAAAATAAAATATAAAATACTGATTATTCAAGTGAAACAATTTGGTAAGATATTTATCAAATGAAACTGAAAAGTGATGAATATCTAAACAAATGACCAAAGGTGAGTGTTTCATGGAAAATCCTTCTGAAAGACTCATTTTCATCTAATAAGGTCAAATACACTTTAGCAGGGAAACCAATATCAATTTTTAATGGGTAAAAATAATGATAGTATCAATCAATCAATCTATTAATTACTTTTTTAAACACACTCTACATTGTGCGTATATGTAGTTTTAAAGGTCGTATTTATTTATGTGTTTATTTTCTGTATGAGACTAGGAGTATTTTGTTTACAACCAAGTTCCCTTTGCCTCAACTATAAATTTCTCCTAAGTATCCTAGGAGGAATGGTTCTTTTCTCTCTTTTAATAAGTATCCTTAATAAATACTGCACATACTCTCCTTTTATATGTTTAGCACGGACATTTAAAAATCATTGTTTCTGTTTTGCTTTTAAAACTGGCAGGACTTGTAGGTTTTGACATTAGTCACTGTGAAGCAACAACTAGTAGGTTTCTGGGATGAGGTTGATTTGGGAAATTGTCACCCCGATAGTACAGTTCTACGGTAGAGTTGTGTGGCACAGCTCTAGTTACTGTGACTTCGAATAGATTTAGGTGCTACTATAGTCGAAACAAGATGAACATTGATAATGGGGCGTGTTCCTAGTGCATAATACAATCTGGTCAGAGTTCATTATCTGGGACCATGTGCCTAAGGCAGCTGTGTCTTGACTTTTTTGCACCTGGAAAAGTCTTTTTTTTTTTTTTTTACAAGACTTAAAAGTAGGCCCTTGAACTCCTACAGTAAGTGTTTGGTTATTTGAAGGACCTTCAGAGTTTTACTGGTTTAAGCCTATTGGAGGATTTACACTCTGTTTTATCTCTTTAACCACTAGAGGGCAAAATGTTTCACAGATCCCACCATGAACCTCCCACTTAATTATGAACAATAAGTTAAAGGTAGTAAGTGTCAAAAATTATCTATTATGAATGTGTCTGTTGAAGCAATGCACTGTCCTGAAGAGAGAACACAGCAGTCCCATTTGGTTCAATCACATGGGAAGAAAACGGTGAGCAATCAGGGAGGAGGGGGTGGGTACTGAGCTTCTAGTGCCCTGGGGGTGTACAATCCAAAGTAAGTCAAGAATCAGTGTAAGTGCACAGCAGTAACATGAAACTGCGCTTGAAGAAAGAATTACTGTTTCTTTCCAAAGAGAGTGATAAACAATCATTTTTAGAAAGGGAAATAGGAGGCAAGTGATTTTGTTAAGAGGAGCATATGATTTTCACACTATTAAAGGCCTAGTTAATTGAAACCAGTTTTGTTTCTCCTATAAGACTGCAGCCAATGTACAGTTTCTGTTAATATATGGTACCTGCAACAATAAACTCAATAAGACAATGGTCTGCCATCTTAACAATATTAATAATTGTACTATAAATGGGATTTGTGAGCATTTGAAATTGAAACTAAATTTCGTCATGAACCACATTACCTTATTTTATGTATGGACTAAATACTGAATTAAAAAATGCTTTTCTTCTTTAACCTGTAGTAGGAAATCAAACGGTACACTTGTAATGATTGCTCCGTCTTACTAACTCTACCAGAAAGATTTTCTCATACTGGTCCTGTCACATTTAATCCCACAATGTTTATCAGCCATCAGAAAAATTATTTCAAAGGAAACAATGAGCATGCTTCCCATATGCAGGTTGCTTACTTTAAATATCTGTTGTAAAAGTTAAAACATTTATCATTCTGAAAATACAGTCACCATACTTTTCATGAAGAACACTTATTATTTATTGATTACATATTATAGACAAATATATAAATTGTTCAGTAGGAAAAAAAGTTACCATAATCAACTTTTGTGTCATAATCCCCTTTCTTATACCATAGCACATTATTGTTAGCAGTAGCATCTTATTTTTAGCAGTGAGATTTTGTACTCCACCAACTTCCTGAAAAATAAAAGTACAACTTTCTTGAAATGTTATAGTGCATATAAATTTACTGAGGAAATTATTAGTAATTATTATAATTATTATAACTTCATCCCCACAGATGCTTATACATGTTAAAGTAGTTAAGAACATTTAGCTCCTCATATACAATAATATTATTGCATTTTCTAAAATTTCAAGAAAGACTGATTAAAAATTTAGTTCATGTAACAATGTTTTGTAAAACATTTACAGGGGAAACACTTATAAGGGAACCATTTATAAGGGAAATATTTATAAGAATAGTTCCCCAGTTTCTACTCAAAATTGGTGCTGCATAGACAGAAGGCATACTTGTAAAGGTTAGCACTATCCCCAAATACTCTGCGCTATTCTGATTCAAGGACAGAGACTAAGCCATAACATTCCTTTAATGAGCCTCCCTTTATCAGTGAATTCAAATATTTACTAAAATTAGTTTCCCATTAAATCTCTCTCTACATTTGACAATGAAAGCCCTTCTTATAATGTCATATATTTCAAGGCTAAGTAAAAGTTGGCCTTCTTGGACATTTTACTGGGATTTATTTTAGGCTAAGGTGGGGTTCTTTGAACTTCTTTGCATAGGTAAATTAAATCCAGTGGGCGGTGGGGTGGGAGGAATATTATAAAAAAGATCATTTATAAGTTTGAACATTGCAAAAATTTAAGAAAAATTATTTCCTCTCTCTTTTCTAGCCATAGTTCAAAAGAGGCTAAAGAAGGAGAAGAAGGCAAAGAGAAAATTGCAGGAAGCACTTGAATTTGAGACAAAACGGCGTGAGCAAGCAGAGCAGACACTAAAACAGGCAGCTTCAACAGACAGTCTCAGGGTCTTAAATGGTGAGAGGCTGCATCTTTACGTGTGGCTAACTGTCTTTTGTTTTGAATACTCAAAAGGCAATTTAGGCATGTGTTTCTGGTTTTGTGTATTCCTATGTCCTGTCATTTATTAAACTGTGCTTGTAGCTGAATGCCTGGTGCCAAGAATAGTCCCAAGCATTGGGGGGAATCAATTATTTTATAGGTGCTTCCACCGTTTTGTTACTTAACTCCAGTATCTGGAACCTGACATTGCTTCTCCATTTAAGCAAACCTGTCTCTCCCAAAACATGAGAAAAGAGGAACCTGAGAACTTCTCAACCCTCATTCCATTTTATGAACAAGTTGGTGTTATTTATGTATTCAAATCTTTTGATAATTCTTATGGTTATAGTCTTTGTTTACCCTTGAAAACATGACGAAGGTCTATATAATTTTAATGCAGCACCAGAGTAACAGGTTGCTCCTTTTATAAAGGACAATAGGAATCAAATAAAATGTGTGTCACTCTTACCATTCTGTGCTTTTAGATTCTCTGACCCCAGAGATAGAAGCTGACCGCACTGGCGGCAGAACAGATGCTGAAAGGACAATACAAGGTAGGAATTTGCAAAAGGCTATAAATCTAGATCTTGCTATATGAGTTTTTCCTCAGCTTTAGCCTGCTATTCAAGCATGTAGCCTACCATCTGGGCCACATCAAAACAAGTTCAAACAAGGTCAAGTTCATCTTGCTTGTTTATATGAGTGAATTCATTTTGTGCTGATAGATTTTCTTTAAATTAACAGGTCATTTCTGTTTATACAATGCAATTAAAAAGGAATAATTAATTTTAAACAATGTATGATTTAATCTTGGACACAGTATTGAATGCTTAAAGCCCAATCTACTGCAGGAAGGATTTATAAATTCTATTCTGTATAAATAAAATCATGAATTAATCAAATAGGGAGTTCTCAACATTTGAAAATTCTTTCTTCTTGTTTTGTGACAATTATTGCCAGGCACTTGCAAAATGAACGACTTGAATGCCATAAATAAGATAGTTTAGTCCTACGTGGATTATCCAAATGTCCTGTATGCCACTATGTACATTTTAATAACACAAATCTGCTGAACAAAATCATATGTAGAACACTAAAGGGAACTGTGTTACACACTCAGAGGAGCTAAATATGTATGTTGCCGAGACCACGCTACAAGGGAAGGACAAAATTTCAAGGTAGCATTTATGGTCTAACATCTATTCTAGACAGTAAACTCAATCTAACTTCATGAATACGGAACAGTAAAAAGAGCATTTGTTTTCTATTTCAAATGAAGATGATTCTTCAAATGAGTCCTAAAATGATTAACTGCTATAATCCTCCCAATTGCTTTTATTTTGCATTTTAAGCTCAGTCATTTGGGGGATTTTGTTTGACATTAATTGTGTTACTTAATCAGCTCCAAATGTGCCATTCTTGGTTTTGTGTAAAGAAAATATATTTTCGTAAGGTATCATGTATGCAATAAGTAAATATCAGAAACTTGAAACATTCCTAGAGAATGTTTTTTGCCTATGTTTATTTTACCTGAGACCATGATAATTATTTTTTTTAAATCCTAAAACTTGAACCATATGTTATTATGACATCTCCTTGGATATACAAGATTAATGCAATTGTAGATGTAGAAAAGACTTCATTTTCTAAGTCTTATGGATTTCAGCAAAATTATATATGTACGTGTACATATAATATTAAAATCATAAGATGTCTGTTGCATTTTTTAAAAGCTGCATACACATATTAACAAATTATTAACAAAGCCAGTCTTCTTGATCAGGGTGGATAATCTCAGTAAGGCCAATGTAAATACCAGCCCTGGCTAGAGTGAGCAGGGGTTGGTTACTTATGCACTGATTTATCTAAGGTCCAAAGAGGTCTAAGAAAGCACACGAATCTCAAGGTAGTTGTAACATAGAAATTATCTGATGCCCACAGAATTTTCAAGATGGCTGCAACTCAGTCTAAGAAAAATTATGGGCAATGTATTCTTGCACATAAATAGGAGATTTGTCATTAATACTAAGAAATGTTTAGGTAACGACTAATCATGTTTGCATGAGTTTCCTATCAGAAATGTTTTGGTCATCAATAAGGCTATTGCTATTATTATTTGAATCTTTAAAGTTCACATATATTCAATTATGTACTTTAATATGGATTACATCTTGCTGTATGAGGTTGAAATATTGAGAATTCTCTTTCTATTGTGATTTGCTTACTCTGAGGAAAGCTTTTAATCATAAATTGCCTTCTTTTTATCATTCAGAGTGCCAGCAGTTGGATAACATAAAAAACCTACCCAAATAACTTCATTATTAAGGAAACAAAACATTTGAATGACAAGTATATGTAGTAACTTTAAGCCAAATATAAATGAGTGTAAGGTTATTTATTGCTTTGGTGTAATTGTATAATGAAGTCATTCATTCATTCAGCTGGTCAATTAAAATGATGTGTTCCTCAAGTTTAAGGTGAATAATCAGTAATTTTCTCTTTTTTTGCATATTTACACATGGATTTAATAATTTTAAAAATTGTTTAACACAGTTGAATTTCAAATGATTTTTTATCAAATGCAATTAAAAATATTGCACATGAATCCATATTTCTATGAGTTAGTTGCTAACAAGTTATTTCACCAACAGTTGAACTACCCCAGACTTAAAATACGACAGAAAAGAGATCACCTTTTATTACTCTAACCCCACTAAATAAGCTCAGTTAACCCTTTGAAGCTTTTTTGAAACCTTAGAAACTAAATTCTCATATTTGGGAGGTAACAAAGAGAGCAAAATTAACTGCGAACAAAAGAAATCCAAAGAGAAAGACTGTACTTAGTTAAATTCTGCGTGTAAGCACAAGAACGGGAAAGGCAGAGCAGACAGACCCAGAACCCACTACTAATTTGTGAAACGGCCACTGCTGGGCATCTGGGGAGCCGTGAGCACCTGCCGCTTCACAGTGGGGAGGGCCGCAAACACAACCTCTTGCTCCCCTGGCTTTCCCTCTCTCTCAGTGTCCCCAAGCCCACACGTTATGTTATTCTTTGTGCTCTTTCTTGCTCCCAGTCCAACCATAACTGAAATTATTCTCTTCCAAAATAAACTCAACTTAATTAGGACAGAGAAGGAAAACCCACGTTGCTTCATGCTTGCCATGTATTTATTTATTTTTAATATTTTTAGCAATAAAAAATGCCATTCTTGGCCCAAGAGCCCGTTACCTGGCAGCGGGGCACTTCAAATCTGTTCCAGTGCCAAGTAATTACCCCCTGCAAGGACCTGAAGGTGGACTAAGTGTTGCTGCGCTGGCACTTAGAGCCAGGATTTTGGTAAAACTGTAAAGGTGGGGGGCAGGAAATAAGAAAAGAGTTTATAAAGTATTCCTGAGCAAAGAGGCCCCAAATAACTTCGTTATCTTGATAAGAAAGGTACAAAATATCAGCTCATATTACACAGGAATAAATCCTTCATTGCTGATACTTCTAATAACCAACTCAAAATTTACGAGTGTGGAGGAGATATTATGAATGTCGAATAAACATCCAAAAATTAAAACACAATGATTTGTTCTAGGAGCTGAACCTGATAGTAATTAACTCTCTTGTGCCTTAAGATTTATAGACTTATTTATGTCATGATTTGTGTTGGAGTTTGAAAAAGTTATTTGAAAGGTTGTTGTAAGATCTTTTTAATATATACAGTAGACCTATTATATATAAATATTCATTCAGCAAATTTTTGGACTGGCCAATAAATATCCTCCGAAACCCCCTCTGTATGTATGTGTGGGTAACACATATGCACACTGCGTGCAGCCCAGCCTGTCACACGATGGCTTTCTTTAGCGAAGTCCTAGTCTCTTTATTCTCTCTCCCCAAGCAACAGCATCCCCCTAAATGGCTTAACTTATATATTTTGAAAACTCTAAAGATATCCTCTCATCCCATTGAGACATGTGTTAGAGCTCCAGATAATATTCAACTTTTATTTGGCTGTCTCACAGGGACATCGAGGTCAGTGCAAAAACAGAAAGGACCCTCCACCCCTGGCCCTGCGAACCTGCCTTCCTCCAGGGTTCTTTCCCTGTGGAGCCCTCATCTGCCCAATCCAATACCCCCTAATATATAATGAGGGGAGTCGGCTTGACCTTTCCCTTCCATACCTTTACACCCAGTCACAACTCTTCCCCTTCGTTCTCTGTGCTCTTATTACACTGGAATTTTTTGATTTCCTGAAACCCTCATATCTTTCTCCTCCTACCAAGAATGTTTCCCACTCTCCCCTGACTTTACTTACCCATCCTTTAAGTCTCATCTTAGGAGTTACTGCCTTAAGGGATGCTCCTAGACTCCACACCCGCTCTGGCAGCACCCCCCTGCCCCCTGGATCTAGTTAGGCCTCTTAGAGGTTCTTACCACACCTGTCACTTCTCCACAACAACACACTATACATTTGTAGTTCCCTGATCAAGCCTTCTTTCTCCCTTCAAGGAGTCAGCGGAGCCATGCCTGTTATTCACTATGGTGCCCCCAGTGCCCGACAGAATGTTTGGCACATTCCTGAAGAATTGTGTCAACCATTGATGAAATAGGATCTATATTAGATTTTGTGGATGCCTGAGATCCTATTGTTCTGACACGTCTCCCAGTTTAGTCGGAGAGACTAACGGGAGCTAATAAAGGATAATATGGTTCTGTCTGGGAAAGTCAGAATTACAAATTCAGGCAGAACTAATTTTTATTTCTGAGAGCTGAGTTGACAGTATTTGTTTATTCTTCTCATGGGCATTTCTAATAATTCTTTCTTTTTGCACATTTTGATTTGATTTTGATTTTGTGAATATCCACTTACACTCAATTTTTCATTTTAAATTTATATTTAATTTAACATACCATAGTCACATTTCTTAAATAATACTTTATTCTTTACATTAACCTCATGCTTCTTTTTATGTATTTCATATCATTTCAAATGATTAAATTGTCCACATATATTGTTCAGGTGATTAATAAATGAACCATAACATGGGAGAACTGTGAGTTAGTCCTGTTTTATCTGTGTCTGGTATAAATTTCCAAATCTTTACAAAGTTCACTTTTGAAATAGTACCTGTTGCTTCTTCTTTCTAAGTGGAAACCTGTCCTCTTAAAACAAAAAGTAATTGTTAAAATCAATGGAAATGTGGACCACAATTCCTCTGACATCTTAGGATATCAGTAAGTTATGCTTGCAAAATCTTGACTTCACTTGAAAGTACATCTCTTTTATTTACATTCAATAGCCATAGTCAAAACTGTTTGGCGCTTTTTTTTTTTCTGACTGATCTCATATCATAGAAAACCGAACGTTGTTCCAAATTACAGACATAAAAGGCATGATTTCTATTGATCTTTTTTAATTTAAAAATATCTTCTTTCTGCTTCCTAGATATTTAAAGATACAAGTTATTTAAAATTATTTATTTATTCAACAAATATTTATTGAATACTGATGATATGCCAAGCACACACACTTATATGATGTTACTGCTTTAGCACTGGGAAACAACTTTAAAGATTAATTAAATCTCTTTACTTTGAAAAAAAGAGGAATCCAAGGTTTAGTGAGGGTACATGACTTCCAAAGTTTACACCATGTATTAAAGGGAGTTGAGAATAACCTGTTTCAGTTGCTGTTCACATCCCCTTATGTTCTTACAGATTGTTTTTAGACTAGGATTGTTAAAATACTGCTCCTTTAAAATATGTTATTTTACAGTAGCTTCCCTTATCTTCAGGGGATACATTTTTTCAAGACTCACTGTCAGTGTCTGAAACTGTGGGTAGTACCAAACCATGCTTTTTCCCATACATAATACCCATATAGAGTTTAATGTATAAATTAGGCATAGTAAGAGATTCATAACAATAGCTAATAATAAAATAGAACAATTATAACAATATAGTGTAATTACAGTTATGTGTATGTTCTCCCTCTCTCTGTCTCTCTGAAAACCCATCTGATGGTCAAGACTGCGACTATGTGAAAAGTGGGCAGGTAGCATATATGGTACGGATGTGGTATACGATGGAATGATTGCCTCCCGGGGTGGGACTAGCAGGAAGGTGCCTGATTTCATCAGGCTACTCAGAACGGTGCACAATTGAAATATATGAATTGCTATTTCTGGAATTCCCTTTTAATATTTTTGAACTGCTACTGACCATGAGTAACTAAAAATTTCACAAAGCAAAACGGCGGATAGAGGACGAACCACCACATTACTTGTTTAGTAACTCACTCACAGCTCCAAGGTGTTATAAAGCGGGGTATGTGTGGAACTTATATCTTTTCTCAGGCTTTTTAAAATTGAATCAAATGTTCTAATATTCAATGAATTTCTTATTAATACATTATTTAGACTTAGTGATATGTAGTAAGTGGAAGTACATTTGTTAAAATAATGAGTTGGATGAGGAATTTATATTTGTTGAGCCCTTGGTGAATATTCTAATGTAAGGTGAGATCACTACAGCTCAGAGTGCCTAGTTAACATTCACACATTTGTATGGGAAATGAGTGGGGTTGCTGCCATGTGATTCCAGGGTGGTGAGCCCCCAAACCTTTGTTCTTCCCGCTGTGGTTTGTTGTCTGGACTTCTGTGTCTCTCTCCTAGGATAACCGCTTGCAGCCCCACCACTCATTTCAGACAGTTAGCATATTACCTGTTAATAACTTCGAACGTTTAAAATAGTCTAGTGACAGCTACTTAGGAATGATATACAGTTGGAAAAAAATGTTTCCTTTCCAATTTTTTTTTTAACTTTTTCATTAGCCATCATACCTATACAATGTT
The DNA here is from genome assembly GCF_022682495.2 of Desmodus rotundus. Taxonomy (NCBI): domain Eukaryota; kingdom Metazoa; phylum Chordata; class Mammalia; order Chiroptera; family Phyllostomidae; genus Desmodus; species Desmodus rotundus. Next base: position 70,056,204 of record NC_071399.1, on the reverse strand, counting down.
TATAGGCACTTCCAGACACCCCGGGGAAAATTTTTGCTCTCAGTGAAGAAAATAAAGTGTCAAAATAAGAAATTTTAAAATTAGCATATTTAGATAAAAGACGTATCTACATTCATTAGCATGCAATGAACTCATGATAAATTTAAAATCAGACACAAATCCAGGTTTGACTTAATCTGAGACATTAGGAGAGCCTCTGCAATTCTTGTGTGGTGTGCAGCTGAACAGTTACTAAGTGATATCCCAAGACGTTTACACTGAATGGTCTTCAACTGGATCTTATTTAGACTTACCACTTTTGAGATCTTTATGAAAGTAGTAGAGAAAGTTGATTTCGTATGGACATTTTCATTTCTAATCCTTAAAGAAAGACCTGTAAGTTTAATGCAGCAGTGGGAGTTCTCTAGAACTCTGTAGAATCTAGCAATTAAAAAATCTTAGGAGTCAGGTCTAGATTCAGATCTCGGATTTATCCTTTTTTTTTTTTTTAGTAATTGCTTAACCTCAGAGGGTCATTATGAGGATTAAATAAAATAAACCATGTAAAGCATTTAGCACATGCTAGGCAATAGTAGGCACACAGTAAAGTTTTAGCTGTTAATATTAAATCTTATTATTTTGTTTTACCATAGTTTTTAGCAACTGGTAAACACTGAAGTTATTATTACTCTAATATGCAATTTATTTTTCTTTTTTCAGAAAATTGATCTTTGTAATCTGTTTATCTATAACATAGTAATTCATAAGAACTTGTTACTTGAACCTAATTGTACATATTTAAAAATATGTAAATATGTCTTTATTTAGCTTAAAAAGGGGAGGCTTTCAATGAATTAAAACAACATGGAAGGGAGGGTTTGCTTAAAACTGATGACTGGTCTGCCTGCAGTGCACACTGGCTATTGCTTATTCACTTACAAATACGCAGTTGCCATTGGGATCACCTCAGACTATGTTATTCGATTTTAAAAAACAAACATTAGAATTATATTGCAATGAACCAAACTAAACAATAATCAATCTACTCTAGTCTCTTGGCCCTGGTTTCTGGTGTTTGGCACCACGTCAGTACAGCTAATCAGTTTAAGACAGCATTGATTAAGGTGAAGAGAAGATGGTAGTGGTGGCTGGCAGTAACCAGTAAGCAGGCTATGCCATTCCGTAGTTTTCACAGGTCACTGTTAGCTACTCATTCAACGTGGCAGAGTTAGTGTTATCAACTATGAAGTCTCAGAGATACTCGTGTTTTAGTATTTTGTAAACTTTTAGAAAAATGTAATCTTAATTTCAGTATAAGCATTTTTATTCTTTTAAGACGTATAAAACAGTAAATCTTGTCTTTGATTATAGGTAGGTACACTTAAGTTCCAAATGCTGAAGCCTTCTTATAGGTGTTTTTGGAAATGGCTTCTTATGTCATTTAAACTAATTATGCATGAAATTAGACATAGTGGGCAGTTAAGTTTGAAGTTGTTCAAAACAGTCATAAAATGTAATTCATTATAATTACTTCTTACACACGATTATTTTCAATGTATATTTTAATAGAGCTAATTTTCTAAACTTCTGATTCTTATAAAAAGCATGATTGTCATTATTCTATATTTGTGTGGATTTGTGACATATAAGGATTTATGATGTGATTTCAATTCTTTTTCCATTGCCTAAATATTAGGCAAATTAAGGCAAAATAATTGGGCTTAGTTGTAATTTATTGAAATCTTTTTTCTAGTAAAAGTAGTATAACACCTGATCAGTGCTGTGAGAGTTTAAGGGAGGTAGGGCCATGAGGAATAATGCACTGGATTTAGAAGTTTAGAGATGGGAAACGGATATTGGCACAACTACATTGTTTTTCTCTAAGTATTGAACGAGTGGATATTAATGGAAATCTAATGATGTTTTGTTAACATAGATAAAATTGAAAGAATTGTATGAAATTACCATGTTCGTGAACACGTTTTTGGCTTGGCTTGAATACTGTGTGAAGACCATTATCAAAGAGTAGTTGGAAATTGGGAAAGGTATTAGCAAGGGGCTCTAAAGATTAATACTAGATCCATTTTGACCTAACATCATAATTAGTGATACGGAAGGGTGGTTAAACAGAACATAGCAATGACAGACACAGAGGATCCTAATTTTGAAGGTGTAAGAGCCATCTGAGTGGACAGTATAAATAAGCAAAGGGAACTTCGATATTTGAGACATTTCAGGATGGATAAAATGAGATTACCTTTATAAGAAAGAAAATTTGATTTGAAGAACTATTTCTAGTAAGCACTAAAAGCTCAGCAAATATCAGTGATATACGTCCACTTCCAACCTTTCATAATACCCCATACTACCAGGGACCGGCTGCAGGACAGAGGGAAGTACCATAGACTAGGTGAAAAAATAAGCCTCTGTCATTTTAATTATATGTATATATATTATTGATGATACTTTTTATTATCATAACTGACTAGACAGTTTAGCAAGTTGGTTTTTCATTATGGTCAATACATTAATTTTTATTTTTAGGGAGTATATCATTATCTTCAGTTTTCAAAAGTTAATTTAATACAGGTTTTTGCTTTGAGTCTTTTAAAACCTTTATTATTAAGGGAAATTTTGATGGCCATTTTAGCCAATTAATTTGCTGACTAAAGGTCTTGAGTAGAAAAAGTGTATAATGTCTTCCAAAGCTGAAGCAGACTTGGTAATATAGGTTAGTGGTTCATATTCCTAAAACCTGCGTTCTCTTGCTGTACCCACCCTCAGACAGCAAAACTACCCTGGCCATCTGAAAGGGTCTTTAGTAAATACACAGAATGGCTTCTTTAAGATGGAGCACAAATATAATTTTGAAAATATATTTTGAGAAATGTTATTCATACTATAAATTATAAAAGTGATAAAATATTTGTTACATAAAAAGAACCATCATTTTTATGTCTATTTGCTAAATTACAGGATTTGTATGAAATAAATAAAAAATTGGTACATAAACACATGGTGATGGTAAGTATGTTATCAATTTTGGTAGCATGTGTATGTTTAGACATTCATGATATATAACATCATTTGCTTTAAATTTTCCTTTAGAAAAAAAAATAAAACATCATCATTTAGACTATAAATGTAAAATGCTTATGGTGCATTATTCCACCTCCCGTGATTAGGAACAGAATGCAGACATGCCACAATAATGTTTTTTATTTCTACTGTTTGAACCATATTAATGAGAACATCATTTTGGAGAACTAATTATTTCTATTTGTCTTGTGTCACACTTTCTAATTCCCCTGTATTAGCACAGCCAAAGCAAATTAATTGCTTTTCCAGCAGTTGAACCTTGTCCAAGAATGAGCTCACATTCCCTTCCAGTTTCCCTGTTTCTGGGAGTGCATTGTATCAGAAATTTCTCTTGATACTAAACATAGTCTAGAGAATATCTTTACAGATTTCTGTGCACTCACTTGATGAAATTTATAAGTTTAAGTGACCCGCCAGGAAAGATAAAGTTCTTAGCTGAAAGATTATACATCAAAACAGTTAAAGTGAAATTAAAATTAAATGAATGAATCTCACTGAAGCAAAAAAAGCAGTAATTAATGGTTCCCTTAATTGTCTTCATAAAATATTTGCATGGGTCTAATTTGCATAATTTGCATGTATTAATTAATCTTTCAAAGGAATTTTGTGCTGAGAGAAGCCAAAAAATCTCTTTGTTTTATTTAACATCTAATGAAATATTTATCTTCTTTAATGAACTTCTCATCTTCATTAAAATAAAAATTGCACAAGTTTGTATGTTTTAAATGTTTTTATAATTGAAGTATTCAAAAAATCTCTTTAGACTTACAACAGCTGAAAAACAAACACATTATTTAGCATTTGGAATCATTTTAACAACAGCAACCTTTTTTAAAAAAAAGAAAGTCTAATTTTGCTTTCGCATATGTGGCAAAGCATTTGGTAAATGAATATAACTAGCATTACAAGTAAAATTTACAAAGGACTGATCATTTCTTTTAATGGTGGTATTATTTTTATGGCTGAGCTAGTGAGTAACAAGTGGGTATATATGAGAAAAATCAGTATGTTTAATTGTTTGGGAAATGATTCAATGGTTGAAAATATTTTAGTTGGTTGAAAGAAATTAGTCCATGAAAATCCATTTGCTATTATTAACAACTGCTGGATGGACTGACCATATTCCCAGGCAGAAGCTATACAGTTCCAACTTTCCTCTAAATCTGCCTGCTGGAGATTTGCAGCGGGGGCTCTCCTCTCACTAGCCGAGGGGTCCCAGTGAAAATCCAGAGTCGTGCCTTGGAAGGGATGGAGCCTAAAATCCCAACAAGTGCCAAATGGTGTATATTCAAGAGAACTGAGTGAGAGTGTGAGAAGAGAGCCTGGAAGTTAAAAAGATATAACGGATGGGAAATTGTTTATCTGTTAATCATATTAATTTTGATTTAGAAAAGAAGGGCATCCAAGAGCATTTCTTACGAAGAACATCTCTAAAGCAATTGGAAATTTGCTCAGAGTCTCCTCATACATTATTTTGTTCATCTTCATGGCCTGCACGTTTTACACTATTTGAAGATACTGAGGTACCTAGGGGTGGAGCAAATTTTTCATTTTATTTTATTTTTATTGAATGGATTAATCCAATTATGTAGATTTAAGGTGTACAGTTCTATAACACATCATCTGTATATGGCACAGTGTGTTCACCACCCCAGGTCAAGTCTCTTTCATCACCATTTATTCCCCCTTTGCCCTTTCCTGCCTCCCCTCACCCCCATTTCCCTCTATCAGTAACTATAGTGCTGTCTGTCTCTGAGGTTCTTGTTCCTGTTTTTTTTTCACTTAACCCCTTCACCTTTTTCAGCCAGTCCCCCCACCCCTCTTGCTTGGAATCAAACTGTGAAGGCAGGACCTCAGAGTCACCTTAACTCCATATAACTTCTTCCCATATGACATCAATCTTTTATCTCATGATAGTTTATGAAGTGGCTATGAATGGCTAAATGTTAAACTAGATAATTAGGTGGCATAAATTGATAAGAATTAAGATTCAAAATGCAAATATATAGTTCTTTCCATGTAAAGTTTAGTAATGTGATAAACAATTAAATTGACTTTGGTTTTCTATGGAATTTCTCTTTAGGGAAGTTCAAAGGTATTTCCATTAGGTCATAGGTATTTCTTAGCCCTGCAACTGCTCTCAAAATTTTCAAATTCTCATGAAATTTTCTGTAATATAAAAAGAAAAGTAAGTCTATCAGGTTAACAAAGATTATTATTAATCAGTTACAAAATAAATGCCAATACAGATTTTCTTTAGCATTAACTTTGATATTTGCTTAAATACCTGATTTCTTTTTTTAAATATTTTATACATAACTGATTTCTGAAGGATTAAAATGAATACTAAAACGACTGGCCTTGGAGAGCGCTGGCGGACTGAGAGCGTCATCTAGTGCCAGCGCTCCCGTCTGTCAGTGCGGTGACCCTGGCGACTCGCCTCCAGTGCTGAGACCGACCCTACTGCTGGCACGTTTACCCTGGCACGATAGCAAAGACATCTAAGTGTGTATTAGTGCACTAATGCACGCACACACGGTGTGTCCGTGGTCCGGTATGGATGCGTGGATTCTGGAGTCATCTACCTTGGTTCAAATCTCCACACTGCTGTTTATTATCTGAGTGTATAAATAAACTTTTTGATGTGGGGGGTTTCTAATCTATAGGATAACAATCATAGTATCCACCTCACAGAGATTTATAGGATTAAAGTGAATATATGTGTGTGTGTGTTTGTGTGTGTGTATGTATAATCTTAGAACAGTGCCTGGTAGAGATTAACCGATAACAAGAATTTGCTATTTTTACATTTACACACAAATTTAATGTAATGGTACTTGCAGTACTAGTCATACATGATAAAAATTAAACATTATTGATGAAGAAATTTTTCTTAAGCCAACAAATATTTTTTCATATGTAGTACATGCTTTTTATTTTAGCATGATCTAAGGTGGAAAATAAAAATTATATTTACCAGGTTTTCCAAAGCAATTAAAAATTAATGACAGAGTATGATTTGAAATATTTATGTCAATTTAAACAACATGGCTTAAGGAAATTTATTTGCAGCCAAATATTCTATATGATTACCCATCTCTTTTCAAATTAAATAAAAGATAAACCAATTATTTTTGACTCATTTAAGATGGAACCATTAGTGCCTCTTAATTTTTTTATTTTATTTTGACAAATTTAACTTAACACAGTTTGTATTTTCATATAGCGTAGAGTAGCTACAGACTCTTCTAATTCATATATAATCATACTCCAGAGATAGTAAATCTCCAAACATAGTTCCACTTAAGCTTACTAATTACACCTATAAAACGATGAATGATGGCTCCAAATTATTGGATCTGACTCTCATTCTTTCTTTATTTCACCCTGGGAGAAAGAGCACTGGATGGGGAGATTTTAGACCATGAATTATTCCCTTACATTATCAGGTGTGCTGTGTTTAACCTCGATATTCCATGCTGCGGTTTTACATTTACTTATGGAATTCCCATTCTAACAGATTAAGAACTAATTATTTGATTTTCATGATAAAATGATATTTAGTTATATTAATCATTTCAATATATTTTTTATTATTTATATTGCTTTTTATAAATTTCTCCAGAAAAATCATATGAAATGTCCCAGTCTAAGCCAATCCTTGGTTAAAAGTGTAGGAATTGAGATAAATTTTACAAATGAGAAAAGATTACATGCGAGACAACAGGAATGGAAAGCACATCTCCCTATAAATCCAGCAAACGGTTCTGTGTTCTAGCCAACTCTTGCTCAAATGGGACCATAAGCTCAGCATTTTCATATTTTTTTCTGAGGAACTCAAAGATACTCATTTTATGTAAAATTACAGATTTTTAAAAAAACACTGTCAAAGTAAGATATTTACTTACCTTCTATGAAACATAAAAAAACTTCTCTCAATTAAAAAAATAGTAGTATATCAACTATTAACACATCAACCAAATTGAAAATAGCAGTTAAGTCAGAAGTAAGGAGACTAGCTCTTCTAGCTTTTCAGAATGAACAAAACTGCTTCTCCTAACTGCTTCGAATCCAGACATCCTTGAGAAAGAATACTTTGAAGCCCACCCATTTACATCTTCCTTCAAATGTACGCAATCCAGACTAATCCCTTTATGTTAGGATGGAAGTCATATGGCGATTGCACAGAATTAAAATGTCCAATTTTTATTTTTTTAATTTATAATTACACTTCTTAAATTATTAGAATGAGAAGCATTTAGAGAAATTGCAGCGTTACTTTGATATAAAGGGTTGTTGAATTACATCGCATAGCTCCTAGACTTGTATTTCCTAAAGAATGCAGAACCAATCTTGGCTAATGTATCCAAGTCCCAATGAATAGAGAGTGAGGTCAATCTGGTAAATACAAAGAAAAATGTTAATGGCATAGCACTCATCTATTCATGGTCTGTATTTGGGAATAACATTTGAATAATCTTTCTTATCTTTCCCAGGCAAAACTTTATTGAGATATGATATAATTGCACCAAGTTTCCAAGGGTTACCAGCATCAAATCAAAATATGGTTATCAAAAACTATTTCTCCATATCATTTTATTCTGTTATTTGTAGATACTGTATCGTTATTTTACAATGACATTTCAAAATGTAGACAAAACAGGTAACATACTCCACCTCGTACCTACTGATACAGTAAATGAGGACAGGCAGCCCATTGCCCTGAACTCATTTGGGTTCAGATTGGACAGGAACTCCCTCGGTGGCTCTCAAAAATTTACCACTGTCAAGGCCAAATCCAGGGCATGGGATTGGTCATCAGCCAACCATGACTAACTCTCCAACAGACCGTCCATCCAGAAGAGGCATAAAGACACTAAAAAATATGAACTATGGTGTTAACAATAGAGCAGACCTCCTTTTGATCTGAGTCTGGGGATAGTTTATAACTTAGTTTCCACATTCTCTCATCTCATAATTTCACATCCACCACAACACTCTGAACTGACTAATTTCAAAAATACTGATAGCATTCATCTACACAGTGAAAATGATATGAAAATTAATGCTGGAGTGGTTGGTTATAAATAAAAAGAAAATTTAGGTGAATATGCTTAGATATTTATATACTTAATATACTTAAGTGTCAGTATAGCTAGATTTTTTAAAGCTACATACAAATTGATCTCCTAAATTAATGTTTAAATATTTAGTTGGTAGATATTTCCCACCTTGATCACAAATACAGTCCTTGGTTGCCTTGTTTTGGGTAGTATTTCAATGTGTGATTCTTCCTTTATGAGAAAATTAGCACACAGGCATCTACTGATACCCAACAACTCACATAGAACAGCTGTGAATTATCACAGCTCAGTTGGCTTCTTTGCATGTTATTTATCCAAAACAAAAGAAATGCATAAGCCTCGCTAATTATTCTTTTAATGTTAAAAATGTATAGTCAACAGAGGTGAAATTTTATGTTATCATTACAAAACTATGGTCTTTTACATTTTCACATTTACATGCTTTCACATTTACATGCTTTCACATGAAATATTAGGGAATAGGTGTGCGTGAAATTTTAGCAATAGTTAATGTGATCAATGACTGTAGAATTCTGAAAGACTTGAAAATAGTGACTTTGATTATCGATTTTTACTGTCAGCAGTATTTATGATTTCTGAATAAAATGAGTTAGTAAAGTGACAAACTTATGTGAATATGTAAAACCAGACTTCTTTTTTTGTTTTGTTTTTGTGCTTTTAATTTTGGTGTCTTCTTTAGTGTGGTATTGTCTTCTCCCTCTTTATACCACTCAGTGCATATGGTTATGCTAATAAATAAAAAAAACTATAACATGTTATCATAAAGAACAGCTTTAGAAGCTCCACATGGTGAAATTTAAGTTATATGCCCCAAGATTGCTATTCTCTTTACTTTCATGCATATGTTTTTCATCTCTCTTTTGCAAACCCCTTTGACCAACACAATGTCTAAAGTATTTACTGCTCTGTGGAATACAAGAACGTAGATGAACACGCTCCTTCAACATGGCTTCCACTGTGCCATCAATGTCCTTTTCTGAGAGTCAGCGCTTGAACAGGTTGGGAAACAAAATTTTAAAATGGCCATCTGTGAAAATTGACTGTCAGTTTAAAAATATATATATCCTCTTAAATTTTCAAAGTCCAGATTTAGTATTTTACATACTCTAAAAGTCCTGCATCAAAGTAAAAAAAATCTTAATTTCAATATATTTGACTGAGAAGTTAAATTAGCATTTCCTCAAGTCATCTGACTGCAAAATCAATTTATTGAATTAAAGGTAATACTATCTCATGGAATGAACTTTGGCACACTGTCCACGGCAACTAGTTCTTGTTAAATCTACCTGTCGTAACGAATTCACTTTAGTAAATGCTTAAACACTTAAGTGCTAGGGCCAGAAAGAGTGCAAAAGACATTACATCGTTTCTCAATAATTCATAATCTGATACAGAGATACAGAAATAATTCTAATAAAACACATGTGGAGTTAATTTTTATTGCTAAAGCTGTGAGTGTCAATGTGTTGTTCAGGGGTGGTAGGAACTATAAGTCAAATTTTATTTCTAGATTAATATGAAATATACATTACATTAATTATATGAAACAAATTTAGCAAAGCAAAACAGGTGTATGCATGTTTCTGTGTTTAAAAGGTAACATTCAAAAGAGTTTTGGTAGTAATATTTTGAAGTTTTTCTAGTAAAGCTCAATTTTAGCTTTGTTGTTTATAAGAACTCACCAGCACGATATTGGAACATGTACCTAAGACCAAAAATTAATTTAATAGATTAAATCTGAAATTTAGAAATTAGATGATTTTCCCCCTGAAAGATGTAAAAGATTTATTATCCTCTTTTAATGAAGTAACACTTTGATCTAGTGCTTCTGCAGTGTAAACAAAGTACTTTCAGAGCACAAACAAAGCAATAAATTCCATTTGGGTGATCAATGAAGATACATTCAAGTCTAGATATATAAGTCTAAATCCTCCAAGAAACCATATTATTGACATATCATATAAATATTGGCAAACAGAAGAGACCATAAATGTTATGGTGATGTCTGAGTATGGCACTGGACATATTCCTAAATAACATTTATAAAAATAAAGACCTGGTCTTCCTTGTTTTTGTATTTGAAATTGATATACTATTTCTAAATCTAATATAAATCTTGCATAGGAAGTGTTGATATAGAATAAGAATAAAGAAATGAAGAATGCAATGAATTCAGAAACGAGACGAGAATTGAAGTTCTGATGTACAAGGAACAGAGTGGGAAGATGCACTTGAAATACAAGGGGGGAAATTGTAGGGTTTAAACAAGGAAAACGGTGCTTTGTAATTGGAAATAAGTAATCTGGGAAAGAGATCCAGACTAGACTAAAGGATGAGTTTCGCTCGTTACTACTGAGTCCAATGTAACAAGAAGGCATTTAGATGGTGGTAGATTAAGCACCTAGGTGACTATGGAATTAGAGTTGGAATGTGAGGCAGTTTGAATGGAAAGGCAAGAGAAGAGATACAACGTGAGAAGAGATACAACGTTGGGTACTATTAAAGCCTTACATTGAAAATACAGAATTTATTTCCGTAATCTAATATTGTCATTATTCTGAAAGGCTAGAACCCCCCCAACCAAAAAACAGATTATAATAAGAATAATACATGCAACATTCAGAAGCAAAGTTTATCCTCATGGTTATGACAATACATGTCCTAAACATTTTATGTCATCCTTATTTGTAGTAAATGACATACTTTTTAATAGAGAAAATGTAATCTAGCTCTTTTTTTATGGTGGTTAGGAAGGATGGATCACCAGTGTTGAATTTTGGCCATTACAGTGAGTGTAATAAAACCAGGACTGAAAAATTTACAGTGCTATACTATATACGTAATATTAGAATGGAGAATGCTAAAAATGCATAGTGGTATATTAGATCATTCATATTTTGACTTATTCATTTTGCATCTTTGTTGATTCTGCAGATCTTACCTATGACAAACTGTCAATTCAACTCTTGCATTAAGAGACATGTATTTTTCATGATACCATTTCATATGGCAATATGTTGAATATCGGTCCTTTCAAGTAATCAAACTACGTTGAATAGCATCATAAACAAAAAGCAACAATAATTTACTTTCATTGTTAGCTTTTCCCTCTGATGCGTAGATATTCTTTGCAATCATTTGAGCGGGGTAATACATTCTTATTTTGATAAAGGTAAAAATTACACTTATTCTTTAGACTTGGTAAGTGAAGAACAAATGCTCGTGTTATAGCATTCTGAATTATCACAGCAAAGTGTGCGTTACGCAAAAATAGTTCTAGTCTGACGCTATATTTTAAGCTTTACAAGCATCATGATTTTTCAATGCATAAGGCACTTGGTAATAAAGCCATGAAATGCCTGGTTAGAGCTGCAGGCCTTAGAGAATTCTCATCCAACGCGGGACTGGTGGAGAACCTGCGAAAGAGGCTAAAGTTGTGAACTCTTCATTCAGACCCCATGATGCTATCAAAGACCTGATGGGAAGACAGGCAAGGCTAATTATCCACAACTTACAAATTAACGTTCTTATACTATGCCAGTAGGTTTTCTTAAAAAGAGATGGAACTCAGTTCCATCCAACTGAAGTGATTCAGGGTCATTAAGATAACATAGGCAAGCTTGGTTGAACAATTTGGTTTTGTCCAAGTGCAACTGTGAATTAGCCCCAAAAGTAAGAGTATATAGACCATATGGTAGGAAAATAAAGATTTATTATAAAGTAGTTTTGGCACAACCATAGATGATTTCCTTAAATTCTTAATGCTTCTCGAAACTAAACTCAGTCCAGGATATAATAATCTGCGTGGTGACATAAGTTAATTTTATTCATATCGCAGTCGCTAGTGATGGGAAAATAAGGCAGCACTGACAGTAACCACAGCCACAAGCTATTAACTTTAATGGAAATCGTGGCCTGTGTTACCATGACCCAGGGCAGAATTTCACAGTGGGCAAGAAATATACATATATCAGCACTTATCTTCTTTCAAAATATGCGCACACTTACAATGATATACTTTAAATGCTTATTTATAGAGTTCTTGTGTTTATTTTTAAAATTGTATTAAAGAAATTTGGCAATCATGGAATTTAATATATGCTGAGAACTAATTGCAACTTATAATGAACATAAATCGTAAGCGCAGAGGGCCCAGATGATTCCTGAAATCCTTGTTTCTACAGAGACAACTTATAAAATGTGCAGTTATCTATTAGCATTGCATGTATTTGTGATAGCACGTTTGTCTTTTTTTATTGCTTTCCATTTTAGAAAGTACTTAATGTCTTCCATTTGCTATTGTTTGTGGCTGCTTGGTTGATATTTTTCTGATTAATTTGAAAAGATTATGTCTGTTCCATTTCAAAACATGCAGTATAATAAACAACAGCTTCAAATATTGCAAGATACCAGATTTAGCCAAAATTGAACTTGACCAATCACCACTTCTGAACCAAAGATTCTGAGAGACATTAAAAAGATTGTCTGGTTTATGAATCAGGGCAACTGTAATAGCATAATTAAGAAAATTTGAAAAATAAAAATAAATTTTAAAAAATTATCTTTCTACATGGTTTTAATAGAGAAGTCTAGAATTTTTCCGCTAGTCTTTTCTTTCTTTGTAAATGATAGCTCATTAAATAGTAACAGCCTTACCTGTGCGGAGCACATGATATCCTGGGACGGTTACTTCTGTCACATTGCACCAGGTGACCTGCTATAATCATAATCATTATTATTCTGACTTAAGTTTAATATAAGGATTGGACTATTGAAAATTATTATTTTTATTTCTGAAATGGCTACCGTACTATGAAATAAAATTACCAATCTTCCAGAGAAACTTATCTTTTATTCCGAGTAAAATAAAAGTACACTAAGGTAATACAAGTAATTTACTAGAGGATGGATAGATAGAAAGATCCTATAGTAAGTGAAAATATATATTTTTTTCTATATTGTATATCTAGATATATAGGTCTATGTCTATTTATAGATAGTCTGTATAATTAAAATATATATACAGTATATATTTTAAAAGTGAACAAATTTTAAATGAAAAAATATCATGCAATTTTGAATAATTTATTCCATTTGTAGCAAATCCTAGAGCTTTTCAAAAATTATTTCGGTATGGGAAGACAAGACCTAACTGTACTGAGAAACACGTTAGGCTGGTTTCGTTGTTTCTCGGAAATGCAGTCAAGCTTCCAGCGGAATTTACAAGGAGGCTTGGCGGGTTCACAGGATCCAGGTTTAGGTTATCAGTCTTTTCCAGAAAGAGGCAAACTAAAGTATATGAAGCACTGCAAGCCATAGGACCCGAAAAATTCACCTGTGCCATTGAGCAGCACATCTTTTCATAAAAGAAAGAGTATTCATTAGATACTGCGGCATAGCAAATTATTCCAATACTTTATGGTTTAAAACGTTTATTACCTCACAGTTCCTGTATGTGAAGAATCTTGGAATAGCTTAGTTGGGTCCTCTGCTCAGGGTCTCTCGCAGGCTGCAATAAATTGTTGGCAGGGGCTACAGTCTTCTCTAGAATCGACTAAGGCAAGCTCTACTTCCAACCTTACGCATACGGCTGACGGCGGGGCTCAGTCCTCAAGAGTGTTGGACTGAGAGCCGCAGTACTCGCTGACAATTAGCCAGCGGCCATCATTTGTTTCTTGCCACATGGGCTGTCCATGGGGCAACTCAGTATGTGGTAACCTGCTTCCTCAGGCCAAGCAAGTGCAAAGACCTAGAGAGAGAGTGTGTATGTGTGTCTGCCAGCAAGATGAAAGTCACAGTTCTTTTTTAATAACTGAATCTTTGAAGTGACTTCCCATCACCTTTGCCACATTCTCTTCATTACAAGGCAGTCACTAGACACAACCCACTCTTGAAGGTGATGGGATCACACAAGGCTGGGACCACCAGGAGACAGGAAGCATTGCTGGCTGTCTTAGAGGATTTCTACTGCAGAAGGCTATGCAGAAAATAAAATTGTCAAGTTACCTGGAGAGAAGGGGATATAAGGGACCATTATATAAGTCAAATATTTTATGGACCCAGAAATATCTCTAAAAATAGACCAGATGTCCACATTCATCTCTGGATGGTCGCTTAATGAGCATTTGCCAAAGCTTGCCTGTTTAACTCTGCTGTGTCTGAACTACCGATATTTCTGGACATTCTACTGATTCTCATATTCTTTCTTTAAATTTGATCATTCTGTCAACACATTTCCTTAAAATTTTTTTTGGCTAGTCTGTCTCTTTAATATAACTTTGCACATCTCTGAACTGGTCCCTACATGTAATTTTTAAGTTCAGTGCACTGAGGGCTACCTTTTTTAATAGTTCTATGGCATGTAACTGTTCTCACCCCTACCCTATTTAAATAATATTTGATGATTCATTAGATAAGGTATAAAGAAAAGCTATTCCCCACAAAAATGTCATTTCTTTAAAAAATCCTCATATGTATTGAAAAAATTGAGATCTGTCATTGAAGTTTGTCATTTTCAGAGTTGAACACTATGCCAGCATTTTAGTTCAGCCCTGTATAAGTATTTTAAATAAAGCTCTAAAGATTTAGAACTTCACTCACTCACAATTACTTTCTTAAACAAATATAACTTTATTAAAATTACTGAATTAGTCATGCTATAGAAAATAGAAAATGCTATACTTTTAAAGAAATAATGATGCCGTTTTCTCCAAACATAAAAGAAAATAACTGGGCTCTGACAAGAGCTGCCCTTCTAGGTGCCACCTCTGGTTTTCCCCTGAGAGAGCATATGCATTTGTTCTGGAAACTTCATTTTTTCACCAAGGATTTTGCCTGTTTCTTGCAGTTCTGAAAGATATACATGCTTGTTTCCCTCCTCCACAGTATCTATTTCATCAAATAAGGCATCACTTTTTTTCTGTTTTGTTTTAATTAGGCACGGGAGATAATTTGTCTGTTTATCACTCAGGTTCAGATATGGCTTCACGTGATGATTTCCTCCCGATTTCCTCCCATCTCTGTTTCTTAGTCTTCTTTCCCCCAGAAATGGATAGAAGAATGGAGAAAGTAATGAGACTTTGTGGTGCTTCACTTTGCTGAAGTTAGGAGGTCTCATCTTCTGGTCAGGATGAGGTAACCTAAGTGCAAAGTTCCCCTTTCTCCCTGGCCGGTTCATTAACCACTTGAGGGTTTCTTGCTTCTTACTAGTAATTGCTTACTTAGAACACAGACACACACAGTTTGCCAAAGCTGTCCTATCAGCAATATAACTTTTATTCATTTACAGAAACAAAACAAAACTCTTAAACAGGTCTGTGCTTTTCTTTTTGTTTTAGTTCAGTTAAACAGACAGTAATTTCCTTATACCAAAAATGCACGTTAGCACACACAGTCCTAACCAACTGGTAATACAGTTAAGCAGACTTCATAAACTTGGAAATTGTAAATTTACCATTAGAACATAATGGACAAATAGACAAGAATTTAGCTTATATCCACACCCCCAGTCCAATAATTTCCTTAAATCTGAACCTGTTTTTTTTCTGAAGAGCTACATTAAGAAAATCATTAAGCATCTTCTTTCTACCTAATACTTGAATAGGACTTCTTGAAGGCCTTGTTGAGAAGCAGAAAACATATTTACCATGAGGCTACTGCCCATTTAATCAATAGTGGAGAGTGTTAATCATCAACACTAATAAATATCTGACATTGGTGATGTATTAAAATTTTACTTCATTTAGGCAAACTATTTTGTTTTAAAATTTGAAAAATATTTATAAAAGAGTTCAAAAAGAAACTAAAAGTTTTATATTTAATTTAACAAGATTCATTTATTATTAATATTTTGTTCCCATGTACTTCATAATTTTGCGTCTCTGCATTTTCTGAATTATTTGAGAGTAAGATGTATAAATCATAATTCTTTATCTGTTATATTTACCGTACATATTTCAGGGGGTATATATATATTTACTCTTATACATAAACACAGTATATTTAACAGCTAAGTGAATATTTCATTGACACAATAGTTTCATTTAATCTGACTTTGAAATTTGAATATTGTCATTTGGCCTAATCATGTCCTTTATAGCTTTTTAATAGTATTTCTGAAGCCAAATTGGGATCATGTATTATGTAGTTGTCCTTTCCTTTTAGTCTGTTTGATCCTGTGCATTACTTTGGTTTGTTAAAAAAG
Organism: Desmodus rotundus; assembly: GCF_022682495.2. Classification (NCBI taxonomy): domain Eukaryota; kingdom Metazoa; phylum Chordata; class Mammalia; order Chiroptera; family Phyllostomidae; genus Desmodus; species Desmodus rotundus. The sequence goes on along the minus strand of NC_071399.1, from coordinate 70,039,818 downwards.
CTTATGAAATTGGCATTTTTGAAGAATTCAATCTACTAGTATGCTTCTCATTTGGCATTGATGTTTATCGATATTTAGTCTAAGCCAGCATCCTTACCAAAGTGAGGATGCGTTCTTTTCAAGGTATAACATCCAGAGGCTTACCATGTCCATCACCCCCGCATTTCTTATGTTCGTTTTGATAGTTCCTTCCATGTGTTTTTATTGAGCACTTGCCAGTTTCAAGGCAATGCTCGAAGTGCTGGAAACACACAAGGTCATGTGGTATGTTACCTGCTCTTAGGGAGATTATAAACCAGACTTTAATCAATTTCTCTAGGACAGTGAAGCTCTGTAAGAGTTGGTGTAGTGACAGCAACCTGGGGGAGATGAGTTTAAATCCTATGGTAAGTGGTTATAGCAACCCTTAAGTTCTAGCAATACAGTGTATGGGATCCCAACCCTGTCTACACGAGTCCAGGCAGAATGTTTATGACTAAAATTTCTGTCTGAGGGATAATTGCTTAACACTAGCCGTACAACTTTCCCTGTTGCTTAGACAAGCACTGGATCATTTATAATGATTTTGTAAAATCAATTTCGCTTGGTTGTGGTCATGGAGTTACGGTTTTAAGAACATTGAGTTCTAAAGTGATATCAGGTCATAGAACTACAGGGTTCAGATTTTTACCCCAAGTGGGGAAGATTCTTGAGTTACAGAATAAAAGGTCTTCAAAACTCAGTAAAGCAGGATTATCTTAACCTTTGGTAGTAAATTCCTCTTCGTCTACAGAGAGCATCAGCTGGCACAGTTGAGCCTTAAATCCAGGCAATAGATCTCTTTTTTAAGATACTGACAAGATCCCTTCTCAGAGGAACTGAGATACTGGAAACTGATCTAGCTATTTGGGAAAAGTATTTTGCTTATGGTTGGAGTTGTCTAAGTAAATCTAAGCTAAGTGAGATTAATCATAGCCTTGTATAGTATTGAAATGCCTTCTCTTCACATTCTTCAGTTCAGCCTTCATCACTGGTTTGTCTATTTAGTTTCCCATTCAGAATGTTGTGCTGAGACCAGCTTGCCCAGTGATGACCCCTGCTAGCCCTCAATACCTGAAGGCTAGTTCTGCTGACTTCAGACTGTCCAGCTGTCAAAGCTCAGGTCTCTCCTCACTTCCTGTGCTCACCTAGAGTCTGATACAAAGTCTCTCACATGGAAATGGCAGGCTTTCACTTTCACTCCTTGTCTGCAAAACACAGTTACCTTTTAACCTGCATACTACCATTTCAGCGATCTTCTGTTCTCAGAACATGTTTTAAACTAGACTGTGTTCTTCTCTGAAGAGAACTGAAAAATATGTAAAACAAGTTCCCGATTATATTTTTTGTCTTCTGCATTAGCCACAATCAAGACCTTTACTTCATATTAGTCTTCATAAAAAAAAAAAAAAAGCATGCCATCTACTCTGATTTCAAGAGAGCTCATATTGGTCCATTGATAATCACTGAGGGTAATATTGGGCCGTTAGATAATCCACTACTTACTGCTTGTTGTAGTACATTTGGATTCTACAGACAGAATGCACTTTTTGTATGCTCTTATACATAGTCTGTACCACTATACAGAATGGCGTCAAATACTTACGGAGGAACCATTCAAATGATACCTGCTCTCTCACTAACTCAACTCAGTGAGCCTCAGGTTCTGTAGCTATAACCCTAAATTACATAAAATTCAAAATCTGTTGCAACTTCTTCAGTTTTTACCTTTAATTATATTTGACACACTCTTGAATATTACTTCTAGAAAATTACTTAAACTGTTATCTGCATTTCATGAGAAGAAATGTTTTTTATTTAGTATTCTATAAAAGGGCCAATGCTGAATATCAATCTCTCTTCAAATGTTTCTCATATTAAATGTAGACTTTGTGTCTCTGCTTCATTGCTTTAGCAGTAGCAGAATGTTCTTACTCTAAATATAAAATTATAAAAAAAGCAAGGAACAATATTTTCTTTAATTAACTTCTTCTTTTGGGGGTTTTAGAAGAGGGGTTATGACTTGACAAAGATTCTTTCCATCTGTTCCTGTTTGTTTGCTTTTATTTTGACTTCCTTTCGTTGTCTTATCAAATATCACATGAATCATTAACATTTGTTTTCATCACTTGTTTTGCTTTCCCTTATTTCACATGATTAAGACATTATGTTGAGAGTGGCTCAGAGCTACTATATTTCATATTAACCTAATTTTAAGTAAATATTAAACTTTCTAGAAATACGATCTTATATGTTTACCCTCTGTTATGTTAGTATTTCCCTCAGCACTGGTGTAGGAGACCTATGCTCATAAATGTGCTGTTTTATAAAAGCAGCAAACTTCATTAGACTCTAGTGGTCTAGCTATGTTTTTAACAAATAGATGCCTTTTTTAAATAAAGCTGCTTCCCAACAGGAAATGAAATTTATTAAGCCCTTTGTGCAAAAAATATGTAAGAGATCCTTGTGGATGTTTGCAGGGGTGTTGTATTCAAAACTAGAGTATTTATCTATTTGCATATTACATGATACCTTTCACTAGCATATTTCCCTATGAATGATTTCATATATTTTTCACACAATGAAATAATTCTATTTCAACTGGGCAATTTGAAATTGTTTACTTTGTATCTATCTTCTAATATGAATTCTTGTTGTGTAGTATGGTTGTTATTGAACAAATTTTATTAGTTTTTAAGTAAATGATCAAGCTATGCAATACTCTAGTTTTATACATGGAATAAAAGCTAAACTCTAGGTCTACTCATGTGTATTATACACTACCAATAAATATAATAATAATACCTGCAATACACTAAATCAAAACAATAAAGTTAATACACAAACTTAAAACAAGACAAAACTGGAATTATATGGTATATTCCCCATTTCTCCTGTCTTAGCCACAACAAGTAAATAACATAGAATCCATATACATAATGTTCTGATTTGATGGTTGCAACTTTAATATTAAAATATGAGACCCATTTTTACAAGGGATTTTAAATGTTTCCTTCAACCCATTATCTGTAGATCCAAACTACATAATAACAATAAACAGCATACAAAAATTCAAACTTGCAATAAACTATTCAGTGATCTAGATACACTCTTATACACCAAATTATAGCTGTAAGCATCAAATTACAATGAATTCTGGAACTATTAGGAATTTGTAATTTAAATAGTTTCACTCAATCCCTACTCCCACAAGCTTTTAATTAGAACAGACTTTTTAATTAAGTACTCCCATGCACAGAGTAAAACTTAATGATTCTTCCATCATATCAGCCTGCCATACAAAAGCAAATAATCATTGTGTCAAAGGAAGATATTTTCTCTAAAAACAAACTACAAGAATTCTGGTTCTGATTTCAAGTTATCTAGATGAAGCTCTGAGTACTGAAAGGAAGCCCCTGTCTCCGGAAAGACCCTGAGGACAGAACCAGCAAGGCAGGGACCCTGAGGTACTACTGAGGTGTAGAGGAGACAGTACCTCACCTTTGCAAGTAGGAGGCATAGTACTCACTCCAGTGATAGTCCACTGTTTATTAGGGGAAAGTGATTATGAAGGACCTCATTTAATGGAATCTGAATTTGGGGGGAGTTGAGAATATCTCTTCTCTCTCTAATCCTAGAAAATTCTCAATTTTTTAAAACTAAGAATGAGAATTGTACTCTTAACATAATTGAATATACAATAGAAATAATGAGGTCATTGACAGGAGAGAGAAGTAAGGATAAATTAACCAAGGACTATGAATTTAAATTTTTTGGTGAATATATCAGCACTCTACATCTTTGGTTACTTACATATTTTCTATTACTAGATTTTTAAAAATATATATGTTGCTTTATGTATTAAAAATCATTAGAATCAAAACCATCATGATTAGGAAGTCCAAGTTTCAGCTCCATGATAGTAAGTATATGAAAGACTGGCTTTAGTTTGCTTATTTTTATAATGCCAAATTTATTAGGTTTATTTACAAAGTAAATAATTGAAACTCCTGCTAAGCTGAAACTAGAAATAGTTATATATTAGTTTATTTATATAATGTAAGTAAGAAAAATCATAGGTTTGTCCCACAGGTGGATGCAATCAAGCCAAGCAAACAAAATAAATCAGGCCATATTCCATACAAAATAATAAATATTTCACAATATATTAATATGATACTCTCATGTCTTAGAAATTTTTATCAAAAGTATATGACTTTGATATTGATATTTGCTTAAAGCTTGATTTAGAAACTATCTTTATTGAATATTATAGCTACTGCTGAGTTATAGTAATATTTAGTGTCACTAAAAGGCTATTTGTTGGACCAAAGAAGTAATGTTTTTAGACCAGTAATGTTTTAGGGTGATTATTCAACATAGTTTTTGCATGCATTTAAGTCATCATTCAAAAATAGAATTCAGTTAGAGTAATATATTTTCATTGGTGAATCTTAGATTTTATCTTATGTCCAAAAGTGTATGCTGTTTAAGGAGAACGGATTTTCCCTGTGATGATTAGACGTTTCTTATATTGAGAAAAACTCTGGTATGATTGTCAAACTGGAAAACTAAGGATATCCACAGACTTTCAGGGAATATCATTATCCTTAAAGGTAGATTATTTTTAGAGAAGCAACTAATACTTCACACATCTTACTAGATTTTAGCCAATCTGAGACTAATCTCATGGATATTCCTGACCATGTTTTTGAGGGCAAGTGTGGATTTGGGATGTTAACAGTACAATGAGTTAAATAAATATATATTTCAATAATCACATGAAACTGATTTATTCAGCACACACTTATTAAATATGTACTAGGTGTTTCGGATATATCAACCAGCACAACAGAGTTCTGTGACATTCTGGAGTGAACATTCCAACCACACAAATTAGGCTAAGATAAAACATGTGATATGGATATAAAATCTGGGCACAGCAATATTTCTATGAAATAAAAAATGATTTAACACTGACTTTAAGATCCATGGTAACTGCTATATCCACAACAGAGTGAGGGAAAGCACTCAATTAGCTCAATGTTGGTGGTGACATCTGCAAATATTAGCCTCTCTATTCTGTTGCGTGAATTTACTGTGAGTTATTTTTTAATTCTTCAACCTACCAGACATTTACATGGCAGTATGTATTTCTCAGATGTTTAGAAAACTTTCCTTGTTGACCACCATCTACTATAGGCTTTAAAACTTGAAATGTAGACATTTTATACAAATGTATCTAGAGTTTAGACCACACCACAACTGTCCAGAAGGTGTGGCATTTGAAAAATAGGTTTATGTTTAGTTTTCTTTTCCTTCTGAATTTTTAATTTTCCATTTTTTTATTTCTGATTCATCAAAATAGTCACTGCATATGTTTAATATTTGCTTTTCTTTTTCGCGTAACTGCACGTTTCTCCATTGGTGAAAGAAGTAATATATTTCCATCTTAACATTTAATTGTTTGGTTAATCTCATGTCAAGGGAGAAAGGTTATAGTTCATTGGCAGTGATGAAATAAGCTAGGTGGCTTTCATATACATAGCAACAAATTTGCACAACAGTACATTACATGGTATATTTAACCACACTGCTGAGGAGTAAGATGGAAGCTCGGTCTCTCGTGATGAAGATGCACCTGAATGCACCCAGAGAAAATTTAGTTCTGCAAGCTTGAAGGAAGTAATTGTCATTCAACAGAAATCAACTAGCTTTGCATATCAATAAAACACACACACATACTCTTATCTATTTTTTGAGGCCCTGGAACTGCTACCAAAATAGCAAATATATATTTATGAGAACTACAAATGCTTTATTCTTTTTTTAATCACATAAACTTCATGTAATTGTGTCATTAACTTTGAGGATGTATGGAAAATGCTACTTCTTAATCGAGCGAAGAGAGAACAAACCCCACAAATTTTATATCAGGCTACGTAGTTTTTATATTCACAATTGTTTCCCCAATGTCATGTCATTAATTATTTTTATTGTTTATTTTTAGATGGAAGACTGTATTTGAAAACTACTGTCATGTACTGAATCTTTCCCATTGAAGAAATCCATGTTATGGTAAAGAACTTTGCAGTCAGACATTCATCATTGGAAAATTCAGAAAAAAATAAAGTCCTTTTAAGGAAACTTCCTCAATTTTGTGTATTAATGTTCTTTAAAAGTTTAAGTATTCTACAAAAAAAAGGGGGGGGTTCCTCCATTGATTTTCACCTGTGGTTTATACCAGGGACCTGGGAATGTTTGTAAATGTACAAGTATCAAACTTCTTAAAATTAATAACTGCAATTTTGCTGCTGGACACTTGCATACAGAGTTAAAGGCAGGTCTGTGAAGACCTAGCTTTGCTTTTTCTAGTGGAATGAACCATTTTCCTCTTCTGAAAATTCTGTATCTGAGCACATCAAGAGACTCTGGTAGCAGTGGCCACCCAGACTTAACAGAATTGTGTCCTCCGGAAACCAGCAAGAACACTTGGAAATGAACTTGTAGGAGGCATAGAGGATTCCTTAAAAATCAATACAATAAAGAGTGATATTCTGTTACATTCGATTTTAAACTCTCTAATTGTGGCTTTTCTCCTGAAGATGTTTTTTCAAATACTTTCCAAAAGACCAACAAATGGATGTTGACAACAACCCAATGAAATAACATTTTGCATATCTGAAAAGAAGCATTGAACATAAGCCAAAAGGTTTCACTGAAGGTCTTTTTTCTTCAAAAATAGAACAAACAAACAAATGTAACATGTTTTCATTCCAGACTGGTAGTGGTATATAGAATTAAAAATAATAACAATGCTTCTTATTCAAACTGTTGGTCACATGTACAGTATATAAACATAAACATACAAGGAAGGTCTTATGTATGCAGTAGTATACTAGAGTTTAGGAAAATGAAAACTTTAGGAAATGTTTTGTCACCCTGTTGGTCAGAAAGATGCCTTTCTGGTTTTAACGCATGCAGGCATGTAAATATTTGTCTGGAGTCACAGTATTAATGAATGAGATCTTAAGCATCTGGTGACATCAGAACTCTGTGTCAGCCATTTTTATTTGTATATTGAACCTTAGTTAGTGCCCCAAGCTGCACTATTGAGAATGGATTGTGGCTGAACAGTAAATTGAAACACCAGAAATATTTTTATATGTTAACGTCATATTATGTTAATGTTGCTGAAAAACAAACTTAACAAACTCTTGATGTATCAGTCCAATACCATGTAGCGCTGAGTGATACAGTTAAAATGTGTTGTGCTTCCCACCCCGGTCAGAGGGAAGGGTGCCTACGTGTTATTTTCACTGTCTTTTTGAAAGTTACAGTATGTGTTTTCACTTTGTGCAGATAACTGGAAGTAAAGCTGCAAACAGTGCTTATTACATGCTGAAGTTACCCTCTGTTTGTTTTTACATGTCTGGAGTTACACCTTTAAAGATTGATATTATAAGTCAGTACAGTTGCTGTGCATTTGATGATTTTGCTGTCATCATAAAATTTTATGATCATAACATTATTTATTACCATAAGCAGCAAAATATTAAATGTCCGAGAAAACTAGCTTAAAATGTTTAAAGAGTTTGAATTGGGCATTACTTGTTCAGTTAAGAGAAAAATATTATAGATACTCTGGAACTAAGCTTTTCTAGTTTTTAGGTCTTCCTTGCAATACTGGAACATACTTCTTTTGTGTAGCTCACTATTAACCAGCTAAGTCCATTTTTAATATAATAAAAAGGTTATATATGCAGTTCCTATTTCGCTTGCTTGAAAGGGAGCAATATTTTTATTTAAAATACTGTTAGGAAATGCTTTGTAGACACTTGGTTTTCTAAGCATAGTTCTTCCATTAACCATCTCTTGTTGTTTGAGCACGAGAGATTCTAATCCTAGTTGTATCTATTTCTTGTTTTTCCCTATACGCAGTCTTTAAAGGATTACAACACTTAAAATTGGAGGGACTTGTGGCAAGCCTTCGAATTATACATTTTTTGAACAATTTTTTAAAAAGCCTACAACTTACATACGTAATAGAATCGGGCATTGCTCTGCTCCTTGCATAGAGTCACCTGTTAAGTAGGTTACATAGTTTTAAAATACATACTTTCAAGATCTTTGAGAATGCTTCAGCATTTGGTTTGACATGAAAGGAAATGTTAGCAAGGATTAAGGAAAAAAGCTATCGGCTGTATGTTAAGAGAGACTCTTACTAACATTGGTGTAAATATTACAGTTCATGAAATGTTATTTTAAGTCTGTAACTTAAGTTTTTCCTCCCTCTTTTAGTTATACAGGTTGGTTTGAAATTTGTTTTGATATAAAGACATAAAATTGTGCCCATTTTATGGTTTCCATGCCTTTGTAACCCTAACAATATTAATGTCTAGTTGTTCGATATCGTAACCACATTTATGCTCTATGCAAGCCCTTGGAACAGAACATACTCATCTTCGTGTAGGACCTATGAAAATTGTCTATTTTTATCTATATATTTAAAGTTTTCTAAAAATGATAAAAGGTTATTACGAATTTTGTTGTACAAAATCTGTACAAAAATCTGTTTTTACATCATAATGCAAGAATTGGAAATTTTTCTATGGTAGCATAGTTCTTTGAGTCTGGTTTCAATGTGAGAACCACATTTACTGTTACTGTATTTAATTTTCTTTTTCTTTTCAACAATCTCCTAATAAAACTGTCTGAAATCTCCCTGTGACTTTATTTACAGTTCGTCTTTATTAAATTGTGTGAAATGCATAGCATTGAAGGAATATTTACTTTCTAATGGGAGGCATCTAAAAACAACAGAAGTCAGCTCTTTGCGATGCGAGGGAACAATGCTCAATGATTTTATTTAACATGCAACTGCTTCTATCTCTAATATGAATCACTGTGGTGAGAACATCATAAAAGCACACTCTGTAGTTATTGTTTAACAAGCAGATTTTCCATATTTTGTTTCTTGCCAGCTAAGCAAACTGCCCACATATACATGATTTATTTATGTGCATTTCTCAGTTTATGAAGCTGTTATTTGTACCTTTTTTCTTTATATTCTTATATTCCCATGATTCTTATTTCAAAAAGCTTTGTGCTGAATAATGTAAAGTAGACATGTTGATGGAACAAAATATATTATTCCCATATCTATGAGTGTATATTTGTAACTCTAACTCAGTGTTTTGCTTTTAATCTCGATCACTGGAAAAATGCCTTTAGAAACTTAGAAATTACAGTATCATTTAATAATATATAACCACTTTAATCGATCCAAAATGCAGCGTTTAATAAATATTGGGTTGCTGTCTCTGTGAATATTCTGAACACGGCCAAGAGAATGGAAACTGGATATTTTTCCTGTCTAAAGAAGCTATTTTAATAAATTAATAAATTATGATCTTTGCCTAGTAAACACCCCAAATTTTATGTGACCATTACAATCACATCTTTGCCTTCTGTCAGCCTATATCTATGTCAGTAAGACTTGTACTGGGACAGCATCCCGCCTCTGGATGTTAGTGGGGTTTGGTGATAATTTAAGGGTTTTTTCCCAATGTGTTTTCATTCGGACTAGCAAATTTATAATCTGCACAGAAGCTATTACGAGAGGGAAGTAAATTATAAATAAAAGTTATATGAATTGCATTTTTAAAATATGGGAAGTAGAGATGTTAATAGAATAAAACGTATTGTAAATGACATTGTAAAAATATCACTTTTCATCATGTGTAGGCTTGGTGCTAACATTTATCTTTAATATGTACAACTGGTATATACAAGCTGAATTGATCCTCATTTATTCATTTAAACAGATTCATTAATAAAGCCTCTATTCTGCACAAAGCACTGTGCTAGATGTTGTAATGACTGAAACTGAAACATAGCCGTTGTCCCACAGGAGCTTGTAGTTCGGTTGGAATCAGATCTTACTTTGAGCAAGAAAAGATTCATTGAGAATCCTCTACTCTGTAGTGAACACATTGCTGGTGTGGAGAGGGTAGTGACTTAGACACCTTCCACTGAGTGGTAACAATCCAGTGACCCACATTGCACATTCACCTTCTAGAAAATAGTACAGAATATGTGGGGAGTCAGACAACGTGTAGGGATTGAGAAAGGCATGGAGACAGCTTCCCTAGGTAAAATGCCACACTCCTGGAGTTATTTTTTTCATGTTGTTTTTCATTTATTTCAATCACAGCATTCTTACCAATGCTTGCAAACTTGTTTTATGGTAAGTAGCCTGTTTAATCACAACACTTTTATCATTAACAAACATTAATTCTTAATATAGTCAGAATATTGAGTATAGATATACAATATTCCATTTTTATCACCCTGCATCTATGTATCTAGGGTACGTAATTGCCTAAAATGATTCAAACACTGACCATAAATTCCTAAATGCCGAGTAAGTGCGTTAGGTAATGAGTGACCCCCTGCAGTGGAGACATCATTTACATTTAGAGGCTAATGAGCTGGAGATTTTGAGTTAAACTCTTGGATCAGTTGGGACTCCTTGGGTTGCATGTAAGTAACAAAAACAAATCCCTGCGAAGTTAAACACCAAGGAGTTCGATTAGAAAGACAGAGGGGTACACGAGTCCGAAATGCAGTCAGCCCCCAGGGACCAGGGACCCTCTACTACCTGCACCTTCCTGCTTCTCTCAGTGACCCTGCTGCTTTGTCCTCTCATTGCAGGTGAATTTGCTCCTCTTGCTTCTCTCTTGATTCCTCTATTATTCCGGGACATAATTTCCAGCCTACGGAAATAATCCAATAATTTTCTCTCTCTTGTCATGAATTAGATTCCCTGAGAGTACTGATTACCTCAAATCAGAGCACACGCCAGTAAGGTGGCTTGGCAGCACACTAGATGTTTTGGGGGAATTCTAGAAACTACTGTGTCCAATTAAGTTTTCATCTCTGGGGGGCGGAGCAAGGGCATCAGTAGTTGTAAGTTTCTTGGGTGCGTCTAAAGAGCAGCTAAGTGTGAGGAGCACTGCCTGGGAGGGTGGGAAAATATCATATTCTAGACAACTACCTAGCAGTAGACCTGCTAAGGGGCGGGGAGGGGTTTAGAGTAGGTAGGGGTCATTGTGAGCTGCAGAGAGATTACAAAAGTGAATAATAGTTTTGTCAAAAGTCACATGAAATCTGTAAAATATTTAACATAGTTTAAGTAATTTTAGTATTGTAAACAATTTTGAATTGAACATAAATATGCAATTCTCTCAATTACGTGCAATAGAAGTCACATTATTTTTTTCTAAATAAAATTATCAATTAATCTGTCCCCAGAACCAAATGCACAGGGAAGTAAAAATTCCATTTCAATCATGATTGAGGCTTCCCTCTGAATCTTCAGTCCAAAGGATTTGGGGAGAACCTGTGGGTGTTTATACCTTGGGTCCTTCCTTTTGTACCTTGGAGAGGCATCCCTAAGCCTTCTCTTCAGAAAGCCTCCAGGTTTGTGGAAGCAAGAATTATAATACAGTGTGGTGTCATTCTCCATGCAGGGAGAGGAAATATTTAAGAAAATTATGTTATAAATGAAGGAGTGTAAAGTTGTATGAAGGAAGGTAATGTTTCTACACTTCATTTGAACTGGTAAAATGTCAGTCAACACAGGTATATTGCAGTAAGTATATTGTAATACCTGGATCAACCACTAAAAATGCTCCATCAATTGTATTCTCAAAAGCATTATAGATAAATCAAAGTGGAATCCAATACTTTAAGTAAGGTTAGCTCTCACATAAACAGTATTTTGGTAATTTTTATCCAGAGCTTTAAGCTACTTTGCTGATAATTTCCAACCCTCTCTCAGGTACTCTGGCTGCTCTTCCAACAATGCCAATTGGGAATCGAACTTTGCTACCATTAGGTGACCGATCCAGATAAGCTGGTTGACACGTTTCCAGCACTGTGCATTTCTACTCTCTGTTTACTGTGTGTACACGTGTAAGGACTAAAGAGGTAACGATTAAGTTATGAAAACAATTTTTTTTGTAAATCCCATTGTTGGCTTCTACCCCTACGCAGTTGGGAGATGTTGATACAAGTCAGCTCTTTTCTTACTAACTCATCTTGTTAAATTTACAAAGAAAATGGGGCTCCCATTGGTTTGGACCTTTGAGCTAAATTCTTCTGGTGGTTGGTTACATGCCTGGGTTCACTTATGCTGAATGGATTTTGGCTCCTTCCATTCATAGACTTGTATGCTTTCTATTATATGCCTTACACATGCTCCCCCCCCCCCCCAGATAGGTACTGTGAGACAACAGCAGATACACATCAGGGCATAAATGCAAATGGGTAAGTTCTAGGGAAATGAACTTTTCCTGTGATTCAGAACAGAACTGGGTATGAATGGAGAATCTGGCCAAAGAGCCAAGAGGCAAACAATCTAACAGCACACTGTATCTTTAAGAAGGAAGACTAGGAACTTGGTAGAAAATTCTCAATTGACTACCACAAATGAGGATTTAGTTCTAGTTTGACAAATATTCAAAGCTGAATACCTGCGGGCTCGGGGGGCACTCCCTCATCCTTAGGGAATCTTCCACCTGCAGTTGCTCTGATGCAGTCAAATGCACCTGCGCCGTTCTCTTTTATCTGCTGAGTGTTTGGTGTTACGTCCAGCTGTCTTCTGCTCATTCTTGCAGTGGTAGCACATTAATCCATAGCAGACAGTATTATTTACACACATACACCAAAAAAAACCCCCATCAGGATTGTTGGAGAAATGCCCGGATGCAGCGAACTTTCTCTACCTTTCTTAGAGCAGTTAAGTCAGACGCATTCCTACCATGTGAAATTCAAGCCTGAGAGAGACACTGGTCCTCCGTGCCCAGCAGCCTCTAGCAGGCAATTATCCAGCTCTCTGAGTGGACCGGCTAAAGTCTCTTTCCTACACAAGAGATGAGAGACAGACACGTGTCACATCCTATGGATGATAGTGGGGCCTTGGACCTGAAAGAGCCCACAGCCCTCTCCAACCACTATTTTTTCCCTCAATTCTTTACCCCATATCTTAGTGTCTTTAATGTCTGGAGGTGGATAGAAAACTTATGTCACACAATTAGTTTTCAGATAGCTCTTTGCAAGTTCTGCATGATGTATGACCTTGCATATTACCTTGGAAGGTGGTATTTACTTTGTCCATTTATTTATTAATTTTAAAAAATAATAAAATTATTAAATTTGAAATAAAACATTTAAAAAATTAAGGTAATTATACACTAAATGCCATTGTAAGAAATAACAGAGTCATCTCACGTACCCCTCAACTAATTTCCCCTAGGTTAACATTTGGTATAAATATAGGACAGTATCAAAGCCAGGAAATAGGCGTTGACATCATCTGCCAATTCTACTCGGCTTTCACCAGATACATGTGCACTCGTTTGGGTATGTGTGAGTTTAGTTTCATACAATTTTACCACAAGTGTAGATTCACACGAGCTCCACCACAGGCCGGACACACTGTAGCTCCGTCACAAGGATCCCTCATGCTATCTTCTTACAGGTACAACCACTAACCACGCTCCCCACCTGTCTGTGTGAGTCGGGGTCTCCAGAGAAACGGAATCAATAGCACACGCACACACACGCAGGAATGCAGGGGCTACTAGCCCCTGTGAATATGTCGATCCTCCCAATGCCCCTACCCCTACTCCTGGGACCGTCCCTGTGGCTTGTGGAGAGGGAGTGGGAGAAATTCCCGCCAATATCTGATGTACAGGTGGATTTAGTTGGGGTAGCATCCCTCACAGGGATTTCAGTCACTATTCTGCCTAACACTGATACCATTCAGGGGTGTCCAACCTTTTGGCATCTGTGGGCCACACTGGAAAAAGAAGAGTTGTCTTGGGCCACACATTAAATGCATTGCAATATGTAACCACAACAAGAAATCTCATAATGTTTTAAGTAAATTCACGATTTCGTGTTGGGCCACATTCAGAGCCATCCTGGGCTGCTTAGGTTGGACACCCCTCACTCTAGATGGAACCGAAATGAACTTTGGCAGTGAGTGGGCTGAATGCAGAGGTGTTTGGGCTGCTGGCCACTGATGTTCAGTTAACCCTTTGCACTGACAATGGGCTGTTCTAAAAGGGATTAATCCTATTGCTCGGAAATGGAAAGCCAAGGGGTGGATAATGGTGACTAAGCCCTTGTGGGGTCACGACAGGTGAAAAGGCATTTTGGTCACTTTGCAAGCGCCTGGGGCAGTCCTTACTGGTTTTCACACCGTGTTTGTAAGGTGCTGACACGCCCTGGCAATCAGGAAGCTGATGCCCTGGTGTCAGTATGAGGCCTACTAAATGACCCAAGAGGGCATTATAGCAAACATAGAAACCTGTATTAAATTCACCCAGCAAGCCTTTAAGGATAGCCAACAAAGCCTGTCCTTGTGAACCCTGGAAATGTCTCGAATGAAAAAAGCTGTCTTCTAAAACACGATGGCCTTGGACATTGTTACTGTTCCACAAGGAGGCAGCTGTGCCATTATCCAAACAGAGTGTTCTGTGTTCGTACCTGATGAGTCTGCTAATGCATCACCTTTTTAAAATCCCAGGAGGAAACAAGCAAATGCCCTGATTGATCTGATTCCCAGCCTGAGGAATTAAATAAATCATTGGTTTTCTATTGTGGGGCTCTTGGTGGAAAAAATCGTTGCTTATTTAGGGAATCATTATCTTCATCTGTGTTTTCTTTTGCATGCACCGATATTGTTGCAGTGGTCTCTGCCTCCACTATAGCCTGGTAGCCACCAAACGAGCGGCCCCCATGCCAATAAAATCCCTCTGTGAATGCTCAGAGGGCCCTGAGAAACTGAGGGGGCGTGGAAGGCTGAGAGAGCCAATCAGGAGTGACGGAGGGGGTCACAGGGAGGACAGGAGCCCTGGTGGACCCTCCAGGGTGGCTTGGGCAATCGGAGGCTCCTCCCCTCTTCCCTGTCCTCCAATTCTGTCTTCAGCCCACCCGTTCCGTAGCAGGGGCTGCTTTAAGGAGGTTGCCTGGGGAGATCAGGTGCTTTTGAGACCTCGTGGACGAAGACTGAAACTGGTTCCCCGCTCTATAGAAACTGTAAGCGTGCGCCAGGTCAGCGCAAAGGTCTACTGTTCTTGCAACTCCCGAAGACCAGCTCGGTGCGTTCTCTGGCTCCTTAAAGCCGCCCCTGCCCATCTCAGCGGCTGCCGCTGCTCCTCGCGGGCCCACAGGGGCTGGTTTCTGATTTTACCCAGGGAACTCCTGAGGCTGGGAACCGTCCTTTACGTTTTCATAATCTTAAACTTTCTTTTCCCCTTTTCTTGGGAAAAAAACGGTGATAACAGAAGTTTTCTTCCTGTATAATTCTAGGGTTTCCGTAATATTTTCCCAGCAATTAGTGTGTTAATACTGGCTTCTGACATCCATTGTTGTTATGGAAAGGTAGCTTAAATATTACTCTTTGTGGTCAATTTGTCTTTTCTCTCTGGATGTTTTCAGTAATTTTTATTTGTCTTTACTGCGTTTCAGCATGTACATAATGTAAGTGTGAACTTACTTTTACTGATTATTTTGGGGAACTAATGCACTTCCTGGTCAAGGAGGTGTTTTTCTTTAATTTAGAAAATTCTAAGTCTTGTCTCTTCAAATAATGCCTCTAGTTTTTACAAATGGCTGAAATCCTAATTTAGTTTGAAGTTAGACTTTTGTACTTTAGCTTCCGAGTTTCTAAATCTTCATACATGCCGTTTCTTTAACTGTCTTTCCATGTGATTTCTTGGGATTTATCTTTAAGCCTACTAAGTATATGTTCAAGTGTATACAGTGTGCTATTTAACACTCAGATGGAATTTTAAATTAATTTTTAATATTTTTACTTTTAGATATTCTGTCGGTTCTTTCCAAACCTCCTCAGACATTCCTGATAATCTTTCTTTAAGCATTTGGTCCTCTCTTTTATTTACTTATATGTTTTGATATATACAGGTGGGCAAAAGTGGACTTACAGTTGTGAGTATGTCAATAGTTTATTCTTTTATCATTTACTTATTATATTATTTTCCATACGAATAACTGCAAACCTACTTTTGTCCACCCCTGTATGTCAATGCAAATATCTCATACTTTTAATTTATTTATAATAATCCAATATATTATTAAGGTCTGATTTTGCATTTATTATATATACTTAGGATTATCTCTAAAGCCTTGTGTCTTAATAATTTAAAAAAATTTGATTCAAATTCATGTTTATTGGACTCATCTGTGGGAATTTTTTAAAATCTGGTTTGAGAATGTAATATTCCATGGAGGGATTTTATTTTCTTTGCCAGGTGCCCGGTGATACTTTCAACTTAAATTTAAAGTTAAATTAACTTTAAATTCTTGTAGTCCCTTAGTTCACAAAAATAGTATAAAATTGAGTAATTATTTCCAAACTATTTCCAAATCCAGAAGAGTGAGCCTTTTTTCCTGAAGTCTCAAATAAGACTTTTCTTCTCTACCCAAAGCCACAGTGGCTAGCAATTTTATTTCTGCCATCTGCCTTTGTGAGGCTGACTCCTTTCTACTTCATCTTTTTAGCTGAGTGTTTGCACTGCCAGTTTCATGTGAATTTCTTCAGTCTGACTTTATTTCCTGGCTCCCAAATCTTGGCAATTGAAGATGAAGCTCTGTCACCATGGACTTATGGATGGCTCAAAGATATACCAGAGAGCCCGGGACGTGTGGCCCCATGGGCTGCAGTGTCATCTGGTACCTGGAAGGATTCCCTGGTCAGGACACATACCTAGGTTGAGGGTTTGATCCCTGGTCTGGGTGTGTGTGATACCCAGTGGGAGAGTGGATTGTTGATTTTTCTCTTTTGCGTGGGTGTCTCTTTCTCTTCCTTCCTCTGTCTCTTTAAAAGCAATGAAAAAATGTCCTCAGGTGAGGATTAAAAAAAATATATAAGGAGTTGTGCTCTTTGCCTACTTTCTTGGAGGTCTCCCATCTTTTATTCTGGCCTCAGAAAGGCCTCTATGTTTTCAGATATTTAATCCACCATTTTTTTGGGGGGGGAGTAACAAGGATGTTTCAGTCTATTGAACTGATATTACCAGATATGAATACCCACAACTTAAAATTTAATTTTCAAATTCCTAAATAAAATGTATAATCATAAACATTAATTAAACAATTAAGAGCAGTTAAGCATTCATGTATTATTATTATTCTCACACAAGGACATGCTTATTGATTTTAGACGGAGGGGAAGAAAGGAAAAAAGAGAGGGAGAGGAACATGGATGTGAGAGAGGAACATCGATTGGCTGCCTCTTGCACACACTCTGACTGCACCCCAGCTGGGGACTGAACCCACAACCTGGGCATGTGGCCTGCCCGGGAATTGAACCATGACCTTTTGTTTTATGGGACGACACTCCAACCGAGCCACATCAGCCAGGGCTGTTATGTTCTTGTTATGAGAAATTAATCATATAAAATGTGTTAAAGTTCTTAGTGTAATTTCTAGAATTCAAGTATGCTGAGCAATGTTAATTATTTTTTAGAATAATACAAAACACCGAAGGCAATCTGGGACTTGAAAATACATATGCTTAATAAAAGTAAAAGGTTAAGACACAAATATAATATATTGTTTTCATTTTTACAAAAATAATGAATGATATATAATTTTTGTAATTTCTTATATTAAAAGGCATTTGACATAACATATACACATCAAAGTCTTATGAAAAAATATACTGGGTTGGTCAAAAAGTCTGTTTAGGTTTTTTTTCTTTTGTTAAAAAAGACACATTTTTCATTTTCACCAATAACTTTAATTGATTTGGGTATTTTGAATATGTTGGCTGTGTCCTGCATGGTATAACATTGTTTTCAGTTACTGTCTCGATTTGACCACTATCAACTTCAGCTACCTGACTATGGAGCATCATCCAGTGAGAAATCTCCAGCACAAAACTTTGCAAACCACTTTTGACATGTTCCAGCATCTTCTCCATAAACTGCACAAATCTTTTTTTTTTCTTTTCAGTTGCATTTTTACCTTTCTTGAAATAATAAAGCATAATATGCCAAAAATGCTGCATCTTCAATATTAAAGTGGGTACACAAAAATTCACCAACTTTGATAATTTGTTTTAATACACACTGATATGACAGCTGTCATAATACAATCTAACAAAATTGTGTTGAATGAAGTTAAAGACAACTGAGTGCTATTGGGGCCATCTTATGGGGGAAAAAAACAGATGAACTTTTTGGCCAACCCAGTATATCCAGGTGCTGTGACTTACTGATAGTATGACAAGGATTTACTTTTCCTTATGATTTTTTAGGATTTTTCAGGATTTTTCACTTTTAAAAATAAACATGCATTACTCTTCTCCTTTGTTAAGAGTTGCTATAGTTTATTGATGGTTTTTGAGCATTCACAACCACATTTTGCTTTTATCACTGATCAAGTCAAGCTTTTGCTGAGCATGACCTAACTCAACATTTCTACTTTTCATCCCCTCTACCTCTCTCCCTTTCTTTATTCTTTTCTCCTTGCTTCCTCTCTTCCTTCCTGTCTCTTTATTTCCATTTTTTTCTTTCTCTTTTTCCCTTCCCTTCCTTCCTCCCTTTCAGAAACAGTAGACAACATAACTACTGTTTATTTCAAAAATGAGAAAACTAAGGAAATTAGACTGTTTATATAGAATAAACCACCATGTAAATTGGGCAGTTTCCCAAGTTTACTTGATGTTGATGGCAAAAACTGACATAAAAATTAAAATAGATGTACAACCATGGCTGGTGTGGCTCAGTATTGAGTGCCGGCCTGTGAATCAAAGGGTCACCCATTCAATTCACAGTCAGGTACATGCCTGGGTTGCGAGCCAGGCCCTTGGGGTGGAGTACGTAAGAGGCAACCACACATTGATGTTTCTCTCCCTTTCTTTCTCTCTCCTTTCCCCTCTCTAAAAAATAAATAAATAAAATCTAAAAAAAAAGTAACATTTAAAAAATATATGTACATATGCATACACATGTAAAAGTATGTGAATGATCTAGATTCACTAGATGAGTAATAAATGACTCAAATGCTATACGATTTGTGACCCAACCAAGTGTGGTCTTTGGACCAGTAGCATCAGCATCACCTGGGAGCTTGTTAGAAGTGAAGACTCTCAGGCCCCGCCCTAGTCTACCACATCAATTCTTCCTTTTAACAAGATCCCCAGGTGATTCACATGCAATTAAAGTTTAAGAAGCATTATTGAAAGATTTTAAATAGCAAAGTGAGTTGAGTATTGAGACAATTATCAAAGAGAAAAAAGTCTGTTTTAATTATCTAATGATTTTTATAAAGTGATTATTTGGGGGGGGCAGGGAGCGAACGGTCAGGATGTGAAATTATCTGGATAGATCCTTCAATTCAGATTTTTCTGCCGCAGTTCAGGCACCGCCATGATGATTGCTCACGGGTGATCGATCGGTCAAGTCTCTGCCATCCTGGATGAATCAGAAGTATAGACCGGCTCATCATTCAAAGGTAAATTAATTTTATGTAATCACTGGTAGGAATTTCAAATTTAAAAAGAGAATCCTAAATCTCACAATGTTTTTTTTTTTTAATTTCAATGCAATGCCCACCAGTATCTATATATTTAAATACAGCATTTTGCACTGTTTCGTTTATTCCAAGCTAAGGGATGAGCATGGACAAAGTTATGGAGGATAGATGCAACAGAAAGGATGTGATATTTGAAGACTTCGTAATCATTCTTTCTTTGTATCGTGCTGTGCTGAGCTAATTGTAATCATGAGTGTTAACAACAGTTGCAACTACAATCAAACTCTGGAAGCATGATTTGCAATGGCTGCATCACTCCAACTGAGTCTGTGCACAAGATTACTTAATCATTCTCTCATTACATAGATATTCTTATAGTTTTTCTACTACAAATAATGCAATCGTAAACATCTTTGTATAATAGTTCAATCAGCAAAATCATTTCCGTAGCATAAATTGCCAATAATGGAACCACTGGACTCAAGTGTATGTAATGTTATAAGACATTACTTTTTAGAGCAGCTTTAGGCTGAACATGCGTCACTTTAAAATTGAGTTTTTTGAGTAAAGGAAAAGATTTTTGTAGTAAAGTCAATGAAGATTATAATAGATCTTTATGGCTTTGTTTCTTCTGTTTACTTTAGGTTTTACTTGCCCATCTTTTTCTAGTTTTCTAACTTGAAAGCTGAGGCCATTGGCTTGAATCTATAAATGGCACCTTAGGTATCATTTTAGTGCCATGTGTCGTATTTTTCTTTTCATTCCGTTCTAAGTTCTTTCTAACTTTCCCTTTCACTTTCTCCTTGACCCATGGGTTCTGTATAATTGTGTCATTTCATTTCCAAATATTTTGAGGTTTTCCAGATATCTACTATTGATTTCCAGTTTAATTCTAGTATTGCCAGAGAAGATACTTTGTAAGATGTGAGTGTTTTTACATGTATGAGTTTTTATGACTTAGAGACATTTTATGACTTAGATTATGGTCCATGTTTTAAATGCTCCATGTACATTTGAAAAGAATGTGCATATTCCTGTGTTGTTTAGTGGAGTATTCTATAAATGCCACTTAGATCAAGTCGATTGATGATGTGGTTTCGATATTCCTAATTCTTGCTGACATTTTATCTAACTGTTCTCTCCAGTATTGAAGGAGGGTTACTTAATCTTACTATAACTTTGGGGTTTTTCTATTTCTCCTTTTAGTATTGTCAGTTTTCACTTTATGTAGCTTGAAGCTCTGGTGTTCTGGACATGAATATTTAGGATTACTGCACCCTCTGACTGCATTGACTTTTTATCACTGTGACTTATTCTTGTCTTCCTTTTAATATCACTCTGTGTAAAATCTACTTGTCTGGTGTTCATATGATTCGTTCAGCTTCCTTTTGATCAGTGCTGCTATGCTGTATCTTTTTCCATCCTTTCACTTTGACTTATTTGTGTCTTTGTATTTCAAGTGGGTTTTTAATAAGCAGCTTATAGTTGGGCCTTACTGCTAATTCGTTTTCATTCATTTATTTTATGCCTTATTTTGTTAATTAAGAACTCAGGATATTATCTTTTTTTGATATATTAAGTTTTAACTCTTAGTTTTATTATTTCAGTCGCTACTTTATGTCTCACGCTATATATCTTACTTTATTAAACTCTAACTTAAAGTGAAACTTTATGCAAAAAGTAAGAATGTAACAAAAGTATCCTTTTATTTTTTATTTACTGATCTTTGTGCTATGTTGCTGTATATGTTATTACTACCCATGTTATAAACCACAACCCTACATTGTCCTTTTGATTAAAACAGCCAAATATACATTTTAAGAAATCTAATCTGCAAAAGAAAAAAGCAAGCAAAATATAACCAGAGACAATCTGACAGTAACCAGAGGGGAGGTGGGAGGGGCTAATGGGGGGAAGGGTTTCAGGAACAACTATAAAGGACACATGGACAAAACCAAGGGGGAGGGTGGAAGCAAGGGAGGGAAGTAGGTTTGGCTGGGGTAGGGGGGAGTGGTGGGGGTAAATGCAGACAACTGTAACTGAACAACAATAAAATAATTAAAAAATAAACCCAACATTTTTAATATAAAAAAGAAAGAAAAATGCTACATTTAGTCATTAAGTTACTATTGGCTACTATCTTTATTTAGACATTTCAATTGTACCTATATTATACTGCTTGAAGTTGCCCCACAGTTTCTTCTGCAATTTTTTTTCTTTTTAGTCCAGTGTATCCATGCTGCACTGCCCAGTAGTCACTTAGTGGCCATCTCAGTTATAAGATCTACTGTTGAAGTATCAAAATGTTTCCTTTCAAGTAACCCTTATTTTGTATAATAATGGTTTTTCCAAAGCATAAGAGTAGCGATGCTGACAATTCAGATATGCCGAAGAGAAGCTGTAAAGTGCTTTTTTTTTAAACTGAAAAGATATATATGAATGCATGTATGTATTCATTATATATCTATATTGAGTCCAGTACTATCCATGGTTTCAGGCATCCACTGGGCATCTTAGCACATATTCCTCACGGATAAGGGGGCTGTAATACATCATCTTGGGTTTTGTTCTTGGATGCTATATCAGGGATCCTTAAGACCATGCCAAGTTTTAATGAATCTCTAGAAAAACATACATGGCTCATCAAATACTCATATTCATGCCTGTGATTTATTATGGAGAAAGAATAAAAAGCAAAATCAGTAAAGAGAAGAGACGCATGGGGCCAAGAGTGCAGGAAACCAGATCCAAGCTTCCGAGGGCCCTCCCAGAGCACAGTCACACAGGATGCACTTAAAGTCCCCCAACTGGAGTTGTGACAGCTTATGTGAGATGGTGCCAACCAGGGAAGCACCCCAAGTCTGTCAAGTGCCCAAATTTTAAGAGTCCCAGAAGGAAAGAAAATGTTTAGCGTAAACCATATTGTTTGTTCAACCTGTTTAGGCAGAATGAGTCATTCTTATCAGTTGCTGGTGGGAGCTATCCCAAACCTAAGTTTCTAGATGCCAGCCAATGCCAAGCGTGATGCAGGCCTTTCAAAAGATAATAGTCAGGCTCTGGCCAGGTAGCTCAGTTGGTTAGAGAGTCGTCCTGATATGCCAGTATTGCAGGTTCGATCCCCCAGTGAGGGCACGTGCAAGACTCAACCAATGAATGCATCAATAAGTGGAACAGCAAACTGATCTCGCTCTCTCAAGTCAATAAATAAAATAAATAAATAAATCAAGAGATACCAGTCAGGACTGCTACATTAACTCTATGTGCACAGATGCCATTAAGTTATCTGAGAATAGTTGGATTCTTTCAGATCTTGAATTTAAGTTTTACTAGGTGGGGCTGGAGTAGGGTTTGCTCTGTGGTTAATTATTTCCCACTACTGAAGCAAAACCTTTCAGTGTTTAGCCAACACTACGTGGATTTAGAGTATCACTTGGGGGTAGGTACTATGCTAAGACCTGTGTGAGTCCAGGCACTGTTCCATTTTACTGTAGTGTTTCTTTGCCAGCCTTCCCTAGTTTCTTCTCACACAGGTGCTAATCAGGACTCTGCTGAAAACTCAAAAGAAATCCTCTACAGGTACCCCAAGTTCTCTCCCCACAGCTTTCTGTCAGGACTCTGCTCTGTGAACTCAGGGCCCCTTGTTCTGCGCTGTATCTCCTCCATCAGAGGGTCCTGCAGGCTGTGCCTGAGTTTTCCCTCCGGGGGCTGCAGCCCGAAAGCTCTCTCCATGCGGTCAGCCTTAGCAACTTACAGCTTCTCTTGTTTATTTGCTGTCTCTCAGGGACCAGGGAGATCACTGCCTTTCATTGCCAGTGTCTTAAAAGCTTTGCTTCATCTGTTTAGCCTGTTATTTAGTCATTTGGGGCAAAAGGGTAAATCCAGGCCCTATTATTCAGTCTTGGCCAGAAGCAAAGATTTCCCAGAAAAGATAAATTTAAGTAGTTACATATTTAGGTATAGTATCAGGAAAGTTAGATTTAAAAAGTCACATTTTGAGGTCCATTATCAGGTTAACTCTCTTCATATCCTTTATCATGTTTCTTTTTCTGCCCTTCACAGTCCCTGTGCTTAGCATTCTGAAGATGGCCTAGCAGTACTACCTCTTAGTTTGCCTTCTTACTTATCTCTCACATTCACTTTGCTCGTCTGGTATTGGATATTCTGGGACCTTGGAGTGCCTTGAAAATCTCTGCCCAAGATATGTCAATTTTTTCCAATCAGACTTTACTCATAGTGTCCAATGTTGTTCTTCCTCTCTGTCCTGTCTTTGTCTAGCTGTCCCCTTTAAATCATAATTATCAATCAGGTACGGGGCCACATTCTCATGAAGAATTTCTTGATGATCCTTTGTATTTACTCAAAAAAGGCCGTACCTCTTCTTGGCTCTCTGACAAGGCATTAGACTCTATGATTACATCTAAAAATGATTTATAATTTTTTAAAGCATTCTTTTACTTCTCTTTATTTGAATTGAATTTCTTAAAGCAACAAACACTGCCTTCTTTGGTTATATCACAAATCTCAGCTGTGTGAATGCATTCTAATAATTGATTAATAAATATTTGCTAAACCATGTTAAAATTCTGAACTAAATTAGCCCTAAAAAACAGCTTCCATCATCTAATATAACCATTTATTTTATAGTTGAAAATGGTTGTGAGTCCCAATAAAACTAACAGTGTATTTTAGTAAAACACCCACAAAAAAATGCTTAAGGGGCACAGAATGTGGGGCTGGGTCTCCTAGGCAGGGTTGCTCAGATAGAGGTGGTATCAGAGATAAGCACAGAGCTCGTCCCTAACAGACAGAGCAGACAGGAAGCAAGGGGAGGTGAAAGGGCACCTGGAAGGCCCGTGGTACTGGAAAGAATACAAAGCCACTGCTCAGCCATTGACTTCATTAGTCTTCTTCGCCTTCTGAATTCTTAAACTCAGTGTATTTTATATCCCCCTAAGAAAACTAAAGAATAAATATAAGTAATAAATATAATACTATAGCTAACATTTGTTGCCCACTTGCTCACTCCTCTATGTTAAGGACCTTCCGAAGAATGCCATGCATTACTCCTCTCTTGAGCCTCACAGGGGTTCCTGAGGTAGGTGCTCCTGTATCCACATTCTCAGGATGAGGAAGAGAGGCCCCAAGTGATTAACGACTTGACCAGAGCTCACAAAGCTAGTAAATTTCAAAGCCAGATCAGGGTTGGGCAGTCAGTGGTCTTCACCACTGGGTTATAATAGTCTTGGCTCTCACCAACTCTTTTTTTTTTTTTTACTATTGACTTTACTACAGAAATCCCTAACCCCCCACCCCCACCCCGCATGCTCCTCTTCACCCAACCCCTGCCCACCCTGGCCTTCCCACACTGTTGTCTGTGTCCACGGGCTATGCAAATATGCATACATGTTCTTTGACAAATCTCTTCCGGCCTCCCCACCCGCCTGCCCTCTGAGATCTGTCAGTCTGCCCCATGTATCCATGCCTCTGGTCTTATTTTGTGTATCAGACTGTTTTGTTCATTGGATTCCACATGTGAGTAAGATCATATGGTATTTGCTTTTCTCTGACTGGCTTATTTTGCAAAAAGAGGGGGTACATTTATACAATGGAATACTATGCTGCTATAAAAAAGAAAGACTCTCACTAACTCTTGATAGAAATCCCAGCTCAAACTTTCTCAGATATAAAAAGGGAAGCTATAGGATTATAAAATAAACCCAGGATTATTTTGGCCTCTTTTATAGTTTAATTCAGGGCCTCAGTGATGTAATCAAGATTCAGTTATTTCTTTCTAGCAAATCTTTCCCCCATTTTCCTTTTCTCAAGACCCCAGCAAAACATAATTAATTCCTTCTAGCAGCTTAGTCTTCCATATATCTAGGTAGAAATGAAATCTACCTAGATTCCATTTTGGTAGAAAAACAGAAGAATATGTCTTCATCAACAGCATAGCTAAAATAACTATTTTTTTTCTTTATAGAAGAAACATTCTCTTCTTACATTGTGCAATGCATTTATGGTTAAATTTTCCAAGAAAGCATTTCTAAGTAACAGCATGTGAGTGAATTATAGCCAGAGGTTCGGGGAGATAGAGCTGGTCTATGCCATTTCTAGCTCTGGTCCCGTGAAAGCTCCCATGTGATCCTTTGTTTCCTCTTTCCACCCGTGGATGTTGCCCTCAAAGGTGCACTGAAAGCCATATTTAATGATCTGGTGGCCTGCATTTCCTCTTTTTTTCTGAGTGCATATGTGACATATAATGTCCCCTTTCATTACTCACCTATTTGAGTAAGAAATAACAGTTTTAAAAACTATTGTTTGAGCAGTTAGTGTTACTTAAAAAACAAAAGTAGTTCTTGCTTGGACTTTTATGGACTAAAGTTATCAGTTTGCCCATGCCTGAAATTTGGCTAGGTGGAAGTGTTACTGTGATTGGTTTGAGTCTAACAGTCACCTGTCTGATTAGAGACGACTCAAGTCTACCTCAGTTACTTGGACTATAGCTATACTGTAGTAAAAAATCCAGGTAGCACATCTTCTCTAGCATAATTTTGGATGAGAGATTCATCAAGAAAGTGATATTTTACATTTATCCTTTCCATGGCTTATTGACACCTACTATCTCATTTTAGCACATGCCCTTGTGAATTGTGTAATATCAGTCATCTTCTCATTTTATAGTTGAGGACAGAGTTGAGCAAAATTTAAGATGCTGTTGTTTACTAAGTGTCTCTGAATTTGGGTGCAGAACAACTTATAACTCGCTTGAGGTTGTGTGGGACTGGAATAAAAGAAGTCGGAAACATTGAAAATCCCTGCTCACTGACTCCTACCTCTACAGGGGAATAAAGTTCACTTCCTGGCTTATCCATTTCCTGGCTTATAGAATCCAGGTAACTGGTCATGGTGAAAAAAATAAGCAAAAGATGAAGACAAAGTTACAGATGGTGAAGAAACAGTAAGGAAGAGAAAGTAGTACAAGGAGAGGAAGAGAGAGGAGAGGGATAGGTGAGTAAATGCATAATTAAGCCAGAGAGCATAACAGGGAAAGAAAAAGGTAAGACAGCAAGTGATAGAGTTATGGGGTGGGGGTCTTGGTGGCTTAGAATGAGGGAAGAGGAAAAGCACCTGCGTTTAGAATAAGCAATACTGAGAAGAGAAGATTTTGGGAAAGAGGATTTTTAGGTACGTTTGTATCACAATGTTAGGCACAGGGTAAATATTCAAATTGTTTTAATTGCTTTTGACTATTAAAATATTGATATTATTAATAGTCAACCATGTATAGAAACTAGCTTATGTTTACTATTAAGTGAGCTAAGCAGTATTAGAATTAGATATATTTGAAAGATCATGTACATATTTACAAGTTAATCAAATAGTAATTCTGGTGAAGATTTGCATGTTTCTGTTTTGTCTCTACAGTTAAAGCTTGTGTAGATATTAGCAGACATTATACTTGTATTTCTAATGATGATGAGTTTCCAAAGAGAATCAAAGCATTTCATAACAAAGTATACCTTAAAAGCTTTGAAGGGCATTCAATCTGGACAAAGAAGATTCCGCGTGTGTAAGCACAATATACAACCTAAATTCACATTTTACTTTAAAGGATCCTTAATTCAGATCCGATTGATTTTTTTTTTTTTTTAGCTGTTCCAATTCATTCTTTGACCAAAGAATATTTGTAGGCGAGTCTGCACAAGGTACATTAGTTTTCTTGGCTTTTGAACAATCTTAGATCAGTGTTAGGAAACATCTATTAAACGTGTGTTCGATGTCGTTCAGTTGTTATGTCGAATACTGATTTCATGCTTGCTCCTCTCTATTTCCGTACTCAGAAAAGGAGCCAAACACTTGTTGGAAGTTTCTTCCTAGACTCTAAAAGGATAACTTTTTATATGTGCTGAAGGTGAAGTATGTTAAAGTCTTTTATGAGCATTGTGCTAGTTATATTTGGAAAAACATAGAAGTATTTAATAAGTTCTGGGTTTTTTTATTTTGAGAATTTGAAATTTGTTATGAGATAAGAACTTGTGACTGAGCTGCTTAATTTTAGTCAATTTTATCATTAATTTCTTTAGGGTAACAAATATAACAATAAACACATTTATAAGAAAAATAAACATTTGTACAGGAAAGTCATTATATGAACTAAAAGTATTCCAGCAAATAATCCCAGTCAGTGAATGTGAAGAAATGAGGTACAGAAATTTATGTGCTTAAAATGCTTACTTAGTTCAGCCCTAAGGGTTTTTTTTTGTTGTTGTTAAAACGTGGATTTTGAACAGTCACTGATACTGTTAGATTACTTGAGTTAATTGGAATTTATTTTGAAGCTACATGGGAAGAAGTCTCTCAGCCTCTAAGTTCTCTACCAAATGGACTCTGAGATGGAAGTGTGCATGCAGACATTTATTGGGGTGTGTTGTTTGGATCGACAACCCAGAGAAAGTGAAGAAACAGGGGTGGGCGAAGGATGCAGTTGGACACTGTCATAAGAAGGGCCTTAACCAGCCCCGTGGGAGCTGGGATGCCTCCGCAGAGTCGATCAACATAAAGGCGAGGAGGACTGGGCATTACACTCCTGCGTGGAGTTGTGGGTGGTTTCAGGGAAGGAGACATGACCCCGGGTGAGGTGGCTGTCTTCAGCTGAGGACACTGTTGGAGAGATACTCAGATGAGAGATGTTAGCAGCCAGCCTCTCAGCCCAGCAGCTGAAGAAAGAACAAGCTGTGAAAAGGGGACATGGCTGGCATACCACAGCATTCCTACACACACACACACACACACACACACACCCTAGAAATGATCTCCCTGTGCACAGCTCAGTTGTAGAAACTACACCACGGTTCAGACACAGCCCCTCTGTAGCAGTAGGCTGTCTCACTATCTACTTAGTGCTCCTCGCTCTTTATCTTTTTGTTCTGCTCTGCAGTATTTCAGCTGTGTTTTGTCTCTGGTTTTATTACTGCAGCTCCTGCTGTTACTGACTAATTTATCTTTGTAATCATGACGTCTCAGGCTTCAGAGATACCACAGCATTCTTTCTGCAGGGCTAACAGCTTCTATAAGACTTTACCATCTGCTTATTGTCTCGCATTCAAATTCTCTAGAATGTTACTATGCTAGACCCTCACTGTCCAAGATAAAGTGTCTTGTGGGCAAATTTCTTGTGCCAGGTCATGTATGAGCTGGTCTATATCAACAACTGCCTTTGAGTTTGTGATCAGGCCAAGTTAGTGAGATCACAGGGCACAGAGCATAATCTATTTATGAAGAACTTCCCAGAGAAAGGGCTCTGGGCAAGGCAGGTGATGAGGGGCTACTCAGCACGGGTCTGACTGAAGCTCATCGCCTGCCTCACTGTTTCACAGTGGTGATCCCCTTACAGGTTCACCCTCCACTGTGTTCGAGCAGGGGTTCTCAAATTTCACTGTGCACCAAGTATCCTAGGAAGGTAGTTTAAGATAAAGATTCCTGGGGTAACAATGAGCATTCGGTGTCCATTAGGTTGCAGATAGCAAAACCACCCCACTTAATTGCAGAGGAAAGAGTTTTAAAGCAGACAATTGGATGCCTATACAGTTGTTGGGGAGGGTTTGAGTACCTGGCTCTGGGTGTGACTTCCAGGAATAACTCCCCAAATAACACCATGGAACTTGGTCATCAAGGGAGTTTCTTTGCCTGTCCTGATTGGGCCATTAGGAAATTAGTCAATCTCTGCCTCCAAATACGCCAGCAAAATAGATGGCACTCCCCTCTTCTGGTGGCACCAGAAAGCTATGGAAAAAGCACAGGGAACACCTACAGTTGTCCCAGGAAAATCTGGCCATAACCTTAACCTTACATGCAGCAGAAATAGGGAAAGTAGCAGAAAAAGGGCCACTGCTCCACGGCAGTCACTCCTTCCCTCACGCTCTCACGGCTGTGCCTGCTTGCAGAAGAGGAAGCGAGTCTGAACCATCTGCTACATACCCTGAGTAAGTCTGATGCAAGTATCAGTGATCCACGAATTGAGAAACAAAGTACCAGATGGTGACTCATTGGGTACAAGTTAGTGGATTCTAAAAAAGAAGCACGACAATAGAAGAAATGGCCTTTCTAAACATGACTGCATTTGAGTGTTATTGCATATGTTATAATTACTGTAAAGTACATAAAGATACTGTATATGATTTTTTTTTGTTTTTGCTGTGTAAATGGTTTGTATTTATATAGATGCAGACACAGCATTGCATGTTAGAGTTTACTACTCTCTAATCTTAAACATTGAAATTTAAACTAATGGATAATATTGTCAACTACATTAAAGCAGTGGACGGACTACTTAATAAAATTGTGGTTAATATGGCCCCGAGACATATAATCCAAATTGCTCTTCAGGGCCATGTTTTCTGCCTTGTTTCTGAACTGATAACACAGAGAGGAAAGAGACAAGAGGAGATAATGGATGAAGCCCCAGCACTGAGAGCAGCAATCACCAGTCACTCAGGGACAGATCCGCTATTTGCTTCTCTCACTGCACCCATCCTGCCCCGGGGGAACTTCCATGAAATTAGTACAATGTATAGATGTGTTTATGTAACATAAATTACCATATTTGGTAAGAGTGGGAGTAGAAGGCAAACATTATATTGATTCACACTGGATTTTTCCCACACTATTTCTGAATTAATTAATCCTAGCTATTTAATTTAGGGGAAGAGGGGGTTGATCAAGTGAAAGATACCACCCAGCTTTTAGGTAATTACTATATTCCACCTCCTGTTTTCATCCTGTTATCCTGACAACGGTTCCTGCATTCATTCCTTCTATGGCCCTGGACCCAGACAGACTGCTACTGTCCAAGGCCAGGGAGACTCCCACCCAACACTGACACTTCATTATGAGGCTGAATGTTCCCTATTGTGGTGGAAAAACAGATGTCAAATGCAAGGGACCTCTTAATCCACAGTTATTTAAAACACCCCATCCTTCAGATGCTTTTTCTTTCCCCATTCCTAAAACATGTTACTCTGGTTTCTCTTCAGATTGAATCAATCTTTCGCCTTTTACTAAAAAAAATCTATTTTAAGGGAGACGACACTGAACTGAAATACAGATGTATTTATTGGAATGTATTTTCCTGGAAACTTATTAATAAGTGATTTATAAATTATGTTCATTGAATACTTTCTAACATTTCAAAATAAATAAACATGCCTACTAATTTGTATGTGAAAACAGACACGTCCTTATCTTGATCCAAGTGTCCCTGTTAACTTTAAAAGATTTTAAAATACTGGAAGTGGCTCCTTATGTTTTCTCAGGTGAGAACTTCACTGTGGCTTGCCTTCCACAAGTATCTCTTGGTGTAATCTGGGTAGTGAACAAAACCAGCTAACAAATACCCTTCACAGGCTCCTGACAATTTATGACGATGTCTTGTGTTGAATGTGCCTGCCTGTTGAGTCCAGGGTTGCTGGAGATAGCTTTGTAATCTTAGTAGCATGACCACTGTTACTCTCTAGAGGGCCTGACACAGCACGTAACTATCCCCATTCACTTCCACCCGGGAGAGTTCTAGCAGCTGAGCACCAAGTGCACCGACCCACCCACCGACACAGCAGAACTCGGCCAACTTTGGAGGGAAACAGGACGTACTCTGTTTTCAGGATCTAACATTATATGTAAATTAATATAATTTTTGGAATTAGACTGCGATGGGATGAAATTTTTATTTTCAATCCTGAACAAGCACTTAAAAGTAACAGAAAGAGACCAATATCAATATTTTAGCCAGCTAAGAGGTTAAGAGCTTGCTTAACTTGATAAATAAAATCCATCACATACCTTTAATGTACTTTAACAAACATTATATAAAGAGAAATCTTAAAGGCTGCTTCTTAAAGTCAGCAAAGATGCAAGGATGCTCACTCACTGCGTCTATTCAATGTTATATTGAAAGTCTTTGCTACTGTGTATAAAAAATAAAAAGAAAAAAATAATTATTACTTGATGATTTCATTATCAAAAAATCTACAAATTATGAATTGATAATGAATCCAGTGACATTTCTAGACATAAGATCAATAAAGAAAAATTATTTGCATCCCTATCCATAAGTGCTATCTGGTCATAAGCAAGGCTTAAATAATATAGGGTTTTATAGGGTATTTGTTTATTATAGTAAGGGCAGTGAGAAACCTTTATAGAATTTTCAGCAATGGTATTATATTGTCTTCTAAGTGAAGATTAGAAAGGAATAAGAGTGAAGGTAGGTAGACCTAGTTAGGAGGCTGCTGCTGTAACTCAGTGACGGATGAGGGAAGTGATATAGGATGCTCCCTCCTGCGCATGAATGCAAGCTAGCGTCTGGGTGTCTCTTTGGTTTATAAGGAATGGTGGGAGAAATTAAGGAGTCTGGCAGGGCTTCCAGGATTATAGAAAGTAACAACAGAGAGAACAATTGTACTGATACATGAGCTAGAAAACATGGGAAATAGGTGTATTTACTGGTCAGGCACAAGAAGATGACTTGTTCAGTTGGGAATGAAGTTTCAAATTGTCACAAGATATCAAACTGGAGATAGTCTTTTGGGAAATTGTGTACACAGGTTGACTCATAGAAGGAAAGCCTGAGCTGGAGATATAAGTTGAGAATCTATAGGACGTTGAAAACAAAGAATGCCATGACAACCAGGGAGATTAATCAGAGAGACTGTGTAGCAGCAGTGTAATAAGACACTCAAGACGGTACTGATTCCAATTTCTGATTTGTTAAAAGGACTTTTAACAAAGTTTTAAATTTTTAACCTGATTTTTAAAAAAAAATACTGTGGTCAAAGAAGTAGGAGAAAAATCAGATAAACATGAAAGAGATCATTGTGGATTCAGTAAAAAGTTGGTGAGAAAGTAGAAATGGGAGAGTAAGGGGAAGAGAAGGGACAGATGGAAAACAAGAGGGCCTTACATCTTTGGCCAAGAGACAGGATGAAAGGATGTCAGACATGACGGACACAGCTGGATACAAGATGGTAAAAGAATTCACCTTGACATTTGACTGGTTGATGGGGATTTCTATTCTTCCTGGGATTCTGTTGAGAAGCAAGGAGGTAATAGTTTAAAGTGAATTTAAATTTTCTGATGAAACATGCCAGTTTGTTTGATGATGACACAAATTTCTCATTACTATCTCCTTTTCAAACTACTGTAAGTTTTTCCACAGAATGTTCTAAAGTTATGTGGCATTGATTTGGTACAAAAGCATCATATTTAAATCTTTGTCTGTTCTTATTCATGTGAGCCAATCCAAGTAAAAGTTAATGCAAACCAAAATGCCAACCTATATTAAAATTTTATTGCAATATTAGATTATAAGGTGTTTGTTGAACTGCACAACCCAGAATGCATGCATAACAGTTTTTATAATATTCCAGCTTTACTTTACTTGCAAATGATTTGGGGCCTAATATATACTCTTTCTTAAACTCAGCCTCCTTATGCATAAAATAGAATAAAAATAATAGCTCACTCTTAGACTTATGTGAATATTAGAAGAGTTAATATGTGTTCAACATTTAGAAAATGGCTTTCATAGTCAATTTTCAGTATGTATAAATTATTATTCTTAATATTTTTTATTCTAGAATGAATACAAACTCTTTTAGCAATTAGTATTAAAAGCTAACTATCCTCTGGGGATAGAAGCATAGGATTCAGGATTATAAAAATTAAATTTGACAAATTTTGGGTTTGACTTTCTATACTACCTACTTCTGACAGGTGTGATTCACAGGTAACAATATTACACAGGGTAATTGTTTCCAGGTTACCTGCTGCTACTTTGCAAAATTCATTTCCTTTCTTAAACTTTTTGCATATTTGAATAGGAAAGTTATGCTATTTGCCTTTCCATGGGCTCAATTGTCAAATCTTCTGTCAAATTTTCAATATCTATATTTAAGTATCCTAAACTTTTAATCACAGGCATTCTGGCACTATATATATATATATATATGTATATGTATTCTGGCACTATATATGTATATATATATATTTAATTTCTGGAAAGTTTGAACTAAAATGAGTTTGGCTAAAAATCTGGATTTGTATTGGTATACTGTTTACCTTTTATATATAAATTATATATTTTTAAAACCAACACCTCTTACTGATTACTTTAAAGCTCCAAATATTTCACAGTTCCTATTTATGTGGATTTAGTCCCAAATAAAACAAATGTGAAAGTATTTTACTCACTTTTTTTCAGATTCTCTTTACTATGATTCTCAAAGCCAAGGAAATTAGATGCATGGTTACATGGGAAAGCAGATGTTGTGCTGACCCCAGTCGAGAAAATCCATAGTCACTTGGGCTTCTCCTGTGAGCATGGACCCTATTGAAGTTGCATTTCCATATGCCAGTGACAATGTCTTTCCCTCAAAGGCCGAAATTGTTTGCTATATGGAACTGCTGGACAAACGGAATGCAATAGCAAAATGGAGGACAATTGAGGTGAAGCAAGAGTATGAATTATCCTCCCTCCCTCCCTAAGAGATGCAGGAGAGATTAGTAATTCACTATTTTAAAGTATTAGTTCACTTTTTACCTTTTATTGTCAAGAAATAGAAGATCATAAAACTGTAAGAAATTCATATGCCATTTATTTAAATTTGTAATTCTCAGTTCCATCTAGGTAAAAAAATCATTAGAATGTCACTAAATTTTATGAATTGTTGGGATCTTTTTCTTCTAGAATTAGTAATAAAAAAGGAAAACTGAATTCAAGTAAAAAACTTCAAATTACTTACTGAAAAAGTCTCTACAAAAATAATCTCAGTAATTAGTATTTCTGCTGCTAGTCCTTTAATATCAGAGTCAAATCATGATATTTATTGCACATATCCCTTGTTTTTCAAGAAAAGAAAATGCAAAGTTTATTACCACCCAGTTTTCTTTGTAGAACTATTAAGTTACACAAAGTCTCTATGTTTACGTATTCATTGCAGGCCTTTTCAAGCAGATCACTTTCAGCTTTGAGAATCAATTTTCCTAGCAATATCATGGCTTGCTTACATTTTCAGCTACATAAAATTTTTACTCATTTTTTTGGGCCGGGTGTTCTAATGAATTAGTTCTACTGAATCCAGAACACTAATAAAATGATGCATATAATTTAAAACAAAACAATACAAGACTCTACAATGTCCAGCTGGATAGACTTACTTGGTGACAGCCTGATTATCACATTATTACTCCCTACCTGAAACATCTTCCAATCATTTTATCATTGAGCTGTCCAAAACCACCGCCACCACATAAACGGCAACGATGATGATAATGCCATCAACTGCATGAGAAGATTAAATTCAGGAAACATAATAACAGAGGTTTCCTGGTATGCGGTTGGTACTGGATTGGTTTCAGTTCTCTGTAACACAGATGCTACTCATCACAGTGTCATTGTCAGCAAAAGAAAATCGGCCCGCTAGATCCTACGAGCTGATTAGCATAAAGGAAATCTATACTTGTGAACACAGACAAAACCTGGCTTTGCAGGACACAATGAGTGTGATTGGCATAACTGTTTGACCCCTCGTTTAAGCGGGGGATTCTTGTGATTCCATTCTTCCTTTAGAGTCATGGTGTGAAATGAAGGCAGAATGCTCCCATTCTAACTCTTTCCATTTCTCTTCTTCCCTCTATTAGTCAGCTTATAAAGCTTTTACCGCTAGCCTAAGATCCTGGTTGTATGATAAAGGAGCAAATGTTGCCATTGGAAACTTTGGTTTGGCTCATTTACTGTCTAGGAAACAACCACAAAAAGAAGCGAAAGAGAAATGTACTTTGTAAGTGCTTTAAAGAATGGCCAAATTGATGAAAACAAATTTAACAAAGAATTTGTGAATCAAATAGCCAACACCTTACTTGATACAATCAATATCATTTCTTCTCTCAGTATAAAAAGAATACTGAGACCAAACCGACCTTTTTCTACAGTGCAAAAACAACTTATGTGCATGTATCTCTGTGTCTGACTGGTACAGAAAGTCAATTCACTTGCATACAGTCTACACGGTGATATCGCGGATGAAGTTGTAACTGCGACTCAGCTTCGAACAGCACAAGTCAGAACATGGGCTTGGTGGAAAAGTGTTTGCTGGATTGGTAACAATAAAATAAATAGATATATTGAACTCTTACTTTATGCCAGATTCTCTTCTAAGTGCTTCACAGGTATAAACCCATTTGATCCTCCCCATAAGCCTTGGAGGGAGGAATACATATCCTCCCTTTTATAGATGAGAACATTGACAGACAGTGAGGTAAAGGTGTCCAGAGCTAATAAGTGGTCAAACTGGAATTCAAGAAAAGGAAGTCTGGCTTCAAGGTCCGTTCTCCTCACCACTGTGTAGCCATGCCCATATATAAGATCTGATTTAGGAGACAGTGTGGTACTGTGGAAATTGGTTTGAACTGACTTTTCCTCAGACAAGCTCTCTGTTCTTGAGCAAAGCAGTTCATTGCACTGGACTCAGTTTCTCCATCTGTGGTTGTATATGGCATAGATCTATTTTGCATATATATATATATATATATATATATATATATATATATATATATATATATATTTGAGAACTAAATCTTATCTCCCTTTATTTACTCTGTTGCATGGAGACCCTCTTTACATCAGTGAAAAGTGCCACCCTGCAACTCTCTCTAGACAAACAGAATGGTCTTTCTCTCTGTACCCACTCTATAAATGAGTTCATCTTTCCCCTCTGAATTTGCTCCATTCTGTGCTAAAATGTATAGTCTTCATTCGCATGGTTGAAATTTGCATGGTTGATTTAGGTTATCTAAATTCTGTGTTCCAATGAGAAAGAAAAGCTTCTGCCAGATCCACTAGAGATAACAGGTCCAACGCTGTGCAATGTAACATTCTTTCTATTTCAAAGAAGAAAATGAGCTCCTATGTAAAGGCCGTAAAACGCTACAAGTGAGGGGATTCAAAGATGTAATAATCATTTTCTAAAACAATGACCGGAGAAATAAAAGAGAACCAGAATAACAAACAAAGGTAAATAATAATCATTTGGTAAAGCTATCTTTTCAGGTTATGGTAAATTTTCATGAAAATTCCTTATTAGAATCAAGAGGAAAGTGAAAGAATGATTTTAAAACCTCTTGCCTTTTAGAGCAGTTTTTCAATAACATTTAATAATGAAACACATATATAATTGAAGGAAATTAAAATAAATTAAAATTTTATATTTTGATGAATATTAATGAATATTTTAACAATCTTGCTGTGCTAATTGGCAACAAAAATCCTCCATTCATTCTCCACCACACCGATACAAAACCAAAGAAAATGAGGAAAATACACCTTTTCTCACTTCTTTGTTCATTCTTTTGAATCCAGCCCAATTTTCAACTGCCTCTTTTGAAGTAGCCTGTATAACCCCTGGCAATGAATTCTGCTTAAGGGTGCACTTCCTTGTATCACCCTGTGTATCCTAGGCTTCTTTGAGTAGTGCTGTCCTAGGATATGAATATGTGATAGCTACTTGGAGGAACATGCTGTCATACTCCTGTGGTGATATATCCCAAGCAAGAACAGTATATCTTAGACTCATCAGTTGGTATTAAAATAACGAGGTTTTTTTTTTTTTTTCCCAATGCTTGTGTTGTATATGTGTGTACTGTGGTGTAAACTTGGAAATGAGTAAAATATTTTATAAATTATATTCATTATTGATTTCCTACTATACATGTAACAACATTTTCTAAAGCTGCTGCTTACATTTTTACTTTAAATTTCTATTAAAAGGATTATTGATCTTATTCAGGTTTTAACACTTTACATCTGCTTGCTACAACTGTATCTTAGCCTGCGTTGCCTTATTTCCATTTCATTCCTTTCCATTTGTACACAGCTACTAGAGGTCATAGTATACATTAGATAATGCGATCTCGTCACGTGGGGTTGCTTCTAGTTTTTCATGATTATGCATAAAGCTGTGAAAACCTTATGCATAGGTTTTGGGGTTAATAAAAGTTTCCATTTCCTTTAGTGAAATATTTAGAAGTATGGTTGTTGGTACATATATTAAGTACGTGATCAGCTAGCTTCATAAGAAACTGCCAAATTGTTTCCCAAAGTGGTTGTACCAGTATGCGCTCCAAACAGCAGTGCGTGCCAGTTCCACTTGCTCTGTGTCCTCTCCAGTACTTACATCGTCTGATTTTTTCCAGTGTTACTCATTGTGGAAGATGTAGTAGTATCCCACTGAAATTTCTTTTCAAACTTAATTTCTATTCAATTACAGTTGACACTCAATTTTATTTTGTATCAGTTTCAAGTGTACAGCATAGCGATAGACAATTACATACTTTACAAAGTGTTCCACCCGGTATTTCCAGCACGCGCCTGGCACGGCACGTAGTTACTGCGATATTATTGATTATATTTCCCATGCTGTACTTCACATCCCAGTGACTATTTTGTAGGTGTCAATCCGTACTTCTCAATTCCTTCACCTTGTAATTTTAAAATACGTGTAGTTTATTTGAGGTATGATTGACAGAAAGTAAACTAAGTAGTTACCACATGCTGTGATCTTCATTTTTTATGTAGATTTATATTTCCATCTTGTATCATTTTACTTCTGAAAGAATGACTTTCTTTAAGATTTTCTGTAGTGTGGGTCTCCTGAGCATAGATCCTTTCAGGTTTATTATGCCTACATTTTTGGGAGAAATTTTCCCAGGATATAGAATTCTAGGCTGTTTTTAAAAAGTATTTTAAATATGTTATATGTTATTTTTCATTTGTATTGTTTTCCCCCAAAATTGCTAATGTATTTATTTTCCTTTTTTTTACATTAATTTATTTTCCAGTTGTAATTGACTTACAATATTGTACTAATTTTAGGTGTACAACAGACTGATACAATTTATATACCTTCAAAAGTGACATCATTATTTTTGTTTCTTTTTTTGTAATGTATTCCCTCCCTTCCCCGGGATTTTAAACTGCTGACTTTATCACTGATTTTGAGCAAATTGATTATGATATTTCATGGTAAAGTGTTCTTTACATTTTCTGTGTTTGGGGCTCCTTGGGTCTTTTGGAAATGTGAGTTTATACTTTTCATAATATTTGAAAACTTTTCAGTCACTACTTCATGAATTTTATTTCTATTCCTCTCCACTTACCTTTAGAAACTCTAATTAGATGTGTTTTAGATATCTTCAAATTGTCTTACACCTTGCTGATTCTCTTTTATAAAATTCTCTCTGTTTCATTACAGATATTGCTATAATCAACTTCATTATGCTTTGTCTTCAAATTTGCTAATCTTCTGTAATGTCTAATCTGCTATTTCATCTAATGTGATTTTTATCTCACATATTGTAGTTTTCGACACTAGATTTGATTTGGGTCTCTCTGTTTTCAGTTTTTAAACACATATGTATTACATGTTTGACCTTAATTCTTTGAACATATGGAATACACCATTTTAAGGTCAGTGTCTGCTAATTCTAACACCTGTGTCAGTTTGGGGTTAGTTTTGATGGGATGCTTTTTCTTTCATTTTAAGTCATACTTTTCTGCTTATTTTATATCTGGTAACATTTTACTGGTTGTCTTATGAATTTTAGCTTGGTGCAACCTTGATATTTTGATATGATTATAAAATTCTTTAATTTTTTTTCTTGGGTTGCAGTTAAGTTACTTGGAAACAGTTGGAACTTTTCAGATCTTGCCTTTAAGATTTATTAGGTAGGACCACGGGGGACTCAGTCTAGGATCAGTTATCACCACTGGTATTGACACTTTTGTGTGCTCCACCCAAAGTCCTACCTGATAAAGGACATTGAGTTTATGAGTTTTGCCGATGTAGCTGGTGAGAACAGGTTTTTTTTTTTTTTTTTTTTCCCCATAGCCCTATCTATGCATAAAGCACTGTTTCTTCTCATCAGATGGGTCTTTTCCTACTTTAGGTGGTGTTGGCAAATGCATGTTGTGACCTTTACTCAGGTGAATATTGGAAAAGACTGCTCTCTAGATAGATATCCAGAATTCTTTCTCAGTGTAACTCTCTCCTCTTTAATACTTCAACAACTTTTATCTCCAGTGATTCCTCAATTCAGAGTTTCCTAGCTAAACCTGTATTGACCTTCCCCCCACATATGAGGAGAAATCCTTGGTTTAAAGTAAAAAAATAATAAATGTGATGGTGTTTCAACATGACATCACTCCGAACAGAAAGCAAAACTCCTATCCAAGAACTCAGAGTTGCTTCTAAGTTATTACTCATGAGTCTTCGCTAGCTCCAAGACAGAACAGAGGTGAATTTTGAAACTTTTTTCAGGAGAACTCTATGAAATGTGGACAATTTTATAGAGGCAAGGGCTCAGTCCTCAGGGAAAGAGATCCTGGGTATAGAGCAGCTGGAGTCCCAGAGGTAAAGGGGTGGCAGGAGGTTCTGGGAACAATCCGTTTCAAAGCCCTAGAATCCACTCCTGTTTGACTTGGGTCTGATAATGGTTGAGCTTATTTTTCGGCCAGCCGTTTTTTACTTCCAGGGCCAAACATAGGAGAAATAGATAATATTCTATAAAAGGGATTTGTTTTAAACACACACATGATTTATCTGCGTTCATATCAATCAAATCACTCCCCCTCCCAACTTTTACCCCTATAGATGTCTGAAGATGTTGAATTAGACAACCTCATGATTTATGTACAAAGTAAGCTCAGGGCAAGAGGATGAAGTAATGATCTCCTTATGTAAAACAGTGTGACCTAATTCCATACCCTCCTAAATTCACATAGTGCTGGCTTTCAGGCTACAGACCTCAAGAAAGAAACTAAAATCCTCCTTTGTGGGACACCTGCTAGACGAGGAGAAAAAGTCTATGAAGATGGATGTTTGGAAGCCTCTCAGTGAAAGAGTGAAGTCCCCAGACACTTGCCCTGTGTGAGGCTGACCAGTCTACGAACCCCTGCCGTGCACAGACTGTGATGACTTATTTTCAACATATGAAGTAACAGCCCATCATTGGTCACCCTGTTAATAAGTTAGAGGAAGTTTTCATCATGCAAATCAGAACAAAACAAAGTAACAAACACACAAAAATAAATTTTTGAGACACGAAACACAAAGAAAGATTCAGAGATACTATAATTTATATACTCACATATAAAATAGACTACTCATTCATAGAATAGATATAAGATGCTATAAAATACAAAAACTTAGAGGCTAAAAGCTTAGTTTCCACTGGCATGGTAGAAGCTAAGAATTCTAAAGGAAATTAGGACAAAATAATTGAGAAATTGAAGATATGAAATTAATGAAAAGAAGATCGATACAGGAAGGCTTATAGGCCATTAATAGGAGTTTGAGAATGATAATGGGGGGGGAAACAAAGGAGAAAATTTTATTTAAAAAAAAGATACGATTATTTAGATTAATGAGACCCAGAGGGAGCCCAGCACAATTAACTGAACAGATTCATATGAAATCGTATACTCTTGAAATTTCAAAACATCAGGGCACATAATATGAATCTTTTTAAAAAGCTAATATATATATATTTATACATATATATACATAGTCTTCTCTTCATGAATTCTGTGCTTGTGAATTTTCCTATTTGATAAATTTATTTATAACCTCAAATCAATTTTCCTTGTGTTTTCTGATCATTTGTGCAAGTGCCACATGCAAAAATTTTTGAGCCGCCTAATGTATATACGAGGTCTGTCAAGAACATATTGACCCATGTGACATGAAAAATAGAGGCATTTATTGAAGATACAAGATATAAGATGCATTGTAGATAGGACAATGATGTCTCAGTCCCCTTCAAAATAGGCACCTTTGGACCTCACACAGTTCTCCCAATTGCCATCAGTTGTCCAGTTCTGTTTTCCTGAATCTCATTGAAGGTCCGAAATCTCTTCCTTTTCAAATGCGATTTTAGTTTTGCGAGATGCCAGAAGTCAAAGGGCACAAAATCTGGGCTGTAGGGGGTCTGAGTAACCTGGATGATTTGATTTTTCTCAAAAAAACTCTGCATGAGAGTGATGATGAAGCTACCAATCAGCAGTTGTCCATAGCTGTGGCCTTCTGAATCATCCAAATAGTTTCTGTGGGCGAATATTCCAGTTTAATGCAAAATTTGATTTGGATTCATTGCTGTACTTAGTCATTTTTAATGCGACGGCTACACAGTACACATGCTCACTCAACGGTGTCTACTGCTCCACTGACTGGTACAATGTAGTCATCATCATTCACACATGTGCATTCCTG
Source organism: Desmodus rotundus (assembly GCF_022682495.2). Taxonomy (NCBI): domain Eukaryota; kingdom Metazoa; phylum Chordata; class Mammalia; order Chiroptera; family Phyllostomidae; genus Desmodus; species Desmodus rotundus. Next base: position 69,997,909 of record NC_071399.1, on the reverse strand, counting down.
TCCCCTCTCCTTGGCTGTCAGGTTACATCAGTGTCCTGCAAACTGTCCCCATTATATTAACAATGGCTGGGCTTTTTCTAGACAGACCTCATCTTCCCAATCAGATTGAACAAGGCAACACTGCCTTCTTGTTTCATCTCTTACAGTGTAAACAAGTAACCTATTCGTGGTCTGTTTATTGCTATGTTTTTTCTCAATTTCATGGTTTTTGTTGGTGATTTTGCTGTTTCAAATGGCTGCCTAGCTTAGTCTAAAGTGCTGTTAAGTATTCCTAGGAGAAAGAAAACTCTGATATGCCTTACAAAGAAAATATATGTGTTTGATAAGCTTTATTCAGTCATTAGTTATTGTGCTATTGACTTATTGTGATTTCAATGTTAATAAATCAACAATATATATTAAATAAGGTGTCTTTAAACAAAATTACACATAAAACAAGGTTATGTATTTATCAGTTGATGAAAACATGAGAAAAATAATTTGTAAGTTTCTTAATTTTAAGGTGCTTTCTTACATAAATAACTTGAACCATGAATAAATAAAAGGAGTAGGTCATAGGTGTACATGTTTGCCAAAACTGGTCTGTTTATTTTAAATGATGCATCTTATTGAATATAAATTATATTTCAACAAGTTCACATAAAAAATAGAAATACATGGACTCAGGAAATATAGAATCTAGAACAGAAGAAAGCAAAGGGAATTCCTAGAATGATTAAGGGGAGTCCTGGTATGATAAGGTAGCAGCAGGTCTAGAAATTTCTGATCAAATAAGGAAAGTGAAGTGTAGCTCTAGCATATATATCTTCAAAAAATAATAATGAAAAAATAAAGGACCTGATAAAATATCAGACATATTTGACCACATATGAGAGGAGTTTACATTACCACTGGAGTGTTTGAAAATATGTTAATGATAATTTTATAGAAAATTGTTTATCTGAATAAACTAGAGAAATACTAATTCTGGGAAAAATAAATAGGGTACAAAAAAGCACTTGTCATATTTCACCATGTGGTACAATTAAAATTTTAAATAATTGTAAAATGAAAAGTAATTTGTGATAAATAATTAGAATTCAATGTATCTATCCTAGAAACAGATAAGTCCTGTTAACATTTATTTATAATTATAGAATTCATAATATTTAATATCCTACTTTAAAAAATATTATTACTGCCTCTCACATAGTTAAGCATTCTTGAATACATTTTAATAAATATGATGACTTACTGTTACATGTTTTTATTTTCTTGAATTTGAAGATTTTTCATTTTGGGGGGGCTCATGTACCACTGAATCAGTCAGGGCCCTCTGGAGGAGCAGAATCAACAGTATATATCCACAGTGAGATTTATTTAAGGAATTGGCTCTCTTGCTTAGGAAGACTGAGAAGTCTCATTATCTAACATCTGCAAGCTGGAACCTTGTAAAGCCGGTGGTATAAATTCCAGTCTCAGACTGAAGGCCTGAGAACTACGAGGGTTGATGATTTAAGTTGCGGACGGAGTACAAGAAGAATGATATCTCAGCTTAAATAGGCAGGGAACAAATTCTCCCTCCCTCTGTCTTTTTGTTCTTTTCAGGCCCTGAACAGATTGGATGATACCAGCCCACACTGGGGAGAGCAGTCTGCTTTACTCAACCCACCAATTTAAGTGCTAATCTTATTTGGAAATACGCTCACAGACTTACCCAGAAATAATGTTTAATCTGAGCAGTGAGGGCCCAGTCAAATTGATACACACAACTAATCATCACAAGTTCACTTGTTGTCAGCCCGGCACCCATAGCACCTTGTTAGGTTCGCAGGCCCATGCTCAATCCACTGAGCTACACCGGCCAGGGCTCCATAGGCACCTTCTTAAACCACACACCCCTGTGGCAGAGGATGAGAGAAAGAGTTAACAGTATACATTTTTGGTAGTGTACCTGGGTCCTTCCTCAAAGGATCCAGCCTCATCTTTATTCAAGGGGTTCTGAGTCTATAAACTAGCTCAAGTTTGGGAACTAATTGATTGAAGTCTGCTTTTTGAGTTGGGTTAGACTTGTCTACCTAACCTCGAACTTTTCTGGTTACACATATCAAGCAAGAATTTAGTGGGCTTCCTCTCTATTTCTCGTCTAGGGATGCCTTGATCAACATTGGTCTGCAGACCTCGGGCTTTTCCGTTGCTGCTTTGACTCTGCTGTCAGTTACATGAACCAGACGTATTTTGCCTTTGGCAGTAGAGTATGGCCACTTGGCTCCTACTGTCCCCGGGGTTCAATTACTCCCACTGCATTTATTTATTTATTTATTTTTCAATTTAGTGACTGTAGCTCCCATTGTAAAGTTGGGACTGGATAGAAAAGAGGTCACACAGAACTCTTCAAGGATATCAGGGTTTCCCTTCACAGATTTACTTCTCACAGTATTGGTGAGGGGCATGTCTTCTGGACCCTCCAAGGGTAGGCGAGCAGGTCTGAAATCATAAATCCACTCTATCGTTCTATTCTCCTAAACCGTTCGACTCTTCCTCTACATTAAACCAAGGCAGATCTGGCATTTTCAATTTATCCACTGTGCCCCACGTTTTGGTTCATGTTTCAGCCAATCAACCAAACGGTTAGAGGTCTTACAAGTTCCTCAGCTACAGGAAATGTAGAACCTCTGCTTAGTGAGCCCGTATGGGAAAATATCACCTCACCCAAATTACATTCCTTCCGCCATTTTCCTAGATGTTACTTTCCATTCCTGCACACATCCCTGCATTTCTGCTTGTATAAATCAGAGAACTCAAGAAGCTATTTTGGAGTGTAGCGTGTCTCCTCATGGGTCAAATCTTGTACCTCAACTTTAGGAGCCTGCTGGGACCTGAATGTGCTTATAGAGCTGGAAGCAAAGAGGAGTGCTGGGGGTTGGTCCCGAGAAGAATCAGAGTTGTCTTGTAGGACCCATGCCTCAGGGGAAGCCATTACAGTTTCCTTGGGCAATGCAGTGTTAATCCCCTCAGACACGGGTGGAAAGGCTGATACTCTCCGGGTAGGGGATGTTACCACCAAGGAGTGTGTGAGGCTACTTTCCCTGAGACTGGTGAGGGCTCTTCCACTGGCAAAATACTCATGAGAATTTAGGGGCTCAATGTCTTCAGCTTTATTAGGGTTTTCACACATGTCCCCCTCACAGCTTAGCAGATCATATTCTTTCCAAAACAAGCCCCTCATTTTAACAGTCTACTGTTAAAGTCTACTTGTAAGGGTAGACATCCTCTGAAGCTGGGAGTTCAAATGGAGTCGTAATTTAGCCAGTCAGGATGAGATTCTGCATTTGACTTTCAGTAATTTTAGCCCTGGGGCTAGAGGAAGGTCGTCTTCAGGGCACACACAGAAGCCTTCAGGTTATTCTAATGGTACTTGAGCTGGAAATTCAAATCCCGGAGCTCATACTTTTCTTTCATTACTTTGTCCAGGGATATTAGTGTTAGAGAACAGCCCCAGGGGGTGGGGTGAATGATATACTATTACCAAAAGGACCCCTCCCTTTTTCTCCAGGGGTTCCCCCCACATACTAGGTTCGCTTTGCCCGCTGCCAGAGAAAAGATGTCTGTCAATGCCAGAAACTGGTGAAAAGGAAAGGAATTATTTATTTAAAAGTTATACAGACTTAGAGTAATGACTTAATGTCTTCATTAAAATACTAAAGTTCTTTAGGATACCTACAAACACACACAGTCCTTCCTTCTCCCCTTTGCCCAGTCTGGGTACTGTATCTCAGGAAAAGAAGTAGAAGTCCGTGATTCAGGCAGCCTCTCAGCTCTGGCACCATCTGCTGTGTCTCTGCTGCAATGTCCAGTTAATCCAGAGCCATGTGGCACCTTCTCATGGCCCACCAGCAAGAGTCCTTTCTCCCCTTTTCTTCCTGGCAAAGTCTCTCCTGCTGCCTAAGCCATGTGGCAAAAGGGAGCACCCCACAGCTGTATGGTCCCAACCTCTGCCAGAGCTGCGTGGTCCTCTCTCTGGGTATGGCTGCCGTGCCTGGGTTTAAATCCCAGTGCCAGTCTTCCTCTGCAGCCCCATTTCTGATTCCTCCTACAATCAGTTACACCTGCCAGCATTCCCATATTCTTCCAGCTTTACTGGGCTGCCATAGTAAGTCTGGGTAGGTGTGGCCTCAGGGCATGGAGCCAATCTTCTCCAAGTTCTCACCGCGGGCGCTGTAACCAGGGGTAGTTGCTTCCTAGTTACATCTTGGGTGGAAGTCACTCCCATCCCCCTGGCTCAAAGCATGGCCACAGCTATTTAACATATCTGTGAAACCAGTTAAAGGCTATAGGTATGTTAAATGACCATGCCAGAGGTTAGCTGCACAGCTGTTGCTGTACAAAACAGCTCTGAATGGCCCTGCTCCATGTGTCCCTTCCCCCAGCTCAGACTGGTGGGGGTGAGGACATCATATATGTACTTTTCTCTAATATTTCCTGAACACCCTGAGTTCTGGACCCCATTACAAATCCCTATTTGGCCCCTCCCCCCTTGGCTTTACCCTGTTACATTAGGAGCAAGCTGTCAACTTTATTATATTTATTAATTTTCAAAATAATTTTGGAAGTGTCATATTTGGTCACCCAGCTTCTTGTTCTGCATAAGTAGTTGATTAGGAATATCCAATGCAGATATTTTGCATTATCTCTGTCACCAGTTCATGCTATACACTATTTGTGCTGTCTTTACTACTAAACGTAGTTACTGGCATATCTAAATGTAGTCGGTTTAGAGAGACAATTCCAGAAACCCCAGAATTAATTCAGCACATTTGTCCTTACATTTTACATATTTTTACAACTACTCTTAGTTCCAAAATCTGAGTCACTCATTGTCCTCCAGAGTAAAAGAATACGCCCCTCCGCCACGCATGGAATCTCAGTCTACCATCTGCAGGCTGGAGACCGAGGAGAGCCGGTGGTGTAAAGTCAGGTCTGAAGATTGGAGAACCAGAAGTGCTGCCCATCCAAGACTGCATTCTCAGTTTAAGCAGTGAGGCAGCTGGAGGAACTCTGCCTTCCTCTGCCTTTTTGTTCTGTTTAGGCCCTCAGGGGTTGGGTAATGCCCACCCACAGTGGGGCGGGCCCTCTTCATTACCCAGCCTACTGAATCAAATGCTAATCTCATCTAGACACACCTCACAGACACACCCGGAAATAAGGTTTTATCTGAGCAACCAGTCATGAGGCATCATCCTTCAACAATATGCAGTCTTCCCTCTAGTCAGGAAATTCTAGATTTTTTTCCTGCCTCCCCTCCGCCCCACCTTTTTTATGTGGTACATAGTTATTGGAAGTAACCTCCTTTTCCTGTTTATTTCCTTGGGCTGCCTGCCCTTCCAGACTTTAGGCACGTCTGCACTTGGCATGAAATGTTTCCAGAACCAGGGAGTTCTAAGTTAAGCTCTCACCCAAGCTCCAGTTACTTCATGTATTCTGTTTTATGTATCTTTATAGGAGTCAGATTCTTGAAAGCAGAATACTACCTCTTGTTTTTATGGTGTTTCTTTACTGAATCTAGTGCAGTACTGGACATGTAAATCCAATGACTGATAAACTTGCAAAGTAAGGGTCCTAACAGATTGGGCGGGGTGGGGGGGAAGCAATGGCCAGGCATTATGGTATTTAAGTTTCCCTTATGCAATATTCAGGAAGAGAAGTGTAGGCAGGTTGCGTATCATAAATGTTACAAATTTTCTGAAATAGGACAACAGTGAAGGATATTCAACCTTGAGTAGTGAGTTACCCATTTGGGGGGTCACTGTTATCCTTATGAAACATTTCATAACAGAGTTTAGCTCTCTCATAGCCTCTGAAATGAGACATCATAACATAGTTTTGAAATTAGCCTGTTGTTAAGACCATCTAATTATTTTCTTAAAACCATAAACAGTTTATGTCCTAGACTCAGTATTGTATTTCACTAAGTGGAGTTTACCAGAGAGAGTATTATCAACTCTTCTCTATAAATTAGGGACAAAACAAAACAAAACAAACAACTATATGCTTGAATTGATTTATTTCTTGATTGTTTTAAAGTAATTTTCTTTCTAATCCCTTTTTTTAAAAAAAAATCCTTGCCTAAATTGTTGAGGAGGTAGATTATCTACAGTCAGAAAGCATTTGGCCAGAGCGAACGGCCCTCTGGCCAATGAGGACACTCGTGCCAAGGGGCACTGGAAGAGGCCTTTCTTCTTGCATCTGTGCTGTGTGAAGTACTCTGCTTAAAGGCTTGTGGTTTTCCCTCACTCCCTTTTCTCTCTCAAGTTGTAAAAAGCTCTGTCTCCTTTTGATTTCCCTTTCATGTCACATGATTGCATGGTGATCTCCATTGGTTTTTATTGAGAAGTTAATTTATGAGACTTTTTTCTATTTTGCTTTCGAAATTGTATGAACAAGAATCTAGCTGAAGATGACAGGAGAACCAAGTGCTGCAGGGTCTTACCCCTAGGGCAGGGGTCCCCAAGCCCTGGGCCAAGGGCAGCTACCAGTCTGGTCCAGCCCCATCTACGGCCTGTTAGGAAACCAGACTCCTAGAGCAGCTCACCTGAGCTCTGCCTCCTGTCCTCCCCACCCCACCCCATCCATCCACAGCAGGCCAGCAAGTGAAGCCCAACTAATCAACACCCACCTCGCGTCTTCCACGAAACCAGTCCCTGGCGCCAGAAATGCTACAGACCACTGCCCTAGGGTGATTCTACGTTCTGTTGTACCCTGTTTGTGGTTGTTTTCTAGCATATGTATTAATTATGCCCTTTTCAGCCTCTAAAATGTCTGGGTTTACGTGATAAATTATTATTGCCTATCTCCTCATAGGGCAACTACGTGGCCAACTATTTATCTCAGAGCAACAAAAATCCAAATGAAGAGAGCAGGAGGGAAAAAGTCCAGCCCATTTTCTTATATTTGAAATGTGGAACATCACTATAGTCATCTCTGCTTCTTGGCTTATTTCTTGCATATATTTGTCCAAGTGGTTGTGCACACACAGTATTTTCTTTAAAAGGAGGATAATACTCCAAGAGCAATGCTTATCACTGAATTCTAGGTAACAGAATGAGATATGGAAGGAATTTGTATTTGATTTTTGTGTTTATTTGTTAATGCTCTTGAATTAAGTGATTGGGAAAGATACCCGAGAAGACAATTTCACTCCCATAGAATGTCCAATATAAAACAGATGAGGCCAGCTAAACTTGGACATTACCATTAAAAAAAAACCCCGCAGAAAACCAAGATATAATATATTAAAGGAACTCAAGCAGACCTCGAATGTCAGTACCATCACTGTTATACACAGTTACAGACCTAAGAGAAGGCGCGTAAGGTAAAATGACAGGGTTAGCAATGATGCGCTCAGTATTAGCATGTCCCTTCTTCTGACTTATAATCTATGTGTTCATGAGCCTATTCAAGAAAGTACTGGACTGAGCATAATGTTATAACAAAGCAAAATCTGGGCAAAATAGTTTGAGTTCTTAGGAAGCTAAAGTAAGAAAATGCCTTTCTAAATTTAAACCAATAACAAGTAGGGTTATATATTTCCAATTTTATCAAGCTTTTCAAACTACCATTCCAAAACTACATTCATTAACATTGGTCAGCAAAGATATTTTTTGAGAAAATTCCCCTTTAAAGTGAATTTTATATTCTCTTTATATTTTAACTTCAGAATATGTTCTGACCTAGTTTAATAGAACTTTCCACCCAAGATGCTTAGCAATTACATCCTCAAATAAATAGGTGATACTATGCTTTGGGAATGTAAAGTGATCTCTCGTAAGGCAAATAATCCAAGTAGTTCATCATTATGCATATAATCCATGAGTTTCAATTATCCATGCCACTGGTTTGCTTCTTTAGCATGACTAATACAAAGTTATTATTATTGTTGTTTCTTGTCTTTTCTCTATTGAATTACAATTGTGAACAATTCACAAAGAAAATGGACGATTCATACCATCACTAATTACTATTGTCATTGATTTATTTGAAGCTGATGATACAGAATTACCACACTTTGGTTAACATTTTAGCTTTGAAATTAAGTATGCGTAGTATGCTTCCCAGGGCTGAGAATACACCTCTTAGCCATCATTGGTATTTTTAAAATCTTGTTAAAAGAATCATCTTCTGTGGATAATCACTTTAGATGCGTATTTGCGAAGTGTGGCAGATGCTGCTCATTGGCTACCAAGTAGCCATTCCACTCCTCATGTTCTGCTTATAGAAACTGTACTGAACAGATGGCAGTCAGAAACCCCTTAGTCCTGTGAAGAAAATGTTTGCCCAGATCCATCATCATACGCTGGGAATAATATGACTATGCTGGGGTTCTCATGCCCTTTAGCTAAACTTGAGACAAGGGTAGACACGTGACAGAGTTCTGACAAATGAAACAGGAGAAATCTGTGTCCTATGCTCCTTATCCAAAATAACAGGAAAAAAATTCATGGGAAGAAAATATTTTGCTTCATACTCCTTGTTTTCTTTTTTGGGAAATTAGGAGCACAGTAGCCTTATTTCAACCATAAAGCAAGTCATTAGGTAAAAAATCTAACATGCTGGGCAGCCAGAAGAGAGAAAAAAAGTCTGGGCCCTTAATGACATCACTTAGATCAGGGGTGCCAAACTCATTTTCACTGGGGCCACATCAGCCTCACGGTTGTCTTCAAAGGGCTGAATGTAATTTTAGGACTGTATAAATGTAACTACTCCTTAACAGTTGAGAGAGAGCTCGGTGCTGCCACTGGATAGAAACAAGAAACAAGGTGCTAGGCTGGATAAAACAAGGTGGAGGGCCGGGTTCGGCCGCGGGCCTTGTGTTTGCCCCCTGTGACTTAGATGCTGAACCGTATCTGTGCGGTTTGTTTTGCACCACTTTTAGCGTTGTTGTTGTTGTTGTTGCTGCTGCTGCTGCTGTTACTTGCTGCTGGAAGCCTGTTTTATAGAAACATCAAACAAGTCTTTCTTCATTAATTCCAGAAGGTTCTATATAAAAATGTTTTTATTGTCTCCCATTCCTTGTTGTCATCTTTTTTTTTTTAATTTTAGGGTACATAAGCAGCATCTTTTAGTTCAGATTTTCTTTAAGTTCTGGAACCAATCTCGTCCGTAAGCTAAGAAAGTATAAGATTAAATAGGCCTTGTATTGATTTACTTAAATTCAGGTGGATATATATGCAGATTGCAAAATAAACATTGTTTTCTGACTCTAATAACCAGGTTTTGGGGGTTTCTCCTCTGCGTATGAACTTCTCCAGTGTAGAAGAGTATCCAAGGGCATGAGCTAGTTTCAAGTCTCCACTCTCTCATTTATTAGGTTTGTGAATTGAGCATATACATATTAGGGAATTTTATGGGATCTTGCTTTCTTTGTCTGTAAGTTGGAGATACTGATATTGCTAGAGATGAATATGAAGGTAAACCGAAAACATGCTTAGCTCAGTGCCTGGTATTGAGATTCAAAAAAATCTGATGAACGTTAATATCAGTCTTTGAGTGCTGACCATGTAAAGACTCAGATTCAAAATCCCGCAGATATTAGGAACCCAGCAATAGAAAGACTGAAGCCATTGTCTCTCTAAACTGGACTTTTCTTGTGTCCCTTCTACCATGCTACCCCATTTCTACATTTACTGTTAGTAAGATCAGTTATTTCTCTTGTTCTCCCAATAGCACCTTTGATCCCCCCTCACTCTTTCCCATCAGCAGGAGGGAGATCACTCAGCATCAATTCTCTCAGCTACTTGGTAAACATATTCGAAAAGCACTGAAATTTTGAGAATACCAGTCCCAGATAAAACATAGTCTTTTGCATTCCCAGCTTGTTAAAACAGAGTGGTAGTTTTTTTGACATTTAGAACAAAATAATCTTTGGTATTCTGAAACCCTGAAGTCCTGTGGTTTGAAATTAATCTCCTTTGTCTTAGTTTTATAATTCCTCTTCAAGAAAAATTTACTGTGGCCCTGGCTAGTGTGGCTTAGTGGATTGAGTGCTGGACTGTGAAGCCAGTGGTCACTGGTTCAATTCCCAGTCAGGGCACATGCCTGGGTTGGGGACCAGGTCCCCAGTAGGGGGTGTATGAGAGGCAACCACACCTTGATGTTTCTCTCCCTCTCTTTCTCTCTCCCTTCCCCTCCCTAAATAAAAAGAATAATTTACTATGCAGTAGCTTAAGCAATGAGGGATGATAGCTAAATTAATGATGGTTTCTTCTGTAATGTAGTAAAGGATTAAAAGCACAGAGACCTTTCCCCTTTTGCACCCAAATTTTATTCTTTTACATCTGGTGCCTCGTGAAACTAGTAGAAGGCCCCAGATGAATCACTGTTGCACTAGCATTAACATAATGCCCGTGTGTAGATTTATCAGCAGTCTTTCAGTTTGATGAACTGTTGACATGTAAATATTTCCTTGAAGAAATTTCAGTCCAGCTGCTTTTGTTTACAAATCTATCAATGGTTAAAACCATTGAATGTGTTTTGCCCGTTTCTGAATTATAATTACACGTCTAATTGTGAATTAATTATAAAAGAGGAAGGCAAAACTACACAATAAATATTTCCCCATTTCTGGACTTACGCCAGGATTCCCCATATTCATGAAATGCAGACCTTCCTCTCCTATGCCATAACCTTACCTTTTTTTCACTTGTACGTACAGGTAGTTAGACAAAATGAATTTGAAGGATTATTTGATTCCTAGGAAGACTGCTTATTCCCTTGTTCTACTTTCTTCTCTACACTATTTAGTCCTTCCAAGGCTTTAATTAAGATTAGATTTTGATATGCCAGTCACACTAACATCTAAACTGACCTGAATATTGAATCTGTCACTTTCTAATGTTTTCTTCTCCTGCAGTCAGAATGATTCTTCAACTGTGTTGTTTTTCTGCTTTCTTCCATGAACCACAGCAACCAAATATATAAATTTACAAATTAGCATAAATGGTGAGAAAACACCAGGCTCTGGGGCTGTTACTGTCCATTTGTGAGTTCATCTGCAACACAATTACACTGATGGGAAGAGATCATCTATACCGCTCAGACCACATAAATGGCATCTCATCATTCACTGTGCCCGTAACACAGCAGACATATAGTGAATGAGTCACACAGGATAGCCTGCAAAGGGGTGTGTGTGTGTGTGTGTGTGTGTGTGAATGGGTGCCAAGGGGCATGTCTGAGAGAACCGATTCTACACAGTAGTGCTCCCCCCTCTGCCCCGTGTGGAAGCCTGCTGCAGGAGGTCGAAGGTGGAGCACTCCTAGCTCAGAGAAAGGGTTTGGATTGCTTTTTGTTTCAGAAAACTGCTGCCCATAGGACCTTTACTAGGCCTTCAAGTGGTCTGCAGAAACTTATTTACGAAGACTTTTATATTCACCCTCAAATCCCAAGACACAAAGTGCCTAGCACAGGATAGCAGCCCAATAAATGTTTATGGCACCGTGGAACTAAGCTGAAGATTCTAATTAATTTTCTCTGACAGTAACTGGCAAAGCTACAAGCATGGTGGTCTCTTTGTGAAGCAGGCAAGGCTCTGGAGCCCACTTTGCCCTTGGCTCTGGCCATTCATCTCCTAGGGGCCAAATGGGCTGCTTTTCAGGCATCTTCCAATACAGTAGCTACTACCACAAAAATAATAATAATAAACCCTAGCAAAGAACAGATTGCTTGGCACTTCACTAAACACTTTCGATTGTCTTATTCAATCTTCAAACACCCCATTTGACATAGAAGATGCTGCTGTCTCCAGTTTGAAGAGAAGAAAAAAAACTACTGTACCATTTTTCAGACAAGAAAATTGAGGTGTCCAAATGCTGCTACAAGAGCTCAGTCAAGCCTGGTTGTCTTTAACTTTTGAATCTCTGTTGTTAAATGCTGTCTGTCCTAAAGATCCTCTGATTTGCTTTAGTGATGTAATCGTCTGAGGTTTCTGCTAAAAACACTTGGTTCTAATGGTACAGGGGCCCAGGAGAGGCACCTAGGAAGCAGTATTTTAATAAGCAAACAGATTGGTTTGATTTAAGTGATCTTAGAGCCTCAACCTACACTACATACTTAATTTTAAAGTGATTTTAGGGAATTTTTCCATAAGACAGTACATTTGGCCTTTAAACAACATGAGTTTGAACTATACAGGTCCAATATGGAGTTTTTTTCAACATATGCTGTAAATGTATTTTTCTTATGATTATCTTAATAGTACTTTCTTTTCTCTAGATTATGGTATCATAATAATACTGCACATAGCACATTTAACATACAAAATCGGCATTAATAGACTGTTCATGTTATTGCTAAGGTTTCTGATCAATTGTAGGCTATTAGAGTTAAGTTTGGGGGAGTCAAAAATTATATGCAGATTTTCAGCTATGTTGGGGGTTCATAGCCACAATTCCCATGTTTTACAAGATTCAACTCTATTGAAAAGTAGGACCATTCCAAGAAAAGAGTTGAGTTAGTTATGCTACTCTCTCAGCTTTTGAGATCTGGGTACCAATCTCATAAATCCGTGCCACCTGAGAAATGGATGTGGGAACCACACTTACCAACTCTATCTGGCAGATAACAGGAGGCCTCTCACACAGTCCATATATGGTCTTAAGTTTTATTTTAATGCTGAATAATATAATTCCTCCTCCCTTTTATTGGATATTTTTTGAAATCAAATGTTTCTTTATATTTTGTTATTATACAAATAATGAGATTTATTTATTTTAAAAGTAAAAATAAACTCTTACCACACAAGTTATATGGTAAAAGTCTGCCCCTCTGCTCTCACTGACTATAGCATCAGATTATCTTATATCTGTCCAAATTTTTTGTGCTCTGTGAACATATTCACAGATACACTCAGTTTTATTTACAACAAATGTTTTTCTGTAGTTGGATTGTTTTGTATATTAGTGTATTGTGGACATTTAAATAGTACACACTTATCTTTTAATAGCTACTTAATATTCTATACAATGGATATGAATGTTTTTATCTACCTTTATTGATGAAAATTTTAAATGTCTCTATTTTTCTTAATTAATAAGTAACATTACAGTTAACACGTTATGTACAATCTCTTGTCCATTTGCGCATTTTAAGTCTGAAATGACACATAGCAGATTGACAGCAGTGTTTTGCCTATTTGCGCGATTGGAAGGGTATGTGTGCGCGCACGCCTATGTGGTTTCCTTCGTGCAGGATCGCTGCCCCGTCTTTCCTTTTCACTCGGGCACACAACCAGACTGCATCCCCACACCATCTTTGTAGCTTGGTTTGGCCTCATGAGCTCGCGCTGTAGGTTTGTCAGGAGAGTGAGGAATCTCTTTCAGACCCAGCTCGGCCGGTGGCCTTGCCCACTGCCATCCTGGCGATCCTCTTCTCCCGCTCAGGCTTCAGGTGCATGAGCCTGTGTTGAAGACAGCAGGGCGGGAAGAAGGGCAGAGCCTGAGGGTCTGCATCACTGGGTACAGAAGAATCAGCTTCAGATACTGGGACCACTTTCTTGATTTTGAGTGAGAAATAAACATTTTTATATTTCATCTATATTATAATTTGGGGTTTACTTATTACCACAACTTGTGATAAGCCCACCTTTTAAGATTTTCACTAGTAAACATATATAGCTTAGGTAATATGAAAGAGATTTTTAAAGAATCACCCAATTCATTCAAAGTCTTGCAGACCTAGTCATCTTTTTCTTCTCTTGGTATGTGTTCTTTTTTTATATAGAATTTATCTTCAATCAATAGATATTTTTTCCTGTCTGCTTCACAATGAGTTCTCGCTTTATGTCCAAATTCCAGGACTGGCTAATATTCCTTAGAAAAAACTTGATCAGATTAGAAAATTACAATGAAACTATTATTCACGGAATAGATCTAGGAACAGTAATGCTCATCATGGACTTGACTGGTATACTATCTGCAAGAATTAAAAAAAAAAAAAGACTCAAGAAAGTAGGGAGGACCCCTTTGCAATTTATCAAAAGAGTATGTGATAGGTCTTATTCAGTATCATCCAGTAAAGAAAAAGAAAGGATTCCCTTACATCCTTGAAACAGTTCACAATTTAAAACGAATACAATAAGAATGTTTTATACTTTTATAAAGTCCTGCTAGGCCAAGGCTGATGAATTATATTTTAGGAGACTGGAAAGTAATGCCTGTGGAGGAAATCCTGGGACATAATACCCACATAGCCACAGTGTCAAAGCGCTGTGCAGAACCGTGTTTTTACATTGATCTTGTTTGACAGAACTTCCATCTGTCTACACTATACGTGGTTCATTTGGCCATACTACCTTTAATGAACTTATGCCACAAGCAACTTTTGTAATGATGGTAACTAAGAAAAAAGGTGACAACTTTAGAGAAGTAAACTTGACAAATGAGTAAATAAAAACCATGCAAATTGTGTAAATGCAATCCTGCATCACAAAAATGAACGGTTAATGGCCATTCCCCTCTGCATTAACCAGCACTGAAAGGCCTACTTTGCTTGTGATATACAAAAAACTACCTTTAGCATTATTGAGAATTATGCAACAATAGGTAGAAGATAATACTTTACAGTGAAAGAAATCTTGAGGTTATGTACTGACTATTTGACTTTGAATTATGCTTGGTTTTAGTAGTCTTCAGTTGAAGTCTCATGTGGATAAAATATGAAAAATTCAGTAAGTTATTTAGTAGTTATTCGATTATCTTTCTAATTTTATAATTTTTATTGTTGTATAATGCTCAGAAAAATCTTTCTAAAAAATTAAAAATGCAAGTAAAGTTGCTTACTTAGGTTGTAAACTAGGAACAGATGTAATTAACATGTTATTAACTTTACCAAACAAAATTTAGCAATTATTCTTCATTCTTGTTACAGAAACAAGAGTAAATGAATTAATAATAATTGGTAATTTGCAACTTGGGATGTTCTCTTTTTATTTTTAACACTCAGTTTCTCCAAATAAATTGATAACAAAATATACCTAGATATTTATAAAACTAGGGAATTAAAAGAATTAAAATTTTTTTAAAGAAATATATTTAGGTGGAAGCAAGGGAGGAAGGTGGGTGTGGCTGGGGGGGAGTGGTGGGGGGTAATTGCAGACAACTATAATTGAACAACAATAAAATAATTAATAATAAATAAATAAAGAGGAAAAAAGAAATATATTTAATAACAGATACTTCAATGTGAAAAAAGAAAATGCAAACCTCCAAGTTAATGGAGGTAAATACACAAAAAACTGTTCGTAAAGATTTTTATACTGAACTTTGCCCTGGATGGTGTTGTTCAGTGGATTGAGCACTGGCCTGTGAACTAAAGGGTCACTGGTTGGATTCCCAGTCAGGGCACATGCCTGGGTTGTGGGCCAGGTCCTCGGTGGGGGTCCTCTGAGAGGCAACCACACACTGATGTTTCCCTCTCTTTCTCCCTCCCTTCCCCTCTGTCAAAAATAAATAAATATGGTATTTGTCCCTCACCACCTGGCTTATTTCACTTAGCATAATGCTCTCCAGTTCCATCCATGCTGTTGCAAAGGGTATAAGATCCTTCTTTCTCACTGCTCTGTAGAATTCCATTGTGTAAATGTACCATAGTTTTTGGATCCACTCATTTTCTGATGGGCACTTAGGTTGCTTCTAGTACTTGGCTATTGTACATTGTGCTGCTATGAACATTGGGGTGCACAGGTTCTTTTGGATTGGTGTTTCAGGGTTCTTAGGGTATAACCCCGGCAGCGGAATTGCTGGGTCAAAGGGCATTTCCATTTTTGGTTTTCTGAGGAAATTCCATACTGTTTTCCACAGTGGCCTTACCAGTCTGCATTCCCACCAACATTGTACTAGGGTTCCCTTTTCTCCACATCCTCTCCAGCATTTGCTTATTGATTTGTTTATGTTGGCCACTCTGACCGGTGTGAGATGGTACCTCATTGTGGTTTTAATTTGCATCTCTCTGATGGTTAGTGATGCAGAGCATCTTTTCATATGTCTCTGGACCCTCTGTATGTCTTCCTTGGAGAAGTGTCTGTTCAAGTCCTTTGCCCATTTTTTAATTGGGTTGATTGTCTCCCTATCTCACCTTTAACTGGAACATAGTCAACAACAAAAAAAAGCAAACAAAATATAACCAGAGACATTGAAATTAAGAACAATGTAACAATAGCCAGAGGGAAGTGGGGAGGGGATAGTGGGGAGAGGGGTTTACAGGAACTACTATAAAGGACACAACGACAAAATCAAGGGGGAGTGTAGAGGTGGGGGAAGGAGGTGGGATTGGCTAGGGTGGGGTGGAGGGATGGGGAGAAAATACAGACAATTGTAACTGAATAACAAAAATAAAATAAATTAAAAACACATAAATAAATAAATAAAATCTTAAAAAAGGCGTTTGCATTTTTTAAAAAAGATTTTCTACTGAAGTTATCATTTTGATTTTAGATGATGAACATTGGGTCAAAGAGTTAATGTGACTTGTCAGAAGCCACTCATGATGGGAACCCGGACCAGTCTGATCCCAAAGCTGATGTTTTTTCTGCTGCATCAGATCCTTTATCAGAAGAATGAGTTCTTGACTGAAACTTCACAGAGGAAAATGGAATTGCAGTTGAGACCATTTGTTGGAGAATAAAAGTTGAGAGAAGCAGAAATAAAAATTCTACATATTCTTATGTCAGAGAAAGAGTATTCAAATTGCTTTCCTCATGCCCATGATAAAACAGGCACAGTGTCAGTATTAGTGATGAGGACTTTATCTGCTGGGAGTATTACACTGCTCAAAGCAGAGCATCTGATAAATTCTTGACTTGCCTTGTTAAATGTTTCATCATGAAAAATGTAAAGGAATCAATATGGGGAATTGCAACTCTGGAAACTATTATGATGAGTAAAGAAAATTTGGAGTGGTAGCAGAACGATCTTTGGGAATAAGTAACCGTATCATTTTTGAGTGTATGAAAACCAAAGAAATGAAGGCTGGAAGTCACCAGACATGTGGCCAGGACTTTATGAAAGTATATTTCAAAATATTGAAAGGAAAATAGGGCTCTGTTGTTGGTCCTAACAATAAAAATGGCTAAAGAGAAATATAGATTATATGAAATAAATGATTTATGGTGCTATATCTTAACTTTTAGATATAAAGTTTTCATAAAGATAATGTTTCTACAAATACTTCAATGTACATTTTGAATGATACATTTTCTAATTGAAAATAAAAATGTCTTTTTTGTATTTGTGTATTCTCTTCATTTTTCAGCTATTTGTAGTACTTCAAGGGTTATTACAGCCCATATCATTGAAAACACAAGACAATGAATTAGGTAATGTCCATTTTTTAAAAGTTATTTAACCAACTTGATATTTTAAACTGACTTTGTTAGTCACTGTATACACTTTCCTCTCTGCTAATAACCATTTATAATTCTTTAGTGTGGCTCCGACAACATGCTCCCTTAACATTGTGTGTGTTCTCAGATTTCCCAGCCTCTGAACAGTTACAAAAAGCCATGGGATTAGTTCTGGTCAGTGGCAGAAGGGTCATGTGACCCTTCCTGATCAAAGCGATAAGAATCAGTGCATGATCTTCTGGCCATCTGTTCCTCGATGATTGCCAACACTGTGTCTCATCCAGGGTGGATACCCACCAGATTCAGGTAGCTGTGTCACTGAGGCATCACTTGGAGGGTAGTTGCCCTCAAGTGGAAATGAAAAACTACCCGAAGGTTTCTATGAAGACAGAGAATCCACTCTTAGAAACACTGTGTAGGAATCCCCCCATTAATTAAAAATTGGGGATTTTTAAACAAAAGTGTTTTTCCCAAAGATCCATAATATCAGTGTTTCTTCCACGCAGAGACCCAGGAGGTTTCTGGATTGGTGTAATCTTCCAAGTGACTTTAACCTTGTAGCCCTCTACCCTTCAAATGGTCAGCTCCAGCACACCACCGTACTTTGTGAACAAGACATTTTGTTTTGTTTTTGGGTTTTGGGGGGTTTATTTTGGAACGCATGCTCATTCATTTACATATTATCCTTGCTGCTTTTATGCTACTGTGGCAGAATTGAGTAGTTGCTACCAAGATGGTTTAGATCCAAGACAAAGTATTTGATGTTTTACTGAAAAGTTTGCCAGTGCTTGATGTAGAGTATCAATAATAGAATGGGATCTTTTTCATACCTTAACATTGACTCAGAACTAAGACCGCTAATGTCATAAACATAATATTTCTGAAATATTCTCCAGTATATTCTCATAAAAGAACATAAACTTGCACATGATAAAGTAAAACACATGTCTCTAACAGTTTATAATAAATTATGATTTCTTTTTAAACAAAAAGAATATTTTAAACCTAACATACAAAATATAAAATGAAATATAAGCGACATCATTTGAATGAATCAGGCATCTTATGCTAAAGATGGAATTAGATGCTCTTACAACAGAAACTCCTCTGCATGTTGTTTTCCATTTTGCTTTAATGTTGTCAATCCATTTAGACTATGAACTTGAAATATTTTTTTTCTGCCCTTTATGGGCCATTAGTGAGGTAGAAAAAAATAGTAATTTCTTAAGATGCTGTATTTTTTTATCCTGTGCATATTCCATAGGAGAGAGGTCATATCTGAAGTATAATTTGGAGCTATTGCTCATCTGCGTCAGTTCAGAGAAATATAAAGGGGAAAAAACTAGATCATACGAATCAACATGTATGTGTATCTGTGTGAGAGTCTATGTCATAAATGACACAGAGTCAAAGACAAGATACTCTCAGGACTTGCACTCACTACACATGGCTAAATAGCTTCTTCTTTTTTTTTTTTTAACAGAAAAGAGCTGATAGGAAAAATTCACATTTCCAATTCATGTATGTTGGGTTCATTTAAGCATAGTTTTCAAGTGCAAGTTATATTGAGTAAATATTGATCATAAATGCATTTTTCATAGCTGCTTATATTTCAAATAATCTTAAATAGATCATTGTAGACACTAAGTGATTCGATTCTTTCTTCAACTCCTATCGCCTTCCTTATCCGCTCTGAACGTGTAGATGACACGTGCGTGTGCACAGTGATTCCACACAACCTCAGGCTATAGAAATGTTTATTTCTAATAATATAGTAAGCTCTGGAGGAATAGAGTACAAATTGTTGATATTTCTACTAGTAAAAAGTAACTCTAGGGGAAAATGATACAAGTTTTCACAGTACCATTTACCCTTGTTATTGTACTTTTGTGCTTTTCTTTACCTGTGCTCTTCAGCTTACCATTATTCACACTCAGAATGATTTCTGGATGTCCAAGATTCCAGTGCCACTTACTATGAATTGGACTAGACTTCACTGTCACCTCCATTACTATAAATTTGTCTTTATTTCTGTCATTTTGAGTTTTAAAATGCTGGTACATGACTGGCCTTACTTTATACTTTCATGATGAAGCATTTCCTTATACACTAAAATGTTTTGGTTTTGTGGAACGTGTGAGTTATTTTTAGCAGGGTAGATTATCCGGTACTCCGGTAACTATAGCCAACACTAACCCTCATAAGACAAAAATATTGTGACCCATCCTGGAAAATAAATATCTATTATCCACGTACTGTTCTCAGCACTCCTATTACCAGTTTGTCTTTCTCTGGCATTTTTCTTTTCTGTTATATCTTCTTAGAGAAATCAATCAGAGCTACTGCAGGAACCGAAGAAGCGTGTCCTGTAGTTCTGTTGGAAACCTGTTTGCCGAAAGCATGTTTGCCACAATTATGTTCACCGCAAACAGTTTCGATGCATAACTAATTACCCATATGGCAATTGTACCGTAAACAATAAAAGAACAAAAATAAATAAAAGAGGAACATTAAAAAGAACACAATGAAACATGAAAAAAATAATAAAAAAATTAAAAAGACTTTCCTGACAGCAATAAAAATACCACATTGTTTTCAAAATCTTTCATTTATAGTATCTACCATTACATTTTATTTGTTGATTCATCTTATCAGCATCACACTTTTTCACTAAAATTTATTCCTTCATTACGAGAGGTGCCAGTTTCCAGCTACAGAATGGATAATAACTGCTCCTGAAGGTGGTGGTGCATTAATAGCCCCCTTTGTTATATTTGCCACAGTTTGTTAAAGTGTTGGCTTTAGTGGGTAGGGGAGATGACTGTGCTCACCAAAGCATTTGTGAAAGTTACGTTATCGTTGTCTGATACTGTGTGTGGCCTGGCTACGATTTCTAGAATACACAAATTAGGAGTACCGCAAGAACTTTGTTAATGGGGAAATGAAACCAACTATCAACCGGTTATTTTATCTTTTGTGGCAAAATTACCTTATGCCAATTACTTGTGTAGCTAAAATGTTTGCGGCAAAAATGCTTGTGGAAAAGATGTGAAACTGGCAAGAACCACGTGTGGGTCCCTGAATCCTCAGTTCCTATGTCAGTCACATTTGCTTATTTGCTTTTGCTTATACTTTCACACATATACTCACACACACCATATCTTTATCGAAAGCAGAAATTTTCAACTGTGGTTGCCAAGTATAATCACAGGGATACCTCTGAATAAACACAAACACATACAGGTCCCCATTCCAGGTGACTTGTGAGTTCTTGTAGTGCAGTCAGGCAGCAGATGAAGCATAAGCTCAGTGAGTTTGGACTGTTGGAGGACGGAGTAGACAGAAACTCACTGGCATTGCTGAGGTGCAGTAGTTGCTGGGTGAATTTCCAGCTACCAGCTCTCTTTTCTTCCTGGGACCACATCTGCAAGGAATCTTCAAAGCAATCCCATTCCTCTTCAGTCAGTTTCCTGAATGTGGCAGTTTTTTGAACATGGCAAGAATGGGAGTTGTTCTTATTTGTTTTTGCTTTATCTCAATCTATATCTTGTTCTATTTAGGTTTTAACATATAAATTACTGTCTGTTTCAGAAATGAGGACATTAGACAGAGAACAATGACTGTAGATATGTATCCTTTAACATAGATGGCTCTGAGTTTGTTTTTTTCTCTTAAAGAGCATGGTGGTACTAGATTAGCCTGTCTCGTGCAGACATTCACGGTTATTTATTTACAAGAACTGTCAGAACATTGGGCATTTTTAATAGAATAATATGGCCTTATATCTCAGAAAACTTTTGATTTAAATGACAGATGGAGCAATCCAGACAAAATAGTATATTAATGAAGAAGACGATTAAGGCTTCATAGGGCTATGAAGGTTATGAGAGACAATGTTGCTGTTGATTTCCTCACATCTTTAGCCTTTCGTGGTTTTTAAATTACTCTTCAATTTTAGTGGGTGCTCTGTATGATGATTCTTCAGTAAAAATGTAAATAACATGAGTTTTTAGAAAGCATTTCCATCAGTTTTATAAAAAGAAGAGAAAGACATGGATTTTCCTGAAATAAAATCAACTTCCATTGGTCTTTTAATATTTTGTTCTAGGAATTTAAGTGTCAGGTTAAATGGGCTAAAAAGATTCAGAAAAAAAATCTAGAAAGCCTGGAGACTTGTAAAGAAATACTTGATTCTTTACAATTATGCCTAGATTTGACCTTGGGCCTCTGATTCTAAATGACCTCCAAATATAGATTTTCTACCATTTGCTAAAACAAAGAATACTGTGTTAATAGCTAGTGATGTGAGTTTGGATACATTATTGATTATTGTTCATGCACTGCCTTAAAAATATTTAGTTACATGATTCATTCACTTTGCACTTAATCAGTCTATGAATTATGCGACTAACTATGATAGGGCAACTGTGTAAATGATAAATTTAGTGGATAGAGTTTTCTGATGCATTTTATCTTTCCAAGTACATTATCAAAAATGAAACGTTGCCTTTAATCCTAAGGAAATAGAGAGTAACACTTGGCAGCCTACTACTAAAGCATATTTTTATTCATAAGGGAGCAAGGTAATACTTACTTTTCAGAATGCAATATGCTTTCTTCTATCTATGAAGCCAATTTGTTATCACATCTATGATGGAAAGCAAATAATACGTCTTACTATAAGTTTACATTCCTCTTAGCTATTACCATAATTGAAGGGATTGTAATGGTGGAAAAAAACAGTCTGTAGAAGAATGGCAGAAAAGGATGCAACATGAAGGGAAAATGGGGCTCCTCGATGCCCCAATGTTTTCTGGTCCACACACCTAAGAATAGGGACACATTTCACATGTTCATTGTTATTTCCTATTGTGTAACAGCATAGCTAGTTTAGGTATTTGCCAAAATGAAAGAAAAAAATAACAATTAAAAAAAAAAACAAGAGGCCAAGAGAGCTAATTGATTTTTACCAATTTAACTAAATAACCAGACAAATTAGTGAGAATTTCATTAAATCAACTAAGTAAACTTTTTACTTAATAAAATTTCACTGATTTCAGTTAGCTGATTTTCCAAAGTTGTTACTGGGAGAGACCTGTTTCTTCTTACCAATGCTGTAAAGAATTACACATCAGCAAATCTATTAGTGTGCAAGCAAGTTTTATTGGTGATTTTTTCTCATGGGAGAGAATGGGCTTCGTGGAGATGCGGGGGGTGGGAGGCATAGGTTAAGGTTCAGGGCAAAGCAGGGTATGGGTGGTTACAGACAGGCATGGCCAGAGGCTGGAGGCCTGAGGCTGGGCAGCCAGAGAGACAAGAGAGCTAGTCCTTTGTTCCAAGGACTTATATAGTTGGTGGGATGGGGGTGAAAAGTTACATGTTGATTGACAGGTAAAGGTGGTGCTAGCTTTGGAGGAAGGGAGTAAATACCAAAGGTGTTAATGGGAGGACTTGTGTTTAACTTCCTGTATTAAGTTCTTTGTTAGCTTGTTATGGTGAGGGCCCTGCCTTTGTTTCCCTTTTGGCCACTCATTCTGCCATAACAAAGTGACTGGTGGTTTAAACGAACAGATGAGACAGTAAAATGGTAGCATCATAGAGAAATAATGTGATAATTAAGAGGTAAATGGTAGAGCTCTGTATAAAGTATGTAAAGAATAATAGTTCCTGCAATCCCCTCTTCCCACTGTCCCCACCCCACTCCCCCCTGGCCACTGCTAGATTGTTCCCAACCTCAATGTCTCTGGTTGTATTTTGTTTGCTTTTTTCTTCTATTGATTATGTTCCAGTTAAGGGTGAGATCATATGGTATTTGTCCCTCACCACATGGACAAAATCGGGGGGGATGGTGGGAGTGGGGGAGGGAGGTGGGTTCAGCTGGGGGGGGAGGGAAGGGGAGAAAAGGCATACAACTGTAATTGAATAACAATAAAAATTTTTAAAAAAAGAATAATACCTTTTAGGTGCTGGTTTACCCCATCATCATGTCAGAGGACTACTATATTAATTATGTCTTTCAATAAGCTGCATGATAATTATCACATACTTTACATTGGTAATTGATACATCCTATGTTCCATTGTGATATTAGGCACTTTGTATTGTACATAACTCTCTCCTGTGGTTCAGTGTGAATGAAATAGCGCCCTCGTTTGCATCACTCTTAGAGGCATACCTACCCAAGTACATTCTTCATGAGGCAGCCAGAGTAATCTTTTTGTAAACACAAACAGGAACCTGTTGCTTCCCTTTATCAGAATGTTCAATGTCCCATTTTTCAAAAGATCCAGTTTGAAAGCATCCCAGTGACCCTCAGTGCTGCGTGTGTTCTGAAATATGCCTGTGCCCTGCTTTGGTGGTACCACTCACCTCTCTTCTCAAAGGGTCACCCTTATAAGACTTCACAATCTACAGATGTTCCAGTCTTCTCACATAAGGGGATTAGGGCGTTTGATTTCTACCTCCTTCTGTCAACTTGACGGGGGACTCA
This sequence comes from Desmodus rotundus, assembly GCF_022682495.2. Lineage (NCBI taxonomy): Eukaryota > Metazoa > Chordata > Mammalia > Chiroptera > Phyllostomidae > Desmodus > Desmodus rotundus. Next base: position 69,974,045 of record NC_071399.1, on the reverse strand, counting down.
AGAGGTGTAAAACTTTAGTTTCAAGTAGTAGTTCATAAGCCTAGTAGTTAATGCATGTGAAAAGCTGTTGTTTCAGGAACTGCGGGTATGACCCACCCTGACTCCAGGAGACCACAGCGACTGACCTTTGTACTCCAGAAATGACCATAGGCAATCAAGGTGGGATCCGAGCCACTGTGTTCCAGAGAGAGAGAGACAACCACCTGGGGCACAACTAACTGCCCAGGGCGATAATGCTGCAGTTTTTTAAATCTAATATTCCTTGAATTTCAAAACCCCTCCCTGTACTTTGTTCTCTGTTATAAAAGGTCTGGCTTGAAAGGAAAGGTAGGATGGTCCATAAGGGTACAAACCTGCCATCTTCTCAGACCACCAGCCATCTGAATAAAATGCCCATAAAGATTCAATCCTTTCTCTGCTTATTAGGTCTGGCAGGTGATGGGCAGCACAAATGTCAGCCTCTCTGGTTTCAAACTCACCTACCTAACTCTCCACATTTGACTTCCTCACTGTAATGATTTTAAGAGAAACCTTTCCTTTCCCCATTAACTAAGAAACATCTTGCTCTATGTTTGCATATAACCCATATTTCTCTTTTGGCAAGAGTTCTCACATTTTTAATGACTTGTTCAATCTTTCTAGCTTGCTTAATGATCCATGCTGGCAGGGCCATGTGTATTTGTTAGGTAGCCGAGGTGGCTAGGTAAGGACCAGGAGCCAAAAAGGTCCAATTAAAAGCTTTTAGTTGAGGTGGGACACTTGTGATATGTGGGGCTGAGTCCGAGCAGACTGCAGCAACAAGGGAGAGGGCAAATGGGTTTTTAAGGGTGTGTAGCAGACCACGGAGGTGGGTGGGTCTCCCTGCTGATCTGTCCCAGGTGCTCTGGATGCAGGTGTTTGCAAGACAATGTCCTCTGATCATGGAGGCTGATTTGGTGACAGAAAGTTCACGAGATTTATGGGCCTTGTTTCTGGGAAAAGCTCAAGTGAGAGAGGAGGGGCAGTGAGGATTCAACTGGTTTCCAGCAGGATGACGCAGCTACCCCTCAGTTGCTTCCGATAATGGAGAATCTCATGGCCAGGTATTTAGCCAGTGACACATACCTTCTTTGTTCCAGCATAGGTGGTGGCTTAAGTCCTCCACGTCCCAGTACATTCTAACAATATTCTCTTCATTCAATCCGTAACATCTATAAATCTGTATGAGTAGATATGTAAGATATAGTTATATATTAAATCTCTCAAGGAAATTACATGCTATTCAAAAAAGAATAGCAAGTATAGAGCTTAATAATTTATTTAGTCATGAAAATACTTTGTACATAATGTTTGTATTTGTAACAGTGCTAGTTGATTCCAAACTATCGTTCACCAACTGGGAAATATAGTTTTATATCTCAGGAAAAAGTACTAGTTTTTCCTTGGTGTTATGCAAATGAAACCAATTCATTTATTTGTTAAGTGAACTTATTCATTAATTCATTCATTTAACTAATGGTTATTGATCACCAAATGCCAGAAAGGGGAGGCATAGGCATACATTATTGAATATTGAGCCTTGCTTTAAAATAACACTGTAAAGTGGAAGAGATGAACCAGCAGGAAATAATTACTGTATGCATGATTTTATAATTTTTCTAATAAAATCAAGTTTAGCAGCTATGGGAGCTCTTCAGCTCTACATCGGTTGTTGTTATGTAGTTACAACTTCACAGCCCATTTTTTGCTCACATGTTATTGATAGAATGGGTAAACAGTCATAAAAAGTTACAGAAAGATACCCTGAGATAAATCCTGTGTCTACCTGGCTCACACCAACCTCATCAAACTCACATCTTGCTTAACAACTGTCCTCATCATTTGCTTCTCTTCCCTCCCCCTGAATGTTAGGAATGTTATTTCCTGCTTTATTATCTACTCCATCCCAAGATTTTTTCTGATGCTAGCAGATTACCAGGAAACTGTGCCATTGTGTCATGGTTTTGTCAAAAAGTGCACAGCCTCTTGACTAATCATTTTCCTTTAAAAGTACTGACATAAGTCCAACATATTAACATTATTTTAAGTGTAAATTTCAGATGATTTTGATATGGCATCATCTCAAGGAAATGCATCTCCCAAGGTAGCCTGTAGTCATTGGCTTATTTACTGACAGAATATGTTCCGCAGTGAGTTTTTATGATCTTAACCCAACCTAACATATTACTTGCCTATTTTGCTTACAATGACACATTGAGTTGACATCTTCATTGAGTTCACAATAATACCTGGATGTTCTCTCTGGGAATAAGAGCTAATTTAGAACACATTAGTATGTACCCATGGTTTACATTGTTCAGTTAAATGTGCAATATCTCGTGCATGAGTCTACAGCGAATCATCTGCCATCCCGTACCAATTACCCAACTTTGTTTGCTCTTGAGAGGGTTATGCAAAATTCTGCCTTGTTTTGCTTCACCCAGGTAATCGTGTGTCAACAGCAGATTGTGAATGCTGTTACTCCCTCATTTACTTCCTTTATATATCACATTGCTCTGCACGTGTGTGCATGCATTTTTGCAAAAATGAGAGTACTGGGGCTGGAGTTCTGTTCGGGCTCTTTAGATGCACAGCTATACATTTTCTATAAGTTACTTATGGGATAATCATTGGTAATTTGTGTTTTTATTTGACCACTATGCAGGCAAAATCCTCAAGGCAACTACCTGAATAAGAATAAGATATGGTATCTAGTTGTTCATATGAATGTATATTTAGCAGGATATAGAAAAAATCTTAAATTTTTTGTAATTTGCATTGCCTGAATTAAAAAAAAACATTATTTATTGTCAGATTTTTATATTGAATTTATTGATATTCTTTATCCAATAGTTCTTCATTCTTTCTTTCATATTTATTCATGAAACAAATATTTGCTGTACTCTATAACTAGTATATTTCAGCCACTATGTCAAATGCTAGCAATAGTGGTGAACAGGGAAACTATAGACCCTGTTTTTACCTTCTAATGTAAAAAAAAATAATACCAGAGCACAACATTTAAAATTGGGGTAAGTGTGTATGAAGCAATAATCTCTTTTCATACTTAAATGATTTCTTTATACTTCCCTTTTTTTTTACTCTCCTCCTATATTTTAATGCTTTTATATACAAATTAAAATTATCTTGCTATAGGGTAATTAGCAAAAGCTTCATTGAAGAGATGACATTTAAGACAAAAATGGAAAGATGAGAAGGTGGCTAAGTGAAAAGGAGCATATCAGGATTTCTGAAAGCAGGAACAGCGTGTGCGATGCTCCTGAATTGGGAAAGAGTTTTTCTGTTGAACTGAAAGGAGAGTGGTGTGCCTAGATAGCAATGGTGGCAGATATTTGAGACGGTACTGGACACATGGGTTGCAATCAGATTATATAGTGCTTTCAGACTCATTAAAAAAATTATAGCTTGTCCTAAGAACACTGGACCATCAGTTTTGCAGACATTATTTTCTTTAGGACTTTAAAGATCATTCTTGCTTTTTGGAGAAGGGAATGAAAGGAAAAAACAGATAAATGTGGGAAGACCAGGAAGGGAAGCTGATATAGAAGCCTGAGAAGATGATGAGTGACATTAAGTTACAGGGACTGGTGTGGAATACAAGTAGAAAGGCTGCAGATAAATTTAGATAGAATTAAAAGTGATTCTGATAGATTATAAGAGGAATGAGCAAAAGGGAAAATTAAGGATGTTTCTTAGTTTCCTGACTTGAGGATTTAGGTGGAAGATGGTATCACTTCACCTAGAAGTAAAGAATAACTTACTGGGAAGTCTAGGAGTGAATTTAGGAGTTCTTAAGGGAGGAAGTTTAGAGCTAGTGTAAAATAAATGACAAATTTGATAAATTTCAAAATGTCTATCCAAGTGAAAAGGTCAAATTAAGCAGATCATATGAACTTTTGTAATACAAAGAAAAACTGGGATGGATGATTTGGAAAATATTGTGTAGAGCTTTATAAAAAGGTATGTTGAGAGAGACAAGTAGAGAACCAGAAAAAGAGGAAGAACGTCAATATTTGGAGGCTTGGTAGAAGAGAAAAAAGTAATCTGTTATATATCGAGGAGTGAGCTCATGGAATGCAAATAGAATATTGAAATCTTTTAAATGACATAGTGTTTCAGAATAGCATGAATACTGAGAAATGTTCTTTGTGGCAACAGTTTGGACACTGCTGAGCAGGAAAAGAGCAGTTTAAATTGAGTGTTAAGTAGAAACCTGATTTGAGTGGTTAAAGTGTGATTGCAGGTAAGAAAGAGGAGTTGGTAAGTGTAGAGAATGATTCTTGGAAGTTTGTGTATGAAGAGTAACCAAAAAGTGAAACTGTGGCTGGGGAACTTCAAGGAGATTATGGGGCTTTGTTTTCAAATGTTGGTGATACTGGAACATGTTTATACAATAAGGGGAATGATTCCTTAAAAATGGGGACATTTTTTATTGTTGACTATAAGAAAATTAGTTAAGTCCACAAGAGAGCAAGAAGAAATAGAATCCATAGCTCAAGTGAGATGATTGAATTTTAAAAGAAACCTCTCCTATTAAAACAGAAGGAAAGAAGGAAAAGATGAAAGCCAAATATGTTTGGGGAAGTGATTGTTGAAAATGAGAAAATAAACTAAGAACCAGAAGGGACATACATTTACAGCAAGAGGGCAAGTGGCAGATTCGAGATTGAATACCCAGTATCTTTATAATTATTTATTTGTGCAACAATATTCTACAGTATTTGAGTGTCAGCCATGTATCAGTAGCTATGTGAGTAGTTGGGAGATGTCATGGAAGAGGTAGGTAGGCATGCCATCTAAATGCCAAAATAAAGCTTAGAGTTCTGGGCACCCATTGATGGTCCTTATTGATGATGGCTTCTTACATCAGGTATGTTTTACAGTTTAGAATAGATGAAGTCTCCAAGTGAAAGATAATATACAATATACTGGATCTTGATTAAACAATTATGATATTTTGTATTAGGTAAGGTCCATTTAAAAATTTTAAAAGATAGCTACAGTGTTGTCATTGTTCCTTAACATTTAATATTTTGCTTTTAGAATATCTTTTTTATTCTACTTAATGCATTTTTTAAATTATAACAAAAATTTATCTTTATTATATTTAATCTATTAATGAGATTCTGCCTATAAATCTGTCTGTATAGTCTTTTCATTTTTATCTTTTTTTTGACTTTCCAGAGGTTCATCAGTATTTCCATATTTTCTTGCTTGGTTCAATATAAATGCAGTTAAGTAGGATATGTCCAAAACTGTGGTCAGCTTAATTACCATAATCAATTAACATATGACTAGGGATCTAGAAATTGACAGAATGTAAAACTTCTATGAGTTTTTAAAACCTCAACATATCAGTTTGGCTGAATATTTCAAAAATGTTATATCTACCTGAGGAACATGTGAAAAGTGGCTAGTAATATAAATAGCAAAATCAACAGATTTACTTTAAAGAATTTATCTTGGGAGGAAATTCTCTTTTTTCCATTTATGAGGTCATTGCATAAAAACAGAAATCTTTTGAGGTTAATCTAACACATGTGCACACACACTCTTCATATTTTCTGTCAGTTGTGTTATTTATTTAAATCCTCAAAATTACTGCAGAAATTGACTTTGAAGTATATTTTGACAGTTTCAAAAATTAAGTCTAGCCCTGGCCGGGTAGCTCAGTTGGTTAAAGCATCATCCCAACACACCAAGGTTGCAGGTTGATCTCTGGACAAGGCACATACAAGAAGCAACCAATGAATGTGTAAATAAGTGGAAAATAAATCAATGTTTCTCTCTCTCTCTGTCTCTCTGTCTTTTCTTCCTCTCCCCTTCCCCTTCCTCTCTCTCTCTAAAATGAATAAATAAAAAAATTACATATAACTTCTCAAGGACAAAATTATCTGTAACTAAAAATACTCAAATCAGTTAGAGAGAGGTTCTGAAGATTATTCCCAAAAAGGAGTGTTAAATTTGTGTTTAGTAAAGGTGAAATTTTCAGATTAAGGCTGCAGCATCAACATATTGAAAAGAAATTATTACAATTTTTATAATAAAAACTAGTGTTATTGTATTATAGCTATAACTTTAAGTACAGTTTTGTTTTTTAAATTATTTTATTGTTCAATTACAGTTATCTGCATTTTCTCCCCACCCCTCCTCCCCACCCCATCCAAACCCATCTCCCTCCCTTGCTCTCACCCTCCCCCTTGGTTTTGTGCATGTGTCCTTTTAATTAAACTAATTTATTATCAATTCAAAGAAAGATACTATTCTATTCCAGTAAGAAAATTACAAAGTCATTACTAATAGCATAATTTGCAACTTCAATTAAGTAAATTGTAGATTTTTATTTTTTGACCTATGTATCATAAAACTTATGGTAAAATTAACTGGGATTTATTTTACACGTTGTAGTAGAATACCAACAAACAACAAGTGCTGGTGAAGTTGTGGAGAAAAGGGAGCCCAGGTACACTGTTGGTGGGAATGCAGACTGGTGCAGCCACTGTGGAAAACAGTATGGAGTTTCCTCAAAAAACTAAAAATAAAACTGCATTTTGACCTGTCAATTCCAGTGCTGGGATTATACCTGAAGAATAATCCTGAAACACCAATTCAAAAGAACCTATGCACCCCAATGTTCATATCAGCACAATTTACAATAGCCAAGTGCTAGAAGCAACCAAGGTGCCCATCAGTAAATGAGTGGTTCAGAAAACTGTGGTACATTTACACAATGGAATACTACCCAGGAGAAAGAAAGAAGGAGCTCCTAACCTTTGTGACAGCATGGATGGATCTGGAGAGCAATATGCTAAGTGAAATAAGCCAGGTGGTGAAAGAAAAATACCATATGGTCTCACCTGTAAGTGGAACCTAATCAACAAAACAAAGCAAGTAAAATATAACCAGAGACATTGAAATAAAGAACAAATTTACAGTAACCAGAGGGGATGGTGGAGAGGGATAATGGGAAAAAAAGAGGAAGGGTTGTCAAGGAACATATATAAAGGACCCATGGACAAAGCCAAAGGGGATAGGATGGAGGGTGGGAGGTGAGGATGGGTGGGGCAGGAGGGAATGGTGGCGGGGGGAAATGGAGACAATTGTGCTTGAGCAAAAACAATAAAACAAAAGAAGTTGGGGTAGAATACTATAGCAAAAATATGGTGGTGAAATAATAAAACTTTTAAAAGCTTCTAGGATATACCTAAAAATCTATTAAATATTTTTCTTCTTCATGCAATTTCATGTGTTTGTTAACTTTCACTGGGTTGGCTGAATCTGCTTTACACTTTTTCCTAAATCTATCACTTACTGAATATATATCAAAGTTTCTTGAGAATATAATATCAGCTGTTTATATTTTGTAAAAATTATAAACAACTGTAATACCTTTATTTTTAAGCTTCATTAGACTCTTTGTTTATCCTGTGTATCACCTCTGTCATCATTATTGTCTTTTCTATCCTTCCTTCTATTATCTATTTATCTACCCATCTGTGTAATTGCTTCTTACTGATAATGTGATCCTTAGCTCTGACTGTTCGAATAGTAAATATTGTAGACAGTTTAACCTTCATATGTAGACACATTTTTGTGTGGGCTGTTGAGTACCATTTTTTTACAGAACTGTTTTACAAGTCGTCTAAATACTTAAGCTGAACAAAGAAATAACTTGACTGACATTTTTATAGCTTATTAGACATCTGCAAATCATGATGAGAGAGTAATTTTTTAAATTTTCGTTTGTATTTTTTTAGTGTTTTAAGGACAGTGTTAGATGTACAGAAAAATTACAAAGATAGTAACAGAGAGTTCCCATATACATTACACTGCTTATTATTTACACCTCAGACTAGTATGGTACATTTGTTACAATTACGGAAGCAATATTAATACATTATTATTAGCAAAAATATACACTTTATTAAGATTTGTTTAGATTTTAACTTAAAGTTCTTTTCCTATTATAGGATCTTGTCCAGCATGTCAAACACATATTCCCTCTTGCCTCCTTATGCTCCTCATTCTTGGCTGCGACAGTTTCTTAGACTTTGCTTGATTTTTATACACATGACAAATTTGAGGGTTGCTAGTCAGATATTTTGTAGAATGTCCCTCAGTTAGGATTTGTCTGATATTTTTCTCATGATTAGACTCTGGTTATGTGCCGTTGGAAGGAAGACCACCAGAGATAAAGTGACATTTTCATCACATCATATCAAGGGCACATAAATATCAACATCATGTGTCACAGTTGATGTTTACCTTGATCCATGGATGATATAGTGTTTGTCAGGTTTCTTCACTATAAAGTTACTTTCCCCACTTCCATACTGTCTACCTTTGAAGGAAGTCATTTGTATGCAATCCACTATTAAGTAGTGGGAAGTTATACTTCACTTTCTTGAGTATGGAATAGCTATAACCAACTTTGTAAAATAGGTCACAGATAAATAACTTTTATTTTCTGCTGTGTATATCAATGTCACATGCCATTTTGAAGTCTGACACTTTGATTTATATAAAACAAGTTTATTACATTTTCATCTCTTTAAAAAATTAAGTGGAACATGCAAAAGTAGCAAACCTTTTTTTTCCTACAAAAATTAAAATTTCCCTTTTATTACACCTCGACCCATCTTTTTCCTGAGTCTTACCCATTTGAATTTTAACAAGGACATGGAGTCTGAGTGTCAGAAATGGGGTAAGGAAGGAAGAGTTGTTATCACATACATTATATTTTAAATAAAAATTGCTTGCATTTTAGTTCAGATACTTTGATGCGTTAGAGCAAATGCCTCTTATGTATCTCTTTATTTCTTAAAAAGTGTGTTTCTCACTCTTCCTCTGCCTGGTATTTCTCAAGACCACGTAACAAAATTGTAGAGCCGCAAGATGAAATATCCTGGATCCCCCAGTCCAGGGAGGGAGACAGACTTGCTCTCTCCCAGAGTTTCCGTGGACTAAACAGATCTTTGTGTTAAGTAAGCCATCAAAGTTCCCAAGTTTAATTGTTATTGTAATGTAGCCTACCACATCCTGACTGTAATAAATCTTTTAATTTAAAATCTTTTAAATTTAAGAATATTTCATGAACCCTAATACAGTTCCCCACTTCATCCACAGGGGTGATCTCTTCTACCTAGACTTGGAAAAAGGCTGGTTTTTTTAGGCAAGAAGAGATTTCATGAAGAATTTTTCTAGCCTTATTACATAGGTGGGAACCGTTATTCAAATGGTGAAAGACTCAAAGAAGGCTGGTTTATTCACTAGCAAAATATAATACTTTCTCTTCCCTAGGCAATGCCTACATTAGCAAAAGAAATCCTTTATTGATTTATTGTTGAACCTAAAATTGTTTGCAATAGTTACTACTTTGAGTAAAACATTTTCCAGAAAGTCTTTATTAAAAATAAAAGTTCTCTGGTGAAACATCAAATTAATAATGATAATAATAACTAATATTTTTAGAGCAGATCTATGTTTTGTGGATACTGAAGCTTACACAATTTGTTAAGCCCATTTTAAGTAAAATAATATAAAATTAGGAATTAAAATATTTATAATGAGCAAATAAGAAAGGTTATAAATCTAAAAATCATAAATAATACAAAACTCACAAAAATTAATTATCTGCCTAGCACACATTAATAATACAGTTTTGTCTGTCTTCTCAGTCATTTGACAATAATTTAAAACTATTTTTATATGAAGAGTAGAAATATATCAGTCAAAATACTTCATGGTTGATCAAATCATTTATTTTATTCTTTGGAGTTTAGCAAAAAACTTTTCTAGGTTCATAGTTCCTTATGGGTAGTACCAGGTAAGGTTTAGAATTATTGTCAACATTGGGAAATGCTGTAAGTTTGGGGCATGTCACCTTACCATGCACAGTAGCTAACTTAAATGTCCCTATGTTCTTCTAGTGCTTCTTGCCATAGGATTTAGGGGGCTCCTGTGTCTCCTATTTCAATACCACACCTTACCCTGCCTCACAAGATGGGTGAGTCACACCCAGGAGGTATTGAGTATTCCTGAAAATGTTCTCTACATTAGAGCCAGTAATAACTTGACTGTGAACCCCACTAGTACACCCCATAAATCAAAACTAATATCCCCCCAACATAATTTTATCTTGGCCAGATCCCAAAAACATCTATAGCAACCTCAAAACTACCCCATATGAGAAGTGTGGTGGAAGATAAGTTGAGTGGTCATATTCTATCACAATTAAAATGTCCTATTTTGCAAATTAACAAAAGCATATGACTGTGGGAATATAGTGCTAAGCATCCTTTCCAGGGCACTGGAAGGAGTTCAACTGAGCGAGGCACCCTAAAGCTTAAAACACAGCTGCTAACTGTGGGTTCTGTCAGCATTTGGCTCATTTTACCCAAATATATCCAGTAATGTATTAGCAGGGACACCCTTGTATGGACTAGCTGGCAAGCACCTAGCGCAAAGAAAGACTGAGGAACTTAGAACCATAAACAGTTGTTGACTCAGGAGAGTCATAAGTCTGCCTTATGTCAGACTCTGACATAAGTCTGAGGCACGAAGGACTCCAAGCTAAGGAGGCTTGGGTAAGGTCCCTGTGGTGGGAGACACACAATATCCAAGGGACAGTATTAAGATTCTTACCTTAAAGGCAGAGAAAGTGAAAGAACCAGAGAGTATGAAGACAGTCATCACCACTAAGAAATGTTTTTAGGTGGGGACCTATGATGAGGAGATAGGACCTCTTAGGTGTCAGCCTTTGTCTCCTCTCCTTCACCTTAGCATTCTAATGTTGCCTGAAATTTTGGACTTTTCTTCCTATCTGCAGCTTTGTCTCTGAGGCCATATAGAAAAGTTCTAGACATACTCAGAAGAGTACAACTAACTGTGCTTGAGAGATTTAAGAAAGATCTCTTGAGTGTTTGATGAAGAATGAGTAAGGGACAGGGAAGGCCATCTTGGACAAGGAAAAAGCGTGGGTAGGAGCAAAAACAGTGTGGAAAGCTACCATATGTCCAGAGATCAGTTATTCCAGTGTGCCCGGCAGGAAATGGTGGTGGAAGGGCCCAGCAGGGATGCAGCTGGAGAAGATGGTTGAGACTAAGCCATTTGTATGTGTTGGGTACTGCGGGCTGGAGAGAACTGGAGGATCTTTGGTAGTACAGAGGTATGAGGATATGTATTTCACTACGTATAGGAATGGAGCTGAATTGAGCAATGTGGACAGCGCATTATATCTTTCAGGGAAGGTGACTAAAGTCCCCCAACACTAATCCAGCAATGTTTAAACGACACTTGGGTGGCCTAAATGAGCTAACACATGTCTATTTTAGATCTGATTCAAGAAAAACAAAACCAGTCAGCAAATATTAGTGACCAGATATTAGATTTTATCATTGAGCCTAATTATTTTTTATACCCAAAACCATTCCAAATGTATAAACACAGATTAAGGTACTAGCTTAGTTAAGAAAATAAACTCTTAAATTCTATAGTGACTTCCTCTGTCCCAGAAATCATGGGATGCCTTATGCATTTTAATGGTATTAATATCTATGTAACATTATAAAGAAAAATACTGTGTTTAGTCAGCTTACCTGTATAGCATACACTTCTAACTTATTTCCTTTTTTATCTACCACAGAAAAAAAATTAAACCAAATCAAATGTAAAAACAGTTTTTCAGATTTTGGGGGGTGAATTTTCCCATAGGATTTTCTTTCTACAAGCCCTAGCCCCGCCCAGTGGGTGCATACCCAGTACCCCTACAGCAGACTGCCTGCAGAAGAGATTCCAGTTACCAAGACAACACACATTTACAATATGTACAAACACTTATTTTTCTAAGTTCAAAGTCAGTGTGGTCTTACTAAAAATGGACAAAACTAAAATATAAAGAACTATAGTTTTCCATCTTAATAGAATGGACTAAAACTATCAAACTTTTCATTCAGACGTATTCACGATGTACTTTTCTGCTCTTTACTACAGGAATCACTGAAATGAGGACATATCATTACTCCCAGGAGAGCTATGGAGAAAACCAGAAATTTTATATTTAGCAATACACTTTGGGTTATGTCTAACACATTTATATAGAGAGGAGAGGGTACACATAAATGTCTTGGTCTGAAAAAATGTTTAGAACTTTCCATGGACAATAAAATGTACTGAATTTAACAAGTTGTGTTAGGGTCAAGTCAATATATTCTAGTCAGAGCTGAAGAATTCTGACAGTACATCTTGTAAGACCTAACATTTTCTTGAGTGATTTGTAACTAATCCCACATTTGGATGATCCTTTTTGTTCAGTCTTATGTTTCTGATTCCTAAGTATTTACATTGATCCTAGATGATGCCATTGCCACCTAGGAGCTTGCTTATTTTCTAGATTTTTAACTAAAAGCTAGTTAGGTAAGTCATATTTCAAGGAAATTAAAACAATCATGAGATTACATGTAGACAAAACCCTTAACAGAGAAGATGCATTTCATTATTTCTGGCACTTTGTATAAATCATCATAAAATTCTATTTAAAACACGTCAATAAATAGGGCCACATTTCTCTATGATTGGGTGGGTTACACAGATTTCACGGCACTTAAAAACCTTTGAGTATTGTCACCTTGTTGAATGTATTTTCAACAAGAAAATACATTTCTTTTTTTTTTTGACTATTTCTTTACAGCCTTCCTTCCTGCCTGCCTGCCTACTTTCCTTCCTTCCTTTTTTCCTTCCTCTCTTCCTGTTTATAAGTCACTAGAGCCAGAGAACATCGTGAGAATCAACTTCACTTTTCCCCACATATAATATACTTCCTGAAGCTTGCAGAAGTCCGCCACCATCCAGAAAGCTTTGTTTCTGACTAATAAACTTTGTTCTCACTTGAGAACCATAGAAAAGATGTCAGGGTTGTTTTTTTTTTTTTTTTTTCAGTTTTTCCTGCTTGCAATTTGTTGAGTGTGTTAGATGTATATTACTGTTTTTCACCATATTTGGAAAATTTAGGGCCATTGCATCTACTGATATTTCTTCTGCCTCTTTCTCTCCGCTCCCAGGACTCCCACTATGTACATGCTGGTACTCTCATGATGCCCCCTCCCCCGATCTCTGTTCTCTTATTTTTAACTTTTTCTTTATTGTCCTCAGACTAGAATATCTCAATTGACATATTTTCACATTCACAGTGTCTTTTCCCTCTCAACTCAAGGTGCTATTTAGTCTCTCTAGTTAAATTTTCATTTCAGCTATACTTCTTCAATTTCCAAATTTTTTACTGGAATTTCTTCTCTCTTTATTATAATTTCTTATATCTTTATTAGTATTCTTTATTTGGGGACACATTTACACAGACTTTCCTTTAGTTTTTTGGATATTATCTTATTTAGTTCTTTGAACATACTTTTAATAGCTAAAGTCTTTGTCCAGTAAATCTAACATCTGGGCTTCTGCAAGAACAATTTCTAATCAAGATCAGTGTATTTTCTCCTGTAATATTTATTATTTTAATTATTATATTTGGGGCTATGATCCATTTTGAGTTAGTTTGTTCATATGGTATAAAGTATGGATTAAAGTTCATTTTAAAATATGGGTATTCGATTTTTTCTACCATCAGTTGTTGACAAAACTGGAGATCTTATTGATATGTATTTGTATATTGATCAGAAATCAGTTGTTCATAAATATATGCATCTATAACTAATATTATAACAACATCAAGTTCTGTGGTCCATAGTTACAGTATCTTTCTCCATTTATTTTGGTCTTTAATTGATCTCAGCAATTCTTTTTAGTTTCTGGTGTTCCTGTCTAGTGCAACTTCTAATCATTCACTGCTAGCATATGAAAATACCATTCTTCATAATATTTAACTCTTCAACTTTTGCTGAATCTACTTATTAGTTCTAGTAGTTTTTCATAGTGGCTGCACCAATCTGCATTCCCACCAACAGTTCATGAGGGTTCCCTTTCTCCACACCCCTGCCAACACTTTTTGTTTGTTGATTTATTGATCATAGACATTCTGACAGGTGTGAGATGATATCTCAACGTAGTTTTAATTTGCATTTCTCTGATGATTAGTGACATTGAGCATCTTTTCATATGTCTATTGGCCATCTTTACATCTTCTTTAGAAAAGTGTCTATTCAGGTCCTTTGCCCATTTTTAACTGGCCTATGTTTTCTTGGTTTGAGTTGTATAAGTTCTTTTTAAATTTTGTGTGTTTACTACTTATCAAATGTATCATTGGTACAGATTTTCTCCCATTCAGTGGACTGTCTTTTCATTTTGTTGATGGTTTTCTTTGCTGTGCAAAAAAAAAAAACTGTTTAATTTGATGTAGTCCCATTTATTTAATTTTTCTTTTGTTTCCCTTACCCAAGGAGATATATCAGAAAATATATTACTATAAGAAATGTATGAGATTTTGCTGCCTATGTTTTCTCCTAGGATTTCTATAGTTTAGAGTCTTCACATTTAAATCTTTAATCTTTTTTTGAGTTTATTCCAGTGTATGGTCTAAGGACATGGTCTAGTTTCACTTTTTTGTATGTATGTGTCCAATTTCCCAAAAGCAGTTATTGAATAAACTGCCTACCCAATTGTATGTTCTCTCTTCCTTTGTCAAATATCAACTAACCCTAAAGGCTTGGGTTTATTTCTAGGCCCTCTATTCTATTCCACTGATCTATATGTCTGTTTTGATGCCAATACCATGCTATTTTGATTACTATGTCCTTATTGTATAGTTTGACAACAGGTAGCATGATACGTTCAACTTTGTTCTTCTTTTTCAAGATTGCTGAGGCTATTCAGGGTGTTTTGTGGTTTCATATAAATTACAGGAACATTTTGTTCTAGTTATGTGAAATAGGTCATTGGTATTTTGATAGGATTGTTTTGAATCTGTTAATTGCTTTGGCTAGTATAGACATTTTAATGATGTCAATTCTTCCTATCCATGAGCAAGGCATATATTTCCATTTATTTGAATCTTCTTTTATTTTTTCTTCAGTGTCTTATAATTTCCATGCACAGGTCTTTTATATCCTTGGTTAAATTTATTTCTACATATTTTATTTATTTATTTTTGATATAATTGTAAATGGGATTTTTTTTTAGTTTCTCTTCCTGGTAGTTTATTGGTGTATAAAAATGCAACTGATTTATGGATATTTGTTTTGCATCCTGCTACTTTACTGAATTCATTTATCACTTATAGTAGTTTTGATGGAATATTTAGGGTTCTCTATATACATTATCATGTCATCTGTAAATAATGAGAGTTTTTCTTCTTTCTTTCTAATTTGGATGCCTTTTATTTTTTCATCTTGTCTGATTACTGTGGCCAGGACGTCCAGTACTGTGTTGAATAACAGAGGTGAAAGCCAATAGTGCTGTCTTATTCATCACCTTATGGAAAGCATTTTTTAGTTTTTGCCCATTGAGTATGCTGTTGGCTGTGGTACTTATATGTTTATTAATATACAATGTCATAATCTCTAATACCAGCTTAAATAAAGTCTTGTTAAGGTAATAAACTAAATCGTATTTAAATTTTTTCTAAATGAAATATATTATTCAGAGCTGGTAAAAATTTGAAAATGCTAAGTGATATTTTTAGTTGATTTTTTAATTTCTAAAATTTACATCTTGTCATGGTCTTCTATCTATTCTGATTCCTGAGGCCTCTATAAGTGAATAGTGTTCATTTTGATGTAATTCACTGACCTATTTGGAGGAAGAAGCAGGAAAAAATGGCAGCAAAATGGCACATAGTTTAGGAACTTGAGTATAAAAGAAAACCCACTAGGACACAGGTGGCAAACACAAGGCCCGTGGGCCATATCCAGCCCTCCACCTTGTTTTATCCATCCCAGACCTTGTTTCTACCTGGCAGCGAGACTGTTAAGGAGAAGTTGCATGTATACAGTCCTAAAACTACATTCGGCCCTTTGAAGGCAACCATGAGGCTGATGTGGCCCCCCGTGAAAATAAGTTTGACACCCCTGTACTAGGAAATAAAGTCCTAGATTTCTTTTTTTCATTAATTATTTTATTTTTCATTTTTGATGTTTTATTGTTTGTGCCATTACAGATGTCCCATCTGTCTCTATTCACCTACCCTCCGTCCAGCCTGTCCCCCACATCCATAGTCAATATCTACACCATTGTCCTTGTCCATGGGTCCTTCATATATTACACTTCTTCAAGGAGGGCATACAGAGGGCCCATAGACATATATGAAAGGATGCTCAACATCACTACCATTTAGAGAGAAGCAAATTAAAACCACAATGAGATATCACCTCACACTGGCCAAAATGGCTATCATTAATAAATCAACAAACAAGTACTGGCGAGGATGTGGAGAAAAGGGAACCCTAGTGCACTGTTGGTGGGAATGCAGACTGGTGCAGCCACTGTGGAAAGGAGTATGATGGAGTTTCCTCAAAAATTAGAAATGGAACTGCCTTTTGACTCAGTGATTCCACTGCTGGGATTATACACTAAGAGTCATGAAACAGCAATTCAAAAGAATATGTGCACCCCTGTGATCATAGCAGCACTATTTACAATAGCCAATATTTAGAAACAGCCTAATTGCCCATCAGAGGATCAAAAAACTGGTACCTTTACACAATGGAATACTATACAGCAGAAAAATAGAAGGCATTCCTGCCTTTTACATCAGCATGGATCGAACTGGGAACTATTATGCTAAGTGACATCAGTCACTGGAAGACAAATACAATTTCTCTTATAAGAGGAATCTAATAAGCAAAATAAACTAATGAGACAAAATAGAACCAGAAGCATGGAATCATGGAACAGACTGACAGCTATAAGAGGACGAAGGTGGGGACTGATTGAAACAAGGTGAAATGATTAGTCAAAAAACACCCATCAAGTCTTAGATTTCTTGGGCATACTTGTTTCTCCTAAGCAGCTGTGATTACCAGATAGAACAGGTGAGGTAACAAAAATTCACAAATATTTATTACACTTACTTATTTAAAAATTCTTTAGCTAAAGCACAATGAGGTAATGCCCCAAAAGTTTTGAACTTGTAGTTTCAATATTACTCCTTTTATTTACTAACCACATTTATTGGCTTTTTGAAAGTTAACTCCATTTTTGCATAAGCCTCAGCTAAAATGCTCCATAGAACTTCACCTATAGTGGAGATATTAAAATTAAATCACTCTGGCCTCAGTTATTACTACTTAATTAGTTTGCATGTAATATGTTCATGATGATATGAATTATTAACACAAAAAGAAGACACAATACCTGGATCCATTAGGAGAGGCGCCTATCCTGTCCATTCTCCTGAATACATGTGATTGAATTTCAACTGTGTTCTTGAACTACTCTCTCTTTTGATTGTGAGAAGGTTGGCATGGATCATCTTCTTCTTTTATAATTGCTCTCTTTCTCTTAGTATCTCTCTTCAATTGTCCGATTGTAAATATTCTATTTCTACTAATTACATAAATTCCTGCTCTAATATAGTATATTTGTTTATGAAAACTACAAACAACCTCCCTTATATATCTTTATACATTTCTTTTCTTCTTATAGAAAGAAGTTCACCATTTCTTTAAGTGTTCCATATCCTCCCTAGCTGATTATAATTTTTTTATAAAACATGCTTTGCAATATAATTCATTCTGTTTCATTTCTTTCATGAAAACCAGTTTTGAAATCCAGTTAGCTTTCCAGGTAAGAGCTGCACTGTGTCTTTTATCTGGCAAAGTAGCATGACCCTGGGTTTTAGGTAAAATGTGGTTGAAAATGTTTGTTTAGTACAGGGTACACCAAAACAGATTCCCATTTCCCAAAATGCTAACAAAATTCCATCATGCGTGATTTTTTATTTATTTTTTAATTTTCAAGAAATAAAATTGTGTTCAGGACAGGGTAGCTCAGGTATTTGGAGCGTCATCCTATACACCAAAACACTGCAGGTTTGACTCCCTGTCAGGGCGCGTGCCTAGTTGAGGGTTTCATCCCGCTTGGAGTGCCTACGGGAGGCAACCAATCAATGCTTCTCTCTCACATAGATGTTTCTCTCTCTCTCCCTTCGCCTCTCTCTGAAATCAATAAAAATATATCCTTGGTGAGGACAACAATAAAAAAATGGAGATAAAATTTAAATTGTCTCTTTAATTTATTATAAACTTCTCCCAAGTCTTACCAATTTTCTGATTATCTCATTGAAACATATATCCATAAATGAAGAGGAAAATTCAATTAAAGCTGATCTTCTTTGGATATATTTTCTGAGTAAAAAAGACAGCTCTTAGGATCTATAGCGTGAGTATTGCTGAAAGGCTTTTTTTGTGATGAGCACAGTGAAATCCTACATGTACATAACATGTTGTAAAATATCTTTTCATTGGGCCTTGGAGCTAACCGAAGACAGTGGGGCAAAAATTAGCTCCGGTCTTCAACATCAACTGGCATCACCAACTGTGAATTACGTGAGGGACAAAGTGCCTGAAGAAGCAGGTGTAGGGTGCTCATGTCGTAAACATGTAGCCCTGTTGCAGTCACAGCAATTCACTGGACGGCACTTCCGCCCCCGAAGACGATTTGACCACATTTCCAGAGCTCACTGATATAAAAGCCTTAAAAAAAAAAAAGAATATACTAACGTTTTCATCCCTATTTCCTCAGACTCCATTATAATCACCTTCTGAGGAAGCATACCTCATTACAAAACCAAATTGCTTGCCTCCCAAGAGCTAGTTTTTAGTCTGGGTGGATTTTACTTATCCTCCAAACAACCAAAAATAATCAAGATGATTGTCTTAGCTTGACAATGTCTGATGGCTTTTGCATAATAAAGTCAGAAAGGTTTTCTTTCTCTGTTTTTTTTAAGAAAATGTCTTCTGATAAATGAAGACTGTGTATAATTGATGCATATTAAAAAGTTATTAATTCATGTCATATAAATACTTATAAACAGTTGTATTAAAAAGCCGAGTTTCAGTTTATCGGAATTTAGAGATATTAATCACATCACTTAGAAATTAGCCATGTTTACTTTTATATTATTTAATCACCTTTTGTCCTTGAAATCATTTCCCTTGATAGATGTTTGTCTAAAATGCGATAGTATAATTGGTAATGTAAGTTTATATAAAAGTCTTTTTAAGGCAGTAAAGTAAATAGTATTTAAAATGTTTCTTTCCAAATTAAAGTAATTATCAAGTGCCAGCAAGCATTTCAAACAACTTTTAGGGAAAAAGACAGCAGAAATAGTGTCAATAAATTTAATGTAGCCTATAGTTTAAAAATACATGGGTCAAATTAGTCGCTGCTTTTCTGTATTCTAGTCTAATACTGCCTTGTTCAGTCTCGCTCAGCTCTTCAGAGTCACTCCACTCTGTCTTGGAACCACGGTCTGAACTAATAAGATCCATGACATCACGGGACTTGAAGATTACATGCTGTGATTCTCAATTCAGATATGCTGGAAATATGTGGAAGAACAGTGTGGTGGGAACTTTTGCTTGGTGACACTGGGAGTCTCCTGGGATGAAATTTACCAGAGAGAGACAGAGAGAGGGGGGAGAGAGAGAAATTTGTGGCAGAAGCTAACCTGTGCATTGTAGGATGTTCAGCGGCATTCTAGGCCTCTGTCCACGAGATCTCTGCACCACACCTTGTTTCTCTTTACTGCAGTTACCACAACCCCCAAAGTGCCTTAAGGCACCACTAAATATACTGTAGGGCAAAGCTGTCCCTGGCTGAGAACCACTGATAGCAGGGAAGGGGCGGTTGAGCATTACAGTGCAGTGTCACTCAAATGGTTGCTTGGATTGGCCTTCTCTGTACCCCCACCAGTCTGACCAGGGTCAGGTATGCCGTGTGTACACAGATATGTGATTAGGATGAATTCCATAGGCCCTGTCCGATGCCTGTGATCTCACTGCTGACCCATTCATTGTTTAGTAACATGTTATTTACTTCCATGTCTTTGCATGATTTCCAGTGTTCTTTTTGTGATGAATTTTTAGTTTCATAATGTTGTGGTCAGAGAAAATGCCTGATACGATTTCAATCTTCTTACATTTATTGAGATTTCTTTTGTGTCCTAACATATGGTGTATCCTAGAAAACATTCCATGTGCCCTTGAAAAGTACATATATTCTGCTGCTTTGGGGTGAAATGCTCTAAAGATAACAATTAAATCCATTTGATCTAGTGTGTCATTTAAGGTCGCTGTCTCCTTGTTGATTTTCTGTCTGGAAGATCTATCCATCGAAGTCAATGGGGTGCTAAAATCCCCAACTATGACTGTATTTCTGTCAATCTCTCCTTTTATGTCCATCAAGATTTGCTTTACATATTTAGGTGCTCCTATGGTGGGTGCGTAAATGTTTACTAGGACTATATCCTCTTGATTGATTGTTCCCTTTATCATTATGTAGTGTCCTTTGTCTCTTGATATAGCCTTGGTTTTAAAGTCTATTTTGCTGGATATAAGTATTGCTACCCCAGCTTTTGTTCGTTTTCCATTTGCATGAAATATCTTTTTCTAACCCTTTACTTTTAGACTGTGTATATTTTTCTGAGATGGGTCTCTTGAAGGCAGCATATATATGGGTCTTGTTTTATCCATTCAGCTACCCTATGTCTTTTGGTTGGAGCATTTAAGTCATTTACATTTAAGGTGATTATTGATAGGTTCATATATAGTGTTTATTGTTAGACTCTTTTCCTCTGTTTTTTTTCTTTCTCTTTTACTTCCTCTTCTTCAAGCAAGCCCTTTAACATTTGTTGCCATGCTGGTTTGGTGTTAACAAACTCCTATAGCTTTATCTTCTTTGGGAAGCTCCTTATTTCTCCTTTGATTCTGAATGATAGCCTTGCTGGATAAAGTAGTCTTGGTTGTAGGTCCTTGCTTTTCATCACTGTGAATATTTCACACCACTCCCTTCTGGCCTGAAATCTTTCTGTTGAGTAATCTGATGCCAGTCTAATTGGTGCTCCCTTGTAGGAAATTACCTGCTTTTCTCTTGCAGCTTTTAGTATTCTCTCCTTGTCTTTAAATCTTGTCATTTTAATTATGATGTTCCTTGGTGTAGGCCTCTTTGGGTCCACCTTGTTTGGGACTATGAACTTTCTGGACTTGTGTGACTTTTTCCTTCACCAACTTATAAATAAATTTCATGTTTTGGGTGGGTCCCCCCTCATATGTTTTCTTTCTCGTACTGTCCTCTTCTCCTTATGGTACCAAGGTTATGCCAGCCTCATAAACCTAGTTGGTGAGTACTATGCTCACCTGCTCATGAAATGTTCTGTAGGGCTCTAATTCTCATCCCTTGGATTTGTGAAAGTGCAGCATCATCTCTAAAGCTGTCCTGCTCCAACATTTTCTCTGTTGAAAACATTATAAATACCAATTGAAATATTTCATCATTATAAGACCATTTGTGGTTTATTTTTTTCTTAAATCATGTTTGTTTATCTTTTTCTAGGAATTTTGCTTTTCATCTAAGAGTTTTTTAACTTTATGGCTTAATGTTATCAAAATATTTTGTCCTTCTCTGTCTATATATCCCTCCCTCTCCCAATCCCTACCAACCACTTGCTGATCCTTTCACTTTGCCTTTTTCAGAAGTTCAAATCATAAAGTATGTGGCCTTTTTCAGAATGTTTTTTTTCATTTAGAAATATATATTTAAGTTTCCTCATTTTTTTGTGGCTTGATATTCATTTCTTTTTAGTACTGAATAATATTCCACTGTCTGAATCTACCACAGTTTATCTATTCCTTTCTGAAGGAAATATTGGTTGCTTTCAAGTTTTGGCAATTATGAATAAGGCAGCTATAAATATTCAAGTGCAAATTTCATGTAAGTTTTACACTTATTTGTTTAAATACCAAGGAATGTATTTGCTGGATCATATGTTAAAAGTATGTTTAATTTTATAGGAAACCACTAACCTTTTAAAGTAGCAGTACCATTTAGTATCCCCTCTAGAAAAGGTATGATGTTGCTCCATGTCCATGTCCATGCCAGCATTTGAATGTTTTGGATTCTGGCCATTCTAATAGGTAGGCCTTGGTATTTCACTGTTTTTTTTTAAATTTGCAATTCCCTGATAATATATGATATTGAATATTTTTCATATACTTATGTACCCTGTATATATCTTCTTTGGTAAGATGCCTAGTCAGGTCTGTTGCCTACTTTTTAATTAGGTTGTATGTTGAATTTTAAGTGTCCTTTGTACCATTTGGATAACAGTCCTTTATCTGTTTTTTTACAAGTATTTTCTCCCAGTGCACAGCTTGTCTTTTTATTCCCTTAATAATGTTTTCTGCACAATGTCATCTAGGATTTCTCCTATGTTACCTCCTGGCAGTTTTATAGTTTTGCTTTTATATTTAGGTTTAAGATACATTTTGAGGTGATTTCAGTGAATGGTGTAGGGTCTGTGCCTTGATTCTTTTTTTTTTTTCTTTTGCATGTGAGTGTCCAGGTGTTCCTGTGCCATCACTGAAAAGACTGTTATTCTTTCCATTGTACTGCCATCGCTTCTTTGTTGAAGATCAGATGTTTGTATGTATGTGGGTCTGTTTCTGAGCCCTCTATTCTGTTCTGTTGAGCTATTTGTCTATTTTATAGCTACCATATTGTCTTGATTACTGTAGCTTTATAATAAATCTTAAAGTAGGGGTTGTCAGCATTTCAAATTTATTCTCCTGCAAAACTGTGTTGAGTAATCTGGATCTTTGCCTCTTCATATAAACTTTAGAATCAGTTTGTCAACATCCACAAAATAACTTGCTCAGATTGATTGATATTGTAATGAATGTGTAGATAAGTTGGAAGGAACTGACATATTGACAACATTATGTCTGCTTGTTCATGAACATGAAATATCTCTCAATTTGTTTAGTTTTTATTTCTTTCATCAGAGTGTTGTAGTTTTCCTCATATAGATCTCCTACCTCATGTGCTCTCCTTTTTAATTTTCTTTTTTAATGTAGCCTTACTAGAGGCTTATTAAGTTTATTGGCCTTTTTCAAAGGATCGGCTTTTGGTTGGTGTTTATTTTTTATTGAATTCTTGTTTTCAATTTTGTTGATTTCTCCTTGATTTTTTTCTCCTGTTTCCTTTGAAATGAACTTGCTTTTCTTTTTCTATTTTTTCTAATATTGAAGCTAAAGAGATTCATTTTACTTTAAACTTTTTATTATTGAAGTATAGTTGACATACTATGTTATATTAGTTTCAGATGTACAACATAGTGATTTGATCTTTACATAGGCTACGAAGTGATCACCACATAAGTCCAGTAACTGTCTGTTACTATACAAAGTTATTGTAATGTTACTGAGTATTTTCTGTTTCTGTATATTAAATTCCCATGACTTCTTTTATAACTGGAAGTAGATTTATTTTATTTTATTTCATACTTAATTTACTGGGGTGACATTTGTTTATAAAATGACATGGGTTTCAAGTGTGCAACCTTATAATACAGAATCTGTACATTGCATCATGAGTTCCACACCCAAAGTCAAGTCTCCTCCTGTCGCCATTTATCCCCCTCTTCTGCCTCTCCCAGCCCTCCTTCCCCTCCAGGAACCACCATGCTATCACCCGTGTCTGTTTGCTCACTTTCTTTCCTCTTTTTCTCCCTCCCTCCCCCTTTTCCTGCAGCCCCATAATGCCTCCTTGGCTCTGACAGCTGTCAGTCTGTGCTCTGTATCTATGAGTCTATTTTCATTTTGTTTGTTTTGTTCATTAGATTCCACATATAAATGACCTAAGTTCCACATATAAATGAAATTATGTGGTGCCTGTCTTCCTCTGATTGGCTTATTTCACTTAGCATAATACTTTCCAGGTCCATCCATGCTGTCACAAAAGGTAAGATTTCCTTCTTTTTTATATCTGAATAGTATTCCATGGTGTACATGTATCACAACTTTTTGTCCACTCATCTACTGATAGGCACTTGGTCTGCTTCCAAGTCTTGGCTATTGTAAATAATGCTGCAATGACCATATGGGTGCATATATTCTCTTAAATTAGTGTTTCAGTTTTTTTGGATATATATCCAGAAATGGAATCACTTGGTCATGAGGAAGTTTTATTTTAAATTTTTTTTAGGAAACTCCATACTGTTTTTCACAATGACTGCACCAATCGGCTTTCCCAACAGTTCATGAGGGTTCCCTTTCCTCCACATTTTTGCCAGCACTTCTTATCTGTTGATTTATTAATAATGATGGCCATTCTGAGAGGTGTGAGGTGATATCTCATTTTGGTTTTCCTTTGCATTTCTCTGATGAGTAGTGACATTAAGCATCTTTTCATTGTCTATGGGCCATCTGTCTGTCCTTTTTGGAGAAGTGTCTATTCAGGTCTTTTCCCCATTTTTAATTGGATTGTTTGTTTTTTGTGTGTTGAGTTGTATAAGTTCTTCATACATTTTGGATATTAACTCCTTATCAGATGAATCATTGGCAAATATGTTCTCCCATTTTTGGATTGTCTTTTCATTTTGTTGATGGTTTCCTTTACTGTGCACAAACTGTTTAATTTGATGTAGTTTCATTTGTTTATTTTTTCTTTTGTTTTCTTGCCCAAAGAGCTTTATCAGAAAAAAAATATTGCTATGAAAAATGTCTGAGATTTGCTGCCTGTTTTCTTCTAGGATTTTTATGGTTTCAAGACTTATGTTTAAGTCTTTAATACATTTTGAGTTTATTTTTGTATACAGTGTAATAAGGTGGTTTATTTTTACTTTTTGCATGTACGTGTCCAATTTTCCCAATACTACTACTTTTTGAATGGTTTGTCTTTACCCCATTGTATGTTTAAATATTAATTGTCAAATATTAATTATCAAATATTAATTGACCATACAGGCTTGGGTTTATATCTGGGTTCTCTATTCTGCTACATTGATCTGTATGTCTGTTTTATGCACATATTATGCTGTTTTGATTATTAAGGCCTTATAATGTAGTTTCATATCAGGTAGCATGATGCATTCATCTTTGTTCTTCTTTTGCAAGATTGCTGAGGCTATTCGAGGTCTTTTGTGGTTTCATGTAAATTTTTGGAAAATTCATTTCACTTCTGTGAGATGTAGTTGGTATTTTATAGGAATGTTGGTTGAATCTATGGATACTTTGTGTAGCATGGGCATTTTAATGATGTTAATTCTTCCTATCTGTGAACACAGTATATGTTTCCATTTATTTGTGTCTTCCTCAATTTTTCCTTTAGTACCTTGTAATTGTGTGAGTACAGATCTTTTACCTCCTTGGCTAAATTTATTTCTAGGTATCTTTTTTTGTTGTTGTTGTAATTGTAAATGGGATTGTTTTCTTAGTCTTTATTTTAATAGTTCATTATTGGTGTATAATAATGCCGCCAATTTCTGAGTACTAATTTTGTATCCTGCTACTTTACTTAACTCATTTGTCAGTTCTAGTAGCTTTTGGTGGAATCTTTAGGGACTAGATGGATTTAATTGGATGGATTTTCCTTTCTTTATGTATTTCCTTTCCTTCTTTTATTTATGTCCTGCATTTGTGGCCTGTATAATTTTCCTTATCTCTAAAGAACTTCTTCTAACATTTCTTGGAAGATTATCTACAGGCAATGAATTTCATCAATTTTTGTTTGCCCAAGAAAATCTTTATTTCTCCTCACTTTTGAAGGATAATTTTGCAGGACATAGAATTCTAGATTTGTCCTTTTTTCTCTCAATGTTTCAAATATGTCTCTTCACTCTCCTGGCTTGTGTGAAAATTCAGGTGAAGAAGAGTCATATGTAATTCTTATCTTTAATCTCCTACAGGAAAGCTGTTTTATTCCCCCACCAATGGCCTCTTTTCAGCTTATTTCTTTCTTTTTCTGAAGTTTAATATTATAGCTTTAAATATTTCTTCTGTTTGAATTGGATTTTTCTCCTTCCAGTATTTCAATGACCTGTAGTTGTCCCACAAGTTTCTGGGTACTCTGTTTGCCTATCAGTTTTTAAAGTTCTACTGAGATATCCTTAAACTCAGAGAAACATTCCTCAGTCATGTCTAGTCTATGAATGAGCCCACTAAAAGCATTCATTTCTAATGAGAAAAAAATACAAAAAAAAAGTTTAGGTGCCTAGGTCTCAAAACAGGTTTACTTTGAAGTGTTTTTTTTTTTTTTAAATATCACAAATAAATAAAAGAATTTATTTCTATTTTTGTTATCTCTAGCATTTATTTTTATTTTTTTCTTATAATTCCTATGTCTCTGTTTACATTGCCTGTCTGTTCTTGCATGTTGTTGTTGTTTTATTCATTGGAGATCTTAGCATATTAATTGTAATTGTTTTAAGTTTCTGGTATGATGATTCCAACATCCCTATTATACCTTAGTCTAGTATGGTACTTGCTCTTTCTGTTGAAACTGTATTTTTTTGCCTTTTAGTGTGATGATGATGATGATGATGATGATGATTACTATTGCTATCCAGAACTTAACGTACTATGTAAAAGGAACTGTGGTGAACAGGCCTTTAGTAATATGTTAGTAAGGTACAGGGGGAGCAAAAGCATTCCATTGCTCTATGATCAGGTCTCAGCCTTAGTGAGATGTTACCTCTGGACTGTAAATTTCACTAGTACTTCATGGTTGTCCCCTCCTTCTCCCTTGGGTGGGACAGGATGGCTGAAGTGCACTGGAGTAGGGTACTTCCCTTCTCCCAGATTGGTTAGGCTCTGAAAACTCCCCAATAGTTTAGGCTCTAAAGGTAAAATAGTTTCTCTTGATGAACAGCCTATCTATAAGAACTGAATGCTTTGGAATATTTCAAAATAGAAACTTTTTCCCCTTCCCTTACTGGAAACAGGAGGAAACTTTACCCTGACATTCACAGTGAGAATCTGGTTGAAATCCTTAAGGTAAAACTCCCCAAAGTGTGGTGATTTGATTGAGTCCCCTGGGAGGGTTTAACTCTTAGATTTGTCTACATTGAGCCACCAGCAATCCACCAATCGCAGTTCAGGTTTTCCCACCTAGTGCCAGTTCCCAGAGTTTTCTGCTTGTGGGTTTCTGATCTAGTTGGTTGTGATACTCTGTATTTGCTCATTGATCTCTCTAATTTTGGGGACAGCGCTTTTCCCTATGACCTAACTTTTCTGGTAGATCTAAGAAGAACTGTTGATTTTTCAACTTAACTCACTTTTTAGTTGTTGTTAGGATTGAGTGATGACTTCATGCTCCTTGATTGCTGGATCAGATACCAGAAAGCCTTTTAATGTGAATTTTCACAACTATATTTGATGATAATAAACATAGGTATTCTCTTGTATGTGCCAGGTGCTATTCTCAGAACTTTCACATTTTAGCACATTTTAACCTTAGAATTACTGTAAGAAATAGTTACTGGTATAGATTGTATTTTACAGGTAAGAAAACTTAAGCTCATAGAGGCTGAGATTGTTTCCAAGGCCACATAGCTTATAAATGATGGCACTAAACTATTAATCCAAGCTGTCTATCTAAATCCCATCTGCTCTCTTAATCCACAGATTAGTATTCCTCCCCTACACAGCAATTATTTACTCCTCCACCTTTTCTCCTTTGTAAAGGAGGTTAATTTAGTTCAGAAATCTACCTGTCTCAATGTAGTCAACTCGTCAGGAGTCAGTCTCATCCACTCCTAGCTGGAGCTGATCTTCTAACTGATCATAACATTTGTATTCTCTTTGCCTGAAGCTGGTTTAGAAATGGGCATATTACAAAATTCTGGTCAAAAAGACATGGGGGAAATTCCAGGAGACCTTTTGAAAAGTTTTCTCTTTTTCTACTGTACATTATTCTGCCTGGATATGGTATCTGGAACTTCAGCAGCCATCTTGTGAAATTAAAAGGGTCAAGTTGACTTGCTGAGGTTGGTAGATTAGGAATGTGGATGGATGTTGAGTTAATCTAATCCTGGAGTCACCTTTGTAAGTTGTTTTGGTGTGAGATACTCACATTTTCTAATTATTATTTAGCAAGCTTACTGTAGCTTGCTGTAGGGAGTAACTAACCTGATGCACAAACCAAAAAAACAGTAGGAAAAACATAAAATAGTTCTTCAAATCATCTCTTATTTATCAAATAGAGAAATTTTCTGCTGTAAGGTCCAGAGAATTTGGTCCTTGGAAATAAAAGAAGCATATAGAAAATTTGAAGCAATATTATGGGGGAAATAATCCCTAGTAATTAATATTACATGGGCACTAATCCTTAATAATTAATAAGGCCTGAAATAGGTAAAATTCTTTGTTTCATTTTGTTATTCTATCATTTATAAATCACTACCTTAAACAAATTACATTTTATTTTTCTGAATCACACCATCCCCCACCAATTTTTCTTTGTCTTGCAATATAATCAATTTCCTACAAAGGAAATTCACACCAAAGAATAAAATTAGTTTTAATTACTCTACCTCACTATTAGGCTTAAAACATTCTTAATCTGTGTAATTCTAAGAGAAATAAATTAGAATTAGATTTGCTTCAACTAAAACACTTCAGAAACAATTTTAGATATTAGAATTGGTTTTTTATTCTAGTTACACTTTAATTTTTCTATATTGTAAAATACAGCAGAACAGAAATTTACATGATATACATTTTAAGGATATTTGTCAAAATTTAGTTTTTAATTCATAAGTATTAACTATTAGACATGGGGTTTGAATTCATGCTTCTTCTAATGGTTTCTTGAAAATGAATATAGTGATCAAGTAGAAGTTTCACCTAAATATCCCAGTATAATATACCAAATACTATTAAGTATTTGACACCAATGTGTACTAGTAAGTATGAAAATAAAATTGCCGTTTCCAAGACATTATCAGTCCCTTTTATGCCCTTTGTAACAAGGTTTTAAAAATGTATTTCCTAGAGACTCTTGTTCACTTATTTTCTTAGATTTTTTTTTTAAACCATAGACCCAGTGATTCCCTCTGATGGCCTTTCCTCATTTTCTTTTCAATAATGACTCTTTTGGGAGCAATGCTATGGGGAATGAAATTGATCACCCATCACTGCTTCTGATGTGCTGTTTAACCAAGCTGGTGAACCGTGGACTGTCATCCGAGAGGGTATCAAACCAACAGCGTGTGCCATGCAGCCTGCACCCCTGCACACCTAACAATAACGAGAATCCCGTCAGTTTCTCAGGCAGCCCGAGGAGCTGCTAAGTCAATTTCAGACAAAACTGTTTTATGTAATCCTGGGTAACCTAGGTCACTCAAGAAGTTGAAAGACAGTGTCCCAAGAATGTGACTTCTGGCTTAGACCATATATATTCAAAAGGAATTTTAGCATTTAAGTTATATGAAGCAAAGAAGAGTGTTTCCGTTTTGGACTTAACTACATGGTGCCTTTTACGAAGATTCATAGTTATCAGTAGCAGTACTTTGTCTTTCAAATCACTTCCCCCAAATTGAGCTGTTTTGTTCACTTTATTTAAAAATTTTTCTTTTTTGCCCACATGTCCTTATCCTGTTCATTTAGCATTTGGGGACTATTTGAAAGGCAGATATTAAATTGTTAGATTTATTGGTTGTCTTGTTTTCTCCAAATATACACTGAGTATGATTTTTTACATTTAATTTTCACTGTATTTTTTCCATTACCATTTAGTCCTCTTATGCCTCCTTCCCCCCCAGCAATAACCACCCTGATGTCCATAAGTCCTTTTTCCTCAAGGGATGGGGTATGACTTAAAAAAAAAAAAACTTTAAAGCTAGACATAAATTAGCAAAACGCACCTTTCACATACTGGAAAGACGTTCTAGTACCAAAACTACATTTTTGCACTAAACAAATTGTTTACTATGTATAAAAAAATATCCAAAGGTTAAAATGCCCTGTAATTTTCTGAGAATACCTATAACATTGCTGATTCATGTAATAAAATAATTATTATATGTTAATATGGAGTATAATATGAAGAATTTTTCTGAATCTTTTTTAGAAAAAACAACTGGGAGAATTTTTATTAAAAGCTAAAAATATGGTTTTTATTTGAAAATAACATAAGCCTAGCATTTTAAAGTAATACACTATCTTAACATATCTCACACTTAGTTGAACCGAAAAAAAAAAAAGCTTTTTCCACTTCCCTGTCAAAATCATTCATTTTCTTCTTGACAAAGCCTCTGTTTTCATCCTTTCCAACTTGTGTTCTTGTTTTGAACAGAGTGCCTGGAACATAATAGTTAATAAAAATTTTAATAGGAAGATCAAATAAATTAAAAATTACTCCATGTACTAATTGTTTACCTTTTCTGCAGAAATTTTATAACGTATTGGATGAAATTGTCAGCATATTTCACAAGAATTTTCCTTGTTCTTGGTTGTATTAAATTTACAAAACAATTTGTGTGTAAAAATGTAAAAGAAACATAATGGGATAGATAGAAAGCAACTTATTTGAGCTTCTTTGCTTGATAAGTGTGTTTAGACATTGATGATGTTAGAGCTTTTGAAGACTCTGCAGGCGGAACTGCACTAAACCTTACAGATAGTCTTTTAACTTTATATGTGCATTATGTGAGATAGCTTAATGAAGAAGGAGGGAATATAAGAAAGAATAATATGCACTTTAATAAATCATATATCCTTGTGCTATTTAAATGTTTCTTCAAGGTTGATTGAAACTTTAACCTCAGTCTCAATAAAAAAGAAAAGCTTCAAATTTGCCAGACCTTGAATTTTTACAACACTATGTTGAATTATGCAGTGATCAGTCAATTATTCATCTCCCTCAGCCTGAGATAGCTGTGCTTTGAAAAGCATGCAAAAATGGGGCTACAGAATGTGATGCTGTGTCAACACATTTCACTTAGGATTGCTTACAAGACAAATTTTTGTTTCAACATTGATTCTAGTTTTCTTGATGTTTGCTTCTAATAAGGTACCTGTTACAAATCAATTTCAGTTTGCATGCTTTAGTTTCTGATTCAGGATGATACACTGCCAAAATGACATTACTGTCTTTTTCATAGATTTCTACACCCGTATGAGAAATAGAGATCTTTCATATTTCAAGGTAATCTTAGCACAGCACGGTGAAACAAACCTACTTTTCTGCTAATGGAACAAGCAAGAATGGATGAACTAGTTCTAAACTCCAGAATAGATTTATCTGCAATAGTTGGAATTCTTAAGATAATATTTTATCAAGGAAATAAATAGAAAGAAAGATGCAGAAATAGAAGAGTGCTGGCCTCTAACAAACACATTGACAAAGGAAGGATTCTGTTGGGGGAAGCAGAGGAGGAGAGAAGCCTCACAGCGGTAATCCAGGGTGTGGGCTTTGGGATTTGAGTCCCAGGTGGAATCATGATTTGCCAGCTCTTTAACCTAGGCTAAGGAGAAGGCTCCGAGGATTTACCTGTCTGAGCCTCAGATTCCTCAGTGTTACAACAGGGGGAAAACACTTACTTCATAGGCCAGTCATGCTGATTATCTGAGTGTATGCTGGATATTTAAAACATAATAATTGGTCCAAGATGGGCACTCAAAAATTGTACCTATTTATATTAACTAATGGTCAGAAGTGAAAAGGGAGATTCCCAGAGATGTTTGGACCCCAGGACACACATTTTTCTGAAACTCTTAACCCTGATAAAATACTCTGTCTTAAATGGTTAATGAATACTAGACACAGTTCTCTGTCGAAAAATCTGGTAGCATGTTTACATTTAATTGGAAGTATGCGGAGTGGAAAGGGATACCTTGTATTGGTTACTTGCTCTGATTACCCATAATGCCAGCTTTGCCTGTATCACATTCCCTGTCAATGCAGTTATCTCACTCTGTTTTTATGGGATCTTTCGAGCACAACTAGAACATTCAAGGACCCGCCATAAATTATGAAACTCAAATCGGAGTCGATTTCTGTTCAAAGTGAACATATCCCAGCAGCTCAAAACTGGCAATGAAATCGCCCCGTGTGTTCGAGGACAGCTGGTGGAACAGGACTGAAAATCAGGGCCCTATTCAGTCCCTGTGCACTGTGCGCATGGTTTGAGTTTTCTCGTTAAAGACTTAAGAAGCTTGAGATTTTTTCTTTTTAGTTCAAAGGCAACACTATACAGGTATACATTGTCAGGATGTTTACTTATGTCTGCAAAATAATATACACCTTGTTTCAAATTTAGCAATGAAAAGTAAACAAAGTAAACAGTCTTAAAAATATTGAATTGCCACCTTTAATAAATCAAATTAATCACTGTGTTTTTTTAAGAAAATGTAATTATAACTGAGAACTATGGAATTAAGAGTATTACAAACCAGTTTTATAAAATGTATGACATTAACTATTTGAGATATATAATTATGTCTTGTTAAATGGTTTTCAAAATAAACTAACCTAACTTTAATTAGTAGAAAAGTTGCAAATGTCCATCATAGTCCATACAGAAAGAACATTTGGGGAAGGAAAAAACTCAAGTGGAGCTTTTTATTTACTATATAAGATATCAGCTTGCATGCATCATTGCTTTCCAAGGTGGAATTCTCCCTTGTTAGAGATTCTGAGTAAAACTCAGTGGAGCAGGGGTTAATGAAATGAGGATCAGATGATTCTGAGCATATGCTCCATTAATCTCCAAAAAAAAAAAAACCCTACCCATGCCGTTTATTGAAATAACAACTCGGAGTATTTAAAACTGAAATGAACTTAATGACCGCTAACCTCTTTCATAGGCCAGTGTTTACTGAGAGTTTCCCAACTTCCAGAAATAGTCATTTTAAATGACTGCTCCTGCAGTGTTTAAAGTTGTGAAAGGATAAATGTGTTCCTTTTGCATTATCCAGAATTCCTTCAGGAGAAAAATCGAATATGTTGAAGGAGCACAGCATGGTAAGGAAACAAACAGGTTTGGGAACAAAAGGTTTATATTCAGGCTCTGTCGCTTCCAAACCTATGCATGCCTGTGACCAAACGTTCACCTTCTAGGTATCAGTTTGCTAATTTTGCTGATTCAAAAGTGGTGTTGATCGTACTCACCTCCAATGGTTACCCTAGGATGAAATGAGGGGCAGATTATAAAATACACCTTATGTTCCTTAGCAGATGATAAATGCTCAAACGTGGTATTTACTGACCTATCTACCATGATAGCCTGAGAATAAAAGGGAGAAATTACTGGTTTTCAGAAATCTTCCAAATTACTCTGAAAACCTTACATGTTTCTAACATTCAACACTTTTGATCAGTTCTGTATGTTATTTAAATTAACATATGTCCTCTGTCTTCTATGTTGTTTCCTTTTAACCTTCCCTTTTTATTTCTGTTAATGTTCTATCTATCATAAATATACCTATACAAGTTTCCATCATCTTTTACTTTGAAAAAATGATTCATTGTATTTTCTCCAAATAGCTATATTTTTTTTAAGGGAGCTGTAAGTCAATGCATCTGTGGAGATGTCCAAAATATACAGATAAATGGTCCCCATGCTAGACTCGGGTCAGAATTCCCAGAGGTGGGGCATAGGAACAATTACTTAAAATTTTTAAGAGATAGTTTCCTAGGTTATGCTGATACATTAAGAATCACTGAAGTAGAATATTTTATGCTTCTTTTATGTAGTGCTGCTGATATATGAAGCCCGGCAAATAGTTAGTCAGGGACAAAGAGTAAAATATATACAATTTATTAGAAGGGATAGTTTTATTTCTGCATGTATTTATTAATGTCTTACCTTGGTCCTAAAAATTAATCAATCCAGTTTAAAACAGATAGGTACATTTGAATGCTAAATAGAATAAGTGAAGATAGAGTAAGACAAAGGATGGAAGATAAAAATGAATTTGGGACGAAGGTTAGTATAAAATATTCAATGCATAAAGACGGATGTACTTGTTTAATACAGGTCACAAATTTTATTCGCAGCTTTGTCCAGCCAAAGCAAATAAAGAAAAATGAGCATCTGTGGTGTTTATGTAGTATGTGACATCGAACTTAAGCCAGTAAATGGGGAAGCTCAGTTATTTGTGCTAGGGAGACCAAAGATCAACTTTTGCAGTTTGTAGGTGATAGTAGGTCCAAATAATTGGACATATTTGACTTGTATGTTTTTTGGAGCAGGAAAACATAAAACTTCTAGAAGAACAAATAGTTTATATCTTTATGTACTGCAGAGATCTTATAAATCAAGTGTCTGCCCACATATCAGTCTGAAAGTTAACTTCAACTCTGGCGTCATATATATAATCCTGTAATTCTAAGGAGAAAACTTCTGAACATGGTTCTGTAAATTGTAAAGCTAATCTTAAATATCTTAGAACACCTAGATTTATTTTTTTTTCTAGGAAAGCATTTTGGTCTTGGAATGAGTTACTACCTTCCCTCTAATCATACCAGAGGTAATAACATGCTTGCTAAAAGGGCTTCTTCTATTAAAGCTACTACAAGTGATGAGACCATTATAATTTAGGGTGTGTTTCATCCTTTTGTAAGGGGTAATTCCACAGGAGATGACTGTAATAGATACAGTGTGCCGTGATGTAGTATACAATGATAGAGTGTAATATAGCATTGTATGACTGTAGACCTTAGAATGACAGTCCCCAGCCAAACAACTTAAGACGATCAATTTGATTTACACATGAGGCTGATGCAAACCACGGCGCATGAACATCCCGAAACCCATTTAGTCCTACATGTAGTGATGAAGGCCTGGAAAATAGTCATTTTCTTTCCATCTTTTCTTGCTGTTCAATTTTGGTTGAGTGCCATATAATGTACTGAAATAAACTGTCAACATGCACTGCCGTTGCTCATTGGCAAAAAGCTCTGCAGCTCTTTGGACGGTTGACAAAGTGTCTATGGCATCAACACAGAATCTTTGTAAGTACACAATTAGATGTATATCATGCTATAGTAAGATGCTGCTTTGCCGATAACAATGCCATACATATATACTTTTACACCTGTGATTTTATTTAAATTCAATTCAACACATATTTATTGGGCAGTTTATGCTTGAGTGCTATGCTGAGTGCTAAGGATGCAAGAATGAATAATACATGGTCCCTGCACTTGAGAAAATCACAATGTAGTGGGTAATACAGGTGTAAAACCAAATAAATTATAATAAAATATGATAAATACTTGTAGAACAAAAAAGAAATGGGCTATGGGAGCTCAGAGAAAAGAATCCCTCTCAGGAAGTTACTGAAGAGGTGACACCTAACCTGGGTTTTATAAGGAGAGATTTTTTTTTTCTATTTTAAGCAGTAGGAAAAACACTTACATAAGTCCTGAAATGGAACATTTTTGAACTGTCACGCTACAGTGACACGTACAGCAGAGCGGGAACTTGTGAGTTTAGCACATGAAAAGAACCTGGGCAGAGGGTGCAACGAGTGGAAAGAAAAGTGGTGTTGTTACGAATGGACAGTGAGCGCACGCTGTGCGTAACTTCGTATGCCAGGAGCCGGAATGTGGATTTTATTCTGTAGCCACGGGATAGCCAAGGGTGGTTTGAATTAGAAAAGAAACAGAATCATTTGTTTAAAGGTGATCATCCTGCTGAAAGGATTAGAGAAAAGCTGTGACAGGAGACTGCTGTAATAATTTGAGAAAATGATGAGGAGAGACTTGAAATAAGACCATGACAGTGAAGATAAGAATAGAAGCCAGACTTGAGAGACATTTTTAAAGAAAAATCAAAAAGATTTGGCGAGTAATTAAATTTGAGTCAGTGAGAGCGGGCAACGTCCAAGGGATAATCAAAGTTTTCATCTTCGAAGAATATAAAATGAATGCTGACCTTCTTGACAAAAGGAAAAGACATCAGTCAGAGAATATTTTCAAAATACTAAATTTAATTCAGTTTTGTGCATGCTTCATTTAAGGCACTTGCAAGACATGCGTGTAGTTTGTTGGTTAAGCATCGGAAGTATAGCCTGGTTCTCAGGAGGACAATTGTGGCTGAAGGTGGAGACTGCAGATTTATCTGCTTGTGGAGTGGAGTGTCAGTCATAGGCATGGATCAAGTCCTATGAGCGATGCACCTTAGGTACCTCCACATACACTCTTACACTCATCTGTCCGGGACTCTCGGCTACTCACCACCCTGGCCGTTCAAGCCACTGCTACAGTGATCAGTGCTGTGTGGACTCTGACCGTCTTTGTGCAGAGGCACCTCAGGCCCACACCTTGTACCTTCTCCCTCTTGCCTCAGGTCACCTGCCTTTGCCACTGTGATGTGACATGCAAGGGATCTTCTTGGCATCTTTGCATGCACAAACTAGAAGTGGAGGGGACTTAATATGATATGGGATGATCAAGGGAAGTCAGGAGCCAGCAGATAAATTATTTTCTCTTCCTCCCCCAAATGGACTTCTATTAGTTCATACAGACTCTAAGAACATGGCCTTAGGTAATCTAGCAAGGAGTTACATTTGATAACAATAGGTGTTTCCAGCATAGATGCAAACTCCTCATCCTGTTTCTCCATCCTTCCTTATGTCACTACTCCTTTATCTCATTCTTGCTTTCTTAGGATTCTATTTCCCAATGAAACAGTGTTAGAAATTCATGAGAAATAGAAGTGGGAGGAACCGGATGTCCTGATCCAAGTGCCTTTATTTGATGCTGCGCTTAAGGGGGGCTGAGTTGGGCTTGACTGCAGCTCCGAGGGAAGGCAAAAGTGGGGTTTTTAAAAGAAAAAGTGCAGGGTTTGTGAGGGGTTAGGGGAGGGGTTAGTCTCTTGCTCTTCCAGGCGGGTGCCTCAGGGTTCCAGGATGTGAGCTGGGACAGTGGATCAGGTAAAGGGCCAGGATGTGCTCTGGTACAGGGGGGTCAGTCTGACCTCCGGCCATTGTGGCTTGTGCCAGTTGTCTATTGTGAGCACTGGGAGGGAGTTTCAATTAAGCCTCAGGCTATCCATTGAGTTGGGATAACTGAGTTACGAGCAGTCCAGTGGGTCGGAAAACTGGCCTGACTGGGTCATGAGCAGGGATCTGGTCTGACCCTTTCAAACAGTGCTTGAGACTATCAAAGCATGCTCTTTACAGAAAGGAGATTATAACACTGGAAAAGTATATTTTCTCTGGGACCAAATGGGAGCGACAACCCACTGAGTAATTTGAATGTGTAAAGTTTAATCGAAATAATTATTGTAACAGGGACTTAGAGTAATAAAGAATTGATGAGGAAGAAGTAAAGAGAATTCTCACAAATATAGGAATAGCAGATATAAAAAGGATCTACCCAAGGTTGAGGTCCTTTAGGCTGAGATCAACATCCTGTGGAGCAGGCACAGCACTGGCTGGTGGGGTGGCAGAGAAGTTGCCATGGTACCATATTAGTGGAACTTTCCAGAAATTTGTCCTATAGGGTGCTGTAAAAAGCTGTACACAGGGAGATGCCTCAACAGAAAACATAGCCAGGTGGATCATGGTATTGTAAAAATGTGTAGAGAATGATGAGCTACCGTAAAAGAAACATGGAGAGAAGGATGCTAGAAAAACCTAGGAGATCAGTTTTGAGAAATAAGATGTGGTTAACAGTTTAGTGACTTTGGAGAACTGAAGGAAGATGAAGACGGAGTGAAAGCCCTTGAATTTGTAAATGTATAGCTTATCAATGACATAAACAAGTGATGTGTCAGTAAATGATTTAAGGAAGCGACTACTTGGATGTCACAGAAGCAGAGATACTCAAGAGATTGGGGACAAATGGGAAGTGTAGTAATATGAATGATAAGTAATAGAAAACACTTATGTGTTATTGTTGTTGCCATTTATTAAATAAAAAAACACCTTTGGTATATTTTTGAATGGAAAAGAAAAGCATGAAGAAATCAAAGCTGGAGCAGTGAGAACCTCATGTAGAGGAAATGGCAAAGCCTTAAATGGAAAAAGGGATCCCTTTTCTGAGACAACACGGGAAGGGAGGGTAATAACGACACACTACACTGAAGGCCTGAGCCTATGGAAAAAGCTCAAGGCTATAGTTAGAAGACCTGGGACATGACTGTTTTCCTTCCTAGTCATGGACAGTGGGCCCTAGACAAGTCACACCTTCACTGTGTCTGTTTTCTACATGTTAAATGTATGTAGATTGGTGATATGAACCCAATACTATCTAGCATCCTCTTGAGAACTATTGTTCCATAGCCATGTTAGACTCTCAGTTTTACAGCTGGAAACTAAGGAGCCAAAGCTAATTATTTACCCCAGCTTATCCTGAAAGTCAGTGATAAATCTGCGAGATGCACACAGAACTAGAGCATTGAGACACAATGTGCACAAAGTGTTTTGTTCAAAATCAATTTTATGTGAAGCACCTGAACAATCCAGCACATGAAATGTTAGAGTAGTGCATCAAACATGTCTGTAACTCAGAAATGCAACACCGCTGGAATACAGTCTAGCGTAATGACAGACTACTCAGTAAGTATGATGTACATGTGGAATACAAATCAGGTCTCAAAAAGAAGCAAGTTGTAGGATTTATACCAAGGATAAGAAAGGGGGAAGAGAGTCAAAAGGAACTTACAAGTGTCTGAGGCAACTGTAACCAATTCTTAGAAATAATAATTTCAGTAGTTTCATAATTAATTGTAATGCAGAGGGACTCCAAGGAATTTCCTCTTGCAGCCTCTGCATATGATGGGCAAAGATCCTCAAATTCTGGGCTTCTCAAACTTTACTGGGCAAGCAAATCACCTACCAATCTAGTTAAACATGTGGATTCTGATTCAGTAGGCCTGAGCTAGGTGTGGGGCCCGAGATTCTGCCGTTCTCACAAGCTCCAACAGAAAGACCCCACGTAGAATAGCGAGGATCTAAGAAATGACAGTTGGCCAAACTGAAGGGAAAAAACTACAAAGCCGTACAAAAAGCATTGGAAAAATTCCCAAGGCATACACTAATCTCAGAGGCTCAAAGGAGATTTTTTTTTAATGCATCATTTATATTTCAGCATTAGTTTTCAAATCTTTCTTATAGTTGCCTTTAAAAAATAAATAGCTATGCTTGAAGCAGATTCTTGAACATAAGTGACCATCTAGATAAGTCTTTCACATAATTTTCTTTGCAAATCAACTGATACCAGATAAACCTGAATGACTAAAAGAAAGACGATCCTGAGGGACTATTACAGACTGAAGATGACTAAGGAGAAATAATTAAATGTATTGTGGGAATCTTGAACAGAAAAAAGACATAAATGGAAGAAATCTTGAATTTCACATAAAGCCTATAGATTATATAATAATATTGTAACAGTGGTAGTTTTCTAATAGAAAAAAATATATACTGTGTATATTCAAGAGTATTAGAGGGAGTGGTATGGGGGAATAACATAACTGTACAATTTATGAGTTTTCTAAGTGCCAAATTAGTGCCAAATTAAGTTTACTAAAAACTAAACTTCTGCCCTGAGTGGTGTGGCTCAGTGGGTTGGGCATCATCTCTCACACTGAAAGGTCACCAGTTCAATTCCCAGTCAGGGCACATGCCTAGGTTGTAGGCCAGGTCCCCAGTTGGGGCATGCAAAAGGCAACCAATTGACGTTTTTCTTGCACATTGATGGTTCTTTCCTTTTCTTCCTCCCTTCCTCCCTAAAAATAAATAAGTAAAATATTTTTAAAAATTAATAAAAAATGTAAAACCAAATCCCTGTGCCCTATTCTAAACCTATGGAACCAGAATCTTTAGAGAGATGAAGAATGTGAATTTGCAACACATTTCCAGGCAATACTTTGCCCACTAAAGTTTAAGAACAACCTACAACATAGCTTCTCCTGAATCAGTCTTGCTGTAATCCTACCTGTAAGGTAGAGAGGGAGAGTGGGCAGTTACAGAAGAAAGAGCTACTCTAGCATCTTGGTTATACACTGCAGAACGTGTCCAGTCCTCTCATTTTAGGTTGTCCACCCACCGCCTCCTCCCCTGCACTGGTGCCATATTCTAAAGCAGTCTCATGTGTCGTTGGACTGAAGATTTTACCTTGTCAGAATCTATCTGATGTTTTGTTAACTTACATAAAAGCCTGCCTGCAATTTTATAGGAAGGTGAAATCTGCTTTAGAGTATATTGAGACTCTAATAAAATACACTTTTAAAAGACTCTGCAATACAGGAAGCCTGTGTGTTGAAAAGAAATGTTGGCTTTCCTGAAGTTGGATCCATATCAATCAAAAATCTGATGCTTAACACTGCTATGTCAGTCATTTGCCACAGTGCTGTGCCATTCATACTGTTAAATGAACATTTTCATTTCCCCAAGGAGTGATCTGCTGTCCATCCCTGTAATATGGAGCATGGTTCCCAAGCTATTTACATCAGCACTGCTACCTTGCAATGGACCTATTTTACTAGTTTACATAAAATGAAGGATGCTTTTAAATCAACTAGAAAAGAACAAATCAACGGGCTGCTTGTGATGAATCGGAGAGATGGTGTGACAATGAGAAGATGCATCAGGCATAAGAGGAACATTATGGACACCAACTTTAATAATGTATAGTATACATTTAAACAGCCTTATTTGGAAAAGATCCACATTGACTCTATGCATCCAAAGGGTGATTTAGAGGGGTTTTTCTTGTGCATTATGATTATGTGACTAGAAGCAGAAAACGATATTTGTAGTTTCAATCATCTAATGAGGTCTGTCCTAAAATGTAGATCTTTTAAAGTGCACTTTTTGGAGAGATATTTATATGAATTTTTATGAGCTTTAATGTATAGATTTAGAAGCTAGTTTGTTTTTTCTTCAAATGAAGGATATTGAATAATTTTTGTGTAAATTATCTTCCTTTTTCACTCCATAAATATCTTAAATAAGTGACAAATTTGTAAATAGAAAGGAATGGATTTTCCTCATTGTTTTTCTATGGCGACTGAGCAGAAACCAATGTTATAACAAGGGAAAATTACTCTGAGAAATGTTTGGAAATCAAATTTCCCCAAAGCAAGAGAAAAATATTTGTATAGAGTCAATCATTCCTACTCGCATAGATTAAATATGAAGACGCTAAATAATTGGTTCCTCGTGTATTTTATTTTTCTTCACCGTATTGACTTACCAAATGAAACAAAAACTAGGCGGCGTCTGTGCGGGTATATAGACATGCCCAATGCAAACACACATGGATGTACTAGAGTGAAAGCTTTACCGTATCCTCATTATTCAGGTAAAGAACAAGCTAAAGAGCAGCGCCAACATGCTGTAAATCCTCAAGGCTGACAGAGAGGCGGTTATGACAGCTTTCACATTATCTTATTGCAGAATCGAGGCAGTAGTCACAGCTGGCTCATATGTCAAAATGTGTCAGGACTTAAATGGTAAAACAGGAGTGCAACAGCAATTGGCTTTTCAATCAATAACACAATCAATATATTTCACAGATATTTTCCCATATCTAAATTACTTTGCAGAGATGAGGGAGCCCGACCGAGTGTTTATAAATCAATACAACACACAGCTAAAGGACATCTGCTCCTGTTCTTTTACTTCAAGGTGCTGTTTGCCTTTTCTTTCCAACTCTCTTCTTTCCAACTCTCTTCTTATTTAAAAATGTACTTTTGAGGACAAACAGCCCTCTTGTGCACACAAATCAGCTTCCTGCTGTATTTTGTGCACATGATGTTTTTTAATAATTTCGTGCTTGAGCATTCAACTAAGTGGAAGGACAGCTTTTCTTAGCTCAGAATGCTTTGACGGTTCGAATTAATAAAGTAGCTTTCAAATTTCAAGTAATATATGCTACATAAACTTCAAATAAATAATATCAAAGTACAGCATCCAGACTCACGAGTTGAAATAATAACCCAGGGCATTATTTTTTTCCTCACATGGAACAATATTCTTGCTGAAAATCATATATTGTGTTTGTGCAGATATGTCACAAATGAGAAAAATGTTGTCCTCTACAAATCCATCCCCTTTACAGAAAGATATGATGGGGACAAAAAAAATGTACAATTTAATGCAAAACTCTAATACTGACATATAATTTTATTTCCATCCTGTATATCAAAATGAGGTGAAGTGTGAAGTATGGTTTAACGAAAGCTGCGGTATTTTGAGTTAAAACTGCCATATCTATCAATGGCCTCTATAACACAAAGTAATATTATGTTTCACACTGTCAGTGCTTCTTTAAAAACAGAAGGCCGTATTGTGTTACAAGTGGAATGCAAATTAAATACATCAATCCGTATACTTTTCCTAAGCTTGTGTTGCTGAGAGAAACATTTTCCAAGTAGCTTACACAGAAACACAGGCAATTGAGGTGTTAGGGTACGGACATACTTCTCTGTGATTTAGGGACATGATTGAAAAATGGGGCATGGAATGGAAGATGCTCTTTCTTAATCCAAGTTCATTTGTGGGTTTTTTTTTCTCTGTATAGTTATAAATAAGAGTATTTGCTGTTTATTCCAATGACTAGATTGACTGGTTTGCCTGTCAAGTGGGCCATGCTTTATGAATATATGCTTTGACTGAATATGGCTTGCGCTATCAAAATTCCATGTCTTTTTTTTTTCAATCTGCTACAAAACCCTTCAATTTGTGAACCTCCTGAATTTGCCATTGTGGCAAGGCCCGTTTGAAATCCAGCCCTTTTGTGAAGCCTGTCTCATCCTCCAATCAGAATTAGACGCATCTCTTCCAAGTCTGTACATCATGTTTCTCGTGATGCAAGAGGTAACTTAAGTGCCGCCTATTGTTTTCGTATTCGTGTGTGAATGATTACTTCCCCAAGAGTACGATATAAAACTCTCATGTTTGGGACTTGCCTTGGCCACTTTTTGATTTCCTACTTCGGATCAAATATCAAGTTGCTTCATTTATTTTTCTTTGAAGAAGTGTGTGTTCAAGGTATTCAACATCATTTATAGGAAACAACACAAAAGGATGTTAAGCTCCTAAGAAAAATTAAATCTCATTTATTTTCTTCACTTAAATACTCATGAGCCCCTCCTTTTATAATAGGCACTGGGATATAGCACTGACCAAAACAGACAGAAATCCCACCTACATTTTATTTACATTTGGGCAGTAATGAAAAAAAAAAGTGAACTAAGCCACGATGTATATCATTTTTATACAATATTTTTAAACATTTAAGACAAAATTTAAGGCCCACATATTGTCACAGTTTTTTCATGATTATTTCCTATGTGATATTTGGTACATACTTGCACTTTAAAAAAATCATTCCTTGTTTATCTAAAATTCAAATTTAACTAGGTGTTCTGTATTTTTGGAGAACCCTAACTTAAGTGCCACTTAATAAATTGATAACTGACTTTATTAGCTATATTAATATACTATTAATGCCAACATTTAAATGCTGTTTTATTTTTATTTATTTTAAAATATTTTAAAAATTACATTCAACATACAATATGATATTAATTTCAAGTATACGACGTACTGATTAGACATTTATATTACCTACAAAGCAATCACCCCAATATCTGTAGATGCTACCTGACACCATACACAGTCATTGCAGTGTTGTTGACTGACCCCTGTTCTGTGCATTACGTTCCCATTGCAGTTTTTCTGAATGACAATTTAAACATCTTACTCCTTGTCCCCTTTTCACTCATGCCACCAGTCCCCCTTCATCTGGCAAACATCAAAATGCTATCTGTATCTGTGAGTTTGTTTCTGTTTTGTTTGTTTATTGTGTTTGTTAAATTCTCTATATAAGTAAAATCATATGGTATTTATCTTTCTTTGTATAACTTATTTCGCCTAGCATAATACCCCCCAGGTTCATTCATATTGTTGTGGATGACAAGACGTTTTTTCTGCCCATAGATACCTGGTATGAGCTACAAGGTGATCTGCAGAGGTTTGCCACTTGTGCTGGGCTTGAAAATGCCTGGGAGAGACTAAGCTGAGAACTGAGGCTGCTGTCTCTAGTGCCAGGCTTGGGGACACTTAGCAAGAGGTATGAGGATTTCCTAGGCCAGGTGCTGCTTGTTTGGGTTTTGTGAACCTTTGAGAGATTTTAGGAAGTCCATAGCATGAGCCAAGACCAGCCATTTGTACAGAAAAGCCACC
This sequence comes from Desmodus rotundus, assembly GCF_022682495.2. Classification (NCBI taxonomy): domain Eukaryota; kingdom Metazoa; phylum Chordata; class Mammalia; order Chiroptera; family Phyllostomidae; genus Desmodus; species Desmodus rotundus. The sequence goes on along the minus strand of NC_071399.1, from coordinate 69,929,916 downwards.
TGAAGCAGCTGGGTGAGTACACAGTTTGAATGGGGTGGGATCTCAGAGAATCACTAGAGCAAGGCAAACACTGTTAGCTAAATTGATGGACACTCAGATATGGTGCCTGCCTGTGCCTGTAGGGGGTAGGCTCAGCAAAGGAACAATGGCTTCTACCAGCATGTCTGTCTGGGAGAAAGCTGCTTCTACAGCCCTCACCCTGAAGCCAGATAATTCAGTTCTCCCTGTATGTTCTTCATGCTTTTTGAACTGCTGTTCCAGTGTTGGAGCTCAGTCCAGTGAATCCGTCAGTAAGTCTGTGCAAAGGCCTTTTAAAAGGAATGCCTGGGATTCTAGAAGCCCTCTGTTCCACTCAGCTGCTATTCCTGCTGATTTTCACAACCAAAAAATTGTGGGAACTTCTCTTCCTGACACTGGAACCCTGGGCTGGAATTTGTATGCCCTTCCTCCTCAGAGGGGAACTCTGCAGCCAAGATATTTTCCAGAGGTTTCTTTTTTCTTTTTTAAAATTCTCACACAAGGATATTTTATCATTGCTTTTAGAAAGAGGAAAGAGGTGGGGGAGAAAGAAAGGGGTGGAGGGGGGAAGAGAGAGAGAGAGAGAGAAAGGAGTGGGGTGGGGAGAGAGAGAGAGAGAGAAAGAAACATCAATTGGCTGCCTCTTTTATGCTCCCTGACTGGAGATTGGATCCACAACCTAGATGGGGAATGGAACCCACAGCCTTTCAGTGTATGGGATGATGCTTCAACCAACTGAGCCACCAGGGCAGGGTGCCTCTGGAGATTTATCACCATATATGGACATGGGACCAGTTTGTTCCATTTCTCTGACCTTCCTATGAGTCTCCACGTGGCTTCTTTACATCCTGAGTTATAGTTCTGTTCAGCTAGATTTCAGGTGGTTTTCAATCAATGATGGTTGTTCTGCGGTTTTGTTGTAATTTCAGTTTGATTTTGGGAGGAGAGTACAATGTTTACCTACTCCACCATCTTGATGAGAAATTAAATGAACCTATAATATCATAATAGCATGTAGAGAATAATGTTATTTTTATTTTTTAAACAAGGAATATACATACATATATTATATGTATACATATTTGGTGCACCACAGAAATAATTAGAATGAACTCAATATTATTATTTTTATTTCTTGAATCTTTCACTAGAGACAGTCAATGCATTTTTGAATACTTGTTTCTCAAATAAAACTCTATAACAATTAATATATGAATTCACTTTATAGCAAATTGGAAATTTTCTCTTATAGAGAGGTTGGTAGCTTTATGATGTTTTCAAGTTTGACTAATCACTTAATAGCAACAATAACAACACCAATGACTAACATTAATTCAGTGCATACTATGTACCAAGCAGGCACTTTGTACCAAAATCAAATATAACCTCAGTTTAGATGGTAGAGTGTTTGTCTACTTTGGCATTCTGCTAAATGTGTATGTGCAAAAACTGAGGCAGAAAACATTCATGGTCAGGGATGAGGGCTCTGAAATGCTATGGTGTCTTCAGCCAAAAATGTAAGATAGGAACATTCTAATGAAGAATATAAATCTGACAATAAGCAGTACTTTTGCTGGGATGCACACAAGGGAATAAAGGAGAAATTTCTTCATTAGGCATTTAGAATTACATACAGAAATAATGTTTATAAAATTATCCATAAACCTTACTTTCCATGAAATTCCCTGTAAATTTTCAAATGAGCAGTCTCGAAGTCCTTCCCCTCCCCCTCACTGTTTGTGTACTTGCGGTGGTAACAAATATTCTTAAACATAGTGAGGTAAACCTAAGAATGGATATTAAATTAATCCAGGACACAAGTTCATGCCTTCACATTAGCTGCAGAGTGATTCAGGCACAAACAAGTTTTGAATTACCCCTGAGGAAGCCAGGCAGAGTAGCAAGTCTTGGATTGCTCTTGAAGACATCGACAAATATAAATATTTATATTAAGTTTTTAAAACATAATGAAGACCCAGTTTGGTATCTCATTATCAGAAAACTTAATACAAAGTGAAACAGTTCAGAGGGTTCAAAAATATTAATTGATAATGATAAAGAAGAAAGGTGATTGATTAATGATAGATTCAATTTGATTCAAGGGCAACAAATACATGAAAGTTTTAAGTAGCAACAAAGAATTGTTTTGTTGACAGTCATGCAAATAAGCATCGACCCATATGCTCAGAACCCAAAATAAAATTAGTGTACTTTGTTCACATTACCTGTCAGCTTGGGTTTTATAATAAGTTACATTTTGTCGGACCTCAGAGAATACTGGTTGCTGGAGGCAGCTTGTCTTCGTTTGCCCTGGGATTACTAGAACACTGCAAGAGTGTGGTTGAATGGAAGGCTGAAGCAATGGCATTTGTAACTTAATTTGGGCAACACACATTTAAGGAACCAAATATAACTCTCATGGTCTAATAATTCTTGAAAACTCTGAAATGCTGGTTTAACAGTCTTGTTGTATGCACTTGGAGACATAAAGTTCTTAAATATTTTAATTATGTAACATGTCAAGTATGTGTAAAGATACAGGGGCACCTATCTACCCAACAAATAGGTTAACATTTTGTCATCTTTGTTTCAGAATTTAGTTTTTAAGAAATAAATATTAGAGATGCCTTTGAATAATCCTTTTTATTGTATTCCACTTCATTCACTCCTAAAATACCCCAAATACACCGAATTAGATGTATATTGTCCCTTTAACATGGTAAACTATTGCTATGAAATTGCATTTTCCTATATAACAAGTCAATTTTTAATATTTTAATTTTCATAATTATATCATTGCAACATGATTTTCCCAAGGAAAAAATGCAGTAGAGGTTTATCATATTGATTTTTGTACAACTTGTATATTACATTTGCTGCTGAATATTCCAATGATTATACAATTTATTCATGCATTCTCTCATCAAGTGACATGTTAAATTGTTTGTTTTGCTAAAAAAAAAAATGCTACAATCAACTCTTCTTGCACAGGTTTCTTTGTACATATGCGAGTGTTTCTTAGAATATATAACTCAAAGACATTACTTAATTTATGTGCATTTTCAATTTTGCTAGCTATTGCTAAAATGTCTTGTTATGAAACCTTACATATGCTGTTTGCAGAATCAAATTTTGTATGTTTTAAAAATATTTAAAAAACTTTTTATGTACTTTATTTCTTCACTCTATTGGGAAGTTATGTTTGTACATGGTTTCTTATGAGTATTAGTTAACATATTTTTTAAATAAATGATTTGCCAATTGTACTATTGCAATTTATTGAATATTACATCATTTGCCATGGCCAATGTGGCTCAGTTGGTTGGGCATTGTCCTGCAAAGTGAAATGTCGCTGGTTCAATTCCCAGTCGGGTCACATACTTGGGTTGCAGGCTGGTCCCAGTTGGGATGTGCTAGAGACGACTGACCGATGTTTCTCCCCCTCTTTCTCCTTCCCTTCCCCTGTCTCTAAGAATAAATGAATACAATTTTAAAGAAAATTAAATGAGTAGTACACATTTCCTTGCAGTGCTGTAAACACTTTTGCATATAACAAGTATGCGTACATGCATACATACATACCTATACATGCGTATAAATAAACATAAAGCATATACTATAGCAATTTAAATAAAAAGGATTGATATGGGGAGAAACAAATAAATAATAGAAAATATTGACTTGCCCATATGTGTTATATATTCCAGTATCTTTTGTTATTTTATGTTTTTCCCTATACCAATACATTTTTCTTTAACTTACTGAAGTTTTTCTCTGCCTAACTTATTTCACTTACCATAATACCCTCTAGATCCATTCATGTGGTTGCAAATGTATACACATACACACACACACACAGTGGAATATTAAGCAGCAATAAAAAAGAATGAACTCTTGTCATATATACACACACACACACACATTGTATATATAGACACACACATATATATATCCATTTGTCTACTTATGGACAACTAGGTTGCTTCCATGTTTTGGTGATTGTAAATAATGCTACAGTGGACATAGGGGTGCATATATCCTTTTAAAATTTCCTTTGGATAAATTCCCAGAAGAGAAATTTCTCAGTTGTATGGGATATCTATTTTTAGATGTGTTAGTAAACTCCATACTGTTCTCCATAGGGACTGCAGCAGTTTGCAGTCCTACCAATAGTGCCCAGGGTTCCCTGAAAAAGACTGGCGGGAGCAGAGACAAAGGGATGGTCACCGGAAGGGAAAGGGTGGGGACTGGATGAAAAGGAGAATGTGGACAGTAATACTGTGGTAAGTTTATACTGTGTCAGATGATTGCTAAAATTAATGGGGTGATCATATTGTGAGGTATAAAAATGTGGAATCACTATATGGTACATCTAAAACTAATATAAGATTGTTTACCAACTATACTTATATAAAAATAATAAACTTAAAAAATTAGTGTAGTTTTATCATTTGTCTGTACAGCTAGTTGATAGAATCCCAATAGTATTACTAGTATATTTCTTTCTTTTCTCTTTCTCCCTTCCTCTTCCTTATATTCCTTTTCTCTTCCTTTTTCATTTCTTTTAAATTTCCTCCTTTTTCTGCTTTTCTCACCGAGCTTCCTCCTACCCTTTCTCTGCTATCTCCTCCTTATCTCTACTTCCTCAAAATTATTGTGGCTGTTGTTGGTGCTTTATTCATCTTAAAAATTTGGAAATTTTATGAAATCTCATTAGAATTTGGTTCACTTTCATTTGGGAATGTGTTAATTTATTACATAATAAATCTTCCTATTTAAAAACATAATCTGTCTCTGACTTTATATATGTATTTTCATATTTTTAGAAGGTCATATTTTTTCTTTTGTAGTCTTGTAAATGTTTTGTAGGATTTATCCCAAAATATGTTCCAAATGTTATTTTTATTTGGCTACTGAAATTTAAATACTCTTTATTACACATTCAAAATTGTTTTTTTGAGAATATAGTAATGTTTCTATTTTTATATAGTGAGTTTTTTTAGGTATTTTTTGAATTTTTACAAGTTCTGATAGGTTGTCTAAAGGCCATTGAATAGTTTTTCTGATATTATATGGATAGTAAATAATGAAATTTGTTACCATCTTTATAATCTTTATATATCACTGTTTTCTTGCTTTATTTCATTGCCTAGAAATTCAAAAGCAATGTTGACTAAAAATAGTGATGGTAGATATTTATTCTGATTTTGAAAGATATTAAGTCTAAACTTTCGCCATTAATAATGTTATTGTTTGTTAGATTCCGTTTTTCAGTTTTTCATTTTCAACTGCAAGTTTTACGTATATACAATAGCATATGGGTTTAACATTTTGGGGTATTTACTGAGAAAATGATTTTTCTAAAATCATTAATTTAATAAAAATTGACAAATTTATATTTATGTTTACTTATATAATTTCAAAGAAAAACAGTTATTACATTTTTCAGTTTAAAAATAACTGATTCACTGAATTATTTTACATATATCTATATTTTGAGACCTATTATCTTTTATATTTCATACTTTTCCTCTTATTGTATCAATGTCATATTATTGTCTTAAAAATACTTACATTGTTTTTTCTTTTTATATTCACTATAAGTTTTTTATGCAATAAGTGTTATCTGTATTCTATTTTCTTTAAAATAATTCATAAATTCATCTGGGTCCAATACATTATTGTGGGTAGAATTTTAACTATGGTTTTAGTTTCTCTAATGGCTATGGGCTTGACTCTCCAGCTATACCTTTTTTTTCTAGAGTCAACATCTGCGCTTTATGTATTTCTAGACAAATGCCCATTTCTTCTGAGATTACAAATATGTGAGTATAAATGTTTCATAATACCCGAAATGATACTAAATTCTCTACTATAGGCAGTGTTATACTCTGTGGCAGGGAATACCTGATGCTAACCTTCTTGCAGGTAATTTGCATACATGTGATATGTTTTGACCAATGAAGTTGGGAAACATTATATTCACAATTTCTGGATCTAACTCTGAAATATCCTACCATATTGTTATCATCATTTGCTTTGTTTTCAATCAAATAAAATGGATGCAGCAAAGCAATCTATGGGAGGTGAAGGCCAAAAGATGAAAGATTCACTGTGATACATATAGATATAAATTTATTTTATATATCCTCCTTGTGATTTATTCTGTATCCAGGATCTAAAGGTTCTTGCCTATGTTTAATTTTGTGACCGAATTTTAAGTTAGCACTTTGAGGAGGACTATCCATGATAGGCACATTAGTTAATTAGAGAGAGAGAATGATGAGATACAATCACTATCATCCCTTTTTTCTTTTTACACCACTGAGATTTTCAGTTTTTGTTTTCGTTGTTCATATAGGTGTGTATAACAGTTAGAATGAGCAATTCTGATTAATAAACTATTTAAAAATATTCCTCTTATTGTTGCATTGTTATCTTGTAACTAATCTTGTGAAACTTTTTTCTATTTTATTCTAGAAAGTCCAATTTTGGTTTGATTATCTCACTTTCCATTCTTTCTTACTACTAAATTAATATTCTCTTTTCTACACTGTTTGAGATTACTTTATTACATATTTTCTAACTTCTCAAGCCAATCACTCTATTAATTTTGTCTGTATTTTTTCTAAAATATGAATTTGATGCCACTAATGTTCCTGTAACAACTGCTTTAGCTAAACCCTACAAGGTTTATTTTACTTGAAATAGTTTATCATCCTTTTTTAATATTTGATGAGGATTCTTATAATTTCTTAAATGATTTATTTAGAGTGAATGTATTTTCAATAAATGCTATTTTTAATTACTCTTGTTATTGATTATGGCTCAATGTCATTGTAGTCATACATTGACTTATTCTTGGGTATTTGCTGATATAAAATTTTGCCATAGTACCTGGCCTTTTGACATTTTTGTTAAAAATCCATGTGCTTGAAAGAATGTGAAGTAATTTTTTTAATTAACTAATATTTCATTTTTTGTTGTTATTCTATTATAGTTTTCCCAATTTTTCCCCCTTTGCCCTTCTCTGCCCATTCTAACCCCACACCCACAGTCAAGTCCCACACACATTGTTCATGCCCATGGGTCATTCAGGCATGTTTTTTGACTAGTCCCTTACCCTTCCGTCCACCATTATCCCTCTTCCCCATCCCCTCTGGTCACTGTCAGTCTGTTCCTTGTTTCCATGCCTGTGGTTCTATTTTGTTGGTTAGTTTATTTTGTTCATTAGATTCCTCTAGATGAGATCATTTGGTATTTGTCTTTCACTGCCTGGCTTATTTCACTTAGCATAATACTCTCCAGTTCCATCCATGCTGTCTCAAAAGGTAGGAGTTCCTTATTTCTTTCTCTTGTATAGTATACCATTGTGCAAATGTACCACAGTTTTTTTATCCGCTAATAGTGATGGGCACTGAGGCTGTTTCCAGCAACTGGATATTGTAAATGGCACCGCTATGAGCATGGGGTTGCATAGGTTCTTTTGAATTAATGAATCGGGATTCTTAGGTTATATTCCCAGGAGAGGAATTGCTCAGTCAAAAGGCAGTTCTCTTTTTTTTTTTTAGTTTTTTGAGGACATTCCATACTGTTTTCCACAGTTGCTGCACCAGTCTGCATTCCCACCAACAGTATTCTAGGGTTCCTTTCTCTCCACATCCTCAGCAGCACTTGTGTTTTGATATATTAATGCCAGGCATTTTGACAGGTGTGAGGTGATATTTCATTGTGGTTTTAATTTGCATCTCTCTGATGACTAGTACTGTTAAGCATCTTTTCATATGGGCCATCTGTATGTCTTTGGAGAAGTGTCTATTCAGTCCCTTTCCCCATTTTTAATTGGATTTTTTTTTATCTTCCTAGTGTTGAGTCGTATGAGCTCTTTATATATTTTGGAAATCAAACCCGTGTCCAAAGTATCATTGGCAAATATGTTTTCCCATAAGATCAGTTCCCTCTCATTTTGATGACGGTTTCTTCTGCCGTGCAGAAGCTTTTTAATTTGATGTAGTCCCATTTGTTTCTTTTTTCCTTTATTTCCCTTACCCTAGGAGATATAGCAGCAAAAATGTTGCTGTATGGGATATATGAAATTTTATTTCGTATGTTTTCCTCTAGGACTTTTATGGTCCTAGAGGAAAGAAAACAAGAAAGTCTAGGACTTTCACAACTTATATTTAAGTCTTTTATCCATTTTCACTTTATTCTGGTGTATGGTGTAATTTGGTGGTGTAGTTTCTTTCTTTTTTTTGTTTTTTTGCATGTACCAGTCCAGTTCTTCCAACATCATTTATCGAAGAGGCTATTTTTATACCATTGTATGCTCATACCACCCCCTTTGTCAAATATTAATTGACCATAGAGACTTGGGTTTATTTCTGGGTTCTAATTCTGTTCCATTGATCTATGTGTCTGTTCTTATGCCAATACCAGACTGTTTTGATTACAGTGGCCTTGTACTATAGTTGGATATTGGGTATTGTGATCCTTCCTACTTTGTTCTTCTTTCTCAAAATTGCTGAGGCTATTCGAGGTCTTTTGGGGTCTGATATAAATTTTTGAAATATTTGTTCTAGACCTGTGAAATGTGCCATTGGTATTTTAATAGGAATTGCATTGAATCTATGGATAGCTTTGGGTAGTATGGACATTTTATGATGTTAATTCTTCCAGTCCATGAACATGGCATATGCTTCCATTTATTTGTACCTTCCTTAATTTCTTTCTTCAGTCTTGTGTAGTTTTCTGAGTACAGGTCCTTTACCTCCTTGGTTAATTTTCATCTTCAGTACTTTATTTTTCTTGTTGCTATAGTAAATGGGACTTCTTTCCCTAGGTTCTCTTTCTGATACTTCATTGTTGGTGCACAAAAATGCCATCAATTTCTGCATATTGACTTTATATCCTGCTATTTGCCAAATTCACTTATTAGGTCGAGAAATTTTTTGGTGGAGAGTATAGGGTTTTCTATGTACACTATCTTGTCATCTGCAGATAATGACAGTTTTACTTCCTCCTTTCCAATTTGGATGTCTTTGATTTATTTTTCCTGTCTGATCACTATGGCTAAAACTTGCAGGAATACATTGAATAAAAGTGGTGAAAGTGGACACCCTTCTTGTTCCTGATCTTAGGGGAGAACTTTTAGTTTTTGCCCATCGAATATAATGTTGGCTATAGGTTTCTCATATATGGCCTTTATTATGTTGAGGAATTCTCCCTCTATTCCCACTTTGCTGAGTGTTTTTATCATAAATGGGTGCTGGATTTTATCAAAGGTTTCTCAGCATCTATTGTTATGATTATATGGTTTTTGTCCTTCATTTTAATTATGTAGTGTATTACATTTATTGATTTGTGAATACTGTCAAACTGAACTCTCCACTCTATGCGGTCTCCAGCCTGCTAGCTCTGCTGGACTGGAGCTGAGAAATCCCTTTGCTGTGCACCTTTCTGATCTCTCTGTCCAGCTGTAGTCAGTGGGAGCAAACTGCATTTTCAGTCTCTTCCTTTTACTGGCAGGGCAGCTACACTTGGGGTTCCTGCCCAACATGCTTCAGCTCCCCTTTTCAAAGGTCTTTCTGGGCACACCCATTGCAGTACTGAGCCACTGTCTGGTTTTCCACACACACACACCACTTCTCCAAAAAGCCAAAAGTCTCTCACAGTCACAAATGGCCATGGCCTGCCTCCGCCTGACCCAGGAGTAGAATCCCTCTCTCTCTCTGACACTCTCCCAGGTGGCATTTGCTGCTGCAGCTACAGGTGTGCTGCTCACTGTGTGTGTGTGTGTAACCTGGATCTGCCTAACTTTGTGTTTACAAGTCACTCTTGGCCCAGGTCTTGGGGTTCTCTTCCCTGGGAGGGGAGGGAGCCCCAAACCTGCAATTTCTGACTAGGCTTTCTGTGGCTGTAGTTTCCACATATGGAGTATTTCCCCTTCAACCTATAAAATCTTGTTACCGCCCATTGTAAGGAGTCTTCTGTTCTCCATGAATTCCAAATTTCTTATCAGCCTGGATTCCATTGAATGTTCAGTTTGTTTGTCAGCAGATCAGCTAAGTATCCGAGTTGGGGATGAGAGCAAGTGGACTCAGCTTTCACCTACTCATCTGCCATCTTCCCAAGTCCCCAAATAATTTCTATTATGATCATTTTTTATTGTTATATTAAAAACTTCTAATATTGATATTCACCTGATTAATCTACCCAGTGATGAAAAAAATCTATGGAAAATTTCTACACTATTTTTAAAATTTTAATTTTCCCTTAGTTAATATTTTTCTTTACTATTTTAATTTCCTATTACTAGGACAATGTAAATTTTAATTATTTTGATTCTTCATGATTATAAATCTTTATACAAATATACAATGACCTCTTTTATTACCACAGTAAGATATTTATATAAAGTCTATTATGTCTTAAGTTAAATTAGCTAAAGTATCTGTCAATAAATATTTTTTTCAATATCTCTTTCCCAAGCTTTTATTTTCAACCTTTTTGAGTCCTTATGTTTGGTCTTATCTTTGGTAAATAGTTTGTTGTTGATATAATTTTGAAGATCTAATCTGATAATATATAGCTTTAGTTGTTGATTTTTAGTAGTTTATATATATTATGATTACCAATATATTTATATTTATTACTAGTATCCTATTTAGCTTTCTACGTGTCCTACTCTTTCATACTTCTCTTTTTTCTTTCTTTTGCCATATTCTAACTGCTTAGGTTTTTTACTTTTATTTTTTCTCTTCCTCTAGTTTAAAAGTTGTATTTCTATTCTTTTACCTCTTCTCTTTATATTTTAAACATGCATGTTTTACTTAAAGTCTAAACTTAAGCTGAGTCTCTTCCTTTCCTTCTGTAGAACTTAAGGTATATTTTTAAAGGAATTAAAGGAGATACAGGAATTTGTGGGCAAGAACAGTTTCTGGGTCTTGGAGAGGGAAAGTTTTCCTTAACCCTACAGAGGTTCTTCTAGCTAATCTAATAATCACATTGACATAAGGCAGATTAACAGGAGAAAAGCAAGTTTAATTTTGTATGTATGCGAACCTCACATACCTTAGAGGTTAGAAAACAGGCAGGAAAAGTTACGTATATATGTCATCTTTAGCTGAGGAATGGGATAGGGAACTGGAGTTTCAGAGGGGAAGAGGGTAATTCACACGACAATAAGAAGAGCAGGTGTTTAGTCATTAGATATTTGCCTTATCATACAGATTGGTCATAAAAATGTGTTTCACGTTATAACTCTAATTATGGACAAAATCTCCAATTTAAATTCTTTAAGGGAGAGATAAAAGTTTCTCTTCAGATCACAGGGTTGTGATTGCCTTTAGCTCACAATAACTCTTATGCCAAAGTGGCACATCTTGAGGAAGTCTGCTTTGGATCCCTTCATTGGTACAGAGAAAGATCTGGGTATGCCTCTCAGAGCAGGAAGGTGTTCCTGGGTCTCGGGGGATGGGAAGAAGACAGATTCCTGTGGTTCCTCTAGCTTCAGGGACCCGGTGCCTGTTACAGAGCCACAGTGAACATACCAACTGCCTTTCTTCCTTCTCAGCCCACCCACCACACTCCACTGGAATGGGTGCAGGAGGATCTCCTAGGCAGACAGAATCATAAACAGGCTCGTAAAAGATTCTCCTCTCTCACGTGGTCGTGGAATCAGCAGACTCACCAGAACTGAGACAGAGGGGAGGGCAGAGGAGAAAGGTATGGCAGTGGTAATTTAGGGGACCCATGGCTGATACCCCTTCTCATGTATTGGCAGCACACAGGCCTCACACTCAGAATGGGGAAACAGAATGGCTGCCAGAGTCATAGAAGTGAAGTTTCCTTTAAAGCCCGAGAAACAGGAATTTGGAGTCAAAGATGAAATAATAACAATGAAAATCTATTTCTTACACATCAGAATTTATGAATTAAAACTCTATTATGCCTAAAATAATTTCTTTAGGAAAAGAGGACACTGTGAAAGGCAAGATAGTGACTTATTATAAAAATCAGCATTTGTTTAATTATATGCAAACCTATTTAATATAATGGTTATTGCTCTCAAAAATAAAGGGAATGATCTTAGAGTTCATGTCATTTAATATTTTTTAAAGATTTTATTTATTTATTTATATTTTTCAAACTTTTTTTATTGTTGGTCAAGTACAGTTTTCTGCCTTTTCCCCCAGCCCTCCCCACCTCCCTCCCCAGTTTTTATTTATTTTTACACAGAGGGGAAAGGAGGGAGAGAGCCGGAGAGAAACATCAATGTGTGGTTGCCTCTCATGCACCCCTCACTGGGGACCTGGACTGCAACCCAGGCATGTGCCCTGACTGGGAATCAAACTGGTGACCCTTTGGTTCTCAGGCTGGCGTTCAATCCACTGAGCCACACCAGCAAGGCCTATTTAGTATTCTGGTTTTGCTGAGGGGATGCTGATCCTCAGAGTGCTGGGTGGCTTGCTCAGGTTTAACTAGTAGGCAGAGGATGAGATTGGACTAAAAGTGTCTTGATTCCAAGTTTCGTATTCTTCCCATAGCCCTCTGCCCCATCTGATAATGCAGCGGGAAGAGGCACTGAAACAGTCACGTCAGAATGGTAACAATTCCCAGCAGTAAAAAGGTTTATAAAGGGCAGAGTATACCCAGAATGTGCTTACAATTAATTATTTGCTGAGTCCAACAACCTGACTACTGAGAACCACTAGGTAATAATATTTCAAAAAAACTATTGTACTGAGTCATCAAACAGCTGCTGTGAATACACATGTAACTACAGTTGTTCTTTCATTTCCTAAATACTACGGGCATATGAAGAAAAATTCCACAAATAGTTCTCTATAATTAACAAGTGTCTTAGAAAGCTACATCAAAAGTATCTGTTCATTTCAAAAAGTGCTTACTGAGTTCTGTGTGAATGCTAGGCTATTTTATACAGTTAGATGGCAAATACCTATCAAGAAGTTTATGCCACTGTCTAACAGACTGAAGAATGAAATAATTATTTTCCTTTCATAATTCTGACAATTTCAAAATTCTCAACAAGTCCAAACATCATTTGACACCAATTGAAGCTAGAAAATATTATATTATGAAAGTAGAAATCTTGCAATAGACATAAGCAATACTTTTTTTTTTTAAGCCATTCCTCATAATTAATCCTATAAACTGGAAAAGTAAGTTAGAGGGCTAGGGAGTAGAAGTTTGTGCTAATGTAAATATCTCACTTATATCAACCAAACTCTAATATAATATTTATTAAAATATTGAAATACAGAAATAGATGGAAATTTTTTCAAAAGGACAATTTTGATCCCAATAAAATATCTGTAAAAGTGGTTACTACCAAAACTTAACCCAGCATTGAAACCATGAAACTTAAACTATTACATCTGGCATTAAATCATTGGTGGTGAAATGATCAGAAACAGACTTATGGCCTAAATACATATTCTAAAACATATAATGTTTTAAATTCGTAGGGCTACAGTTTAAAAAATGTTGTTCAATATGAGGGTCCCAAGACCTAAAAGATGATTAAAATACGAGAGTGTGTGTATATATATATGTGTGTGTGTGTGTGTGTGTGTGTGTATGCATATATATGTATATATGTGTGTGTATATACATACTATGCTTAGTTGAATGAAATTGCCCCAATACCCCCCCAGGGGTGTCCAACCTGCAGCCTCTGTCTGGGCCACATGAGGCCCAGGGTGGCTATGAATTCAACCCAATACAAAATTGTAAATTTACTTAAAACTTTTTTTTTTTTTGCTCATCAGTTTTTATTATTGTTTATGTATTTAATATGTGGCCCGAGACAACTCTTCTTCTAGTGTGGCCCAGATGCCAAAAGCTTGGATGCCCCTGCTTTACAGTGATTTTTAATATAATGAAAATTAAAGTATAAAATAATGCTTGTATTAATTAGAAAATTTTATGAATTAGAATACCTATTTTCATGACAATCTCAGATAAACTTAATTTTGTTATATGGTATTTATGTCTCATAAAATTTTAGTTCTAACAATTAAGATTCTTATTATTAAACTGGATATCTGAGAGATGTTGGGGATAGTTAATGAAATGTTGAGTTAGGAGTTGATTAACCTGTTCAATTAGACTTCTATCCTTTTCTCCCAAGTTTTTGAAACTAAATAGATTACCTTTTATATTTTCAAGATAGTTCATGACCTAAAATTTTTCAGACTATGTAAATTCTAATGTTGACCCTACCATTGATTTGACTTGTCACTAATCTTCCAAGGATAAATCATTGACCCCCTCTAGTAAAACAGCAGAGGTTCAGTCTTTCATATGCTGAGTGAATGCATTATGTTTTAAAGCAATCCCCTGGGCGATACCCATTTCAGTCGCCCTTTTGCTCATCCAGGCTTTGTCTGTTTTCTCATAAAAAGGAACAGTTGGGACTTTATACAGTTCCTCCTTTTGTCTTCCAACTTTCCTCTTAAAGAAAAAAAAAAGACGATTTTGGCTTTAGACTGTTTACTTATTCAATAGAAATCATCTGTCATCTACATTCTTTCTAAACTACGGAAAAGCTGATAACCTCAGTAGGACTTAGTAAGGTACATATAATATGTTTTGTAATTTGACTTTATTTATTTAACAAGCCCTTAATTAGTTAGTCTGGATTCATAACTTCTTAATTTATTTCACAGATGTCCAATACAATCTCAAGCAAATCTTCCAGAAGATGATGTATTATAGAATAAATTGTATGCCTAACACCAAATGATTTTATCAAATTCAATAAATTCAATAAAAAATGAAACAACTAAAAAGGAATCTCTCAGAAGGAACCATTTTATTTACTTTAGTAAAAGTTCTCTCTGCTCCCCACACTAGTTTTCTTTTTAAACTTAAGGCAGAATTAAGGTCACTAATCACAAAATAATTTTTCAATTAATCAGTCATTATCATTACTAGTTTGTTTTCTATAATTTGAGGTGATTCATTTAATTTAGAAAACACTGGACACAAATATATAATACAGTCACTTGCTAAAATGCAAAGCACATTATTAATATGGTAATAATTAAAACAATTAGCTTCTTTCTCTTTTTCTCTAATTTACTTATTATAATGTAGAGTGTTCTGGGATTCAAAGGGTTAGATGTCCTGGTGATAAAAAAGGGTGCTAAAATTTTGACTTTGACCATGAAATTTGTTCCACTCTTCTAAAGAAACATTACTAACCTGTAAAGGGATTTTAACAACATGTCTTTCAAAGTCAAACAATGCAATTCTTATACACAGAAGGATGCATTGACTGGTAATGAGGTGTGAGAAGTTTCAAATAGCTTGGTATGAGACCAAGGTTAATATAATTATGGACCACAAACCCCAAGAAATCATTCACTCTCTTACATCTGAACTACCAGCCTGCAATAAAAGGTGGTCTTTCAGTCTTCAGTGCACTGATTTAAAACGATCTATTGATCTGGACGAAAGAAAGATGAATATACTGAGGAACTGAGACCGCCATCAAGTGATAATGAGCAGAACCAAAGGAATGTGGTAGCTGTGGAATGGGGGATCTGCTGTCTACAAAAGCTATGACAAAGCTGGGAATTGAAAGAACAATGAGGAAAATTCTGAGAAGACTGTCATTCTCCTGGCCCCCAACAAAATACGTTAAAAGGATGTTAGGAACTACAGAGAAGAATCATACGAGTGGATAAACGATGGATTCTTTGCAGTGCAGACCAGCGAAGGAGCCTAAGAGAATCATACAACTTTGGGAACTGTGGAAGCTATACTTGTTTCTTTAGATTGTTTTTTCTTATAACAAATGGACAATGTCACAAAAAAGGTCCATCAAATCTTTCAATTGTGGACATTTTTGTGTGTATTCTGATCAAGAAGCATTACTATTAAGATATGTGTTTTTCTGGTCAACATGCATCTTCTCATTTTTCATTACTCATGGACACAGATATGATGTAGATAGTTTCTCTTAATGAATATATATTGAGAAATGGTGCTTATACATTTTTTGTCTTATGAATGGGTTAGCTTTAAAATAAAGATGTCAGAAACCCTTTGTGTTTGAGGCAGAAACCACATTTGTTAGTACAATTTTAAATGGTCCTATTTGCATTATATTGTATATTTGGTTATTTCAGTGACTTATGTTTTGGGTTTAATGAACTTTGTTTCTGTTACATTCTTCACTGAGAATTTTCTTGGTTATAGAGGAGAAATTATTTTAATACATTCTCCTCTTTCCAGTATAAAAACAACATGTAATAACATTTGTTCTACTTAAACATCAGTGTAGAAATTATATAAACATTCAGGTTAGGATTAATCACATTTACCAGTGATTAATTAGCATGGTTAGATATCTTAGTAGTAAAGAATTAAAAGCAACATGAATGAAATATTTTCATTTTCTCTCCCTCCTACCTCACCCTGAAACGCCTTACCCTGTCACCCCTCCAAGCTCCAGTTTTCATCAGTTCTCCTTGTAGCACCTTCTGGGATATTTCACAAGGAAAAGCACTGAGGTGTGTGTGAGTCAAGGTCACATTCCTGAAAAAACACCAAGCACCTATGCTTTTAGCTTGGAATACAAGGCCTTAACTGATAGTGGGAAAAGGAATAATCACAATTTTGAAAGAGTTTGTGTAAAGTGGTAGGAAGCACATTGTCCTTGATCAGGAAAACTCCAGAGTCAGTCTTGGCTTTGCCAAATATTTTGCTAAGGTTTTGACTTCTCTCAAGTCTCTTGTGCAAAATGGGAGTAGAAAGATTTACTCAAAGGTATTATGGTGGTCTTTTATTGTTCATATATTTAGTTTTATACTGATGAAATAGGTGTATACCATATGTGTGTATATTATCTATGGTATGTATTACATTCAGGGTCCAGCAGAAGTAACGCCTGCTTGAGTGTGGTTTTATCATTTCTTTATTATTATCAGAGACATTGGAACATTTCACCTAAAATGTCATATGATGTGCTTGAGTGTCATATTGTTATGTTATAGAATTACATGCTTATAATTTTGTAGTGAAAGATTTTGTAATAAAAAAGGGTGTTATTTATGCTGGGCCCTGCCAGGGGTGTCCAACCTGTGGCCTACGGGCCGCGGGCAGCCCAGGATGGTAGTGAATGCAACCCGACACAAAATGGTAAATTTACTGAAGACATTATGAGTTTTTTGTGTGTGTGATTATGTGTTGCAGTGTATTTAATGTGTGGCCAAAGACAACTTTTCTTCTTCCAGTGTGGCCTAGTGACACTGAAAGGATGAACACCCTACATCACACATGGGAATGTGTGTGCACACACCGCAAAAGGCATGCAACAAAAACAGCAATCTAATGTCGCACACCTTACCATTTCCATTTCCATGAGTAAATAAACTTTTAACATTACTCCTTGCTTCGTCAAGTATTAAGTTCCATATTTCCAAATAATGAATTATAACACTATTTTATAATTTTTAAGTAATCCAATTTCTGACATAGAAGATAAAGATTTAGCTCTTAACTTCCATCCCCTACTCACATGCTTACCCTCTTCACATCTGCACTGTATAGTTTCGCATAAAATTTACACAAACCAATATTAGTGCTTTCTTTTAATGATTACATAGTATTGTTTGCAGATAAGTCATGGAATTCATAACCAATCATTTCACTTCTATGTCCCAACATTTTGTATTCTGAAATGAATGAGTGCCTCATTTTATAATTAGGTGATATTCTAAGACATTAATAATTCACCCCTACATTGTACAAAAGGACTGTAGAAGTCTTATTTATATGGTGAAACACGTGAGATATTTATTTGCTTGTGTGTTTGTATGTCTGTATATGATGTTTTTCTGTGCATCTGCTGCTTTCCAAGTGTGCTGACCAGAGATGGTCAACTCTCTAACTGGAGTCTCTTTCTCTGGGAAATGCCTTTGTCTCCCTCGGTTGGTCCTTTGTTTCTTCTTGCTTTGTTTATCCCTTATTTCACAGAAACACATCTTCAAAAGGCTTCTTGAATAAAGTGTGCTGGAACTTTGACACCTTGCTTGTTTTAAAATATATTTTAATCTCATATTTGAATGCCACTTTTTCTGTTATTACAGATAATTCTTTCTAGATAGTTCAAAGGCATTTTTCATTGTCTTTTAGCTACCAGTGTTTTCAATAATGAATTTAAAGCAATTGATTACTGAGACCTTGTATTTTTTTGTTTTTATTTCTCCCATATTGCTCCTCAATTATAGAAGCTTTTTGATTCTTCACTTTTTGTTCCCATTGGTCTAATATTTCTCAGTGTTATGCCTTAATTTGGATGTTTTTCCATTAATTTGTTTGGCTACTTAGTGGGTCCTTTCAATTTAGAATTTTGTGCCTTAGGAAAAAAATTGTCTGCATTATTTCTGAAACAATGTTCCTCCATATAATTTTTCAACTTTTTTAGCTGTTTTGGGTATTACTTTTGGTTGTATCTTGGAAATTTGGCATTTATAATTTGGTTGCCCTACCTATTTTTTATTACTTTTATTATTTGAAGAAATACCCACAAATCTTTTAAAACACCTATTAAATTTTTTATACACTATAATTATAGTCTCTAATGATCAAGAGTTCTTTTTCAACGCATGGCATTATTTTTTCTTTTGTAGTAACTTCTCATTTATACTTAACATCTCCTATCCTTCTCAAAACATTATAGTTGCTAAAGATTTTCTTCTCCCTGCATTGCATTATTTCTTAGTTCTTTTGTTTGTTTCTTTGTTTTGTATATTTTGGTTCCTACCTTTCATGTTGGAGATTGTCTTTACACATCTGGGTGCACTTTGGCTGATGGTTCCTAATCGAATGTATAGAACTAAACAGAAGTTGCTAGATGTTGCATGTGTGGAACTTGCTGAATGGTGGACTTCATCACAGGAGAAGGAGGTGGAACGTTTTACTGGTGAATCCCTCATGAGGTATCTCTCAGTCTTTTCTCCTGTACTCGGCAGCTCTCCTCAATAGAATCCCTTGACTCCTTGTCTGCATGGTATATTATGTCTAGCCCTCTTATGTTGGACTCAGTTCCTAATCTCTACTTTTACAGATACCTGCTGCCTATAACCCTTGGACCTTCCAGGATTCTGCAGTGTAAAATCCCACTGCATCTTGTTGCTTATGAGCCAGCCTCCTCGTCTTCATTAGATTCAGTTGCCATTCATCTGCCTAATCTCCCTCCCACTCTCAATTTTCTAGCATGTTGCAATTTTTTAACTACTTGTGCCTCCTCCTGCATTATTTCCTGGATTTGTACATTTATACTTTCTTAATGATTATTTTACTGCCATTTTAGTAGGTATTTATGTGGGAATTAAGACAATTATTTATTCAATTTGCAATAACTTACCACAATAATGCCAGTGATTTTATACTTTATTCTGTCCTCTAAAAAGAACATAAATTTATTTAAAAATAGTCTAATATAGGTTGTCAACATGAATGAGTAAAGAGTGGAACTTCTCCACTTGCAATGGAAGCAAGGAAAATAAAACCCCACCATTAGATTTTATCTTCTTCACTAACCCCAAAGAAACTTTAAGTAGATATTGGGGGCTCCAGAACCCTCTTTAGACTCCACACAGTTATGCCGTATAATGTCATTTAGGGTTTAGTTCCAGACTACAAACACCGCTTTCCTTACTTTGAGCATAAATGCTTTAATTGCCAGGAAATTTTTTGCCTTTCTAGAAGAATGGGCTCCACATATAGCTCCAAATTCTTGCAATCTCACTGCTTCTGCTCTGATTAAGAGAGCTGCTACCTCTGATGTAGGAACCCATGAAATTAGGAGTCCTGTGCAACAATCTGCACCAGCTACATACACAATTATTTCCCTTATGTTCTTTCTTCTCTCCTAACTGTGATCCAACTTAACATTTTGAGCAAATGTATGCGATTGGTGGGACTTCAAGCACACGTGCAAGCCAATGGCATGGACGTATGGGAAATGTATTTTCCAGCCTCTGTAGTAAGCTCTGGACAAAGGCTGGCATAGGTGTGAAGAAAGTCGATCTATTATCTAACCAAACATTGATTTATCTACCTCCATCTGCAGCAACTTGTTTTTTCATACTAGAATATAACTTGGATATTCCTATTCCTCTTTTTCTTTTTAAATACATTGAATTCCAAAGGATTGAGCTCCTCAGCCATGCTCATCCATCTAGGCTTTGGGGTGGGTCAATCAGATGTTTGGACTGATTCACGGTTTGATTTTACACAGCGGGTGTAAAAGGCAGATGCAGTAGAGACCTCCTTACCTGCTGTTTCACTTTCTGGGGCATCAGTTACCCGCAGTCAGCATGCTCCAAAATATGAAAAGGAAAATAACAGAAATACAAAGTTCATAAGTTTTCCATTGCACATTGTTCCGGGCGGTGCGATGAACTTTCCCACCATCTGGCTTCATTCTGCCTGTGATTGTGTGATTGTGTTGTCGAGCACATATGCAGACGCAACCTGCCCCGTGGTCACTTAGTAGCCATCTCCATCTCCGTTTTCCGATAGACATTCAAGGTATTGCAGTGCTGGTGTTAAGTCACCTTTAATTTCCGTAAGAATGGTCCCAAAAGAGTAGCTTTGCTAACAAACTGGATATGCTTAAGAGTGTTTCCTTTAAGTGAAAGGATACAAGTTTTTGATTTAGTAAGGGAAGAAAAAAATCACACGCTGAGGTTGCTAAGATCTATGGTGAAAACAAATCTTTTATCCATGAAATTGTGAAGAAAAAAGGAAAATAAATCTGCTAGTTTTGCTGTCACACCTCAAACTACGAAAGTTACTGCCACAGTACCTGGTAAGTTCTTAATTATGATGGGAAAGGTGTTAAAATTGTGGGTGGAAGACATGAACAGGGAGAGAACACACTCACATAACTTTTACTACAGCATATTATTATTATTGTTCTATTTTATTAATAGTTATTGCTGTTAACTTTTTACTGTGCCTAATTTATAAATTAAACTTTATCACAGATATGTATGTAGAGGAAAAAACAGTCTGTGTAGGGTTTGGTATTATCTGTGGTTTTAGCAATCTGAGGTCTTGGAATGTATCTCCTGCAGATTAGGGGGAAGTACTGTAAGCGTACAGAAAATTGAGATGGATAATTGGTGGACCAGTTTTTAAAGACAAAGAATATCCAGAAAATACTAATACCATTTTTAAAGGACTTAAGTTATTAATCAGTTTATTAAATGTAATCCTTACTTGCAAAGAGTAAAACTCATTTTAGTTAGTGTAGAAAGGAAATAATATAGAAAGTTATTAGTAAATGCATGGTAGTCCTTCAGAGTCAGAAATTCAGAAGTGAAGGCTACCCTACCAGAAGACCCAAATTACATTAAAGCAGCAATTTTCAACTGGTGTGCCACAAGAGGCACACTGGTGTATGCAAGGATTTTTGAAACAGGCAATACCTGACTATTTAGTCAAGGGCACTGACCTCTGTCCCTTAGACTATTACATAAAAAAATGACAACAGCCAACATAATAGCCATTCACAATAGGTGACAACAATAGCCATCTGCTGTGCATGATGCAAAATTATACCTCTATTTGTTGTCAGATCGACAAACAATATATGATAAGTGATAGAAGGTAATGTAAGTCAAAAATAGGCCTTGGAGTATAATTTGTGGAAATTAATATGTCAGAAATTAGTATGGCTTTTGTTTTTAAAGATATAATAAATTATTGTAGTCTAACCTGCAGTTCTAATTACTATTGTATTTTGACATCAAAACAAAGTGTCTTTAAAGCAGCAATTTCCAGGCAAAACCAAAGTGTCTCTTACTGATTTACTTATTTTGGAAGCAGAGACACTATTAGATAATTTTATTTTGCAAATATCTCTTTCCAAATAAAGAGAACCAACATATTCTACAGGGATTTACTTTAAGTACCACCTAATATGACTATCACTTTAGGTTTGTTATAGCATTTTTTATGTTGTCTCAGTGGAAACTGCTTACATTAATGGAAGACTGGTATAAGTACTTGCTGTTGTTTTCTTGTACTTATGTTATTGTAATATTTACAATTTTTCTAAAGTTATTTTTTGTCACTTTGAGGTTTGACCGGGTCATGTTCTTATTTTATAATAATGAAGGATGAGAGTTATTATGAACCAAATTATTGACATATTTCCTGTGTCATAAAGTTTAAAGAGACAGTTGCAGGTAAATAGAGAGATGAAAGGAAGTTTGAGGATATTAATAAAGATGGAAGTGAGGTAATGGAAAAAAATTAGGAGAATTGAAATAGGAAAGAGAAAAAAATGTTTGCTATGAAAAATGGAATAATGGAAAGAATTTAGAAAACAGAAGAGAAAATAAATTTACATGGTATTATAATCTATGAAAGAAATTACATTGTTAGTTTGTTGATGGAAAAGAAAGGAAATAATTTTTTCTTAAGTGTTTATAAAATAAATGGGGTCTAATCACGTCTTCAGATGCATGGAGTTACATGGATCGAGGACCTTGTAGAAAGAATATGAGAAAATAACTGTCATACTGAGTCACATGAATTCTTAGAGATCCAGCATAGCTTCTTTGATGTTTTTCAGGAAAACATGCTATTTGCCCTCTACACCTGAACCTTGGGGCATGTGTGATCCTTAACTTCCTTTCGGTAACCCATTATAAACTTCATTCATGAATTTATCTAAGCCCTTCCTGAACCTATTTATATTTTCAGACTCTATAACCTTCTGGCGTAATGACTTGCATATGTTTACCACCAACTATGTAAAGTACAAAGCCTAAGTCCCTTTTATCTTTTATGCTACCCTGGGCATCCTCTAGTCCTGGTGCTCTTTAATTTGGTGAAAGGAATTCATCTTTACCTTTCATGATCCGGCAGTTCGAATATATGCAGCCTCGTCTGTAGTTTTATAAAAGTGAGTATTCCTAACTTTCTACAATGTTCTGACATGGAAGCCAAGATTATGCCACATAATGTAAAGGGCTTCACTTTTAATTAACTGCATGTTCTGAGGGAAATTATCTCATATTTGTAGATCTCAAAATTATCTGTAAATCAAAGCGCTCGATAATCTCTAAAGTTCCTTCAATTTTCCTTCTTTGCCTCCCTACCACCCATTCCACCCCATCTGCAAGGGGTAAAAGACGTGGAAGGAGGGGATAAAACTGCAGTGTAAATGAGTGTGTGATCTTCAAAATCAAACCACTGTGATTTAAATCCTGTTTTCTCCACTTCTTAACTCTATGCCTTTCGTTAAAGTACTTACTTCTCAGTTTCTTAATTTCTTCATTAGTAAACCAGAAATAAGGATAGTTTGAACTTCATAGGGTAATTTTGTTAGAAAATTGTGTATATAACTGAACACAGCATCTTCCTTATACTAAGTGCTATGTAAAAGTTAGCATGTGCGCACACACACACAGAAAGAGCAACCATCCCTCCCAACACCTGAGCCCTTGAGCCCTTGTGTGATCCCATTTCGCATCGACTCATTTCACATTGGCTTGCCCACATGACTTGATTTGGCCAATGGGGCATCAGCAAATGTGACATAAGTCTATTTGAATAAGTGCTTTTGCATAGGGGTTATCTTTGTTGGAATGTTTTCCTGAGGCCACCATGTGAAGAAGTTCAGTTTGGTCTCCTTGAGGCTACATGGAGGGAGAAGTTCAGTTGTTCAGCCTAGATAGCAGGTGACCTACCAGCTGAGGACAGCCACGTGAGTTTGCTCAGGGGAGACAAGCAGAAGGGCGGCCCAGCCAACCCATAGGATCATGATAAATAAAATTTTTCTTTGTAAAAATCAGTGAATGTAGAGTAGTTTGTTACATAGCAATATATAACTAAAGATTTGATATTCTCTAGTTCTTTTCTATAGACTAGTCTTGACGGTTTATGATAGTGACTGAAATTTCACATAAAGCTAAACTAATAAGTTCTAATCCCATTTGCTATAAATGTCTACACACCGCATGTACATATTTGACAAACAAATGTAATTGCATTAAATTGAACAGATAAGTGATGTCTGATTTAGTGTTTCCTGGGAAACAGGCTTACAGACAGATTTACATGCAGGGAGTTTTCCTGAGATGTATTCAAGTGAGGGGCGAGGAAAGCAGGAGTAAGTAAAACTTCAGGGGGGAAGTAAAACTTCAGTGTATTGAAGCAGGGGTCTCAACAGATCACACACAGAGCTCTGAAACTGTGATGGACCTTCTAAATGGTTCCAAATTTAAGTAGGGGGGCTGAGCCTCTGGACCACAGCTTCCATTAGTCACTGCTGATGATTGCCTTCAGGGAGGGACGTTTAACCTCGGGTGAGGTACCTCTTTGTACTGAGGCACATTTCCTCGTTATTGAATACATATACTAATTAATAATATGTTAATTTTAGTATATATTTAAATATATTCAATTTATTAATATATTAGATATATGAAATATATGTGTAAATTAGATACATATATTATACAATATATAAAATATGATATGTATAAATGTTAAACATGTAACATAATAAATGTCAAATATAGCTAAAACAAATGTATATTAACATATAAATATATATTAGTATATGAATATATTAAAGATAATATCTGTTTACTGAGGTATATTTCCCTTTATCTACTATGCATTTAATATATATTAATAATATATTAATGTTGTGTGCAGTATTTAATATGTTAATATATTAAAGAACATATGTTAAATAAACATTAAATAGAGATATGGTTGACATATAACATTGTATTGGTTTCAGGCACACAACATGATGATTCTGTATTTGTATGTATTGCAACATGATGACCACACAGAATAACAATTGTTTTTCCTCATGGTGATAATTTTTAAGATCTGGTATCTTACTTTCAAATATGCAATATAGTATTCACTCTAGTCACCATGCTATACATTACATTTTTAGGATTTACTTCTATTATTTTTTTCTTTAATAAAATATGGGTTTTGTTAGTCAACTACAGTCATAATGTAATTCTGATAGATTTCCCTTCTTTATTCATTCCACTAACACAGAGCAGAACTGTATGCCAGTCTAATTTTCCTCATGTGGGTCAGGAACCTTGGATGGTCCCCAAAATCCCCTTTCTCAGCTTCACATCTGAGAAAGACAAACTGAATCTTCTTTCTCAGATATAGACATTGCAAGCTTTGGAGTGATGTCCATGGGGTGATCCAGTTGTACAGTGAGGGAGGGGATATCAAATTTAAGCACGGTCCCATGCTTCTTGGATATGTGATAGTTGCATATTGGGTCCAGAGCTCTGGTGAGAGCCATATTCCAATGATATACATATGTTTCTCACTGTCACAGTTAAGTGTTTTAGCAATCTGTGAGAAATTGCAACATTCTACAATTTCATGTCACTGACACCAATGCAACAGAGGTCATCATAGAATGTTGTACCCCCGATGAGCCTCTATGGATGGAGATCTTTGTCCATGCTGCACAATCACATTGTTACCCCAGGAAAATTATGTCTTTCAGTGGATCTTGGGCTGAGACCAGGTCTGAGTTTTGCACCAATACACATAGATTCAAACCTTCAGGTGCTGGTGTCTCACTCTCCTCCACCAAAGTCATATGAAAGGTTTACAAAGTCTTCTGATATGGCATGTTCATCTCTAGCATGATCTTCCCTTCAGAATTTAGGACTTGTAGATGATTTTGATTTCCTGATTAGCCATTGCCTCCAAACACCCAGATGCCAGATCCATGAGGCACACATCTGAGAAACTCCCATTTGAATTTAGCCCATCAGTAATGAAGATCTTTCTTTCTTGACATCACAAACCAGGGGTAAATATGAGTAGCTGTGGCCAGTCCAGTTATAGTAGCTGTTTCCATGGAACACCAAGGTGTACCATGTTGATTTCTTGGGCTGCTTTCTAGCCATCAAGACTGGCAATAGCCTCATGGTATCCCCAGTAGACTAAATTTCTAAAAAGGAGGTCCTATTAAATAAATTGAGACGACTGTAGAACTCACCTACCTAAGGACCCAACATATAGTAGAAGATGGTGAGCAATGAGTGAGTGAAGAAAGAAAATGAATAAATGGATATGTTAATGGATGAATACAACCAAGTACCTAAGGCACTGACTGACCCCCAAAGACTGAAGCCCAGAACTCAATAATGAAGGCTTCTTATAGGTAAAGGGGCTTCTGCAACTCCCCTTGATATAGTACTATCCTTGAATGACAGCCATGGAGGGAGGGGACAGATTGGGAAAGAATGGGCTAGTTTCTCCAGCTAAGAATTCAAGGAGGGCCCTGGCTGGTGTGGCTCAGTGGATTGAGGACTGGCCTGCAAACCAAAGGGTCACCAGTTCGATTCCCAATCAAGGTTGTGGGCCAGGTCCCCAGTAAGGGGTGCACAAGAGGCAACCACATATTGATGTTTCTCTCCCTGTCTTTCTCCCTTTCTTCCCCTCTCTCTAAAAATAAATAAATAAAATCTTTAAAAAAGTAGTTTTCCTAACACTTTCAGAAATTAAAAAAATAAAAAATAATTCAAGGAGGACTTCTCCATCCCTTACCACTGTGTCCAGACCAACTTCCTTAAAGATCCTGGCTTTTGGGATAAGAAGCACCTTGATCTTTGTGGGGAGAAGTCTTGGCAGCACCGCATAGTGTTGACTACCCATGGCCTGCCATAACGTATAGCATTATAAAAACTTTGTGGATATTTCATCTATCAGAGTTTCTGAGGGACTAAGAAAACAGTAGACATTGGAAAAAATGTTTTGCATAAAAGCCATGTAGTTAAGTATCCATTGAAAATATTGGAAAATTAAAAAACATACAAATTTTATTTGAATGTCAACACTCAACAACTGTATACTGCAATTAGGTAAACTAAGTACCTTTAGAAAAAGAGGGACATGCAGAAATGACCAAGGCTGTCTTTTTGAATTAAGTCCATTGCTTTGAAAGTGCTTGGCATGTAACTTCTCAGGGTAAATATGAGTCCCCTCCACCTTCTTTGTTTTAATCCCAGAGAGAGGGGAACATACAATAAAAATTATCCTCATGTCAATTCTCTCATTTATATGCAAGACAATATACTCATTGAATTAAGTTGGTCACATTAAACACACACATACAAGCCCTGATTGGTGTGGTACATCATCCCATAAACTGAAAGGTCGTGGGTTCTATTCCTGATCAAAGCACATGGCTTAGGTTGTGGGTTCAGTCCCCATTTGGGGAGTGCATGAGAGGCAACCAGTCCATGTTTCTTCCTCATATCTGTGTTTTTCTCCCTCCCTTCTCCTCTCTCTCAAAAAATCAATACGCATGTCTTTGGCTGAGGATAAAAATAATAGTAATCCAAAGGAACCACTAAGTAATGATGATTTAACAAAAGATTATCTGATTTCTTTCAAATAAAATAAGTCTAAAATAAGCGTCCAGAGCTGGAGTGGCAGTCCTTTCCTGTCTTCTAGCTCTTTGCTTGGCCATCCTTAGTTATGGCCCTCATTGATCTAAAGTGGCTGCTGTAGCTTCAGCCACTTCATTTATTAGAATGGAGCAGGAAAAGAAGTGACCCAGGTTTTCTGAAGAAATTTAGTTAAACACTCAACTTCTCACTTACAGCCTATTTCCTGGAGCTTAGTCACATGACCACAGCTGCAGCATGGAAGCTTGTTTAGCTATTCTGTAGCTCAGGGTCTCTGGATGACTGCTGATTCTCTATCAGGTACAGTAACTCTTTATTGTTTGGTGAGTTAATAAACTAAAAGACAATTATGAGCCTGATACACACCCAGAAAAGAAGAAAGAGGGAGAATAGCATGAACATTCCATTTAGGAGAAGTATAAAGTAGAAAACACTGGAATCATTAGCCCATTAAAATGATGAAATCCTACTAGGTAAGAATAGTGAAGCTTCATAACCTAGAGGTAGAATAGAGTTGTTGATTACATTATCTGTTTGTTTTACTTATGCTTTCAGCAGAAACTCTCCTGCCGTTGTCCGTTCTGGTCCTGGGCTTCAGAACACACCTTCTGAAGGGGTTCTTTCTTGACTATGACCCTGCGTGGCTATTTCTCTTGTAGACAACAAAGGGTGTCTCTTCTTGAAGCCTGCGAAGATTTGAAAGCCCATTTTTTAATATAGTGTAGGTTCAGGTAATAGTAAAGTTTTATTAGTAATAGTTGAAGTCAAGGTTTGTGGTTTCTTTTGGCTTCCAGATCTGGTAGTTTTAAAACCTGGTTGTACCTTGAGACCACTTAAAGAGTAGGCTTGGGTGGGAACACATCATACTTAATCTGATTTTTGCTGCTAGCCTGCCTCCCATTGTCTGACAGAGAACTATTAATGGAAGGCCTTTTTAAAAGCTTTGGGACCGGCCATTTATCTCCTGCTATGGCTGCTTCTTCAGAGTATTTTATAAGTGCTTCAGTTTGGAATACAGAATGGTTGTGTTTCTTTTCTTTTTTTTTTTAATCTTGAAAGGCTCCAAATTTAATGCATTTAGATTTTAGGACTCAGAGAGAGAATACCTCCTTGGCATCTCTGGATCAAGTTTGAATTTATCAATCCTAGAACTTTGTTGAAATCAGCAAGAAGCAGCCAGCTCAGACAATATTCTAATTTGTCCACATTTTCCCTTAGGCCATTTAGTTAGCTTCCGATGGAAAGACAGGTAGCAGTTTCACCAAATATTTTAGCCAGCAATATTGGGGTTGTTAAAGTAACCAGATTAGCCCCTAAATGGGGTTGCTTGTGCTAAGCCCCACACCAGCAAACCAAAACTTTTAACTAAGTTTTATGCTCAGCTCACCAAGAAAAAGAAGGCCATCTACAACCAATCAGTGCTTTCTTGCTCTGCTCAAGTTACTTGACCTTGCTCCAAGACTTCCCTTCGGTCCCTGCAAGCAAAGGAACACTGCTTTAACCAATCAGCAAGTGCGCAGGGTAACTTCCTTGTTTCTGTTCCCTTCTGCCTATAAAATCCCATTCCTTGTATAGCTTTTCAGAGCTCTTTTCTACCTGCTAGATTGGAGGTTGCTCAATTCATAAATCACTGAATAAAGGCAGTGAGCTCGTGACAGTTTACTTAGTTGAAGTTCATTCTTTAATGACCCATGTTTCAGGTTCTGATATTTCAGTGTTTCCTCTGCATGTAGCTTATTAGAATTGTGATGGGCCAAGGGTAACAGAGACCCAGAAAGTAGTTGCTTAAACACACACACACACACACACACACACGTGAATTTATTTCTCCCTTTGATATTTGTAGTAGTCTAGAACTGGTAGATAAGACCACAGTGCCATCAGGAGCCCTGGCCTCTGTCTTTATTATGCGCCATTCCAGTGAATGACGTGTGTGCTGAAGTTCATTTGAAGATGCAAGGAGGCTGCTGCCGGGGAGTCCTGATCATTATGTCTACGTGACAAAGTACAAAAGGGAAATTATTAAATGGAGCTGACAAACTGGAAGGGCCCTCCTTTTTTTGTTTCTCTGACTTCAGTCATCTTGGTTAATAAACTTCCTAGCTGTTCCACACAACACTTACATCCCATTGTTCAATCATAGTCATCTGGTTGGCAGAGCTCCCAGAGAGGCTAGTAACTGCTGTCTCTTGTTCTGGGTGGCAATGGGCCCTTGAAAATTGGGTTCTGCTAGTTCTAGGGAAGAAGAAGAGAATGGTGGTCGAGGTGGGCAGCTCACAGAGGAAAATGAGAGAGGGAAAGGGCTACAAGCAGAAGGGAATAGATTTATTATGAAACCTACAGTCTAAAGATATTGTTCTGTTCTTCTCTCACTAAACCACTGGGAAATTGCTTTGGTATCCTTTCTAGGAGATTGATAAACTATGGCGTCCATAACATCACAGCTAGGGCAGAGATCTAATTTGTCCAAGTCAGGATACTTTAGACCTGAAAGCAGACAATATTTATATGTTGGAATAATAGACATAAACTGGAAACCTCTTGGGCAAATCAAGATATATGAGCACTGTTATACTAGTTATGAGCAACCTCAGTACTCCTGTCATTTGCCTTCTTGGTAGCCTAAGGCTAGAGCTAATGTTACTCTAGTGTAATAGTAGTGATAACCGATATTAGATCAAAGCATGTTCACAGATACCTTACTTGCTATTTTCAACAAACTTTTGACAAGTTTAAAAGAAGTTTAATTAATAATTTCAGAAATAAGCTTACTTAAGCCCATAGTTACACGAATTGCTCAAATTCACACTAGTAAAAGCTAAAGTCAGGATTTTAACCCAGGTTTTCCTGATGCCAATTTCTGCTTTTGATTCATCAGACTATATCGTCAAGAGCACTCCCTCTTTGAAGACACGGGTGTCTTTGTGAGTCGGCAGTATGCTTTCTCTTCAGAATGCATATGCACAGGGAGAGTTTAGGGCACTTCCAGTCAATGCTAGGGTGGTGTCTCAGAAGTCATGGTCCCATCCTGGACTGTGGTTTACCAAGTCATGTAGTATTCATTGGGCTTGACTAGAGTTGGAGACTTTGTGGACTGTTTACTGTTACACTTTTCTTCCATAACCATAAGAGATGTAACTAGTCATTATCGACATTTCCTCCCACTTCACTTGACTTAGCCTCACAGTCCTTCTCCACAGAGCACTTCAAACAGCCCCTTTAAGAATGGGCATGAAGGAAGTGACAGCAAAACGGCGGAAGGCAGCCCGTAGCTCTCATCCTTTCACAGAAACATTGAAAACAAGCAGAAACTGTGAGAACCGAATTTGTCAGAACTCTGTAAAACAGTCAGAAGTCTACATCAGCCAAGCAAATGATGAATCAAGAAAAAAGGCAAATTCAAGATGGTAGGACAGTATTGTGCTGTGTTTACCTTCCCTTGCCCCACCCCTCACCATGGCAGCAGATGGCTTGGATGACTTGGTTTTAAAGTGGCAGCAGCCTGTGTTTCCAGGGGGACCCCACTGAGGAAACAGAACAGATCCATTTGCATATTATTGTGTACACCTGTTCTAACCGGTCTGTGGGCTCCTTAGGATTAATTCAAGGTGCTTATCTTTCTATTGCCTACTGGGAGCTCAAGTGGTAGGCATTGCTAAAAGACACTGAAATCTGGGCTAGCAGTACTCTGTCAGGGGCCAAAGATTGTGGTCAAAATAAGCAATTGATCATCCAAGACCCGGGAGCAAAAACTGGGAAGAGCTTAGTTTGAAAATTAGAGCACTCAAAAACAGCAACTACATCAGGGACTTAGAAAGCTGTGCACATGTCCAGGCTAAGACATATCCTCAGAGAATATCTGAGAAGACCCTAAGCTTTCATGAAGAGCTGATCCATAGACTCAGTACTCTGCCTAAGTGTGGAAGGAGCAACCTGTCACATAGCCAATATGTAAAGACTGGCTCCTTTAAAAAAAAATGTCTCCTAGCATTCAAGAGTATCTCCATCAGAGCATTTGTGAAGACAAGATGGGAAGCAGAGATACTGACAGCCGTACATGACAAGGAATGCTGTCTTTACAGGAACAGTTTGGGGTGGCAGAATACGTGGACTAGTATAGCCTTCAGCAACTGAATAGGCAGCCGGCCCTGTGGAAAGGGGAGAATCTGATTTCCAGAGTTCCTACAATGTAAGATTCAAATGTCTAGTTTCTGACCAAAATAAATCACAAGGCATACAAAGGAACAGGGAAGTATGACCCATTCTAAGGAACAAAATAAATTGACAGAAGCCATCCCTACAGAAGGTCAAACTTCCTAGGAAAAACCTTTAAAAAAAATGGCCTCAAGTATGCTCAAATATCTAAAGGAAACATAGGTAAAAAACTAAAATAAATCAGAAAAATGAAGTGTGAACAAAATAAGAGTATCAATCAGAGTGTAATTATTAAAAAAACCTAATGAGTTGAGTACAATAATTTTAATAAAAATTTTATTACAGGTATTCAACAGTATATTTGAGCAGGTGTAAGAGTCAGTGGACTTTTATGTAGTATTATTTGTAATGAGTAAGTCAGGCACAGAAAGAAAAAGGGTTAAAAAAAAGAGAACAGAGCCTGATAGTATGTGGGAGACTATCAAGTAGACCAACATACATCTTATAGAATACCAAAAGCAGACTGAGAAAAAGAAAGTGGCAGAAAGTATATTTGAAAAAGTAATTGCCAGTTTTTCAAATTGATGAAAAACATGAATCTACATGTCCACGATGCTGTGGATTCCAAGCAGGATAAATTCAGAGATCCACATGGAAATATGTTATAATCAAACTGTTGAAAACAAAAGACAAAGAGGGACTCTTAAAAGCAGCAAGAGGAGAGTGACTGGACAGATAAAAGAGATTCCCAAGAATGTATCAAAATGGAATACAGGTCAAAATCACAATGGAATGAAGGTTGAAATTAATAACAAAAGTAACAGTAGAAAATTCACAAATGTGTAGAAATTAATAATATACACTTGACCAATAGGTCCAAGAAGAAATTACAAAGAAGATTAGAAAATAGAGACAAATGAAAGAAAAATAAAACATACTAAACCATGCGGGAAGCAGCAGTCATGCTCAGAGGAAAGTTTGTTAATTCTGAATATCTACATTAAAATGATTTAAAATCAATCATCTGATTTTACACTTTGAGAAAGGAGAAAAGGAATATCAAACTACATCCAAAGTTAGCAGAAAGATAAATGATTAAAGTGGAGATAAATAACATAAAGAATTAAAAAAAAAAACAATGGAATCAATGAAACTAAAAGTTGATTCTTTGAAAACATCAACAAATTAAAAAAATATATATGCCCTCACTGGCGTGACTGAGTTGGTTGAGTATTGTTCCTCAAAGCAAAGGGCCACCAGTTCGACTCTCAGTCCGGGAACATGCCTGGGTTGCAGGTTTCGTCCCCAGTTGGAGCACGTAGGAAAGGCAACCAATCAATGTTTCTCTCTCACATGGATATTTTTCTCCTTTCTTTCTTCCTCCCTTCCCTTCTCTCTAAAAACACACAAATAAATCAATAATATAGCCATACTAAATAAGGGGGGAAAAGCCAACAATAAATAAAATCAGAAATGAAAATGGGGATATTATTACTGATCTTACAGAAATAAAAAACATTGTAAGGGAACATTTGAATACACACCAATAAATTAGATAACTAGATAAAAGGTAAAAATTCCTAGAAATACAAAAATTACCAAAACTGACTCAAGGTAACAGGAACAGGCAATAGAAATAGATTCAACTAAAAATGTTTAATTGATTTTTTAAAGTATCAAGTTAAAGGGAAAGTGATAGTGCTTTAATCACATGGTGCTGTAAAACCTGAATATTCAGTTAAAAATAAAGCTTTGGTTTGTAGCATACACAAAAAATAAATTCCAAATTAATTATAGAACCAAACATGAAAATTTAAACTAAAGAAAAAAACTTCTAGAAGAAAATGTAGGCAAAAACCTACAAAATCTTAGAGTAGAATATTTAAGAATTTTGATTTTTTTTAAATTTAAGAATTAGGAAAATCTATTTTTAATAAGATGCTTCCAAAAGCGTTTATGTGGGTAACCACTTATGTAATCCACCCCTTTTTTTTTCTTTTAATATTTTTTCTGTTAAAAGTGTGTTTAAAAAAGATGCATTATTAACTAATGTGTAACCTGTGAATAAGCTGCATGTTTATGGGGAGTTCACAACGGAGATGTGCAGATGGGCTTTGAGACAAGAGCACCCCATTTGCTCAGGAGGCTGGCACCTGAATACGCTGCTTTCCTCCGTCTCACCAGCACCTGTCTCAGGAGTTTGGCTTTCGTTGAGGCAGGCAGCCGGACCTGTGTTTGGTTACACTTCCGTGCATTTACTGTTTTTGATGGTCACCGAAAACTATCGAAGTAAATCGGTGTTCCAGACTTATTTTACATGTTGATAAGGAACTGGTTCATGTTTACAGGTCCATATGAAAGCCGGGATAATAGGAATAGAAAGATCGGAAAATGACAGTCATCATAAAAGTTAGTAAGATAATGAATACCTTGGTATACATGTGGCCAAGGTTTTTATGAAATGTAATATTTATTGCTTATTAATATTAAGAAGTATCAACTTGTCAATATAGGTTAGAGAATATAATTTTTTAAATTTTTTCTTTATTTTATTTCTTTATTTGTTTATATATTTATTGATTATGCTATTACAGTTGTCCCATTTCCACCCCTTCACTCAACTCCATCCTGCCCACTCCCTCCCTCCCACATTCCACCCCTATAGTTCATGTCCATGGGTCATACTTATAATTTTTAAAGCAGTGAAGATATAAGTTAGAATAATATTTATACAGTACTGTGCTTCAAAACAAGAAGAAAATAGAGGGTTACAGCTAGAGAAAACAAAAACACTGAAATAAATAGGAATCAATAAATTCAGGCAATGATATGTAAAAAGTTATCTGGGATAAATGTGAGACATATTTAAGTTAAATATCCAAACATAAGATGAATTTGGAAATAATGGAGCACAAAATATTTATTATGAATTTTTGAAAACAGAACAAAAACATGCTTGCTTAAAACTTGAGATTTAATTTCTTATAAACCTCCTGGTAAAGAAAATTTTGGTCAATACAATGAATCTTTCTAAGAAATAGGAAGAGACAGATTTGGCATAAAGTTAATGAAGTGGGGACTCCAGGGCCCCTTCCTAGCAAAGACACTTAATGAAGATTGGGGAAGGGTCATAGCCATGTTTCAGGTGGCTACATGATTTAAAAGGAAATCCCAATGTTACATACGGAGGGTCTAGAGACATATGAAAAGATGTTCAGCATCACTAGCCAGCAGAAAGATGCAAATTAAAACCACAATGGGGTACCACTTCACACCAATCAGAATGGCCATCATAAACAAAACAACAAACAACAAATGTTGCAGAGGTTGTGGAGAAAAGGGAACCCTAGTGCACTGTTGGTGGGATTGCAGACTGGTGCAACCACTATGGAAAACAGTATGGTATTTCCTCAGAAAACTAAAAATGGAACTGCCTTTTGACCCAGCAATTCCACTGCTATGATTATATCCTAAGAACCCTGAAACACCAATACAAAAGAACCTGTGCACCCCAATGTTCATAGCAGCACAATTTACAATAGCCAAGTGCTGGAAGCAACCTAAGTGCCCATCAGCAAATGAATGGATCAAAAAACTATGGCACATTTACACAATGGAATTCTATGCAGCAGAAAGAAAGAAGAGCTCCTGCCCTTTGCAACAGCATGGATGGAACTGGAGAGCATTATGCTAAGTGAAATAAGCCAGGTGACGAAAGACAAATACCATATGATCTCACCTTAAACAGGAACCTAATCAACAAAATTGGCTGACATTGATCAGAGGGGAGAGGGGAGGGGATAGTGGGGGGAAAGGGGGAAGGGCTTACAGGGACAATTATAAAGGACATATGGACAATAATGAGGCGGGGGTGGAAATGGGGGAGGAAGGTGTGGAGGGCTAGGATGGTATGGAGGGGTGGAGGGAAGAGGCAGACAACTGTACTTGAACAACAATTAAAAAAAAAAAAAAGATTTAGGCCCAGAGTTTGTTCTTGGAAATAGGTATAGGGAGCTTTAGAAAATAAATGGGTACATAAAGAATTTGCAAATACTTTAGTTTCTTCTAGCTTTCTAAAAACGTTTCACAATATCCCTCCTCTGCAATCTCAACAAAATGTAAATTGGTTTTGCTTTGTTGCAGAGAGTGAGCATTTTAAAGGCATTCTTTTCATTTTCCCCATGTCTAGTCCTGAATCCGAGCATTCAATGCCTTTCTGATTTTATGGCCTTGTTTTGTTGACTCTTGTCTCTGGGGTCTCACTGTGATCCAGAATATGCCGAGTAACTTGGATCCTCCAGATGGAAAAAGCTGTGTTTAAGCTTTATTTAACTTACTCAGCTCACCAGAGTTGGACAGGCATTTCTCAAAAACTCTTTTCAATAAACTCAGTTAAAAGGGTTATATAGCCCTTGAGCAATTAATGGTAACTTTATGCCAGCCTGCATCAGAATCCAATAGAGAACTGTAGTATGGCTCTGTCAGGAGTTTTAGACACACCTGGCCCTCTGGACGTTAGGCTTTAGCAAATACAGGATATTTCTGAGGCTTGGTATAAGTTTGATGTGGCTTCCTTTTTGTTTTGTAAGTCTTAGGTGCAAGGATCACTATTCCACCCAACTTAATTGTCTCATCTGTAATTTAACATTTTTTCTGTTTGTTTCTAATAGTTATAGTTTACAATTTCTGTGCAATGCAGGCACAATGAGATGTCCCCTACCCGTGATCACTTAGCCATTCAGGGATGTGCATACAGCCACTACGTAAGAAATTGAATGGCAGAGTTTGATCTTCAAATGCATAGATTTAAGAATTGGGTGATATTGAACTCCATGTGGAGCATATGAGATGTGCTGGGAAGAAAGGCGACATGATACCTCCTGTGTGAGTGCTCAGTGAAGGATCACATAATAACCAGGAATTCCAAGGCCTGGATCCCTCACATGGGTAGGTTTTATGTATCTTACCATCCAAAGATTTTTGGCCTAACTACAAGACAGGTCCTTAAAACATATGCCAGAAAATCCCTGGAGAATCTCTACAGATCATGGAGATTAAGTGAAGGGTTAGGCGTTAGGCTTTGAAGATGAGAGATTTTGTCTATGGGAGAAGAAAAAGATATTATTTTAAGTGATATTCACTGAATTTTTGCCAATCGGATAACTCTCTTTATGAACACGTCCTAATAGCTGTGCTTGATTATTGATATGATCTTGAAAGAAATTAAGCTATGCAAAGAGAACACTTCTGCAGAAAAAAGTTAAAAGGACTTTCTTTACTTGAGAGGAGCAAAGAATAGAAGAGAAAGAAGAGAAAATGAAGGAACTGGTGGAAACAGGCCAGGGAAATGTTAGTCAGTGAGAAATTCCTTGATGTGGGAGACTAAATGACTTTTCTGAAGTTTGCTGAATGCTGCTGATAATTTATTTTATTCTATTGTTACTATTATTTACTTCATAGCAATGCAATTCATCATCTAAAAACATGCAATAAAGGTTATATGATATTCTCAAATCATTAAGGAAAACAGGCTGTTTTTATAACAGAGTCAACATGAGAAGAGAATACAGGCAAAATGGAAATGAGATAAATTTTTAGCAAAACTAGGAAATAAGGCAAGAAATGGAAAAATGATTGCCTGTGTTTAGAAATTTACAAATATCTTGGAAGTGAAGTACCAGAAAATGAGACAGAGAATAACCAATTTTATTTAAATATGTAAAAGAATTATTCAATTAATCAAAACCTTTTGTATAGTATATTAGTCAAGGCAGCATATGCTAGTTGTTTTAACAAATACCTCTACATTTTAGTTGCTCAGTACAATAGAGGCTGTTTTTTTTTTTCTTCATACTTTTGCACAGTCTAATGTGGATTGAGAAGCTCTTTTGGTTGGCTCTCCTCCAGTCAGTCACTAAAGAGCCCTTCCATTAGGTGTCTCTGACAACTCAGCATCCTGCACTTTCAGCCATGTGAACGGAAGAAGGAAGACTAGAGAATTACATGGCAGATTTTAGGAAGAGGTCTGGAAAGGCATACATCAGTACTATTCCCATTCCATTGGCCAGAACCTAATCATATGACCCTAAAGTAACTAAACTGAGGCTGGAAAATCTTGACTCTTCCTGAGTGGTCCCAGTATGCACCTGACCTGTGTCTGCCACAGGTATGTCTCCATCTATTGCTATAATCATTTGGAGTGAGAAAAGGAGGGACTGGAGTTTGGGACTAGAAGAAGCTGAAAGCCCCACTTGTAATTTCTGTAAAGTCATAGTTTAAGTCTTGTATTTCTAATCTCTAGATTTGTACAAACAGAGCTTAAGGTCCAAGTTTTAGTTGATCCCTAAAGACACCCATTTTGACACCTAAATACAGGTACTGATTCACCTTTTAAAATACATAGGGCGGGGGTTGGCATTTGGGCATACTTTTCCTTTTAGGAACACATAGGAATTATTTTAAGCTTGAAGACCTATGGTGTATATCTAAGGCACTGAACTTTGCTATTTTACCAGCAAGGGAGCAATGGACAATTTGAAACAAGTAAGTAGAGTATTCCAATATTATTTTGTTTACAAAGGCAAGCATTGGGTTTGAAGGTCAAAATTTGCCAACCCCGATTTAAATAATTATTGACCTACAGCAAAATAAACACAGAAGTACCTTAATTTATAACATATATGGCAAATTACATGTAAATCAAATTCCTGTAAAAGTTCTTTGAAAGTTGTACAACTTCTTTTGTTAGTGATAAGTTTTTGTTTATTAATCAACCCCTTGAGTTATTTTTGGTGTAAAAATATATTATCTTATATAGCATATATTTACCTTGAGTCATATTATTACTTGAACTACTATTTTATAATGCCTATGTTTGAATTTTTTAAAGCAATAAATTTTTTTAATCAATGCAGTAGGTCATCTGCTTTCTCAGTGTGTAGATTAATTTGCATTACAGTCAGGCAATTCATATAATAAATTCAAAGTATTTTCTCAGTGAAAAAATAATAATATTTTGAGGAACCCTTAAAAGGCAAGCATGAGTATAGGCCAGAGTTTGGAAGGAAGCATTGCTTTGAATACCATTGGAGCCAATTGTGAGCCAGAAAATAGATGGGACACTATTGACATCTTAAAATTGGACCAAAGCCCAATTATTTAGATAGGCTCAGACTCACTAACACATAAGAAGTTAAGGCAAAATGTGGGAAGTTCCATTAATAAAGGCCCATAGTTCCTTCTTTCATTGCTTCCTTTCGGCAGATACTAAGTTTCTATCTTCTGTAGGGTCTAGCAAAAGCTCTAAGAAATAAACCACAAATACTAATATTCTAGATTTTCCTACTATTTCCAATAACACTAAGATTCAAGAGCAACTTAATATCCCAAGGTATACAGAATGTTTACTGCTTCATAAAGATCACCAACTCTCCAGCTTGGAATAGTTAAGTTCTCAATTCTGTATCATCTACTCTTCCAATTACTTGTTTTAGAATCTCTTAATTATACCAACACATTTCTCATTTTCAACATAGTTATCTGTTATTATCCTTTGCTTCTAACTAACAGAAAACTCATCTAAATGGCTTACAGACCATTTCCTCACATAACAAGCATTACAGAGTTTGGTGGTTTCAGGCTGTTCCAACTGGCGGATAGATTCTCCAAGATTAACTTCTTGTTCTTCTTAAGGTATTTGGATGTCCACAGCAAATCTATGCAGCACAGCCTCAAATTATAGTATCAAAACAGAATTAGAAGGAATATCATTTTTATTTCTTGATATCACTTTCCTTTAATTAGGAAAAAAAGTCTTCTCAAGATCACTTTCTGTGAAACTTCATTGGCCATTATGTAGTCATTTGTCCATCCCCTAGGTGAAATGCAGGGAACAGAGAAAATATGAATTTGACATTTTCGGTTAATAAATGAAAGGTAAGATCTAGCAGCAAAGAAGAGAGTTCGGGCTATGAACTGTTTTTGAAAAAATAGATAACAGTGTCTGCCATGGCTCCTAAGTGAATAATCATCAAGTAGTATTTCGGTGTCTGGTAGAAGCCTATAAACAGGCGAATTTCATGCAATAGGTGACTCAAGTCTTTTATGCGGCCTGCTGTTGAATGTAGTAAGAACACCCATCATGTGCTATAGAAAGGACTAAACCCTACCTTCCGCAATAGTCCAGCTGGTTATCTATCACCTTGTCCAAGGTACTGGCAAAACTACAGTCCTGCATAGATGTGTTTTATAGCATTGCTCATTTATTGATCATAAGAAAATGATCAATTTTAAGAAAATCCTTAAGAACCTCTGCTTAGAATAAACATGCTTGAATTAGATTATGAGAGACCATGGTTTAGGACAGTTGGTGGCATTTGTCATTTTGGGGTCCTTTTATTAGCAAATCAGTCTCTCCTCTAGGCAACCTCCCCATTGTATGCAGCTCTGGTAGGAGACAGGAGCCACCTTCAGTCTGTAAACTGGAGGATTCGTATATTCACTGTCTTCTCCTGGACCACTAGGGGTCCTTAAGTGATTTAGGCTTGGTCTATCACATCTATCTCCTGCAAATCTGAATTTTTAGAACACAGGAACATGGGGATGGTGAGATGTCATATTTAATGCAACCAGTAGAATTTAAATACACATTTGGTGGTTCCTGTTTCCAGTCTTCATTTTCCCTGCTCAGTTTTTAAACCTCATTGTCCACTCCTTCATTAATTATGCCAGCCCCAGACTATACTTTCAATGAGTTAAGATCTCTGTTAAGGTCTGCTTGAGTTAGATGAGGCAAACGCAGTGTTGCAGGCATGTGTTGGCTGCTGCATCGGCCCCATGCTGCAGGTCCACAGCATTTGCTCTGTTGTGAATTCCCAAGGCTTCACTACTGCCTGTGGCTTGACCTGGGCTTGCTTCTCTTCTGGCTGAGTTTATTTCCCTGCCTGTAGGTAGAATTGAATAAGAGAAATGACAGGGAAAGAGTTGAATTAAGTACCTACCCTAAAAGGTTTGTTTAGATAAATTATGTGAGTTTCTGTTATGTTTAATTTTATGGATTGATAGCTCCCAAAACATTCCTTCCGGTAATTTCTAGGCAAGTCTTAGTGGCTTGAGTGGCTTGAATGGATCAGAATAAGCACTAACCACCTTTTAAAATCTAACTATTGACTATTTTATGCACTCTTAGAATAGCAGCTCTCCAGAGACTGGGTGGTCACCTGCATTAGGGCAACAGGTCTTAAGAGCTTGAAAACAAGTACTTGAGGTCAAGAGCTATGAAGTCTTGCTCCTTATCTCTTCGCCCAAGAGATAGGTTTCCTGCCTCATTCTCTGAATACACTGGTATATACATCATGTGGCCCAGGGTTCCAGGTTATTTTTCTCTCCAACCATGGTCACCAGAGCTGGGCAAACTTCATCATCAGGTTCTTCTGGTTTTATGGCAATTGACAAGTAATTCATAATGGCATATAAATAAATATAACTAACATTTTGGCACTTTTAACATAGAAAATACAGAACATTATTGTATTTGATTCCCACAGAAACTTGGAAGGTAGGGAAAGAGATATTGTATTATTTTCTTTTTTAGTGAAGATAAAAAAACATTTCTCCAAGTTTAAGTGATTTGTCTAAAATTGCTGAAATAATAAATAGGTCCAGAATCCAAACCTAGGTCTGGCTCCAAAAGCCAAAGCTTAATGTTCTCAGAGAACAATCCATTTGTGGTAGATGAAGAGATGACTTAACTTCTAACACCTAGATCAGAAACACCACAAATTTTATGCCTTTGGTCAAAGTTTTACCATTGATTTTAATTATGACGTGAGGACTTATGGCTGAAAGCTGAAAATGGCTAGAAAAAGGAATTCTGGGAAACAGAGTTGTTAGAAAGACAGGAGATGAGTGCATAAGGAGGAAAATATAGAAATATATCCACACTGTCAAATGGGAAATCTACACCAGAGCCAGGAAAGATTACAAGAATAAGACACCTAATGCCAACTCATCTAATTTCTCTATTGTGTAAGAGGAGAACTTTTCAGGCTCTCTGCAGGAACTTTGTTGCACATTGGTTTATATAAATTTCATAAAATTTAAGCCACCTTATGGGGATAATTTTAAAATACTGACTTAGAAATTTACAAAGTAGACAATTGAGACTCAGAGAGGTTTAATAGTATGTTCAATGCTATTAGATCTGTTAAGAGATGGGTAGTGAACTAAAGCTCTGTAGATTCTGGACCACGCTTTTCCCCCACATCACCTGTACACTTCACTTTAAAATCATCATCAATACACTGTTGTCAAAGAGGGCGAAAAGATAGTTTATTTTTCTCATGAAAAGGCTCATTTCTGACAAGTTAAATAGATTAAAAACCTTATTAGATTCATTTAGGGGCCAACTTTCTAAGAAAACTAAAAGCGCAAATGTTTTATTTTACCAATGAACTTTAAGAACAAAATATTGAATGTAGAACAATTTTGTTTGTAGGTAGTGCAGGTTTCTCTAACACATAGGATTAATTTTGGGTAAGAAAATTCAATAAATAGTGTGCAATTACTAGAATTAATAACAGTTGGGACAGGCGTACAGAACGTTGCAGCAGATGGATGATGTGGATACTTCAAACAGCACAATTGGCAAGCAGAGTAGTTAGTAAAAGCAACAGACAAACATATAAACAGTGGTCCATTAGTTATATCAAGACGGAGAGCAAGCAAGCAGGCTTATTGATGTGGTAACAAACACTGGACTGGAACAAAGATAAAGTGGTTGTTCAAAGGAAAGAATACCAGGAAAAGACTAGGAAGCTATTATTGTTATTTAAATAGAGTCTTTAAAGAGAAGAGATAAGCTGCATATTCATAGGGGACACTTGACAAACAATCTCAAATGATAGGCCTGATTTCAATAGGAAAGTGGTAGATTAAATTATGTGAGGCAATAGTGATATAACAAATGTCTATATATCTTATACTGGGTATTTCAGATTAGATACAAACAATCTTATTTCAAGTATCCTTTAAATCCAACTGTGAATTTTGCTATAAAATTCAACTCAAGGACAGTAAAGCTTAAGTATATAAAATTAAGTGATATGAAATACGGACCAGTTCTTCAAGTATAGGTTTTTGGTTCACCTTATTTTTCAGACAAAAACAATTTTTAATAGATTATTTACCAAATGTTGTTAACAACACTAT
The DNA here is from genome assembly GCF_022682495.2 of Desmodus rotundus. Classification (NCBI taxonomy): domain Eukaryota; kingdom Metazoa; phylum Chordata; class Mammalia; order Chiroptera; family Phyllostomidae; genus Desmodus; species Desmodus rotundus. The sequence continues at coordinate 69,887,071 of NC_071399.1, read as the reverse complement.
AAATCAGGCAGCACATTATTATCTTGTTTTAAAGGTGAAAAAATATGAAAAATAAAAAAAGAAGAAAGTGGTAAGTTTTGAAGTCACTAACTATAAAAATGCACTAGAATTAAACACCTTTGTATTTTAATAGTATAAAAAATTAAAGAACAGAACCACATATTCCTTGAATACTTTACAGATAAAGAGAATGAAAGAAGAACCTTTTAAACACTTCTTATAAGCACCACATACTACTGATGTCCCCAGCCCACAAACACAACACAAACTAGACTGCATGTATGTAGGCATGTGTGTATTCCTCAAGAATACCATATTCTGTTTGGGGAATTCCTTGCTATCAACATCACATACTGCATAAAAGATCAGAAGTTTTATGACTCAGATTGTCTTTTTTGGCCTCTTTTGAAGTTAATTTTTGTTTCCATAAATTAAAGGACTTGTATCCATAAATGGGATAAGCAGCATTTTAATTTTTATTACTTATTAATGTGATAATTTTCTATAGTTAAAAAAGTGTATTGAAATTTTATCTCAGTTAATAATATAAAACATATGTACTTGAACATGGAGATTTTTAAAAAATTGTTTTATTGTGTTGTCTTTTCTGGTCAAATCTACAAACCACCTGAAAAATTGAATTTTAAGACTGATATAAAGTCAAGATTCACCTTTTTTTTTTTATTATGGATGTCCAATCAACAGAATCCCATTTATTAAAAAGTCCATCATTTCTTCATAACACTCCATTTTGTATTAAGACCAGAAATATGTGGAGCTATTTCTACGTTGTTCATTCTGTTACAGTGGTCTGTTTGTGTATCCCGGTACGGTACCAAACTGTCTTAATTGCTGTAGCTTTAAAATAGATTTTCATGTCTGGTTGTGTAATCTTATGCTGAATGTTTAAAATTTCTTGATCATGGACTGAGTAGCCTAAGTGATGTAGACGCTATCTTTATAAATTCAGTGAACCTTGGGAGAAGAATGAGGTGCTAGAATGTATGCTTTTAACTTTCAGTATCATGTTTCAGAGGAAGAGGGCTTTGTAAGTGGCGGAGTGTGTTCCCCAAATTACTTGACTTCCCACGGGCTTATTTTCTGCAGGGCAAAGACATTTGGAAAAATATAGTCATGATCAGTTAGCTAGATAACATGCAATTTTTCTTCTCTATTTTCTTCATTATAAATAACATCTAACGTTGTTTTATGGGCAATGTAACCTGCCAAATAATTACATTTCCCAGCTTTCCTTAAAGACAGAACTGGTTATCCGATAATTTCTAGAGAAAAAAATCGCTCCCAGTTTTTTTGCATGATTCCTTTATCTTCTTACTTAAAATGCTGTCATAAGATCTCAAATACTGAGCCACTGTATTTTTATAATGGCTTAAGTTTGAGGAAAAAATGTGAGAATAAATATCACAAGCCAGGAGAAGTGAAGCAGAAAGATGAAAGTACAGATGTAGTTTGACACAATTAAATTAATTAGACATTCTTGGACATCAACTTCTGGATTTTTTGACATGTGAGAAACAGCTAACACTATTTGTTGGCCCAACATGGTCTGGCGTGTTTCCTTTTATGCAGCCTAATGAAGTCATAAGAGGAACAACTACCTGTTTTTCACTGCCAACCTCTTCCTCCTGCCCATAAGAGTTATTTCATAACATGTACCTATCAGAGAACATACAGTCACTGTATTAGTGCTAAATTGGTATTTCAATATATTAGTGTTATACTTTTATGTAACATGGCTCATTATTTGTTAGTTTGAAGAATAGTTTCGGACATGAGGAAGAGTTCCAGGCTATCTGTAAAATATGATTGCTTTACAAAGTTGCATTCCTCTAAACAGTAGATAAAGAAATGGGTTTAAAGTGATTAATCGTGTAAAGCTGCTAATTCAGGCAAACCAATGCATACTTGCCTCTGGGGGGAAAAAAAAAGAGCAGACAAAAAATAAAGCAAATGAAAAGGCACCAGTAATAACAACAACAACAACAAAGTTAATCACTGTCATAATTCAATTTTAAATTTAAAATACAAATTAAAAGGTAAATAGAAGCCAAATTTGAAATGAAGTAGCTAAATCTATTTTTAACGTGCACAATTGCTCTTCCAGTTGTTAATCTTGACCCGATTAAATTCATTTTAATAAGCCACTGTTTAATAAAATACAGTTTTGGTAGGTTACTTTTTAAGTTTGAGAAAGACATGGAGTAAACCACTTATATTTCTGTCACTAATTTTGGCATATTTTCTGCCTCTCACTTAGTGACACTAATTTTCTCCCATCTGCGGAGAACTGAATAAAATATGAGCTGTCGTCCATCATGCTTTGTATCAATGACAAATGCAAACACTTAGCTCACTCTCTTCAGTGTTAACTATTGTGCTTTTTGTTTTCAGCTTGTGTTTATTTTTAACAAATGCTAAAGTTTAAATTGAGTGTCGTATCTTCTTTTAAACTATGTCAAGTAACTAATTAATAAAACAACTGAATAATACTTAATTTCAGATATTCCCTATCATTTATTTGGGTTTGCTACTATAAAAGCCAAGAAATTAATTCCATGGGAGGAAAATCTTAAAATAATACCAATTCACTTACTCTTTGATATTTTTAAATTAGTAAAAGATCATGAATTCCATGCTTAGGAAAATATAAGTACTATATACATAAAATAATCTACAGATAAATACGTTAAAATAATTGAGTTGGTGATAGGTAGAACAAAACATGTGATAGAAAATATCTAGGAGGGGTTATTTTTGATATTGTTCTGAGGGAATGTCTGAATTGGAATTGAGCTGTGATCCTATATTAGTTAAGATAAATATACAGTTCCTATAACAAAGTCCCAACTGAATGATAATAGCTCAAACAGTTTTTTCTCTATTATGTATCAGTCCTTGGTTAGTAGTTCATGTTGTTGAGATCCATTTTTCTTCTATCATTTGGCTCTTCCCCAAGCCCCCACCCCCAGGATATTGTTTTAATTCTGATATCATTGGCATTTAATATTAAATCTGAAAGGGTCACATCAGGCAGAAAATCAAAGAAAAAAGGAGGAAGGAAATACATGTCATTTCATTGCAAGGACATTACCGAGAAGTACCTGAAATCCTGTCTGTTTTCATCCCTTTGGCCAGCACATGGTCACATGGCCACGTCTGGTGCAACTGAAGCTGAGAAAGGATGTCTATTTCAGCCAGATACAATATTTGCATTCCATACTAACAAAACACCGGACTTTGCGTTGACAGACTTTTACCTGAAATGAGAAGAAGGATAAACTCTGTTTAAATTTTGGGCGATAGTTTCAGACCATTATATCTTTAATTACTTTCTCATTCTGCAACAATGACTTTAGCTTCTGTTGCTGGAATGATAATTAAGTAATTATTAGACTTTCTGTTATTGTCTCAAAGGTGCCTGAATGCTCTGCTTTTGTTCAGTCTTTTATCCTCTGTTGTTAAGATTGAAGCCCTGGCTAGTGTGGCTCAGTGGGTTGAGTGCTGGCCTACGAACCAAAGGGTTACCGGTTTGGTTCCCAGTCAGGGCAGATGCCTGGGTTGTGGGCTGGGGGTCAACATCTCTTACTCCAATGTTTCTTATTCTTTCTCTCTTTCTTCCCCTCTCTCTAAAAATAAGTAAATAAAACCTTTAAAGTAATTGGAAAAATTTCACTGATTCATCTTTGAATTCATTGAGTTTTTCCTATTTCATTCCCGTGTCTACTATTGTACCCAGGCAGTGAAATATATTGTATTTTTACTTGTCACCTGATTCTATAAGATAGTTTCTATTTCTCTGCTGAAAGTTTCTGTCTTTCTATTAATATTGAGACTGATTAACTTAAGCTCATGGATCGTGTTATTAAACTGCTTTAAATCTCAACATCTGAGTTATCTTGTGAGTGGCATTCTTATTATTTCTTCCGAAGGTGCTGGCCAGAGTTTCCCACTTCTTTCCACGTAAAGTTATTTTGATTGTATCCTGGACATTTTAAATATTACATTGTAAAAATCAGAGTCCTTTTAAAATTCTTTGAAGATTTACTGTACATTTTTTTCCCTTGTTTGTTTTAGCAGGCAGTTGGCATGGTTAGGGTAGATCAAATGTTTGATTTGCCTTCTGTATGCGGTGCTTCTAAAGTCAGTTCAGGTTTCAAAGTCTGTACTGTGCTGTTTGAGTTTCTCTGTGACTGTTCACCCAGGGATTTGTCTGGTACTTAGGTGCTGGCGTAAACAATAATTCAGTTTGCAAAGCTTTTATCATGCTTATTGATGTCTCTTCTATTAGTGCACAGATTGGATGAGCCTGCGTTTTTTGTCAGTTCAGATACAGTATTTGGACTTCCCTGTCTTCATCTTTCACCTCCCTAATTTCTCAGCCATTCTCTGGGTCCCTGGGACCCATTTTCCCGTTCTTCTGACTTGTATGCCACCGTACCTCTCATGGTTTAGCCTGCTGCGCTTGTGTGCAGTTTTGCCACGCTGTGGCCATTCTCTGGCAAAGCAGAGAGAGAAAAGAAAGACAAAAAAATGGTGATCTTTCCCACACTTTCAGACCATCAGAGTCTTTTATATATATATATATATTCCTCTGGATATAGAGATGGTTTTTGGATACCCTGCAAAGGGATGAGAGTAGCTTCACTACTGAGGATTCTTCCAGGCAGGGGTGAAGTAGAGAAGGGGAAAAAAAGAGATTCTCTTCCCAATCCACTCTCCAGCTAGCAGAGGTCATTTTGTTCTGTCTTCTGCCTTGAAAAACAGAATTTTCTCTCTAATTTTTATGGTCCACCTCTACTTGAACTCTCAGGTAAAAACCAGGAGATAAAGGAGAGGTGAAAAAAAAACCAGTCATGACCTTTTCTTCTTCACGTTTGACTTCCTTCCTTATTCTTTGGCTATTATTGACTTTCCAGAGTGAATGTAGTCAGTCATTCTTTGTAATCTGTCTAGAATTCTTGTTTCAATCACAGGGAACGATAGGCTGTAATAAACTGATTTCATCTTGGTCATAATTAGAAATCTTTCAAAAATTCTTAGTCTTTTCTCATTAATGATTTATTCATCATGATACATTTAGGTTTACATTTTTGCATTACAGTTTGCAAAGTATGTTTTCTGGGCTGTAGTGACAAAAGAGGAATTTGAAATGTTTGGATAGTAAGGAAGAAAATTATGGAGAAGTTTAATATAGAGTTTACTTACTTTAGACTTAATATATATTTATCTTACCTTATACCCATTTTTAAGGGGCAGTATGTGAAAAAGGCCATCAATTTCTAGGGTTTTTGTGAGCAATAAAATAGTGGAATTGTGCTTATCTTACATTCCTCATTGCTCTGTTTCAATGCTGAGCTGATGTGGGTAATAAGTTTCTCCAACTTTGACTTCTCAATATTTACTCTCTAGAATTAAAACTAACTTCATAACTTCATAGAAGAAACATAACAGTAATAAAAGCACATTAAGTGGTTTTGCCATTTAATAAAATATTTATCCAAACTAACCATTTTTGTACTCACTTCACACTCGTGTAACCTCAATATTTCCTTGAAATACAATTCTGCCTCATAGCTCAAAAGGTAGCACCACACAAAATAGACAATAGAAAAGTACAATAATGCAAGGCGTACAACATAACATATTTTAATAGTAACTTGAAGTCCTGTTGAAAATTTTTTCTTGTGTATTTTAACATTTTGAAGGATGCTTTCAAAACTAACCTTTCTTTATTCCATCTCCAAGGTAACTATGCATAAAATATTTTGATACAATGAGGAGGAACATTGTCTAAACAATTACTCTTTCCTGTTAGTAAACTTTGTATGACTCTATTACTCATAATCTAAATTTGGATAAAGCAATGGATATAGCAGACATTCAATACTATCCTGGATGGATATAACCCAATCTATATAGCGGTATATTTCCTGGAATTGTTTTCAAGAAAAATCATGCACTTTTTCATGAACAGGAGTTCTCATGTACAAGGTTAACCTCAGAACTTACAGGTCAGGCATTCCTATCCTCTCATGTCATTGATACCGGTCAGAATCAGAGTTCGAACTAAGTTCAATGAACAGCTAGTGAAAAATAGAGAATGTTTAAAAAATCATCTAAATTTATAATGGTAACTAGTATAATGATTGTTAAACAAAGATATCTAATGTAATTTTATTAGATGCTGACTTTGTGTAAGGATCTGCACGGAGACGACAAATATGAGATAAATAGGAATATCAAAATTAGTATCCTTACGCTCAACAAAGTTATAACTTTGTAGAGATATATTTAAAAATTAAGTGATATTTTCACTAGTGGCTATATGATAAATTCAATATTTATTGAGAACTCACTAACTGTCTGGTCCTGTTTTCTCCATTTTAAAGTTTTTATGCTGTTTTATATGAAGTTTGTATTTTTCTCACAATAAAAACAAAAGTAAAGACTCGAAAAGGTTTAATACATTTTCAAACTTATTTAGTACTCAAATTCCTGTTTGTTGCCTGTGAAACCCTATGAAGCCTCACACAATACTTTGGGGACCCAGGCAGTTCCTGGAAGTGGGGGCAGTTGATATTGGTGGGATTTCTTTAGAGTGCAGGAGGGGCACTGTATTTTGAAAGATGAAGATAAACAACTTCATCTAGAAGTTGAAATGGTGAAAATTTGCTGAAGGAACTAAGGGGCTGGGGCTGTAAGATGTCTGCAGTGGATTAGTGACGTGGAATGAGTAAAAGAAGGGCCAGGTTGGGTGGAGGAGTTTGTTTGACGTTCGCCAGGTAGTTGGTATCCACTGAAATTCACTGAAAAGAAGAAAGATGGCATGGGTCATCAAGATAAATCCGAATGCCTTGGGTAGGATACAACATCAGGAAAAAATTCTAGAGGAAAGGAGTCTGGGTAGAAAACTGTTGTGAGTTTAAGCAAGAGGATACCAACAAGCAGACAAATGTGAGGAATTTTAGGGGAGTTAGACTGTATGAGATTTTAAAACTTGCTGAGTATATATTGTATGTGGTAAATAGGAAGACAGTAATTTATTGGGTTGGCCAAAGAGTTTGCTTGTTTTTTGTTTTGTTTTGTTTTGTTTTTTTCTGTATGAGGGCTGGAGTAGCACTTAGTTGTCTTTAGCGTCATTTGAAACAATTTGTTAGATTGTACTGTGACAGCTGTCATAACAGCATACATTTAAAAAAACTTACAAAATTGGTGAATTTTTGTGTAGTGATTTTAATTTTGAAAATGGACGAAACTAAGCAACATTTTTGGCATATTGTGCTTTATTATTTCAAGAAAGGTAAAAACACAACTGAAACACACATACAAAAAAGATTTGTGCAGTGTATAGGGAAGGTGCTGTGACTGATTGAACGTGTCAAAAGCGGTTTGCAAAGTTTTGTGCTAGAGATTCCTTATTGGATAATGCTCCACGTCAGGTAGACCACTTAAAGTTAATAGTGGTTAAATTGAGACAATTGAGAACAATCAACATTATACCTCATAGGAGATAGCTGACATACTCAAAATATTCAAATCAATAAAGTTTTTGATGAAAATGAAAAAATGTGTGTTTTATTTTCTGGAAAAAAAATATGGACTTTTTGGCCAACCCAGTAATAATAATAAGGTTTGGGCTGTTGTACTTGAGAGAGCAAGGTACTTTTGAGGGAAAACAAGCTAAACGGTTTTGAAAAAATAATATTTTTAGTGTTTGGAGCCTTCAGTTTGAGGTGTGATGGGTAAGTATGTGCATTTATCTATTAAGACATGGAGGTTTGAGCTGAAGATCTAGGAAGGCACAAGCACTTCATGGGGGGCATATGCAGACACATTTTCATTGAAACTTACATAGTGGATGGAATCCCTTATGAATCAAGTGCAGAGGAAAAAAAGGAAAAAAATTATTAAAGTACCATAAATTTAGGATTCCAGAAACAAAAAAAAATCAACAGAAAAATAAAAAGCTGTATTTTTTATATACTAATGCGCATAGCCAGATTAAAAAAGCAAGAAAATAATTGTAGCTTCTTCTGTTTTCTGCTTAAGTGGTATTATTGTACATATTATTTCACTGAATCTCGACAACATTCCTCTTGTTACCCACTTATAGAAGAGAAACCTTCTATGAGGTTTCTGGGCAAATGAACTACCCTCTGGCCACACAGCCAATGAACGGGTGAGCTGAAATTCACACCAAGTGGCCTGCATTTAGATTTTGTACTTTTAATTTTTATGTTATACTACCTCTTGGTTATGAAAAATAACTTGTTTTCATAGTCTTTTATTTTACAAATATGTGTAGTTGGAGATTCATGGTCATTCTTGTTTGTCCTTATTTTACGCTTGTTTTCTTGATGAGCAAAAGGGACCAAGAGGTAGAGAAGGACTAAAAGTCAAGTATGAGAGGTTTCCAAGTGGGGCATAATCTCTATGAGGTCATATATCGCTAAAATAAATAGAGACATGGTGCTGTTGACTCTATTTTCTGTGAGTGACTCCTTATCCAACAGACATAATTTAAATATTTCCTATTCCTAATCAGTGCACGTAATGAATTTCTTAGTTTTAATTTATTCATGTCGCACAAAATGACTTCAAAGTGTGGATCTTCCTAAGAGATAATTGTTTTTCTGTTAGCAAACAAACTCTTTATCCTTGGCATGATGACCTTTGTCATGCTTTAATACAATATTAATGAGTAGATTGGGGTATGTATACATTTAGATAAGTGTTGAGAAACTATGATGCTCTTTGTTATACATAGAGATTCAAGCAAAAATTTAAGGATTGAATAAGAGGATACCAGGAGCTTCTTTGGAAGGTGAAGGACTACAGAGGAAAAGATAGTCAAGAGACCTCAGAACTGTAATCCCAGGAGAGGGGCTTAATTCTTTGCACTGTACACTATAAACTCTTGCATCGTGCTGCCAGAGGGTTCAGTGAATATTACAGAGCTCACTTATGTTCTGATGGTAGTGAAATTTGCTTTTGGTCAGACCTAAATAAAAAGACTATGGGATTCTTGCATATGAGTCACACACCTAGAGAAGCAGGCTTCTATTTTTATTAACAGAAGGCAGAATAGTAGGGAGGCCATGCTGGACTCTAGATCCAGGCAACGTAGGTTTGAATCTTGGCTTGGGCACCTATCCCAGCTCTGTAATGATAGATGTATTTTACATTCCCCATGGGTTTTTTTGTGAGGGTTAAGTTAGATTATTCATATAAGGGGCTTCAGATAACACCTAGTGTACAGTAAATATTTAATAATTTTTTACTTCCCTTGATAATGAAATTTGAATAAATATTTAAAGAATATTTGCTTAAAGTGGTGTTCACTTACTCATCTGCCTGTGGTGATTCATTGGATTAATTCTTTATTCCTAATGACCTCTGTTTGATTTATTCTAACTTAGTAATTATTTTTATTTAGTCATTCCAGTATTTTCAGATGAAATTACATTATTTTAAAGATTTAAGTTCCTTTCTTATACTTATGTTATCTTTTCTTTGTTACAATTCTTTGTTATTAAGGTTTGCAAAAGTTTGTCTATTTTACTTCTTTTCTTCAAAGAGCTGACTTTTGGGTGCATATTTGAAACCTACTCCCTTATTAATTTCTGCTCCATTATTTTTTGTTTTATCTCTATTTTTTAAATTGTTTTTGCTTTTTGTTATTCTTTTACATTTTGGATGTGTAGGTTGGTTCCTTTCATTTTAGTCCATCTTCTTTTAAAATTAATGCATTTATATCTTAACATATTATAAGCAATATTTTGGCTACATCATATAGGTTTTTAAAAAATTTTTTAAACATTTTTTAAAACATTTTATTTATTTATTTGTAGAGAGAGGGGAAGGGAAGGAGAAAGAGAGGGAGAGAAACATCAGTGTGTGGTTGCCTCTCACATGCCTCCTACTGAGGACCTGGCCCACAGCCCAGGCATGTGCCCTGACTGGGAATCCAACTGGCCACCCTTTTGTTCACAGGCCAGTGCTCAATCCACTGAGCTACACTAGCCAGGGCTAGTTTTCTTATCATTATCTTCAATCATTTAACACACAATTATTTTTGATCAATTTATGAATAATGAGTATCTCTATCTTTCTTCTGAATAAGACAAATTTTTTACTATTAACTTTCTCCCTAGACCTTTTACCCATATCCTGCCTCACACACCACTCACCTTAAGATCATCTGAAGAGTTTAATGATGGAATTACAATAATGTTTAAACAGTACTGTATGGAGTATTGTCTTTGAATATTTTTTCCATTGGAAACATCTTTGTTTGGTTGCTTTGACATATAAATGACACTTTAAGTAATCACTGAAACAGGTTTAAAGTCTTAGTTTTTACAAACTTGTTCAGTGCTTTTTTAGAATCCTGAATTTTAGAAAAGCAGTCTTTTTCACTCTGCAAGCTTTTGTGATGTTTTATTTATCCATGTGATCCTGGAATGTCATGATTTCTCTAATTGTGTTCCGTTTTTATTAACCCTGTACAGTATTTAGTACATCCTTCAATCTGAAGACCATTGTTTTAGCTCTCAACTATTTTCTTCTATTATTTCCTTGATTATTTCTACTCTTTTAATTCCTTTTGGAACTTTTAATTCTTAGTTAATTAAAAAGATATTTTTATAGCAGTTTTATTGAAAAAATTGAGCGGAAGATACAGAGATTTCAAGTTAGCTTTTGCCCTCACATATGTAAGCTTCCCCCATTATCCATATAGCCTACCAGAGTGGCACAGATATGACAACTGACGAACTTACATTGACCCTTCACAACCACCCCACGTTCATGGTTTGCCTTAGGCTTCTCTTTTGATGGTGTACATTCTATGGGTTTGCACAAATGTATGATAGCATGTATCTATAATTATAGCATCATGTAGAGTATGTTCTCTGTCTTAAAATCTTCTGTGCTTTATCTATTCATCCTTCCCTACCCTTCACCCCACCCCCTGGCAAGCACTGTTCTTTTCAGTATCTTTATATTTTTGCCTTCTCCAGAATGTCATACCAGGTCTGTGCAGAAAGTATCCAGCCATGTAATATGAAAAACAGAGATGTTTATTGAAAAAGATACAAGATACAAGAAACATTGTACATAGGACAGTGATGCCTCAGTCCCCTTCAGGGTAGGCACCTTGAGACCTCACACAGTTCTCCCAATCACCATCAGCTGCCCCATCCTATTTTCCTGAATCTCATCAGTGGTCTGAAAACTTTTCTCTTTCAAAGATGATTTTAGTTTAGGGAAAAGCAAGAAGTTGCAGGGTGCCAAATCTGGACTGTTGGGGGGCTGAGTCACCTGCATGATTTGATGTCTCTTCAAAACACTGCATGAGACATGATGCATAAGCATGATGCATTGTTGTGATGAATCTGTCAATCACCAGTTGCCTGTAGCTGTGGCCTTCTGAATCACCCAAATAGTTTCCATGGAGGAATGTTCAAGCTTAATGCAAAATTTGATGCAGATTCATTGCTCTGCTCCCTCAGTCATTTTGAATGTGACGGCCACACAGTAACATGCTCACTCAATAGCATCTATTGCCCCCACTGATTAGTACAGTGAAGTCATAATTGTTCACACATGAGCATTCCAGTCCACTCTCCTTCCCTGAATGGTCATGCAGACCATTCTCATGATATTAACAATGGCTGGACTTTCTCCAGACAGACCTCATATACTTAGATTCTTACAGTATTTAGTCTTTTCACACTGGCTTTTTCACATAATAATATGCATTTTAATGTTCCTCCTTACCTTTTAATGACTTGATAGCTCATTGCTTTTTACCACTGAATCATATTCCATTTTTTGATGCACAAAATTTTATTTATCCATTTACTTACTGAAATGTCTCTTGGTTGCTTCCAAATTTTGACAATTATGAAAAGAGTTGCTATAAACATCTGTTTGCAGGTTTTTGTGTAGACATAAGTTTTCAACTCCTTTGGGTGAATACCAAGGAGAGTGATTGCTGGATAATATAAGAGTTCTTTTGGAAATTTTATATGGTAAATGTTAGAGCAGGGATATCAAACTCATTTTCAGCGGGGGCTGCATCAGCCTCGCGGTTGCCCTCAAAGGGCCAAATGCAGAGCTCCTTGCCCCTAGTTAAGGAGTAGTTACATGTATCCAGTCCTAAAATCACATTTGGCCCTTTGAAGGCAACCGCAAGGCTGATGTGGCCCCTAGCGAAAATGAGTTTGACACCCCTGTGTTACAGTATATAGTTTATTAAGATCTCCATCCCTTGTCTTTCTGAATCATTCTGAGATGACACAGAATTCTGATATACCATCAACATGACATCTAAAAGCCACTCTGAGGTCATATATATGATTTAGGATTAAATGTGTTAGCTCTCTTCCTAGCCGTATGACCTGAAGGTTAATATTTAGTTTTCCTAGCAGAAAAATTCCTCACCAGTTAAGATAAAATTAAGTGGAACTTCTGAGATTAAGTCAGATAATGCATTCGAAGTATATAATATAATGCCTGACATATAAGTTTTTGATATTTGTAACTGTATTGTTTTTGGTTTGTTTTCCTGAAAAATTTGAAATTCTTACTATGGGCCAAGAGTCTCTAATGTGGATGTATTTACTTATCTTTTCTGGGAATTAGGAGTTACCTAAGGCATGGGCCCACTGTTTTTCCCCAGGCACTAGATCCACTGCTATAATTTGACTATAAACATCACTGTCACTAGTGCTGAGGACAATCGGGGAAAGGAGAGTCTGGCCCACCTGGCTGCTCTGAATGCACCTCCCTGATGCATTTGACATTGGTCATTGACTCAGGACCTGGTCCTCCTCCAGTGTTTCTATCCCCATCACATTCTGCAAGTGTGTAGTGCTCAAGTAGTCTCCACATTTGTTTTTTAATGTATTTATGTAATTCCTAACCATCAAAAAATTTCCCTAAGTATGGACCTCTCAAAATACATGAAATCTTCATAATCCGTATAAATGTACACTTTTTAAATATATGTTTTCTGTTATTTTGTGGGATTTGGTGTGGAAGGAAGACTTGAACCTCCTTAAAACAAGCTCAAGAGATGGTTGGGAGTATCCTGAAAATAGGTTTCTCAGTGGATATTTAATGCGCTGCTCACCCTCCGTGCCTAGGGTTCTGTAATCTGTCCTACGCAGTGGCTCTACGGGAAGTACACCCTTCAATATGGGGCCTTTTATGGTGGTTCCCGGCTTGGTCATAGGCATCAGAATCCAGCCGTGTTCCTGGGAGGGCTGGTCTCCATTGCTTAAAGACCGATACAGACCTTCTCACTATTTGATTTCAAGGAATCAAATACTTTTCCAAACCACTCTCCTGTCTTTCAGCCATTGCTGTTTTTTTTTTTTTTTCTTTTCATAGACAGTAATAGAGCTGTTTGACATTAACCACTTGGCATTAATATGAGCCACAGCTTGACAGGCATTTCACCATGTTTCTCAGCATAACATTTTCTCTTTTATGGCAACCTAGAGATAAAATGCAAAGAGCTCTTCCATATTAAAAAATATATGTTATTTTCTAAATAATCAGCTTCTATTTAAACATTTAAAAAGAATCAAATTCCATTTAGCTGTTCATTTTGAAAGGTAAAATAAAGGGACTAACAAAGATTATGTAGAGGTCTTACTCTGCCAAGCACTTTAAAATATTTTATTCTTTAACCCTCAAGATAATTCTATAAAGTGAGCATACTCTCATTCTACTAAAAAGAAATAGTTGAGGTTTTAAGAATATAAGTAGCTTGTCAAAACCAAGAAATGCTGCATGATGGGTCAGAAATATAAAGTCTACTAGATAACAAAATCTATACATTCAATTTCACATAAGCAATATATTTTAAGCCAAATAGGTGTACTGCTTCTTTTTAAAAGTTATATGAATGTCATATACTACAACATAAATATATATAGTACTACAAAATAGATAAGAAAATGATTGCAGAGTGAGATATTTCTAAATTGAGGAAAAGGGCTTATTTAAAATGTAAATGTAGGGGCCTAATAAAAATTTCATATAAATCTTTAGCCTGAGAGAAAAAAGAAAAAAAAATTGTGAATATTCTGATATATAATTTCCTTAATCTAGTTGGCTTTAATAATGAAACTCTAATATATTTAAATTATTTTCTTTTTAAGTTGAAATATATAAATTAATATTTAAATGTCATAATACATATAGATTCTTCTATTGCTCACACTATAAAAATAAATTTCAGAATATAGGGATTAAAATTATAATGCCTGTAAAATTAATTTGTATGTGAGCTATGCTTTAGCTAAAGCACTGAGTGATATTAATATATTAAGTATAGTGTCATAATACTGGTAACAAACAGAGTTGTGCTTTGGTACAAAGAAGGAAATGAGATTCCCAGATCAATTTCAAAGTATTGTATTGTTTGAGTGATTTCAAATGCCTCCTCTGAGACCCCTTAGATTGTGGGGTTCAGATAACTGTGCCTTCAATACACATGGACATTTTCATGATATAATCAGTAGTAAACATAACTTATAGGATTTGTCATTAGTGAAGGAAAATATTCATTGGAAAATCAAATCATGAAAATGCCATATGTCTCTATAACTTAATAACATCAGTGCAAATTAGATAATTTGATGGCAATTACATATGTGAATTAACACTAAAGAAAGTCAACACAGTCTACTATTTTTAAAATTTTTGTAACTGTAATGGAGTCAAACATATTTATTGGATGAGCTTAGCTAATAAATCAATTGTGATAATATATTCCTTCAAATAACTTATTTTGTTTTAAAAATGGTATACTTTAATAATTGAGCAGAAACAAATATGATGTCTTCCAATCATACAGTATGTGGTTTTGTGGTTTTCAAATTACATGATAGAAATAAAGACTTATTTTTTTAGTAATCCAAAGGAAAGAAGAAATATTTTAATGAGGAATGTTTATTTAAAGATTTCATTGAGATCACAATCGTACTGGATGATGTAAGTGATTTATACTCTGAGCTAAAGGTAAAATCTTTCCATCACATCTTCAACCAATTAATTACTTAATTTTCCAAAAGCTTGAAATAAATTTAAAAATATAAATATAATTTAACCAAAGACTTTTTAGTTTTACAAAGCCTAACTTAAACTTGTTAAACTTATTTAACTTACATGAACTCATTATTCACTGTAGTGTGTGTTCTAAAGTATTGAGGGGATTCTATTTAGTTCAAATCAACCAGTAGCTTTACCTAAACTTCAGAAAGTGAAAGCATTCTCATAAATAACAGTGCCAGAAAACTAAACTGCTCACTTCCATTGCAGCTGGCAGATCCTGTATTTTATTGTTCTCAGTGTACTAATATGCAATTGTGTAACTGCTTTCCCTCTGGAACCTCTATAAAAATAGATGCATATCTTAAAAGCTGTCTAAGGAAGTAGGGTTTTAAGTAAACAATATAATAACTTGTCTTAAGACTAATCAGAGTTTTCAAGTATCAGAGAAACAAGAGAAGCAGTTGTATTAAATTTTTAGTTACTGCTTCTTTAAGTGAAACAAATACTGCATAAACCTTTTGAAATATAAAATAATATAGCTTGTTTGAAATTCTGATAATTATGAAAGGTTAGAATTCTATGTATATAACTCAATTCTTCTTTAAGTGTCTCTCACACACTCTTTAAGCTAATGGACAATACATTTTTGAATGCCTGGAATTACAAATAAGTTAGTAAACACAGAAAGTACTTTGAGAAGTATTGAAATATAATGGATATGTAGATAATGACACATTTCAGTTGATACTTTGCAAAGATTATCTACCAAGCAAAGTGTAAAGCTTGATTGAACAAAAGATAAAGTTAATACTATCTAATAAGAACAGACTATTATAGATCAGTGAAACTACAAAACAGATTTATAAGACAAGGGGCAAGCCACATTATCTAAATTAACATTTTTCCAGCATGAACAAGAAGGGCCACTGTAGGAAAGCAAGAGCTAAATAGTATGGCCTGCATTTAGTCAACCTGAAGTAATTATTAATTTATGGTTGTCTGTGATTTTAATGAAAATGAAAGCTGTGAGGAAAGAATTGAGAGAGATAATGTGCCGTGAAATTGAGTTTCATTTATTTAGGGGCCACCTTTTCTTTTTTTGTTGTTGTTAAAAGAAAGAAAGTTAATGCAAGATGTCCACATTGAAATTTCACTAGGATTGTGTAACCACCCAGTTAAATGGTAATCATTATATCCAAGGCAGAGCTAATGCAAAGGAAATTGAAGACTGGATTTAGGGCCTATTGACGAGGGCAGAATAAAAATCCACCAATAGGCTACAATTAATGTCAAGGTTATAATTATTGCATTTATAAATATGATGAATCCAATAACTGTATCACCAGATATTTTTTAATGTCATTATGAAAGTGCCCCTTTAGATGGTGGCATTGCTGTAAAGATTATATTTTAAGAGTAAAGTGGAGACCACAGGAGGCAAAACAAATCATCAAAATGCAATCTCTTTCTTTGACCTCAAAGTGTTTCTGAATAGCCATGAGTGACGACCTTCCAGAGAATGGCAGACATGTCTGGTGTTCCAGTGTGGAAAGAACAGCAGTTCATGAATTGAATTTTCTACAAAATGAGCTTTTTTCTACAAAAAATAATAAGATTTTCAAACTAAAAGTCAAGTGATAGGTCTAAATTCCTCTAACTAATTATAATAGGAAAAATAGTTTCTTCTTTTATGACAGAAATATTTATTTTCCAATATTTTAATTTCTTATGTTAAGAAACAATAATAAAGTAATCTAAAATTGGTCTCATGTCAGCATTTATTGCTATCTTAGATGTGAAAAGTTACCTTTGCTTTAGAAAAACTTAGGTAAATTTGATGGAATGAAATGCATTCAAGACACTTGATTTTTCTTGGGAATGTAAAATATATTCTACTGCATTTATGTTATGTTCTAAGTTTTCTAGATTGGCTATAAATTCATCTGTTAAGAAAATATTGACTATAGGGTATGGTGGGAGACATAGAAAATACCTACTATTGACCTTAAACAAAAAGTCTGCCATTTATTTCTCCAGCAAATGATTTCTTTAGGAACAATAAAGAATTACAGTCAAGAACATGCGTCCATGGTGGGCCATGTGCAAGTCTGCTAAAACAAAGGCGAGAAAACACTTACAGGGAGGAAGAGGAAGTTGGAGGGCTATTACAGACAACTTCTTCCTGTTGTGCTTCTCAACCAATGTTTCGTCTGGCGTGGTGCTCTGCCTTCTGGCCTCCCTACATCATTTTAAATAAGGTTTCAGTTTACTCCGTTTTTTACATTTCCCCCTTTTGATCAAGATCTTTTCTACAAATGTCATTTACCAAGAAGTTAGATCTTCTCTTGTTTCAGTTAGTGGTCTTTTGCCCCTTGATGCCAGAAAGGACTTTTCCTGTGTTTTGTGCCCCACAGCAGAGGGAAAGGGCAAAGATGTAGTGAGTGACTCACTGTGATCACATTTGAGTACCAAGGAGTGGGTAGATGAGAGATCTCTTAGACAGCTCTCGTTTAAAGTCTGTATCTTAGAATAGATAATACAGCAAAAACATACCGAGAACAGAAAAATTAAGTGATTTGGGAAGACATAATTCAGGACTAAAACATGAAGCCATCAAACAATACTGTTATCTCAAATAAAACTGTTTGGAACAAAATTTCTTATCAATAATACAGTTTGTACGCTGCAAATTCATAGAATATGACAGTTAAGATGAGACCAGAGTCAGTTAATTGTCCCAGTGAAAGAAAGACATCGATGAATTTTAAGCCTTTTAACTTTTCAGAACAAGCAAAGTGAAAGATTAATTTGTTACAGGATCATGCTGGAGCTGTTTCTGAATGGGCATAGTCAAAACTAGAGCTTTCCTCCTTTATCACGGGACTGGAAAATATGGGGAAGGATATCATCTTTCCATGAAAGTGAAGGAAGGAGCAACAGTGAGAAAAAGGTGTACATTTCCCCCCAAGATATCCTGCTCCAGGCATCTTGGGAAAACTGTCTCATCGGATGCTGACTGCTTCAATTCCAAGAAATCTATAATTTCAAGTCGCCAGATGGTGTGCAGGTGCAGTCAGAGTTAAATGCTTTCTTTAGATGTGTCACATGAATTCAGGAGTCTGTTTGCTGGAGTTTTGTACCAGGGTTGGCTGGCAGCACGTGATAGAGGCCTTTTCAGTGAGGTTGGAGATTCTTTCTGGAGTTGTCTTTCCCAATAGATGAAATATTCAGGTTGCAAAGTGTGGTGCTGAAGGTCTCCTGAGAGTGCATTGTGAAAAGCTTGCTCTACCAAAACATCATTATTTTTTATAGAAGCAATTAGGTCTTTACAGTATAGAGTGTGTCTCAATTTATCAACAGTGGATCAAACGAATCAGGAGCCAAGTGCATGGCATGTCCTATAATTATCTCAAAGGGTAAGAGTTTATAAATTCCAAAAGGAGTATATCTGAGATTTAAAATGTCTAATGGCACTGCTTTTCACCAGCATATCTGGCAGGTTTCTATAAATTTTGCCAATCGAGTCTTAAGCATGTGGTTAGTGTGTCAACTAAACTTGAAAATTGAGGACGG
The DNA here is from genome assembly GCF_022682495.2 of Desmodus rotundus. Lineage (NCBI taxonomy): Eukaryota > Metazoa > Chordata > Mammalia > Chiroptera > Phyllostomidae > Desmodus > Desmodus rotundus. The sequence continues at coordinate 69,868,408 of NC_071399.1, read as the reverse complement.
TAAATGCAACAGAACTGCAAGATCAACCAAACAGCATAGACTTGTCAAAGCATCTGATCAATAAAGTCCATTCTCCAGTCATATAAAGTTTGAGAGCGTTTCTCCAGGTAGATGATCTTTTACAAAAAATTTTAGTCACAGATGAGGCACTAGCCTATCTACAAAGGAAAGTTTCAGTCCAGGGAGAAAACATGCCAGACATGACTAAGACATATTTATATCCATGAGATGGGAGAAGCTGTTTGGAATCCATTTGTAAGACCTTGAATAACCCATTAAATCATTGAAAATGTCCAGCAGCCGTGCAAACAGGCTTCCCTGGGTTGTACTTTAGACAAGTGAGGTAGGCACTTTCTGTGGCCTTATTAATATTTACCCACCAATATTGATTCATGAATATTCTCTCTCTGTCAATGAACCAGTGATTTTAATGCATGTACAATAGTTAGGAGAGAGAATTTTAGTATCCAGTAGGACTGGTTCATTATTTGGCCTTAACTGAAACTTCTTCTTTTTTATGAAATCAAATATTATTGGATTTCCTAACTTGTTTCTCATGTTTGTGGCCAACAGGTGGGATTTATACCTCTTTGCTTATGGGGTAGTGATTGATTCTGGGAAAAGGTTTTTAGAGATCTATTTGAATCTTTATAGGAGGTACATTGTGGATTCTGCAAGTATCAGTTGGAGATTTTTCCTGTGAAGAGAAGGGCAGCTGATCCAATAAAGACAAATAATCAGTGCTCCCAGATTCAGCTATAGTGCCACCAGAAATGGAGCAAATAAAATGATCACCTGATTAGCTACTTTGATGGCTATTGTCAAAGTCTAGAATTATTTCCCTCTTTTGGGAGGAAGAAATTGTGGCGTGTTACTTTTCTAAGACATCTTGGCCTAGTAAATGAATAAGGATGGTGGGAAGAGAAGAAAGGGGTATCTCTCAAAGGGCATAAACAAAAATGAATAGGTTTAGAGACAGGAACTTGAGGTTTATTAGGGATCCCCACTATTTGAACTGGTTTAGTACTCCGAGGCAGGAGGCTGCTTCATAGCATGGGGCCGAGCATCGAATGTGTGGTTCTGTTGTCAATAAGGACACAGAGAGATTTATTTCCAATATTGCAAGGGGTTTCTCTGAGTCACTTAAGAGAGAAGATAGGGAAAAGCCCCAGTAGTTCCTTGGGGCACCACCATTAGAAACCAGAAGGTTATTGGGAAGGCTGCTTTAAAAAGCTGAAGGCAGCCAAAGTGCTTAAATCAGTGACAATCCCTTTTCCAACAGCTTGGATCTTTGCAATAATAGCAGAAACTAGGAGACTCTTGGCTTTGCATAGGGACCTTTCATTTGCCAAAATTGAAAATTAAGAACTTTAGCTGTCTTACTTTTAGGTGGCTCATTTAGGGTGTGAGCAAGCTGATTTGCCAAATTAACCAAATCTATAGTTTCCCTTTCCATTCTGATCCTTCAAACTGAAAGGAAAATGCCAGAGCCCATTAATAGGTAGAGAGTTAGAAGCTACCTGAGTAGAATCAACATCAGAAGGAAGACCAGAATTTTCTTTGAAAACAATCTGATGTCAATTATAATAATCGCAAACATGTTCATCAGCCCCTTTGTGGACAAGGCTGAATTTTGTTTCAGTCAACAGGCTTGGGAAAGCCTACTGGATTGCTCTGTAGGTGTCTCCAGTGAGCGTTCTAACTTTTTGCCAAAAGCTAGGGTCTTATTTTTTAAATCCCATTCAGGATGTTCCCATTGGGCAAGCTTCATCCAGTGTTTGCCTTGGCCCTGACAAACTAATTAAGCATAACAAACTAGTTAAGTACAAGCTAACTAATGTAAATCTGAAAAACCAGGTTGGTAAGTTTGAATAACTATGCTAAATTCCTCAGCAAACCTGTGGGGATACTCGCTTAGTTTAGGAAATTCTTTACTATGGATTACAATTGGGCTTTAGTCCAGAGAACATAAGAAACTTAGGGTTCGTTCGAGTCCCCAGAAGACTCGACTTCAATAGGACAAGTAGGGTTAGGTTCGGAGGAGCATGTGGCATCTGAGGTGGGTTCAAAGCAAAGGAGTCTAGGGAAAGGAACAAGGTGTCACTGGAAGGAAGGAGTGTCAGGCTTTGGAGGCCATTTTGTCCTTTTGCAATTGTTCCTTGACCTCCGTTAATCTCAGCATTCTATTTTGGAAACAAAAAATGTTAATAACAGAATATTATTCTGTTAATATTTGGAAGCCTCAAAAAACAATTGAAATAAAGTATTCCGTAGTTTTGCCAATGTCACAGCTATAGTATGTCTAATCTGGTTTTAAGAAAAGTAAGTATCTCAAAAGTCCCCCATAATGACCATTGGTATTCTAAATTATTTTTGTTTAAATTAGTTAGAAATGGCCAAAGGTGGGGACAGAGGGTGAACCATATTTTTATACCTGAAATTGGCCAGGGCCTTATAGGAGCAAATGCCCTCACAGTAATTAGGTAACTGGGATCCCATATTTTAGAGGTTTTTCTCTAAAGCAAAGGGCCAAACAGCCTGCAGGCGAAATACCAACCAGTTCCAGTGGGAAGAGTCTGGTCCGAAAGAGTTAAGCCAAAGGCTGAGTGGCACAGGTAGCCAAAGGAGTACGCACAGGCAAAAAAGGTCTTTAATAGGAAAGTACAAAGCTTTTACACAGATCCCAGGTAGAGCCCACAGAGCTTCCAAGTGCAAATAGAGTGGCAGCTCAGACCCAAGAGAAAACTTACCGTCAGTCTCCAGGGTCAATGAGAAGCAGGGAGCTCCACGGGCTCTGTGGGCACCACACCTGTTCACTCACCATCTCAGGGGTTTTCTCTGGAGCCCATTATGAGCCACCAAATATAGGTTGACTTTAAACAAAAAGTCAGCCAGATATTTCTCCAGCAAAATCGGTTGACTTGGGAACAAAAAAGAATTGTAACCCAGAACATGTGAAAGTTCACTAAAATGAAGGGTGGAAACTCATTCACAGAATGGAAGAGGAAGCTGGGAGGACTATTACAAAACAAAATTCTACCTGTTGTGCTTCATGATCCAGGGCATGAGAATTCCCCTTTCTGGCCTCCCTATTCCATTTTAAATGAGGTGTCTGTTTATTAATTTTTACACTAGTCTCTAAAAACTAAAATATTGATAGAGTCAGTGATTCCCACCTTGCTTGTCTCTTTCCCCTCTCCCTCCTTCCCTCCTTCTCTCCCTTCCCTTCCCCTTCCCCTTTGTTTTTTCCTTCCTTCCTTCCTTCCTTCCTTCCTTCCTTCCTTCCTTCCTTCCTCTTTCCTTCCTCTGAATCAACAAACATTTATTGGGCATTTATTAAGTGCTCAGCATTGTGCTAAAATGTTAGGAATACACATTTAAGTAAACATTACCTCTAATATCAAAAAGGCTACATGAGTACAAAGAATGCAGTGCTGCACACTGTAGGTTTCTGCAAAAGAATAAAGATCTTCTTTCGAATTTTTGTTTTCAGTTTCGTCGAATATATTCCCAGAAGTTGGATTGCTGGGTCAAAAGGCAGATGCATTTTTAATTTTTTGAGGTATCTCCATACTGCTTGCCACAGTGGCTGCACCAATCTGCATTTTCCTGCAAAAGTGTTCCCCTTTCTCTCCATCCTTGCCAGCACTTGTTTGTTGATTTATTGATGATAGACATTCTGACAGGTGTGAGGTGATAGCTCATTGTGATTTTAATTTGCTTTTCTCTGATGATTAATGATGTTGAGCATCCTTTCACATGTCTATTGGCCATCTGTATGTCCTCTTTGGAGAAGTATCTATTCAGGTCTTTTGCCCATTTTTTAATTAGATTGCTTTTTCTGGTGTTGACTTTTATAAGTTCTTTATAAATTTGGATACTAACCCCTTATCAGATGCATCAGTGAACATGTTCTTCCATTCTATGGGTTGTCTTTTTATTTTGTTGATGGTTAAGCACCTGAGTGTTTATTGCAGCATTATTTACAATCACCAAGATATGGAAGCAGCCCAAGTATCCATTAATAGATGAACGGGTAAAACAACTATGGGGCATTTACACAATGGAATGCTACTCAGCCATAAAAAAAGAAGAAAAATTGCCTTTTATGACAGCATGGTGTACCTAGAGAACATTATGCTAAGTGAATAAGCCAGTCACAGATAGACAAATACCACATGAGATCACTCATATGTGAAATCTAATGAACAAACTGAACTAACAAGTAAAATGGAGACAGACTCATAGATAGAGAACAGGATAACTATGGGAGGGGGACTTTAGGGGAAGAGGGATTAAGCAAAAAGATAAAGGATCTCATGGACAAGGACAACAGGGTGGAGATATGTGTGTGGGGAAGGGCTATAAGGAGGGTAAGTGGCAATGGAAATAAATACAAAAAAAAAAAAAGAAAGAATAAAGATTGAAATGAAATTTAGAAGACAGAGACTTGCCTGATTCTAAAGACTTGAGACTTGAGGTGATAGAGGATTCATGTTTCTGTTATCTTTGGAAAAGTACCTTGATGGGTCAGCAGGAGGATGGAGCAATGGAGGATGTTTACAGAAGAAAGTGAAAGGCAAATGCTCCTGTTAAATGAGAGAACCGAAATTTAGAATAGTGTTTTCAGGAGTTGCCAGAGACCTAAGATGCTGGGAGTAATGTTTAGCAGAGTATCCTTGAAAAGCTATAGTAGCATCTGAAGCCTAGAATTCAATAAATAATTATAAGACTCATCACCTGGTGCTTGAGAAGGGGGAGGGGCAAGCAAATGAACACAAGTGGAAGACTCGTGGGCATGGACAGTGGGGGGGTTGGCTGAGGGAGTGGAGAGGAACAGGGTAGGGTAGGGCAGTGAGGAAAAAGGCGGGACAACTGTAACTGAACAACAATACATAAAAAAATAAAATGGGTTATTTTGAATACATATTTATAGAAATAAACACATTTAAAAATATAGTATTATAAATAACTATGTGCTAGATATATGTTCTCTAATGTAATTAAATTATTGTAAGGGTGGTAATTAATTAGTAAATAAAATATCTTAAAGTTTTCAATTTGGTGAAAGGAAATTAAGTTGCATACATTTCTGTGACACCACTTTGCAGCAGGAAGAAACCATTTTTCCTCATTTTACTTTAGGAGGATATTGAGAAAGCAGGCATTTTAAAAAGCTTAGAAAAGCCAACTAGAGCTTTCTCTTGTTTGATGGATGGCAAGTAGAGTTACAAGTGAGAAAACTGAGTTCTGGATTTGTGTCAAATTGTCCCTGGGCACTCTACAAATGTCATCTTATGTAATCCTTGCACTGTCCCACTGAAGTGTGCATATGTTCCCATTTTACAGATAAGGATGTTGGGAAATAAAGAAGTTAAGAGAGCTAAGTTAACTGATTGTTAGGAGAAAAAAACTGTGTGAACTTTGACACCAGGGGGAGCTGCAGAAGCTCGGAAGTGAGTTCATGATGAACAAGTTTCTGTGCTACGTTTTGTGGAGATTGTAACTAGTAAATACGTAACATCTTTTCAGTGATAGCGACCAGATTCAAATCTTGTTCAGTTACCTAACCACTCTGTACCTGAACTTCCCTACCTATAAAAAAGGCAGGGGGCACATTAGCTTCTTCAACGAGCGATCGTGAGAGCAGAATGAATCAGTGTGAGTACAGTCACATATTGCAGTGTCTGGGAGATAATTGAAAGTTAAAACATATCATTCAATATTCTGCTTTGGGTTTTTTTTGTTGGTTTATTAATTTGTTTTTAGTGGTAAACATTAAACATATTTATGGTTAAAATATAAAAAAGAAAATCAGCCAGATTTGAGGCCATAGAACAAGGTGAAGGTGGGTAGAATTGAGATTCTACCCTAAAAAATATATTAGCCATTTTTTGTTTGTTTTATGTAAATATCTACTGGTCTTAATGTGCTGGGAAAGCAGAATGGGAGCAAAAGCAGCAAATAGATTATAGAGTGTGAGGCAAACAACAACTTTAATTCCCAAAGGGCCAAGTAGGACACCGAGAGCAAAATTCTGGATGGTTCTGAACTCAAAGATCCAAAGTACCTAGGTGTCTGCAGGATGTGTCATCTCAGGAAAGAGAGTCAGTTTGTATTAACGTATCTTAACAGCTAATTACACATATGCGTATATTTTGCACACCTGAACAGCTCTCTGTGCAAGACTGATACTTACAGTCCTGTAGGGACTTGCTGTAGTTAACCAATGACTAAATATTCCTTCAACGGCAACCCCCAAATTTCAGGCATTAGAGTCTCCTGAGGTAATAGCTGCCCAACTCAGAAAAGATTTGTCATACTTGATAAAAGAAAAGAAGCAGATGATAACTCATTTGAAAGGAAAATATTCCTTTGTCTGCTTGCATAAAACAAGGAGAAACAGAACCCCTCCCTTGAAATAGAAAAATCATTTGAATACTACTATCTGAGTTTATCTTAACTGTAATGTTCATTGCCTAAGTTACACAACCAAACAAACAAATAAATAAAAAATCAGAAACTTTGCAGCAGTAACACAGAAAAACTTACAACTTGTTCCCAAACTTTCCTCTTTTTCTTCTTATGCCTTTTAATGAAAAGGCATACTAGTTACCTACTTAGTAACTTCTCTTACTGCTAAAAGGGAGAGTTCATAATTACCTAAAAAGTAAAAGTGCAATTTAAGCCTTTTCTTTCTGCAAATTTTGAACTGAATGCTCTTTCTCCATCACCTCCTTCTCTTGAACATGACTGTGGTAAAGACTTAGTATCCTCTCTCAAAGGAGAAACTCCCTCTCTTTGTGCACTTCCTTCACTCTGAAATGTAAGTTTACGTTGGTAACTGGTTCTTCCGAGTTTCAACCATACTTCATTCATGTTAGGGTACTGGCCCATTTTAGCACTTAAAATAGTGCAAAAATGCTGGTTGAATACTGAAGACTAAGAAAACCATGACATAAAAGGCTCAAGGTTTTTATTGGCCAGATAATTCTAAGTATTTGAAAACTCATGACTCACCTTAAAAAAAATTGAGTTGTCCTCATTCCTATAAACGTTAAGTAGACTTGTCCACCTATGCGTGCATGGATAGGTTGGGAAGGGTACATTTTCCAACAGGAAGACTTCCAGCAAAATATCAGTATGTCCATTGTTACTTCCATTCTTCCATTAAGTATCATGTAGAAAACAATAAACAATAGAAAGAAATAATTACTGAAAGCAGTATTATTATAGATGGTTTGTAACATTTGTTGGAAAAAAAAATAGAATTGATTTGTACTAGCACCAAGCAATTTCTTCAGAGTTCTTTCTTATTGAGGAGAAAGAAATAATAAGCCTATGTTGTTATATCTTCAGTAGGTCATATCCTAATAGCAATTTAATTTTTATATTCACACAGTGATGAATGGGAAGGAATTTCTTACTCCATTAGATATTTACACCCGAGAGAAGATCTATTTCATATTCTTGAGTCAAAGTGCAGATATCTGATGCACCTGTCGAGACCAGAAAACGAAAGTAGTCCACAGCAGTGATTGTGGTTTTCATTCTGTATTCCATTATGAATCCTTTCCAATGGGTTTCCCCTCTGGATTTGTCTACCTGCTAGAGTTCAAACACCTCTTTAAGCAGAGTGGCAATAAAAAGGTTTAATAAGTGCAAGCCTTGCGGAGTGAGGATTCATTAGCGTAGAGGTGCAGAAAAACACACTTCCTTATTTGTAGGAAAGTGCTAGAAAAGCAGAGTGTGGAAATAAGAGTCATCAAAATGCAAATATAATAATCTATTTAAATAAACAAATCTCACACTACTATTGTGTACTAAATCCTCTTTCCCCTAATCTCCCCTGAAGTAGAATTTTTATTTCTTTTTCTTTCCCGATCTGAATTGTTGTTTACTTTTGACCCTGTTGGAATACTCCCACATTAGCAAGGTTCACACTGAATAAAATGAAGAATTTTGATTCTCGAAAGGTAATCATTTCTGTAGATAGATGTCTGTTTAAAAGGGGGCAGGGATTTCCTGTTACTATTGACCGTCTTAATGCTATAGCTATCTTATGCAGTTCCAGAAGAAAAGAAAACCCATGGCCCTTGGGACTACAGAGTTTCAGAAAGTTATTTTTTCTACTCACCCAGGTCATAGGCCACGGGGCTGAGAAATATAATTGAAACGATAGCTCTAAATCATTCTAAATAAACAAAACAAAACAGAACAATTTCCCTAATTAGACAACTAGCAATATTTTGCCACCTTAATATCAGGTTAACTCTTAATTAGATATAAATGCTAGGTGCCCAGAAAATGGGGCATACTCCATAGCCCACATAGCTGGCTATCAGAAATTCTGCTAGGAGTCCTGTTTGGCTAAGACCTTATCACAGTGACATGTTAGGTGGTGGTGAGAACCAATCATGATATTCAAATAAAGACATACCACTGATCCCATCAAAGCGAGGAATAGAAAGGTCTGAAAGGAAACAATGGAGTTTAAAAAAACCTTGAAGCATTTTTTAAAAGATCTTATTTGCCACTGAGATATGTATCTTGGTGCATATATTAGGAGTTAACTTAAAAAAAGAGTGGAAGTAGAAATACATATTTGACAAGAAATATTATTTATGCATATAATTTATGGAAAGACATAAGCTTTTCCTTAGAGCTGAATGATATTTCTTGTTGCATTATTCTTTATTTTGGGGGTAAATATAATATTGAGAAATGGAACAGATAGGTAGATTAAAGTTTGAAAGTGACACTCTTCTCAATTTTTATGCTTTGAGTTGATTAGAACACAACATTATAAAGGCCAAAATCATGAATTGGATTTCCATTTAATTTTTTTACTTATTTTTTGCTGGCAAGTCATTGATTATACCCATTTACAAGTCTAAATGTTATAAATATTGCTGAAGAGTGACTAAAGCACAAAGTACACTTGAATAAATACAGTCCAGAGTCCCTCTCTGACAACCCGCTTGTGGGACAGCACTACCGATTAAATGTGTATTATTTACTGTAATCACTGTTATCTATTGAGTACTAACAATGTGTCAGGCACTGCGCAAAGCACTTTTTATTCTCAAAATAATTCCCTTATACAGGCATTTAAGTGATTTTTCCAATTTATGGAAGAAGAAACTGAGGTTAGAAATAATTTTAAATTTCAGTAATCTTGTAAATTGCTCAGTGAAAGAGCTAGGATGTGGATGTCTGGTGTTTGATGTGAAATCCAACCTTTTAATTAAAACTCCATAGCTAATACTACCAAAAACAAATCTAAAACCAAGAAAATTTTAATAGTGCTATCAAAAGATACTTAAGGGTGAATTAAATTATCAAATATTAAAAATGAGTAAAACTTGTGGGTGGCTGTATATTCCAGAAATTAAATTCAGCTGCAAATACAGCCTCTAAAAAATAGTGGTTTAAATGAGGTAGTTTTTATTTATATTTTTGCTTTCGTATTTTTAAAAAGTGCAGAATTAGACAGTCCAGGATACACATGGAGGCTCTCCTGGCTGAGCTCCACGAATGTTCTAAGCTCCTTTGGTCTTTTCTCTTCATCATGTTTGAAGCATCTGACTTTCATATTTAATCTGTGGCTACAAGGTGGCTACTGAGGCCCAAACAATTACAGCCATATTCCAAGCAAAGAGAAGATTTAGAAACAAAGAAGAGATAGATAGACTGAAGCTACCTGCCGATGGAGTGAGATACCCTCAGGAGGAATTATCTTGGAAGCCACAATTAAAATTCCAACCATAATTATACAATTAAGAAGTCAGTCACCTGGCCACCCCCAGTCTATAATGATAGGTGTTAAATGAAAATGTTCAGCTGACCATATTGCTCTTCACTTGCTACCCTCCCCCCTCCAAAAAAATGTGTTGAAAAACAGGGAAAAGTGAATGTTTATCTTGTAAACAATCAACAAACTCTCCCAAATGGCTAACCATATGAAAATTTTATTTTAAAAATATATTTAAATATGTATGAATATATGTATATTTGTATGTTTCATGTCTTTATTTTCCTTAAGCAAGACCCAGCAAATATTTTTATTTCCTTGTATTTCAAATTCTGATTAAAGAAAGGATGATAATATCTACTCCTAATAAGGGAAAAACCTATAAGGGCTACCTTATGTCCAGAAAAAGGCAACTTTTCACCAAAGCCACCAGTTCTTGATTTCTCCAGCAAAGGCCTGTCTGACTGGGAAATTGGGAGGATATAGGTAAACATTAGTCCAATGTGGTATCTCAGAGCAAAGGACACACAGCTCTTTAATTTTGTTATTATTAGTAGTAGCATTTAAATTTGGTGAGGGATAACTAAGTCAAAATAAAATAAACATGTTTAATTCACAGTACAGTTAGCACATTATTCTACCTTCGACTTAATAAAAGTATTACTGTGATTTTTATCAAGGTTTACAAAGCTAACCACTACAGGTCACTTCCGCTGCTTTGGTTTTCAGAGAGGTTAACTCTGGACAACTTGAGCAAAAAGAAAGTTTTGAGCATCAGTAAAGGGAGAGCTGAGGAAGCAAGTTCGGAAAATACTAAGGGACAGTTTTTTAAGGTGAAACCAGCCCCAAGGTCTCCAATCTTTTAATACCACATGGAAGTTTCAGTTCCAGACAGAGAGATGCCAGTTAGTTCATTAAGCAGAACTGTGGGTGGGTCGGTCCCTTGGACTGGCAATAGGACCAGAATGTAACCAGTGGAACAAGGTGATCTCCACTGCAACTCACAGAGCTTTTTCCAAAGTGGCAAAATCAGCTAGTGGTCAGTATTCTTCTGAGGGTTTTGCTTCTCTGAGCCAGAATACTAAGTTATCAGTGACTCGAAACTCTCAGGAATATTTGGAAACACAATAATACTTAGGCCCATTGTAAGGAGGAGGTTGTCCTTACAACTTCCTTTAAAGTTTAAGTACCAGGTGCTGTGGAAAATTTATTTGTCTTATTCTGTCAAGACGAAGGTCACATTTTTATGACCATTGATGTCACTCTGTTTTCGTCCTAATTCCTTGTACATTTTCGGGCACTGTGCCCAAAATGAAAAACACTCCCTTTGTGTTCCTGTGGGATCCCACGCAACACAACAGTGGCTAAGGAGCCAAATGATTTTTTTCCTGCTTTTGGTTTGGCACCCAAAACTGTTTCATCTTTGCAGAAGCAGTTGCAATCAAGATTGCTTTTTGATCCATACATTTATTTTCCTATTTTCTTCTTGGGGTTGTTTTTGTTTTCCTTCAAACTCACCAACATAATACAGATTTTAAAATTCAGCTCTGGAAGGAGGGGAGGCAAATAACGCTTTTTGTAAAAGCTGGGTGAGCATCCACATTTACATGTCAGTTCCTTTTTTGAAGTTTTTATCTCATCCAGGAGTGATAAGCAGAAACAATGCGGCCCACTGTACTTTTCTTTCTGTAATTCTTCTGTTTCTCAGTTCACACAACCTGATGTTTTCAAGTCCATCTCTTTCTTTTATCAACCACTTCAGGTATATTTTTCATATAAGAAGGTTTCATAACTTCATGGCCTACTATTAGAAACTTATGGAAATCATGAGGAAAACCCAAAAGCTAACTTTCAGTGACTTCGCTTTGCTGGTCGAAAGCAGTAGCAGTTGACCTTGACCTGGAACAGGTTAAAGATCCAGCGATTGGTAAGAAATTAGATTAAGGAGATGTACAAATATATTCATAGGTGATGATGAATACACGGTTGACCGGGGCCTGAAATATATTCATCAACATTTTTCATTAATACAGCTGCTACCTTTTTTTTATATTAATGTCTTTTTTTTTTAGGGTGTTGAGTCCAGTATTGTAATTGCCATAGCTCTCATAGGGTGACTGATAGAGAGCTCCTCTAGATGAACATTTTCTATTCATTTATTTAATTTATAAAGTAAATCTTAAATTATCAGCAAAATGAGCTGAAATAAATTTCTGCCAAATTCTTTTTGAACTATCTTTTCTTTAAAAAATTTATATAATGTCTTTTTAAAAGATTTATGAAAATACAGTCAGCAAATTACTTTCATGCTCTGCAGACAGATGATTATATAAACCAAGACTAAACCTAAACAGTTACGGTTAGTTGGCTCACAGTTTGAGTGAGGTCATAACTCCAAACAATTTTCTTAAACTTTATCATCAATAATACTTCAAAATTAAGGACTGAGACTTCTTATTAAAAAAAGGCCAAAGTTTATGGGAGAAATACCACACAATGAAACTGTATACATTTGTATACTTCCTTCGTGGTAGGAACATATGATTAGTTTATAAAGTCACTTAGTTGACCCATGTGCTTTGAGAAGCTGCCAAGTAGACATTTGCGATGAAAAATGTTACTGCGATAGACTGTGGCCTGGGTGGTTTGAGGAGAAGCTACTAGAAGAAGAGGGCAGTAATGGGGTAATAACATAAATATTTACATGTGTAATAAATGGGGTAAGTCCCTTCTCCAGCAAGTTGCTAACTGAAGTGTTCTCACACCCTTAGTTGGGAAGGGCCATTTCTGGAGAGGTAAAATCATACCCATTCTTTGATGGACCTGTTTCTGAAGAAGTGTTCTTGTCTATTATCCTCTTATTCAGTTTTCCTAAGGTTCAGTGTTATCTGTTGACCGTCTTCATACTACATGTCTGTGATGAAAGCTGCGTGCCTGTGCGTGTGTGCTTGGTGTGTGTGTGCATTTTTAAGGCCCGAGTGAAGTCTCCTAAATCCAGTGTCAGCAGAGCCGCATTTCACTTTTGTCAGAAGTGATGCAGGACCTCGATGAGCACGTCGAAAACGGTGGAGCTAGAGAAGCTCCCCGTGTAGATTAATCCAGTGCACAGCTGGGGCTGGGAAAGCAAACCCGTTCTGGGGAATGAAGAATGGCTGATCAGGGGTGGAGCTGCCCGCCCCCCTCTCCACAATGTACTAATCCTCAATTTGGCACTGCTTTAAAAGAAAAGAAATCTAAATTGAGGCCAGCTGATTTCTTACTGAATCAGCCAGCTGGATGTGGAGCCAATTTCCACAGCTTCCACGCTGTGGTAGCCAGGAAATATTTTAATTGAAAGAACTCTATGTTGACAAATACCGAAGACAGCCTATTTATAACTTTTAAGCAATATTTATGGAATTCCCTGATTTAATAACATTTCCCTTTAAACTCAATTGCAAAATAGAAAAATTGTTAGGCAGAGCCAAAGCTAAATGATGTGGAAGGATAATAAGCAAAACCAGGGAAAAGGAAAAGGAAATAACTAGTAAATGTTGTACACAAATCAATAGACACATGTAACTGAGGCCAATAATATAAATATATTCAACAAAAATAGTTTCAAGTTGTGATTATTAAAAATAATATAATTTAGAATGTTTTATATTCTAGCATCAGTGATGCTGTGTTGTTACACACATAGTCTTAAAAAGTATGTCTAAACTATGTGCATTAGGCGGGGAATTTTGCTAGTTGAACTAATTTGGCTCCTTTTTTCCCCTTTTAAGATGAAACTTGTGCTTAAAATAACCCTAAAACACAAACAAAATCCAAAACAAACTTTCTCACTTCTTTGACGCAGTGATTTAAAGGTGCCAACCTTGATTACAAGGATGATACAATATTATATATTTTTAAATTTATCCCCTGATTTCTTAAAAATTATGGCACTTTATTTACTTTGTTCCACAATTAACGATATTTTACATTTTGCTGCTATTTTTCATCAATAAATTTTTAGTGTTTTGCCTTTGAACGTTATATCTTCTTTGTATAACATTTGTATAAATCTATTTTATCCTTCAATAACTCAACATTTTGTAATGTTTAAAACAATCTGATGCACAAGGTGATTTTTTTCCTTATAATCCAGAATATTATTACAAACCTACTTTTCTCAGTCAAAGAGGAGTGAGAAATTGAAAAGTAAAAATTGTGTTTGGGACACGGTTCATTTTATGTTGAAATGGTAGCGAAGTCCAAAATTGATGATTTATGCAGCTCCTGATATCTGTTAATTACTAATACGATCACACAATGAATGAAAAGTTGGGAAGATGCTATTACTGAATTTGCTTGGTTGGGAAGCTGCTGTTGTTTTTCCATTACTGTTACTGGCGATGGGGAATTGTCAAGTGCGGCTGTGCTGGGCGGTGGTGTGCTGTGAGGCAGCTCTCCCTGGTGGACACTGTGCTATAGCCACACTCAGCCTGCGCCTCTAGTGCAGAACACACCCATGGAATTCCCGGATGTGGTCTGATCGGTACAGGTAAATAAAGATGAAGAAGTTAGGTATCATGTGTGTGCGTCTTAAGAATATTGTTATCTCAAATGATAAGTTGACTTTGGAGTGAGGATGTTGAAAATCCAGGGTTATACGTCTCTTTCAAAATAGAGCAATTATCTGTGAGCACCATCACTCTCCAAATTAGTTATTCTTTACAGAGGTAAATAGTAAGACGTGATAGGAGAAACATTTTAGTTCATTAGGGGAGAGATCGAGGAATATTTGAGTTCATGGAATCTGGTATAAAACATGCACAAATAAAACCCAAGTGCAAATTTAAAAAAAATTTGGTAGAGAACCATTGAAAGTTATTTAATCTTAGAGGGATATGCCTGCCACAGAATTTCATAAGTAATCATATTGGGGAGATAGATGCACCTCATTACTCACTTTCCATTTTTATGAAAGGTTCATCCACATGTGCAATGATGCATTTATAGGTTTACACCCTCTTTGAAAAAAAAAGGCATTTTGCATTTAAATTGCATTTCCTATTCCTAAAGCAGCTCTAAGGAGGAGTGAGCCTTAAAATAACAATATGTAATAAAAACAGAACACTATGGAACATAGTTTGAAACAATGTATTATGTTTTTATTTCTCATAATTAGTTTATTAGATTGTTTGCCTTTGATTCCATATGAAGTTGTGAGGTGATAAGTGTAAGGCAAACCATCCCTTCCACAGTCCTTGAGGCAAAGTGATGGATTATGGGAGCACAGTCAGCTGGTGAGGGGAGCAGAGAGGCACATCATCTACGCTAGGTCTTCAACTCTTCTCGTTTAAGCAGTGAAGAAAGATCAAAAGACACAAGAAAAGCAGAATTATTCCATGCGCAACCCTCAGCACCCTTCCGTTTTTCTCCATTTCTGGAATACCGTAACCTTTTTTTCTGAGCAGGTGCACTTAAAGTAATTATCCAGCTTTCTTCCCATATTGTTGTCAAGGGAAGTAGAGATAGTGTCTTAATATTATTTGGGGCTCGGTGATTCTTTATCAGCCCCAAAGACTATCAAATAATGTTCAAATGGTAGCCCATGTGCTTATTGACTAGGTGACTGTCTAAATCTATGAATAAATTAACACTATGCAAGAAAAGGAAAATTCTCTTTCCCAATCTGCCTCTGCATCTACATAGGGTTTTTTTGGTTTCAGCTTCAGTGAAATAACAGATTAGAAGACCAGGGTTCAGCACAAAAGCTGTAGCCTCTACTTTAAAGTAATACAGGAGCCTCAAACTAGCATATTATTAAAAAAACTACAGGAAACATAAAATTCATTCTGGAAAATGCTCATTCATGTATTTATAATCCTGGGCCAGCAAATTTCTACTAAGAAAGAAAATAGAGAGATTGGGAGGAGAGACAGAGAAAGATTTTAGAAAAAGGGCAGCACAGCTCTCACTGGCCTGTGGGGGGTTACCTGAAACCTAAACCCTCTACAAATTCTGAGGTTGTAATTCTCACAGGCAGAAACTGAAAACAAAAAGAAACAACAGCAACAACAAAAAAGAGGTCCTGTTATTAACTTAGAAAGACTCAGGTGACTATGGTGCTGCCACTCCTTAAAAGGGGAACTTTCCTTTTCTTCCTCTGTCTACAATACGCGGGCTGAAAACAGCAGAATGGAACTAATGCATCTTATGTACATGACCGGGAGAGTACACAATGTCCTACCTACATAGGCTTACAGTTTTTACTGTCGTCGTAAGGAAGACTGCATCTTCTATGCACCTTGCACTCACTTTTCAGAGGCCATATCAACATGCAAACCAGAACGGAAAGAATCAGAAGGTGGTCCACCTGTTCATGAACTTTCACTTACTGCTCCTCACTTTCACTTACATGTATTTAGGTCGATGTTTAAAAAGTTACCATTTTATCATTGTATTAAATTTCCATGTTTTATATATCGAAATCTGTTCCATATTGTTATCAATGCATATTTCTAATTTATGTTTTAATATTTTGCATATGAGAATGCAAATGAGTTTTTATTTTCACTATATATGCAGCTTATTATTGAATGCTTTTTTTCTTGCTATTTTCAGAAAATTTAGTATTATGGAATTGTACCTGAAAATTATGTTCTCTAGCTACATTCATATATTTGCCCAACTTTTAAAAATAAGTTATTTAATTTTAAGTATAAGAATATAGTATATATACAAATCAACTATCTATATAACTATGATTATTATACTCTTCAAACTTCATATATGATTTTTAACCTGTTGTCTAAATGCAATTCAAGGTTATTTTATTAAATGATATTTTATGACTGCTCCCTTTAGAAGTGCTAGCTTTAGTAGTGACTTCTGTAGAGCCATGTTCCTAGGATTCTGATGAATTATAGCATTTCCTCTTTTTTAGAAATTTATATTTTATTTCACATACAACACTATTTACAATAGTAGACCCAGGATAATCTGTAATAATATTGGCATGATGTGTTTAACGTATGTGCTAAGTATGTCAGGTGCGGAACTAACACCTTGTTCACCCGCAGAGAAATATTTGTTCTCGTAAGCTATCTTCACCATAAACTATGTTGCTACATTTTTACTCCCATGAAAAATCTCTTGGTGTGTATAAATCAATTGTATCCCTTCTCAAACAGCGGCCATGCTGTTATATAAATAGTGGATTCCAATAATGGCAAATGCATATACATATTTCTAAATGTAGGTGATTGCAGGATGATTAATAAAAAACACCTTCAGCCAATGTTTTACAGAGTCTATATTTTTAGATATGAATATTACATTTTATCTGACATTACCCAGAGATTATACAATGTTTATATTTCACATATTTTTAAATATCTTGATGTCTTTCAGTAACTGTAAGAAAAATTTGAAAATGAAAATTGTAACAGCTTTTAAGATTAACTATAGAATTATTATATGAATAATGTTGTTTTAACTATTAGTGACACTGGCCCTTTAAAAGCCAATAACACATAATCAGCCATTCCTTGACCATTCAAATAGAAATCTAAGGACGTTTTCAGTTCAATAGTTGCATTGCAATGTGAAATGAGGTGTATCAACAGAAATAACCCTTTCAATTTTACCTAATCCCAGGAAATAAAAGCTTTAGCTAATAATAACCCATCCTTACATTAGAAATGTAATTCTGGTAACGGGAAAATCTGAAATAGCTGACCACACACTATTCATCATGGATTGTCAAACAGCCATCAGTTCAAAAATAGAATTGAGGTGCCAAACTAGTAGATATGAAAGTAGTTTATCTGGAGGTCCTCTTTCTATGAAAAGAAAACAGCATTGGAGAACTCCTGAGTTCACCCCTTTTAAAATTTTAGCATTCAAAATTATACTTGTTTTCTTCCATTTATCATTTAAAAATACTTTGACACATATACACAAAACTAGGCAGACTAAGATGTATTAAAAGGAACTTCTGTATACAAACAAAAAAGATGTGTTAAAAATTCTGAGCTAATTTTCGGCAAGGTGATTACTATGTAATCAAATTTGCTGAGAAAGCAAACATAAAAGTATCTTTTATCTCATTCACAAGAGACTCATAGTTTAGCCTACTGAGTAACAAACTATTTGACTTTTGGTAAATTTAAGATTATTTTAATAGTTCATATGGTGATATGTATTTTAGCAATTGATATAGACAGTTGGAATATATACTAACATACAAAGTCATTCATTACTATTAGTTAATCATGCCTTTTTAAAAATAATAAACATGTTGATCTTATAACCATTCAATCTCCATAAGGCAGTAAATGAATATAAATTTGTAGAAGTAACAAAATGGTGTAATATGAGATATTACCAAAAATTTTCATTTTAAAATGAATTTGATAGATTAAATTTTTATACATATAACATAATCCAAGTAAATATCAAGAAGGAGAAAATTTAAGACATTACCTACCTTTCAGTAACTTTCCAACATTTTTTTTTCAATCAATCTCCTCCTACCAATGCGTTAGTTTTCACATTAATGCTATTGCTTTCTTAAAAAAATAGTTTTAGCATCTATGAATGCATCCTTAAATAATATGGTATATTTTGCCTGTTTTTAGAACCTGTAAAAATGTAATATTTTATGCCTTGCTTTTCCTTTTCAAAACTACATTTGTAATATCATTTATCTATTTAAATATAATTTAAATATAATTTATCTATTCCACTATTGATGGTCCTTTAGGTGGTTTCCAGTTTCAGGCAATTGTAATCAATGCTTCTTTGAATATTCTTATGCATATGTCCTGCTGCATATAAGATATATTTATTATGGTTATATATTTGAAAGTGCAATTAATTAATGGGTTAGAGCATACACATTTCTTTAATGTTATGAAATAATACACATGGATTTTAAAATGTTGATGACAATTTACATTCTCAACAGCAATGAGTTTCTGAAGTTAATGAGTAGTTTAACAAATGCATAAACCTGTATAATCCAAACCAACTTGAGGTGTGAACTTTCACTGTTACCTCAGAAAGTTCCCTCATATCTCTTCTCACTTAGTATTTACCTCCTCTCCACAGAGACATTGATGGCTATGATTTTTCTTCACTACAGGTTGGTTGTGCCTGCTCTAAAAATTCATATATTTGGAATCCTATGATATATATTATTTTAGGTAAAGTTTTATTTTCTTTTATTTGGCATATCAACTTGGAATTAGTCAAAGTTATTATGTGTATTAGAAGTTTGGTTATTTTTATTCTTGGGTAGTATCCCATTATGTGACTATACAATTTTTTATTTGTTTATCCATTCTCTTTCTGAGGGACCTAGAGGCTATTTTCCTTGTTGGCACATTATGAATAAAGTTGTTATGAGTTTTTCTATCAAGTATTTTGTTTGTTTGCTTGTTTTTTTTTACATGTGCTGCATTACATTTTCTCAGATAGAAAAATGTGAGTGGGACTGTTGGGCCGTAGAGGAGTGCATACTTATTTTTTAAAAAATAAGGAGTGACCAGGCATTTTGCATAGTGCTAGTTTCTCTTTACTTCGATCCCAATGTACGGAAGTTTGTATTTCTCCATGTTCTTGCCAACATTTGATGTTGTCAGTCTTCTAATCTGGGCCATTCCGACTGATGGGTTGTGGTAATTCATTGTGGTTTGCATTTGCAATTATTTGGTGATTAATCATTTGATTTCTTGTTCATGCAATTATAGGTCATTGTTCATTTAAATATTCTAATGTGTCTAAGTGTTTTACCCAGATTTTTTAAAAACTGGGTTGTCTACATTTTTATTAATGAGTTGTAGAAGTTAATTATATATCCAAAATAGAAACTCATTGTCAGATATGTATGTGTAGATACTTTTTTTAGACTGTGACTTTTGTTTTTATTTTTTGAATGATATTTTTCTGGTTAACAGAAGCTTTTACTATTTTTTAACTGAAGTAAAGTTTTCATAGTATAAAATCTTCAAAGTGTAAAATTCATTGGCACTTAGTGTATTCATAATGGTGTGCAGTTACTGCCTTTATCTAGTTGGAGAACATTTTCATCACTCCAAGGAAAGCCCCATATCCATTAAGTAGTAACGCCCTATTCCTCCCTCTCTTCAGCCCCCAGCAACTGCTAATCTGCTTTATCTTCATGGATTCATCTATTCTGGACGTTTCATATGAATGGAATCATGCAATATTTGTCCCGTTGTGTCTGGCTTCTTTCGCTTAGTCTAAAGGTTTTGAGTTTCATGCATGCTGTTGCGTTATCAGTACTCCATTTAGTCCCCATTTTTTTATGTTCCATGATTATACAACATTTCCTTCATCCCTGGATTTGTTGATGGACACTGAGTTTTCTCTATCTTTTGGCTACTGTGACTTGAAACTTTTAGGTTTGAGAAAGCCTAATTTATATTTTTTCTTTAATGATTATTGTGTTCTGTTTTATTTCTAAAAATCCTTGGAGTGCCCCAAGTTAATAAAATATTTTCTTGGTTTCTTGAAATCATTTACTGTTTTAGCTTTTTAATCTAGGTCTAGAATCCATCTGAAACCAACTTGTTTGTATTGTATGAAATAGGATGAAAGATCTCTGTCAGCCCTTCCCTCTCCCCCTTTCTCTCCTTTCATTCCACCTCTCTCTGTTTCTGTCCCCTCCCCTTCCCATCCACCTTCCTCCTTCCCCTCCTCCTCCTCCTTCTTCCTCTTCTTCTTCTTCTTTTTCCTCTCCCTCTCCTTCTCCTTCTCCTTTTCTTTCTTCTCCTTCTTCTTCCCTATATGGATATATAGTTGTTTCAGACCTACTTTTAGAACAGACTTTTCTCTCCTGATGGATTTCTTTACTTTAGTTCCTTCATCAAAAATCATATATAATTCTATTTCTGAGCTCTTAATTTCATTCCATGAACTACTGGTTTATTTGATGCTAGTGTTATACTGTCATGATTAGTATATGTCATAGTAGCATAGGCACTGTTATATTCCAACTTTATTATTTTATTAAAGATTGCTCTATCTATTATGTATTCTTGGAATTCCATGTCAACTTTAGAATCAGCTGTCTGCTCAGATGATGACTGAGATAAAATTGAATTCATTTATATAAATTTATGGACAATTTATTTGTTAACAATATAAAGACTTCAAACTCATGAATATGCTATGCAGTTGTTTGTATGGAAAATAATACAATAATTATAAATAATAGTAAAGAATACGTTATGTGTTTCAAGTACTCACAAGTGCAAACCTACTTTTGCTCCACACTGTATATCTATCTACATTTATTAATTGTTACTTTAATTACCCCTGGCAAGTATTGTAGTTTTAAATGTAGAATCCTTGTATCTTTTATTAAAGAGCAGAAATGTTCATAAGACTAAAAATGATCTAAAGGCCTGGGATATGAATAGAAATATGATACCAATATCACTTTCAGACCAAATGTAAGAGGAAAGCTTCCATTTTAGAAGCATACGAGGAGCCAGATTAATCTCCACTAAGACAGGGCAGTGTTTGGAGGAGAGTTTTAAAATGTGAAAGAGTGTGAAGGGCACAGATCCCGAGTTCATGGGACACAGTAGGGGAGTGTAAGATGGAGGCAAAGGTGGTCCAAGGAACAGAGGCACAGCACACTATGGGATGATTATGTTAATTATGATAGGGAGACCTTTGGTTTCGCAATGAGTAGTATAATACATGAGTCTCAATGGATTCAGTGGAGATAATGTCTTACAGGGATGTCCAACCCTTTGGCATCTCTGGGCCACACTGGAAGAAGGGTTGTTTTGGGCCACACATTAAGTGCACAAACACTAATGAACACAGAAAACCTCACAACATTTTAAGTAAATTTACGATTTTGTGTTAGGCTGCATTCATAACCATTCTGGGCCACATGCGGCCTGAGGGCTGCGGGTCGGACACCCCTGTTCACTACTGAGATGTTTGTTTTGAACATAGGAGTTTTCTGGTGTTTGTTTGGTTTTTTGGTTTCTGTGTAGAGAAGAGCTCTTCACTAGTAGTATACGTGTGAGGAAAAGAGAAAAGGGCAATAGAGAATGATAAAAAACTGATCGTGATAGAAAAGATTTGGAGGTATTAACAACCAGTTGTAACAGGTCCAGTCTTCACCCTGTAGGCTGGTTTTGATGTGGTATTGGGGCTTGCTGTTGATCCATGCTCTGTTTTTTTTGTATTCAGGTGGAAGTAGTTTCATATTGAAAACGTTGAAGGCGTGAGACAATGTTGGTGTTAATTCATGGGGAAATTTTTTCCTTCCAGAGGGTGAAATATTGTGATCAAATAGTACAAATACACCATTTTAACTCCAACTCATGTCCCAGAAAACTTTGCAAAAATAACTTAGCTATTCTTTAATACGTCAATATTTTTTTAATGCCAAGGAATAGAGACGAGTACATAATATCTTCAAAATGTAAAAAGAAGGGAGTAAGATTTAGAATTATTTTCCTAAGAAACAGAAATAAATCAAATCATCAACTGTTTAAATCCCAAATTTCACCAGGTACTGACTTTTTCCCCAGACCTCTTCGGCACTGTTCAGTCTGACAGCGAAAGGACACTCTAAATTTCGTGTGATCCCCAGGGAGTGACATTTGCATGGAATGTCAAGTTCTGGGAACTTGCTGTTAATTACTGTGCTTTCCGAGATATGTTTAATTTATTATGAATTAGTAGATTTGTGTCAGTATCTTCCTTCTTTATATGATACAATATCATCTCCAACTTATTTCATGCTGTAGCCCCCATCAAGTTTCAAAGTGACCTTTTGCAGCACCGGCAGATCTAAGGTTGTATCAATTATGAATTGCAATGTATTATCAATCATAATGTTACTCGTCAGACTGCTTTTCTGCTCTGATCAAATACATCCTCAGAAGTTATAATCCTGTATTTGAAAATATGGTATGAAGGGTTTTATTCTCCTATCAATGAATGCACATAAATTTTTATTTCTGCTAATATTAATGGGTAAGTTACATGTATGTGTCAAGTATATAATAAATCTAAAAAAGAATGTTAGATAAAGATTTATCATTAAAAATTTTAAAGATGATTAAAAGGTACAATGCCCTAGCAGAGTTTTAATATATAAATTATTTTTTAAAATCATACTTAAAGATATTTACAGTTGAGAGAAAGACATTTTTAAATTTTACAAGTATTCCAGTTAAAGTCAATATGATTCTTATACAGTATCTCAAAATTAAAGTTAGTGTCTCAAAATTAAAGCGAAACACTATATTTATTCATTTACTCAGAGACCGAGGACTTGTTTGCCAAACAAAATTGATCAGTCCAACCAGATGAATGTTGTACAAATGTTGGGTTGGAAATCTATCTTATTATAAACAAAAGTAAGTAGAGGTAAATGTAACCTGTTTTTATTTATTGTGTTGTTTGTGCAGCACTGTCCTAATTCAGTGCTCCTCCAAGTGTGACCTGTATTGGAGTGTGGTAGGGAACTTGACAGTGGGCAGGAGAAAGGCAATCCCCACCATCCGGCTCTGCTTGTGCCATCTAGGGATTCACAGCACATCTTAAGGACCACTGCTTTTAAAAGCTTCCGTTTAGTATGTCTCCTTCATTTCTTTAATTCAAAGAAACCCCATTTCTATTTGTTCCTCTGTCCCAGCAATTTCAATTTATTATGCGTTTTATCATCAGGGGTGCGTTAGAATTTAAGAAACAAGGAGACATCACCCTTTCTCCTTGCTGTGTTTTGTACATCCGGAAAGGGCTCTACTGAGGTCTCGGGAATGGAAATGCCACCTGGAGCTCAGCCCCCACACTTCCTGTTGTCCAGCACCGTTTTACAGCAACAGACTGCATGGCCATTTTGGTTATTGAAGAGTTATCATGTAGATGAAGCTGGTAAAAATGTAACCCCTTTTTAAATTATGTAAATAGATATTTGAGGCTTACTTTGAATTTCAAGTTAACATTTTCTTAACTGATTTCGTATTTCCTATTTTCTGATAGCATCTCACCAAGAAGGAAGGTGGTTTTTCATAGTCTTCCTTTAGAGGGTGATCTGTCATGACTGTTAAGGGCATTGAAGTTTGAGATAAGAAAAAAACTCTTCCTCCACGTCTCCAGATGCTTAGAAAGAGGTTGTGTTTGAAATGCACAGTTGTAATAGGCCTAAACTGACTCCGCAGCAGCCCTGGTTTTCCAAGCTGGCCCTCTGTCAGATACAAGCTCCGTTTTAGCAGTCAGCTCTCTTGCACCCATCCTCAGCCATCACAGCGAGCAGTCTCTGGGATGCGGATCTGATATCTTACCCGTGCATCATGGCCATGCTCCCCCTTAGTTTTGTGTTATTCTCAGCCGCTGCTGAAGCCAGCTCATGCTGTAGTTTTCTGGACTTCACTTACTAATTTCACATGGCACTGGGTAATACAAGAGTGTCTCTCTGGAATCCCTTGGTCCCCTGTGGCCATCTCAAAACAACACCAAGTAAACAACTAGGAATCCCATTCAAATATAAAGTGATAAAGAATGGTATTGTTGTTAGATTAAGAAACCTGTATAGCAGACTCCGGCTCTTTGCCGCCTTGGATGACTGCTCTGGCCTCACCCAGAATGATATCAGTGTTCTGGGAATGGGGCCTGGCGAAGAGGCACATCTGCCCCACTTGCTAATACGCATGCTGGTCATAGCAAACTGACACAAGGCACTTTCCTGTGACGTGGAAACGGCACTGGCAGCAGTGAGAGTGGTTGTTTTCATGTGTGTTTCGAAGGGTTTTCTGCAGTTCCTCCTGAAATATATCTCTGATAACCCGCTCAAGGCATAATTTCCAGTTATTAACATATTGCTTATTACTCTGTGATAGGCACTGACTGAGTAATGCCAGGGTTTTCTTTTTTCTAGCATTTCCTCCTGTAATGTTGCCATCAGTGGAAGTATATGAAGTAAGATGGGCTTTCAGTGGCTAGCAAATCAGGGCATGAAAAACAGTGTTTTATATTTCTTTTGTGTGTGGTAGCATAGGAGGTATCAAAAAGTTAGGTAAAAATGAGAGAATATCATTTGAGGGGCATGAATCCAGCAGAAGTAAGAATATTGGAAGAATCTGAGGGTGAAGCACTTATAATATTGTCACTCATTGAACCTAAAGAACAGAACAAGGATAGAAATAAGTGAAAAAATACCTATACGAGGCAAGAGAAGAACAGATTTGATGGATACATGCAAAAATGGGGTTGATGGCTTAGTTTCTGAGCCAGAGTGGATACCTGTTTACTTTCTGTCCTGTGGGAGCAGACCTGTAGTCCAAAAAGTCAGGTAATTTAGATTTTCAGTTTTGTCCCTTTCCAGACATTTTTGCCATTACTGATGACTCCATTTTCCCTGTGTTTGCCTAAACCCTTGTCCTTGCAGATATTTTAGGTGATTCTCAAAGCAATTAGCTCATTTTTTGGTTCTATTTTTCTTCTCTTTGACAAACTCTGATTGGATATATTCAAAATATTAGTGATGAAAATTAATGTCCTTCCCTTGTGACTTTCATCAGTAAATTTCAAACCCACATCTCAACATTCAAATTACAAAAGATATCCTGTATCTATTCTCTCTCTTTTTTTCCAGAGTAACTTCTCTGATCCAATGTTTGGTTTTTTTCTCCTTTTCATCTTTACTCATTTTCCTCATGAGTAAATTGGTTTTTTCTGCACATCTGTCAAATGTTCTGTCGTGTCTTCTTTAGTTCTTTACTGACACAGAGCTTAGTGTTACACATCTGAAGGCCAAGGTTGACTCAGCCATGGCTGATGAAGAATCAGAGAAACAAGTTGCTACACCTCCATGGACTTGTCTCTTCTCTCTCTTGTTTACTGCTTTTTATTCTTTTAACCATGAGTAAATTCGCATCCTTGTTGTTATTGCTCATAGGACAGGAAGAGAATCACCCACTTAATTTACTTTCTTGGCTCATGGTTTTATATTAAATGTTTATTTGTTCACTTCAGAAAAATAGCTTTTTTAAGTGGCAAGCAAATTAAAATTCTTAGCCAAACACAAATAACAGGGATGAATTTTGTTTGGTTCAGTATAACTTAATAGTATGCTAGAATTGGAAAGTTTTTAAAGAAGATTAATCTATAAAGACCTTTCTGCTGCAGAAGAATGAGAGTAAGTTAGCTAAGATAATGTAAATGACATGTCTAATGTGGCTGGTATGAGAATTCATTTCTCTTTATTTGAAGTTCATTGTTTCAGAAAATTAACAACAAAAACAGTACAAAATATATATTCTAGTATTAAATTATAAACAGTCATTTGTGTAGATAAATTTAATGAACAAATTTCACATATTGAAGGTCAATATAAACATAATAAACAGTGGAATCCTTGTATTTCAAGAATGATTCTGAGCAATATTAACTGAAAATTAATTTCACTGAGCTTAGGTAAGAATACGGTCATAAAACCCAAGACTGACTAAAAAATTAATGATTAATGGCTATTTATTGAGCTGAGATGCTAGATATCTTGTGGAGAGAAGCAAGAATCAATGTAAGATAGGTTTTATTTAATATCTTCATTATGCTTGAAAATTGTAGGAACAAAAATGACAAAGTATCCTCAAGAATTGATTCATGAGAAAAAGATGAAAATCACATAGTATTTATAGCTTTGCTAAAAATGACTTGTGGGTAATGATAGATATTTACAATGACTGAGATTAATTATTTAAGGGGATAAAACTAGATAAAAATAAACTAATTTGTTTTCCAATTGTTTTTAGTGTGCTAGAGAGTAATGCATCTTCTTCAGCTCCAAATTGTGGAGAACACCACTACTTTAAAAATTAGAGGTTGTGATAACAATAAGCATTTATCAAGATATTTCTATACATTAGATGTTTGAAGCCACCTTACATGAATTAACTCAGTCCTCATAATAATCCTCAAATGGGTACCATCATCCTCAAGGACACCAGAGCACGGAATAGTAACATATAGTAATAGGACACTTCAGAGGTGTCACACCTTGAATTCAGTAGGATCAGGACTTAAAATGAGTCAAATCTACTCCAGCATGGGGGATGGAGTATTGTATTGTCTCAGATTAGATTTCCAAATAACTATAAAGTACTTACAGGAATTATTTGGTGTCAGATATGGAAGATTTTGTACATTCCATTTATGTAATATTTGTTGAGCACTGGGAATTGACAGCAAGGACATAGACTTGAGAGAAAAATAAAATTTCAACTTGTGTATTTCCTTCTTTTTCATTTTTGCCTCCAGTCGAATACATTTGGTTATTGACCCCTTATTGAATTTGTGATCTCACTATACCTCTCCCTGGCAAAATCTCCTGTCAATTAATTGCCATTTGCACATGAAACAGTAAGTCACATGGAGAGGGAAATACCGAATAATAAATAGCACTTTTATTTTAAAAACCCATAGTTGGTTTTCTCTAAGAAATAATCCCTGAACACAGAACCATTTTCTGTGGCAGGACATTTTTGAGTCATAAGCATATGGGCTTTCTAAGCCTATATATGCTTATAACTTTAATAGATAAAGATAATATCAGACTTTCATAAGTAAACCCTTCTTACTTGGGGCACATCTAGAATTGCTTAAACAAGTCAGGCATGGAGCCAGTTTGGTTTCTTTTTAAGCCACCTTGGTTATTTGATCGGATACACTTATGAACCACAAGTCCTAGGAGAATAGAGTTATGAAAATCTTATAGAATATTCTTTTTAATTGAATGTGCCCTCTTAAAAGAGCATTTTAATTGAGATTTAATAACTCCATAAAAGATAAATCTAGTTGCTATGTAATAAACAGCAATTAATTAGTTAATATCAATTAAATACTAAAAATATTAATTTACATTTAACATCTAACTACTGTAATTTGCTATAGCTATCTTATTAAATGCTAATTAAATTCCTAAATATTCTTACAAATTTAAAGCATTAATAACAAGAACATAAGTACATATTTACTGTATCTGCACTTCTGAGTTCATTACATGGAAATGAGATTTATCTCTTTTATAGTAATTAAATATGCTTACACAAACCTCAGTAACTTTCCCTAACACATACCATAACTGTTTTATTAATTTAAAATTAAATGCTCATTTAAGGTTTTTAATCTACAGCTGCCTCAAACAATTTTCTACAGGCAGAGCAAAGGTTATTATATGTTTAATTAAACTTTATTTTTTTACACGTTGTGCTGAAGCTTTATAAATGTGACTTTTGGTTTCTCACTACATCCAATATTAAGTTTTTGAGAATTATATTTATTAACACTTTTATATATGTCATGTTGCTCCATTGCCCTTTCTTTGTACCTTTGTTCTCCATCTACTAAGACCATAAATATATATTTTTTGCCTGTTTAATTCAGGTTGGCAATTTTTTTCTTTCTTTTTCCTTTATTAAAGAGCAGAGCTTTTATTAACATCCTATTCAGGTGTCTTATGTTTTCATTAATTACCACTACATTGTTAGAGACATATCCCCATCAGGAAAATTAACACAAAGAAAAAGAAAAGACAGAAGAAAAGGGCCCTCTGATATTTGTAAGCAAAAGTGAGTCCAGTTGCAAAGGTTGCGAAAGCCGTAAGCTCTGCCAAGGTTCCAGCTTCAGGATGATTTTTGAAAGACGAAGAGAAAAGACAGTCCTTGCATGTATCAAATGATTTAGAATCTTAGTCCTTCCAGATATGATGGGGGATGTCATAAAGACAGAGGCTGCTGAGCAGCAAGGAGAGCACATTAGCTATTAACCTTCCCCCAGCCGATCAACTTTATTTTGCAATCTTCCCTCAGAACCATTAGAATACCCTGAAGAAATAACTTTCCAATTAAAAAGGATCTCAGAGAACAAAGCCATTTTATCTCTGACTCCTGGTGTTCTTTATTCCAATAATTTAAATTGGAATTGATTTTTCAATTTAGCCGTTGACTTGCTGTGGACACACAGCTGAAAAGGCCGAGTGGAATTGCGTGGCTGAAATATTTGTCTTTGTGATGCACTTCTCATAAATTCACAGGAGCCCTTTTATTTTTAATGCATTTGCTTCTGCTGCCTTTGCCTTAGACAACAGCTTTTTAGCACAGCATGGGTGAGCTGAGAAAACATGTCCACCATGACCCGGGGCCTCATCCTCCAGTCCTCAAAGATCTGTCTAATTGTTTCCTCCTCTGGAAAATAAATAAAGGCAATCTATCCAGGATGAGTGGGATTCTTGAAGCCCACATATTTGTTTCCTCATTTACATTGGAGATTTAATTTCTGGAAAGAGGAGAATACCTGTTTTAGAATATTTTTCCTCAAGAATATATTGTAATGAAGATGGAACTTTAATTGTTTTAACTATTGGTAACTCAAAATAATGAACTTTCAATTAACACTTACTAATTGTGAATTGAATACTCCAAATTTTTCCTTATTACCCTTTTATAGAGAAGCACTAGAAATAGCGAATTAGTAAATACTTGATTAGTAGTCAAAACTTTCTTGTCTGTTCATATTTCTGTTCATTTTTTTTTCCTGTGACCTTATTGAAATGCCATAGTCTTTGTCATGGTCTCCTTCCTGTTTCCTCACCCTGTCACTCCAGCAGGTGTCTCTGCTTTCCTTTGTCTAGCAGGCTCCAGTCCTGTTCTGAGATCAGTACTGATGTGAATAGCAGGTATGGGAGGAAATCCTGAGCACAAAACATTGTTTAATTTTTATCAAACACCATATTGCTTATTACTCATACCCCTGTGGTTTTTGCTATGCATTGTCTTTTACATAGTTGTCTGAATGCACAATCTTAGACCTGTCCTTGAATTTTTTTCTTTTCTTTTTTCTTTCTTTTTTTTTTTTTTTACAATTATCAAGAGCAAAGAGAACATGGAACCCGCTAGAATGTAAAGGCCACGGCAGCACGATCCTTATAGGTATTTATTACTTGCCACTCTATTCTTTACGCCAAAATAGTGATTGACACCTGCTTGGTACTGAAGAATATCTCAGTTGTACTGTGATTCTGGTCTGATTTTTCTTCCCTACAACCAGTGATAAGTTATTTCAGAGAGAGAAAATATTTATAGGAGATATAATAAATGTATTTTTGTACTGACTGTTGTAACAGAATCTATATTAGCTACCACTATAAAAAACATATTTTTACAGCAATATGATATGGGTTTGGTATTCACCAGTGGGTATGTCATGGTTTATGCCACTTTTAAATTTACCGTGGTTAAAATAATACATGGCCACGGTGATCACACACTGATGAGGAGTATGAATCTCTTGCCAACAAACATCAAAATGCAGAAGAAATGTTTGTATAGCATTTATTCATTTAATACACTTATTGTGCCCTGTTATGTGTCTGGCACTGCTCTAATACTTGGGGTACATCAGCAAACAAATTAAATAGAAACCCCTCTCTTTGTGGAGCTTACAGTCTAATGAGAGGAAACACACGAAGAACTAGCATAATGTAATTTAAAAACTGATACAGTCAGTTGAGTAGTTCTAAGAGATGAAAGGTAATGCAGTAGGTTAAAGTGGGACTACATCAGTGTCAGGGGGTTCCCGGGCAAGTGGGAACAGGGAGGAGTGGCCACAGTTTAAAGAGGGCTGGTCGGGAAAAGACCTTTGAGAATGTATCTGAGCAAAGCCTCAGGCAGATGAGGGAGGGAGTCTCATGGGTACTGTAGGGCAAGAGCCTTCCAGGAAGAAGAAGCAGATTGCCAAGGGCTCTGACCAAGGAGTGTGCTTGGAAGGCTTGGCAGCAGGAAGCCAGTGTAGCTGGAGCAGAGTGAATGAGGCTGGGTGGAGTTTGGGTCAGAGAAACTGACACCAGAGCCTGGAGGACCTTGTAAAGCAACTGCAGGGACGTTGGCTTTTATCCTGGGAGAGAATGGGAGAACTGCTGCCAGCTGCCACTGTTCTGGCCCTACTCTGAATAAAGGAAGTATTCCCTGCAGTAACACCTGATTACACGCCGCCGTGCCTTTTTTACGGGGAGGGGGGGGCGGGTAAAGTGTGTGGGGTGGGGTGGAGTATGGATTGAGAATTGCTCAGAAGAAGACTTGTATATTCATTTCGACCATACATTTGGCATAGACCACACCTTTTATTTTCCTGTTTCCTCTTGACATTAAGCACTTATTCTGCCCAATGTGTTTGTCACCCAGTATTCTGAGAGTCTGTTTCCAGACTTTTCTCACTGAAACGTAGGTGACTTGAGCACAGCAACTGCTTCTGTTCATTTATCTGTTTTCAGGGTCTGACACAGCATAAAGGCTCCGTAAGTGTTTAAGGAAATGTTGAGCCTTAACTGAGAATTAGCAGAAAAAGAAAAAAAGAAAGACAAATTGTGTAATTAAAGTACTACTGGCTTATTTTTACTATAACTTGGGGTCCTCTGGCTTAAATTGCCATGCTGGATTTTTGCTGTTAAAGTTATTTTGTAAGAAAATTTTGTGGGAGTTTTCCTAATGTAGACAAAGATTATATTGCACAACTGTTTAGGATTCTCTCAGAAAATCTAGTAATTTAAGATTTCTCTTACTTCTGTAATTTCAGGAAATCTGTGTGATGTCTGTATGCTTTCACATGTGGAGAGAATCTCTGCTTGCCTGGCTGTGAGAGAATTCTCCATTCAGTCAATAAGGGAGAGTGAACCTCAAAATGTCTGCATTGTTCTAATGACGATTCTGTGAAAACCCCAATCTTTACAGTATCTCCTCACCACAAATCACAGATGTGGAAAGCAAGGAGCAAGAATTATTTGCCTTCTGCACATTAATATTAGGAATGGAATAAATGCATGCATGTGTATACACATGTACAAATATACCCCCCCACACACACACACACTTTGGAAAAATTCAGGCTTTAATTTGCTTATGCTGCAGCTCAGTTCCCTGTAGGACCCACAATAACGTGAGTCTTCAGTGGGCTCAGTGGGCTACTGGCTCGGCATGACACAGCACAGCGTATCACTATACTGACCTTCAAGGTGTTGCCGGTTACAGTTTTTCATTGTATTTCCTGAGACACACTTAACTCTACACAGAATAGAGTTTTTAAAGTCATTTAAAAATGAAGTTTTATAAATTTAAAAGAGGGTTAGTTAAAAGGAACCACACTTGGATCCTGCATTCACAGTTACATATGTATTTTCAGTATGTTAACCGGACCATCAGAAGTTCAAACAGAAGTAATATAAAAAGGTGGGATTTTGCTTTGTATCCACTCTGTACTACTCAAAATCATTATGGTCAACTGAAGACTCACTTAACTCTCTAGCAAGCTCCCGTCTAGATCCTTCGTAGCTGAGGCTCTAGTGCTCTTCACCCCTGGTTTCACAGTATTCATTCACATGAAGGTGTCCCCAGTACTGCAAACCCCTTCCCCTCTTGACTTGTCTAGGGACATGGCTCCAGCAATCCTTCCATCTCTTTCCCAGTCATGCATTTTTCCTCTTTATTGAATCAGTCCAAATAGAATTAAAATACACTGAAATTTCAACCCTAAACCACAAATCTCTCTTGATCCTGCAACTCCCTCTAGCTACTATCCTATTTCTCTGCTCTTATTTAAAGTTCCTCAAAAAGAGTTGTTTGTAGTTTTCATAATTGATCTGCTTTATCTTTTTTTTTTTTTCTTTTTAAACCCATTCCAAGCAAGCTTTTGTCCCATTGCAACTACTCTACTAAAAATACTCTTGTCTGACCATCAATCAAACTGGGTTTGACTCAATTGATTGCTCCTTCCTCATTAATTCCGCCCCCTCCCCATGGCTTCCCAGACGTGGCACATTCCTGGTTCCTTCTACCTTCCTAACCACTCATCTCTGACCTCCTGACCTTGAACATTTGGAGTGACTCAGGGCTTCTCTGTCCTTTATTTCGATGAGTTTCCTAGGTGATCGCATTTTGTCTCTGACCACACACTGATGCTCCCGGCCTAGACTGCTCCTCTGAACTCCACAATTGTGTATCTATCTAATTGCCCACTTGCTAATGCTGTGTAGTTTGCTGGAAGATATCTATGTATTAACAATTCCAAAATTTAACCCCTAATTTATCTTCCCAAATCAGGAAATGATAACCCCATACTCCTATTGTTCTCACCAATAGATTTGAGTTGTCCTTGAGTTTTTTTCTCTTCACCTCACAATTAATCCAACAGGAAATCATGGGGTCTTTACCTTCAAAACATATGTAGAATCCATTTACCGCCACCTTGAGTGCTGCCCCTCTGATGCAAGTTTGCAACATTTCTCATCTTGATTACTGCAGTGATCTTCTAATTGGACCACTGTTCATCCCCTGGACTCTATTACCTCTTCTCTATGCAGCAGCCAGAGTAGACCTTTCCATATGTAAGGCAGAACAGGCTGCTCCTCTGTTCGTGACTGCCAAGGGCTTTCCATCTGATATAAAGGCTGTCAAATCCTCAAAATGCCCTCAAGCTGCTCTTAATTACCTGTGGACAGCCTACATTAATATGGAGAGAAATATGAGGGAAATAATGAGGGAAAAGCCCTCGCTGTCACGGTGTGCATTTGACTGCTCTTCCTTGCTTTCTTTCTGCTACCCTGGTCTTGCCTCTCTTTAAACAGGTTTGGCATGCGTCCACCTCAGGGCCTGCACACTGGCTGTTCCCTCTGATTTGCATGCCTATCCCTCATCTACCTTAATTCACTCCCACATTTCCTCAAGGATCTTCAAGTGTCTCTTCTCAATAAATACCTTCTCTGACTACCTTGTTCAAAGTGCACCCCTTTCTCCAAATCTACCTAATCTACTATATTTTTCTTTGGTAACATTTATCACAGTTTCACATACTATTTTGAAATTGTTTAGTTTACTTATTTCATAATTGTTTGTCTTGCCTCACTAAGTATGAGGTGCGTAAGGGCAGAGACTTGTACTTGTTTTCTTGGGGTAAATATTTGTTGAAAGAGTAGGTGCTTAAATATCTAACTCTGGTTTAAGAGTTTATCCACTATTTGCAGATTATTCATATTTGTGGCTAAAATAACTGTTCAAAGTTTATTTCAAATAATGTCTTTGTATTTTTAATTTTTTTAAGATTTCTTTTCACTTGCTCAATAAATGTGTGCTAAAATTGGTATGTTAATGTAGGAGTTATTTTCCCCTTCTAATATTTTTAGTTGAACATACATCTGCATTCCCTTTCATAAATTTATTTGGATATAGAGATTAGAGTTATCCCTGAGGTAGGAACACAATATAAACTCTATATTAAACAGAAAACTAAATTTTGATAGGTGAGGCTTTTCTCTGGTAAACCATTGCTCACCAAACTCATGTAGACTCTTACAAAATATTTTCTATTAATTTAAATTAATTATTACTTTTGAAACAGGGCTTTCTGTTTCTCAGTTTGTTTTGAGGACTCTTCTCTAAAACAATGAACTGTCTGGGGCAGGTGGTTTAAGGCATCTAAGAGTAAGTGTTGGGCTCTAACATAACAAATGCTGAAATCCTTGCAGGTGAAGTATCTCTGTGTTTTAAAAAATCATAAAATTATTCACGTGAAAAAATGACAACATTGTTAATCTCTGAATAAAATACAATGAAAAATATTGCCTGGTATTTCCTAATTTTTTGAGTTTTTAGTAATTAACAGTGGAACCATTGCTTTTAATGCAGAGATACTTCACCAGAAAAGACAGCTAAGTGTTGAAGGCAACCATATTGAGCACATTTAGAAAATGGAACTGATATACTCTCTCAAATAAGATTACCCTATGTTTCCTTTTTAGACACAGGGTTGTAAACAAAGCTTGATAGTTAATAATGCGAAAAAGTACAATGAAAATATCAGTCTTCATGTAAATTGAAGATTGAAATCCAGTCTTGATGTAAATTGATTATGGAAAGAAGCAGGGAAATAGGAGAAGAAAAAATTTTGAAGGAAAGGTAAGAAATGCAACTTAAGAGAGATAGACATTTTTTTTCAGAGAGAAGAAGAAAAGTTTTAAAGTCTCAAAAATTAAAATTTCAGAAAAACAGAAGATCTTAATAAATCTATTAGAAATTAGAAGATGGTGGGAATCATTTAAACACTCTAAATCTCATTTTTAGGTCATAAATATAATGTAAAGTTGATAAATAAATGGATACATTAGAATATTGTTTAATGTTATGAAGGAAATTAAGGAAAATAATAAAACTAGGAGACATTAAAAAATGAGTTCAAACACCAAAATGGCTGCGTGGAATGAAATAGCTCACTTTTGCTTTTCATTGCTGTTTCTTCTGAACTTTTTGTTTTCTAGGTGAATACTGTAACTCTAACAAATATTTTTAAAATAAAGATAAAAATATGTGGAAAGCAAATCATTGCCTAAATCCCACTCGCAATATGTGTTCAAAAAACGTGCATTGAGAAGCAGAACCAAGCGTACAGGTCCATTCAGAGCGTGGACAGGCCCTTTATGCCTTGTTTCCCCTTTGAGGAACGGTCGTGAATATGTGTAGAGGTGACAGTTTACCTTAATATTTACATTTGATTTAACTGTGAATTTTGTCTTTTTTCTTCAGTTCTATTGTAGAAAGAAAAAAAATGCCTACTTATTATTATGTTCACCAACTGCCAAGGAAAATATTGGACTTGGATCAGATATCTGGCAACGGAAAGCATTAGAGTTGCTCCAAACAAAATAATGATTTGGAAGTATATTTTTAGTAGAAAAATAAGAATGATTTGAAAAACAAACATTAAAATAGCAAAGTTGAAAACAACAGCTGGATTGTTTGATCCTCAGTGAACTTTTCCATTGAACTCTGAGTGAATGATGGAAAAGGAAAGAATACAGTAGGGCTGGGGTATAAGATCAGAAGAGAAAGGAAGCTTTTATTTGCATGTTTCATCTGAGTGAACTTGAAGACTATTATGACATTTCCTACAGGTACTTAAAAGTAAATCTGAGTTTAGAAGAAAAAAAGGAAACTCAGTGAATAAAACTCTTTGTGTAAAGCTTGTACTTTTACTTTTCTTAAAAATGAAAATTTTGAAATATTTGATGTTCTTTCCAAATAATTTTAGCACACTTAAAAAGTCATCAGATAGGCACAAGATGGCTGCTCTGACTGCACAGAGGCTTACTTGTCTACTTTAAAATGTTGGCTTTCCCAAATGTTTATTTTACTCCAGTAATAATCCACTGCTGCCCCGAACTCGACAGTAGTGCTAAGTGAACAGAGGGGGAGCAGAGTGATTTGTTTAAGATGTGGAAGAGTGCAAGGGGAAAGACAGATTATCAACATGTGCAGGTTATAAACATGGATGAATTAATGCAGTACACCCTGGCGTCTTGGAAAACATGTAGTCCTCTTCCAGTTCAAATGGCATGCCTACTTGGTATTTCCTGAGTACCTCCCCATTCAGGGGCTCTTTTTCTCTGTATGTATCAAAACTTTGGATAGAATTCTTGTTGCCAACTCTTGATGTCTCTTGGGTAACACAAGTGGATCCAAGGTGGCATGCCCTGAAACCCTTCAGTTTGTGTTGTCAATTAGATTATTGTTCCAATCACTTCTCTTCCTCTTTGGAAGTGTTTCATAAGTCACACTCTTTGCCATGGAACTTTGCCTTGCTTAACTCTCCGCAGAAACTGCTTGCCTACCCCTCTGGCATTGGGCTTGATCATATGACTTGCCTTTGCTAATGGAATGTGAGCAGACATGAAGCCAAAATCAAGACCAGTAGAGCTCAGGTGAATACAACAGGTCCAGCCAAGTCCAGTTAAGCCTGGTGGAGTTCAGCCAAATGCAATAGCAGCCGTCCAATTTCCTAAAAAGCGTAGCCCCAATGTGACATGAGCAAGAAACAAATGTTTGCTGTTATAAACCCCTGAAAACTTGGGGTTGTTTGTCGGTGCAGCAAATGCTGACTATTTCACATTGCTACTTCTGTATATGTTCATAGTTGGTACCAGAAAATAAGGTTTTAAAAAAATTTGCAAATGATTTGGGAATATAAATCAATAGAGAG
Organism: Desmodus rotundus; assembly: GCF_022682495.2. Lineage (NCBI taxonomy): Eukaryota > Metazoa > Chordata > Mammalia > Chiroptera > Phyllostomidae > Desmodus > Desmodus rotundus. The sequence goes on along the minus strand of NC_071399.1, from coordinate 69,831,606 downwards.
GCATACTGACTTTTAAAACTGTCAGAAGTATTGCTTTTAGTTTTCATTTAAATACGAATTAACCCAAGCCTGATCTCACTTGTTTCTTTCCTAAAATTGTTCTTTGAGAATCTAATGGGAAACTCTATAATTTTAATTGATAGTGAGCCTGCCTGATACTGTGTAAATTGAAAGTAAACACCAAGTTATACAATTTTGGGTGTGAGGCGGATATGATTTCACAAACTATTAGTCATCAGGCTATGTCTTCTAGCCTTGAAGTACTCCACATATACTTGGAACCCACTTCTTAGGTACTTGTGTTTCTCTTTCTTTGCCCAGAGAATCTTTCCGTGATTTAGTTTGCTAAACATGAACTGCTTATGGGTATGAGAGCCTATACTCTTTGTTAGTAAGTTATAAAACCCAATTACTTCTAGTCTTTACAAAATAAACATCTCACCAGATCACATAGTAGGGAAAGCCAATCTCTTTGCTCTCCCCTCCCCTCCCTTCCCTTCTCCTCCTGTCCCTTCCCTCTCTCTCTCTCTCCCCACAATCTCAACTTTCCTCATCTCTGCTTCTGTTAGCATGCTGGCCTCACTCTTCCTTCCCAAAGTAAGGCTATCTCCATCAAATATGAAGGATGGCTGCTGATCCTCAAGCCCACACATATAGGTCCACATTCCAAAATTAATAGTACTCTGTCCTAGCTTTGGGGAAGAGCCCTGGGTGATCTCTGTATAGCTCAACCTTGGTAACTCGACCCAAGGAAACCACTGATCGGCTCCATTTGAGTCCTTTGTCCATGAATGTGACCCACTGTGTTGTATGCCTAGAGTGACTGCCCCAGTTAAAACACATGGAGGAATTAAAGGTTTCCACAATTGAACCAGAAAGAAATAAAAACAGACTCCTAAGTAGACAAAACTTTAAATCACTCGTCTAGTATATACCCATTTTGATATAGTTAAGTAGCTCATATCTAAGAGGGAGAAAAACAAATCTTGTAATTTTTTTCCTTTTCTTTCTTTGATCATCTGTGACACTAGCCCCTATGAATCATGTCTTTACCCATGCCTGAGCCTCTTTATTTACTAAAGGACTTTCTCCAGCTGAAGTTATCTCTGGTTTGAAATGACAAGATAGTTTCTTTTTTTTTTTTTTTTTTTTTTTTGTATTTCTTTCTTTTTTTTTTTTAATTTATTTATTGTTATTTAATTACAGTTGTATGCCTTTTCCCCCATCCCTTCACCCCACCCCAGGTGAACCCACTTCCCTCCCCCCTCTCCACCCTCCCCCTTGGATTTGTTCATGTGTCCTTTATAGTAGTTCCTGTAATCCCCTCTGCCCACTGTCCCCGCCCCCACCCCCCACCCCCGCCCTTGCTATTGTTACATTGTTCTTAACTTCAATGTCTCTGGTTATATTTTGTTTGCTTTTTCCTTCTAATGCTTATGTTCCAGTTAAAGGTGAGATCATATGGTATTTGTCCCTCACTTCCTGGCTTATTTCACTTAGCATAATGCTCTCCAGTTTCATCCATGCTGTTGCAAAGGGTATAAGCTCCTTCTTTCTCTCTGCTGCGTAGAATTCCATTGTGTAAATATACCATAGTTTTTGGATCCACTCGTTTGCTGATGGGCACTTCGGTTGCTTCCAGTATTTGGCTATTGTAAATTGTGCTGCTATGAACATTGGGGTGCACAGATTCTTTTGGATTGGTGTTTCAGTGTTCTTAGGGTATAATCCCAGCAGCGGAATTACTGGGTCAAAGGGCAGTTCCATTTTTAGTTTTCTGAGGAAATTCCATATTGTTTTCCACAGTGGCTGCACCAGTCTGCATTCCCACCAACAGTGCACGAGGGTTCCCTTTTCTCCGCATCCTCTCCAACATTTGTTTGTGGATTTGTTTATGTTGGCCATTCTGACTGGTGTGAGATGATACCTCATTGTGGTTTTAATTTGCATCTCTCTGATGGCTAGTGATGCTGAGCATCTTTTCATATGTCTCTGGGCCTTCTGTATGTCTTCCTTGGAGAAGTGTCTGTTCAAGTCCTTTGCCCATTTTTTAATTGGGTTGTTTGTCTTCCTGGAGTGGAGTCGTGTGAGTTCTTTATATATTTTGGAGATCAGGCCCTTGTCTGAGGTATCATTGGCAAATATGCTTTCCCATATTGTTGGTTCTCTTTGTAATTTGGTGCTGTTTTCTTTAGCCATGCAGAAGCTTTTTATTTTGATGAGGTCCCATTTGTTTATTCTTTCCTTTATGTCCCTTGCTTTAGGGGATGTGTCTGTGAGGATGTTGCTGCGTGGAATGTCTGAGATTTTCCTGCCAATGTTTTCCTCAAGGACTTTTATGGTGTTACGGCTTATATTTAAGTCTTTTATCCATCTTGAGTTTATTTTCGTGTATGGCGTAAGTTGGTGATCGAGTTTCATTTTTTTGCACGTAGCTGTCCAGATCTCCCAACACCATCTGTTGAAGAGACTGTTTTTGCTCCATTTTATGCTCCTGCCTCCTTTGTCAAATATTAATTGATCGTATAGATTTGAGTTTATTTCTGGGCTCTCTGTTCTGTTCCATTGGTCTATGAGCCTGTTTTTATGCCAGTACCAGGCTGTTTTGATTACCGTGGCCTTGTAATACAGTTTGATATCAGGTATTGTGATACCTCCTGCTTTGTCCTTCTTTCTCAAAATTGCTGCTGCTATTCAAGGTCGTTTATGGTTCCATATGAATTTCTGCAATGTTTGTTCTATATCTGTGAAATATGTCATGGGTACTCTAATAGGGATTGCATGGAATCTATAAATTGCTTTGGGTAGTATGGCCATTTTGATGATGTTAATTCTTCCAATCCATGAACATGGTACATGCTTCCATTTGTTTGTATCTTCCTTAATTTCTTTCTTCAGTGTTGTGTAGTTTTCTGAGTACAGGTCTTTTACCTCCTTGGTTAGGTTTATTCCTAGGTACTTTATTTTTCTTGTTGCTATATCGAATGGGATTTTTTTCCTGATTTCTGTTTCTGCAGTTTCGTTGTTGGTGTACAGGAATGCCTTTGATTTCTGGGTATTGACTCTGTATCCAGCTATTTTGCCAAATTCATTTATTAGGTCGAGTAGTTTTTGAGTGGAGTCTATAGGGTTTTCCATGTACACTATCATGTCGTCTGCAAACAGTGACAGTTTCATTTCCTCCTTTCCAATTTGGATGCCTTTTATTGCTTTTTCTTGTCTGATTGCTGTGGCTAGGACTTCCAATACTATGTTGAATAGGAGTGGTGAGAGAGGGCATCCTTGTCTTGTTCCTGATCTTAGTGGGAAAGCTCTAAGTTTTTGTCCATTGAATGTGATGTTGGCTGTAGGTCTCTCATATATGGCCTTAATTATGTTGAGGACTGCTCCCTTTATTCCCACTTTGCTGAGTGTTTTTATCAGAAATGGGTGCTGTATCTTATCGAATGCTTTTTCCGCATCTATTGATATGATCATGTGATTTTTGTCTTTGCTGTTGTTGATGTGATGTATTATGTTTATTGATTTGCGAATATTGTACCATCCTTGCATCCCTGGGATGAATCCCACTTGGTCATGGTGGATGATCTTTTTAATATATTGCTGGATGCGGTTTGCTAATATTTTGTTGAGAATTTTAGCGTCTATGTTCATCAGCGATATTGGCCTGAAGTTTTCTTTCTTCGTTGTGTCTTTATCTGGTTTTGGGATTAGGATGATGTTGGCTTCATAAAAAGAGTTTGGGAGTCTTCCATCAGTTTGGATTTTTTCGAATAGTCTGTGAAGGATAGGGGTTAGTTCTTCCTTAAATGCTTTGTAGAAATCTCCTGTGAAACCATCTGGTCCAGGGCTTTTGTGTGATGGGAGTTTCTTGATGACTGCTTCAATTTCCTTTGCTGATATTGGTCTGTTCAGGTTTTCTGCTTCTTCTTCAGTCAGTTTTGGAAGATTATATTTTTCTAGAAATGTGTCCATTTCATCTAGGTTTTCAAATTTCTTAGCATATAGGTCTTCATAGTAATTTCTTACGATCCTTTGTATTTCTGTGGTATCAGTTGTAATCTCTCCACTTTCATTTCTAATTCTGTTTATTTGGATCCTCTCTCTTTTCTTCTTGATAAGCCTACTTAAAGGCTTGTTGATTTTGTTTATCTTTTCAAAGAACCAGCTTCTGGATTCATTGATCCTTACAATTGTGCTTTTAGTCTCTATGTCATTTAGTTCTGCTCTGATCTTGGTTATTTCCTTCCTTCTGCTTGCTCTGGGCTGTCTTTGTTGTTGTTCCTCCAGTTCTTGTAGGCGTAGGGTTAGGTTGTTTGTGTGAACTGTTTCTAACTTCTTAAGGTAGGCCTGTATTGCTATGAACTTCCCTCTCAGGACTGCCTTTGCTGTGTCCCATAGGTTTTGGGTTGTTGTGAGTTCGTTTTCATTTGTTTCCAGGAAGTTTTTGATTTCTTCCCTAATCTCGTTCTTGACCCATTCATTGTTTAATAGCATGCTATTCAGTCTCCATGATTTTGAGTGTTTTGGGTTTTTACCCTTGGGGTTGGTTTCTAGTTTCAGACCCTTGTGGTCAGAGAAGATGCTTGATATGATTTCAATTTTCTTGAATTTGTTGAGGGTTGCTTTGTGTCCTATCATGTGGTCTATCTTTGAAAAAGTTCCATGGACACTTGAAAAGAATGTGTATTTTGCTTCTTTGGGATGAAAAGCTCTGTATATATCAGTTAAGTCCATTTCCTCTAGGGCATTGTTAAGTGACACAATATCTTTGTTAATCTTTTGTTTGGAAGACCTGTCCATTTTTGATAGTGGGGTGTTAAAATCCCCTACTATAATTGTGTTGCTGTCAATATCTTTCTTGAAATCCTCCAAGATTTTCTTTATGTATTTGGGTGCTCCTATGTTGGGTGCATATATATTTATAATGTTTATGTCTTCTTGGTGGATTCTTCCTTTGAGTATTATGAAGTGACCTTCTGGGTCTCTCTTTATGGCCCTTCTTTGGAAGTCTATTTTGTCTGATATGAGTATTGCTACCCCTGCTTTTTTTTCCTGTCTGTTTGCTTGGAAAATTTGTTTCCAGCCCTTCACTTTCAGTCTGTGTAAGTCTTTTGTCCTGAGATGGGTTTCTTGTAGGCAGCATATGTGTGGGTCCTGTTTTCTTATCCATTCAGCTGTTCTATGTCTTTTGATTGGAGCATTTAATCCATTTACATTTAAGGTTATTATCGATAGGTAGTTATTCATTGCCATTATTTCCTACCTGTGTTCCTCTGTCTTTCTCTTTTCCTTCCTTTCCTTAAAGCAGTCCCTTTAGCATCTCTTGCAGAGCTGGTTTGGTGGAGCTGTATTCTTTTAGACTTCTTTTGTCTGGGAAGCTCTTTATTTGGTCTTCTATCTTGATTGAGAGCCTTGCTGGGTAAAGTAGTCTTGGTTGCAGGCCTCTGGTTCTCATTACTTGGAATATTTTTTGCCATTCTCTTCTGGCTTGGAGCGTTTCCATTGAGAAGTCAGTTGCTAACCTTATTGGGGCTCCCTTGTATGTTACTTCCTTTTTCTCCCTTGCTGCCTTTAAGATCCTCTCTTTGTCTTGGAAATTTGCCATTTTAATTATGATGTGTCTTGCAGTGGGTCTCTTTGGGTTCCTCTTGTTTGGGACTCTCTGTGATTCCTGGATTTGGGTGACTTTTTCTCTCCTCAGATTAGGGAAATTTTCCATCATTACTTTTTCAAACAGGTTTTCTATCCCTTGCTCTTCTTCTTCTCCTTCTGGTATTCCTATTATACGGATATTGTTACGTTTCATGTTGTCCTGCATTTCCCTTATTGCCTCTTCATTCTTTCTGAGCCTCTTTTCCTTTTCTTGCTCCTTCTGGGTGTTTTTTTCTACTTTATCCTCCAGCTCGCTGATCCGATCCTCTGCTTCATCAAGTCTGCTTTTAATTCCTTCTACTGTGTTCTTCAATTCAGAAATTGTATTTTTCATTTCCTCTTGGCTCTTGTTGATATTTTCTATTTCCTTTTTCATGTTGATATAGTTTGCAGTGAGTTCATTGTAGTTTCCTTGTAGTTTCTGGTAGTTCTCTTTGAGCTCAGAGAGCTCAGTGAGCTTCCTGATGACCATTGCTTTGAACTCAGTATCTGATAGTTGACTTGCCTCTTTTTTGGTTAGTATTCTTTCTGAGACTTCCTCCTTTCCTTTCATTTGGGAATTGTTTCTTTGTCTTCCCATTGTTTGTGAGGCTCTTCTTGTTGGCCTCTGCTTCTTAAATTGCTTTGTTCTGAATCCCTGGGTTTATGATATGAACTTCTATGGTAGAATGCCAATGGGATTCGGTGGTGCTGTCTCCTTACTCTCCTGTGCTCACTGGTCTTGAGCTGACGTTTATGTGTTTAACACGGTCTAACTCTAGTCTTTTCAGCACTCCAGGTTTTGTTGTCGCACCGTCAGATCTTTCAATGTCCTCTATCTTTGGTCTCTAATCTTCGTATATGCTGGAGTACTGTTGGCTGTTCGCTCTGCTCCTCAGATCAGCTAGGTATTTCCCTGGCGCTGAGGGGAAGTGGATTCCGCTCCCACCTATGTTGCCGCCATCTTCTCGCCAATCTGAAATGACAAGATAGTTTCAAACTAGTTTCTGGATTTATGAAATTGTAACAGTGCAGAATTGTAGCTCGTATATAAACAGCCCTTTCTCATAGAATCCTATGAACTAACTTCAAAAGATACAGACTCTATCCCTCAGGCATCCCAGCTCAGGAGATTTGCTGGCCTTCAACTGTGGAGCCAGGATGATGTAAAGCCAGGATGATGCACATCGGACCATCTTCACTCGTTATCAGAATAGACTGTGCTCATCTGCACCTGGAGAACTTTTCAGGCCCCTCCCTTGGTCTCTTTGTTCTGCTTCCCTTCTCCCTCCCTATAAAAACCTCTGCCTCACTGAGATTTTTAAAAATATTTTATTTATTTATTTAGAGAGAGATGAAGGGAGGGAGAGAGAGTGAGAGAAACATCAATGGGTGGTTGCTTCTTGGGTCCCCCCTAATGGGGACCTGGCCTGCAATCCAGGCATGTGCCCTGACTGGGGATCGAACCATTTCGTCCGCAGGCTGGCACTCAATCCACTGAGCCACACCAGCAAGGGCTGCACTGAGATGTTAAGATGGCTTGTGAGACAATAGTCACCCACCTTCCAGGTTAGCAGCATCTACAATAAAATAATTTTCCTTTACATCTGAACCTGTCTCTTGACTCTTGGCTTTAAAGTGGCAGGCAGTAGAACTGCATTCGGGTTACAATCTAACAGAGAAAATGTTCATAACAATAACAGTTTTTAGATTTCTTATATAAGAATACTATTTTAAAATAAGTATTATAAGTGTTTGAAAATTGTGAGATCCTGGAGCATTAGAGTAAGAGGTATTTGGCATTTACCAGGAAGAAAGAGTGGAAGTATGGGGGAAAATAGTAAAAGCATGCAATGAGGCAGTGGAATCAGCTTAAAGACCTTATCCTTTTAGATATAATCCTTTCCTCTGACTCCCAAAGTCATTAAGATCAGGAAATGATTGGAATCCGTGAACTCTGTGCAGAAAAAATATATAGAACAGATGGGCTCCCCATGTAAATGGAGGCTCAGCTACGTTGGTGCACATGGCGGATGGGAGGTCCTCAAGGGAAGTGCAGGCCCTCGCAGCTTTCAGGATGGTGTGGTGAACTCTGGATTCTCCCAGGCTGTAAATTCGGGGTTTATCAAATCGAACCTAAATCCCTGAAGAGCAAGAATGCTTTACCTGACTTACGGGATAATAGCTTCTAATATTAATATCCCTATGAACTGATCAGGGAATTATCTGAATTCTTTTCATTCCATGATTGCAAAGTATTTTTAACTGCTATTTCCTAGCACCCCTCAAAGTAGAAATGCTCCTCTGCCCCGAGTGTTGGTTGAATGGCAAAAGAATGCTCTTTGTACGCATCTCATGCTGTTTTTGGTACACAGTATGTGGTCTGGTCCTCTCTGCTATGTGCAATGCAGTGTTTAACTTTGCTTGAACCAGCAACTGATTATTTTCTCATGTTTCTGTTGGTCAGCACCTGGGGCTGGGCTCAACTCATGCATTTGGGCCCCACCTAGGATGGAGGAGACGTGCGGGACCTCTCTCTCTCTTCTCTCTGATCCCGACATACTAGCCCAGGCCTTTTATTTATTTGATTTAAAAAAATATATTTTAATCATGACAGAAGAGTTCTCAGAAATAAGAGAAGGCAAAGCCCAATGCACAAGTACTTTTCAAGTCTCTGATTATGTAATAATTATAATATCTCAGCGATCAAAGCCAGTCCCATGCCCAAGCCCAAAGTCAATCTTGCAGGTCGACACACTACACCCTGGAAGACACGAGCGTAACAGCGTACCATAGAACCCTTACCGTTACCAATCGTGACACGTTCTCAGTCTATGCTTATGTGTTTAGTGTCTTTAATGCAGCCTGTCTTCCAGGATCAGTGTGTGTGTGTGTGTGTGTGTGTGTGTGTGTGTGAGAGAGAGAGAGAGAGAGAGAGAGAGAGAGAGAGAGAGAGAGAGAGAGAGAGAGAATTCTTTCCTGTTGTACATAATGGAAGAAAGTTAGCCCTTTCGTAGCAGGCTCTAGTTCTGTTTTGATATGAAATGAAAGTTGCCTCTATAAAGTTATTCTTTTTCAAAAAAAAGGCCACAGTAATATTGTTTCACAATAGTCACAATTAACGTGCCTACCTATTTTTTTCTCAGTGTTTGAGTATTTTAAACATGCAGGAAAAAGTTCCATGAGAGCTTTAAATGTACATGCTTTGTGTCTAGCACATAGCTTAGTGCATATTAGAGGCTAAATATTAGCTTGACTAAACGAATGGGCGACCTCATTACCTAAGTTAAAGGTGAATTATTGACTAGATAGAAAGAAATCATCTTACCTGGTCAAGTGCATTGAATCAAACATAAGTAGTTTGGCTTACATGTTTTAGTGTAATAGAATAAAACTGGCTTCCATCTCTACACAGCTTGAGTCACACGTTACACTTGGAATTGTATTTAATATGAATACTTCATATGGAGGCAAAGTCAACTCTTCAGTCCATATGTTTTCCTATATACACAGGCTCCATTCGGAGTCACAGGCGTGCCATAGCTTCACCACCATCACCTTCAAATCGATGTGCCAGTCCGGCCCTGATGTTTGAACTCCTGAACTTCCTGCTAGAAATCTCTGTTTGAAAGTGTCTCAGCAGGGCAAATTTAAAACTAGCAGAAGAGAACTTATCTTTTTTTCTATAACACTGTTTTATTTCTCAATATTTTCTGTCTTGAAGCCCCAAACTATTTTTATATGGTTGCCCAAACCATAAAACTAGGACCTGAGTATACTCTGTCATCATTGCCCACATTTAGTCAGTCCCCCTAACTGATGTCCATCACACTTACTCTGTGCGGTTTGCCCTCAGGGGCGTTATCTTGGTTAGACGTGGTATGACCTCAATAGCTGAGAAACAAAGTGAACCAGACAAGCGACCCCCTGCACACTTCACCCATCCTTCCTTATCTAGTGAGTCCTCCCACCAGAGGTCTGTCAGACGGATATTTGTAAACTTATTATCTGAGTATATGTTTCCCCTTGTGAAGGTGTTTAGTCATCATAACCCTTCTAGAAAGAAGCCCACAATGAAATGTTGTAATAGAGGCACTTTGTTATCTGGAAAAAAGCCCATAGTTGCAGACCCCATCAATACCTTTTCCTCTAGGAAAATAGCATATGCATATAATAGCATTATTCATATAATAGCAATACAGGGTAGGTTTTCCACATATGCCTCATGGATTGGTAGTTTTGTTGCTTCTGCCAGAAGCATTCTACTCAGCTCTACTTGTGCACCCCTTACTCTTTAGGTAAAATGCTAGCGTTACCCTCACAAACACTGCCCCTCTCCCCACTTAGGTCCCCCATTTTTATATTGCTGCATGAAATGGCCCACAGCTGCTTACGACTCACTTCATTGTGTTGTGATTGTTTGTTCACATATGTGTTTCCATGATTTGTTACTGATATTAGAAAGCGTATTGATTGCTGTGTCAGTCAGAGTTCTACCAGAGAAACAGAATCACTAGGAAATATACGTGTTATGAGTTTTATGACAAGGAACTAGCTTACACAATTGTGAAAACTGGCTAAGCAAGTCCCACATCTGTAGGGGCGTCTCTTAAGAAGGGCGGGCTGGGACTCTCAAGCACTGGTGGAAGCTGCTGGATTCTCTTCAGTCTGGATGCCTGAACTCTGCCCTTATGGCTTGTCAATGGATTGAATAAGGTCCGCACAGATTAACTAGGATAATCTCACGTACAATTATGATTATAATTACTGATTAGCAACTGAATACGCACTTTAATTACAACTACAAACTGCCTTTACAGCAACACCTAGAACAGAGTTTAGCTGAGCTCACGGTGGCCTATAGCCGTGCCAAGCTGGCACACCAAAAGACCATAACAATTATTAATATAACTTTAAATAGTTTGCTTTATTTTAGAATGAGAGGGATGAAACCAGGGAGAAGGACTACTTTTTGATTTAGAATTGATTATACCTTAATTTTAAAATGATTAACAATTATGTAATTAATTATTTTGATATTTTAAAGCTATCCCATTTAGAAGAGCATTGAATCATATTCATTAAGATTACAGTGAATAATATTTTACCAAACATTGAGTTCATTAGAATTGTTTAAATTAATGGAATGGGTAGAGCAGAGATTTTCAATATTTTTTCATCTCGTGGCACACATAAACTAATTACTAAAACTCTGCAGCACACTAAAAATATATTTTCTGCCTGTCTGACAAAAATTAGATTTAATTTTGATTCATTCATACTTAATGACTATTGTTGTGTTGGCTGTCCTTATTTTTTTATTTGATAATCTAAGGGAAATGAGGTCAGTGCCCCTGACTAAATATACAGGTACTGCATGTTTTAAATAATCTTGTGGCACACCGGTGCGAAGTGGCACGGCAGTTGAAAATCACTGGTATAGAGAGGTGTGTATCCAAGAAAATATGAAGTATTTTGGTATGCTAGAGAATTAAACATAGAATTTAAATGCAGGATATAGGAAATGAACATATATAATTTTATACACTTTTTAAAACAATTTTCTTTGAATAAAGCTTTCACTAAAACATATTGATTGTGTGAATTAATTGCAAAATACTATCAACATAATGACAAAAGATATTGGCATTCCAAAATAGGCCTTTATTATTATAAGCCCTTATATATAGTTATTTCGGTAGTCATGCATAAAAAGAAAACATTTTTAAGGGAATAAATATTTATATTCTACCTTAAAACAATATACATTTAATATGCAAAGTTTTTCACAGTATAAAATTAGTATTGCAAAGCTAAGAATGAATCCTGGATCATAACTTTAGGCATCAGGATAATTAAGTAGAAATATATCAGGTCTGATATAATTTGAAAATTCAAATAATTGTTATTAATTGATATTCTAATTATTATTTTTTCAAAAGAGTAAAATCTTAAAAAACAAATTTGACATAAATTTTAGTGCTTATAAAATCTACAACTTTAAACTGCATTCACATATTTTTATCATACGTGAATACATGTATGAATATGTGTAATAATAGTGAAATACATCATTTTGCATGGGTTAATATTTATCACTGCAGTAATTCATTATACAGATGATGTGCCGACCAATACCAAAAAGTTGGAAAATAACTTTATAAATTACCCCCTGGAAGAAGTTTGCAGCCTATGTCTTTAAAAGTTAAAGTACGTTTTCAGGGCATTCACAGGCAGAGGAAGGCAATAGATACAGTCCCCTAGTCTAGCACATCCGTACTCATAACATCTATTTGCTTTGCTTTGTCAAAACATATGACAAATCATTAAAGTGTTTTAATAAATGTCTGGTTTTCCTGCTCATTCATCTTATAAATATTAATTAGCCATGGATCAGGCAATTAAAGTTTAATCAATTTGCACTAATTAGCACCACATACTTGCATAAAAAGATAAAACCAACTCTTGCATCTGGCTGTTATTTGCAGTTTTTGTCAAGTGCTGATGAGTTTAATCTTGAAGGGAAGATTAAGAAGAAAAGAAAAAAAATAAATTAAGAAAGTAGTGTTAATTTTATTAAATTTTTACTCAAAGAACTAGTCATGAGTATCATGGAGATAATGTCAGCAATATTACCCGTTTTTTTTTTTGTTACCAAATTCTGATTCACCCACTTTTTCCTCATAACCCAAAAAGGGAGGGCTCTGTCTTGTACTCGTGGCACTGCTATATGCACTTTATTTAGGTTTCACCACGAATTCAAACCTCATGCATTTCTATTCCTTGTGACTTAAAAACTTTTAAAACAAGTGGTTCCCATAGCCGTAGACATTAAGGACCCACTTTTTTCCTTCGGAATAAATGTGAATGGTCTCTGTTGAAGGAAAGATTATAAAGATGTAGCCTTACAAATGAAATTGAAATGTTCATCACTAGAAATTATGTGCAACTGTTAGGATAAGAGACATCTCTGAAAGACTTAAAATTTGCATTCTGATCTTTTGTGGGTATTTGGTAGCTGAATACATTTTTGTCCCACACAGACTTTAAGAGACTAACTCCTGCTACTCTGTCTTTGACGTCTGAATTTGATTAAATAAATTACACTGCCAATCTAGTAAGGAGACATTGTACAGTGCATTTGCATTACTATTTTGTGTTTTAATAACCAGAGAAAATAAAGTGTTCCATTACTGCCTATTCATATAATTGACAAGGATTATAGGGAATGGAACTAGTCTTTAATCACTGATGGAAATTTATCTTAGGCTTGGCAGGTAAAACTACATGTTTTAAGATGATTTAGCATTGTACTAAAAAATAGAGTGTGATTCATAAAAAAGCTATGCACCATTTACATGGGATTTTTTATTCAGTTTATGCAAGAATAGACCAGTGAATGGTTATTGATATTTTTCAAATAAAGTATGTATGATTCATTAAACTCCCTATTCCCCTGTGAACAAGCCACTGCTCTGTGAAGCACTCTTTGCTTACATATCCCATAAAGAAAGCAAAGGCAGAAAAAGGGGGCGTCATACCTCAATGCCTTCTTTTTTTAAAAAAGTGCCTAAAAATGAGATCACATGCAGTAACAGATAGTTTTTAAACTACCATCTGGATTTCAATACATATGATTATTCACCCTGTTGTTGAAAACATGAATATGTTCTTTGTTAATACAGAACATGCATGTTTGTATATAGATGTATACCTGTTTATACTTTCAAAATAAAACTATGAATCAAATTCTGATGCTCTAGAATATGTATACTATGAATGAAATAGTGTACAAAAAGTACTTTTTAAAATCTAAATTACTATAAAGTCACAGAAATTTGTGGGGCAAGGAAAGAAGATATCCCTGCTCTCCTTCAAAAGACTCCTCACGATTGTCTCCCTTATCTTCTTATATGGACAACATGTAAAGTCCAGCCTTCTGTTTGTAGGTAGAGGGAAGCCAGCATACTGTAGCAGCAAGATCTGAGTATAGATCTGTGTTCTGTCTTCTTCAAGGCTACAGGCTTTAGGCAACACTTTTAATCTCTAGTTCTCTATCTTCCCTCATACAAAATAGGAGGTCATTCTCTGTTTTGTTTAACAAGTTATTTATTGACCGCATTTTTGTTAATAAATGGTTCAGAGAACCAAAACACATATCACTTGAGAAATGGTAAAATGACCGGTATGTTATATCTGGAGAGCGAAAAGCATCATAATTGTCTTCAATATTTAAATACATACATTATGGAAGAGGATTCAGAACCTATTCTCTTTGATTTCAGGAAGTAGAAAACATGTATAGAAGCCACAGGAAGATAAACATTTACTGCATTTACTTCCCTAGAAAATGACCCTTAAGTCTGAACGTATGCCTTTTAAATGGTTTGTCCTGGAAGGAAATGAGTCCTGTTGAACTTTTACGAAGATAGTTTGTGGGAGATGTTGCTGTTGCAGGAGGAAATGTAAAATACAACAACAAAAAAGAGAGTTTATTTAAACAATACCTCCCTTCATAGAACATATTTATAAATTGCATAAGTTTTTACATAAAGAATGCAAGTTTAAGTTCCCTACTTATATAAGAGTAACACAAACTCCCATTGTCATTATTAAACTGCATCCACAAAACTGCAAGCTTCCCCTTACAAACTGGGAACCTACTGTTGACGAGTTCTGTCTTTCTTAAGCTGTCTTCATATAGCTGGGATAAGTCAGTATTGAAAAAGAAAATTAAAAAGAAAAAAAGCACAGTTTACTGATATTTTTAATAGCTTAAAGATATTCTTAGATTTCAAATATTTCTAGAAGGATAAATCCATGTAAAAATAATGTTGGCTTTAATTTTTCTTCTTGGACCTTCTCATTCCATTGTACATTTTTGAGAGAATAAATTGAGAAATAATTGGATCTTCAGATCTATTTTCGCTTACCCAATAGAATTTCCTCAGTCTGTTTATTATACACTATTCATTAGAGGAATGAAGATTATTAAGAGTAGCTAAATGTATGTCTTCTCCAGACAATTAGAAATATCATTGTTCACTATCTGAAAAAATGGAGTTTTCAGGCATAAATCATATAATCAGATGTATTTAAAGGAAAATGAAGGATCATAATCAAAGTGAAATAAAAATGGTATATTTATTTGAATTTGTCGATATTTATCCTATTCTCCAATAATGTAATTGATAGGTATTATATACTATAACTAGTGAAAGTATAAAACAATTTATTAAATAAATCATGTCCATAGCTTCAAAAAGAAATATTTCTCTTATAGCTTTGTTAATATAAAACGTTATAATAATTATTTTTATCTCAGTCAAATTTAGATGCACCTAAAAATTTTTTAAATAGTTTTATCAACCAATTCATTTATTTATTAAAGCATTAAGAATTATCTAAAGTTCTACTTATTAAGTTATCTAAGATAATTAAATCTTACTTTTAAGATGTAAAGAGGAATAAAAGTTCAGTAAAGAAAAACAGAATTTTTAAGGAAAAGTGTTAAATAAGGTACATGTGTTCTCCATCTGGTAAAAGAGAAATAGAGAGACTAGGACAAACAATGTTGTAATTAACTCAAATAGAAGAGATGTTGAGAAAGGAAGTAGGAAGTATGAACAGAAATACAAATGCATTCTCCTCCAGGTGATTTTTCACTGCACTTAATTTCATGTTAATAAGATATCATGATTTTTACTCTTTATATAGTAACTAGTTTGTTTTTAATGAAGAAATATATTTTGATAATTTTTATACATGTCACTTTGTTTTGAATAATTGCAGGCAGTGGTAAAGCTTCAGCTGGATAAATGTTTTAAGCACACGCACACACACACACACACACACAATTCTATTGCACTGCAAACCATTTATCCAGACAAGCGAACATTTATCTGAAATACTATCAATTGCACCAAATAGCCATGCTTATTTTCTGGAATTTAATGGTATTCTGTCCTGGAAAAGCATGTGTATTTACTCTTTCATGACACAATTCATGAAATTTTCTCTATAATTCCCTTTGATTATTAGAAATCCAATTACCAAGAAATCCCTTTGGTTCCTTGTAACCTTTTCTCATATTTATATATTGTACCCACCATATGTACTCTTCATGTACTCTGAATATTTTGCATTTCTTTAACATGTTTTCCAATGAGAAAACATGACTAATTACAACACTCTACAAAAGAGATCCTGGAGAGCAGTGGAATAGGTGGATGTTACACTCACCTCCTCCCAAGACCAAACTAGAATTACAGCTAAAATATAGAACAAACAACCTGAATAATCGACTGAAGCCTTCTGGAGAGCAGTATTATAACCAAGGAATTACAGAAAAGCCACATCAAGACTGGTAGGAAGACAGGGGGAAGCATGGAAAGGGCTGGCCCCACTCCCACTGGCAGTAGCTGAGATTCTGGAGGGATATCTCAGCTGTGAAGGTTCCCGCTGAGAAGTGTAGAATCTAAAACCCTAACTGAGCTCTCCAGCTCAAAGCTGAAAAGAGACTCCTACATTACATCTGGCTGTGAAAAGCCGCAGAGATTCAGCTTCGGTTCCCCAGGGAGAGACAGAGTTGGTTAGAGACACAGGCACCCACTTAAAAGGTCAAGGCACGAAATCTCATTCGCAGCCACTCACCTGGGGCTCTGGCAGACATAAGGTGAAGCAGACTAGAGTTGCATGAAGAAGTGGCTCTGGGAAGAGACCTGAAGAAATGACTGCCAGGATGCCTATGCTGAGTCATTCTCCCATTCCTCAGATGCCAACTTTTTCAGGTGGAGCAGCTCCTCCACAGAGCATCAGTCTGGGGCAAAGCAATAGCCCTACTCTCTGGACTCCCACTTGCCTCACCCTAAGAGAGAAATTCAGAGAATTACAGGCCCACCTAAAGAAACAAGAAAAATCTCAACTAAATAATCTAACTTTACACTTAGAGGAACTTGAAAAAGAACAGCAAAGCCCAAAATCCATAGAAGAAAAGAAATAATAAAATTAAAGCAGAAATAAACACAACAGAGTCTGAAAAACCAATATAAAAGATCAGCGAAATCAAGAGCTGGTTCTTTGAAAAGATAAACATGGTTGACAAACCTTTAACCAGACTCATTGAGAAAAAAAGGAGAGAGAACCCAAATAAATAAAATCAGAAATGGAAGAGAAGTAACAACTGGCAGCACAGAAATAAAAAGAATTATAAAAAATACTATGAACAACCTGGGCAATCTGGATGAAACAGAAAAATTTCTAGAAACATGCAGTGTCCAGCAGAAGGAAGGCTTGCTTGAGTGTGGTTGGTAGGGTCCGTGGACGTCTTGCACGAGATGAACAGCAATAGGAACATTTCGCCTAATGTCATATAGAGTGCTTGAGTGTGATATTGTTATGTTATAGAATTGTATGTTTATGATTTTGTAATAAAAATGGGGCATTATTTTTGCTGGTTCCTGTACAATCTTACCAAACTGAATCAGGAAGAATCAAAAAATCTGCATAGACAGACTGCAACTAGTGAAATTGAAGCAGTACTCAAAAAACTCACAACAAACAAAATTCTGGGACCTGTTGGCTTCACAGGTGAATTTTACCAAACATTCAAAGAAGAATTCCTATCTTTCTCAAACTATTCTGAAATATTCAAGAGCGGATTCCACATCTCATTTTATGAGGCCAGCATTATCCTAATTCCAAAACCAGATAAAGACACTACAAAAAAAAGAGAAAATTACAGACCAATATCTATGATGGCATAGATGCTAATCACCCCCCAAAATATTACAGAATGGATCCAGCAATACATTAAAAAGATATTCTACCATTATCAAATGGATCTATTCTGAGGATGCAAGGTTGGTACAATATCCACAACTCAATGAATGTGATACATTACACAAACAAAATGAAGGATAAAAATCACATGGTCATATCAATAGATGCAGAAAATGCATTTCTGGTAAAATCCAGCACCCATTTATGGTAGAAACACTCAACAGTACCATAGACTGTTGTTTTATAAACAAAACTTTATTTCTCACAGTTCTGGAAGTTGGTAGTTTGAGATTCAGGTGCCAGTAGGCCAGGTTCTGGCGAGAGTCCCTTCCGAGTTGCAGACTGCTGAATTCTCCTTGTATCTTCACCCGGCCTCTTATAAGGGCACTAATGCCACTCAGCAGGGCTCTACCCTCAGGATATGATTACATTTCAAAGGCCTCAGACCTACATACATCACATTGCTTATTAGATTTCTGCATATGAATGGGGGCACATATATGGAGTCTATAATAGCAGTATTTTAAATAGAATTATTTTTTCTACTTTTTGATGCTAGTACATAAGAATTCAATTTTTAATTAACCATATAACTTACAACCTTGCTAAATTAATTTATTGGTTCTAAAAACTGTGTTATAGATTCATTAATGTTTTCGTACTGAATACAAGTGATGAGTGTGGATATTCTGGCAATGATTATAAATTTATGAGAAAAGCATACACTATTTTATTTGAAGTAGCAGGTTAGCTATAGGTTTATCAATAAATGCGAACAAGAGGGAGGAAATTCTCTTTCATTCTTGTTTGCTGAAAGTTTTATCAAAATTGGTGCTAAATTTTGTCAGTTTCTCTTTCTGCATCAATAAAAATGAATTTGTGATTTTTCTTTATTCTGTAAATGTGCTGAATTATGTTATTTGATTTTTGATTAGTACATCAAAATTGTAATCCTGGAATAAACCCTATTTGGTCATGGTGCGTCATCCTTTTTATATATTTTTGCATTCAGTTTGACAATATTTTGC
This sequence comes from Desmodus rotundus, assembly GCF_022682495.2. NCBI lineage: Eukaryota > Metazoa > Chordata > Mammalia > Chiroptera > Phyllostomidae > Desmodus > Desmodus rotundus. The sequence continues at coordinate 69,813,163 of NC_071399.1, read as the reverse complement.
TCAGAAATGTTATGACTATGTTCATGTGGGATGGTAGTCTGTATATTTTTATTTATTTTTTGCAGCGTCCTTGTTGGGTTTTGATTTTAGGTTTCTGATGGCGTATATATGAAATTGGGAAGTAGCCTCCTTCTTTACTGTGAAAGAGTTAGAAGATTGATGTTATTCCTTTCTGCCATGAATATTTAACAGAATTTAGTTGTAAAACCATCAAGGCCTAGAGATTATTTGTGTGTGTGTGTATTAATTCAATTCTTCAATAGAAGTAGGAAGATTCAGATTGTCTGATTCACTTTTATCAGTTTTGACATTTCTCAAAGATTATGCACATTTCTTCTAAGCTGTTAAAATTGTTGGCCTTAATTTATTCACACTGTTCTGTTATTATCATTTTTATGATTTTTACATCTGTAGCAGTAATCCTTCTTTCAATATTAGTATTATTAGTTTTGTTCTTTTTCACTTGATTAGTCTAGTTAGTAATTTAACAATTTTTAAAATCTTTTTAAAGATCCAGTTCACAGCATTGTTAATTTTCTCTATGTTTATGTCATATTTGCTGAACTCTGCTTTTACTATTTTAGTTTCTTCTACTTGCTTTGACTTTATTTTGACTCTGTTTTTTTCATTTTTAAGATAGTATTATATTATTGACCTCTGCTCTTTCTCCTATTTTAATATTGTCATTTTAAACCATATATTTCCCTTTGGGTTCTGTTTTAGCTGCAGCCCACAAATTTTGACATATTTTATATTTATTATAATTTAGCTTTTATTTTCTATTTTTCATGTGATTTTTAAAAACTTCTGCATTACGTAGAAATGTTGTCAAATTTCCAAAAAGCAATTTTGAGATGGGATTTTACATAGCTTCTTGGCATTGGTATCTAATGTAGTTCCATCCCAGTCAGAGAATATACTCTGTAAAATGCCAGTAATTTGAAACTTACCCCTGCTTGTTTTGAGATTCAGCACAGGGGTTCACTGGTGCATGAACCACGTGCATGTAGTTATTTGAAAATATTCTGTTATTTTGTAGTTCATTATTGAGCAGTGTTCCATAAATATCAGCTGGTTCAAGGAACTTAACAGTATGGTTTAGATAAATTATGTATTTACTGATTCTTTATCTAGTTATTCTGTGAATTACTGAGAGAGGGCTGTTAAAATATCCTGTTATAATTTGGAAATTAGCTAATCTATGAGTTTTTTGCTTCATGTACTTTCTGCGAGTAGGCATATTAGAGATTGTAGGTTAACCCATGTGAACTGACCTTTTCATTTTTATAAATTTTTTTTAATCTCTGGAAATAATTCTTTACTTGAAATATATTTTCTGATATTAATGCAGCCACTCCAGACTTTCACATTTTACTGTTTACAATGTTTGTATTTATTCTATTTATTTCCCATTTATGTGTAACTTTTTAACTGAAGAGTCTCTTGGACACAGCATGTAGTTGTGTCTTACCTGTTTTAACCTTTCAAATAATCTCTGCTTCTTGTTTACATGGGAACAGGAAATGTAGATGTTGTAGAGTTGGATTTAGACCTACCAATTTATTGCCATTTTGTCTTTGTCTTCTCTGATTTTTGTTTCTGTGTTTTTTAGTTCTGGCTTTAGCTATATTACTTCAATAACTTTAGAATTTCTTTTTAATTATTCTATTTGCGTTTTAGTCACAGTGTTAAGAATAATTCTCTATTTCGAATGTTGTAGTGAGAACAACTTCAAAAGGGTGTTTTAACTTGAAAAAGAAGGGCGGAATTTTTAAAGAGCTTTAGCATATGGTCAGCTTACATTTCCCAAGTTTGGGAAATAACTCTCGAAAGATAGTTCTCAAAAAGGGAGGAATAATTCTTGTGGCTTAGCTGGCCTTCATTAGGCAATTCAAGATTATCAAGAAGGATAGGAAGAACTGTGATGGATACCAAGGCCGTGCAGAGGCCATACTGGACAATTTTTAGTGTGCTAGAGTCTCTTGCATTACCCTACTTTATCACTTAATCTAGTTCAACATTTTTCATAGTTCTTATTTCCACTTTAAATATTTTATTAATATTAATAAACCCATTTATTAATTTACTTTTTGTTATTTGCCTCTCCCTCTCAAATGTAATCTTCATACAGAGTTGCTCTCCACCCTGCTCTCCCTGGTGTTTCCGGGATCTACAACATTGCCTGGAACTTAATAGGAACTCCAGAAATATCGTTTGAATAAAAGTTTTGGGAGGGAAGATTACATTTCTTTTATGGAAATCAATATACAACTTCAAATGGATTTGAGGCAGACTTGGCCATATGCAAATTTTCTTTAAGTGGCTAAACAAAGTTAAAAAATCAAGTTTATCAAAGAAAAAAAAGTTCCTGGAATGGAACCCATAGTAAAAAATAAAAAGTGTATGATTACCTAGATAATACATCCATTTTGCAACAGTGTAATTTTTTAACTTTTATTTTTTTCAATTACAGTTTACCTTTAACATTGTTCTGTATTAGTTTGGGGTGCACAGCACAGTGGTTAGCTGTTAAGTACATGATGTTGACGGCCTCAGTTCATGCAAGGTTATAACTCCATGCTTCAACAACACGCTGACAGTTCCTCAGGACAATTACTATAAAAAAGGAATAACCCAGACGTTCCCCCCTTTGATCAACTCCATCTAAGCTTAGATGTGCAGAAGGCCTTACATATATGCAGAGGGAACTCCATGAAACATGTTACTTGAGCAATTTTCTAATATAAGGTTTCAGGAAAATGACAGTAAGAAAAGGGAAGAAAACACAGAGGAATGAAATAGTGATTGCTATACATGCATATTTTTTAACAGTAGGGGGAAATATTGTTGTAAAGATTTTATTTATTTATTTATTTTTAGAGAGGGGAAGGGAGGGAGAAAGAGAGTGAGAGAAATATCAGTGTGTGGTTGCCTATCACATGCCCCCAACTGGGGATCTGTCCCTCAACCCTGGCATGTGTGCTGACCGGGAATCAAACCAGCAACCCCTTGGTTTGCAGGCCAGTACTCAGTCCACTGAGCCACACCAGCCAGGGCAGTGAGGGGAAATCTTTTATAGATACGTTACAAAGAAAAGGCAAATAAATATTGTATACAAGAAATTTAACACATTCTGTCCAATGTCTTCCTTTTGCTGTCATCATTTTTATAAACTCTTCTTAGTTTACTTGACCATCACCATTAACATCAGCTTCTCTGATCAGAATGAAAGACTGAATAACCTTTTGCTACCACTCTCTTATCTACCATCATGCACAGTAACTAGAGCTTTAACATTCAGATAGATGCCTGCTCTTAACAACCCTCCAGTTCCTCCAAGCTATAAGAAGTTATAACTTGAGTCCTAAGTCTAATCATCTTTCTAATAAGGAGATGGTGGTTTACCAAAAAGATAGCAAACGAGTGAGGAAAGAGAAATGACATGGCTTCTCAACACACAGTCATTATGCACCTCATCCTAAATACGTTTGGTTTATTTCCAAGAAAGCTGAAAATTTATTTTAAAACATCTAAAATTGATGTCTAATATAATTAGGTTTTAATTTTATCAGAAAAATGAAAATGTACTAAAATTGAGATAGCTAATTCAAAGTACGTAACTAGTGTCCTGATTTAGCAATTTTAAGAAGTAAATATATTGCAAAACAAATGTACTTAAGTGTAATTTTTTTAACATTGATGCTCTAGATAAAAAGTTCCGCAATAAGCTCTCAATCATTCTAGTTTTGTTCAGCATATGTCTTTACCTTGTAATATTTTCTAGGTTTGATTAACCAACTATAAAGATTTCTGAATAATTAAAACCTTTTCCTAACACACTTTTCTTTAAGTGGTACCTCTGTTTGTTTCCTGGGCTCGATCTCAGGCTGTGACCCGCTTGCCACACTTTCCGTTACTGTGCACTGTTTGAAAGCGCTGCGAGATGGTGGTGGTCACTGGGGCCCCAGAGTGTGATCGGTGGGGTGAGCATCCCTGCCTTGCCTTTCACATTTTCTTCTTTCTCCCACAATTCAACAGATTTTAGCCTTGTTTACAATTAGCCTCACTCTTTTAATTTTTTGTATACTATGATTTTTTTTTCTAACCCTCAACTGAACACTGAACCTAGTTGACCTTAAAATTTAGGTATAAATTTCATGAATCTTACTCATGCCAATTTCCTTGATATATATGTTTCATGGAATAGTAATATCAGTAGGTTCTATGAGAAATAACATTTTACACTTTTTTTTTCTTCTGATGCTATCTATGATTCTTTTAAATAATACCTACAAGTTTCTGGATGAGAAACTATTAAGTCCTTCTTAAAGCAGTTAAGCATAAGAAATTTATAAGACAGGTTCTATCATATTGAAGCCTTCACTATCTCCTTCTGTAGCATCTTCAATCTTTCCTAAATCTTCTGATTAGATGCCACTGTTCCAAGATTTTTTCCAAAGCACTGAGATCCTCCTTTAGAGAGTACCTCTAACCACAACAAGCTAATAGTTGTCCAAATAATATAATTGATAAGTATAATTTCAGTGCTTCCTGTTCAATGTTAGATTATCTACATACTAAAATACTGCAATTTTATTAGTTAACTGACAAACTGGAAATAACATTCTAAAATTATATTCAAAGTAGATTTTTTAAAGTTAATTAGCCTCATAGTTTCTTTAAAAACTGGAAGAACTAATTAATATAGTAATGTGTGTTACTATATCACACACATACTCTCCCTCACCAAGCATACACAATAGAATCCATTACTTATAATACTAAATAGGTCATTGACCCAAATTGTCAGGCTTATGATAATAACCAGATAGATCATTTTAAATAAGAAAAATGATGATTGTGTTTTGACCAGTCCATTTATTCACAGTAAAGGATACATTCCACCCCTATTGTGGTAAAAATTTTGTTGAAAGTTACATTGTCTGTTAGGCATATTCTAATGCATTTTATAAAGTTAAAGGTAGTTTATTGACTATTTAAGATGCCAAAATAGCTCAGTGGTATGTGACCTTTCTCACATTCTTTCCTTAACACCCAATATGGGCCATTTACCCGGCAATTAGCCCATGTACGTATGCATTGCAGCTGCAACAACTGCCCCGACGAATCTTATCATTTTAGGGAATGTATTGTCCTGTTTGTGAGTCCCAAAGGTCTCTTTGTCGTAAGAATTCTTTTGAGCCATCTGTACTCAGCCTATCTGTGAGAACCCTGGAATTTCATTAGTCAGGTGCACAAACTGTTAGGTTGGCAAGACAGGCAAAACCAAGAGTTTCACAGCAGGTATGTATCAAAAAATATACATCTAAGCAATAACAATAGTGTTTCCAATTAACAGTGTCTCTGCCTTCCAGGTCCAATAATTTGTATGACTGTAGGCTTGATTCACACTATTTGCGATGACTTTCTTTGTATAGTACACTCAAACGTTAACTAATTTAACAACTCCTAGATTTTTTTTTAAGAGTAGGGCCTGAAACATTGGGTTCAGAGTAGAATGACTTGGCAACAAGAAAAAATGTTATGAGGCTATTTGGAAACAACAACAAAAAACTGTTCCCAGAAGCTTTGACAAAGAAGAGAGAGACTTTAAAGCAGGAATTATGTATTTGCTAGTCACTTTCCACGTGCTCTTTCATTTGCTCCTCAGAAAACCTATACGAATTGGGGATTCTTCTATTACAGATGAGAAAAGATTACTCCAGATTACTCTAATCAGTGAGACCTTGTAGGGATGGAGGTTCTGTTACCTGCATCCGGGGTCATTGGGAACTCCCAAGATAGAAAGCAAGAGTTCCCCTCAGAAATAGTGTTCAGGGGAGAGATGCACACAAGCTCCCGCAGGAGGGAGATAACACCCAGAGGGAGGAAGCAGCTGCGGCTCTCCAAACAAAGCCTGGGGGCACTTTTAAAGAATTTTAGTGGGGAGAGATGACAGATGACGTCTAAGTGTGCTGTTTAAGCATGTAGAGGCGGGACCTCTGGCGCTTGTGCAGTACAACTACATGTTTCTTCCTGTGTCCCATGTCTCACTAGCATCGATTCTTCACCCAGGAGTGTGTTTTTTACTATTATAGCAGGGTAAAGTCTCGCAGCTGTGATTCTGGGGCTTAACTGCGCATGTGTAACCACAGGGAAAGTCCTTTTGCTGGATAAAGGGTCACTGATTGGGTGCGGGGTTTAAGGGGAAACCCAGGGAAATTACTGTCTTATCATAGAGGCTCAGGCTGTCCCAGCTCCAGTGAACTATCATTCTCCATGCCAACCTGCTGCACGTTCACCCACTGATAGACATACTCTGAGCTGGGTCTGAGTTTCCAGGTGGGCAGCTGGACCCTGGAGTGGGAGGAGCCACGACCCTGATGGAGCCATTAGAATCAGAACAGGGTTGTCAGACCAGGTCTATCTGGCTTCAAAGGCAATCATTCTAACATACTACCTTCTGATCACCTAAAAATCAAATGATCAATTTAATGGTCTTTTAGACTTTCAACAAATTATAAAACCAAGTGCTCTGATAGAATGTATATACATATATACATAATATATATGTTATATATATATAATATCTCTGTGTGGGTGTACATAGATATGAACAATGAAAAGGTGCAGAATGAGGAAACATTTTCTAACCTACATTCCTTCAGTTGCAGCTAGAGGCAGGGGCCACAGTGACCAGGAAATCAGAAAACCTTGCTTCCCCCATCTTCTAGCTTCTAAAAATTTAAATGAATATTGGGATGGCTGTGGACGTACTACTGTATTTGGAGTTACTATTTGTTCAACTTTATGTATGCCTTGAAGGATAAGATGTCCAAACTAGCATCTAAATTACAAGCATATTAGAAATATGACAGTTTTAAGAAAATATTTTATATGATTTGGTGCTATAGGCTGAATATTTGTGTCACCCAAAATTCACATGTTGAGACCTAATCCCCAAAGTGTTGGATTTGGAGCTGGGGACTTTGGGAGGTGATCAGGTCATGAGGGTGGAGCCTTCATGTTGGCGATTGTGGTTCTTATAAAAAAGGCCTCAGGGAGTTCCCTTGTCCCTTCCGCCATGTGAAGACACCATGAAAAGACAACTACCTGTCCACGAACCAGAAGTGGGGCCTCACCACACACTGACTCTGCCAGCAACTCTATTATCTTGGACTTCTCAGCCTCCCGAAGTATAGAAAATAAATTTCTGTTGTTATGTCATAAAGTCTATTGTAGTGTTATAGCAGCTTAAACGGTTAAGGTTTTTGAAAATCATCTACTAATCAACAATTTAGTTGGAATTTACTAATGCATTATTATGACATTTTCTGTTGCCATAAGTGAAAATTTCCATAGGCTTTGCTTTATTTGAACAAAACCCTAACCCAAAGGGGAAAAAATGTGTAGGAACAGCTCAAAGAAACTCTACAGAGTACATACAATTTTATAATTGTATAATTTAAGTAGATAATTTGAAAAATAACAAAAGATCCCTGGCTGGTGTGGCTCAGTGGATTGAGTGCCAGCCTGCAAACTAAAGGGTTGCCAGTTTGATTCCAGGTCAGGGCACATGCCTGGGTTGTGGGCTAGGTGCCCAGTAGGGGGTGCATGGGAGGCAACCACACATTGATGTTTCTTCCCTCTCTTTCACACTCCCTTACCCTCTCTCTAAAAATAAATAAATAATTTTTAAAAAAATGAAAAATAACAAAAGAGATAATTTGGGTTTTAGAATGGCAGAAGGAAACTTTCAATCTGAATCTTTTAGCAAATGAGAATTTTTGTTATGCCAACTAAGCAACATTTGTATGATAGGAAGAGCAATGACCCCTTACCCATGGCCTAAAAATGTGCATGTCCTTATAACCAGAAATTATGAATATGCTAGGTTTCACGGCAAAAGGAAATTAAAGTTACAGACAGAATTAAGATTGCTGATCAGCAGACCATAAGTGGGGAGATTATCCTGGGTTATCCAGTGGAGCCCAATGTACTCCCAAGGGCCCTTAAAAGTAGAAAAGGAAGCAGGAGGGTGTCTGAGTGATGCAGTGTAGGAAAACTCAACAGGCTGTTGCTAACTTTGAAAATGAAAGGGGACCACAAGTCAAAGAACATGAGTGGCTTCCAGAAGCTGGAACACAAACACATTGTCCCCATAACCTCCAGAAAGGAGCAAAACCCTGTAGATACCTGGACTTTAGTGCGGTGAGACCCCTTTCAGAGTTATGTCCTCTAGAACTGTAAGATTTGCATTGGTTTGAGCCACTCACTAAGTTTGTGACAATTTGTCATAGCAGCAATAGGAAGCTAATACACTGAGTAATGTTCTAAACTACTGCATAATATAGCTGCTGAACATGTGTTCTTTGGCTAGAGATACAACAATTTAGTGTGAGTTTGGAAATCTTACAGGAAGGTCAATTTATATTTTTCCCTTTTCATTTCTAGTTTCTAAATTTTAGAGATGGGCGTCTTGCTACATGGGTGGGCATGAAACACGACCCACGTTTATATCAGTGTCTGTTTATATATGTATATATGTACTTTCAGGAACTCTCAAATGGCTCAAGGTTATAGATTTTCACAATTTACGGTGTATTTGAAAAGGCCAACTCTTTACTCCATCAGCTTACCACCTGACACACCAGTCATTAAGCCGTGTTCATACACTATTTATTCATTAAATGTACATTCAGCTTTTGATATGATTCACTCTGAACTTTGTGAATCCAAACCTACTATCTCTTCTTAGAGGCTTTGTATAGTGCTGCAACCCCAGGGCCATAGAGTGGTGCATGCCATTTAATTGTGTCTCTAAAATCTTCCTGAACTAAATGAGTGGAGGTAACCACTGCTCGGTAAACTCAAGTATTCTGGTAAGGGGCCTTGTGTTAAGACACCACCGGAGTGCTAATGGTTATCTGCTCCTTGGCTGTCCTGACCTTCTTATTTCAGAAATGCTCCAGCCTGCCCAAAGGTTCCCGTTTTCCCCTTGAATTACTGCTCAGGTGCTGACTGTCTCAATGTCTCAAAGGTTTCTGTGAGGGAGTTCTTGCAGTGTTCACCCATCACTTTCTGAGTATCCTTATGTAAAACACAGCCATGAGTTAGTCTGATTATCTGGACTGATACCATGTTGTACTCACACCTACTTCCTCTCTAATTTAAGATTTTTACTTAAAAAAAAATATTCGGTTTCTCATCTTGTTATATTTCTGTTGAGCCTAGCCCACTGGGTCTCTAAAACATAGCCATACAGAGTAAAGTAAAATTATAAACACAGATTAGGTGCAAGGTACCCCTGCTTCTTTAGCTTCACGTGTATTCATGATTTCCTATGAGTATCCTTTAAAAATATTTATGATGTTATAAAAAGCCTTTAACATAGAGACTGATACAAAGTAGACACTTAATAAATGTTAATTTCCCTACTCTTTTCTATGAAAAACCATGAGCTACTTTCTACAGGAAAAAATTGCGTAGATTAATGTGAAGAATATAATATTTTGAATATTTAAATCCATAAGCCCAAGGAGACAGCTATTTAACATGCTTTTGTAGTGGAGGTGTAGTTAAAACACACTGAACGAAGCATACACAGAGCAGTGCAGGAATGTCAACACATAACATCCTGAGCTTTTTAGTCCCATTGTAGAAATCTTCATAATTATGGAGATTGAGGAGATTATCCTTAATGCTAATTCCCCACTAAAGCTGGAGCAATTAAAAGATAGCTTTGGCTCTAAATTACAATCTCAAATTTGCATTTGATGCTAACAATTAAAATTAGCAAAATTTCTGTAACCAGTATTTAAAGTCTATTTTTCTTTAAAAAAGAAAATAATACAAAATTTTTGAGGGCTTGGTTTTCTTTTTTCTTTTTTGACCTGAAATCAAAATATAATGGATTGGTAGAAGCAGTTCCAAAATAAAAGATTTGAAAGTTTTATTTAATTTCAATCTGTTAAACCTGCTCTCTTTTGTAGTTCAAGTCATTTGACTTAAAAAATAGTTTACAGTAAAAAAGATGTTAATATATGTAACATTTGATATTTAATATTCTGGTGTGATTAGGCATACTTTAGTGAAGATAAAACACCTATACCTTAGACATTACATATGTATATCAAAGTTTGGTGTTTTGTAAATATGATGAAAACTTTCCCATTATTTTCAATAACTTTCTAAACGTGCTTAAAAATGTGTCTTGGACTAAGCACAGAGGGAACAAATAGTAACTTTTAGCATATGAAGTTGTGGACAATACCATAAGCAAGTGATCAAAGTTAACATCGTCACTAAAAGGAAAAATGGACACCACGTGCCTCTGGATGTGATACTTCCAGAGAAGGACACTTTGTCACGTGTGTGGTTTTCCTGAATGCCAGCCCGCTGACTCTGGGCGTGAGGAAACATTGCCCATTCTATGAAATAATTGCCTGCAGTAGTCAAAGTGTCAAGGTCATGAAAGCTGAGGTACAACTGAGGAACTCTTCCAGAGTGAAGGAAACCAGAGACAGGAGAACAAAAGGCTGAGATGCTGAATCTGATCTCGTCGGGAGAAAAAAGTAGCTCTAAAGAGAACTATTTGTGCTAGCTGATGACATTAACTCTGCATAGGGAGTAAAGGTTAGATAGTATCATTGCCTTAATGCTATATTTTCTAATTTTGAAAGTAATGCTATGGTCATATAAAAATGTCCTTGATCTCAGGAAATATACATGGGAGAATTTAGGCCTATCGTATATCATGTGTCCAACTTAATCAAATAGTAAGTAATAAAAAATTAAAGTGCATGTATTATAGATAAGCAAAGAAATAGTAACAAAACAGGGTAAATTTTAAATAATTAGTTCTGGGTAAAGAGGGTATAAACTCTTTGTACAATTTTTGCAACTTTTTTCTTAAATTAAAACTATATCAAAATTTTTAAATTACCAAACAAGAGTGATTGGGAAATGTATATTATTTATCCTAATAAAGGAGATTTGAATATTTGGCAAACTCATGGCATTTGTTAGAAAAAATATGTAGTCTGAAAAATATGTTACAGAGATATTGAAGCAAATAAAATACTACTACTACATATTCTTAAATCAGTGATAATTTGGGGGAAAGCATAATTGCTTTTGATTGTTTTTTTGTTTGTTTTTCTTATTTGAAAGATCAAGGAAATAGCTCTCTTCTAAAACAGTTACAAGTCAAGGTGAATTCAAACCAGATGTTTTGAGGGTTTCATTCCACTCCAAAATTTCGGATACACGCTGTAGAAAATGTGTAAGATGTAATGACCAGCCACGAGTTCCCATTTAAAAGTGGACATTCCTGGATCAGTCTCCAAGTTCAATGTTTATTTTTTTTTTTGAGCAGTTGTGTAGTGAAGTTTGGTTGAAAGACTTGGCACAGGGGCCTTCGGTTTGATTCTCAGCCTGACAGAGACGCTGGCCTCAGTGTGTGCACGTGTGTAATTTAGTGGCTGTGCTACTGGAAGTCTGTGGAAGATTAATGAATGGCGAGGCTCGGTGGCAGTTGTGAGGGAGGCAGGAGAGAGAAAACCAGCCGCCATCTGTTCAGAACGCCTTCTGTAGTGCTTTTAAGGAAAACAGTTATCAGCAGGAAACAAAGGCAAACAATGGCTTTAAATATGGATGTTTCGGTTGCAAATAAATATGCAGTTGTACTTCTATTATTTCAACAAATACATATGCATTTATTGTGTTGTGTTTATTCAAATCGATTCTTTAAAAAGCAGGAAAATTACTAATAATTTAATATTTTTGCTGATACTTACTCTCAGCTAGGGTCTTTGGAGATACTATGTATGTTAAACCCAAAGAAAAGCTATATAAGTCATCTTTTTTCCTTAGCATTAATCTTTTCCTTAGAATCACATCCACCACAGTCTCGTACCACTTATGCAATACGCATCGATTACATTTTCATGGATTCATTATCCCAATCTTGCCTTCAAATCTTTCAGAATTGGCCTTTTAGAACTGAAATGATATCAGTTATGTATGCTTACTCAGTAAACTCTATACCAGCACTTTTCAAACTTTAATTGACGACCAATCACCTGGGGGTTCTTTTTAAAAATGCAGATTTGATTCGGTAAGTCTGGGCTTGAGCCAGACCGCAAGGTGAGGCCGATGCTGTTGGTCCATGGTTACACTGTGACTACAAGGACAGAAATACTTCGCGCATCTTTTGCAGAATGCTAGAAGGGGTTAGTCATAAAATACTTAAAATATGCTCACATGCTTGAATGTTTGTATCTGTTTGGCTCATCTTTGCAAAAGTTTCCATTAACCCAGCTGACAAATAATAATGATAGTAATAATATTAATAATAATAATAAAAAGTCTTTACTGTCTTATCAAATGTCATTAGAGTGTGTACTGAACCAGTACTGGGTCATTCATAAACACCTTATGTCAGAAAACTATAAAATATGTACATAACAATTTATACATTTTTATCTGAATTTAAAAACATAAATGTTAATCCTTTTGCCTATTTTGATCCAAGGCCAAGGTATTTTATTCTTGTATAAGTCTTCTGATTGGATTCCATTGTCATCTTTCATGCATAAGAGGTACCCATGATTAATTCGTCACCTTGGATTTCCAGTTTCTATTTCTTTTGAGTGAAGTAATGACTGAAGTCCACCTGCAAAGCACTTTAAGGAGATTTACAGTAACTTCCAATTTTTTACAATCAGTTTGTCTATGCCTAATTTAAGTGTAATTGTTTTAGGATATTAAACTTCACTGGGGTTAATGCAGGGGACTCAAAACAACTTCCATGAAAACAACAAAAGTTCTTATTCTTTCTCTTATTTGTTGTTACTTGTTTACATAACGATTAATTAAATTACAGTTTCAAGGACAAATACAGTCAAAGTATTAAGCTCGTCACCCGACATTGGTGGCGGATCTGTGAGTGTAAAGTAGGGAAGGACTGGCCAGGATAAAGGGGCCTTGTGCCCTCAGTACCCATCAGTTTGTTTCACAGACAGTACTGAGAACGGTGACAAATCAGGGAAGCGAAGGTTGATTAAGAAAACTACTAATCTTAAAGAAAAGTCAATGCGTACCTGCAACATTTGAAAAGAATTTTAAGGGAGTTAATTCACAACCTCCATAAACATATGTCAGTCTACTCTGGCACTTTCCAATTCTTTTGTACATTGGGCAAATCTTTCCCGCGTACACTGAGTCAAAGTTTCTTCTCCATCACTCTCACCACTTCCAGGTTTTTTAAATGTTTATGTATTGACCTAGTCATTTTAAATCCTCCCCTTTTCATACCTTATCTTTCAAGTTTACCCCTAATTCTCCTACTTCTGAATCATAAAGTACCTGGGGGAAAAGGCAAACAGGAATTGGGGCAATATAAAAGTATTTCCTTGGTAATAAATTATTTGTCTTGTACATGTTTGCTGAAATTATTACTGGATCCATTAACCTGTGAGCCAAGACAGTAGTGCATTAATTCATTAAGGTACTTGAGTCTCAGCAGAAAGTGACTCTTGCTTGCTACTAGAGAATGCCCTGTATGATAGGGATCCTTCAAATGATACAAAGTGAAAATGTCAAAATGCAGCACAAGTAAACACACATGAGCTCATTACCTAGGACCAAAAACTTGGCAAAGGTCTTTCATCTCTAAATAGTAGTGTAATGATCTTAGTGCCACCAATTGACAATAAAAACATGAAATATGAGCAAAATATAACTAAATATTTCACTTTTTAAAACTGTAATTTTACACTTCTTTATAATTTTCATCAGAAAATGTAAACAGAGAAAAAAATAATTAAAATATATGGTAGTCAAAATTTTAATGAAACCATGCTAGCAAAAAAAAAAGTCAAAAATGTTTGAATATTTAGAAAAAAACATTTTCTAAAGTAGTTTAATTACTAGTAATGCAAGAGGTTTGATAATAGTTTCTGTACTCATTTTTTTACTTTATAATCTTATGATTTAGTGGGAAAAATGATTGGGTTGGAATCTGAAACCTTTAATACTAATATCCATTCATTCGTTTATTGACTATATAAAAGCAAATAAATCATTTAATATTTACAAATTTATTTATACTGTTTCTTCTATGATTCTAATATGAATTTGCAATGATTATTTTCAGAATAAAATCTCTTACTCTCTTAAGTATTTTATACTTAAAAGCTAAAATAGGCAAAGTGTATAAGCAAACATAAAAATTAATGGATTATTTGTATATTACTAAACAAAAATTTATATTCAAATTAGAAAATGGAAAGCAAAGTTTTCTAACCATTCATCTTTCCCTGGTGAATAGCAACTTATTTTTTTAGCATTAGATGTTTTATTCACTTTATCTTTGCTAAAGATTTGAAGCAATTAAAAGGAAACCTTTTCAGGTCCAGAAATTAGAAATTAATAGTAGTTAACAGCATATAATTGTGTATCTCTGAGTTCTGGTGTACACATACACACACATGCACACTCATAAAAACACAGATAGAGCCACCAACTTACATGCCTATAAATGGATAATATTTCACCTTATTTATTATTGGGTTGATCTCCTTTAAAGAAATCATGCATTATTTACAGGACACCTGTATTAGCAAAACTAATTCAATGTGATATTCAGGTTAATTACTTTATTCTTCTGGGGTTTTTGACCTGATTTCTATTTCAGTAGGCAAAACACAGTAAAAATTGGGATTAGTAAAGCTCTTCATGCCTGTAAATTAATTTCCAATGTAAATAGATACAGCACATTGTAAAAAACAAAAACAAAGACTACCCTAAGAGAGTGACTATTCTTTAATATAGACACAACATTAAATTTAAAACACCAACCAAAACATCTCCCAGAGTTAATATACTTCCTGCAGGAATTTTGTTTACCACCTTTGTTATGTAAATTGCACTGCTCTAGATATAAAATTTTAATTGAAGTCTAAGCAAAGAAGATTAGAATGAGTGGTTATAGTTATCCTTACCTTACTTTTCAACAATAAAAGTTATTGCTCAACAGTTGAATAAAACAAATCCAAAACATTCTAAAATTATAAGCAAGTACCTAGCGTCCACAAACAGCTCAGCAAGCCCCGGCTGCTTAATTAACCCTATTGTGCAGTAAGGCCCAAGGCAAACTGATCTGGCACTCTCCTGTCACTTTCAAAGGCCGGGTTATCTTGGTCTCTGCTTCTGAAGGCTGCACATTTGACCGAAGTCACCCAATGTTAAGTGGTACTTGCTTAAAAATTTAAAACTGCCTATAATTTTGCCAATTTACCCAACACTATTCTTTAAAGCAAAAAAGATGCAAGTCAAAAACCCAAAAACATGCAAGTAGTGGGCAAAAATGCCTCCCACCCGCTTCACACACACGTCTCTGCCTTCAAAGATGTTTTATCCTCCTGGCTGGACCCTACGAATCTGTGTCCTTACATGGGAAAGTGTGGTTAAAGTTAGGCTGTGATTAACCTTGAGAGGGGAAGAATAACCTAAATTGTCCAGGTGAGTCCCCTCTAATCATAGGAACCCTTAAAACTGGAGAACCTTTTCCAGGTGTGGTCAGAGAGCAAGGGGTGGCAGCAGGAGGAGGGTTCGGCTTCTGCCACACACAGGTGCTGGTTCTGAGGTGGTAGGGGCCAGGTGCAAGGATCTGCATTCAGCCAATGACCTGAATGAGTGAGGAAGTGGATCCTTCTCTTGTGTCTTCAGGAAAGGATGCAGCAGTGCCAATACCTTGGCTTAGTGAGGGTAAGTCTGTGCTGGGATTTCAATCTATTGAGAAGATAATAATTTTAGGTTTAAGCAACTGAGTTTGTGGTAATTTATTATGGCTGCAAGTGAAACCTAATGCAATTGAAAATTATGTGCCTCATTTAATTGCCATATCTCTTTAGTCTATTTCATTGTGCAAGTGTTCAGTTTTCTACTGATTTTAATGACCTGCTAACATCCTTTCCTATGGGTTTGTCTTAAGTGTCCACATGATTAGGTACAGGTTACGTGCATTCGGCAGAATACTACAGAGGTGATGTGGTGGTTCTTCTTAATGTATTTTATTAGTTGGAGAGTGATTTTGATTTTTCCCATTATGAATACATACACCATGACTTTTGAAAAATTGTTGAATTTATGTGCTCTTCCATTTGGTCCTCAGTAACTTGGAGATTTTACTATTTCATAGATCCAAAGTAGAAATGAAATGAGATAATTCATATTAACCTTAGACTGTAGCCGTTAGGTGTTTATAGTGTCTAATACTTAGTAGTTTCAACAATTGGGTCAAAAAGAGATTTTATGTATAAAACCATGTTGTGAATTACAGAGTGCTAGGTACACATCATTTAATTGCTCCTCTTTTATAATGATGTCCTAGCACTTTATATTTCTCCTTTTTGGTATTACCACAAGTATAATAATTTATTTTCCAGTTATCTTTAAGTCTTTATTCCCTAAATGTAAGAAAGAAAGAAAAAATAAACACTTTTGCAGTCTCCCATCATACCCTCATATCCACTAATATATTTTATTGTTGTTATTTGTGTCTCTTTTTACTACAGAATGAACTGTTCTCAAGTGTTGTCAGCCATGTTTGGCTCCTGAATATGTGTCTACAGATGATAAGTGAAGAGATTTAAAAAAGCATGAAATTCACATACATTAATAAGCGCAGAGAACAATACTAGGTTACTTTCTCATCCTTTTTTTGTAGTTCAAATGTACTTATCCTGGAATTGTCTATTGAAACTTTGGATTATTGGTGTTTTTAAAATCTGTTTGAATATAAGAAAATATACCTTATCTTATAAGAATTTCAAACTAGTTTTGAATATGGTAAGGTCTTAAATTTTCATTGGAAAAACTGAATTTACTTTCACTAACCAGAAATAAAAACAGAAAATTTAAAATTAGTGTTGTTCTTTAACAACTATAACACATTAAGACTCTAATATGTGAATGTTTGGGAACAGATTGAGGAACTGTGTGAAATTGAAAACTACAGGAAAAAAGAAGCTTAAGAAAGAGTTTGTGATTTTCATTGATAATTTTTACTTAATTCTTCAATACATTTAAAATTCTCAAATCTTAATAATTGTTTTATTACTGTTAGAAGTGTTTATATTTTCTCTTCTTTTTAATTATTCCCCCACCAAATTGTAAATATCTTCAGAGTTTTTATTAGATATTTTAAAATCTGGAAATGTCCTATATGCCAAATTCTGGCACAGGGCTTCCCACAAGACTAAATAACCTGTTATCAACAGGCAGGTTGCAGAGAGTACAAAAATACAGCCAGAAAGAGAATTTAGATTAGCTAATGAGTGCAGGAGGTTAAGCACTACATCATACATTATACAAAGAGCAGCACTAAAATGATCTTAAGATCATTGATAGACTTTATTTGGCCAGTGGAGCCTCTTTAAATGGACTTTGGAGTCTACTTAATAACCATGATAGTTAACCAAGCTTGAAATTTAAACACTAGTCCCAAGCAACAGGTGCAAGAGGGAAGAAGGCGAAAGATCCCTGAGTGTCTAACAGTACAGGATGGCAACTAGCTTTTTAGGGACACTGGGCTAGGAATAAGTCAAGGCCGTCATCCTCCTCTACCTCTTCATCTTTCTACCAAGACTGGAGAGTTAAGTAATTTACTGGTAATCTAAACTACCCACTAGTGGTGGTGGTGGTGTTTGGGTTTTTGGGTTTTTTGTTTTGGGGTTTTTTTTGGTATCCTAATTACCTGAAAATTACCAACCTTCCCCAAAGACTAGTACTAGAAATTTTACTATTAGTGTTATCTTACCTTGACTTATTATTACATGAGATATGTTATGGAAAACAGAGTAAAGTTTTAAGCTGTTTTTAGTTAATTGAACTTTAAAAGAAATATTTTTAAAATACTTCCAAAACTGAAAATGTTAATAGTGGAGAGAATGAGAGTATTAGGTTTTCAGCAATATTTGTTACCTGCTGTTTTTAATTTCTTCCAAAACATCTTCAAGTTCTTAAAGAAGATGAAACTGTTAATATTGCTTGCCTGCTTAATACTCTTCTATGACTCTCCATTAAACAAGATAAAACACACACTCCCCATAATGTGGTCGTCTGGATTCTGTCTGCTCTTCTGTTTCCATTTAGCCATTTCTCATATACTCTATGGTAAATGGAGCCAGTTTCAGTAATTACTTACTGCTCTCCCTATGCATTTTATGTGATTTTTTTTTCCTGCTGAAAATGACCCATTTACTTACCCACTGAGCAAATACCCATTGAAAAATCCTCAACTCATATGCCAATACCTCTGTGAATCCTTGCCGGCTCAGGCAGAGTTAGGCGATTTCTTCCTTGTGGCTCCCACGTCTCTCATGATATTGTCATGGTTCTGTGTATGTTCACCTCTACCATTAGTCTGTCAGTTTCTCACAAGGAGAGGTCATGTTCTGTGCCTCTATGATTCTCTAGTGCCTGGATGTAACACGCATTTTATAAATTATTGGCGAAGAATAATTGAGGGAAAAACAGGAAGAGAAATATTACTAAGATGTCAAACAAATTCAAAACAGATGAATGAGGATGTTCTAACAATGGAAATTCATTTACTTGAGAATATATTTAGGGACAGCTAATTTACCTTTCCTTGCCATGAATGAAGAGTAGAATTGAAGTGATCCCATTACATTCACTACTCCCTAGCAGTAACAGTAAATTGCCATCACTTAAACATGTGATGTGTTTGAACAAATTAGCCCTCTCTTTAATTCTCTGCTCCACCTTTATCCCTATAGCTCAGTCCACCCCTTAACAATTGAAGAACACTTGAGGATTTTGTTTTCTTGCATATTTCAAAATCCACCATTCATATTTATTCTTTTCTTCCCTGCACACGTGTAATGTCATCCATAATGCCTTTAATCAACTTCTTTTGTAGCTAGCACTAAAATGGTGTTGACATTACCATAAATAATTAATATAATTTTGCACAAGCACTATGAAAATGTGGAGTTCATGTATACACATTTTGTTATCTTCTGCAGAATTTGACAGAAATATTTTATTTTTATGGTAACACAGTAGACAAGTACTTGAGCAAAAATGACCTTTTCATGGCATAAGGTCTTCAAATCCTCTACTGTGATTCAGTTCGCACACCAGCGCTGCTGCTGAGTTTCTGATGCAAACTATCCCAGTGTGTGGTCCCTGCTACTGTAAACACAGATTCTTTCCCACTGTAATCACTTATCCTCAGCACTGATGATAATGATTCTTTGTCAGCTCAAAACTGTCAACATTGTTCTCCAAGGACTGCAATCACAGCTAAAAAATATAGAGAGCTAGTCATATGGAATTAAAGGTGAACTAGGGCTCTCAAATACACAAGACAAAAGAAAACCAAATGTTTCTCTTCTCACAAGAAAACAAAATAAGCTGTGTAGGTTTCGTTTTGTCATATCACCTTACTCTTCTTACTCTTGAAATTAAATATGTTTTAGTGAAATGCTTGACATCACTTTTTAAAAATTTTACTACAGCATTCTAAATATAAGCCATTGATAGTTATTCCTCTGCTTAATCCTCCTTAACACAGTTCCCTTTTCATAAAAAGTGATAAACTACACAAACACTCAGCTGCCTGATTACCCAAATATCTCTACTAATTTGCCAAGGTTAGCAGAAATGGAGCGTAGAGTATATTGTTGGCTATGCATGGATGAAGGGTGCGAAACTGCACAAGGCTGTATCTTTCACACTCCATAAACAAAATGGTGAAACCCTCGCTAGAAAGGGAGAATACTGATCTAATCTAAATTCAGGAAACATCAGCAGTGTTGATCTCTATTAGGTTAAATCACTGTCTCTTCAAGGAATGACCAAATCATTAACCTAACAAACCAGTTGATGAAAACACATATATATGAATACTGAGTAAGCAAAATTTCTGATACTGTGAAAAGTAACTCCATATAATTGAGCAGAACAATCATGACTGAAGTAGCTTTAAAGTTTTACCCTCCTTTCATCTGTGTCCATTCAAACCCAAAGTGTCTTGAGTGTCTGTGAACTGAACGAAGTGCTAAGTATTGAAACAGCAAACATAAATAGCAATTTCTGATGCCCTGAAGCTCATGGTTGAGTGGCAGGAGCCAGCTATATAGGCAAATCAATAAAACAGAACATTATTAGCACTTGTATTGGAAGGATAACCCAGATCATAACAGATGCCCCTCAAATCACAGTGGTTTGTATTAACTAAGGCTGCTCTTGGTTCTCTATGTCATTTCCACTACAGAGCTCAAGCTAAAGGAAAAACCCACCTGTGGAATATTTCTGACTTTAAATCTTCTGCCTGGCAGGGATACATGTCAATTTCACACATGCTTTACTGGCCACACCAAATAACATGGCCAAGACTGACATCAACCTGGTATAAAAGTATAATGTCCCTTTGCAAGAAGCAAGAGAAAAAATGGAAATAATTATGGGAGTAAAAGAGAAGTGGACTATGATTTTTAGAGAAAGTGTGCAAATCAGTGCTAAGTCTGGAGAATCTAAGTGTAGGGAGGGCTTCATGAAGGAAGTGACAATTGAAGCAGGTCTTGAACAGTAAATATATCTGTCAAATATTTCACTCACATTATTAAGGGGGGAAAAAGGAATTCTCTACAGAGATTTCCAAAGAAGGCTTGGGGTATAATGGAGAATGATGTACTTGGGTAAGAGTGAGATGTCTAAGACCAGAAATGTAATATTTTGCAGAAGGGAGAAGATGGTGACTTGAATATGTTATAGTTGGCTTTGAAGGGTCAAAGGTGATATCTAAACAGGAAAAGAATATGAACTTCAAGCAGATTCCTCTGTTCTCACAGGGACAAGTGAACTAATTGGCAGTTACCCCTAAGAAGATGTAGGCCTGAAATAGGGGAAAAACACCAAGAATGGGAAATGATGAATTATTTCTTCTTGGATAGTTTTAATTTTTTCAAACACAGTTAACATACGGGACCTTAGCTAGTTGGTCATTGAAATTGAGGTAAAAATGATTAAATACAACAAAGAAGAGATATTTATGGACTTTAACCAACTTTAAGCATTACAATATTAAAACATTGTTATTTGCAATTATAAATTAATTTTTTTAATTGCGATAAATATATAACAAAAATTACCATTGTAACCATTTTTCAGTGTATAGTTCAGTGGAACTAAGTACATTCACATTCACATTGCTGTGTAACCATCATCAACATTCATTCACAGAGCTTTTTCATCTTGCAAAACTGAAAATCTATTCCTTTTTACGGCATCTCCCCATGAGCCCGGCCCTGAACAGCCACCATTGTACTTTCTGTATCTGTGAATTCGATTACCATAAGAAGCTCATATAAGTCTAAATATATTTTTAGTGTGCTTCTCTGCTTATAATAACTGAACTCATAAAATTATTATGGAATTTGCTGTCTCAGTGGTCTCATGGCCTCACTAGCTTGGGGATTCACTGGGAAAACTCATGTGACTCAACATAAAATTGTACTCTATTTATTATAGACTTGTGGTTATTATAGAAAAGATGCAGTACAGGAATGTCCAGCAAAAGACACATAGACAAAGGCTGGAGTGGTCGAACACAGGCTTTCTTGTTCTTCCTCCACAGGTGCATCTGTTTCCCCACCAGAAAACTGCAAGGACTTGTGCTGGCTTGTCCTCAACCAAGAAAGACCACTTACTCTTTGAGTTCAAATTTCTTAAGGGGAGCTGCTCACACACCTGCCATGTGACCAGTCGTGGTGCGGGCCCCGTTACAGGCATCAGGAGCACAACCCTGAATCTTCCTGTGGACTCTGAACTTGCTGACAACCTGTATAGAATAGCATTATCCTCCAGTGACAATAGGAAAACTCCAGTTATTTAGTCTTCAGAGTTTGTCCAAGTGTAATTAATCACCAGGGATAAGTGAGAACACAGTAAATCAAGCCTGCTGTCTTAACTTTTCCTCACATGTACCTATTTTATTTTTAAATATTTGCAAATACTCAACAGCTGGCTAACAACTTTCTAATTTTCCATTTTAGTACAGACATCTGGTTAAAAAATAATAAACATAAAACCTTAAAAATAGATTTTGATGTATATTGAATCTTTAGAGAAATCTTTTGAGTTCCTAGCATTGAATGCAGCCTGCGTGTCAGTCAATAGGAGTTCTACCACTAGCTAAAGACACAAACTTGTCTCCTCATTTATAGCTGTTCTAATCAAAAATCTTATTGTAGAAGTCAATGCTTCCTGCAGAATTCAGAGAACTCTGAATCATCTGAATAGTTTCCACAGAGGAACGTCCAAGCTTAATGCAAAATTTGAAGCAGATTCATTGTTCTATTTACTCGGTCATTTTGAATGTAGATGGACTAGTACAGTGAAGTCGTCGCTGTTCACACATGCGCATTCCAGACCACTCTCCTTGGCTGCCAGGTTACATCAATGTTGTGCAAACTGTTCTCGTTATATTAGCAATGGCTGGACTTTTTCCAGACAGAACTCATGTATGTTTTGCCATCCTTTTACTTTCAACTTTTGTGCACTTGTGAATCTACGGTGTATATTTTGCAAACATCATATAGTTGAGTCTTGGTTCTTTGTCTAGTCTGACAGTATCTGTCTTTTTAGATAATTTACATCCACCATTTCAGTGTTTGTTAATTTGTATTACTTTGCAGCCTCTTTACTACCTTATTTTGTATTAAATAAATATTTATATTGTAACAATTTATTCTTCTCTTGATCTTTTTAACTATAAAATTTTGATTTATATTCTTAGCAGGTTGCTGTAGAGATTACAATATGCATATTAAATTACCATAATCTGTTTTAGAATAACATTAGATTATTTCTGATAAAATGTAGACTTTTGGCTCCAATATAGCTCCATTCCCCCCCCCACCCCGTGCTGTAATTGAAATCTCAGGTCTTTGTAGTTTAGAATAAATGTCATCAAAAGCCACTAAAATGTTTTGAGCAAGAAAGAGAGAAGTTCAGGGAGAGAGGTTCAGCTATGCCTTTCCTAAGCACATCCATGGAAAACCACATGTATGAAAACCTTGCCCACATGAAAGAGAAGAATCTGTGAATGAGTGGAGGTGGCTCCACTCATAGGAGTTAGTCCCTCCTATGACAAAGGCCTTGTGTCCATACCCTTTTTTTTAGCTCAGTCTGTGACACTATGAATCAGCTTATGCTGCATCTTGAGCTGAGTGTCCATCCTGCTCATCAGCGAGGTTAGTACCCACATCTTAGTGCCCAAGCAAGTGATGGCTGCTCTGTTTTGTCAGCCTGTGCCTAGTACTTGCCCTGAACTCTCTTTGTCAGTATTTTTACCCAGTGTAAAGACTGACTGAACTAAATGTTACCCCTGCAACAACATCTTTTTCAGCCTTAAAGGTAATCCATTTTTAAGACAAATTGCTTCTCCAGAAAAAAAAATTCTTTCTCATATATAAATATAATAACATTTCAAGAGAGGTACAACATTTTGAATGGCAATGTGCTGCCACAAAAATATGCATAGTACTCTTGATGGTAGACATATGACTTCAAAATATGTCTTCCTTTTTTATTTTTCAACAAAATCAGACTATGCATGATAGATTATACATGTATGTATAATCTATTGCATTGCTCCTTTTATAAAGGAACTTGGCAGAAGCTGGGTCATGGATTCTCCTCACAGGAAGAATCACCTGTGAGGTTCAACACCCAACAGAACTTTGAGGTAGAGGGTGAATTAGGGTCAAATAACTCAAGTGATGATCTGGGTTTAGGACAATAATAAAAAGTTTAAAATTCAGAAGCAAAATACTGTTGGTACAAATGGCTTCTCAGGAATATCACATAGAAGACAGAGGAGGAGGGGCATGAACCCTGGACCCGGAACTCTTTTCCTTAAATGTGTTGTGACTTCGGCTCACTTTCCTAGCCCTGGGTATGTTCAGGCAGATCCTCCCTAGGGACAATTCAGGTTCTGAAATGCTGCATAATTTGAATTATTTAGTTTGATATATTAAATAGAGTAAATTTAGATTGACTTGTTCTGCCAAATTCATATTTAAGAATGTAATGATTTTCCCAGCTAAAGGCAGAAAGCCTCCTCCCTCCAGAATTCTGTTGCTTGTAGAAGTAAACCATGATTATGGATCATGTAACCTGCTGAGATAGGCGGGAACTCTGTATTAACATGTTTTTGTTCTTATTTTGGACACTGAATAGACTTTAAAGAAAGTTAAAAAGGAAAAAATGGAATAAAATGAAAAAGGAAAAAGCATACGTACTGGGATGTAGAATATTGTAATTGCATCAACAGCAAGATACACAAAAATGATGCCAACTCTGACCTTCCTTCTTTAACCTACCTCCTTCAAGTGGGAAAATATATTAAGCAAGATCTTTGAGTCTTAACCTGTAAGGAACAGGGATGGAGCAGGGGAAGATATTATTAGGCCATTTGGTTACCTTTGTGGAAAGGAGTGTTCAGTCTTCCTGGGAATTCTCCCTGAGTCAGTTGACTTCAAACACTCTTTCCTGTGAGTTTCTAGATGTGTCAATATGAGGACAATTACTTTACAGGCACAGTGCATAAGCACATCGGGTAGTTAAAGTTTTAATTTGAAAAATAAATTAACATTATATCACATAATTTATGGGAAATGTACAATATATTTTATTGACTACACGTACAACTTGGAAATATGATTTATATGAATTTGCTATTTCAGCATGATGAATTGATTGTCACAGTGAGGATTATGGAATTAGCTGGAAGAACAGATGATTAACCACCACAGCCTTTTGGCTAGTGAAGTTTTACCTTCTGATTTTTGAACATTAATAAATCATACTTCAGCATATGGGACTATTTTGGCAATAGAGCCACTATCAATTTAATCATCTCAAACCAGAAAGCAGTGTGCAAGTTGCAAGTGCTGCAGACATGAAAAGCAGTTACTAAGAACAATTGAGTATTATTCTCATAGTCACATTAATTACAGCTGAAACAAACCTTGAAGAGCTAAGAAAACACAGCACAACTTATCTACTCTTTACTAGGGAGAAAAAAGAAATCAATATAGCCATTAATTGCACAAATAGCAATAAATACTTTGGCTGCTGTCCAGGAAGTGTACCAATGGAGCGAATTTTTCGTACTGCCGGTTTCATTGCACAGATCAGCGTCGCAGTAAAGCGGGCAGTGGACTGCTGTTCGATAAACTAAATTTAATGTTACTCAATTATGATCATCGCACTCAGATATAATACTAATAGGAATGTCAGCCACGATTACATTTTCAGATTTATGTAAAATAATTCAAATGCTATTTGCTATCCCTCAGATACACGGTTCATCGGTTGTTTATGCGATTGGTCGATATTGATCGTACACAGCAAGTGGCATAGTACAGGCCCAATGGCAAGGATGTGTAACATCCCTCGTGCCAGCCGCCAGGGTGCTGTGCCAAGCACCAGGGGCAGCTTGCCAAGTCATCGAGCAGACAGCACACCTCTGCAAAGCTGCCTTGTTGTTGTTGTTTGTTTGTTTTTTTCCACAATATTTTCTGAATTGCTCACATGTGCCATGAATAATTATTGCCAACATTACCCAGCATGAAGCAGAAATGAAGGCAAAGAAATGTCTTTCTTAGAGAATTCTTTTTAGAGCTAAATGAATCTAGTGAAGATATCACTCTAAGATCATTATATGTGGTTATGTATGGCTTGGGCTGTGTCATTTAGCAAAGTATTACTCAGTGGGCTGAGCAGCTGGTATATATGATTTTGTATACCACCTGCAAAAAAGATGCCAAACCGTATAATCAACCACCTGGCCAAGAGAGGAGGGTAGCTAAACACTACTTTGTTGTTGCTCCCACATTTTCAGGAAGTTTGAGAACATACGCAGACCTAGGCAGAATGAATATTGTACAAGATAAGGTTTGTTAAGGCTTTTCTGTTCAATAAAGCATATAGTGCCTGCTGTTCAGAGTGCTGTTGAGCAGATTTGCTTTATTTCTAATGAAGGTGTTTGGGCATTTTCCTGGCACAAATGGAGTAAAATTATGTACTTAAAACAGCATTTTAGAATAACAACATACAGAAAACCACCACTTCAATTGCACTGCAACAGATTGGAAAAATGAAAATAGAAATAAACTGAAACTCAATTATGAATTAGTGTCATTATTACAGATGAATTATTTACTTAGGAGAATCTGGCCTTGCCTTAAACAACCTGTATGTCTAGCAACTTCCAGTGAATCTTTCTGTCTTAAGCATGTGTTTATTATAATCATCTCTACACCATTACTCGTGGGGAAAATATTTTATAGGGGGCCTCTTTACTTATTTGGCTTTAAATGAATATGAGGATAATTTGATTGGAAGCTAATCTTTGTATCACCAAGTTCCCAGTGTCAGCAATGTCAATCTCATTATCCCACCTTTTCACTGGCTCAGCTTTCTGTGGCCATGCACCTTTCAAGATAGTAGTCCCTTATTGTTTGGCAGATTACTGGAAGAAGAACTAATAACTAGAGGAGGGTATTCAGAGTGAAACAAAAGGAGCTTCAGCTTCCAGACCAAGGTCTCTTGCTCTCATTATCTCTGTGGCGCTGATTTTAAGCTCATTAGACTCTCCCTTTTGTCTCTTTTTTTTACAGAAAGACTGATTTGGGACTTGTTGACTCAATCCCAACTCCTTAAGTAAAACATGATAGAATTTTGAACACATAGAAGGTCTGCTTTGTAATACTGTTTTTTTAAATTTCTCCATTTCTTTGTTTTAGGTGGTTTGGTTATATCCTACCCATGTTTTTTTCCATCTTAGCTTGAAGAGAAGATTCTTACAAAGAAGCTTTTACAATTTTCAGTGCTTGGTAACACATGAAGGTATTTTGCCAAGAGCTTCAAATGTGCATTTTTACTTTAGTTTCCTCTGGGAAAAAAGAATATAAAGGAGAAGAAATAATATAAAACATTTAAAGCCTATTAGAAAACATACTGTGTATATTAAATTTAATAATTTGGAGGAGGGTGACATGATTTTCTATTTATTGGAAGTTAACTCTGGACAAGAAGAAGCTAAATCTACAATAAAATCCTTAGAACTATATAATATGAATATATCAAATAATCTTCTTGGACTTTCTTCAACTTTGACATCATAATGTTTAATTTTATGTGTCAACCTGGCTGTGCTATTGGCTGCCCAGATATCTGGTTAAACATTATCTCTGGCGTTTCTGAATGAAATTAACATGTATATCAGTCGATTGTGTGAAGCAGATTATCCTCCTCAGTGTGGGTGGCCAGTATCCACCCTCTGAGGGGCTGAACAGAACAAAGGGGGGAGAAAGGGAGAATTCATTCTCTCTCTGTGCCTGTTGGAGCTGGAGCAGTGGTCCCCTCTGCTCCAGAGCTGGAACTCTACCACCAGCTCTCCTGGTTCTCAGGGATTCACATCAGACAGAGTCGGTTCTGCCAGCTCTTCTGGGTCTCCCCCTGCTCACTGCAGACTGTGGTACTTCCAGCATGTGAGCCAAATTCTTTAAATAAATAAACAAGTAAATAATTGTATGTGTATATACACACATACACATATACATATGTATATGCACATATGTACCTGTGTATATATGTGTGTGTATATATATAAAATAGGAGATGAACAATTGTTTCACCTTCCCTCAACTCTTGTTTTGTTATGTACACTATTACTTTATTTTCTAACTTCTCTGTGCTTTACAAGGGTAAGAACATTTTCCACTTTAAACATTTTAGACTGGTTCTGAACATGTTATGCTTGGGTAAATCATATTAAATTCAGAACCAGTAGCATATTTGGCTTTATTAATAAGATACTATAATCCTTATGTGACTTAAACTTTGGTAAAGCACAATTTACTGTTTCTAGGACAACAAAATACATATAATTTTGCATATTTGTCTTTATCCCAAGAACTCTGTGCCTCTATTCTTCTCTATCCCATCATCTTATTTCTCATATTCTTATTTCCACTTTTCCTGTTTCTTTTTCTAGTGAAACAATCTTCCACAAATTTAATTTCTATACATTAATGGTAGCAAGCACTTTTATGCTTGCACTTTTATGCAAGCACTTCAGTCATAAAGTTACTTTATGACTGAAAATGTCTTTATTTTGCTTTCCACTTCAGTCATGTTTTACCTTAACTTAGAATTTTAAGTTCAGAATTAGTTTCTCTTGTTGCTTTCAAACATTCAAGACACACGTTCCCTGGCATGCAGAATCCAGCATTGTGAGCACTGTCTTAGTCTGATTTCCTTCCATTGTGGGTTGAATGTGTTTATGTTTACGTCTTTTCTTTTATTTGCTCTGATTAAGTAGTCTGTGAAGACCCAAGTCTTCCAAAGATGTACTCAGGAATATTTTTCAATGATTTTATTTATTATTTTCTGTTTCACAGTGTCTTATCTCTGCTTCTGAAACTCTTATGCACAATCGTTAAACAACTAAAAGTTAATCTTGTTATTAACACTTTTCTCATGATTGCTCTTTTTTTCCTTCAGCGATTTATATTAAGATATCTTTCAGCTTATTGTTCACATCAATACCTGACCTTCTAGATTTATCTGTGCTATCATTCTATCTTTATGCTTTTTCTATATAATCATTTTAATTCCAAGGATTCTTTAATTACTATAGTTATTCCTTTCTTTCCTTAATTTTTTGTCTCCCATCTGCCCTTTCCTTCCTCCCTCTCTATTATACTCCTTTCTGTTTCTCTTCCTTTCTTTCCTCTTTCCTTCTTTTTTTTTCCTTTCAAATACTTAGTAGATCATTCTGATCTTCTAAAGCTAATGTGTTTTATTTAAGTTTTTGTTTGTTGTCTGACTTACTATTTTTGATAAGTCAATTTGTATAGTTTATTGTTTTTCCTTCTAAACTGTGTCTTGGATTTCCTCATTTATCTGGTAATTCTTGGTTCCTAGTTAGTCTTTGTAAATGAACATCCATGATGATTTATATTTATTGGTAATAAATCATTCTTTTTTTGTTTTTGCAAGTTTATCTATTCAAAAAAAGCTTATTTGAATGGAAGAAATGCTTAATGACTTTAGGCTCTTTGTAGCTGTATGGGACATGCAAAGTGAGATATAAGTCAACTTCAAGTTCGGTGAAGGCTGTCTTGGTCAGTCACTAGCAATATTCCAGAGAGTGGTCCTTTGCTAGCCTATGTTCTGGAACAAGGAGGCCACATCCACACACTTAGCCAAACAACATGTCTATAATTCAGAAATAAACTTTCCCCACAGTAAGCTACTGAAATTCTGATATACAGTTTACTTATAATCCATTTTCCAAATATTGGATAGAGTGATATTTTTAAAATATATACAATCATATCACTGTCCTGATTTAATTGTTCCAAGAAGTATGAATATGCCATATAAAAATAGTAAGAGGATGGGAGAGTTGACAGAATTATTTAATATATGCAAAAATGTATTTGGTAGAGACAGGAAGGAAGAAAATATAAATGTTAATTACAGGCATGATTTGGGTTATTCATGAGGTTGTAGTTAGTGACTAAATCTTAATTCCTAAAGAATCTGAGCTATTGGATATGGATTTCTCCACTGGATATAGACAGGATAACTCTCTATCCTACACAAACTTCTCTCTGCCAGGTGCGCAAGAGCAGCCCATTTTCCCTTCGACTATTAGCTTCAACCATCTCATTCAAAAAAGTGCTCCCTTTTTTCACTATTTTCCCAGTTGGCTTAATGGCAGCTTCAACTTTCATTCAACAAAATGACTTTTGCACCTCCTGGTCAAAAAACACCTCTCCTGCACCAAAAAGTCAACCCTCTACTGGCAGTTTGACTCAAAGTCAAAATGAGCAGCAAAACCTTTTGATGGTAATCATTAAGATTTGTGAGGAGAGTTCCTTGGCTCCCAGAACTTAAATGTGTTCTGGCTAAGCAAGAAACAGCTCCAAATATTCATTAAAAATTCAGAGCCTGCACTCCATGCTGCAAGCCAGCAATGCCTCTTCTGAAATCATTAGCCCCCATCCGGGACTATGAGTCTTTAATAAGCTGTTCTGCCATTGTATAGGACCCCTGTCTTCTCGTGATGGGGTGCCTTATAATGCCAGTGAATCCCTTAGGCATAAGTCATTGATTTATTTTATTTACTCAAAAATAAAATTGTAGGTCAAAATTTATAAGGTCTGAGAAACCATGGTGAAAAATAAGTTATCCTCTAAGTCTATGATTGGAGTTTCTGGTTGATGCATGGTAGGTAGTCAGTGATGGCAATTTGATATATACAAGTGTTACTTGCTCTTTCAAGTGAAAACAAATTGCTTCTGCTGTTCCGTGTTCATTGGAAAAGATAAAAATGTATTTGGGGTAGCAGTATAAGCATTTCAGATGCCAAGGCCTCTATTGCTCTTCTTTGTACTACATCTGAAATGGAAGCTGCATTTGAAGGTACCACCTGTTGAAGATAACCATTGTCATTCTCTAAAGCCCAACTGTCTACCCAAAGGTCAAATGGTTGAGTTATTTGGGAATGCAATATCAAATACACCTTCTGAATCTTTCAGATTTCCGATGGTGGCACTGGTGTCTGCTCTTCTTTAAAGGTTACAGTGTGATTTTTGTTTATCATTTTTGTATGGAGGGAGATTTTCATAGGCTTGTACTTATCTGTTCTTACCATAAAATGCTATTCTGGAGAGACAATGGAGAGTTTCTGCCTGCTCTTGAGTATATCTGTTCCAACCGAACAACACAGGACTTGTACGAATAAGCACAGAATACACCCACAGGAGAACACGGAGAGTGCCATAAGACAGAGTGACATGAACTGCAGTGAACACAGGGTCTGACTCTGATATGGGTCCCGCAGTGGTGTTTTGGTTTCCTACAGATTAATATTATCAATGAGCAAATTTATAATATGACAGAGAAATATTGACATTTCCCCTTCTCCGGGAGTACAAGTATGTATGTGCTTACATGTTCCTTTTGTGAAGTCTAGAATGTATTGTCTATGAATAATATGTCATTATAATGTTATCATGGATTCATAGTCTTCCCTTTATTCAATGGGAGTTTTATTACCTGACTCAGGTTGAGGAACAGGGGAAAGACTGTGATTCTTTACCAGAGGGTTTATACTCACACCTCTGTTATGTAGACTACAGTTATTCTGGACACTTTGGAGCTGCCCATCTCTTTTAGTTCAAGGAGGCCTATAAGCAATTAGTTACTGTCAAAGGTCATAAGTGAAGTAAGCCAGGCAATGAAAGACAAGTACCATATGATCTCACCTATAAGTGGAACCTAATCAACAAAACAAACAAGCAAGCAAAATATAACCAGAGACACTGAAATACAGAACAAACTGACAGTAACCAGAGGGGAAGAGGGAGGAGGATAACTGGGGAAAGAAGGGGAAGGGTCATCAAGGAACATGTATAAAGGACCCGTGGACAAAGCTAAAGGGGTATAGGATTGAGGGTGTGGGTGAGGGGATGGGGGAAATTGGTGGCTGGAGAATGAAGACAACTGTACTTGAACAACAATCAAAAATAAGATCAGTGAGTATTAATTCTGAATGCCACACATACCCAGTTGTCTATTATGATTACCATGCCCAACTTACCTCTTTTTTTAATTCCCACCTGAAGATATGTTTATTATTTTAGAGAGAAGGGAAGAGAGAGAGAGAGAGAGAGAGAGAGAGAGGGAGAAAGAGAGAGGTAAGAGATGTGAGAGAGAAGCATTGATCAGTTTTCTTCTGCAGATGTCCCTACTGGGGAATGAACCCACAGCCTAGTCACAGCACAGGAATCTAACTCACAATATTTTTGGTTTATAGGATGACACTCCAACCAACTGAGCCAACTAGCGAGGGCCCACCTTGTTTCTTTTAATTTTGTGTTTTACTTGTTCCCTGGAACCTAACAGCTTATATCTCTGTTCAAATCAGGGAGTCTATTTCAATGGCATTGTTTCTCACAATATTTGCTAGTCTATAAAGTATAAATACAATCCCTTAATCAATACATTTTCCATTTCCATAGCAAAGGGATTATCATTTTGGTTTTCTCTTGAGACATCTAATAAATTTAATCCAGCATCTCCTTCTCTTTTTTTTTTTTGTTTTTTGTTCCTTTTTAAAAAAATTATTGAATTTATTTGGGTGACATTGGTAGATGGAATTATATAGGTTTCATGTGTACTATTCTATAATGCATCATCTGTACACTGTGTTGAGTGTTCACCACCCCAAGTCAAGTCTCCTTCCATCACCAATTATCTTCAGTTTACCCTCTTCTACCTCCCCATGGCCCTTTCTCCCCTGTGGTAATCACCATACTGTTGTTTGTGTCTATGAGTTTGTTTTTTTTTCTTTGATTAATTCCTTCACCTTTTATACCCAACACATCTACGCCCCACCTGTCTTACAACTGTCAGTCTGTTCCATGTATCCATGCTTCTGTTTCTATTTTCTTTATCAGTTTAATTTGTTCATTGGATTATACATGTAAGTAAAATCATATGGCATTTGTCTCTCTCTGTCTGGCTTATTTCACTTAGAATAATAATCTCCAGGTCCATCTATGCTGTCCTAAAAGTTAAGATTGCCTTCTTTTTCATGGCCACATAGTATTCCATTGTGTAAATGTACCACAGCTTTTTTATTCACTCATCTACTGATGGGCACTTGGGCTGCTTCCAAACCTTGGCTGTTATAAATAACACTGCAGTGAACATGGGGGTGCATATATTCTTCTGAATTAGTGTTTTGGATTTATTCAGATAGATACCCAGAAGTGGAGTCACTGGGTCATAAGGCAGTTCCATTTTTAATTTTTGAAGTAACTCCATACTGCTTTCCACAGTGGCTGCACCAGTCTGCATTCCTACCAACAAGGCAAGAGGGTTCCCTTTTCTCCACATCCTCACCAGCACTCGTTGTTTGTTGATTTACTGATGACAGCCATTCTCACAGGTATGAAATGGTATCTCATTGTGATTTTAATTAGAATTTCTCTGATGATTAGTGATGTTGAGCATCTTTTCACATGTCCACTGGCCATCTGTATGTCCTCTTTGCAGGAGTTTCTATTCAGGTCCTTTGCCCATTTTTTAAATTGAATTGTCTGAATTTTGTGTGTGTATGTGTTGAATTTTATTAGTTCTTTATAAATTTTGCATACGAACCCTTTAACAGTAGTATTATTGGCAAATACATTCTCTCATTCAGTGAGTTGTCCTTTCATTCTGTTCATGGTTTCCTTTGCTGTGTAAAAACTGTTTAGTTTGATGTAGTACTATTGATTATTTTTTCTTTGCTTCCCTTGACCAAGGAGATATATCAGTAAGAATATTGCTTCAAAAAATGGCGATATTTTACTATTTTATTCTAGAATATTTATGCTTTTGAGTCTAAAATTTAAGGCTTTAATCTGTTTTGAGTTTATTCTTGTGTATGGTATAAAAAAGGTGGCCCAGTTCATTCTTTTACACGCATCTGTCCAATGTTTCCAACACCATTTATTGAATGCAGTATCTTTACCTTATCCTATGTTCTTGCCTTCTTTGCCAAATATTAATTGACCCTAAAGATTTGGGTTTATTTCTGAATTTTCTATTCTGTTCCATTGATCTATATGTGTTTTATTTCAGTGCATTGCTGTTCTGATGACTATTGGCTTGTAGTATAGTTTGATACTCAGTAATGTGATTCCTCCAACTTTATTCTTTTTCAAGATTGCTGGGGCTATTCATGGGCTTTTTGGCTTCATGTAAATTTTTGGATTATTTGTTTTAGTTCTGTGAAATCAGTTTCACTTTTATACACCAATAATGAACTATCAGCAATGGAAACCAAGAAAATAATCCCAATTACATTTTTAAAAATACCTAGAAATTTGATGAAGTCCCATTTGTTTATTCTTTCCTTTATGTCCCTTGCTCTAGGGGATGTATTGGTAAAAATATTGCTGGGTGAAATATCTGAAATTTTCCGTCTGTGTTCTCCTCTAGGACTTTTATGGTATTGCAATTTACATTTAAGTTGTTTATCCATATCTCAAGTTTATTTTTTTGTATGGTATATGTTGGTGGTCGAGTTTCATTTTTTTGCATGTAGCTGTCCAGATCTCCCAACACCATTTGTGCTAAGTGATATAAGCCAGGTGGTGAAAGACAAATACTATATGATCTCACCTGTAAGTGGAACCTAAACAACAGAACAAACAGGGGAGCAAAATAGAACCAGAGACATGGAAACAAAGAGCAAACTGACCGTAACCAGAGGGGAGGGAGTAGAGGGATAATGGAGCAAAGAAGGGGAAGGGTCATCAAAGGACATGTATGAAGGACCCATGAACAAAGATACCGGGGTGGGATTGAATGTGGGAGGTGGGGGTGGGAAGGACAGAGGAGAGTAATGGGGGGGAATGGGGACAACTGTAATAGCACTACAATAATTAATTAATTAATTAATTAAATTTTAAACACCCCCCTAAAAAAAGGAATTTTACCTGGCAAAAAGAACTACAACCACTTTTTCCTAGATACAAGAACAACCCTGACTTGAAAAAATAATACGTAGAAATAAATTTAGCCAAAGATGTAAAATACCTGTACTCGGAAAATTATAGGACACTGAAGAAAGGAATTGATCAGCATCCTCTTCTCTTAAATTGCTTGGAATCCTTTGGCTATCTCAACTTATTGCAACCCATCACAATTGAATCCAGGTTTTAGTCAAATACATTAAAAAACAGATGAAGGTCTTTCATTTGCTCAGCCTGCTTCAATCTAAAACTGTCTTTCTGTCCAATATTACAGCCACTTGCCAAATGAGTCTGATGAGCACTAGAAAAGGTGCTAGTGTGACAAAGGAACTGAATGTGTATTTAATTTAAATTAAATTTCAAAACACACTAACATTTTCTCTCTTAAAAATAACTTTATTATTTAGGAAGGACTACATTTTACTTTAACTGTTGAATTATTTAAGACATGGTTGCATACTAATATGCATTTTTGTTATTTAGTTTCTCGTATTATGTACAAACACATCACCAATCAAGTTAGTATCAATAGATTCAGTTGAAAGATTTTTTTCCCTACCCATTGATATAACATTGTAAGTTTATCTGAATATTTTATACAGACAAGTAATATTTAGGTAATTCATAGTTGTTAAATAAATTGTTTATAGTATTTACAATAAATAGAAATGCATTATTATTTTAATTACATAATTAAATATCTTCCTAAATAATATCTATAGACAAATATACAAATTTAAAATTCAGACATATTGATGCAGAATTAAATGGAAATGTAGAAACTAGTATCACAAACAGAACTGTAAAGGAAAAAATACATTGGAAAAAAATAGGTTGCAAATTTCATTACAAATGGCAACTACAGTTTGATTATGGACCAAAATAAGAAAACTGTCATTCTTATAAAGAAATAAAAAATAATAATAATAACAGAATAATGTGATCAGTACTAAGAAATATATTTAGAAAATGCATAGTTCATTTGATAAAAAGTATTTCCTCAACATTCAAAATAATCAATAAAATTATTTACCTGAAATCAGAATTAAATGTCTGGCAAAAATGTTTTAAAAGCTTTTAAGACACTATGAATGAAAATTTGCTCAGCTATAAAATGGTTTGTATAGTTGCTCTAAAAAAATTAGATGGACAGATAAGAAATTATGTAAGTTCTAAATGTTTTGAAGATATTAGAAACTTAGGGAAGGGGTGGGGTGGAGGGATGGGGAGAAAATGCAGACAATTGTAACTGAATAAAAATAAAAAAATAATGAAAAAAGAAACTTGGGGAAAAAGACTAGAGTATGAAATATTTCTAAAAATATCCATTGAATAAAAATTAGAAAATTTCATGCTTTAACTTAAGAAGAGTGATGAGATAAAAAAAAGATAATGCTTAATATTTTGAGTATGTTTTATCTCAA
The DNA here is from genome assembly GCF_022682495.2 of Desmodus rotundus. Lineage (NCBI taxonomy): Eukaryota > Metazoa > Chordata > Mammalia > Chiroptera > Phyllostomidae > Desmodus > Desmodus rotundus. Next base: position 69,777,096 of record NC_071399.1, on the reverse strand, counting down.
AGAATTCCTAATTTATTAAAAAGGATCAACTTTTGGCATAAAAAAGTAAAAATCGTGAATATATACTTATATACACATATTTGAATATTTTCATATACTATATATATGGCTAAATATACATATACAATATATATATATGACAAAAGTAGTTTCACATCAGATAGCAGTCTACCTTGTTTGTTCAAAACATAGGTTTATGGTAATTTTGTAACAAGAGACTGATGTTTTCCTAATACTTCATTCTTCTGTGTGTATACACTGGAAATATCTTCACTCAGTTTTCATAAGCTAACTTTATGAAAAGTATCATGGGTATAATTATTAATATTATTCACACACACACACGCACACACACATATATGAAGGGGCACCCAAAAATCAGAATTTATTTATAAAAAATGGTGTATTTATTTTTAACATGTGTAAACTTTAGTCACTTTCCCAGTGCCCTCCATTTGGTGCAAAACACCTATCAAGATTTTTTTTCCACTGCTCAAAGAGGAAAAGTTTTGGAACTTGTCAATTTTGATGCCTTTGAGTGCTTCTGCCATTTTTTTATTTTTGCCTCCTCCACATCAGCAAAATGTTTCCCCTTAAGGACTTTTTTCATCCAGGAAGCAAACAAAAAAGTCACTAGGGTGAGATCTGTGAATAGGGAGGGTGGGCACAGGGGGGTCTTGCCATTTTTGGTCAAAAACTGCTGAACACTCAGCACAGTGTGGGCATTTGCACTTGAAAATCACCCATCTCGAAATGGGCGAACATGGTGAAAGAGTCTTCAAAAAAAATCACTGAAGCCAAATGCAGCCTCTTATAACAACGCCAGCCAGTACACTAATACAGTCGGGTTCCTAGAACACTCACCTAGCCCGGGAGGCCTGTACTACAAGGGGCCCACTCTCCAGGAGAGAGTTTCTTTTTGGGGGAGGTCCCCTCCTTGTATACATTAGATGCAAACACTCTCAATCATCATTATTTTATGAAATTAAGAGAGACTAGAAGTCGATTCATTTAACAATCTTGTGTACTTCGTTTTCATGCTCATTTGATGAGCCATGGAAGATTTTTTCACAAAGATTTATTGTACTGTCGTTCCAATGCAAGGGTTCTTGGAACAAAAGGAATGCTTGGTAAATATTCAATAATCAAAGACAAAATGGCAGTGTGATTTATATTTTTCACTGGTGCCATATTGCTCATGAACAAGCTGTATTTAAAAATCCAAGGAAATGGGGAACTTATTTGTGTCTCAGCTAGAGAAGTGTGCAAATTTATGTTGAAATTGAAACTTTTATTGTACAAATCAATAATGATATTTTGACATGAGAATTATTGAATTTAACTTGGATAGACATAATTTTTAAATTACATACTTTTGTTTCAAAGTAAAAACAATTTTTGCAATAATATAAACCAGTTTTATTAAAGTTGATATAAATATGAATAGAAAATGATTTTGATTCTGTTATTCAAAACTTTTATTATGTTTGGAAAATCTTACAGGTATAAATCTACTTTCTCAACTGTAAGTTTTATTGTATTTAAACACATACAATATTTTCACATGGACACTTAGCATCTGAGTTGAGACATGCTTTACATGTAAAATCATGCTGGATTTTGGAGAAGTAGGAAAAAACTAAAACATATGCTTAGTATTTTATATTGACTTCATTTGGAAATGATAATATTTTAGATTAAATTAACAAAATATATTAATAAACTGCACTTTACCTATTGTTTTTTACCTTTTATGTGGCTAAAAGAAAATTAAAATTGCATACCTTTTTATTGGACAGCATGAAGATCTGAGGTATATATTCATATCAATAAGTTCAATCCAAAAGCATGTTCTATCATTTTTTGGTCTTGCATTCTGGAAATTACTAACATGATATTTTGAGAGTTTTGCCACTGTACATTAGCATAATCCTGCACTTTTTTCATGGTGTGTAAGTGTCTATTAAGCATATGACATGCTAGAGTCTAATGAAGGGAATATAAGCACCTACAGGTAGTAGAGGTGAGCATGAGGTAATGCCCCTCCAAGATCTGTAAGAAAAAGCTGATTCTGCTGGCAAGTGAGGTTCAGAGGGAGTTTGAAATTAAAATGAATCAAATAAATCTTTTCAAATATTATTATGCCAAATATCCCTAATATCACGAATTCTTTCCCAGTGTGTGTTCCAATTAGTACATATGATACCAGAAGATGCTGTAAATTAAACATATGCTATAATTTCCAAACCCACAGCATTTGGCTCTGATTTTCTTTCAAGACAGTCATAGAAAACGTCTTTCTACCACACCTTTATTCAAGAACTTAAGACTTAAAGCTTTGCATGTTATAGCAGCTTTAAACTCACCAGTGCATGCAACAGTCATTCACTCTTAAGGTTTTCTATTCCTAACTCTCGTAGAACAGTGGTGTGGCAGTATGCATTTGTATGGAAGATCAAGAGAGAAAACTTAGGCAACTCATTGCCATCTGCGTGTGCAAATTACTGGTATTCCACTTGGAATTAAGGTACCACACTACTGTCAAGGTCAAGGAGGCATCAAGCCCAGATTCCCATCACTAGAGTTGTGTTATAATTACTACGTCATGTGAGTTTCAGTGACAGATAGAATCTACTCTAGATAGTTTTACAAGAGAGAGCTTCACGAGAGGGGATGAGATATGTGAAATTGTTTGGTGAAATAGTATAGAATCCAGAAGTGACAGCCAGAAAAATGTCCCTGAACTGACCTTCCTAGGGAATGCATCGGAATCTGGGGGATCAAGAAGCAATGATGACAACTTCAGGCTTTTGTATTACATTGTCACTGTCATGACCACAGCTAGAAAATTAATATCTGCCTGATGGTTTGTGAGCCATCTGCAGTATCTATCTGTTTAACTACTTTACAGCAACAGGAGACTTAGAGCCAGGTAGGTAGATGGGTGAGCCGATGCCACAGAAATGCAGGTGCAGTATTATCAGAAAAAAAAAAGAAAGAAAGAAAGAAAAGAGAGTAAAAAAAAAGCATTATTATAGTTAAAGAGTCACTAAATAATATTAGAAACATTTATTTTGAAAGGAGGACATTAAAACTAATTTTTTTGTACCTAGTGACATATCCTTAAAATACGTAGCACAAAAAGAGGTATGTCATAAGGAAACATAGGCAAATGTACCATTAGAATGGATAATTTTAGTATACCTCTCTTAGTAAGTGGTAGATCAGGAGACAAAAAAAATTCTATAAGGCTATATATAATTTAAACTACATGATATATAACAACTATATGTATTTAATTCTGAAAAGTAATTAATAATAAGGGGGTATTATAAAGTATTATAAGATATATGTAAGTGGGAGACCTTATCTCTATCTTTCAACACTGTTTGCTGTACACAAATGTTTTAACAGATAATCCTGGACGAAGGGCAGTCAGTGCCCTGCTTTCCTGGTGTAAAGAAATGCGAAAACCCATGCAGAATTCTCTTTCAACAATGACCACACTGAAAGGTGGCAGTTTCAGGTTACTCACTAATTGTTTTAAAGACATATTATCGAATGTAACTTATGTTGCCTGTGAAATCCTGAAAGACTTACCACAAGTATTTTCTCTGTCCTAAGAAGCATTCAAGTGTACCAAACAGTCTTTCACCTTTGAGTATATAGGGGGTTGTATCATTTGTTTAGAAGACGATTTGCCTTCACCCTTGCCACGGTTCACAGTGGGAGCAGTGTAGTTCTCAGCCTTGTTGGCTTTGAGCTGGGCTGTATAAGTTGCTTTGCCCAATGGAAGGTGAGCTGAATTTAAATGAGCTTGTATGGACTTGCCTGGTTTCACTTATACTCTAGCTATCCTGCTTCCCTCCATGAAAACTCAAATCATCCTAAATGGAAACTGCTTCGTATGCTTTGGTACTGAAATGAAAGATATGCAGAGTTAATTTGAGCCTTATCTATGGGCTATAAGAGAGACAATACACAGTAGACAATTTCTTTCTATGTGCAAGAAAGAAATACTTGTGTTGTGAGCCACAACAATTTTAGAACTGTTTTTAATGAAGGGTTATTACAACACAAGTTGACTAATGCAAAGGGAATATTTGTTATGCCATAGGACCAGTGGGTGCCCTAGGTGCAGATACCTGAGTTTTCATGGAAATTAGCTCCTATTTTGTACCAAATAAGAGACTTTTTCAGAAAGTTGTCTCTTTATATGGGTATGATTTTCTGGGCTCCAATCTACTTCCTTCCTTGGAATGCTATGCGATAATTTCTCTTCACCTCCACCATACATATTATGCAAGAACTGAAACATCAATGTCTAAAGTGTGTCTCTTTAAGCATGGAAATTAAAATCCATCCTCAGGGTCTTCTAGTTAAAAGAGGGAATTCAGTAACAATATTTCCTAAAGTGAAGCTTTTTTTATTGCTAAGCCAGTGCCTGAGTGATTGCTTCAAGTTTTATGATGGAAATCTATTTTTCTAATTCACAGTAGAAATTTTCTGTTTTCAAAGTTCTTTCATATGACCCTTTATCTTTAAAACTTATTGCAAGAACATTATAAAATAATCAGGAAGAAATTTTTAACATCTTTATTTTACACACAAGCAACAATGAGGAGTCAGACTATAAACCGATTTTTCAAAAGTAACATATTAAGATTTTTTCCAATGTGAGTGTGGAAAATGTTCTTAGGTAATGAGAAATTTTGTTAAAAACCACACTGAATAAAACTGTGAATTTCAAATGACAGTTTAAGAAAATGTCTCTGAATGAAACAGATCTATGTATTTGTGGTTCTATAAAAGACTTCAGTTTTGTGAAATATTCTCATTGTAAAGTATCTTTTGTCAGTCTAAAGTCTACAAATATTTATTGAATATATATTTTTCTTTAGAATTTTCCAAAGGTTTCATAAATATTCATTATCTATGACCTAAAGAGCTCAGATAAAGTAAGAATAAGCGACTTGTAAATAACTAATGTCAGTAAGGACCTGCCCGCCATTACTTAATCATACCCGTATTCTACAGCAAAACAGCCCTGTAAGGGTCATTACTGAGAAGAATGTCAAATTGGCCGATTTAATGTTACTTAGGGCTTACTTTATCTATATAACTGTCTCAGATAAGAATTGCAAGCTAATAATAATTACATTAGTGTCAGAAGTGTAGGGGACACCTATGGTTTATTTAGTAGGGGAAGATAGTTTTAATGTTCTAAATTGAATTTTACTGTCTACTTTAAGATAGTTAAAATAGCATATGTAAAATATTAAGCTGCCCATTAATGGTTGATATCTGAGAAATACAATATTGTCTGAAATATTGTAATGTCTGCTGCTACCTCAGTCCAAACTGCTTGTCAAAAGGCATGTGGCAGCCTGAATATATTATCAATACATCTAAATAAAGTTACTGTATTTTTGTGATGTGAATTTAAATGTGTCATTTTAAAAGTTACAAATCATCTCTGCTCCTGTGGATTTAAAAAGTTTACTCCCTTTAGTATCATGTTGCATTCTTTAAATTTATATGTCTAAGGGAAAAATACCTTTCAAAAGTAAATTTGTGAATAGTGAGCTTGGAGCCAGTGTTCTATAAGTGATCATGTCTCTCCCCCATACTCACTCACAAAACACACACACAATCTGTACTTGACATTGAGTCATTGGAATCAATCATGGGAAAATTATATATATAAAAACTGAGTACAACCTCAAAGCTGTTTTTAGAAGTGGAGCCTCACTGATCTATATATTTTTTTTATGTTCGATTCCTCCATGGGCACACAGCTCGTGGTAGTAGATCCAGGACCAAGACCGAAATTTTCAGTTTCTAATCACAGATTTCTTTTCATGACATGTGCTCTTGTGAGGACGTTGAAAACATATATTTTATCAAGATTTAATGCATATCATAGTTGTATTAAACGTCAAATATGGAAACATTCTGGAAGAATTCCCGCTGGCTGTGAACCTTTGCTGTTAGAACAGCCAACACCACGAGAACCCTCTTCTGCACGGCCCTGTGGCATCAACGCGAGTGTACAGTGCGCTTCCTGAGGCGCGGCAGTAGTGGTACGACCAACCACGTATATACAGTGGGGACACCTGCGGCATTTTAACTAAGATTCTCAGGGCAATAGACGCAAATGAACAGGGCGGGAGGCACAGGTCTAGGTGGTTCTCTCTGGGTGTGTGCACCTGTACATTTTTTTCTTCCACCTACATGGTGCCTGATATGCCACCCTCCAAGTGAGTCCTTGATACAATAAAAGTGAGCATAACAGAAAACGTGACCCCTGCATTCAAGGAGCTGATAGGCTAGTAAGGAGACCAATATTTACAAAATAGTCATTTCCATTAATTTGTACATAAATTTATACATTAATTTAGCTAATATTTATGGAACACTTGCGAATGAGAAGTTACACTGCATGCTGTGTATTGCAGTTATGGCTGTGTAAATATGGGGGTAATTGCACAGATTTAAGGTGAGAACTGGGACACAATGCAATCTGCAGCTGGAGCACACCACGTGGTCTGCCTGGCTGCAGCTGGAGCACACCACGTGATCTGCCTGAAAGTCACCTCTCCTGAACAATTTACCAAGTCACAGTTCTTCATCTACCTCGAAAATGTCAGCTGAAGCTGCGAATTCATTTGAAGTCTCTTACTTAGCTAAAGAATACTGATAAACTTGCATTATTTAATAATACATAGATAGGTACTTTATACCCAGTGGTAATAACGTTTATATGTTATAAAATGAAGACATACAATTGTCTCTCCCTAATTTTTAAATAAAACCAATTCTTGGAGACCGACAAACATATCCTACTGAGACATGTTTGAGGAATGGCAAGCAATTATTAAAGCCACAGCACTGTTTTAAACTATGTTTCAAAAAGTACAGGGACTAAGACAGTAAAATATACAGTAAAAAATATTTTGTATGTCCATGAATGCAAAGGCAAAGTAATGTTGTCCTCAGAGAGGACTTCACTTTTTTCACAATACAGCTATGAATACCTACCTACAGAAAACTGAGGTAATCTATGTAAAGGTACCTCTCAGAGATAGGACATACAGTAGGAAATCAATAAATATTGAAACACATATTCTTGGTGTTTCAGGTTTCTTTGGAAATACTCCCAGATGTGCAATTGCTGTGTCATAAGGCAGTTCCATTTTTAATTTTTTGAGTTAACTCCATACTGTTTTCCACAGTGGCTGCACCAGTCTGCATTCCCACCAACAGTGCACTAGGGTTCCCTTTTCTCGACATTCTTACTAACTCTTGTCATTTGTTTGTTGATTTATTAATGACAATCATTCTGTAGGTGTGAAGTGATATCTCCCTGTGGTTTTCATTTGCATCTCTCTGATATCAGTGACGTTGAGCATCTTTGCATATGTCTACTGGACATCTGTGTGTCTTCTTTGGGAAACTGTCTATTCAGGTCCTTTCCCATGTTTTAATTGATTGTTTTGTGTATGTGTGTGTGTGTGTTGAGTTGTATAAGTTATGTATAAGTTTTGAATATTAACCCCTTATCAGATGTATCACTGGTGAATATGTTCTCCCATTCAGTGGGTGGTCTTTTCATCTCGTTGATGGTTTTCTTTGCTGTGCAAAACTTTTTAGTTTGATTGAGTCCCATTTGTTTATTTTTTTCTTTTGTTTCCTTGCCCAAGGAGATATATCAGAAAAATATTACTATAAGCAATATCTGAGATTTTATTGCCTATGTTTTCTTCTAAGATTTTTATGGTTTCAAGTTCTACAATGAAGTCTTTAATCTATTTTGAGTTTATCCATGTGTATGGTATAAGAAGGTGGTCTAATTTCATTTTTTGCATGCATTTATACAATTTTTCTCACATCATTTATTGAATAGTCTAAATTTACCCCATTATATGTTCCTGCCTCCGTTGTTGAATATTAATTGACCATAATGGTGTGGGTTTATTTCTGGGCTCTGTATTCCAATGCAGTGTTATTTATAATAGCCAAGATTTGGAAGTGGCCCAACTGCCCATCAGTAGATGAGTGGATAAAAAATTAGTGGTACATATACACAATGGAATACTACTCAGTCACTGAAAAGAAGGAACTCCTACTTTTTGCAACAGCATGGATGGACCTAGAGAGTGTTATGCTAAGTGAAGTAAGCCAGAGAGAGAAAGACAAGTACCACATGATCTCACTTAAATGTGGACTCCAATGAACAAAATAAACTAACAAAATAGAGAACAGACTGACTGCTGTCAGAGGCAAGGGGGTAGGGGAGCTGGGTGAAAAATGTGAAGGGGTTAAGGACAAACAAACAAGCAAAAAAAAACCCATAGACAGACAACAGTATCATGATTACCAGAGGGAAGGCAGGTAGGGGGAGGGAGGAGAGGGTCAAGTGTTGGTCAGTGGTGATGAAAGAAAACTTAACTTGGGGTGGTGAACACATGATACAATGTACAGTTGATGTATTAAACAATTATATCCCTGAAATCTATATAACTTTATTAACCGATGTCACCCCAATAAATTCAATATAAATAAAAATAAATAATTAAATATGCATAAAACAAAATAAAACTATATCCTTGGCTGTTTTTTGGAATAGCTCAGTTTGGAAGTGCTGAAGGGCTCAAAAAGGACAAGAATAGTGTGGAAAGAAAAAGGCAGGACAGATGCCAGACATGAAACAAATGTGTCATCTACAGAATTCTGTTTAGCAGTCAGCAAATACAGAGTGAGAGCCTCGTGTGTGTCGAACACTATGTTGATTGCTTTGAAATGTATCTGAACCCTAATTCACCCACAGGGCAAGGAAAAGTTAACCCCATGGTTTGGAAACTGTGCTGTGAGAAAGATGATGGAATGAATGGAGGGAAGAACTTCAGAAAGTCTGGCTTACTGCAGGTGAGAAAAAGTATATTGTTTAATTAACTTTTAATAAGAAACTTACTTTTGTTCCTAAAAAAACAAAGTAAAACATTGAAGTTTCTGTTATCATTTTTAGAAACAATTCATAAAAGTATCTCTAAAAATTATTTTCAGCATTTTCCCCCAGGTGCAATATGATAGCTCTGCTGGATGTGTGATCTGGAATAAATGACCATCTTTCACCTCACTGGCAGCTTTCCCCAACCAGAAATACTGCTGACATTTCAAAATGGGAAGTTAGAAGGAAAAGTTGGTAGATAGGAAGTAGGATAAATATTCATTGCATGCGTGACCCTACCTATGACACAAATACGGAACGAAAAGGTCTTTGATCGCATTTTTTATTGAATTTATTGGGGTGACATTGGTTCACAAAAACATGCAGGTTTCAAGTGTACATCTCAGCAAGACACAATTTGCACGCTGCATTTGTACGCCCATTACCCAAAGCAAAGTCTCCTTCCATTCCCATTTCCACCTTTTGCCCACCTCCAACTACCTCTCACTCCCCCACCCTCTGGCTATCACCACAGCATTGTATATATAATATTTATATATATAAATGTAGTTGTCTATATATGTAGTTTATATATGTGTAGTTTTCTTTTTGCTTAATCCCTTCACCTTTTTTTCATCCAGCTGCCCCAACTGACCTCCCCTCTGACAGCTGTCATTCTGTTCCATGTATCCATGCCTCTGTTTCTATTGTGTTCTTCAGCTTATTGTGTTGTTTTAGAAACTGAAATTGAACTTCTTCACTGGGGAAAATGCAGGTGGACTGTTGCAGCGACTGCAGCAGTCAGGTTGCACAGATCGCTCAGCGGTGGAGCGGTGGACTTTGAACTAAGTACCACACAGCTCCGTGTCAGAGAAAGCTGGATTGAGTTTTGTCTTTTATATTTATTATGTTTTATATTTTATATTACTGGGAATGTTTAGTATGCCATTTACACTTACCTCAAACATCACTTAAGTTTTCAACATTTCTTCATTTCTCTCTATATTATTGCTGAGTCCTTCTAACATGTTGAGAACATTGGTACTTTCCCCTCGTTACTAGATTTCATGTTACTATATATGCTTCCAGACTTGATATCCAATCCGATATTATCCTTTTAGAGGAGAGATCTAAGAATTTGAATGGCTTCCCTTTTTGCTAATTTAGATTCCCAAATGAACAATAGTTTACAAGTACTCAAGTACTGAAACTCCTCAGAATCCATGAATTTCCCAAAGAAAGTTCCTTTTCTACAGGAAAGCACTTACTATAAAAAAAAACTGTCATACTCAGTGTTTTGGAGACTAAGAGAGATGAAGGGTAGAGTGTTTTCTAAAACAGGGCTTCTGTGGTGTGAGTCTGTCTGTGTACGTATGTGTGTGCGTGTGTTACACACACACATGTATGTGCTCATCTGTACCTATTGGTGCTGATAAACATTTTCTTTCCCATTTACAAATAAAAACATCTTACTTGAAAGAAGACACATAAACTATCAAATGCAATGTGATGTTTTTGTTAAATAATAAGCAACAGAAACACAGAGAAATAAATATTTCTCAGGGAGGTAAAATATATACAACTATAAAATCATAAATATACTGGAGAATTATAATATGAATTTGTAAATTGTATGCAAATAGCTTGAAACCAGATCTATAAAGACATAAATAAAGCAACAAGACTGAAAGGTTTATACGTTCGCTTGTTTATAGAGTAGCACAAACATTTTTCTTTTTTAATTGGCAATTAATTTTCGGCAGCCATCTAGGTACTTTCATGTCAAATTACTTTTCCTGCACTAAACAAGATTAGGCATCCAAGCAGCAAAGCACTTACGTGAAAAGTGAGAAACTGACTGTCAAGTAGATATTTTCCACCTATAACCAATTAAAATGTTTATTTTTTGATGAATGGGTGTTGTAATTTCACATTTTGTATTTTTACCTAAGTACATACCTGTGTAACAGCCCAGTACACAAGGGCTAAAAAAAGATGTAAACTGAGATTCTGTCTTTTCTTTCATGCAATTCACCTTCAGAAAAAAACAGATGAGCATTGTTTTTTCATGGGGGAGAGGGATGTGTATTGAAAAACACAGCTTTATGTTGCTGCACGCAAAAATACCTCACCAGGCCAAGCATATCTGTATGTTAAGTGTGTGTGTGTGTGTGTGTGTATTTTAAGCAATAAACTTCAAAAAAAAATTCCCTTCAATAGATTTTTAGCCCCTCAATTTCTTGTAAATTATTATTTTAGATTAAAGTGTAAAAATGCCTGTATTTAAAAATCAGGCCATTGACACATAAGGTAAAAAAGTAATGTATTATTGATAATCTTCAAGTGAATGACATAAAAAGGAAAATATCGACTTTTGGAAGATGTCTCATTTTTCTTACTTCACAGAAGACTGATGCAAGTTCATGAGCCTATCAATATCATTTGAATTAATGCATATTCCTTACTATTGATTGCTTTAACAATGATTGTCATAACTGATTTATGGGCACTTATGCCTGTTAAATATTTTAAGAGGTAAATATCAGATTTGTATACATAAGTAGATTGACTTGAATAAAGAACAGGGAAGGATGTTAACATTATGCCTTTTGATTTAATCCATATTATAATACATTATGAAAGATGCATTTTTAAGATAGCAGCAAAATCTAACTGAAAGTTGATTTTAGATCCCATTGCTTACTAGAATTAAGTGCAGAAGGTTAAGAATAACAGGGTATTTAAAATTTTAAGGTAGCTATTGTCGTGTTACTTGGTGATGTATCTAACATCCATGAGAGAAACTAAGATCTATTAAACCAATATAAAACTTGAGTATTATTTGAATTTACTTAAAATGGATTTGTTCCTATTTCTTAGAATAAATCAGAATACAAGACTACAATTCTTAATTTTAGTCTTCTGTTGTGACTGATACCCAGTGCTTCCCAAACAAATGACAGAAAAATGTGGTGTGGGAGACAGACAGAGAGAGAGAGAGAGAGAGAGAGAGAGACACTTTCTGTCTATCATCTATATTTGTGTCTGTCATCCTATATTTAGCATGAGTATCTTTTACCTAAGGTATGAGAGATGATTACTACAGTTATTTATCAAGAAACGTACTTTTAAAAAATCATCTTTATCAAGTTAGCATATGTGTACCATAAATACACTTAGTTTGAGAGTACGATTCAATAATTTTTATTAACGGTGATGTGCAAACATCAGCGACAATCCAATTTTAGAAAATTTCCATTAGCCCCAAATGATTCCTGACTCCCTTGGAGTCACTCCCTGTTCTCAACCCCAGTCCCAGACAATCATTAATCTACTTACTATTTCTAAAGATTTTCTTTTTTGAACAGTTCACATAAATGAAATCAAGTAAAGTATAGTCTTTGGCACCTGGCTTCTTTCATTTAGCATAGTATTTTAGAGGTCCGTCTGTGCTGTAGCACGAATCAGCACTTCCTGTGTGTTCATTGTCAGTACTGTTCCATTGTGTGGATAACCACAGGTTTGCACACATTCACCAGCTGATGAATGGATGCATTGTTTCTGCTTTATGGCTGTTAAATAGTGTTGCTATGATCCTGTAGAAATCTTTATGTGGACATATGTTTTCATTTCTCTTGTGTACTTTAGGTGTGGAATTATTGGATCATATGGTAAATTTATGCTTAATGTTTCAAGAAACTACTCAACTGTTTGCCAAAATGGCTCCCTCATTTTACATTCCTACCGACATAATATGAGGGATCTAATTTTGCTACATCCTTGACTATGTGTTTTATCCGTCCTTTTTGATTATAGCTATGCTAGCAAATGTGAAGTGGTAAATCATTGTGGTTTTAATTTGCATTTTCCTAATAGCTAATGATGTTGTACAGTTTTTCATGAGCTTATTAGCCATTGCATACCCTGTTGAGAAATGACTATTTAAATAAATCCTTCACCTATATTTAAATTGGATTATCTACCTTTTTGTGCTTTGGTATTATGTCTAAGAAATATAATCTAATCCAAGGTCATAAGGAGTGAGTCCTATGCATTCCTCTCTAAGAGTTTTACAGTGTTAGCTTTTACATGTAGACCTATGATCTCATACGAGTAATTTTTTACGGTGTGAGGTAGGAGTCCAAATTCATTTTTTTGCATGTGGATATTGTCTCAGCCCCATTTGTTGAAAAGACGATTCAATTCCCCATTGAATTACATCTTCTCCCATGTACACTGATCACACTTCACTTATTTTTATGCATATCTCACATTTTTTCTTGAAAATTGGATATTTTAGGTAATATATTGTAATAATGCAAGAGCTTAACTCTTTCTGCTCCTCAGGGTTAATGCTGTTGTTCGTTTCATTGTATTTGTTTAGTGGATTTACTTAACTAACTCCATAAAGTCTATTTCCATTGCAATGTGCAGTCTCAGATGACCTGGCTTAGTCTGTTTTTCTTATTTTCATCTTTTTTACCTGACAACCTAGGAATTGTCCTGAGTCAGCGTAAGTCACTTTTTGCTCGGAAGTTGTGGTGAAAATCCCCTTGGCCTGTTAGACATTTACCCTTTTTAATGCAATGCATGTGTGGTTGGAAGTTGTTATTACAGGTCATTTTTGCTCCACCCCCACACCATGCAGCCCAGAACTACTGGCATGAATTTTCCCTGTACAATCAGTTTTTTAGAGGATACAGCTTTTTACATGTACACAGAATTCCAGACTGTCTAGGATGGGTGTGATTTTATTTTTAAAACTGGCTCATTAGTAATTCCTTCTGGGTCATAGTAGATCATTGCTCAGCCAATGTTTTAATCAGACATTAAGGTGCTACTTCAGACCCTAGTTCCAGTGAGGCTTTTGCCCGTTGCTGTGGATCTGTGTGTACTTGGGAAGTGCTTACATTCTTGTCTCCTCTCCTGCTCTGATTGCTCCTCAGTTGGTTCAGCTCGTACACAGGTGCACAGTCTTTCTGTGTTCCAAGGTTAAATGTGATTCCAGCAGTTCTTCCTGGATATCTCTGTACCTGGTTATTTCTGAAAACTTTGTGATTGCTCTGCCAAATCTTTTTTTTTGGGGGGGGGTGCTATTTGTAGAGTTATTTACACCCTTTAAGTTGCTCTTTATCTACCAAGATCAACATTGTTTATAACATCTCTCCTATCTCCTAAAGCCATGGAATTCTTCTCATTCTTTTCCAAAGAAAGTCAATTCCCTCAGGCAGAACTGTGAAATATTTTATCCCCATGGTGTTTCTTTCTCATTGGATGTAACTTTCCCATAACTGCACAATATCTGGGATCAGGAACAGTGGCCCATTTCTTTTGGAGTTGCACCTGCTCTATGACCAGGAATCTTTGCTGGGGGTGGAGAGTGTCTTCCTGGCTTGTCCCTTCCTTGGAACTTCAACCCTAGCAAGATGTAATGGGGGTGATCAAGGCCCAGTGTTCTTGCCTTGTGGTGTCTACAGTAGAGCTTTTGCCCTGTGGGTGGGGCCTGGGTGATAAAAGGGAGCCGTGGCCTCCTTGTCCATACCTGCCCAAAATACAGCTTCAGCAACATGGAGTTGGGGGAAATGAGGAACACCGATGGTCTTCCCATCTGCTGTAATACAGTTACACAGACTGGAAACTAGAAGAAGAGGGAGCCCTGTAAGATGAAGCTTTGTTTATTATTGATTTGAGAGAGAAAGAGGAAGGTGGCGGGGGGGCGGGTATGTGGAGAGAGAGAGATATTGAGATTTGTCATTCCACTTATTTATGCATTCATTGGTTGATTCCTGTATGTGTTCTGACTGGGAATTGAATCTGCAAACTTAGTATATTGGGAAGTCACTGTAAGCTACTGGAATACCCGGCCAGGGCAGATTGAAGCTTTTTGAGTGTTGAGAGGCAATTGGTTGTGGCTCAAGGGTCTCAGACTCTCACTGTACTTACTAAAATTGAATCGATTGTACTAAAGGAGTGATACTCCATTTTCTGTATGCCTTTTGAAAAATTTACAAAGACTTAAATTATTGTTTTAAATAATTTTCTGCATATAAATGGTTGTTTTGTTGAGTTGAGTGTACTGCACTCCTTGTTCTGCTTTTCTAGAAAAAGTCAGTCTCTCAAAAGGCTTACTTTTAATTATAAGCATTTTGTTTCTGTTTTCAAAAGGCCAAAAATTTCATTTGGGGGCATAAACACTTAAGGATCTCAAATAAATTATAAACCTTTGTAAATATTGCTAAATAAATTCAAATATTTCTTTTCAAAATCATCTCTTGGTGATTAAAAATGCAAAATTATAGCCCCTTACCTACTACAAGAAACACATATAATGCCATTATAGAAACTTTTTTCTTCTAAACAGTCTTCATTCAAATGTTCTTGATAAAATTCCATTTGATATCACCATGCGATATCAATACTAGCATAAATTTTAATTGATATAGTCTAATTGCTAATCCCATTCTGCTCTAATTTGTGGTTCTACCTATGTCAAAAATATGAATATTTCCAATCATATACCACAACACATTTGTTCATGGACTTCCCTTAATTGCTTCCATTATTCCTGATCCTGTGGTGTAGGTGGGAGAAATTGGGGTAACCCTTTGGATGCTACCACTGTTTTATGTGTCAAAATTGGATTAGATACTATGCATAATGCAAATAACCATGTAATTATTTTGAATTTACAATGTATTTACTATGTAATTGCATAGTAAGTACCATATAATTACAAGATGATTACATGATTATTTCTGCTTTTTACACAGCTTTAAAAGCAAAAGATTTTGTTGCAATTATTATTGGCATCTATTGGTAAGTGTTACATAGTAGGGAATAAAATATTTATCATGTAATCAACCAAGCAAGCCACTGTTATTGCCTCTTTTCAGTTGCAAAATTTTATGTACAAGTTACTGTATTAAGCCTTAAACTACTCAAAAATTAAAGTTTATTAATGAAAATGTTATTGCACTTGAGGCATTAGACATGAGTGGAATGCATTGTTTGGTATCTTAAGGTATCTGATTATTCTGTCCATCGTTCTGTTTAACTATTATTATTGTGTATTTTTAACTGAAGCATTGAATTTTAGGTTGGTTTTTAAAATATTCCAAGAAAATTTAAATTGGCCAATATGAGGAGAAACTCAAGAAGTAAAAGGAAAATAATACCTAAAAATATCCATACATATGATAATAAAACATATGATTTTTTTAATTCTTTACTTATACTCTTTTTTTAACTTTCTAAAATAAGCATTTTATATTAGAGCAGCATTAGAATTACAGAAAATTGTGAAAATAGTGCAGAGGGTTTTCACATACCCTACACACCCAGTTTACATTATTATTAATATCTTACATTTTATGGTGTGCTTATTATAATTAATGAACTAATATTAACACACTGTTAACTAAATCCCATAACATATTCTGATTTCATTAGTTTGTGCCTCATGTCTTTCTTTCTGTCCTGGGTTTCATTCATGACGCCACATTACATCTAATAGTCATGCCATCTTATGCTCCTTTTGGCTGTGATATATTTTTTTCACAATTTCCTCGTTTTTGATGACCTTGACAGTTTTCAGAAGTATTGGTTAGCTATTTGTAGAATAACCCTCCTTAGTTGGGACTTATTTAATATTTTTTCATGAGTACACTATGATTTCGTGTGTTTTGGGGAGGTAACCCTAGGGGTAAGGTACCAATAAGATCGTATCATGTCAACGGTAGGTAATATAAGCGTGATTTATCACTGTTGAGATTCACCTTGGTCACCTGGCTGAGGCAGTGTTCGTCAGAGTTCTCGGCTGTGAGTTACCCACCCTTTTCTATGCTGTGCCCTGGGAAGAAAGTCACTAGGCACATCCCACACTAAAGCATAGGGAAGTATGCTCAACCTCCTGAGGGCAGAATATATACATAAGTCATTTGGAATTCTTGTGCATGGTAGCTATATCTATCACCCCTTATTTATTTACTCAGTTATTTATTTATATTAGTATAGACTCTTGAACATTTGGCTCAAGACTTTGGGTTTTGTTCTAATACTGCTTTATTTTGTTATTCAAATTGTTCTGGATTTGGCCACCAGAAGTTCTTTCCATTGGCTCCCGTGTTACTTAGATTCACTGGATATTGTGAATATTTTGAATAATTATATATAAAGCTGCTATATGAATTTGTATGCAGATTTTTGTGAGGATATTAGTTATAAGACCTGTTGGGAAATTTCTAGAAGTGTGTTTGGTTCCGTGTATGGTAAAACCATAATGAGTTTTATAAGGAAGTGACAACTTGTCTTCCAAGAGCCTGTTCTAGTTTATATTGACACCAGTAGTGAATGCGAGTTCCTCTTGCTCCACATGATTGTCAGCCATTGAAGTTGCAGGACTTTTTTTATTTTATTTTAGTCATTATAAAAGGTACACAGTGATATCTCATTGTTGTCTTAATTTGCAACTATTAATGATATATTGCATATCTTTTCACATACTTACTTCCAATCTACATATAATCTTTGGTGGCATATTTTTTAGATCACTTTCCCATTTTAAAATTGGGTTGTTTGCTTTCTTATTTTGAAGTTTTAATGCTTCTTTATATAATTTGTATATAGCCCTTTATCAAATAGTTAATTTTGAAATGTGCCCTGACAGTTGGTGGTAGTACTTTGGTTTCCTTAACAGTGTCTTTTGCTTAAAAGTATTTTAAAATTTAAATAAAACATAAGTGATCAATTTCATCTTGCATGAGTTATACTTTTGGTTTTGTGTTTGTACTAGTTTTCTAGAGTTGCTGTAACAAAGTATTACAACCTCCAACCTCAGTGTCTTAAACAACAAAAGTTTATCCTCTCATTGTCTCAAGGCTTGAAGCTCAAGAGCAAGATGTCAGAAGGGCCATTCTCCCTCAGGACGTATCCAATTCCCTGGACGTGTCTGTTCCAGGACTTTCTCCTAGCTTCTGGGGGTTCTGTGGCTTGTGGCAGCCTAACTCCAATCTTCACTTGGCATTCCTCCTGTGTCTGAACTTCCTTTATGTATAAGGACACTGATCAGATTGGATTAGGGGCCCACTTACTACAGTATAGCCTCATCTTAAATCAACTAAATGCATTTTCTACAACCCTATTTTCTAGTAAGTTCCCATTCTAGATTAGGGCTTCAAAATACAAATTTTGGGAACCCAGTTTTAACTCATAATAGTCTCTAGAACACATCTTCGAACTCATGGTCACATAAATGTTCCCCTGCATTTTCTTTCAGATGTTTATTAGTGTTGCATTTTACCTTAGGTCTCTGATCCATTTTGAATAACTTTTGAAAGTTTTAAGGTTAATGTCTAGGTTGATTTTTTTTTGTTTTGCATTTGTTACATCACCACTTGTTGAGATTAGACTTTATTCATTGCATTGCCCTTCCTCCTTTGTCAAATATGAGTTGACTATATTTGTGTGGGTTTTTTTCCTGGGTTTTCTACTCTGTTCCACTGATACATGCGTCTACCCTTTTGCCAATCGAGGCTGTCTTGATTTCTACATTTTAAAGTATTTATTGAAATTGACTTGTTTGAGTCCTTCAGCTCTTTGTTCTTCAATATTGTGTTGGCTATTCTAAATCTTTTGCTGTTGAATAGGCCTTTAGAATCAGGTGAATTTTCCCAAGTACATGATAGGATTTGCTGAACATTTCAGCAATCAAAACTAAAAGGACAACTTACTCACTTTGGCCTCTATCTGTGGCTAATATAATTTCTTGTCTAAGTGACTAGGCTATAAGGCATACAAACTTCAGCCTTCTAAGGAAATAAGGCAGCAGTGGCTTCACTGCCCCAACGTTGATATCTCAGATATGAGGAAATGGAAAGCACCACGGCAGATGCCTTTTTAGTGAGAAGCCTCTGCTTCTGCTGATGGCTGTTGCACTGTTAACTAAAGTATCATCTCCTGTAGCCGATGGGTGTTACTTGCTCACACTGGGCAAAGTTTGAAAACCTAGGCAGTGTGTTTCAATATTAATGTACATACAAATCACCAAAATACATTGTTGAAATATATATTCTGATTTAGTTTGACTGTGGAGGGTCATGTCTTTAATAAGGTTCAAGAGATGCTGCTGCTGTTTTATGAACAACACGTTGAGAAGCAGAGCTAGAGGGTTTTTTCTCAAACTTCAGCATGCCCCAAAGGATTTAGACAGCTTAATATACATATTGTTGGCTTCATCCCCAGAATTTCTGATTCATTAGGTCTGGGTTGGGTGCTTTGAATTTGAATTTCTAACAAGTTCCCAGGGTATGTTGAGGCTGATGTTCTGGGAACCCCAATTTAAAAAACATTGACTCAAAATTCTAATCTACAACTGTTCCAAAATGGAGAAGTACCAGGATTCTAGCCTATTTGATAGGTTCCAGAAAAAAAATAAAACAGCACAAAATATTCTCTCTATCCCTTATCACTTATTGGCTCACCTGGTGGCCAGGTAATCCAAAGCCTGACCACCCTGTTTTTCTAGGAAAATGACACCTATTGGCAGTGCTGGTTGCTATAATTAAAAATCTTTCAGCCACTAACAAAGATATTTTTGTTAGCTTTTTTACATGCATAATTGAAAGGTGAGGCCATATTGACATTTATACATTAGATTGTAACCATATACTTCCAGGAACACAGAAAGATATGGGCAAAGGTAGGTAAGGAAAGAAAGATGAGTGGCTATTTAAAACATCTCAATAGTACAAAGGAGAAAAATCCAAGCCAAAGAATCAGAATAGGTTATATTAGGTTATGATGTTAATGTCATTGACAGAGAGAGTTCACCATTTTTTGATACAAATTCTTGTTATGAGTCAAAAAATTGGAAACAGTAAAAACAAACCAACAAAATGATTTAAGAAATGTAAAGAGGAAAAAGAAAAACAAAATAATATACAATCCATCTTGGGAAAAATGGCTGTATTCTTCCTCACTTGCCAATGGTTCTTCATACTTTCTAGAATCTTAATGAATCTTAATGATTGAACACTTCTCTCTCACACACATTTTGTATACAATTATTTAGCAAATCCACGTGGCACAGCCCTCCAAATACATACAGGATTTAACCATTCCCTATCATCCCCACTGCTAACACTCTGGGCCAGACAACACTTTTTTCTATCTGGTATTACCACACTAATACACCTCTGCTTTCTCAGCATAGCCTCAGTCACACATTCAAAAGATGAGACAGATCACATCACTGCTGTATTCAACAATCTTCAGTGGCTTTTTACCACACGCAGTAAACTCAATTCTTATTAAGTCCCACAAGACTGCCCGAAATCTGGGCGCATATTACTTACCTAACCAGCACCCTCCTGCTTTTCCCTCTTGCTCATTCTGGACATCGAACCTGCTAGCCATGCTCCTGGTGCAAGGTCTTTGGTGTTTCTTCTGCTTGCTCCCCCAGAAGTTTACTTGAGTCGTTTCTTACTAATGCAGGCCTTTGTCAAATGTCATATTGACACTCAGACCTTTCTAGACTGTCCTAACATAGTAACTACCTCTCTTCCCACGCTTATTTTCCCACTTCTCTTACTTTATATTGCTCCATAGCCCTTACTATTATCGAACAGGAAATACACTTTTCTTGTGTGCTCTCTATAGTGTCCTAGTATAATGTAAGCTGTAAGGAAAAAACCTCCTTTTGGGGGGATGGGGACATTTTTGTTCATTGCTGTATACCTAAAACCTAGGAGAGTGCTTGGCGATTCAAAACAAAAATATAGAGAATTAGAATTATCAGTGAAAAGAAAGATATATGAAAGAAAAATCCAGAGAATCTTACAATTGAATAATACAAGTTCAGTGGGAAAGGAAAGAAGCTTGGTAAAGCATAAGTAATCAAAATAATAAATACTTAAAATATATTTTATTGATTGTGCTATTACAGTTGTCCCATATTTTTCACTTCTTTATTCCCCTCAGCCCTGCACCACCACCCCCCACCAGCATTCCCCCACCTTAGTTCATGTCCATGGGTTATACATATAAGTTCTTTGGCCTCTCCACTTGCCTTACTATTCTTAACCTCCCCCTGTCTATTTTGTACCTACCATTTATGCTTCTTATTCCCTGTACCTTTTCCCCCCATCCTCCCCTCCCCCTCCTCACTGGTAACCCTCCATGTGATTCCATTTTCTGTGATTCTGTTCCTGTTGTAGTGGTTTGTTTCTTTTGTTTTTGTCTTTGTTTAGTTTTGTTTTTAGGTTCAGTTGTTGATAGTTGTGTGTGTTGTTATTTTACTGTTCATAGCTTTAATCATCTTCTTTTTCTCAGGTAAGTTCCTTTAACATTTCACATTATAAGGTCTTGGTGATGATGAACTACTTTAACTTGAACTTAGCTGGGAAGCACTTTATTTGCCCTTCCATTCTAAATGATAGCTTTTCTGGATAGAGCAATCTTGGATGTAGGTCCTTGCTTTTCATGACTTTGAATAGTTCTTTCCAGCCCCTTCTTGCCTACAAGGTTCCTTTTGAGAAATCAGCTGACAGTCTTATGGGAACTCTTTGTAGGTAACTGTCTCCTTTTCTCTTGCTGCTTTTAAGATTCTCTCCTTATATATCTTTAATCTGGGGTAATTTAATTATGATATGTCTTGTTGTGTTCCTTCTCGGATCCAACTTCTTTGGGACTCCTTGAGCTTCCTGGAAGTCTATTCCCTTCACTGGATTGGGGAAGTTCTCCTTCATTATTTTTTCAAATAAATTTTCAATTTCTTGCTCTTCCTCTTGTCCTTCCAGCACTGCTATGATTTGGATGTTGGAATGTTTGAAGGTGTCCCATAGGTTCCTCAGCCTGTCCTCATTTTTTTGAATTCTTGTTTCTTCATTCTGTTCTGGTTGAATGTTTATTTCTTCCTTCTGCTCTAAATCATTGATTTGAGTCCCAGTTTCCTTCCTGTCACTACCGGTTCCCTAAGATGGAGGCATAGGTAGATACACTGAACCTTCTTGCACAACCAAAAGGACAACAACAAATTTAAAAACAAAAAATAACAAGAACTGCCAGAAAGTCAAACTGTATGGAGGTCTGACAACAAAGCAGTTAAAGAAGAAACATTCATCCAGACTGCAACACAATGCAGCTATGTGGGTCGCCCCACTCTGGCCAATACCTAAGGCTCCACCCCTTACAACATAACAGGTGTGCCAAAACAAAAAACTATGGTCCAAGTGAAAGAACAGATGGAAGGTCCTGAATTAAAATAGAACTAAGCAATGAAGAGGTAGCCAACCTATCAGATGCAAAGTTCAAAATACTGGTAATCAGGATGCTCACAGAAATGGCTGAGTATGGTTGCAAAATACAGGAATAAGTGAAGGCTCTGCAAATTGCAATAAATAAATACTTTCCTAAAATCTTTTTTATATTAAAGGTGCACATAAAGTGCCTGTGTACAATAATTAAGTGTATAGACTCTAGCAGTAAATAGAAAAATCTAGAAATGTGTTGTCAGACAAAATAGGTTACCTGCCAAGAATGGAATACTGACATTTTTTTAAACTGAAATTTGAAATACATACAATAATGTTTATAGATAGAGACTGTGCATGTATTTGTGAGGAAAACAAAAAGCAACTGAGTGGTGTCCCACTCCAGATGGAGACTTCTAACTTTTTCCACAGTACTAAGTTTGTTTCTGGGCCCATGCCCGCTCAGCAGTAACAATGATTAGCTGGAGCCATGTGACTAAGTTCTTGACAATGAGGGAGGAGCAGCTGTGATATGTACTGAGTGTGGCCTAAGACCTTTGGGTGTGTTTTGTTCACTGCACTCTTATCCTTTCCCAGTTCCTCCACCGGGAAAACTCAATGCCCAGGTATACTGAAAATTAACCAGTGTTCCTGATCAAGTTTGAAGAGCAGAGATGCCTCACAAACCCAGAAAGTTCACATCAATGTCATAAAGAAGAAAGCTTTCCTGTTTCTTAGCTTAAATGAGCAGATCTAGTGCCAGGCGAGATTAAGGAAGGAAGTACACACATGGTTGTGTATCTCGATACATTTCTGAAATCTCAGGGCAGAGGAAATAAAACTTTCAGTTTTTCAGCCACTGAATTTTGAGTCTGTCCCATCATAAAATATAACCATCCAAAATAATATACTAGCCATTAACCTTTACACTAAAGATTACCTATTCAGGTGTTTCGTGGGAAGAGTAACTTACACTTCTTAATATACCTCTCTAATGTTGTAATGATGTGTGAGTTATTTTTTTACTGTTTTTCTTCTAATAAAAATATTGATTGTAGAAGAAGCTGAAAAATCTATAATTTAGTATAAGATGTCAAGTCAAATAATTTAGCTGAATTGGTTATTAAGAAGAGAGAAAATGACCCAAATAATCAATAATTTTCAGAATGCTTTTTGCCCTTGAATACTTTGCATAGACTGTTCCCTCAACCTCTCAGCTTGAAATGATTTTTCCTTTATATATACATGTATATATATATATATATATATAAATTTTTCCTTTATGTATATATATAAACACACCCTCATCCTTTAAGATTCAATTCAAATATCACTGTCCCCCACAGAATTCTGTCCCTACTTCATTATGACTCATGTGACACAATGTCGTGCGATCATCTGTCTGTATGTTACCTTCTGTTTCGAGATCCTGAAAACCTTGAAAACAAGAAATACTACTCAAAATTACGTGAACTCATAGATGGAATGATCATGCACTACAAAAATAAGCCAAACTCAGTAAGACAAAGGGTAGATGAAAAATGGAAATTCTTATATTTGAGTTAAAAATAGCAATTTTTGCAAGGGCAGGCAGAGAGAGGCCTGACTTAACCATGGTCCGTATAAAATGGCTTATGAGGTTTTGTTAACTACGCAGTATGTGAGTCAACAATGTGATATGACTGCCAAAACAAGCAATAAACACACTGAAACCGTTTCACTTTGCCAGGCTCAATAAACATTATTTTGCTATTCTGATGGTCTCTAATTAGGATAATTAAGAATTGAAGTGTCAATGTTGGCCCCATCTACTAATTTCCTGATTTTCATGAACTTTAACCATTCCACATTTTGTGGCTGTGCATTCTACCACTCTGTGTTTTCTTGTTTTCCACCATTCTTCACTCCTAGCTGCCTGAGGCATGCATTAGGCAGTTTGCATCAACGTCCGCATAGATGCTGTGATAAGATATGCATTCATAACAACTACAATGGGATAACATTAGGAACATTGCCTTAATAGCAATTGTATTTTCAGTCAAGCAGTGGATTTAATACTTTCTGATTAACACTAAGTTTGATACCTATGAAAAATAGAAAGCATTCATTAAGGTAGGCAATCATGTTACTTTAAGAGGTTTCATGGAAAAAAGAGGTAATAAAACATCCTGGAAATTTTTTTGAAAGTTACATATTAAAAGGCAAATCAAAGAGTTGTACCTACCACAATATTTAGTCACAGAAAGTCCACATACTTATGTATGTGTTTCAAAATTGATGGTATCTCCAATGTCTAGTCACTGTTTAGTTAAATTGCATATTGCTATTCAATTAGGAAATAATTTTTCTTTCTTTTTGTTTTTTTTACTTTTTCCTTTTTTTAAAAATTGTTGTGTAATTATAGTTGTCCCCAATTTCCCCCCATTATCTCCACCACCCTACCCATCCCCACTTCCCACATTCAATCCTCCCCCTACCCCATGTCTTTGTCCCTGGGTCCTTCATGCATGTTCCTTGATGACCCTTCCTCTTCTTTCCCATTATCCCCTTTCCCCCTCCCCTCTGGTCACTGTCAGTTTGTTCTTTGTTTCCATGTCTCTGGTTCTATTTTGCTCACTTGTTTGTTTTGTTGATTAGGTTCCACTTAAAGGTGAGATCATATGGTATTTGTTTTTCACTTCCTGGCTTATTTCACTTAGCATAATGCTCTCCAGCTCCATCCCTGCTGTCACAAAATGTAAGGGCTCCTTCTTTCTTTCTACTGCATGGTATTCCATTATGTAAATGTACCATAGTTTTTTGATCTACTCATTTACTGTTGGGCACTTAGGCTGTTTCCAGCACTTGGCTATTATAAATTGTGCTGCTATGAACATTGGGGTGCATAGGTTCTTTTGGACGGGTGTTTCAGGATTCTTAGGGTATAATCCCAAGAGTGGAACCACTGGGTCAAAAGGCAATTCCACTTTTAGTTTTATGAGGAAACTCCATACTGTTTTCCACAGTGGCTACCCCAGTCTGGATTCCTACCAACAGTGCACTAGGGTTCTGTTTTTTCCACAGCCTTGCCAGTACTTGTTGTTTGTTGATTTGTTTATTACAGCCACTCTTTTAAAATATTGTAGTATTAATGTAACCCTTTATCATGAAGATAGAAAATAGCTCTTCCAACTTTGTCTTCAAATAACAGATAAATGTCTTCTCTCAAATCAGGATGGAAAGTGTCTCATCTCCTGCCTGAGATACAAATGTCTAGATCAGGTTCCTGAGAAGCAAAAACCTGAGAGAGAGGTCTAGGTGCACACAGTTTACTGAGAGAGAACGTTTCAAGAAAGTCTTAAGGGAGACAGTGGAGTAGGATAAGGAAGGGAAAAGTGCCAAGCAAGAATATGGGTTCAGGTCAAGCCTGGCCTTTGCCTGACCTACATGGTGAAAGGGAGGTCAGGAGAACAAACTTCTCTGTGTCATAGCCCTTATCTGAGGCAAGAGGCTCAGCATTTAAAATCCTGTATCGGGAAGTCACTGGCTATGGGCTTCCCTCAGAGTCTGAGTGGGTCTGAATAACTTTTGGTGGAAGGTAGCTCCAACCAGCCAAAAACAAGTTTCCATAGAAAGGGAGGCATCTAGGACTGGTAACAGCCAATACTCACAGATGCTTAGAAATGGACCACATCCACAGAACCAGGAAAACCAGGAAAGGGAATCTAGATGTTACATTACCCAGGTATAGTTTTTCTGGAATTCTGTGGTTGAAATAACCAAACAAGTTCTTACTGGAAGAACTATGGGCCACCATCACCAATACTACAGCTAGTACCAAGGTTGTAACTAACATTAGAACTTCCCTTTCATACTAGTCCTTCCTGAGTCCCCTCACTCTTGGAGAGCATTGCTGCTGGAGTAGAGGCTTACAAGATAGGATGACTCAGACCTCAATCTTGGAGAATCTGTGTCTAGGCCTCAAATTATCATGCATACATGAGATGCAGATGCTGTATTTGCTAGTTTACAGTTCAAATTGGCCATATAAGCACCACCAGTTGCCTCAATGGGTCAATTGAATATCAAATATATTTATTCATCCCTTAATTATAAAGCATCAGCACTAACTTTTGACAGCAATCAGGGTCAATTATCTCTGCCACACTGTATACTGGCATGAGGAATCCAAAATAACCCTACATCAATCCTAGATTTAATCTTACAGCATCCCCTCTTAGAAGGACCATCCCTAGATGCTGAGGAACTCTGGGCTCACAGATTCTGTAGTTTTAAGAAAGAGACTCATGAATTCCTCGAGTGGGTACTTAGAAGGATTGGTAAGTAGGGTCTTATGAGCTGAATTGACCCTCCCACAGATTCTTATATTTAAGCACTGATCCCTGGTACTTCAGAATGTGGCTGGATTGAGGATAGAATCTTTAAAAAGGCAATAAAGTTAAAATAAGACCATGAGGTCTTAAGACCTAATCCAGTCCGATTGCTATTTTTACTAGAAGAGATCCTAATGCAAAAAGAGATACCAAAGAGCTGTGTGCCCAGAGAAAATAACCTATGTGATGGCACAGTGAGAAGGTGGCCATCTGCAGGCCAAACACAGAAGCCTTAGAGAAGAACCCAACCCATCAACACCTTGATCTTGAACTTCTAGCATCTAGAAACATGAGAAATAAATTTTTGTTGTTGAAGTCACCTAGTTTGTGGTATTTTTTTTAAAAATAACAACCCTATCCTAGAGCCACTTCGGCTTTCAGTTCTTGTTTTCTAGACCCATATATTTTATCTATTAGGGATATAGTGCCACCTAATGCCTATTTTTAAGGAGTAAACCTCATACTAAAGATTAGCATCCCTTCTTTGCATGGGGTCATGTTTTTATTTTTATAAGTATAGTCCACTGCTCTTTCAGGCAAATAGCTTCAGGGTGATGTGGTAGGTAGTGTGGCCCGAAGATCCCACGGTTGTGAGTGCACTGCCACACTTACTTCACTATACAATAGGTCCCTTTGTCCAAGGTGACATGTGACAGTCCACCAATGAGAAATGAACTTTGCAGAATGATTGAATGGGAAGATCTGCAAACCTCTCTCTACAATAACAATAAACTGCTCAAATTTTCATAACCAAACATTTCAGTTTTGGGGAATTAAAATCGATACAACAAATTGTGATAGATGTATTGATGTTTCAGGAAAATGACTGAACTCTTTGTAAGAATAATGAAAATTTATGGGATTTTAAGCCTAGAACAAATTCTACTTCACTCCAAAACTTTCCAACCATGCCCCATCAGAGATTGTTCAACTGAAGCTGAGCAAAACATACAAACTAGCTACTTCACTGCTAGGCAGCACTGACTTGGCTAGGAGCAGAACATGTAAAAGCTCTATGACAAATGGCATTGCTGGGAACAATACTGATCTTGATGACAACCAGCCTTGCAGCTACCTGAAGTTGTGATGTTGGTTGGGGAAGAAGTAAATGAGAAGACATGCTAGTTTATTAAGGAGATCTAAGGACCGAGATAGCCATAGTAACCTTGATAAGCTACCGCACATCCTAGGTGGTCTGGAGGCTATGCACACACAGGGTGGGGCACAAGTAGGTTTACCGTTGTCTGTATGGAAAATAATACAATGATTAAAAATAATAATACAGGAATGAACTCTGTGTTTTACACACTCACAATGGTAAACCTACTTTGTCCCACCCTGTATGTGCACAAGGATGCACATAAATTTAGGACAGAGTAGAGAGAGCACTAGTTCCTTGATGACATGACAAAACCCAGCAAAAGGTAAAAACTGGGATGGCCCTGGCCAATGTGGTTCACTTGGTTGGAGCACCATCCCATAATTGAAAGGTTATGTTTCAGTTCCTGGTCGCAGCACATGGCTGAGTTGTGGGTTCAGTTGCCGGTCTGGGTGTGTACGAGAAGCAATCAATTGATGTTTCTCTCTCATGTTGTTGATGTCTCTCTCTCTCCTTTCCTCTCTTTCTAAAAAGCAGTGAGAAAATATCTGTATAGATGAGGAAAAAACAAAACAAAACAAACCTGGGACAGATTTGTAAACTGCCTGAATTATGAATGTATAGCTCAATTTTTTTAAAAAGTTATGTACTTTTTTATTGTTTATACTATTAGAGTTGTCCCTGATTTTTCTCCCTTTGCCCACCTCCACCCAGTCCCTTCCTCAGCCAATCCTGTATCATTGTTCGTGTCCATGGTTCATGCAGAAATGTTCTTTGGTTAATCCCTTCACTATTTTTCATTTAGTCCCCACTCTTTCCTTCTAGCAGCTATCATTCCGTTCCATATATCTGTGCTTTTGTTTCTATTTTGTGTATTAGCTTATTGTGTTCATTTGATGATACATATAAGTGAGATCATATAGTATTTGTATTTCACTGGCTGGCTTATTTCACTTAATATAATACTCTCCAGGTCCATCGTTACTGTTGCAAAAGGTAAGAGTTCCTTCTTTTTACTGCTGTGTAGTACTCCATTGTGTAAATGTACCACAGCTTTTTATCTACTCATATACTGATGGGAAATTTGCCTATTCCCACATCTTGGCTATTGTAAATAGCACTGCTATGAACATTGGGGTACATATATTTTTTTTGTATTGTGTTTTCAGGGTTCTTAGAATATATTCCCAGAAGTGGAATTGCTGGGTCAAAAGTGAGTTCCGTTTTTAATTTTTTTCAGGATACTCCATACTCTTTTCCACTTTGGCTGCACCAGCTTGCATTCCCACCAGCAATGCATGAGCATTCCCTTTTTTCCCCCACTTGCCAACACTTGTTTTTTTGTTGACATATTGGTGGTATGGTAGCCATTCTGGCAGGGGTGAGGTGATAGCTCATTGTGGTTTTAATGTGCATCTCTCTGATGATTAATGATGTTGAGAATTATTTCCTATGTCCATGGGCCATGTGTATGTCCTCCTTGGAGAAGTGTCTGTTCAGGTCCTTCCCCATTTTTTAATTGGATTGTTTGTGTCTTCCTGGTGTTGAGTTGTATTAGTTCTTTGTATATTTTAGAGAGTAAACCCTTACAGATGTATCACTGGCAAAAATGTTCTCCCATATAGTGACTTCACTTTTCATCTTGTTGATGGTTTCTTTAGCTGTGCAGAAGCATTTTAACTTGATGTAGTCCCGTTTGGGTTTTTTATCCTTTGTTTCCCTTGTCATAGGAGATATGTCGGCAAAAATACTGCTGTGTGAGATATCTGAGATTTTAGTGTCAATGTTTACTTCCAGGATATTTGTGGTCTCGTGACTTACGCATAAGTGTTTTATCTATCCATTTTGAGTTTATTCTTGTCGATGGTATAAATTGGTGGTGTAGTTTCATTTTTTTCATGTGCCAGTCCAGTTTTCCAACACCATTTATTGAAGAGACTGTGTTTGACCCATTCTATGTTTTTGCCTCCTTTGTCAAATATCAATTGACCATAAAAGCATGGGTTTATTTCTGGGCCCTCTGTTCTGTTCCATTGGTCTATATGTCTCTCCTTAAGCAATTACCAGGCTGTTTTGATTACAGTGGCCTTATAGTATATTTTGACATCAAGAATTGTGATACCTTCAACTTTGTTCTTTTTCAAGATTGCTGTGGCTATTTGGAGTCTTTTGTTGTCCTGTATAAATTTTTTGAATATTTGTTTTATATCTGTGAGATATGCCATTGGTATTTCCATAGGGATTGAATTGAATCTATAGATTGCTTTGGGTAGTATGACATTTTACTGATGTTAATTGATTCTTTCAATCCATGGACATGGTATATGCCTCCACTTATTTGCATCTCCCTCAATTTCTTTCTTCAGTGTTCTCTAGTTTTCCAAATACAAGTCTTTTACTTCCTTGGTAAATTTATTCCTATACACCTTATTTTTTGTGTGTTTGTTTTTGTTGCAATAATAAATAGTATTTTTTTAGTTTCTATTTCTGATAGCTCATTATTGGTATATAAAAATGCTATTGATTTCTGAGTATTGACTTTATATCCTGCTATTTTGCCAAATTCACTTATTAGGTCTAGTATTTTTTGGTTGTTGGAATCATTAGTGTTTTCTATGTACAGTATCACGTCATCTGGAAATAATTACAGTTTTGCTTCCTTCTTTGCTCCTGATTTTAAGGGAAACACTTTAGTTTTTGCCCATAGAGAATGATGTTCACTGTTGGTTTTTCATATATGGCCTTTATTATGTTGAGGTATGATCCCTTTATTCCCACTTTGTTGAGAGTTTTATTAATAAATGGATGCTGGGTTTTACTGAATGCTCTTTTATGCATCTATTCATATGATCACACAACTTTTATCTTTCCTTTTGTTTATGTGGTGTATCACGTTTATGGGTTTACGAATATGCTACCAACCGTGCATTCCCAAAATATATCCTATTTGGTCATGGTGTATGATATTTTTAATGTATTGCTGGAAGCTGTTAGTATTTTGTAGAGGAGTTTAGCATCTGTGTTCTCCAGGGATATTAGCCCATAATTCTCTTTCTTTGTCGTATCTTTATCTGTTTTTAGAATTAGGATAATACTTGCCTTGTAAAAAGAGCTTGGAAGTCTTCCCACCTCTTGAATTTTTTGGAATAGTTTGAGAAGGATAGGTGTTAGTTCCTCTTTGAATGATTGGTAAAATTTGCCTGTGAAGCCATCTGGTCCAGGACTTTTGTTTAGTGGGACTTTTTTTGATTATTGCTTCAATTTCATTTGCTGTTATCAGTCTATTCAGGTTTTCTGTTTCTTCCTGATTCAGTTTTGGAAGATTGTGTGTTGTTAGAAATTTATTCATTTGGCCCATGTTTTCCAATTTTTTAGCATATAGTTGTTCATGCTAATGTCTTACAATCCCTTATATTTCTTTGAAATCAGCTGTTACTTTGTGTCTTTCATTTCAGATTTTATTTATTCTGGTCCTCTCTCTCTCTCTCTCCTCTCTCTGTCTCTCTCTGTCTCTCTTTATGAGTCTGGTTAAATATTTGTCAATCTTATTTATTTTTTCAAAGAACCACCTCCTGGTTTCATTGATCTTCTCTATTCTTTTCTCAGTCTCTATGTCATTTATTTCTGCTCTGCTCTTGATTATTTTCTTCCTTCTACTTGCTCTGGGCATTGTTTGTTTTTGTTTTTGTTTTTCTAGTCCTTTTAGGTGTAGGCTAGGTTGTTTATCGTATAGCTAATCTTTACACAAATGAATCACAAAGAGGAGAAACCTTTCTGAATCGGTAGTTAAGCACTATGTCTGGCCAATCTTTAGGTGACTATTAAGCTATACCAGTCCATGAGTCACCATTAAGATTTCAAACTTAATAATAAAAATAAAGAAATAGATGAACTGGAAAGAGAGATCACTGCTTCACATTGCAGAACAGGTAAACACTATAGAATTGGCAAAGGTAAGTGGATGCAAATACAAACAAATAAACAAAACCCTGCAGGTTCAATAGGAATGAGCAGCAGAATCCAGAGTTTCTACAATAGATTATTTAAAATACATTCAATTTTCAGCAAAAAATTATGAGACATGTGAAGAAACACAAATATGTGATACATATATAAGAAAAATCAATATAAACTCTTTCTACAAGTCTATATATTGAACTTCACAGAAATTTCAAAGAAGTTATTATAAAGATGTTTAAGGAATGAAAGGAAACCTTGATTAAAACTAGAAGGGAAATATGACAACAACTTCTCAAGTAAACGCCAATAAGTGGATAGAAATTGTAGAAGCCAACTGAAGTCCTGGTGTTGAAATGTACAATCATTAAAATAAAAAATTCATAGAAATATCTAAACAGAAGACACAAATTATGAAAATTAAAAATAAAGATTTGCGCAAGGAGTGGCTTCGGTGGCACAGACAAAATGTAGGAAGGTCAGGCCAGGCAAGCAGGGGACCAGACGACCAGACAGCCCGCCAGCAACAGGAAACCGTCCAACAATTTAACCTCTTGGGCACCTAACCAACTTCCCAGCAAGTTTATCTGAGCCCCTCCACTATCAACTCAAGTTTGGCTGGTCCCCAGCCCGCCTACCACAGCCCTGGTGACAGCCCAGGGAAGAGCACTAGCATCTGTTTCTTTTGATTCTCAGTCAGCCCTGAAAATTGTGCTGAAATGTACCACCACAGTGTCTCTAAATGATGGTTTACTAAGATAAGGGAGACGAGGCAGCTCATTCAAGCTTCCACGCATCAACAACAGCAGTTAGCTACTGGCAGAAACAGAAGACTGGCTCAGCAGATGGAGAATAGACCCTCTGTTCAGGCAGCAGTAGAACATAAGCAGAAGAGCTCAAAGCAGCACCAGGCCCAGTAGGCAGGCCCATGAGGGACCCCAGACAGTGGAGCAAGTGGAGGAAGAAGCCTGGCCATAATCCAGAGGGCTTGCTCAGAGGAGGACTATGCCCACATGGGGACCTGCCATGAGTACTCTCTTTAGGGGTGAGATGTAGCTCTGAGGTCAAAACCTGCCCCAAGGTGGATGAGCAATAGCTCGCCTAATGGTTTTAAGAAGAGGTGGTGTTCCAGTTTGTGGATGTCCTGGCAGAGGAGACCTAGGGCGTGGAGCTATGGGTTGTGGCAGAATCGATGGTAGAGGGTGGTGTATGATAGGTTGAGGAAGATGGGGCTTTAGGAGTAGAAACCAAGGCCTCCAACAAAGGAGAGGTGCCCTCATTCGCCCTGTACTGACCAAGAAACAGGTACACAACCAATTGGGTGCGTCCACGTTGAAAACAAAAGGACACCTGCTGAGTTGGAAGCTTTCATAACACAAATTCCTAGACCAGTGATTGAAGCCTGCCTGCCCTCTTGTGAGAGATTCTTGTTAAAGTTATCACTAAATAACCTTGATTTGTTTACAAATAACCTAGAGATAACAGGAGTAAAGGCGCCTGACTGATGTTGAAAGGACCTATTATAATAGGCTATCAACTTACTTGTCAGGAATTTGTGCATTTAGTGTGTTTCTTTTACTCTTTGGATGCTGTGTTGTATGAAATCCCTCTTTTTTCTTTGATTTAGATTTGGTTTGGTTTTGCTGTTTGTTTGTTTTTGTTATTGTTATTGTTGTTCTTTTTTTTCTTCTCCCAGACTGCTCTTTGAACATGAACGTGAACATTCCTGCCACATCGACATGCTTTATAGTCAGTGAAGCCTGGGACACCTTCTTTCCACCTCTGCTTCCCCTCACCTGCCATATATGCTCTGACTTTCTGACATTTCCTCTGGTCAGCCTTGTATCCCTGAAAAGTCCCAGAAAGAGCCTATCAGTGTTCCTCGCTAATGCCTGTTTCTAAGATACAATTTATGTTCTGTGTCACTTTCATAGTCTCTTAGAAGGGTTTAGAACATCCAGAATTCAAAATGATTTCTGTCACATTGGTATTTTACGATAGTAAATTAGGAATGCTGGTCTAGCCACAGGGCCACATAACAGGCCACACATGGTAGCAGCACAGCTTTGATCAAAGTTGCTGCACCTCATACTGTGTGCTGGGTTGGCTACGTGTACGTACACTTTCTACCCTGGAACAAAATTCATAAACTTCCCTCTTGGCTTTGCACCATGACCACACAGGTACTATTGGGTTGGCTTACAGCTGCATAGAGAGGGAAAGCCGTTCAGTTAAGCAGAAGCTTCAGAACGGAAAGGGACAGAATGGTGGCAGGTACCTGCAGGGGAGGGGTCAAAAGATGCCCTGTGCTGAATACTGTTATCCTTATCTTTATCCCAAACCAATCTTGGGCTTAGCCATAGCTGGCTTGACCTTCTTACTTCCCTTGAAGATTTAAGTTCAACCATGTTCAGTTAACTGTTTCAGTTTCTGTGGACACTTGTAAATATTTCTGGTTTATTAAAACAAGAAATTGTTCTCTCAAGTGTCCCCACAAAAAAAAAATAAGAGAAAATTATCACTATTAGACCTACAGAAATAAAAATCATTATAAGAGAATAATACGAACAACTGTTGGCCAACAAATTAGACAAGTTAGATGGAATGGATGATGTACTGGAAAGAACCACATTATCAAAACTTACTCAAGATAAAATAGAAAATCTAAATAAATCTATAATAAGAAATTAAATTAATAATTAACAATCTTCACAAAAATAAAAATATAAATTATTAAAGTTAATATTTTAGTTTCTTTAAATTTACTTAGAATAAAATAACAATATAAAAATTCTATCAAACATTTTAAAAAGAAATGATGCCAATGACTCACTCTTTCAGAAGATAGTGAATAAAGAGAATGCTTCCCAAATCATTGTGAGGTCAATATCAACACCTCAGTACTAATTAATGCTAAAGAAAGACATCAGACACAATTTCTACAGACTGTTATCACCCCTGGAGAGAGACACAAAGATCCTCTGAAATCTTAGCAAATCAAAAAAAGAAACATAAAAAGGATTATACACAATGACCAAGTGGGATTTATCTCAGGAATGTAAAATTGGATTAACATTTAAAAATCAATTAATGTAATATACCATATTCCTAGAAAAGGAACATATGATCATCCAGAGATACATAAAAAGGTTTTGATGCTATTCTCTCATTGATGGGCCATATTTTCTACATTTTTATATATATGATCATTTTTATTCAAATGCCTGATATGCAAGCAGTAGAGACAGAAGTAAATAATATTTGTGTTCAGAAAAAGGTAAGCTTCTTTTATCAGGCTGCTTGAGGTCGTGCAGTCAGTAGTGGTTCTTGGCTTTATCGTTACTTATTAAATTCAATTCACAACATAACAAATTATACGAAGATAAAATGGTGACACTATCTTCCCTTAGCAGGGATCTGAGCCCAGTTTTCTCTCAGTTCTCAGGTTTGCCCTGGACCATTGGCAAACCCCATTGTCTGCCCACCAGTGTGGTTCCCTCTCAGCTCTTCCTTCTCTCCAGCCGTTCAAAGGCCTCCTTTTCTCCAACTGTAAGGCCCCCAGTGTCATGTGGCTGCTTTCCACTGGGTGCCTTTTTCACCCTCCACATTGAGGAGGTCCTCAAAGCCATACTTTCCAGGGACAGATGGTGAGTGTTCGCTACTGAGATAAGCCCAGAGTGCCTGGGCAGATTGGGTGTCTCCTAATTCTCCCATTCCTGCCTGTCCATAAGCCCTCCAGACTCCTAGAAGATAAACTGGAACACTAAACACTTTAAAAGTCTCTTTGAGCAAAAAGCCATTCATCACCAAACCAGAAGTGGCTAGGAGGACTCCACCCATAGGTGGGTGGGGAAAGACCTATGGAGGAGGTGAAAAAGCAAACACAATTGTTTGGCTAGAGCTTCAAGCCTAGTTGGCTGCTTGTGATTGGTTGTCCTTAGGTTTTGGTTTTGATTTCCTAACTTTGAGGCATTTATAGACTTAGGTTTTGGTTTGCTAATGTAGGCCACATTGACATTAGAAGCATCTCAGTTTAGTGACCTCCTTGTTTAATTAATATAACCAAACGACTCAATAGTCTTAGAAGTGCTCAGTGCAGCCTTCAAGAGAAGTCTGCAGGTAAGTGCACGTCAACTTGTATAGTAACACATCCTAAGGAGGATTAAAAAAAATTGTACATTGATCAGAGAGAGGGAGGAGGAGAGAGAAAGAGAAAAAAAGAGAGAGAGGCAGACAGACAGACATTTGTTGTTCCCCTTACTTATACATTCATTGGTTGCTTCCTGTCCTGACCCAGGATGGAGCTTGCAACCTTGGCTATTAAGAGGAAGCTCTAAAAGCCAAGGTCTTTCAGAGCCTCAGGATTTCCCCGCCCAGGGCTTTCCCACCAGGGCTTTCATCCTAAAGAGAATTTAAAGTCTGACTTTATATTCAGCTTTTTATGCATGAATGGCAGCTTCTTGGTCTTTCTCTCATTCTGCAGTGATCAAAACAGCGATTGTTTTCATCTTTTTTAGAGGCACTCCTCATATTCTTTTCCCCTTTATTAGGTTTCTTTGCTATCTTGGCACACTTGTTTTTTTAATATGATTTTTTAAATGTTATCTGGTTTATTTTTGTTGTTAGGTTGGGAGAAATGTTCTGTACCTTAAGTGGAGTGCAAGATATGTTTCATTGATTTCCGCTATTTTTATTTCTTGCCCCCTTCCAGTTAATTTGGGTTTATTTTACTTACAGTTCTCTTGCTTCTAAGGTGAAAACTTATGTGTCTCTAAATTATTTTCCTGACAATGCTTTAACTACATTCTACAATTTTATATGTAGTGCTTTTGCTATATCATTCAGTTAGAATTATTTTCCAATTCTTTCTATTGTTTAACTCATACATAATTTACAAGTGTTGCTTAATTTTGGTTTATTTCATGATTTTCTACATCTTTTATTGTAGTTGAATTTAAAGAACATTTATGTACAATCCATGGACACAGACAACAACATGGGGACTGGTCTGAGGAGGGGAGAGAGTGGGGCTGGGAGGAGGTGGAGAACAGGAGAAAAAGAGGGAACAACTGTAACAGCTTAAACAATAAAAATAAAATAATGTAATTTAATTAGGTTATGGCTACAGAACATAATCTTTAAGATTTTAGATAGTTAAAAATATATTATGATTCATTTTATGCCCCAATTTTTGGCCTATCATACTTAATATTAAATGGTCATGTGAAATATTGGTAATTGATTCTATGGAGATTGGCTAAGTTTTCTGTAAATATCAACTAGGTAAGTTTGGTTGACAGTGTTGATTGAATCTTCTATCTTCACTGATTTGTTGTTTTATCAGTTACCCAGAGTGAAATGTTAGATCTGCCATGATTTTGTATTCATCCGTTTTGCCTTTAGTTTTCCCAGTTCGTATCCATGTTTTGAATATCTGTGCATATACATTTACAATTCGTATGCCTTTCTGCTGTAGTGACCCTTTTATAATTGAAATGTATTCCTCTTTATCTCTTTAAATACTTTGATTTAATGTCTCTTTAGCTTTTCACGTGTGTGTGTGTGTGCACTTATCTTTGGTCATCCATTACTGTTTGGCCTAGATGTACCTAGATTTAAAGTGTGTCTTTTATAGAAAACATATACAGGCTTATGCTATTTATCTGGTATAAAAATCCCTACATCATACTGAGGTGTTTAGTCCAACCACATTTAATATTACTGTTGATATGATCTGCTTTATGCCTAGCATCTTACTATTTATTTTCAATTTTCCCATCTGGTGTGTGTTCCTCTTTCCTTCCATTCATGTTCTCTTTGGGATGATAAAAAAAAACTGTTGTTCCATTTTAACTCCTCTACTGGCTTTTGATCTGTACCTTTTCCCATCATCTTCACAGTGTTTGCTACAGGCTTACAATATGTATCTTGATCACTGGCTACTTAGAGATAATATTGTTCAACTTCATGTAAAATGTAAGAACTTCACAACTGCATAATTGTATATATTATTCTCCAGTTCCTTGTACTACTTTTTAATATAACTTCTCCATGCATTATAAAATTGACATAAACAGTAACTGCCTTTTAAAGAAGTAAAAAAAAATAATTATAAAAAGATAATCGTTCATATAGTAGTTTGAACTTATTTGGAACTGTTACTCCTTCTTTGCTGCACTCCCCTTTCGGAGTGGGAATGTGTATTCACTGCCTATCCAACCATTGTATTTTCATAGCACTGGTTTGGTTTCACTGGTTCACAGCTAGAGGGCAATTTGCTTCAGTATGAATTGTATTCATAACTGATTTAGATGATATTTAGATGAGACTTTGGAATTAGGCTTTAGAATTGCTGCTGGGTTAAGACATTTAGGGGTTTGGGGATGTTATAAATATGTTTTGCATGCAGAAAGAACAAGAATTTTGGGGGCTAGGGTGGAATGCTATAGGTTGAGTATTTGTATACCCTGCTCAAATTTACATTCGAAATGCTAACCTCTATGTTATGGTATTAGGACGTGGGACCTTTTGGAGGTGATTAAATCATGTGGATAGAACCTTCATAAATGGGATTAGTGTCTTTATAAAATAGACCCCACAGACATCCCTCACTCCATCCTCCATGTGAGGACAGAGCAAGAAGACAACCACTTTTAACCAGGAAGAGAATTCTCATGAGACATTGAATCTGACACCTTGATTTGGACTTCCCAGCCTTCAGAACTGTGAGAAATACATTTCTGTTGTGTATAAGCACACAGTCTATGATATTCTGTTATAGTATCCCCAACAGACTAAGACACAATTTTGTGTGTTTTTTTTTAAGTTATTTATTTTTAGAGAGAGGGAAAGGGAAGGAGAAAGATAGGATGAGAAACATCAATGTGTGGTTGCCTCTTGCATGCCTTCTACTGGGGACTTGGCCTGCCACCCAAGCATGTGCCCTGACTGGGAATCAAACCGTCGACCCTCTGGCTCATAGGCCCACACTCAATCCACTGAACTATGTCAGCCAGGGCAAGACACAGTTTTATTTTGTACTATTTGGGATGTAGAAACACTATTTTTTTTTCTAATTTTACAAAGCTGCAAACATCTGAACTCCATTATTCCCTTACAGTTTTTTTTTTTTCTAAGCTAACCAACCTCTGCACATGCTTTTCTCTTGCTTCCAGTAACCACTGACCCATCTAACCAATGTCAGGTGTTCAGAATTCTGTTGCAGTATCACCTATATTCTGGGAACCAATGTCTATTATTTAGGAAATTAGTGCTAGCTACTGTAACAGATAAATTCTTAAATTTCGGTGGCTTAATGCAATAAAAGTTTAATTCCTGCTCACAATAAATCCAGTGTGTGCAGTGGAGAAAACTTAATTTATTCATAGGGACCCATATTGGCAGAGACTGACAGCTTCACCATATTTGGCAAACAGTCAGCCTGTCTCTGCCAGTTTTCTTTCTGAAATGCAAATCTAATCATATAATTTTCCCTGTTGAAATCCTTACTATGAATCCCTTATTGCACTGAGAATAAAATCCAAGCTCCTTTACATTATAAAAAAATTTATTTGTTTTGAAATCTTCTATCTCTCACACAAACTATATACCCAGGGATATAAAGATGCTTAAATGTACCTGCAGTTTCAATCTGTTTTCCTCATCATATAATGCCTTCTCCTTTTGAAATTCCCCTCCTATGTTACCACTAGGCACCGTCACATTCATTCTGCAAAGTCCAGCTCAGTGCTGCCTGTTCTTGCTGACGTCTCCAAAGTTCACATTTAACACTAGATGGTTGACTATCTTTTGTCTCAAAGTTACTTATGATTCTATATTTAACATGAAACATTCTCTAAATTCTTATAATATATTCTTATTAAACTTTGTATAAAATTATGTTTTCCTCAATACCTAGTACAATGTTTGCATTGAAAGAGGCCAAAGAGCTGTTTATTGACACTGATTACATCTTTTGCACTTTCTAAGGCACATTATAGCAGCAGTTGCTTATTTTACATTAAAAGTTTTAATCTTTTTAAGACCTATGAATTAAAATGAAAGTGATCCTCACAGTCCTTAGGTTGATAAATATAAATAAATAACTACTTGTATTTCATCTGACTCCATGATAACTTGTCACGGAATTCAATGTCCTTTTCTTGGTTTGTTTTCCTGAATACAGAGGTTCTCTGTTTTCTTGTTGCAATTTGCTTTCATTTTCTAATAAACCATACAATTTAAACCTGTATACATCATGGTATATATTTAAATACGCAGCAAATTTTACCATGATTCTGAAGCACTTTTCTTTTTTTTTTGCATGCTTCAGACAAGCAACTCCAAGTTTGAATAAGTTTGGGTCACTGAGGTTTAGTTGTTTTTGAATTTAACTTAATTTCAGAAGTACATTGATACGGCTTCTACTAAGTATAAAGGACTATGTTAGACTTTTAGTGGGATGAAACTGAGTAAGACACACTGCTCTGGCCTTCACACGGCTGTAGTGGATGCCATGCTGCATTCGCGGCTTGTAGAGCAAGAGTCACCTGAGTCTTTGGTGTTTTCAGAGATGACTTTCTGTGGCTCATGCTTTTAATGTTATGGACTTGGGTTTTCACTAATTACTTAGGTTCTAGATAAGAAAATATTTTGTTTCAAACTATCCTTCTCAGAGATCAAGTTTCTCAGTTTTCATTCCCAAATTAGTGCTGCAAAACCAACAAGATGAATCCCGAAAGGACGACACTGTGATCCTTGTCTCCAAAGTGTTAGTGTCAATGGTGTGTGATAGAAGGAAGGTGCCCTCTGGATGCAAGAGGCCTTACTTTCCTTTCCAACTCCTTCCTTAGCCACCTGCATGGTGTCTGAGGGTGTGAATCACTAACCTCTATTTTTTCTCCAGTTTCTCAGTGTGTTTTTATTAAATTTTATTTTTTATTGAATTTATTGTGGTGACATTGGTTAATAAAATTATATAGGTTTCAGGTGCACAACTCTACAAACATCATCTGTATAGTGTATTGTGTGTTCACCACCCCAAGTCAAGTCTCCTTCCATCACCATTTATCCCCCTTTACCTTCTACCTCCCCCCACCCCTTTGTCTCTGGCAAACACTGTACTGTTGTCTGTGTACACAAAACCTCCATTTTATTATCTTGCAAATTCAACAGACAGTGACTGAGTTACCCTAAAATGAGAGAGTATTTAAAAATGCTGCTCATATATTCCAACAATGTTAGAGATTTTTGAAGGTTGGCAGGTTACTGCAGTTCTATTTTGGAATTAGCATGAAATAGTTAAGTGGATGAATAGATGAATATTAAATAATAAAATTATTTGTCACACACTTCTGATTCCTTTTCTGAATGAGAAATTTTTCATCAATAAGTGTTCTTTGATTTGCGGTGTTTTCTCTCTCCATATGCTCAAACATAGCATACAAGTAAACCGCACACAGCTTTTTTTCTGCTTCCCTAGGGACATCCTACGTACACAAATTTAGCTTAATGAACAACATTTCTGTATTAGGAGGTGTAATCACCCATGGTTGACCATCGTTCATTCTTTTCCAATATATATGATAAAATCCTGTGAAATAATCCAAGTGAACCAGGGTTCTTTAATGACTATATTTCCTTTGGGCTTGTTTTTAAGTATGACATCAAGTACATGAAGGGAACCTAGGTGAATATTAAATCAATTAATCAGAAATCAAGTGTTTAATCACTACTCTTTATTTAGGAAATCTAAGCTCATTTTCTTTTACAATTATGTATAAATCATAATGGAATTGATGTTATAGTACTTAACACTTACGTTCTTCTTTGCCCTTTTTGAAACATTTCTACTCATATAATGCTATTTACTCATCACACAACCAGACAAGAAATATTTCCTTATGCATTAGGAAACATATATTTAAGAAATATAAATAATTTTTCTAAAGTTATAAATTGTAGCATAAGGAATCAAATTCACATCTTCTGATTCCAGGGCTTCAATATTTAAACAAAACAAAACAAAGGACTTCAAGAGCTAACACCAGGAAGAGACTGGTACTCTCGTTCCCTGAGGCTTCAAAGATGAAGACTAAGTCCTGCCAATTCTAACTGTCTCATTTATTCAAAGAGCTGGAATAGAAAGCTCAGAAATCTTTGGGGACCCACTCCAAAGGCATCGGATTTGGCACTGAAAGCACCCCTCAAGCACAGATTGGAGCAGGAGCAAGGAAAGGATGCATTTGCAGCGTACCACTTGTATTTTAAGGCATTTTTTAAATTATGATTTTAAAGAGTTTTTAGTAGCCTCAAGGATCAGGACAAACTCAAGCATAGAGGCCTTAGGGATAGGGGTTAT
Organism: Desmodus rotundus; assembly: GCF_022682495.2. Lineage (NCBI taxonomy): Eukaryota > Metazoa > Chordata > Mammalia > Chiroptera > Phyllostomidae > Desmodus > Desmodus rotundus. The sequence goes on along the minus strand of NC_071399.1, from coordinate 69,735,110 downwards.
GGAAAGTTAAAGTTTGGCCGATGGATACCGAAGCATCTTCCTATATTGTAAAAATAATAAAAATGAGTCAGATGAGGCATTTGAGGATAGTAAATCTAAAGTCTGTATCTCTGCCAAAACATGCAATAGAACCAACCATTTCTCTCCCAACTCTGCTGTTTGCCTTGTTGTTGCCAAATTCACCAGTGTAATGTCCATTAAGATGACATCTTTGGGAAAATAGGACAGTGTTATTGTGGTCTATGTGAATGAGAAAAACAGAAGAAAATGGCACTTGTGACGATCTCACTGAGTAACTATGGGAAACTGAACTTCTAAAAGAAAAGATCCATCATGAGAAGATGGATAAAAGGAAGAAAACTATTTCAGGTCTAAATAAGTTTAATCATTGAATTTCATCACAGCTCAAAGACAAAGAATGAAATGAATCACCATCTTAGTATTTACAATTCAGTTATCTTCTTCATTCTTTAAAGCAACAATAAGTAACTATTTTGCATTAATGTATGATGGGAATATTCACTTATGACCTGATAGACTTTCAAATCAGCATTCTCTGACTTTCCAAAATCGGTCACATAATCACCTTCCCCTTTAAACAGTTCTTTCTGGGAAAGCAGCAAAGGAGATTTAGGCTAGTGACTCCTGTCTTTGTTGGTGGCGAGTTGCTGCGAGATAAGCCCTCACCTTCCTCAGAGCCATCATCCTCTCTAGTTCTCCAGTTGCTGCAGGAAGGCCCCAGAAGTCTACATTCAGGATCAATCTGAAGAACTGATATGCATCTCTATTCACATTCACAAGAGCTTTAATAGGAGAAACTTACATACCTGCGCAAAGTATCTGTGGTCCCATGGGTGACCAACCAGGAAGAATCCTCACCTCTCCCTGGACAGGGTCTCTGTTTTATAGGGGTTAATGGTAATGCCATATGTTGAGTAGTCACGTGGACCACCAGAAAAAACAATGCATTTCTATGTTAACAAATAGCATAGGGCAGTTACCCACACTCTGTACATTCTTCTCTATACTATATACCTCCTTCCTGAGGCATGACATTTATCTTTGGGTGGCATTTGGCTTTATGGGTGGTTAGCCAAGCCTGAGGCTGCAGAATTAAATAGTCACAGAAGGTTAAACAGAGAATCCAACATTTTCCAGATGTCTTTACTGCTGGAGCCACATCACATCTCTGAGTTCCCCCACCCCAGTAACTGAATTTTTTTCAGAATTTCCACCCTTAAACTAGCCCTACTGTGACATCCCTGATGTGTGCTTTTGATCATCAATCCTTCTCCATGAAAACATACTTTGCATCGGGGTATAGTTTAAGGTCTTGACAGATGTTTCTACTAATATTTATTTTTCAAACTACATTTAAAAATATCTTCTATTTTCATGCCACAAACTGCCCTCCTGTGACCTAATATTGAGACATGTCCATAGATCTTGTGTTCTGTTCAGCTCTGACCTTTCCCAAGGTGACCACCTTAGAGAAGCTTTATGTCAGATCCCTGTTATTCATATAATTATGTGTTCATATAATTATATATAAAGGTATCGGCAGACTGCAAGTTTTCATTTCACATAGAATGCTATTGTATATTATATATTGTCACCTGAAAATTTGTTTTTTAATTTTAAATGTGGCCCTTATTATATTGGGGAAACCACAACTAAGACATATAACAAGCTCACAGTTCAACTCATTGATATTTCCTATCTCTTGCCACTTTTTCCAAGATCTTACCCATTCTTTAGTTGATTTTTCTTTACACATAAAATTCATATATGTATTTAGACTTTACAATGTGATGTTTTTATATACATTATGAAATGGTTACTGTAATAAAGTTAATTAATAATCCATCACCTCATCACCTCACAGTTACCCCCTCTTTTTGGTGGTGAGAACACCTGAGATTTCCTCTAGGCAAATTTCAAGAATACAACACATTGCCATAAACCATGGTCACCATGCTACTCATTAAGTCTTTAGAACTTACTTGTTATAGGACTAAAGTGTCTGTGCAATGAGTAGCATCTTCCCTTTACCCTCAATCCCTGGCCCCAGGAAACCACCACTTTGTGATCTGTTACTATGAATTGAATGTTTTTATTTTTTAGATGGTTCATGTAAGTGAGATTAAACAATGTTTGTCTGTCTGTGTCCATCTTATTTCACTTAGCATATTAAATATTCTTTTGCTCAGGCTTTGATTTTTTTCTTCTAGGGTTGTTCTTGATTTTTTAAAAAAATTTCCAAGTAGTAGAGTTTTTATTTGCTTCTAATATATACTATGATTTTTTTATTTTGTTGCATTGATTTACTATTTAAATTACTACTTAATCATTTTTTTAGATATTCAATGAGTGCTTTATACTCTTAACATTAATATCTGGGCCATTAAAAAAAATAGAACCAAAACTGAACTCGAAAACAAAAGGAAGAGTTTTTATATCTTATTTTTATCCTCATCTGAGGAATTTTTTAAATTGCTTTCAGAGAGACAGGAAGGGGTTGCAGGGGTGGGGGAAGGAGAGAAACATTGATGTGAGAGAGAAACATTGATGGGTGACCGCCCGCATGTGCTGTGACTGGGAATTCAACTCAAAACCTTTGGTTTTAAGAATGAAGCTCCCACCAACTAAGCCACACTGGCCAGGGTAAGAGAAAAATTTTAAAACAAAGAGTATAATTCTCAATGGGGATAAAACTGTCTCAATTATTTTTGTGCAAATGATATATATAAAGATATACAAATATTAAAAATGAAAAAGTAGACAGGAATATGATATTCTTTTTTAAAATTTCTATTTATTGATTGTAGAGAATAATAGGAAGGAAGAGAGAGGGAGAAGGAGAGAAAGAAACATTGATTTGCTGCTCCATTTATTAATGCATTCATTGGTTTATTCTTATACTTTCCATGACTGGAGATTGAAGTATATTTTTGTATTTTTCCAGACCTCCTCCTCTTCCTCTTCTTTTTCACTCTTATTTTTTTTTAATTTTTATTTGAATTTAATCTACTGAACACTAATAATTGGTATAAATCATGATTATTTTAGGTAATTTTTTGAGATTTAAAAATAGAATTTATAGGGACATTCTGAGTTCTAAGCTACTTCCTGAAGCCCTCCTTATTCGCATTTTGACGTCTCATCTGCTTACTGTGGGAGACCTTTCTGTGGTAATGACCAAAACCAGCAGAGTGACTTCAGAGGTCAGTAATTTAAGTATGAGGACAAGTTGGGGAAGATACATGTTAAGCATTCCAATGCCACTCAAATTGTACATCAGTACTCCGTTATAATACGGAGGCCAATATGGACATAGCACTTGGTCTCTGCGATGGTGCCAGGTGTCTACATTGCTGACAACAAGTTCATAGGTACATAACAAAGCCTTTGTCATAATACTGGGGCTATCTTAAGTTGCTATGCTTAATGAATAACAAAAACCCCCCACACCAGAATTTTTTATATATTGCTGAAATACAGACACAACACATTTTCCATGTTTTCTCTTAGATGTTTTATATATATTTTAACTATCGCATCCTGATTCTAATTTTTACATTTTATAAGAAACTCCTTCTTTATGGTTATGATTGTATAAATCACTTGAAATTATTGTATTTGCAAAACAAAGTTTACATGGTATGACAAAAAGATTGTGAACAAAATGGCTTATTAATACAGATATTAATTAATATCTAATTAATATTTCTAATGGCTTTAAAAAATATTGTTTGTTAGTTTTCCTTAGGAATTAGATCTCCAATTTTAAACTGGAAATTTTAGAAAGCTGAAATTTCTTTCCATTAGAGAAACAGTAATAACTTTGTAATTAGTGAAATCATTGTCACACTGCATAATCAGCTCATTGAACACATACATTATAGTAAGAAAAAATAATAAAAAATCCTTGGTAGTAACATAACTGTCCCATTAAAGTCTTGATTAACTTTATAACAATAATGTAGTATCACTTTACTTTTATACATTAGCAGCCAAATTGGAAATACATCAAACAATGTTCCTGTATCTTTGCGGAAGGGAGGGATGCTTAATTAAAATAATATAATGCTGGCAACATTAATTTCTTATTGTGGGGATTTAGCAACTCGTTTCAGAATGTGAGGCCAAAATTATATTTCAGTAGTTTTATGTTAAATGTTTCAAGGAAAGCCACAAGGCCCCTCGGCACTGCATGACATACAGCGTAGCAGAAACGATTGATGTGCGTAACGACATTGATGCGCGTAACGATGCTCGAGAGCCTCCTTTCCAGATGAGCTGACCCACCCTGACTCCACCCTGCTGCTCCTGTTTGGTCAGCAGGCACCTTTCACCATCTGTTTTTCTCACGGCAGCTGAATGGTTTCTCTTATTTTGCACGTAAATGGTGAAGCACATTGAATATGAAATATGGCTTGTAGGTCATGGAATATTCTAAGTATTTATGTTTCATTTGGTAAGACTAATTTTAGTTTCAAATGAATTTTATTTTGATAGCAGGAAAAGAGTTTTTATTCTGAGCATAATGAGACCAAGGCATGTAAATTTTTAATAGGGACTGTACATATAATTACAGAGATTGCTGTAATTTGCTGTTTGTATTATTAACATCTTTATGATGATATAATAATCATTCCTTCTAACTAAGTACTTTGCATGATTACTAAACTGGTCATGAAAACTACAGAGCCTTGAAGAAAAAATGTGTACTTGGTTGATTTAAAATCCAGATATAATTTTTACATTGTTCTTTGTCTTTTTTCCCAAAATCAAAACTTACATTAAGATTTTTCTTGTATTAAAATTGATTAATTTTTAATACTTTAATGGACCCCAAAATGTTAATATATCCAGGGGATTCATTTATGTTTTCTTGAAGCAATTCTCTTCCTCTTAGTTTGGGGGTTTGGGAAATAAGAAATTAAGTCATATTGGGCGTGAGCCTAAACTGGGATTCTTCTAGGGAATGGAAGGTAGGGACCCAGGCAAGAGATGGGTAAAGACATGGTTCATTCTTGAGAGAAAAAAAGGAACAGCTGAAATCTGAAACTGGTCATTATCAGCAACATTCCCAAAAACATTCAAGGATTTGCAAACTAACATTTCTATAATGTTATTTTCATCATGTTACTATTTATTTATTTGAGTATTTTACTGTGATGGTAACTCAGAGAAAATCACATGTGCTGGCTTTGAGTTATTTCATGAGCTGTTTCTAGGACCTTCGATAAATATTTCAAAATCCAGTCTTCATAGTGTCCTCCCAAGTCCTTCATGGTCCGGGCCTGCAGTGACTCTATGGACTTACTCTTACTCTGCTTCTCATTCACTTCACTCCAGCCACATAGCTTGTCCCAAGTACACTCAGCCTCAGCTCTTTCTGTGTCTTCTGCCTGGATCACTCCTACTCCAGGTATTTTCAACTTCAGTTCTTTGATGTCATGTAACCTTCCCAATGGGCATTTCCTTGACCACTTAATGAGAAATTGAGTCTGTCCACAAGAAAGGTCTCTCTCTCTCTCTCTTTCTCATGGTACTTTAATATTCCCCGAGTCATTCCCAGGGATCCTGACTGAAATCATGTTCATTTATTTGTTTATTTTCTTACCCTCCTTTCTAGATTATAATCTCTCTGTAGCACAGGCTTTGTCTGCTTTGTTTACAGCATTATCTCCAGATCCTAGAACAGTACCTGGCACATAGTAGATATTCAATACATAGTTGTTGCATAAAATAATTAAACAACCACTTAATCAGTAACCTTTTTTTATAAGCATTATGCTAAAGTTGGACTAGTGATATAATGCTGAATAAGACAGACTTGCCGCTTGTGAAGATAAATTCTTAGATTAAAAAAATACTTACAGTGGGATATATCTGTATATTATTTGACTTCTTTGTCTATTGTTCATTAATGAAGAGTTGAATTCAGTATTATTTAAGATCCCTGTCAATTCAAAAGTTCTATAACATTATTCTTCTAAGGTCATCTTGGAGTACAGATCTACCTTAATTTACCTCCATTTGATTGTTTAAACATCTCTCTCTATTTCTCTCTCTCTCTCTCTCTCCCAAGCCTCTTATATAAACAACAACCACTATTCATAAGATATGGCCTCAAACTTGCTGACTCTGAACTTGTGTAAAAATTCACCTTGTACTGAGATCAGTCTCTTGCTTGTCTCTGTCAGCCTCAATTCAGTTCACTTCCAAGGGTGGTCTGAATCCCTCTCATTTGTGATACAATACCAACTCACAGTAATTACAAGAAGAGCTTGCTTATTAGTAATCCTCATTTATAGTGAAAAATTAAGTAGATGGGACCTGGACATTGCTTCTTGCTCAAAGCCTCTAGCTAGTTGATGACACACTTTGTTTGTGTCCCTAAGTCTCCAGCGTAGAAATATTTGCCTGGTCCAGGAAATCATATATTTCTTTGTATTGTTTTCTTAGTTCATTCAAGCTTCTAAACAATAGGTGTTTATTTCTCACAGTTCTGGAGAATGGAAGGTTCAGGATCAGGTGGGCTGCAGATTCAGTTCTGGTGAGCGCCACTTCCAGACGCGTAGGTGACTGTCCTCCCATGGTGTCTGCATATGGCGGCAGGAGCAAGGGGCTCTCTGAAGGAGCAAGGAGCATAAGGGCTCTTCATGAGGCCTCTGTCCTCACGATCAATCACCTCTCAAAAGCCCCAAGTGCTCACATCATCATATTTGGGGTAGGGTTTCAACATACCAATTTTTAGAGGATACAAACATTCAATCTATAACGACTGTTACCCATCTTATGATTTATAATGTCAAGTAAACACAATTTAGCTGAAACATAAGCTCCATGTTGAAAAAGCCAAGGCCTTTTGATTCATGATAACAGAGTTTTCAAAACTATTTTTTTAAATGTGTTATTTAATGGGATCTCAATTTAAATCACAGCTTAGAATATGATATCTTCTACAAAATCATATGTACACACCTTATGTCAATATATGAATAATGTATGACTCGCCTATGTTTTTTCTAAACATAAAAGTGAGCACAATATAATGCATCTTAGATATTTTCAGAGAATTCCATGATATAGAATTTAATAACTTATTTAACTAAGCATCCAGGAAATACCCCTTAGTTACTCCTATTGGTTTGTTTTGCTATTCATAATAGTAGTGTTATATAATGAATGAATGATTAAATATTAATATTTATTTATAAAGTATATACACGATGTAAGTATAAGTAGTTTTTCATAAATTTATGAGCTTTTTTGTTTGAGTATCTGTGCGTGATCTACATGTTTCTATCCTTGGTTGATTTTTGTATTGATTCAGTCATCCTTTCCTTTTAAATTTGTATGGCTCTTCATAAACTGAAGGTATTAGCTCTATGTCAAGCATTGTAAATATGTTTTGCCAGTTGTCATTGGTACTCACTTTTTTGAGATTTAAGACGACTCATGAAAGTAAGGCTCTGAAAGCTATTCAAAATTAAGTGGATATCTGAAGCAATTATTCAGCAGAGTCTATCCAAGAAAAAATGCTCAATTACTTTAATATTTCAAAAGGAAACATTAATTTGGCTTACTTTTTAAGGAAATAAAATAACTGGCCTAGCAAAATAATATTTTATCTGGAGTGCAATGGCATAAATAACATTTCATAGCTTCTGCAACATAGTTCTTATATTTTACACATTTTGTAGGTGTCCCCAGGAACTTTTTCTTTTCTCAGTTCTTGGCCATCTTTGGAAAAGGTTGTTTCTTGTCATATGAGCATGTGTTGTATCTCTCCTCTATCACAGTGCCATTAAAATTAACCTAATTTAAAGGAAAAACAAAACTGTGTCCTGAGAATTAAATATTTAGGAAAGAATAATGCTGATAATTATATTGACCCCCAAAAGAGGAATTTAGGACATATAAATGTGTTCCAAATCAAGGTGGAATCCTCCACTCTTCCCCAGCAGTGAGAGGTCTGCTGGCTCTACAACTCGGTCTCTATGGTACCTAACACATGCTTGAAAAAACCCTCCATTCTTACGGATAGAAATTCAATTGTACAGCCCTCTATTCTGGTTGTTCAGTGGAAATTTTGAATCCCACCTTATGTGTATATTTTTTACTTACGACAACCATTTACATCATCATTATTTCTGTTTTGTGACTTGGATTCCTCTAGGAGGCATGACCACTTACACTTAGCAAACATGGTCTCTGTTCTCTGTGAGCTCACCTGACACTTTTCTTCTTTTAAATCATGTTTATTAGTAGCATAACGGTTCCTACTTTAATTTCTTTCTACTTTTGGTTTAACATAATTCTTTTTATTTATTTGCTATACCTAGAGATACCACTTAAAATGCTTTCTGTAAATCATTATTCATAAACAGATGTTATATACACACACATATAAAATCTTTTGCCTGGAATGCAATAACATAAATAATATTTGATCACTTCTACAAAAATATTCATTTACAGCACATAAATATATACCAAAAGAAGTGGAATTCTTTGTCATCGCTATATCTATCATATAGAGAGACGGAGGGAGAAGGAAAAATTTCTACTTCTATTTGGTACATTTTCTAGCATCTGTGATGTTTAAAAATATAGAGTATCTGAAAGAAATCACACAGAGAATTGGAGAGGTAAAAATGAAAACACAGCAACTTTCTATTACCAGCAGACAGGGTTTAAGCACTTCTAGGGACTAAGGAAAAAGAGAGAGGTGACATGATGCAGACGTTAAGAGGGTGAGCTCTGGATGCCCGGTGACTGTGTTTCATGGATGGTGACATAACTATTCTGTGTCTCTTCATGCTCATTCATAAATTGTGGTTTGTAGTGATCTCCATCCCATAGGGTGTTGTGAGGGTGGAATGAGTTAACGCATGTGAAGTTCTCTAAAGAACATCTGGCATGCAGTCAATGCTGAATGTCCGGTTGTAGTATTACTATTATTAACCCATCTTAGGCTTGTGGAGAGAGATTTTGTTCCACAAATTCCACATATACAGCAATCCCTGGTTTATTTGAAGTTTCACAGTGAGTTAGTTTTCCGAGGAACACAAACAGAGTAACAGAGTGGTGTGGGGCATGGCAGGTAGGGAGTGGCAGCTGAAAGCCTGGGCATGATTGTTCCTGAGACCAATGCCAAGGGCACTGGGGACAGTGGGCGATGAGGTGAGAAAGGCAGGCATCAAACTGCAGGCTATTGTAATTGTCACATTGGAAACATTTAAAAGTTGCCAAACCCCAGCTCTAGGGCAAATTTCTTTATTGTTGTTCAAGTACAGTTGTTCCCCCTGAGAACTGTCATCCTCCTTCCGGAACAGTCTCCTGATCAGTTATTAATAGACATCTTTAAATTTTTCCTAGTGTAATGCCTGGCTTATCAACATGTTCTATAAATAATAGTTATTACTATCATCATTATCATTTTTATATAATTCACCAAAGAAAATAGAAAAGGTTAACATTACATATATTTAATAGAGAGAGGGACAAGAAACAAGACAAATAAGCACTTTTTCCCCTAAACTACAATAAGACAAATAGAAGATTAGTGTCATCATCTGGCTGGCACACTAGAGTAAAAAATAATTTCAGTACTTTGCTAGAGCACGTTATATCATGTATCAGTACATTCCCCAGTAAAGGTTATACATAAAATATTGCAAGTGTGAAAAATCTGCATGGAGGGCTAGCGGAAGAAAGCTGAAAGACGTGGCATCTGATGAGTAAGATATCCCATCAGCATGCTAACCATTTCCCAGCCCGAAGACAACTGCACGGGAGCCAACGCAAGGGCAAACAGAGGCTGCCAAGGAGCCAGATGCTACTGCTGGAAAGAAAATTTTCTCAGCTCAGCATCTGGGTCTTGTAAATGAAATCCAGGAAGAATGAGGGCAAGCAGAGCTCTGTAGAAGGGAACACAGTTCTCTTAGCTAAATACTGTATGCATTACAAACATATCCTTTGTAATGATTTTTAAAAAATTAATACACACAAAGCCAGACTGGACCTTGTACTCAATATTCCTGCCTGTCAGAGATCACATCCAGGAGGACAGTTACCCACTGTGAGGGGTGTAATGACATATATCGTATGGGTGACTCTGGAGGAAGGTTAGGGTTATATACGGCCATGTGTTTGGTATAAATTGCTGTGGATGAAGAGATTGGAAGGGGAAGCCTGCTCTTTGAATGTCTGTATTTGTAGAAAGATGTAAGACTTTCAGGCTTTGGAATTTTTGTGTTTGCTTCTTAACGTAAATAGTCTCCATTGGGAAGAACACTTATCCATTGGAAAACATCAAATAAATCAGAGATAAAATGGCAGGAGTTCATATTAATGGCCTATAGAACAATGTATTTATTTATCTGAAATAATCCGATTATATTTTATTTCTTAGAATTGTATTTGTGCTAGGACAAGGATGAAGTATATATAATAAGATATAAGTGTTTAAAAAACATGCCCACGTATGTCAGATAATTACATTTTGTTGTGCCAAATTTGTCATAATATTCTGCAGGGATATGTATGTGTACATTTAGGAGTCTGAGATGGGTTATAATGCCATGTCCTTCAATGAATGATCTTATTTTTAAAATATAATCCCATATTTGGCAATGAAAGCATGATTAAATTTTCTACCAATATGTATGTGACATTTCATAATTCGAAATTCAAGAAGTTGTGTACTAAGAAATATAATTTATTCTAATGAATTCTATTTGGTGGCCTATTATGTTCAAGGCACTAACCAATTTCTGGAGCCAATCCAAAGGTTTGGAGTGGGGTTTTGTTCTGTCCAGATGTATAGTATATTTTGACATAATTTCTACCTGCTTTATAAAGTTCAACAGCCAAGTACTAACAGATAAAGAAAACTCACAATGATTTGAAATACAAATGTAGGTCTGCTGTGTGTGATTTTAGAGGTCTGCCAAATTCCCATTACTTTTATGTTTTCTGCTAAACAATAGGTGTTATTTGTTTATTTGTTTATCTATCTATTTATTTATGTCTGGCAGTGCAATTTTCTTTCAATTGCCAGCATCCTGATAATTGAAAAATTATAATAGCACTTTCTAATGGTAAAGTAAATTTCCAAAGTACAGCAGATGAAAGTTATTTATGCAGAATATCATTTTTTTTACTTTTAAAATCAAATGTGTGCTGAGCTTTAGTGGTTCTCTTTTAACTTATGTGGTTTTTAATTTATGTGGTATGATAAATAGCATCAATGAGACCAGGCCCAAGATCTAAAGCCCCATTTTAACTACTTAATTTCTTGGTCAGGAGATAAACCAGTAAATCCAGAAGGCAGTTTGGAATCATCAATGAAAAAATATACTTGGCAATCTAGTGAGATTACAAAATTCTTATGACTTAAAATGAATCCCTTCCCCTATTCCCCTCCCCCCACACAAATGAGTCAATAGTGTTTTCACTTCCGGTTTATAGATTGTATGTGTGTGTTTTGTGTTTGTGTATGCTTACACAGTAGGTGAAAATGAGGTAGAAGTTAAATACATCTGATTAAAGAAGAAAGAAAACATTATTCCACATGTGGAACATTCCCTGAATAGTTTGTTTTCTGTTAAATCAACAGTTCTACTTGCAAACTCTCTAGGGTTTTCAAAGTCGCTGAAAAGAGCCCAAATTAGATTACTTGAATCAACAGTCTTGCGGTGAGGCTACCCTTATATTCATCTCCCTGCTTTTTATTGGATAGGAATTGCTCCAAGTTTTCCAGCTGCATAATCTGTGTAATTTGCATACAAACCAAATCTGTTAGATGTGTAGTGAGAGGGCCCGTAGCCATGATTTTTTCTTGCTTGTGTCCAAAAATAGTGTTGACATCTTACTTCCATTATACCCCTTGCAGCTAGTATTGTGTATATTGGCATTTACAAAGAACATTTGATGAATGGAGGTATAAAAGGATGAATGGAGGTATAAAAGAATGAATGGGAAAAAAAAATACATGGGGTATGAAGAATTTCGATTATATTAAATGATCTATAGAGATGAAAAGGCCAATGAGAAAAAAATGGCAGGAAAACATACACAGAATGAACAGCCTCACTTATTGGCAAGGCTATTGTAACATTGGCAAGAAAGAAGCAGTATGCTAACAATCAAAGATGGTTGTCTAGCCGTAGCCCTGCCCTTAAGTAATGAATCCTACAGCTACCCAGCCTTGGTCTCTTCATCAGTCCTGAGATGTTATGAATTGCAACCAGGAGCATAGTGACCACAAGCACCAATAAATTGGCAATTACTTTCTAAAACTGTGTGGGACTCGTAATCCACTCCTCTTTGTACTGAACAGTCAACAGCACTGTGGATGGTTGGCAATGCTTATTATCACAGGCTTGTGGGAATGATGGCATCCCTGAGCTAGAAGTCTTCTTAGGGTTTTCCATGTTTTCTCTGGATTCTTTAGCTATTGTTCCTTTGGCCTGAAAATGTTTCCCTTGCTTCTTTAACCTCTTGCTCACTCTCTGCTTATTGGTTTCACTTTAACCTTTTTTTTTCAAGACAGAGGTTCCAAAGTCATCACTGCTTAAATAACTGTGTTTCGTGGTCTTTGTTTTTTCTGTATTTTCGGTTATCATAGGTGAGATCTTGCTATTTTAAGTCTCAGGTATAAACAACCTTCTGTGACACAATTATAATTTTAGTACTTTAAAATGATTTATTTATGGCCTATGATTAAATGCAAATTTATATGAGATCATATAGTGCTCAGTCATATAAAGCTAATTAGTTATTTGATAACATTAAGCTATGAGTAATTCCAATATAATATGGAATTTTCATATAGGATTAAACAGTTACATTCAATTACATTTTCCCACCCTAAACTGCCATCTATTTATTTCAAGGCACTAGTAATCCAGGTTTCATAAAATGAAAATGTTATTAACTTTAAATAATTCAGTTCAAATTTTTGAATTTGCACATGTAGATGCTTCAAAAGCTGCTATTATAAACAGTTTAGTAAATCTTGTTACAAACATTCTTTTCTGAATAACTGACATAATAATGTTCTGGGTCTAATGCATTTTAATTTATCAGTTTAATCAACTGTGGTATGCATGTTGCCAATTTTTGGCCTTTAAACAAGAATATATGGCAATCGATCAGAAAGAATATGTTTTTGGTGTGACTTTGAAACTCCAGCGCGCCGGCTGCAGTTGTGTTGCTGCGATGGATGACTTTCACAACAGGAAATCAGGCCAATTTAAAGTCCAGGCACCAAGCGATTTGAGAACCACCAGCTTTATGCAGTAATATAATTATTCCCTCCGAGGCTCTTAATTGTATTCATCACACCATGATTTCTGCACAAATTAAGCATGCGTTTACTGCTATATATAACTTGCTTTGCAGTTAACATTCTGGAAACAAATTTCAAGGAGATGGGATTTTGGACTTACTGATCCTCTGAAATCACAAGTTCCAAATGTTCTGTATACTTTAAGGTCACATTTTCTACCTTGTAGCCTCTCGCTATATAAGATACCAAACTGTTTAAGAGAAAACAAATTTGCAGAATTGGATTTTTACATGTATTTTTTTCATTACCCTGGAAATTTGCAGGAGTCCAAATGTCTTGTATGGATACTATTTTTCTGGAAGAAATTCTTAAATTAAACTAAGTTACATGTAAAATAATTCAGAATCAAACAATGTTTGCATATATGCTCAGTGTGAAATGTTAATTACTCATGAAATAGATTGTGTATATTTAGGACAAAAATGAAATAATAAAAAATGACCCAATGGATATACATAATCTTTTTTATGTTAAAACTAAATAGCATATTTTACCTGATAGACTTAGAAATAGAATCTATATTCCTGTGTTTGTTTAAAACAGTTTTTGAACCATAAATATAAAAAATTCTTTTCTATTACTTCATTTTAAAAAATCTTAGCTATAGAAATTGATTTTCTAGAGTATTTGCTGCTCCTGGTTTTTCTTACACTGCCCAGATTACCCTGCCTTATTTTTATCCATATTAGAAATACTGGTTTCTAATATTTGATATAGTTTACTTATTTTCTCTATTTTTTTTCCAGAGTGGAGCTCTACAAGGGCAGAGGTTTCTCTGTCTCTGTCTCTCTCTCATCTATATATCTAATCTGTCTTTACAACTCTACTACTAGTGCTCCAAACAGTGTCTGCTACATAGTTGGCATTCAGTAAGTATCGCTTAAATGAAATGCTGAGTAACCTTTTCCTGTGTTATTTCTGTCTCATTAGATGGATGTTGTCAACTCCTTGAGGGCAGGAGCTGTAGGAAAGCAGCACAGTGATTTCCATTCTCTCAGTCATTCATTCAAAAACCTCTGTTAAAGCAGCAACCATGGGCCAGACAGCAAACTGAGAGATAGTATGGCCTTGCATTCACAAAAAGCCCTGTTTTAGTTGGATAACATAAAATTATTTAAAATCTTTAATATTCAGTATTTTCATTTGTGCAAGGAGATTAATCACAGCTGCTTATGAAATTGTTAGAAACTGGATCTCTTGCACACTATTGGTGGGGATGCAAAATGGTGCAGTCATTGTGGAAAACACTATGGAGTTTCTCAAAAAACTAAAAATAGAACTGCTATATGACTCACCTCCTGATACACATATACCCAAAAGACTTGAAGTTTCTGAAGAAATGTAAACACTCCCATGTTCATCACAGCATTATTCATAGCAGCTATGATATGGAAATAATTTAAATGTCAATCAACATATCAATAACGAAAACATGGTACATAAATACAAGAGAATCCTGTTCAGCCTTAAAAATAAATGAAATTCTGCAATAAACAATAACATGGATGGAGCAAGAGGACGTTACACTAAGTGAGATAAGCCAGAAACAGAAAGACAAAGACTACATGATTACACTAACATGTGATACCCCAGTAATCAAATTCATGAAATCAAAGACTAGAAAGGTGGTTACTGGTGGTGACGGGGAGAAATGGGAAGTTACTAGTCAGCAGGCATAAAGTTTCGGTAAAGTACCATGGAAGAACTCTAGGGACCTGTGGTACAACATTGTGTCTGCAGTCAACAATTACGTATTATACACTTGCAATTTTTAACAGCACAGATCTCAGGTTAAGTGTTTTACCACGATAAAGAAAGATAATTCCTGTGCTGGCTTTACATTTCTTTTATTTTAATGTTGTATTTTATTGTTTATGTGAGTTGTCTCAGTTCTTCCCCTTTGGCTTCTCTACTTAGCCCCTCACTCCCTCAGGCAATCCACACCTGTTGTCCATGTCCAAGGTCAGGTATATGTGTTCTTTTAATTAATAAATCATTTTAGAAATAAAAAATGTTAGTATGTGATACAATACTGAATGCATAATGCTGTAAACACAGGTCTGACAGTAAGCATTTAGTAGGTGGCAACTGTTACTTCACAAAGATCTTTATCATCTATATTTCTGACCTAATATCTTTTTTAAATTTTAATATATTTATGGATTTTAGAGAGAAATGAGGGGAGAGAGGGAGAGAGGGAAAGAAACATCAATGTGAGAAACATAATTGGCTGCCTTCCATACATGCCCCAACCAGGGATGGAACCTGCAACCTAGGTGTGTACATGCTTGGGAATCAAAGCTGTGAGCGTTTGGTGTTTGGGATGACACTCCAACCAACTGAATCATGCCAGCCACGGCTCAACCTAATGTCTTGAACATACTAGTTAGGTAATAGATGTTTCTGAAAGGTTGATTGATTTTTTTCCAGCTCCCTCAACCAGTCAATTATCCTTAGAAAATTGGACTCCGGAAAAGGAAGGAGATGTCCTCATTTTAATTACAGCTCTGAGGGCAGCCTTGAAAATCGTTTGTCAGAGGTGGTCCTGAGACATAGAGACCTGAGAGGACTCAAAGGGAAGTTAGGACCAACATACTGGGTTGAGGTTTCTTGTAAGGACAACTGGCTACAATCTTGTGAAAGATGTTTTAAGGATTTTGCAAGATAAAAAACATCTCTGTGTATTTTCTAGAAGTTTAAGAATTAAAGAAAATTTAGTGACTAGATAAACAATTGTAAGCTTTCTCATTAATGCAGGTGAAAAATAATGGAAAATTGAATGAGGGTAGTTGTAAAATGAATGTGAAAAATTAGGTAACAGAGAGACTCAAAAGGACTGGATAATTGGGTGGTAGGGCTTGCTCCCGGGTACAAGTGAAGAGGAAGTAATCAAATATAAAATTCAGATATCTAAGGTAATAATTATGGCATTTATTAAGAAAGATTATATAGAATGAGGAATAAGTATATTTTAAATACATTTCAAACACATTTTTAGTCAGAAAAATTATACTATATAATTATTGGGTGATATATTAATTCTCCTTCCTATTTTCTCACCTAAGCTCATTTATTTTTTATTTTTTAAATTACATTTTACTTATTATGCTATTACAGTTGTCCCAATTTTCCCCCCTTTGCCCCCTTCTACCCAGCACCCCCCACTCCCTCAGGCAGTCTCCATACTTTGTCCATGCCCATGGGTCATTCACTCATAAGAAGAGGAGCAATAGCCTCTGCCAGCAGTTCTGTCTTGGGGAAATCTGTTCCCTAGCTCTTGCCCTGATGCCAGACACTTTGAGTCCTTCCTGTATGCCACTCGTGCCTTTAAAGCTGCTGCCCTAGTGTTGGAGCTCAGCAGAAGTGACTCTGAGTTAATTTGTGTATGGGCCCTTTAAGTGGAACTGCCTGGGAATCCAGCAGTTTCTTCCACTGACTCAATCTCCACTTTTTTTTGTAGCCAGAAGCCATGAGGACTTATCTCCTAGCACTGGGACCCTGGACTGGGGGGCCTGATGTGGGGATGGGTCCCCTCAATCCTGAGATATCCCTCCACACTTTTACCCACCTCGCTTGGGTGGGGTCCGGCCGTCCCATGTCTCTGCATCTTTGTCCCTCTTGCCAGTCTGGATGGATGTGGTTTTTCTTTAATTACGTGGTTGCAGGACCTCCATTCAACTCAACATCTGCCAGTTCTGAGTGATGGTGGTTCTGTAGTTTAGTTGTAATTCTGATGTGCTCATGCAAGGAGGTGAGGCTTTACCTCGGCTGCCATCTTGGAGACCTTACTCTTATATCATTCTTAATTAATTTTAATTTGGGGAAATTTCACACTATGCCAGTAGTATCCAAGCTTCCATAGCTAGTAGGTTATGGCACTAAGATTTTCCCTAGTTTAATATAAGTTTCCTTCTTCATGTAAATTTGGTCTGCTCAGTGGTCTACAGATTCAAAACTTAAGGCTAAATATTAGCTGTTTTCTCTGTTATAATCCTTATAAAATGGATGTGTAAATTTACTTAATATTTATAATAATGTATAGAAAATACTTCTACTGAAGTGGAAGGAGCAGGAAGTCCTAATTGTAAAAGTAATATCAAACAAAAAATGGCAAAAACTAAACCTTTCCATCTATTATATGCCATTTTTACATTAATATTTGAAAGTTGATCTGTGGAATAATTGATTCCCTGTATATGCACTTGACTGCAGTACTTGCTACCATATTATTGAGATGAATATTAGATTGGCATTTTGCAAAATCTTTCATTTGCAGATTGGAAGCTTTTAAATTCTGTGTTCCCATCTGTCAACTTCAAGTCCATTCAGTCTATATTCTTTTCAAGTGGTGTTAATACAACTTAATTACATAGTGATATATACTATACAAATGTTAATTATGTATTTGACCTTGTTAAAGACATGGCAATGTTACAATTTTGATTTGCTTTTAAAGACTATAGATAAAACAAATTATGTAAAAGGATATAGATGCAATTAGATCCAAACGCATTTAAATACATAAGCATAAAATGTCCCTAACATGTTATTAATTTATCCAATCTATTTTTAGGAGAAAGCAATAACATTCATGATACATAGTTAAGTTTTTTAATTTCATGTACTATTATCCTTATGTGCTAATTAAGAAATTTTAATATAATAACATGACATTGCTTCAAGCTACATCAAAATAATTTTATGTGTTTTAGTAAGTAAAATTTAATTTCATATGCATTTCTTTTTTTTGAAAAATTATAGTAACCACAATACTTTGAAATAGATTATTATCAGATTGTTGTCTTTTAATATTAAAATATAACAACCAATAAATTCTGTGTATTTCTAGGCTTATGCTATTTATATATCTTGTCATGTAATAATTGACATAATGATAAAGTAGGAAGAATCAGAGTGAGAAAGAGAGGAAGAGAAAAAGAAAGACAACAAGAAACTGCTAGTAGCAATTTTCCCAGTAAAAAATTAACTGGAATAGATTTGTTAGCAGCTAAAATGGCTTCAGAATGTTACTGGACCTTGGTTCAGCAACTTTGGTTCTTGAATTTGGCAAAGAAAGAATTCAGAGCCAAGGAACTCAAATTTTAAGAGAAAATTTATTTAGAAGGTCACTGAGGTAGGAAAGGTGAGCTAGCTGGGCTGTGTGTTCTGTGTGTTCTCAGAAAACGGATTATAGAGGCAAAAGAAGGAAGGGCCCTTGGAGCCTAGGAAAAAGAAAGGAAGAGAATGCACCTGGGGGAAGGGGCAGGGGAAACAGGTAGGCTCCAGAGAGAGAGAGAGGGACAGAGAGAGAGAGAGAGAGAAAGAGAGAGAGAGAGAGAGAGAGAGAGAGAGAGAATGCTGGGAAAGAAGGGGTGGGGAAAGTTGTGGGTGTGCTCAAAAGAGAAAGATCAAGTGCTTGGATCTCTGACCTTAGGGTTTTTATCTACTCTCTAAAAGCAGGACATTAGAAGAGGTCACAGGAGAGGCTATCAATGAAGTATTCATCAGCCTTCCAGGTGTGTTCTTTCAGGGTTGTGGTCCCTCCTGATTGGTCAGTGCCAGAGCAGGGGGTCATAATCATTGCAGCTGGTCCTGATGTCAGCCACGGTGTCACCTTGCCTGGCCTTGTTGCTTCTCTGGGCCTGGAGCTGAAACACAACTGAGAGTTAGATGTCATCTCTAGTTTGACCAAAACTCTGCCTCTGTGGTCAACAGACCCAAGACTTTGTTCCTAAGATTATTTAATGTGGGTCATCTTCATTGCCTTGAAGGCTTAAGGCTTAAGGGAATGGTCGGGAAAGGGCTTGTGTCAAATGAGGGAGTCAAATGAGGCTCTTCTCTGGCCTCCTCGTCCCTACTCTAAAGGGGTCTACCACATGACTAGTGACATGATAGGCAAGGAAAGGCTACCCTGGGGGCAAGGTCTTTGTTTTCCCCATTCTGCCTGTTGCTAGACACCCAAGGCTTTCTGCCCTGGTGACCTTCCCTTACCCAGCCTATTGTCCTTGCTCAACTCATGCCCATCTAACTGCCTGCTACAGACTCACTGGTATTGTATATACCATCTCCTTCCAATAAAATAACATTTTCAGAAGATTAAACCTTCATAGATATGATAAAATCCAGGACAAATAAATTTACTAAGCTCCAGCTTTGAACGACAAAGATGAAGAGCAAACAAAAAGACTCGAAATCATTTGTCTGCAACAGGAGAAATAGAATTAATACAAAACAAAAAAAATTATGGAAATAACAAGAGAGAAGAAATTACCGGCAGAGTATAACTGCCTACAGGAAGTATTTATTGTCATGAATATTCATGTAACTTGTGTTCCATATGCAAGAAACCTTGGCAAGAGCTCCTTGAAACTTGTGGCATTGCAACTAATAAGGTAGGTCCTGAGAAAAAAATCCTTCAAAACTAAATTTGCATTGAGGAAACAGAAGGGTTGGGGAAGAAAGAAGGATATATTTTTGCTATGTGACCCATACAAGTGTGTAGTGTCCTCCAATAATGGGCTGGTGATGGGACAATTTACTATACCTCCCATATTCTGGGTTCGCTGGGGAAGGAGATCAGGCTGATAGTGGCGGGGGGGGGGGGGGGGGGCCCTAAGTGAGTTCCTGTCAGCTGTGTTGCTCTTAACACTCAGGACCAAAAGTGAGCCTAGAAAGGTATTTGTAGTAAATTCTAAAACAATTTCAAACAGCTCCTTCTTGAAGATGACTTACTTTGAATCCTGCTGTATATTTCAGTGGGCAGGTAGGGAAAGTGTAAAAAAAGAAACCCAGAAAATATGATTCTGAAAAATAATTGTATAAATAAGCAACATTTGAGTCTAAATTTTCATTATATTATGTCAACCTGAGAATTAGGAGACTATCTCTTATTTTTCTTTAATTTGTAAAAGAAAAAAAAAAGGTACACCAGTTACTTTTAGTTTTACATGATTTCTATATTTTTGTGATTGGAAGAGATGCTTCTGTACTTTAAAAGCGATTGCTACTTTACTTCTCAGTTACATTAGTTTGTAAAATTACTCGGTAATCTTTGTTTGTTTATGAAAAGGACAAAAGTTAAACTCTGTGGGTTTGAGAATATGCTGTAAAAGTGCATAAACTATGATTTTTTTCATCTCTTCATTATATACCTTTGGAAATAACATCAATATATCTTAGAACTTTTATAATCTATACAGACAGGTTTTAATTCATTATGGAAGAAAGCCATGAATCATGAACTTAAAGATGATTCATTCAAGAAAGAGAAAGTTTTCATATTAGGAGCCAGCACTGTATTAGGAGCTGAGAATAGAATCATAAATAATATGCCAGCCCTGCCTCTGGGAATCTCAAATCAGCTTAACAGCTGAACACAACACAACATATTTCTGGCTTCACTTAGTTGGATGATACATACCTCCTACGAACTTTTGAAAACTTTTCTTCATGGCAGAGGGAGAGATTCTGTGTATATACAGAGAGAAGAGTTAAAAAAAAAACAGTAAAATTTTAAATGAAAAAGTAACCCCATAATGCATTGCAAGTGCCCTTTGATGTGAGATACAAAGATCACGCTAGAGGCATTAGAGTGGAGATGTGCAAGTGGAAGCACCAAAATACTAGTAATTAAAAAAAGGTATCTATGATACAACATTCTATACGGCACTCACCCTGAATTTTGGAATCTTAGGAGATTAAAATACTAAGAATAATATATATTTTTAAATACAAGTTTATGCCTAAAATTCTTTACTTTTTATAAGTGCTTGAATCTCAACATTGGCAAGGATGCCAAGGTGTTGGAAGTTACTTAGCGCTAGCAAGGGACAATTGAACCTGGAAGTATTGTCTTAATAATGCTGTGCCCTGCTCATTATGGACCAAGAACCATAATGTTAGCACTCCAATCCTGTTTCCCTATTTGATACTCAAATTATTGACTGGGTTATGAACTGGAGAATATTTTGCACATTAAGTAGGGTTTCTCTGACTCTTCTGTAATACAATTACTTGTTATCATGTGGCATAGTCTCTTTCCTATGTCAGCCAGGCAACTGCTTGGTTGGCTGCCTGCTGAGCAGCCCAGCAACAAAGAATAGACAAGAGTCACCCAAGGTAACTATGCTATTCACTCAGTTTATATTGAATGCAGGTTCACTCCAAGTAGAACATCAACATACATTAATATCCTACTCACACTCTAACAGTCTAAGAGAAATATAACACACACACACACACACACACACACAGAGCATGCAATCAATGGGGGATAATGAACCTGAGTCCCAGAGTCTTAGTCTGCAGGTCTGGGAGACAGCACGGTGGGAATCGTCAGCGTCTCATAAGGAAGGATCACCAGAGCCAGGTGGGCAGCAGGGAGGGCAAAGTCCTCAGCCTAGTGGGGCAGAGCCTCCTGTGGCCTGTGCCAAAGGAGATCATGTGGTGTGGAGCAGCCACACTGATCCGTGTGTGTGGAGCTCTGCTGTGTGGAGCTCAGCTGTCTCAGCAGCAGTCTGGAGCCTGCCTCGGTTACACCTTGAAAGTGGTGTGCTCCACTCTTCTGGGTCTTTTCAATAAGTGTCTTGGCACCCCCACTGGCAAGTATGGAATTTCCCCAGGAGCCTATTTATGGGTGGTCCTGCTCTGCAGACACAGCTACTCTGACCACATGTGCAGATATCTTAGGTGTGTCTCCTTGCCAAATGTGTCTGCTCTGACTTAGGTAGTTTCCCTCTTGAACCAAAGCGTCATGGCTGACTGACAGCCATCTTGGTTGACATCAGTGACTCCACTTTGTTTTATATACTTTGTGCTGTCTCGACTGGACCAATGTCATTTTACTGGTCCTGCTCTCCACACTTGGCCTCAAACAGCTGACACAAACAGGCTATAAACGTGGCTAGTATTAAAATAGTAAAAAGAGCAAGATAAGAAAGAGAAATGAACAATGAAATGAAAACAAAGGGATAGATGAGAAAATGTAAAAAAACAAAAAACAAAAAACAAAAGATGGGATATTGAGTCAAAATACCCATGGTGGTTTGTGTTTGAATAAGCTTTGGTAAGATCATGATTTAGGGTATGATCATGGAATGTGGGTTTTAAAAAGCAAAGCTATTTATGCCATGCAGATGTGGGCACCATTGGTTTACTACAACCTAAACTTGTAACAAGTCAAAATAAACAATAAATTTTTTTTATATACACATATATGTATGCTTTCCATATATACTTCCCATATATACTTATTATACATATATTCAACATAAAGGTATTTCCGGTTGTATTACTAATGTCTTGTTTCCCAGATAGGTGTAAACTAATGGCAAGAGCATGAATCTTGGATTCAGAAAATTTGTGTTCTGGAGCTAAATCTGTCTTGTAATCAGATATATGATACGAATGAGATTACTTGACATCTCTTGGTCTTTTTCTTCTACAGTCTATTGAAGATTAAATGATAACCTTATTTAACCTCATACATGTTCCCTGAAATTTCTTTGTAAACTGGACATCAGTCTGCGGCTCCCACAGTTACTTATACCTGTGGCCAGTGAGCTCTAAAGCACTTTACAACTGCTTGGAATGGTGATTATGTGCTTTAGAAAATGTTGATGTGCATCAGCCTAAATGTGCCCTGTTCGTGTACTGACTTAGTGTACTTTTTAATTTTTGTGCATCATTGGTAAAGAATATCAGGCAGTATACATTTTCTTCTCTTGAGTTTTCTTCTCAACAGTTTTCCATATGCCAGAAATACATGTGGGAAAGAAAAATCAGCCCCTTGTGGTCTCCAGTGCTTTGTCTTATGAAATTATTTATTTTAAGATAATTTACAAAACAAAACAAACCTAACAGTGAAGACGCAAATTTATTGAGTTATTTTTCATCATGAATTAGATCTCAGTGTTTTATTACATTGGAAAGAGAAAAAAAATCCAAGAGAAAAGTTGCTGAAAAAAAGTCAAATTTCTCCAAAAGCATACCATGAAGAAAACCTTGACAGAAATTTATGGATATCTAAAAATATCTTCGACATTATCAAAGGGAATCTTTGTTGTTTTGCTACTTCAGTTTAAAAGAAATAATATTTTAGAAAGATTTACTATTTTACTATTTTACTATTTACTATTTGTAGAGATTTGGGAAATTTTTAATGAGCATCAAAGTTTAAGGAAAGGGACATTTCCTGGGAGAGTGAATTAATCTAAACTTTTTTCTGGAGTAATTAAGAGATATGTATCAAGGGTTCCAAAGGAATTCAATACATTTACCCTACGTTTGTTAAGGAAATGCTTTAGGATTATGCAAGGAAATAAAACACCTTATATGTACTGAGGTTATCTTTATTATGGGGAAATTTGGCTATAACACATATGTTCATTACAATCTTGTTTTCAAAACATATTCAAGGAGCAAGAAAAATGTTTCCAAATTTGTATGATTAATAGAGGCAAAATATAAACTATTTTTAATGTAAAAAATCTTTCTATATATAGTACACAAGATTGGGGAAATACACATCAGTGTAGTTGGTGTATAACTACATGGTTCTGTTTATATGGTAGTATTGAGTATCATGGATAATTTAAATTTCTCTTTATTTTCTTTTTACATTTTTAAGATTTCCTTTATTTTACAAATCCAATATTTTTAATTTAGAGCTTATTAAATGCCTAACCATGTGTAGGGATCTTCAGCTGTAATGGTGAAAGTGAGCTAAATATAATTGCTAAGAAAACATACCATTATTAAATATTATATTAACAATTCTGTTTAGATGTAACTAAAAACTGGTTTGTATTTCAGAGGTGTATGTATATGTTGCTATTATGTTTCTGCAATATTTGATCTAAATTCAATTAATTGTGAAATAGTCCAGTGCATTTTTAAGGAATGATTGACAACAGTATGGGGAATGACCTCTCATTTACAGAAGTTTCATTGTGAAATCAATGAGAACAATTCTCAAAATGTGTAGAGATTTGGTATCATAGAAAGCAGCACAGGGGAAATAAATGTTTGTTTTTCTGTTCTTGTTTTCTTTTTTCTTTTTTGCCTGTTTTGTTGTAAGTTGTAAAAAACCTACATTAAAGCTTTAGGAGAAGCTGAAAGCAATTTAAAAACTGCTTTTTCATTATTTTGATAAGTTAAATTTAATATTTTTATTGTAATAAAGGATGTATCCATTCAAACAACCCTTATTTTATAAAAGAGAATTTAGTTGTGCATAATAATTTGAACCCAACAAAGCATACCTGTAAGGGCCATTATGCATTTCCTCTACTTGCCTCATTAGACTCAGCATTCAAAAGAGATCAATGACTTGGCTGAATTGACAAAATATGCATTTCCCTTTTTGCTGATATGCTGTCTCAGACAGATAGAAAATATTGCTTTGTTTTATTCCTCCAAAGCATTTCGGCTTTCATTTCTGTAAGTGTTATCACATTCAATGACTTCAACACACTCTCCATTTCACTAGCAATCTGTTAGTGATCTGTTTCTTTCATCTCTGCACAGATTTGTCCTAATGAAATCATTATGGCTGAACTGTTGTTTTTCATCCACCTTTATTCCATCCCTATACGATAATAATGATCTCATTTTACCTTTAGAAACACTGACACACAGCCATAGTTTTGAATTATTTTTTTATGTTCCTAAAGTAATTGATTCTCTAAATATTTTGTTTTGTGTACTTATTGATAGTGAATAATACAAGACAGTGATACAGCATGTATTTGGGAAGGTGGCAGATGAAGTTGCTAGTAGATGCCTCTGGATTCAGCATGAACTGAGTTCAAGTCTCTCTGCTACTTAGAAAGATATGATCTTAAATGAGTATCTGATTTTATTAAACTTCAGCTAATTTATAGGTTTGCTATGTATATTAATTGAGAAATGTATATAGAATAATTAGCTTAGTCCCCAGTTAATAGATGCCAAGCTAACTGCTTTGCAGGAATAGAGCCCACACTTAGGAATGAAGGCCATTATTACAGATGCATGCATTTAAGTCATACTCTGATGTCTCATATTGGTACATGTATGTACTTTGGCATGTCTTTATGTGTCAATATCAAGTAACATTTTTTTGCCCTGGCCCAGTAGGTCAGTTGGTTAAAGTGTTGTCCAAATACACCAAAGTTGTGGGTTCAATCCCTGGTCAGGACACTACAAGATTTAACCAATGAATACATAAATACGTGGAACAACAAATCTTTCTCTCTCTCTCTCTCTCTTTCTCTCTCCCCTCTCCCCACCTTTTTCTCGGAAAAATCAATCAATAAATTTTAAAAAATTGTTTCAAGTTACTCTTTTTCATATTTTCTGACAGGGTACTTACTAACTATAAAAGACTAAAGGATTTTCTAATGGGTTGCCATTGATTTTTTGTGATCTTAAAAACTGATAATCACCTTTATTTTATTCTATTTTAGTTCCTTTTGCTGTTTTTTTCCTAATTTTTCAAAATTAAATTTATTGAGGTGACAGTGGTTAATACAATCATATAGGTTTCAAGTGTACAATTCTATAATACATCATCTGTGTTTGTCACCCAAAGTCAAAACTCCTTCTGTCACCATATATTTGACCCTCTTCCCCCTTTACCACCTCCCCCACCTTCCTTCCCCTCTGGTAACCACCATACTGCTATATGTGTCTATGAGTTTTTATTTATTTGTCTTGTTTGTTCATTTGTTGCTTACAGTTTTATATCTCACGTATGAGGGAGATTATGTGGTTCTTGACATCTTCCACCTGACTTATTTTGCTTAGCATGATATTCTCAAGTTCCATCTGTATTGTTCCAAATGGCAGTTTTTCATCTTTTCTTATGGCTGAGTAGTGTTTCATTGTATGTATGTACCACAGTTTTTTACCGTTATCTATCAAAGGATACTTTGGTTGTTTTCATATCTTGGCCACCCAAAAATCTTATTAGAAGCAAGAAACAAATACAGTAAAGTTTCAGGATGCAAAATCAATGTACAAATATCTATTGCATTTCTGTATGCTAACAATGGCATTTTGGAAAAAAAATGATAATCACCTTTAAATAAAAAATGCTTTAAATAAGTTTTAATGCTATTTGAATATTAGTTTAATGGTCTGGTTTAAGAATAGAGGCATCAAAATTCTTAAGAACTTTTTATGTAAATCTGATTTTTTTCTCTATAACCCTCCCAAATTATCTTTATGCCATTTGTAATCTCTCCTTCCAAATCATCCCCACCTTTTTCCACTCTTATTCCACAGGCATTCCATGATAGGATTTCTGTTAAAATAGATTAGTTTATATTTTCAAGCAATTTATATAACTAGAATCATGTAGTATGTACTATTTATTTGTCTGACTTATTTTGCATAATTATTTTGAGATACAACTATGTATGATAATATATCAATAGTTTATTTTATGGCTAAATTATATTCCTCTCTGAGAGAAAACACAATTTGTTACTCACTTACCTGTGGAAGATATTTTTGTCCATTGCAAATAAAGCTGCTATGAGCATTTGAATGCCAGTCTTTATATAAATACATGCCTTTATTTCTCTTAAAGAAAAGTGGAGTGAAATGTCTGGGAGGAAATGGCTGGATTATATGGTAACTCTTAAGAAACTATCAAATTGTTTCCACAGTGGCTGTACCATTCTACACTCCCACCAGCAGGGTATGAAAGTAGTTTATATAAAACTGGTAATTCTTTCTTGAATGTCTGGTAGAATTTACCAGTGAGGAAGTTTACAGATGATAGAGTTTTGTGCATATGTGTATGTGTGTGAAAGGGTTTTAAATTCATATCAAAATCTTCAATAGTTAAAGTATTCTTCTTCTTGAATAACATATTTGTTCTTCAGTGAGCTTTGGTAGTATGTCTTTCCAGGGTTTTTCTTTTAATATAAGTCCATAAAGTTGTTGATAATATTTGTTTTTTATCCTTTTAATAGTTGAGTTACCTATCTCATTTCTTATATTAGGAATTTGTAGCCTTTCTCTTTTTTTGAAGGTCAAACTGATTAGGTGTTTGTTAATTTAATTAATAACCAGCTTCTATTTTATTGATTTTTTCCCTGAATTTCTGTTATATATTTCACTGTTTTTTATTCTGATCTTTATTTTATCTTTTGTCAGCACATTTTAGGTTTATTTTTCTTATTTCTTAAAGTGGAACTGAGATATTTTCTTTTCTAATATAAGCACTTAATGTTATAAAATTTCCCTCAAGTACTACTTTAGTGGTATCATCCCACAAATATTGATAATATTTTGAAATTTTATTTAGTTTAGAATGCTTTCTAATCTGTTCTTTGTTTTATTTGTAAATTGTCTTACTTTACCAGTGTGTTATATATGTATTTGTTTGTTTGTTTTTAGTCTCGATTTATTTAGGAATTTTCCTTTTCTGGTATTTTTCTCCATGGACCTCCTGATTCCTCTACTCTGTTCTCATTTACATTATTTCCAATGAGATCCATGTTATTATTCTTATCTTTTTTTATCCCTCTACATATAACATGCATTTTTGTTCTCAGGTTGCTTTTAATGTTTTCATTTTCCACTGGTGAGCAATTTTTTTTTATGTATCTTGTGCTTGGGGTTTGTTGAGTTTCTCTAATCTGTGTGTCTATTTTTTTCTGTAAAAAGGAAAATTTTACATGTTACTTTTTCAAAAATTTTCTGTTCCCTTTTTCCCATCCTTTTGGCATTGACAATAGTATGTTCAGTAGCATGCCTTAAAGGTGTTCCATATCTCACTGATCCTCTATATTTTTAATTTTATTTTTTTCTGCAGTATAGTTTGGATAATTTCTATCATTATGTACTTAAATTCACTAGTCGTACGGTGCTATGTCTAATCTGCCATCAATCTTATGTTGTACTTCTCAATCTAAACGTTCCAGTTTTCTTCTCTAGAAGTTTGTCTTTCTAAATCTTCCATCTTACTTTTTTGACATATGAAGATCATAATGACTGCTTTAATGCCCTTATCTGTTAAGTCTTTTATCTTGTGTCAGTTCCGAATTGATTATAACTGATTGAATGTCTCTTCATTATGGTTATTCTCCTACTTCTTTGCATTCCTGGTAAATTTGATTGTAAACTATGCATTGTAAATTTCACCTTTCTTAGGGATGGCTAATTTTGTTTCTATCAATATTTTTAGCATTATTCTAGGTTGTAGCTAAGTTACTTGGAAACAGATATGATGATTTGGCTCTGGCTTTTACGGTTTGTTAGATAGGAAAAGAGCAGTTCCATCTAATGATAGCTGCTTCTCACTACTGAGACACGTTATGTGGAGTACAGTCAATGCTTTGTGAGTCAAGTTTCCCAGCTATTTGGTGGGAGAAAATATTATCCCTAGCCTTGTGTGACTGTTTTGAACTGTTTCCTCTAATCTTTTCAGATGATTGTTTCCTGGGCCTTCGGCAGTGTAGTTACACACATACACTGGATGGCACTCAGTTGAATACTCAGGGGAAACGCTCAGCAGCCACATGTTCTCTTTGCAAGGTTCTCTACTCCTTGATTTTCTGTCCCACAAATCTAGCCACCTTGTTCTCAGATCTCAGTTCGGTTTCCTCAATTCAGACCGTCTACTGGCTCCCCCTGGATTTCCCTTCCTGCTCCTCAGTGTGGAAATTCTTTCAAGGCAGATGCTGGGGCAGTGATAAGAATCACTTTGTCTCCTGTCTCTCAGGAATCGTTGTCCATGAGCTAATCAAAGCCATCTTTTTACATATTTTGTCCCTAATTCAGTTGTTTCAGGTAGGAAGTGAAAGCCCATTTTTGTTACTCCATTTCTAAACCTGTTTTTGAATCTGTTGTGTGTTTGCTTGTTTGTTGTATTTGAAACCAGGGCAAGTGAGGTTTTATTATATTTACTTGAGGATGACTGCTGTAGTTATAAATATTAGCATCTTCTAGAAACATTGTGGACATGAGATTGGTTTTTGTGTTTTGAAGTGTGGGAATTACTTGTATTTTAAACTTCTGATGGTCAATTTTTATAAATTAGTGAATGAATGTCAAGTCAGCTGTTATTAGGAAACATTAAACTACCCACATAAAACACATAGACTTAGAACTTTTAAAATTTATTTTTCTCAAATGAATCAAAAAATCTGAACTTGAAATCTTAACATTAGATTAAGATGTCTAATCTATATTAGACAGCTAGAAAAATAGAAAATTCAATAATTTTTTTTATTTTTCTAATGATCTAGATGTATTTAATGATATAAAAATGTGCATGCAATTTACCACATATTTCATTTCTTATCCAGAAATTTGATATTAGTTGTTAACAAAATAATCCTCAAGAAAACATGGAAAATATCTGATGCCAATTACTTTACTAATATAAACATTCTCATTCTTGAATTAGGAAAAAAATATTAGTTTCTAGAACTTAAGTTTGGAGACTGTGGTGTGGAATCTGTAAATAGTGAACACCATCACAAGATGCAAAATAGTTCTTACATACACCCAATAAGGATTTTTTAAGTTACACATCTCAAATAGCTCTAAGTGTAATATTTTAAATAAACAAGAAAATATTATAGAATATCTATGACTACATCTCCAAAAATGATATTTCCCTCAAAAATAATTTTTTTTAGCAACTTAAACCATTTTTACTCTATTTTCTCATTCTAAAAAAAATAGTATTCATCTGTATTTTTAACATATTTTAGAAGACCACAGATGATATTTGGTACTCTAAATTTTTCAAGCCAAGAAGTAGTCCGCTTAAAACTGGATGCCGTTTTGTTTTCTGCTGTATATTTTTGCTACATTTTCATAGTACATTATTCTTAAAATACAAACACAGAGATGGTAAGATACTGTTACCAGCCATGAGGTTAAAGTATGTGTGTGTGTGTTGCTTGGAATATATCTATAAAATGTAGTATTCAGAGATGCTAAACAAAATCCATTCTCTCTCGATGTGTTGTAACACAGCTCCGTACAGAGCACCTAATGACCACGATGCATTCTTCTAACATCCACCTTCTTCACTAAAGGGAAAAATCATACAGCCGTTGAAGTCCAAACCCAGGTTGCCTCCAGTTTCTCAACCAGACGAAAGAAAACATGTTGCTAACTCTAACTTCAGAAAATGAGAAAAAAAAGGAGTAATAGATTTTGAAATTGAAGTTATTTGACATAATCAGATATAAAAAGTATTAGGTATTTTTCAAGCATTTACTTTGTAATGACTTTTAGACAGATGCATGTATTTTATAAAGAATCCATTTTCTTTAACCTGAAAACGAATAAACATTGAAGAAGTCTACTGGCTTATTATACTCACTTTTTTTCAGTTCAGTAGTATTACCATGCAAATATCTAGACTTCTGATGAAAAGCTACTTTTTGTTTGTAAAACAGAAAATTAATTATTTTGGGCATTTTTTGTTTCACAATATTAAATGTCTGTGTTTTTTTAAAGTGATTTAACTAAGAGAGGAAATAGAAGGGATGACTATACCATATTAAAAAAAAAAACAAACCATGGTTAACTTCCAGAGAAATCAATATAAAATGTGTTCTCTAGACTAAAAGTATTGGTAAATGAGTTGTAGTGAGATAATTGATTCGAATGACTAAGAGACAGACTAAACTGAGAAATTTAAATGAAATATCAGATACAGTTATTATTGGTATAATACTGAAACATGAAGAAAAAAACAAATTAGTCACAATTTGCTATTATCTATTTACAGTTAGACATCTTACTGTTTGGAGTGGTACAAATATTTTAAAAGTGAAATTTTAATTTTTAACCCAGATATTTTATTTTGTCTCAACAACAATGTTAAACTATTCAATGACATTTTAAGCATGCTTTCAATTTATATAAATTTTGTCTCTATGTTTAAGGGTCAAGTTTTATTCTAGAAATTGGAAATTATTTCTTTATGATGAAGTCCTTGCTTGTTTATCTACTTATCTCAGATTTTAGTTACACAAAATATTTTGCATCTTAGCTGTTTCCAGGAACTAAAAATAGTCAATATGCAAATAACTAGATATATTTTAGAGTGAAAAGATACTATGTTATTTTGATGGAGTAAGTGGATGATTATATCAATGTAATCATTTTATTTATTCCAATGCATGGTTTTCCTTTTTTCTTTGTTATTATTTATAAATTATATTAATTCTTGGAAACTACAAAAAAGTATATATTAAATTTACTGATTTCTGTCTCTCCCCCCTCTTAACTTTTTGCTCTTTAAGTAATTAATTGTGTGAAAATTACCTTGAAATTTGAACAATATACTATTGCTGCCGTTGAGTGATAAATGTCCATTTATAACAAATATAAAAATAAGAAGCCACCCATTTGCTTTTGCATAGTGAGGTGGATAGAACACGTCACCTTTCTCCTGTAGTGGTTTGGTTTGGTTTTGTCTGTCTTATGTCACTTCTCAGACTCAGGCAATGCAGTCAAACTCTGGAAATAGACACCCTGAGAACTCAGAATGTAGTAATAGACTTACAAGTAAATGAAATAGAAAATCTTGTATATGAATCGATTTGAAGGACTTTAAAGAATTTCCCCTGCAGCTCCCAAAAGTTTACCATTAGGCATTCATTGCTTTCAGTAAATTATTTCATCCTCCTACCTGCCCCTACTTCCCCTATAGAACTTCACTACTCAATGGAATTGATTTTGCATTAGTATGAATTTATTTATTACACCATTTTCTTTGTGACAAGAGAAACCAAAAGAGCGTGGCAAGTCTAGATTCATAAGAAGGAGCAGAAAAGTGGTGTGGAAGCTTAAAAAGTTTAGGCAAACTTTACTTTTTATAATTTTGTGAAATTGCTTTCTTTATATGATGTGCTTAAATTATCATCTTTTTCCATCTTAATGCTGCAAAACTGAGATTGAGTTCTGGAGACAATGGGGCTGTAAAGAAAGGCAGAAATCCTATGCAAGAAGGGAAGACAACTGATCCTCTGGAGCTGGTGAACCGTCTGGACGTCTTTCGACACCTTTAACCCTGTTGCAATAGGGGAAAATTAGGCTCCAGAGACTAATATATTTATTTATCTTTGATCATTAAAAATAACCTCAAATAACCATTTTCCTACGTATTATTGTTTTACCCTCGTGATCATCCTCATTATAATTAGTTAATTTTGCCTCCATTTGGGGGACGCCACTCAGTGATTTGTCATTCTCTGGACTGTTTCATGGACGCAGACAACCTCTCAGAGAATGATCGTAACCCTCATAATACCCCTAGCCAATTGTGCAGGAAGTCATTCCCTCCCAATTTCTGCAGTGAGCAACTTATTCCCTAAAGTGTGAGATTTGATTGCCTTTTCTCAGCATGCGTTCAGACAAATGTTATTATTGGTCATAAAATTACCCAGCCCAGTGACCTATGGTGACAGGGAATTTCACAAGGTGACTGCCTGCTGAGTGAAGCATCTCCTTGTAGTTGTTCTAAATATTTTACATTATGAAGCTTGGAAATAAAGGGAGTAACGTTTGATGTTTAAATACAGTGACATTGGCATTGTAGGTTGCCAACATTCTAACATATATATCTCTCATTTGCCTTCACTGAGTAGGATTCTCATATTTAGCAAGTGATAATACAGGATTCCCAGATAAATTTAAATTTATGATAAAAATGACTTTAGTGTAAGCATGTTCTATGCAATATTTGGGACATTTTTATACCAAATTTTTAAATGTGTTGTTTATCGGAAATTCAAATTTACCAAGGTGTTTTCTATCTCCTCTGGCAATGTGTTATTGAGGATTCATTTTCATCTTTTCTCTCTTACCGGAGAGCCACTGGCATTCCTGTAAGTTCTATCCATCTAAATCATTGATGCAATTCACTGTATTTCAGTGTTTAGACAATAAATGTGACAATTTGTCTGAAGTTCCTCTTTGAATCACTCAGAAATGTAGCTGTAATGCTTACTAAAAATAGGTTAAGTTGAAACCCCAAATCTATTTGTGTAAAAAAATATGAAAATGCGCAAGGACAGGCAAGTAAGATTTCTTTCTTTTGGTAGATCCTTTTAGACAGACACCGAGACACCAGCTCTGAATAAAAACGCCCACTTTCTCCATCCCCCTCCGGAACTATTCCCATGCATGGATTTGTATGTAAAATTCATAACCGGCTGCTGAACTGGGCCTGGTTGCATCACAGAATCTAGATTTGACTGTTGTCGGAATGCAGTTGTCACCACAGGGAAATCGCGGTAGCACGAGGGAAAGGTCAAGGGAACACCTGCCCAGATGTTAGCGGATCGCGATTCTCTACGCTGCAACTGTCGCTGGTAGAGATTATTTGTGGAGAAAAATCACTGATATAAACTCTCAAAAAAGTTGCTGAGCAAGGCAGCTCCCATGGTATGTGTTCTGCTAGCAGTGAATAAACCCAATTGCAAACATTTCCTCCTTCACCAGAATAAGGTGGGGATTTCATTCTATTTGAGCAAAATTCTGTAAGCAGAGCACTTGGTGTGATGGAATTCCATACATGCTTATGTGGGAGAAAAATGTATTTCTATGACCATAAACCTTTTGAAACAGAGTGAGAGCTCTTTCTATAGTGACTGCCGGACAACAGTAATTGTTTATGGTTTGTCAATATACAGTAAGATAAGCACCATAAAGTCTCTTTGGAACATGGCGATGCAGAAGCTCTTAAAATTCTCCAGAGAAATCAGACACCTCAGTGTAATTTTTGTCGGATGTGTTCCCTATGTCAATGTTAGCTATATCTGAAGAATATAATAATTACTCTGAGCAGAGGAAGCTGAGTGCTTCATAAACATACAACATAGTAATGACTCAATGTTAGACCCAAGGGAGAGCATGATTGGGTCTCTGGTCACATCTCTTATATGACACTCAGAAATTCTATTTTGCTTTGGATCTATAGAATTCTATTTTGGAAAGAAAAAGAAACCAGTTATAAAAGTGAACAATGTATCACGCCCATAGTGGAGGATGTTAGTGGAAGGAGATGAAAAGCAGACTGACACCATTGCTGTCAGTGTCCCTGATTTTCTGAAACAAAATTTTCTTTGCACTGTGTAGAACTGTGTGAAGAAAGTTTAAGTAATTGTACTTCTCTGGCATAGGAGGTCGCAATCTAAAGCCAGAGTGTGGGAACTTAAATAGTCAAAAGAAGGCCATAGAAATAGATAATTAAATACCACAAATGTTTTAGCACAGATGAGGATAAGGAAAACGATGTGTTTTGGTATATGTTCTCCTTGTTTAGGAAACATAATCAAAGATGATAGTTATTCTCTTATTAAGGACAAACTAGAGGTTTTGCATATATATCTCTAACATCCCTTCCATTGCTAGAGATAATATCAGATCGAGTGAAGTACCCTATTGTCACTTCTGTCTTACAAATGGGCATGTTGTTTGTGTTCCCACATTACGTTACAGGATCAAGAGCAAAAGAAAGACTGGAGTCACAAGAACCACACCGAATCAAGTAAAAAACATGCTCGTTCTG
The DNA here is from genome assembly GCF_022682495.2 of Desmodus rotundus. Taxonomy (NCBI): domain Eukaryota; kingdom Metazoa; phylum Chordata; class Mammalia; order Chiroptera; family Phyllostomidae; genus Desmodus; species Desmodus rotundus. Next base: position 69,700,209 of record NC_071399.1, on the reverse strand, counting down.
TTATGCTTTCTAACCAGTAGTTCTGTTACAGGAAATGGTTTTGGCCCTCGAAGCAGACAGATTTGGCAATATCTGGGGATGTTTTGGGTTGCTACAACTGTGGAGGAGACAAAAAGAGTAAGGAATCTAATCATTAGAGGCCAAAATGCTGCTAAACATCCTACCGTGCACAGAAGAGTGCCCACAGCAACAATTATGTAGTAGAGGTTTCAAGCTTGGGCAACACTAATTTAGAAGAAGCAGGCTGCTAACCTACTTTGGCACCTGTGTTAGTTTTATCCTTTAAGAAATTCTTTGTTACACTCCAGAATTACTTAGGTAATGGGCCTGGAGTCCACGACCTCAAATATTCCTGCTCTTCACATGCTGTATGTGTAGATTTGGGTGCATCTTCCCAGCGTTCACATTTAGTGCCTTTGTAATTCAACAGTTTTGTGATCAAGTTGCTTTCTCCAAGAAAACAGGAATTCCCAAGGAATTATACTAAATAAAATGGTTGCAATTTTAATAGCCATTCTATTCAGGTCCCGCACACCTACACACACGTACAACTCATCATTTGCTCAGACTTAGCCGCTTCAGTCTTACCCTAGTCATCTAGGCTCAAAATCTTATAGCCAGTCAGTCATCTCTGCGCAGGCGTGAACCTTGCTGTCAGTGGTCTTGTTTGAGGGCCTTACTAATCTTACTTGTGTTTTCTCAAAAACCTTTCTTTATCTGGTCTGGTCTATGCACATAAAAGCTTGTTTAACAACAATAAAAATAACAGACGAGCAAATAAAAACCAACTTGTCTCCAGATCAGCTTCAACTGCAAGTGACACAGTAGGGGCTGGGGCGTTTCAGAGCCGTTTCGTCAGGTTCTCAGGAATCCGTACTACATCCAGATCACTGTTTTGTCATCCCCACAATACAGCCTTGGTCTCATGGCCCGAGGTGGACAGCCCAGATCCACATTTCTCATCCACGTATGGGAAACAAAGAGGAGGGGATGTCCAATGGAAATGGGCATGGATAAAAACAAACAAACAAAAAGAAAACATGGACATGGCTTATTTCTTTGAGGACAACTTTCCTGGAATCTGCACACAGAACTTCTGCCTTTGTATTTTCAGAGTATTTTAGTCATGTAATGACACCTGGTTGCAAGGGAGGCTACAGTATGTGGTTTTTATTTTAGGTAGCTAAATTACAGGGTTTTAGTTGCTAAAGGAAGAAGAGGAGCACCCATAAGAAAATATAGCATCATTCTCAGCTCCACAAACGAAAAAGCAATCCTCATTGATAAGACAGTATCAAATTATTCACCCTGACAACTGAGGCTTCTAAATAAGCCCAGTTAGCTTTTTAACCTCCTGTTCACAGTTTCCAATATCTACCTCTGCCACACCTTTAAACATGCCATCGTTACTGCAGCTTCTTCTTTTCAGTCTTTCATTCTCATTCTTCTTGTTTTCCAATGACAGCACTATTTATATTTGGAGGCTGAGCTTAGCATTTTACCATTGTCCTCCTCTTACTCCAAAGAGCATCCCTAGCTGCCACTGCCACTGCCACTTCAGTCATCATTAGATCTGCAGGATCATACACTCCAAGCAACAGAGCAGGTTGCACAGCAGCCTGGGACTGTTGCAGTGTCTCTTCTTGTTCCGGGCCCCTCTCAACTAGCAGCTTTTTGGGTGATTAGGCAAATGGGTGAGAATAACACACCCAAGTAAGCAATATGCTTGCTGCCTCTGAATTCCGAAGACGTCTTCTTTCAGGGTATGCGTAATAACTTTGCGATCATTGATGCAGTGCTTGAACTGAGAATTAGAGTCTGCATTTGACTCAGTGACACTTGTGTTTCTGGCACTGGGGTTCTTGAGTTTTCAAGATAGAAACCGAGAAAAAAACCCAGAGAAATTTTCAGTCAGATTTTACTAAGCTCATGCTTGAGCACAAAGGAGGCAGCAAAAAGGAAAGGACGGCCCTCTGAACTGGCTCTGGGACTGGCTCTGGTTAACTGCAGTTATAAGCTGGGGACAGAGTGGGCTCTCAAAAGAGGGCTTTTTGGAAAAGGCAAACTTGCAGAATCTTCTATTTTAGGGGTCAGTGACTTCCTTTTTCAGCTGCATGGCCCAGTAACTATGTTGGTGCCAGTGCTATGGGGGCAAGTTGGTGGACTGCTCATTACTGCCACCCTAGGACGGTCGTAGAATAGTCAAACCTTGATCAACTGCTCGTGTGGGTCAGCAGTTCAAGCAGACAGTTAGAAAAGAGGTAAAATAAACTACCTCTGCATATTCTGTGTAGGGAGTGGAGTGGTTGTGACATTTCTGCTGTAGGCATATCACGCACTCCTTCTGACTACGAACGAGCTTGTAACTTGGCTTCCTGGCCATTCGATATTTTTCATTTCTGGCCCATATCCCTATGCTGTTTTATTCAGAACAACCAGCCAATCTCATTATATTTACTATTTTGACAAAAATATTTGAAAGCATCATATACCCAGTCACCTAGATCCTTGCTGCTTATAGTTGGTTGATTAGAAGTATCCAAAGGCAATACTTTGCTAATCTCTATTGCCAGATCATGCAATGGGCTATCGATATTCTGTTTACTACTGGAAATAGAGAATTAGCATCTTTCAATTTTATCACACTCGAGTCAATTCCAGAAACCTTAGATCTTGCTGCACACTCTCACCACCCATTAATCACTTAGCCACCTTCTGGATTATCAGGTCAACTGTCTGAATATCGCAGTGCTTACATTTCACTTAATAATATCCCCAAAGCCATTCACATAACTACTATTACAATATATTGTTATAATTGTTCTATTTTATTATTATTGTTGTTAACCATCACTGTGCCTAATTTATAAATTAAATTTTATCGTAAGTATGCATGTGTAGGAAAAATAGTATATATATAGGGTTTGGTACTATCCATGGTTTCAGGCATCCACTGGGGGTACTGGAATGTATCTCTCATGCATAAGGGGGGGCTACTGTGGAATTATTTATGTACATGAAAAACATTTTAGTATACTTTAAGATACTTGACGGCAGACTCCACATTTAGTCACTATCATATTCTTGCCTATATACCTAAAATAAATTCTATGAGTTCCTTTGCAGAATTCCATGCACATAATGCTTACTCAATAGTATTGGAAGACTGAGATTGTTCATAGGTGCCTATGTGTGTTTATGTGGGAAGCAAGAGCTGGGGGAGGAAAAGAAGGGATGAATAGAGGGAAGGAGAAATGAGAGAGGGAGGGAAGTGGGAAGGAGGAAAAGAACAACTTTGACTTTTCCTCCCTTTATTCTTGTTGGAGTTCTAAAAGAAAGTTCACTAGAGTGTTATCCAATATGCACATGGAAGTTAATCCACATAAAAATGCAGAATTTCCATGCCATGTTTTATAATGTTTCAAGCAAATTGGTAGAACATCTGATGTACCTGTTGAACAAACAAGGGCAAACTCTCAGACCCCCTCATATATGACCTTTGGAACAACATTCACTAGTGATAACTCACGAAGGCAGGGTGACTACTGTCCACACATTCTTGGGGGAGCTCACAGTAATCTGTCAGGTCCACATGTCAAACTGTAGTTGTACCCCAGCAATGGGCTTTCATGTTTCTAAGTTGCATGTTTAAGGAAGAACCGGCCCTTCCACCAGTGCCATTAGAAGGCAGGGATACAAAAAAAAAAAAAAAAAAAAGTCAGATGGCAGTACTTTTGTCTTCAGCCCTGTCCTTGCAGTTCAGCAATTGTATCTGTGGAAAGCCTCACCCGCCCCACCATGTGTGACTAGAGGACTTGAGGTTATGGTTGGCTAATGGAGCATGGGAACAGCAAGACTGGCCACCTTACTCATCATGGCTGAAGACTCAGTAGGCGCCCCCTGCTAAGAAAGTGTGTGTTTATGGGACGGGTAGGGAGAGGAGAGGCTGGTGCTTGGAAAAGGCCGGGAGGCATGTACTTTGTCATTGTTATTGTCTGGGAAGAGAAATCCATAATAATGACACTCTTGTGGCTTTCCTCTGAACTCCTGTTTTTTGCATGTTCTTCATTTTTTACTCGGACTATAAATTTTGGCATTTTAAATATCATTTATAGTTCAATGAATTCTACATTTATATTTCTAGCCCAGACATTTCTTCTGAATTAAAGACTTGTGAGCTGATTTATTCATCCTTTTATTCATGATTTTAACTATTGATCTCTACCTTTATGCCAGATATTATTCTACGGATAGGGACACCGCCAGAACCAGAAGTGAATGTAGCATTCTTTGGATTTATTCCTCATATTTGTATTTTCTTTTCATTTCTTTTTTGTTGTTTGTGTTTCACATAATATCCTTATGCCTATTTTCCATTCTTTCTGTGAAATAATTTTTGGAACACCAACTCAGGCATTTTTTCTCATGTATGTTGACTCTCACTAACAGTTGTTGATTTTTTTGACTGTTTTGTACTTTTGGATTTTCCACTCCCCTACAGTGCTGCCTACACAGAAGGGTGCCATTCCACAGCGACTCCGCGTTACCTAGGGACCTATATGTCACAAATGTCTCAAGGGCTGCCACCTATGTTTCTTGGTAAGGTAGGTTCTAAATTTCAAATTCAAATGCTTAATTTCTCAGAAATGCAGATTTAATTTTTAATTTCTTCAATTTTTTAAAATTCAGATTTCGTACTGCAATACAGAAGCTCTCTGGTTGTGTCCTTATTGTGTGAGAAATAAACTTATCTCATTTATTCTTAATTCTTTCCTGAATTTGTAGCCATCTGAGTACCAAGATCTCCACTGCCATAAACCTTTGCTCATTAACACAAGATTTTTATAAATTATTTTTAACAGTGCCTCTCTCTCCTATAGCCAACAGCTTAGGTGTCAACTTGAATGTTTAATTGCATCCTCTTTTCTTCCATGTATTTTTATGATAGTTTTATCAAATGTTTCAGCAAAATAAAAAGTACAGAAAATAAGGTAATATAAACCCAAAATACGAAATGCAGATTAAACATAAAATATTATCAGTAAAGTTAAAGTTTTCTGTGGCAAACTTCCCCGATTCCATTTCTCTCCTATCCTACTCAGATACAACTTAGTTTCTGCAATTGACATTTACAAATTCCATGGAGATTTTTATATCTATGAGCCCCCAAAATATACCTATATGTCTATAATAGTAATATACAAAAATGTATATTTTTTCTGCAAACTCTATTTGCCAAAACCCTGAAATTACATCATGTTGTTATATATAGCATTAGTCACTCATTTTCATTTTCCATATTGCATTTGACTGTATGAATATTCTACAGTTTACCAACCCATTTATTTTCTGTTTGTAGACATTTAGGGAATAACCGCATTATATTATTAAATGTGATGACTGAAGAACAATTTTATATGTCTCTTCGCATATAAGTGTTTTGCTAATATTCACAACTAGTAATTGTTGAATCCATTGTTGACTTTTACATTTGAATACATTGTCAGACTTTTAAAATTGGGCCAATCTGATGAATCTAAAATAGCAATTTTATTGTGATTAACTTGTATTTCCCAGATTATTTTTGAGGCTGGGAATTTTTTAATATTTATTTTTTTTAATTCAGTATATTTTTATTGCCAATTTGTATACTTTACTTTTTTCATTAAAAATTCTGCCTTATTTAAATTATTTATAGGAATTTATTATAAATTCTAATACTAATTTTTTTAGTTTTCTGCATTGTGAATATTTATCCCTGAATTTTTTATTTTATTTTTATACTTTATCACTAAAAAGTTTTTTAATTTTAAAACAGTCAGATTTATTAGTTTTTGTTTTATTTTATTTTTCATCCTCACTGTAGTAAGTTTTATTGATAAGAGAGAGAGGGAGAGAGGGAAGGGAGGAGAGAGGGAGAGAGAGAGAGAGAGAGAAACATCGATCTGTTGCCTCTTTTACCCACCCTGACTGGGGATCGAACCTGCAACCTAGGTGTGTGCCCTGACTGGGAATTGAAACCACGAACTTTTGGTTTATCTTCCTGGTGTGGAGTTGTGAGAATTCTTTGTATATTTTGGAGATCAAACCCTTGTCTGAGGTATCACTGGCAAGTAGGTTTTCCATACAGTTGGTTTCATTTTCATTTTATGAGGTTTTGTTTAGCTGTGCAAAAGTTTTTTGATTTGATGTAGTCCCATTTGTTTATTCTTTCCTTTATTTTCCTGCCCTAGAGGGTGTATTGATGAAAATATTGCTGCTTGGTATATCCGAAATTTTACTGCCTATGTTTTCAGCTAGGACTTTTATGGTCTCATGGTTTATGTTTAAGTCTTTTATCCATTTTGAGTTTGTTCTGGTGTATGGTGTAAGTTGGTCATATAATTTCATTTTTATTTTGTATGTACCATTCCAGATCTTCAAGCATCATTTGTTGAAGAGGCTGTTTTTACTCCATTTCATTTTTCTGTTCCCTTTGTCAAACATTAATGGGTTTATTTGTATGTTCTCTATTCTGTTCCATTGATCTATGTGTCTGTTCTTATGCCAGTGTCAGACTGTTTTGATTACAGGGGCCTTGTAGTATAGTTTGGTATCAGGTATTGTGATCCCTCCTACTTTGTTCTTCTTTCTCAAGATTGCTATTGCTATTTGGGGTTGTCTATGGTTCCATATAAATTTTTGAAATATTTGTTTAAATCTGTGAAATATGTCATTGGTATTTTAGTATGGATTTAGTTGAATCTATAGATTGCTTTGGGTAGTATGGACATTTTAATGACATTGAATCTTCCAGTTCGTAAACATGGATATGCTTCCATTTGTTTGTATCTTCCTTAATTTCTTTCTTCAGTGTTCTTATTCACAAATTTTCAATCTTAGCTTCATATTTACGTCTTATACTCCACATGGAATTTATTCTGCCTATGGCATAAAATGAGATTTCAAGTTTATTTAGTCCACAGGGATAACTAACTGTAATGAACTAGTACACTATTTTCCCACTGATCTGTAACACTAAGTCTTTCATTTGTCAAGTGTCCATATGAGCAAATACAAAATATTTTTTAAAGATTTTATGTACTTGTTTTTGGAGAGTGGGAAAGGAGGGAGAAAGAGAGGGAGAGAAAGAGCATGTGTAGTTGCCTCTTTGCATCACCTACTGGGGACCTAACCCAGGCATGCTCCCTGATTCGGAATTGAACCACCGACCTTTTGGTTCATAGGCAGGCACTCAATCCACTGAGCCACACCAGCGAGGGCTTAAATACCAATTATTAATATGAAATCAGATTCACATGAATCATAGATCTCACCCAATATCAAGCTTTACAAATAATTTTAGGAACATCAATAATTGAGAATCTTTAGTAAAACAAATCACTGGTAATTTGAAGATACTTGGGCCCGAATTATCATATATCTCTCAGATAGGTTTGCAGTCTCATGAATTACAAAGATGTGAACTATATTAGTCATGAAACATCCCCATTATATATTCTAAAAATTACATATCCAAAGGAGCAATAGCCTCCAAATTCATAGATTCCAAATTTGTTGTCCATAAGATACTCTAGACAGACTAAGAAATATCATTTCCTTTCCCATGAACTAATGTCATTAATGAGTTTATCAGAAGATCTTTCATTAAGATGTTTATGAGGAAATTTGATCAGATCACCTTTCTATTCTCAGGGCATTTCCTTCGTATGTTTGACAGTGGATCTCAGCCCAGCTGTTAACAATTTCCTTCCTACCATGACTAATTGAATGTGGTTTTGGGGGTCTCTATTATTGCCTCCCAATCCATTAATTCCTATACCAAAATTACATTAAATTCATAAGGAAACAAGAAAGTATAGCACAGTGGTTAAGAAAGCAAGCTGGACTGACTATATGAATTTTTAGTTCTGCTATTTAATGTAAACTTGGGTACCATCATCATTTGCCTTTGATTTTACATCTCTTTGAGTTACTTATAATATAAATGGGTTAATGCATAGAACTTATAATAATGCCTTGAATTTAGTAACCCCTCAATAATGTTAGGTATTTCTATTGTTAAAATAGTTTTAAAATAGTAAAAACTATTATAAACCATTGCTAACTACCTCCCCCACAAATATTTTTACACACTTTCTTATTCTTCAATATTATGTTGTCTATTTTTAGATTATCTGCATGTATTATAGAATCACTTTTTAGCTATTTTGAGTGTGATTATAATCAGTTGATATCTTATGTAACATATCTTTGATCTTTGATTGTATAATATTTTTCCATTCATTAAGGTCTCTCATGACTTTTGATGAATTTTTATATTTTTCTCCACAAAACCTTGCACATCTTCTTTGAGTCATTGTGCTGAGTCCCATGTGTTACTGGCTAGTATGACAACATGTGTTTGTTTTTGGAACAGTGTACTTTTTAAAAACTTATTCTTCATGCATAGCAATTAAATTGACTGATTGATTGATTGATTGATTTTTGCCTACTTAACAAAGGGTGCTAAGACAGTGAAGCACGTGCTTTTTAACTAAAAGGAATTGCATTTAGGGGTTTTAAGATAGCATTTATATGTCAGTGATGTGTAATTAAATTAATTAATAATATAAAGCCCACAAAATTTACAAATGAAATGAATTTATTCATAAATTACATTTGTGCTTCTGCATAATTTGAGTTGCCAAGAGGAAAAGATCAAGACAACTGGTAAAATATTCTGTTACAATATGTATTTTAAATACTGTGCGAATGCAATGAAAGTAGAAAGGTGGTAAACATGGAGCCAGTCTGTAGATCTGTCCTGAGCTTCAGTTCTCGGCTTCACTATTTCCTCCTGTGACCGTGTCCGAGTCTCTGAAGTTGGTCCTTTCTTTATCCTCCACCAAAATTCTCTGTTCATTGCTTTCGTGTCATTTTTTTTCAGTTTGCAATTATATAGTTTTTAATCTGTTTCTTTATTAGGTAAACTCTCACCCTTGGGTTTTGGAGGTAAAAACAGGCAAAGGTTTGACAATGAATCCAAATTGTATTGGTGCCCAGTGTGGGTGAGGCGAAACGGGCCTAGACATAAGAAAGAGCATTTGGGATCAAGGAGTCAAAGAGATGAGGGCTCTTGGCGGAGCTAAGGCACTTGGCATTGTAGGTTCTGCTGATATGTAGATTATTGGAAGAGGCATCATACAAACAGTGTATAAGCCTTTTTCTTGTTTTTGCTCTCTTTTATAAAGGTATTTGTGAATGGAAAAAAAAATTTTTATTTAGCCTTTATTGTATTTTTTTCCATTACCATTTAGTCCCCTTATACCCCTCCCCCCAGCAATCACCACACGGTTGTCAAGTCCATGAGTCCTTTTTCCTTTGTGCTCAATCCCTCCACCCCCTAACCTCCCCTGCCAGCTGTCATCCTGCTCTCCATCAATGAGTCTGTGCCCATTTTCATTATTAGATTATACATATGAGTGAGATCATATGGTATTTGTCTTTCCCTGACTGACTTATTGCACTTAGCATAATGTGCTCCAGGTCCATCCATGATGTTGCAAAGGGTAAGAGTTCCTTCTTTTTTATGGCTGAGTAGTATTCCATTGTGTAAATGTCCCATAGTTGTTTTGTCCACTCGTCTACTGGTGGACACTTGGGTGGTTTCCATATCTTGGTGATTGTAAATAATGCTTCAATGAACAAAGGGGTGCTTATGTTCTTTCAAATTAGTGTTTTGGGTTCCTTGGGATATATTCTCAGAAGTGGGATTACTGGGTCAAAAGGCAGATCCATTTTTAATTTTTTGAGGTATCTCCATACTGTTTTCCACAGTGGCTGCACCAATCTGTATTCCCACCAACAGTGCAAAAGGGTTCCCCTTCCTCCACATCCTTGCTAGCACTATTTTGCACTATGAACAGACTTTTACCCAAGCGTGATTTATGAACTGTGCTTTGGTGTTTTGGAAAATACTAAGGAGTTGTGCAAAATGCTTAAATAGTATAACATCACATAATATAATATAGGAAAATAATATTTGTTAATAACACCTGTAATCTCATCACAGTTCTGAATCACCTAAGGTCAAGGTAGCAGATACAAGTTTTCCAGCTTCTGTTTTCACTTGAACATTTCAAATTTGTCATCAGCCCTGAGTGAATAATATTTTTTTCATAATTAACAAGACTCTTTTCCTATATGACCAAGAAACTGTCTACCAAATACCCAAGTTTGATAGCCATGCATACCTTCAAAGTCCCTCTTTCATTTAAAAATTGTGTATGATAAAAAGTGGCTAATTTAACTCATAGATGAGACAATGAAGCATGTGCTTTTTCTCAAAACAATCATCATGTTTTGGTATACAGCAAAAGAGTTTTTTGTTTTATTTTGTCCCATAGAATATTAAAAACATGTAATTCAAGGAGATTTAATAAGATTAATAACATTTACTACTTTATCAAGGCATTCTTAGGTGAAACTGGACTTTGTTTTCCCCTGCAAATTTATGGCAGGGGAGAAAATAGTAACTCCTACAGAGTTTGGAGTTATAGGTGCCACTTCCTTGATTTATGATAAAGAGCCACCTATATTTTGGTACCATCTGTGCAAATACTATCACAGTGAAAAGGCAAATAACATCATAGTATTATTGTGAGGATACTTTTGACCTGAAAGATTTTCTCAAAGAATCTCATTACTCCTCACCCCCCAAAGTCCTTCCCATCGCACCCTCAGGAGTACCAAGTGCTGCAGAGACTATACTTTGAGAAATGTTGACCTATTAATTAAACATCACTTACTTGTGACCACAAATTCAATTTTTAAATCAATGCTCTCTACAACTCAAATTATTTGTATATTAATGTTTCCCATATGAAATATATATATGAATCAGTAGTATTTAAAAATATATTTATTAAAATATTATTTGTCTCAATTTTTGTTTCGGACCTTCCTTAATTTTTTCACCTGAGCAAGTGCTTCACTTGAGTCATTCTGGTCTCAGCTCTGCTGGGAGCAGAGCACTAACTCAGCAGCAGAAAGCACATATGTAAAAACTGGGAAGCAAGAGAGAATGTGGAGTTCCGTAGTGTGTTCCTAAAGACTTATAGCCACATGTTTTAAATGATTCCCTAAGCACTGCCAATGTGCTGTTATCCAGAGAATAGCTGAAATTATTGTGATGTAGATGAAAGAAAATTCTACAAATATTGTAGATTTGCTACTTCCAAGTTTATGATCTTTGACAAGTCACCTAAGCTCTTTGAGCCTGTTTTCTGCAAGGTGGAAACCGTAATGCTCCTGCCACAGGTTGTTATCAAGTTGAAGCAGGATAATGACCATGGTGCCACCGAGTTAATTAAATACAGGTCAGGATTCTAATGATTGTTTAGATAATGACTGTTGGCTTCACTGTATCAGCAATTATAACTGAGACCTGTGTACAAAATCTCTGTGTTAGAAAACTTATTTTGGTTCTTATGTTATACATGATTTTCCTAACCATGGTCTATATATTTTTGCCCAAACAGACAATGTTAGCTATCCTGTGCCTTATTTCTATATTAATATCTCATATGGTATTTAAAACTGGAATAATATTATGAAAATTAAAAAGTTACCATTAGTTTGGGGTTACTTGGAGGTCAGGCACTGTTTGACACCTCATTCATTCTCACAAGAGAGAGACATATTTCTAGGGATTATACCTGTCCTTTATTTAAAGTTTTGAAATTACAATTTTATGTTTAGAATTTCTACTTCAACTGGCAAAAATGCACAAATTTTCTTATTGTATACTATATGAAAACCATGCAATGATTTACATATTGCAATGAAATGCTGTCAAAGGAATATATTTTGGCTTATGACATCCTATAACTTTTGACCTGGAGTATGATCAGGTGGTGACCTAGGATTGATGTGCTCTACATATGGTTAAAGAATAATTAATCATGAATATGTGAACATAAAGAGATTTTTACAGAAACTGTCATTTTCCTCATGATCAAAAGTATTAGCTCTTACCATTTCCATATATATTTTGGGGGGCTTTCTTCATAAAAATCAATATTTACTCTTACATTTTTCATGAAAAACTAATAAGAAATTAGTTTTCTTATGCTTGGATTTAAAGTAAGTTGAACAAATTTTAAACTCTTCAAAGATACACTTAATAGTCATATTTTCTTTTTCTTTATTTAAAAAAAATGAATTGCTATCTCTAAGCAGTTTTATTATTCTGGCTCTTTCAAAGTTTTCTATATTTAAATAAAATGTAACTTTTTATGGCTGTGACTAACTTTCTTAGCAGATCCTATCAATTTTTGTGCCAATACATTGCCTTTTCCCAGAGCAGTAATGCATTCTGTGAAGTGGTAGATAGTACTGTACTACACAGAATGAAAAAAACTGATTAATTGCTTTTAGAATAGTAAATGAAGCCTTTTACTTTAATGAATATTTCAACAGAATCAATTCACTTTGTCTCTCTAAAGGCAAAATCCCATAGGGAGAATTTCTTTGGGGTGACTTAGAGAGCAAATCGGAGCCTCTGGGAGGTTAGCATACAACCATATGTTTTCACAAGCACTTAGATTATCTATATTCCTCTAATATATTACCCCTAACCTAAAATGCAGTCCATTTCAAGAGTTTAGATTTACAAATTGTGCTTGGGTATTGTGAGTGGTGAGGCCAGGGCATGGGTTCTCTTTATCTGAGATCTGTCTGTTCTAAGTGTACTGCTGAAGTTGGGTTGCTTCAAAGGCAGGAGGGTATAATGGATAGGCTGGTAGACAAAGAGCATGTCTATGTGTGGTAAAGGGAGTGAACTGCCTCTTAAATCCTGTGAGTTTGATGCAATACAACTCATTTATGTGACATTGCAATTTAAGTCTTTGAACTAGCCTCATCATATAATCATAGTCTTAGATTATAAACCAAAAATCAAGGCAATTTATTTTTTCTCCTTGCTTAAACATTTACTTATGCCTTTTACTTAGGCTTTTGGGCCTCATTATTCATTTATTTGCAATATAGTAACCTCATTTGTTATTAAATAGCTTTTATGAACTTCTTTTTCTCCACTGAAAAAAAGAGCACAATAATATTGTCAAAAATAATTTTACTTAATTTGAATAAATTGCTATGTTTTCAAGAAAAATACATATTTTTAAATTTTCCAGAATAAATATTTAGGGTGTGTATATATATATATAATATATATTCTGAAAAATTTTAGAACATTAAAATAGCACCCTCAGAGGTGAGATCAGTAGTCATTAAAAGAAAATGCACAGTTTTGGTCTTTGTGAGGCTCTTGGAAATATATAATTTTGCTGATTTTTAAGGAAAGTTTAGACACATGCCTCATGATTGCTTAGCACACATGTATGGAGAGTAAAGTGGGACATAATGGATAATAGATATTGGCATTCTACCACTCAAAAATAAGCCTTTTATATACAAGAATCTTAAAATAGATTTCAATTTCTTCATTTGCATGTACTTATTTTAGTATTTGCTTTTGATTATACCTCTCCTTTGACAGATTTAAAATTAACTGATACTTCTATTCTTTAGTCCAATAAAATATTATAAATATATTCATTAAATTCAAATCAGTGCAGGTTTATAAAATGTAGTGAAGTCCTTAAATTGAGAGGCAAGCCAAGAGGGTGTGAAATTGAATGATAAGATACAGTACAAATAGAAATTGCAAGAAACATCTTCAGAAGTCCTGTTTTCTACCAAGTCAAACTACAAAGATGCAAAAACTAGAAAGGTATCACAAACTTCAACTAACCTATTTGATTCTTGGTACATTAGCATCAACAACATTGAAAGATGATAAAATCTTAGTCCTCATATTTAGATATCAGAAATTAGAGATTAAGGTGAATATTTGTATGAGGATAAGTGTAGAACAACATTTTTTTCCCCAGAAATTGTGTTGAGAAGTATAATTAAAAGCCAGTCCAGCTGCCTGCCACTATGCAAGCCAATTGAGAGGCAGGTGCTGATGTAAAGGAAAGTAGTTTATTTGCAGACGCCCACCATCTGGAAGATGGGGGGCTCAGGTCTCAAAGCCCATCTCCTCATCTCAGTGGAGGTAGAGGTTTTTATAAGGAGGGAAAGGGGAACAGAATTCTCAGAGATCAAGGGAGAGGGTTGAAGAGTTCTCTACCTGCAAACTAGCACAGCCCATTTTGATAAGGCAAGTGACGGTCCCGGTGTGTGTCATCCTGGTTCAGTCTTCCTAGCTCCACAGTTGAAGGTCAGTACATCAATCACCTGGAGCTGAGATGCCTGAAGTTCAGAGTCTGTATCTTCTGAACTTAGTTCCTAGGACTCTTACAAACATGCTGTTCATCTACAAGTTGCATATGAGTCAGAGTCAGCACTGACAAAAACAATGTCAAAAGAATGGTGGGGTGGGTTAAAATTTCCCACCCTTACAATTTCCCGCTGTTACAGAAGTAACTTTATAATGAATCTCAGTATGGTATATGCAAACATTTCCTATGGATTTCCTATGTTTATGGCTCAAGTGGGGTATCAGAGCCTCTCTCCTTGAGTTTCCTCTAACTTCACTCTCTGCCCCCAACAATGTTGGGGAGGTTTTTCAGACTGTTAGTTCAGAACATCTGAGAAAGATTTGCTGACGGAGACAGAAAACATTAAAAGATCCAGTTAACATTGCTTCCAAAATCAAGTTTATTTTCAATGCAACAATAAGATGATGATAGAAACTTTTTGTTTTCCATGGAGTTGTTTTACATTTGATTTCATTTTAAAATCTCTGTGGAGTCTTTTGAAACACTTTAAAAAACTCATTTTACAAGATTCAACATATCTATGAACCGTTTCAAGTTGGACAATTCATATTTTCTCCTCGGAAGGTAATTTGAACGGCTTGGAATAGAAGATTTAAGGAGGACATGCATATTTGAAGATACTGAAGAAGACTAATGCAACGTATTAGTGTAGTGTGAAGTTTATAGCGGCCCTCATTAAACAGCTCGTCAGAACTAAGCTGAAAGAGTTTTTGTGACTGCTGTGAAAATGTGTTCGACCCTTTTGAGTCAATCCCCAAACTGGTTAGGAAGCATTATTCTATGTCACTGTTTCTGATATTTAATAATACACAGACCTCATTTAAAAATGAATAGCTTCTGCAATGTTGATTATCTTAGTTTGTTTAGGCTGCTGTAATAAAATACCACAGAGAAGGTGGCTTATCAACGGCAGAGCCTTGCTGTCTCTCATTGGTTTTTGGTCAATATAGCCAGAGGTGTACTACTTTTGTTGATTTCTCAATTAAACAGGTTGAGGTTTTGTAGATTTTCTTTATTGCTTCCCTTTTTTGTATTTAATGTGTTTCCACTCTTTATTGTGCCTTTCCTCATACTTACTCGATCTTATATCACTTCTTTTTCTAGACTCCTGGTTTTAAGTGATATTTTTTAAATAAAAACATTTAAAATTATAAATTACACCCTAAGATTGCTTCAGCTTCATACTAAAAATGTTGGTATGTTCTGGGTTTTTATTATTATTCAAGGCATTATCTAATTTTCCTTGTTATTTTTTATTTGACTCATGAGTCACTTAGAAATATCTTCTTTATTTTTTAAATATTTAGAGCTTTTGTCAAATTATTATTGTTGTCCTCAAAATTAATTGTCTTGCTCAGAGAATGTACCCATATGACTTTGATTAAATTCATTGAAACATTGATGAACTAAACATAGTCTATATTGATTAATATCCCATGTGCTCTTAAGAAGTATATCATGCAATTTATGTGGCAATTAGGTGAAGGAGATTTGTATATTTCTGAAGATCTTTTGGTATAGTTCTATCGATTACTAGAGTGATGGTGTTAAAATTATTAACTCTATTACTATATATTTCTCTTTAGTTCTCTAAGTTTTTATTTTATATATTTTCAAGCTCAGTTATAAGGTATAGTTATATATTTATAATTATTATATCTTTAGTATATATAGAACTTTTTCATAATTAGATGCTCTTGATTACTATCTTTAATAATATTCTTTTTAAGTATGCTTACTGTTCTAATGTTTATTAAACTACTCCAAACTTCCTCATGCTTTTTTGTTTGGAGGGTAAATTTCCCCTTCTATATTGAACTATTTAAGTGTGTATATTTAAAACGTGTATCCTATACACAACAGAGTTAGTTCGTGCCTTTAGTTTAATTTTTATTTTTACCTTACCTCAGCATTTTGGTTGGAATGTCTAGTTCAGTTACATTTAATAAAACCAATGATAAAGTTGTATTCATTTATGACATTTTGATATTTATTTTCCCCTTGCCTTCAGTTTTTTAAATTGGTCATCTTTTTTTTTTCTTAATTTATTTTTCGTCAATCAAAAAGTAATATTTTTTAATTCCTTATTGGTATATCTATTTACATTGATATTCTTGTGATTGTTTTGAGGATTAAAATACACTTCTTTAACCTGTTGTAATGTCCTTACATTTAATATTAAAATACTTCTGCTAAAATATTGAAAGTGTACTTGTAGTGATATATATTTGTTTATTCTGTTGCTAATGTTTTCATTTATATTATATCTATAGGCACAATGATATAATGCTATAAATTTTGCTTTCAATAATTAAATAGTTTTAGGGAAATAAAGACAAAACTGTGTGTTTTTGTGTTTGTGTATATTTTCCATTTTCAGCATTTTAGTGCTTTTCATTCCCATTTGTCTTTCCCATTTGCCAGCTGGGGTGATATTTTTCAGCTCGAAGAACTTACAGTGTAAGTCTGGTGGTGGTTTTTTTCAGCTTTTTGTAAATATAGACATGTCTTTATATCATTTTTATTTTTTAAACATAAATTAATAAAGGAAGTTTGGTTGGCAGGTTACATATATTTTTATTTTAGTATATAGGGTATCATGTTATAATTATAATGAGAATTAGACATCAATCATATTGTTTTCTTTTTTTTAATTTCAATAAATGCATATATTTCATTGTAACATAGGTCATTTGTTACTCTAGTACCCCCCCCTTGATTTTTCTCATTGCATGTAATGTGTATTATTTCCATTCATTCTCATTTGTTATTATTTTTAATTATTATTTATTTTATTACAGTTGTCCCAATTTTTACCCCTTCGCCCTCCTCTGCCCAGCCCACCCCACCCCCGCTCCCACGGTCAGTCCCCACCCTGTACATGGACATTCATATTGTTTTCTTTTGTGTGTGTCTTCCCTGCCTGCAAAGTGCTTAGCTACTTCCAAGATGTTCTCTGCATCACTGGCTTTCAGCTACAGCCAGGAGTGTTTTTTTATTATTGTTGTTTTTATCCTATTGGGGTTATTTATTTTAAAAAACATTCACTTTTTTCAATATGCCTCCTTTTATACCTTCTCTCACTCTGGAATCCAGTTTTCATCTTTTTTTTTTTTTTAATGTTATCACCTGATATTTCCCATGGGTATCTGAGGCTCATTTCAGTTTTCCTCAATACATTCCCTATGCTTCTGAGGTTGAAAATTCTGCCATTTCCAGTCTCTGTTGAAATGACCGAATGTGTATTCTTTTTGTTACTATACTGATTAGCTTTTCCATTTTTTATAGTTTCTCTGTCTTTGTTTAAGTCCTTTGTCTCCCCCCTCATTGTGGCCTTTTCAATTTGCATATATTTATGAAAGCCATTTTGAAGTATTGGTTTGCTATGTCCAGCGTCTGTGGGGACTGACTTGGAATCATTTTTTGTAGAGGGCATTTTACCCTGAGTATAGGATAGACATAGCTTCCATTTCTTTGGATGACCATAAAATATTGATTGAAAACTAGACACAGTAGGTAGGAATGTAGTAGTGACTCATTCTGTTATCCTTCCCAAAGGGTTCTTAACTTTTTGTCTGGCAGGAATGTGACTTCCTAGAAAAACCGTAAACCAAATTTTCTTCCACAAATAGTTGCTCTCTGCTCAGTTCTCTCCTATTGCTTAGCCTGCTGCTTATTTTAGCCAACTGCCATTTTATCCTGCCCCTCCAGAATTTTTTCTGTACCTGTAGAGTTTGGTGATGAGCTACGTGTTTGGGGATAGTTTATATACAGACTTGTGGGTTCACCTTCCCTTCAGTCTCTTTGTTTCTGTGGAATGCATCATAAATTTCTAGCTAATCACCCGTCTTGGTCTTTCAAAAGTGAAGTTCTAGCTTCTCGTTGCCAAGCTGTGCAGATAACAGAAATGCACCCAGTTAAAAAAAACAGACACACAGCAATAAACTCAAAAATCTCACATAGTGAAGCTTGTCTGTCAAGGGAACATTCTTCTCTCGTCCCTTCCTATTTTCATTATGAAAATATTTCAAGCTATAAGTTACATGGCAAGGTGATCTTTCCTTTTGGTTAAGTACATTTTATTGATTATGCTATTACAGTTGTCCCTTTTTTTTGCCCCTTTATTCCCCTCCACCCTGTACACCCCTACCTCCAGCATTCTCCCACTTAGTTCATGTTCATGGGCCATACGTATAAGTTCTTTGGCTTCTCCATTTCCTATATTATTCTTTTTTTTAATTAAAAAAATTTAAAGAGTATATTTATTTATTTTTTAAAGAGAGAGTCACGGAGGGACAGAAAAGGGGAAAGAAACAATATGTGGTTGCCTCTCATGCACCCCCCACTGGGGACCTGGCCTGCAACCCAGGCATGTGCCCTGACTGGGAATCGAACCAATGACTCTTTGGTTCACAGGTGGCACTCAGTCCACTGAGCCCCACAAGCCAGGGCATTTCCTAAACTATTTTTAACCTCCCCTGTCTATTTTGTACCTACCAATTATGTTTCTTATTCCCTGTATATTCCCTGCCTTTTCCCCTACTCCTCCTCCCCTCTGATAACCCTCCATGCAATCTCCATTCCTGATTCTGTTGCTGTTCTAGTTGTTTGCTTAGTTTGTTTTTGTTTTTTAGGTTTAGTTGATTGTTGTGAGTTTGTTGTCATTTCACTGTTCATAGTTTTGATTTTCTTTTTCTTAGATAAATCCCTTTAACATTTCATATAATAAGGGCTTGGTGACAATGAACTCCTTTAACTTGACCTTATCTGGGAAGCACTTTATCTGCCCTTCCATTCTAAATGATAGCTTTGCTGGATAGAGTAATCTTGGATATAGGTCCTTGCCTTTCATGACTTTGAGTAGTTCCTTCCAGCCCCTTGCCTAAAAGGTTTCTTTTGAGAAATCAGCTGATAGTCTTAGGGGAACTCCTTTGTAGATAACTGTCTCCTTTTCTCTTGCTAATTTTAAGATTCTCTCCTTATCTTTAATCTTGGGTAATTTAATTATGATGTGCCTTGGTGTAAGCTTCCTTTGGTCCAACTTCTTTGGAAGAGTCTGAGCTTCCTGGACTTCATAGAAGTCTATTTCCTTCACAAGATTGGGGACGTTTTCCTTTATTATTTGTTTAAATGAGTTTTCAATTTCTTGCTCTTCCTCCTCTCCTTCTAGCAACCCTATGATTTGGATGTTGGAACATACAAAGTTGCCCCAGAGGTTCTTCAGCCTGTACTCATTTTTTTGAATTCTTGTTTCTTCATTCTGTTCTGGTTGAATGTTTATTTCTTCCTTTTGTTCAAAATTATTGATTTGATTCCCAGTTTCTCTCCCTTCCCTGTTGGTTCCCTGTATATTTTTCTTTAGTTC
This sequence comes from Desmodus rotundus, assembly GCF_022682495.2. Classification (NCBI taxonomy): domain Eukaryota; kingdom Metazoa; phylum Chordata; class Mammalia; order Chiroptera; family Phyllostomidae; genus Desmodus; species Desmodus rotundus. Next base: position 69,680,514 of record NC_071399.1, on the reverse strand, counting down.
ATTTTGTATAGCCTTCACTTCTTTATTTGGCGATCATATTCAACCACATCTGTGAACATCCTGGTTACCATTGTTTTGAGCTATGCGTCTGATAGGTTGTCTATCTCCTTGTCACTTAGCTCTTTTTCTGGAGTTTTGATCAGTTCTTTCATTTGGTCCATATTTCTTTGTCTTGGTGCAGCAGCCTGGATGAGTGTTTCTTCTTTAACTCCTTGGTTGTCGGACTTCCATCTAGTTCAATTTTCTGACAGTTCTGGTTGTTTTTTGTTTTTAAATTGGTTGCTGTCCTTCGTTTGGTTGTGTGCAGAAGAAAAGCATATCTACCTATACCTCCATCTTGGCCTGAAGTCTGAAGTGATCTTTCTATTAAATGTAAGTGTAAGGTTATCTAAATGCCATTTTCAGACATGCAAGGTCTCAAAAATATATTCCCCATGCACCCAGCCTCAGAAAGCTACTGGAAGACATGCTCCCCTAAATTGAGAGAGCAAATCAGGAAAATATCAACTTTCATCCAGGACAAAAAGAGGATGTAGCTCAAAAAAGTAGAATATTCCTTCAAGGTCATAATGAAGGAAGCATGAGTACTATTTGCTGTGAGTCAAAAATGGCAAAGGAGACACTTCTCTGAGAAAGGGAGAATGATGGGATATTTGTGGCATGTGAGCGAGCTAGGAGAAGATATAGGCAATCAAGAAAAGTTGGGTTGTTACTTAGGTTTAAAATTTACACAAAATAAAAAGTCTCAGAGAAAAATTTCCAAGGAAACAAAATGTGCAAGAAAGATAATAATGATTATTGTAAATATAAGACACAGCTATGAATAGTTTATAGGATCATAGTTCTATCCCCAGTGAATGAAGTTCTCCTCAAATACTTAAAACTATGTGGTGATGTTGAAACTCAAAAAACAAATGAATTTAATGAAAACCAATTGCTTGGGATTGAAATTGTCATTCAAAATATGAATGTCATGTAACTCTGATCTCTATATTCTTGGGAGTGTGGCATACCTTATACTACCATGTTTCATGTGTTAACTCTAGATGAATTATTTTACCACTTCTATTTTGATTATGGCAGAACTTTATTGTGACAGATCAAGATACCACTTTGGCTTTCATTTAATAAGTTTTATTTATGTCTTAAATATTCCTGTCGTTTTCTCGTAACAAACAACACGGTGAGTATTATAATGTGGTGCTAATGAGATCATAAACAAAAAGTCATGAGCACTAAAATAATGCACTAATGCTTAGAATAAGTGATCGTGCAGCTGAACAACATTTTATGCTAATATAATTTTTAGTTTAATATTAAAATGGAAACATGAAAATAAACCATTTATATGAAAATTTCAAATATCCCCGATATGACTTCCACAGATATTTAAAATTCATATATGCCGCTTTGGAAAGTGATTGCTGTCTTATTTCCTTCTCCTCCCTCCTTCTCTCCCTACTTCCCTCCCTCCTTTCCTTCCTTCCTTCTCTTTCTTTCCAATATAAAGAGAGACATTAAGATATTAACCTGTACCTCTTAAGTCTTGCTGAATTCTCCATTGAAGTGCAAATTTAAATGAAAGACTTTGCAAGACCAGAAGCTTTAATACATATATATTTTCAACTAAAAGAAATACATTTTTAGAGTCATAGAATTCTCACACAAATACTATTAAATAGGTTTTATTTTGCTTGTTTAACAGATGGGAAAACAGAACCAAAAAGTTCAAGTAGCTTGTAGGTAAGTAATCTACAAAAGTCACACATTTAGTCAGAGAGAGATATAACCTTAAGTGCCTAACTGCATTTTCTGCTCTTATGCTGGGTTGCTTCCTCTGATCTATCACAGATGGTGGCTTTGAATTGAATTGCACAACTCTAATCCCCTTCGAACAAAGGCCTATCACTGCACATCTCCTGTTCAATGTCAATGTTGTTCATTTCGGTGCATTCAGTACTATTATTTAATAAAATTTTATCCTATGAAATTTATCAACTATAAAATAATATTTAATAAAATATACTGAAATATACATTTAATATTTAGTGTCTGCTGAGATCCTTACTATTAACTCAGCTCTCCTAATAAAGTACAAAATTTTTGAAATCTATACCAGTTGTTTGTTTTGAATATGTCCTGCTACTCTGAACTGCCCCTTAAAGATGACTCTTTCTTATCTGTATTTAAATTTCTGAAACTTTTAGCTTGCTTAAGGGAGAATGTGGGAAGGTTAACTGCATAAGCATTTATCATTTTAAAAACAGCATCATGTGCTACAAAAGACACATAGTGAAGTATCAGCCTCTACATATCATGAGATTATCTACTCCAGGATCATACCCAAAATGAATCAGTGTTATGTCTTTGGTTTACATCTGCCTTTTAAGTATTAGGAAATACTTTCTTCTTTCAACCACTCCTATTTACTTCATCTTTTCAGATGGGAAAACACTTTCCTCTAAATTGATGACTACTTATTTTTCAGCTAAAGTAAATACAAGTCTATATCTCTTTTCATTTGTGTGAGTAGCTGACACATTCTGTCACAACATCGCTTGAGTAAATGGGAAAGTGACAGTTCCTGGAAAAATTTTAAAGAGATAAACATCTATTTTTGTTTAAACAGCCACTAAAAAATCAGATAGAAGCTTTCCAGGTTGAGAGGATAAAGAATGCATGAGTGGTGCAAATTGGTAAATGAATGCATGGCTAGAAAACTTCTGATGTTTGCCTCTATGATTTTAACCACAGCTCAGTATCTTCTGGGATTAAATAATGCCTTCAAAGAATAAATATTATCAAGAAGATAGAATTATCAACAAAAAAGACCTTAAAATGTAAAAAAATCAAACAATAATATCCTTAGAAACAATTTTTTTAACTGAAATATCAAATATTTAGCTTTTCCTGATTTTGAAATGTCTTCCAATTTTAGTCAAATACTTTATTCCCACATTACTTGGTTTGAATAGCTCTAATAAAATTAATGTTACTTAGTCTTTACATGTCACATTTCAAATAACATATTTTAGAAATGCTTTGCTTTTATATATAGTTTATTATTATTATATAAGCATTACTACTTTGGTCCCAGCTTATTTCTATTAAAATCTATACACATAGATTGTAAAATTATCTCAAATAACATCACTTATAAAACATAGACTCCTATAATTCATTAAAATTTATGTTAACTAGGATCAGTGGATACTTTATATTAAATTTAGTATAAAGACTCAGTAAATAATAACTGTTGTGTTAATTATTAAGACAAGATCACACAAATGTCATTCAGAGGTTATCTATTAAATATGTAATGATTGGAGTTTGTAGCTCCAACAGTTATAATTCCTATTGCTATTACCCTTCTTTATGTCACTGAATGATTCTCATTTCGAATTTCCTGGAGCAAGTACACTGACGTTGAATGGTGTGTGCCCCATGCTGCTCAGCGACACTCGGTGAGCCTAGCCTTGAAACAGCCCTGTGGTGCTGCTTTTCTGACTCCCCTCCTCCTCCACTTCGCCAGTCAAACCACTCCAGGCTTCTTGGAAGATGAGAGTAGCAGGGGATTTTAACTTGTTTTTCAGTTATACAACAGAGATTGAGTGTACTAAAAGTTACTTGTATACACTGCTACTGACTAAGTAGAATCATATACTGGTCAGTTATGTGATTAATACAACAATTTGGCAGATAAACCAAACAATAGTAGTATTCAGACTATTCCAACAATTCAGGTAAAATGTTGTTTTTGTACAAGATACTTGAAGAAAAGTCACAGATTATGAAAGGCAATTACTTTTTTTAAGTTATTTTATTGAACTCTCATGTAATTTTGAAATATTAATACTTTATTCCTGTCTGAAACAACTCTCAGAAATTCACTTGTTTCCTTTGAATCTTACTGTTCAGAAACTTTTTGAATATACACTATTAAGGTTTATATGGGAGAGAAATTTTACTAGTTTATGTATATATAAGCATCTAAACTTGAACTTCATTGTGGACTTCGTCACTGCCTCTGCTCTGATAATCTTTCTGATTGACAAACACAGGGAGAACTTGGGCTTGTAACAAAGATGTTCAGGGAAAAAAAGCAGAAGTGGAAGAGCTAAACTAATATTGACATTTGATGATGACCAGAATCTCCAGTAAGTATTTAGGCCTTAATATTGAACTACTCTGAAACAAAAAGGGAGGAAGGTGGTCCGGGACTTAAATAAACAGTGTATTCATTTTGCACTGATGTTTCTTGATTAATAGTAGAAGACATCACTCCTGAAAGCGTCTGCAGTGTCAGTAATTCCATTAACAAAGAAGCCACTTTATTATCAACATACTGTAGATTCATTTTAATGTGTCATTTGCACTTCAAAGTCGCATAACTTTTATTATGGTAAATCAATTAAAACTATTTCTCATGATAATTTATCTTTTACAGAGTTTATCATCTCAGAGAATGCAATATTTCCCAATTTAACTTCCAAGACAAAAGTGATGTAATTTAAATGCCTTTTACTGAGTTTATTAAGCATAAAGATCACAGAAATTTCAAACCCTGAAAGATAACTTTGTTTCATCTATGTGATAAAAGGAAAGCCACAGTTTTTTTTTGTAGCGTACTATAGGTAGTGAAGATGGTATGCTAATTAGTAATATAACCTCATTTACTGACTATGTATGTCTCTCAATTTAAAAGATAATCTAGTAAAGGCAGATAGTTTCTCTGATATTAATTTGAAAGAGAATGTAAGGACATATAAAACATTTTATTGAAGACTTGCAAATGAACTGAATTTCACAATGATGTAGTCACCTGTTTGGTTAGTTTTAATGACTTCGTAAGAACATGCTTCAAAGATTCATGTCCATTTTTTTTATCTTTGAAAACTGCCAGTAATTTTTCACCTTTGTTGAATATTTCTAAAGTAAGCAGCTTTAATATCCATTGGCCGTTTGGAAATGTTTTCATGAAAATGAGAAAATTTATGTTTTTCTAAATTGACTATTTAAATGTGGGGGATATTTTTTAAAATTTGTCACATCTTTTATCTTGATTGTCCAATTGCATTTAATCTAAAACTTCTGTCAATAGACATAGAATAGAAGAGAAAATATTTGTAATTTCTTTTCGAATGGTGATCACAATATATATAAGTACTGTATAAAGAAGTAGAGGGTAAGTTTGCTTAATCATGAATTATGGTAAGGTTTGGTTTATTTTAGGATAAAAATAAGCAATTTAACTGACATTTTTTCTTCCAAGATTACATACAAATTTCTTAGAAAACCTCCTTTCTTATTTTTTATCCTCACTCAAAAACATTTTTTTCATTGCTTTTAGAGAGAGAGAGTGAAACATCAATTTGAGAGAGAAATGGTGATCTCTTGCCTCCCTTTCTGTGCCCTGACTGGGGATCAAACCCACAAACTTTGGGTTCATGGGAGGATGCTGCAACCAACTGAGCCACATGGGGCCAGAGCAAAAACTTCTTTAGAAGTGGGTGTATTATTCATTATCTTATTAATATCTCTAGGTTTTTCAGGTTTTTCTAAATATTGAAAAATTTGTGCCCAACAAACACTTTTTTACCCATTTACTTAATTTCTGCCAGGATTTTTTTTTTAAGCATCTATGGGAGGAATAGGACTTACAAAGAATCAAGTTACTGTACACTATCAGAAACAGATAACAACTTTGATTCCAGCATGTGTAATACGGGACCATAATCTAATATCAAAGGAAACTATGCTTGTAAAAATGACCATAGTTATTTCTAACAAACTTTGTACCTTCCTCTATCATAGAATTGTCTGAGGATTTCCTGAAGACCTGTGGGTTTTAGTAGAATGGTTTGAACACTGCTGGTGTTGCTGAAATTATGAGGATTGAAGTTGCACACACTAGTTTAAAACCTTACAGATGTCATGTCATGTGTGTGTGTGTGTGTGTATATATATATATATATATATATATATATATAACTTGAGTACTTTTATAATATCCCTTAACTGTTTTGTTGGTGGTGGTGGTGATGGTGCAATGATGTTAATACTAATTCTTGCAAGGATAGTACGTGGAGACATTTGGAGTCAGTGGAATACAAACCAAAGGAAATGCTGTAAGCTATGACTCTGATTCTTCTACCCAGTCTACACCATCAACCTAGAGGCTTTTAGCATCCCTGAACCTCTTGGCTGTGTATTCCAAATAGTAAAACGTTTTAGACCTAAGTGACCTTGAATCTGATCAGTCCACATTTCTTTTCCTCTCACTACCATATAGTTGACTATAAAGATGTATCTGCAGAGTCTAGAGGAAGATTTGCAAATGAACTAAGTTTCAAGATTATGCAGGTACCTGATTTGATAGTTTTAATGACTTTGTGAGAAATTATTTTGAGGACTTTCATTCATTTCTTATCTTTGGAAGCTGCCAGCATTTTTCCTTTTTCTTTATTGAATCTTTCTTAAATAAGTAGTTTTAATATTCATTTGCAGTCTGAAAAATGAGAATTTTTTTGCTTTTCTAAATTGAGTCTAAATATTTTAAATGGTATCTACTCTTTTAGATTGTATGCCTTCAATACATTATGTGTATATTTATTGATGTTTACAGTGTGCAAATGAACTTTTATACTAGTGTATGACATATCTTGGAAAGCACTCACAAAGATGGACATAAATTGATTAGATGTCGTCCTGTGAGCAGTGGTTTAATATTATCAATAACTAGTATCTCAAGGGAAAATATACTCTTAGGACAAGACTATTAATGCCCATAGGTGTAAGTCTACTTCTCAACAGGTATTCCTGATAATTCTGAATTATTTTGAACCACTTCTTGTCAGATATATTATGTCACAAATGTTCTGCCTCATTATGAAGCTGGTGAAAAAGGACTTTGACCAGTAAACTGTCATCTCTTCTGTACCCTTATTGCCCTCCTGGGCTTACTTCATGGGGACTATCATGAACCCATATTTTGTAGAATTCTTGTTTTACCCTCATCCATTTGAGTGGGTTAACTTAGTTAAAGCTGCATGAGTAAATAGCAAATTCAATTAATTATGGAAATACACATGAAATATTCCACAGTACACCAAACTAAAGATATAAGGACATAAAGATAACTTCTTCAGGCCTTCTGCATCATGGAATCCTGCTCTCCTCTCATACTTCTATTATAAATGCAACAACTAACATGAAATAAGACCTGAGAAAGTATGCCATGTCAATGAGTGGATTCAAAACAGACACTTTAATGGTTTCATACTTTTTAAAATAAAAATATATAGTAAATAGGAATTTAATATTTTCTTTACATATCCATGTAGTTTGTCCTATACAAACCCTGGAATGTCTTATTCTTCTTTGGGACTAAAACATCGGATACTGCTATTGGAGTATTGCGATTCAGTTTTCTTTGTCCAGATAACAACCCACATTATAGGAATTCTTTCCTCTGGGAAATGGTCTCACTCCTCGTTGTTAAACTTAGTCAGGACTCTAAGACTGCAGCCATTTGCATTCCTCTCTGTCAGTTCCCACTGCTACCAACTCCTAGCAAGGCCCCCAACTAAAGGAGTTACGAGTTAGGATTGGCTACTGTTTGAAACCTTGAAGCCCTCTCTTTCTCCTTTCGAGAACCACATGGAATGAGTTCTTTGACAGATTTTACTTTAAAACCAGGGATGGACGATGAGTCTTTTACCTCTACTTCCATACCCATCCAGGACCCTGGGGAGACTCATTAAACCACCATAGTCATGAACCCTTGCTTCCATTGAGTCTCCACTTGCCTCTTCAACAGACTCCATTCTATAGACACCATGGCTGCTGCTTCTTGTTGTTGCTGTAAGGAAGCTCTTTTAAATGACTCTGAGATGTCATGTCTGCTCTGCATGAAGGTGAGGTGAAGGATTGCTGGCCGTTCTAAGGCTCCTTTACACACCCTCCCCCAAGGGAAAGTGCCCTCAGTGGGTACAAAATTATATTTAGTGTATCCTCAGTAAATAAGCACAAATGTGATTTCTAGGGGCAATAGGATGCCAAACCAAAACAAAGACAAAAATATCTTTCAGCACTTCTAGTTACTTTGCTGTTATCTGCCTCCTTAAAAAAATTGCTCTCTCATTGACATGTGCCTAAGTTATTGTCATCATTGTACAAAAATGGTTCTTTGAAACTTCATCACTGGCTTCTTTTCTTTGGGAAATAAAACCAGCCACACATCTTCATAAGATTAAGACCAAGAGAATACCTCCATAACATGACTTTAATGTTCAGCTGTCTTCATTAATATAATTATTGACATGGTATGTATATGGTTATTATAATATGAGTAAAGATGTGAATTTAAAGTGACAGATAACTTTGTTTGTTTCAGGAACTTCCTGACAATTCATATTTTTAAAAATAAAACTAGTCATCATCAAGGAACCTTCCCAAATAATAGATTGCTGAAAGGGTTTCAAAAGACCAAGACCATAGACTCTTCAAGAGGCCTTAAAAAAACACTTCCTCAAAACTCCCTTACTTTGTTTTGTGCATCAATTCCTATCTATCTAATGAACACTTTGCAATCTTTATTAAACCCTCACATCTAAAGTTCAGTCTTATACTAGACTCTCAAAACACCTGCTCTTGTCTTCCCACTGTGAAAAAGCCACTAAAGCTCCTAAAAGTTAGCACCTTCCTCTACTCCAGGAAAGCAACAATATCATATTTGTTTTATTGACACGTTGTTTGGTGTTTTGTGTTTGTTTTTATATTTCTAGAGATTTGTATATTTCACATCTTCCTCTGTCACTTAATTTATTGTGATATTTTAAAAATGAGAGTATTATATATGTATGTGTGTGCATATGTATATATGAAGATATATATATACCTATATTTAGATATATATACCTAAAGAAAGATATTAATAATTAAATGTGCTTTTGTTTTCTGATTATTTATGGTAAGATGTGGCAGTCCTATGTTCCTGCTGAAAAAACTTAGAAAACTTACTATTAATTACAAGACTTAAAAAGCATTACAGAGCTATAAGGCAATGAGGACTAGAAGGACTAATATCTCAGAAAGGAGAGATTCATTCCAAAGCAAGGTCACAATTACTCCTGGCCTGAGAGGTAGCTTAACTTGGCCTGGCCAAGACAGTGTCTCCATAGGGGAGAGAAACCGAAAAAGCTTTCAGCTGTCACATGGGATAGGAATGACAGACAAGAGAAGCGTGTCCTCAAATGTATGACTCTTTGCTCCATTTGGCATTTTCTGTATTCTGAGTCTATGCAGAAGTTTAAAGTGCTAGAGAGAAAGCTTCTGAAAAGTAGAATGAAGTATTATACAGTTGACCGGTATTTAAAAAAACATAAATCAATGTTGAGAGGTGGACCTGGGGTGGGCAAAGACCACAAAGACAAGGTTAAAATATAGAAGGAGAGATGAATTGACTCTCAAAAACTATAGGCGTATTTCCCCTGGGGCACCTATTGATTCTGGGTATAGACAGATCAAGAATCTAGGTTGGTCTCTAACAGAAAGCTCTTGTTGAGGACCAGGGAATTTAGCACATTCTCTGTGTTGAAGGAATAAAATTGGTAACTGGATGGGCCTGAAGCATGTGATCTATCTATATTCTATAGCAAAATTATATTTGCCAAATGTTGAAGCTGCGTGGTGCTGAATGACAAATAGAGCTAAACTGAATCTTCTGAAGGACAGAATGGGGTCTCATTACCTTTCCAGGATGAGGAAGCAAAGAATGGCTATGACCTAGAAACAAGGATGAACAGACGACAGACCAGCAAAACTGCAACCCAGTCCCAACCCAACAATACCTTTGACTGGATAGAGAATACTGATTTAGATATTTTAAAAAATATTTTAAATCCAAAGTGTTAATGATGGACTGGACACATCTCCACTGGTTTTAGCCTAATGTCAGAGCGAGATCTAATTGAAGATTCTTTACAAAATACCTCAATAGCTGGAAAAAAAAAAAAAAAACCCGTGCACAGAGAGTCATCGGAGACATTTGCCAGTTTCATCCATGTGGATATGTGACTATTTTTAGAAAAATTTTATCGTTGTTAAATGAATAAAAGAGTAATTATATAGCTTCACCAAGAATAAATACCAACCACAGATGGATTTACAAGTACACCTTAGTAAACACTCAAGGATGGGTTGTTTTACTTTTTACCCCAAATTATAAATTATACACAAATTTGTTGAGAGAGAAGGAGAAGAAAAAAAATCCTAAGGCTTTTTATGATACCATGGTACTTAAATCTAACTAAGAAAGAAAGCTATGAGCTAGTTTCATTTGTGAGCATCAGTACAAAATTGCTCTTTCCGTTTCCTGATATTTAAAGCGTATCTTTCGTAAATAGCACATATTAGGATGTTGAGGTAGGCAGAATAATGGCCATCAAAGGTGTTCACACCCCAATCCCTGGAGCACGGCAACATGTTCATTTCCATGGCAAGTCAGACTCTGCAGCTGTAACTGAGACAAGGATCTTGAGATGGAAACATTATTCTGTATTAACTAGGTGGCTCCAATATAACCACAGAGTTCTTAAAAGTCAGAGAGGAAAGCAGCAAAGTGCGAATCAGAGAAGGAGGTGTGGCAGAAGGAAAAGATTGCCATAATGCTGCCGTTGACTTTGAAGGTGGAAGAGGACCACAAATAGAGCAGTGTGGCCAGCCTCTAGAAGCTGGAAAAAGCAAGGAATGGATTGCATTCTCCCTTGGAGTCCCCAGAAAGACGCGGCCCTGCTGACACCTTGATTTCCACCCATGACATTTATTTCGGTCTTCTGATTTCTGATCTTCAGAGCTCTAACATAGTATGTACTGTTTGAAGCACTAAGGGTTTTTTAAATTTTCATTTGTTGTTGTTGTCATTATTAATTTTGCAATTTGTTATAATGGCAATGGGAAACTCATACAATTTTTTATGCTGCTGGCAATTTTGTCTTTTAAAAGGAGATTTAAATCCATTTTTCTACATCATAGATAATATATTTGGACTATTTTCTGTCATTAATTGCCCTGCATTTTTATGTTCTTTTTCTCTCCCATTTTTTTTCTTTTTCTTTTTGTCTTTCTTTTGTTAATTTGATTGATTTTAGCTACTCTTGCTTCCCATTTTATTTTTCCCTTGTTTTGGCAATTTTATATTTATTTGTCCTCATTTCATGGTGGCTATGAAAATTCTAATATGGATATTTAATTCAACAAAGGCTATATGTAATTAACACTTTATCTTCTGAAATAAATGATCTTAGAATGTTTTAACTTAACATTCTCTCGATTCGTATGCAATATTACTTGATATTTTAGGTCTCATTTATGTTTGTCACCCTAGACATTATTGCTTAATTCTACAGAATGTACATTGAAATTTACCTACCCATTTATCACCTTAAAAAAATCTTTGTTTACTCATATAAAATTTCAATATGGAAGTGCTTACTTTTATACCTTTAGATTCTTTTCCTCCTGATGGTAATATTTTTACTTAACCCTCATTCTTGAATATTTTTACTAGATGTAAAATTACAAGTTGATAATTATTCCTTCTAAGTTCTTTGCCTGTATTAATTCATGTTTTTCTCTCTCATTATTTCTGATAAGATTTCAGCAGTGTGTATAATCACATCCTTTCAGATAGTTTGCATTTTTTCAGATTTTACTTATTTATTTTTAGAGAAAGGGGAAGAGAGGGAGAAAGAGGGGGAGTGAAACATTAATGTGTGGTTGCCTGTCATGCACCCCTTACTGGGGACCTGGCCCACAACTCACGCATGTGCCCTGACTGGGAATCGAACCAGCAACCCTTTGGTTGGAAAGCCAGCACTCAGTCCACTGAGCCACACCAGCCAGGGCTCAGATAGTTTGTTATGTTCTCTTTCTTTTTAAGAGATTTTATTTTTTCTTCCACATCTTCACTAGGCTTTCTCTAACCACAGGTTTCTTTTCATGTTCCTTCCTGTAGAGTAGTGAGACTCAGGTTACTGGGTCTAAGGGCTGCTATCTTTAAACAACCCTGAAACGTCGCCTATCATACACGGATACCTCTGTTTTATCTATTCTCCCCGTTAGAGGCTTTGAAACTTTGTATGGAACTTGTGAGGTGCTGGCAAAAAAATAAAAAGTTGGCTTTTTAAGATGAAAAGAAAAAGCCCTAATAGAAGCATTTACTAAAACAAGTACAGTTTTAGGCTACTAAGGCGATGTCCCTGAACAGAACTGGAACGAGAGAAGCACACTCAGCCCTTGCAAAGCGATTGCAGTTGGTTCTAGCACACCGTTGTATAGACTTATGTTTTCTCTCTTATTTGTCTTCCATGTTACATACTTTACATTTAGCCCTCCAGGTTCCTAAGATTTGCCTTAGGTACGGTTGGTTCTTTGACTTGTTAATGCAAGCATTGAGTTCTAAATTTTAGTTTTTAAGGTTCCTTATTTTTGAGTTATATTGAAAACTTTTTACATATGCTAGTCTTCTGCCCTTGTTCTAAGCCTTTGTACTTATTTCAGCAAATCCATGTATGCTGCATAAGGCTGCCCTTTATGGTGCACAGGCTGATGGCCCAAGCACCCAGCCCCCGTCCAGGGCACTGCTGTAATTTCATAAGACAAATCTACATGAGAGCCAACTTGTGGTTATAGATTTTCCAGAGACTTGTCCCATTCCATCCTGTTCCAGAATTGGAAATGGAAAGTTCCCTTGATGTTGTTTTCATCAGAATGGTTTTTATCTTGCATTAATCTTTCAGAGAATATAGCCCTTTGATGCCCTAGTTTTACACAGATGTGTTTTATTAAGAGTTGCCATGTTATTTGGGCCTAGGGATTTATCTCCTGTTTTCTGCATTCTTTAAAATAGTTTTCAAAACAGAAACTAGAGGTTTCCAGCATTTAACAAATAGCCTCGGGGTGAAGCTTCAAGATAAAAAAAATGGATTTGCTTCTCCTTTGATACCAAGGGTTCTGGGCTCCATATTTGGGGACTCAAAATAGACCTTATCACCTCTTTTTGTCATTCTACAATGAAAGTTGTTTATATTTAACTATTTTAGTGCATTTTTAGGATTTTGCTTATTTCAATGTGGAAAGTAACAGGACATATATAATCTCTAAAACTAGATGTCAAAACCTGAGGCCAGGGTTTGAATCCAATGAATGAGTAAAATACAGCAGAATACTTCAACACAGAGTGAAAAACACATTATGCTTTTAATCGCTGTTAGTGCAGTGTTAATTTAATCACATGTAAATTCCTGTAAAAAACACAGATAATTGTGTTTAACGAGCAGCAATAACATCCAAATAACTCCTGAAACTGATCATCACTTTTTAGCTGAATTATTGAGAAAGCACCAGTTTGGGTTTCTTTCTCTGGTAAATTTTATTTCTCTCTTCTCTATGGTTTGTGGTAAACCAGGGTATTTCTCTAATTAATACAAATAACTGGCTTCATTCATCAGTTGATATAGATTATAAGCCGTTTAAAATAGAATTTTTACATTTGAGTATTATGCTTTTATTTTTGCTTCCCAAATCATCTACCAACAAACTGGTGATTTTTTTTCCTTTTAGTGTGTTTTATAGGAATCAAAAGAGGAATGTGAGTCATTAATAAGATATGCCCCACATCTTCAGCTTGCTGCCCTCTGGTCACATGGTTAGGATTACACTTCCTGGTCCCTTCCAGGAGGGCAGAGACTGGAGACTTTGAATAGTTTCGGTGAATGAAACTTGGGCAGACAATGATGTCACTTTTGGGCGAGAGTTTTCAGTTTCTGGTGTGAGATACTCCAAACTTCCAAGTACTTTTTTCTTTCTCTCATAGCAACAGCAGAGAATGAAATAATAGCTGCTCTGGCAGAGAGAGTCATAGAGTGTTGTAGCATTAGAATGAAATAAACCTTTTTTTAGGAGTTTCTTTGGCATGGCAACATAACCTGGCTGATACAGCCGCCATCGCAGACTTAGAGATTACGAAACAAGTGGTTTTGGCATTTTGAGTTGTGGAATGCAGAATAATGGGCTCCCCCAAAATACCCCCACTCAGTTCCCTGCAACTCTTAAACCTCAAAACTGCAACCTAAAACTTGTTCGGTTATATGACAAAGGGGAATTGGAATTAGGTAGCAGATGCAATTAATTTTGCTAATCAGCTGATAGAGCATTCTAGATTACTCAGGTGGGCCCATTGTAACCACAGCCCTTCTTCAAAGTGGGAGAGGGAGTTGGGCCACTGTTGAGGGAGAAGTAATGTTGGTTTTAAAGATGGAGGGAGGGATGACCATCCGAGAATGCAGCTGGCTGCTAGAATTAGGAAAAGACAAGGAAATGGAATTTCCCCTAAAGCTGCCGCAAGAAAAGCCGCCTGTGGACATTTTGAGTTTAGGCTGGTGATTTCTGAGACAGACTTCTGACCTACAAAACGGTAAAATAATACATTTAAATTGCTGTTATTTTCAAGCCACAAAGTTCTTGTATGTGCTTTTTATTCCCAGTTTTATTGAGATATTATTTTTACATAATGTGTAAATTTAAGATATATAACATGATTTCATATGGTAATTTGTTACAGGGAAAACTAATGCAGAGGCATTTGTCAGTGTTCTATGTGAAATTTACACTTTCAATATTAACATTTTTCATCAGCATTATCCGGAAATTCATTACTAAGCATAGAGCAACCATTCGATGGTAGATTCAAAACACTTTTCTATAAATTAAAGGTACAATAGTGAATATGACAGAAGTACTACCTATGTTCACAAAATATAGAATTTCTAGCATATTAATTTATTATTAACCATTAAAGCAAGTTCATTGGATATAATACTCTACATAAAAGAATTAAAGTAGTATTCTCAAATTTTGTTAATATAGGGGAAGATTTACTTGGGTAAATTTGAGGATGTTGGGTGCAAAAATCTTTCAGTCACACTAAATTTCAATACAAAATTGGCCTATTTGAATACCTTCACCAGACTAAATTCATTTTATATTCTAGCCAGGGCTTCCAAATACATAATGCTCCTTTGTGCCTCTGGGTCCTACGTGTACCATTCCTTTTGTGTGATTGGCGCTTCTCCATGGTTTTCACTTGGCAAACTCTTGGACAATCTTCTTCTCTATTTCCCCTCAGATTTTACTTCTTTTAAGAAGTTTCCATGATCTTCTTACTGGTCTAGGTTATCTAGTCGTGTTTATGCTTCCAGTTTCCAGTGTTCATCCCTATTACATGATAAAAGAATGTACAAATGAAAATGTTATGTGACTATAATAGACAACAGGTGCAAAAATAAGCGTGAGGCAGAAGCAGATATTTAGAACATAAAGGGAAACATCTGAGAAATAGCCCAGCCCATGCCCAAATCAGAAAGAAATAATACGATATTTAAGAAATAACCCAACATCCCATAAATTATATTAGAGTATGACAAAAGTGGGATTATTAGCTGACAGAATTTGTTTGAGAGAACTGTTGCCATTCTCTCATGCTGTGAACATCCCCCAGACTCAGGGAGGAGGATGGAAGTTACTATCTTCCTAACTCAAGAATAACGAGAGGTTTTCTTTCTCAAGAGAGCACTCAGGGACCTTGACATACATCCCCTAAAGCAGAGGCGCTCTGCAGACTGGTGCCTGCCTCGTGCCTAAACAAGCCTGCATGTCTGTGTTTTGGCTGAATGGGCAGGTAGATTCCACATTTGGCTTTAATACATTGCTACCAAATGATGAGGCCGGAAATGTGAATGCATGGTTCACAAGAACAGCTCTGGAGTCATCTCAGGTTCTTCCCAGAGTGACAAAATATTGATTGTCTCCTGTCTTAACTCTCGCTTGACTCTTAAATCCTAATAGCTACTGTATTTTTATATCTCCAACACATGGTTGGCACATTATGAGTACATCATATGTTGGACATTGAATGATGAATGCAAGTGTGAGAAATTGAAAAACAGATTTAGATTCAGAAAAATAGCTGCCTAAAACAAGTTAATTCCAAAATAGATGGTTAAAACTGAAATAAAATGACAAGGGGATTTGCAAAGCAATAAGAGACAACACTTTTTCTAATTTTTAAATATTTATCTTACACAGAGAAGACATTATTAGTGCCATCTTCCAGATTTGGTAACCAGTTTAGGAAGAAAGAACTAATTACATAGCTGGTAAGAGTAGGATTTGTTTTTCTAATTCTTTGTCTTTTCCTCAGTTATTGATCATGCTGATTTAAAATGCCAGTTGAATTAAAGTGATAGAAGGGTCAGTATTTTGTGTACATGGAAATACTAGATGAAATTTTTGATAACTGGCATTTTTCTTTAGTCATTATTTTATTTAACCACCCGATATATTGTAACTTATTTGTTGAAAGGTGAAACCGATGAGTAAAAAAAACCCTGAGCACTTAATTTACCATATTATTACAAAAATATATATGAATGATAAAACATCCCATTTAAAGTATTGTGTTTTTACGTATTTTTTCATTAATAATAGTGTTAATTTAAGAGCCACACCTTGACCATGAAGCTTTTTTTTTATCGAATTCACATTCATTATTAGTCACAGTTTTGCCAAGTAAGCTTCAGGGGGAAGTAATTAAATTTAATAGAAGCCACCTTCATTTTGAATCTGCCGTCAATTTAAAGCCATGGGGGAAGGTAATTACATTTAATAGACACTGTAGTTTCTAGGCGAAGATGTACAGTATGTGACGTTAATCATTATCCCACCAGTCTGAAAAGTAAAATCTCACTTAGAACAAACTCTGTCCAAGTAAACTGATCCCTCCTTTTTCTTTTCAACTTAAAAAAAGTAAAAAATGATGCTTATTTGTCTCTTAAATATGCTATTGAAATTTTACTCAGAAGATTCAGTTCATTGATTTTAAGCAATGAAACAAAGGTAGATGGCATTTATGAATCCGACTGCAGTATTACCAACTCTTAAGGAAATATATGTATTAATAATATTCTTTTTTAAGTATTCCTTAGGCTCAATAACATGTTCCTCTTTTCTAATTGCTGAGGCTGCTGCGATGAACTGGTAGTTTTTATATTCATTCTTATATTAGTATTTTAATGTAGCTTATGTAAATTAAAGATGTTTATTGAGTTTCAGTATATAGGAGTTTTAAATCAGTGAAAGATCAAAATAAATATGAAAACAGAGCCTTCCTTTTTGGTAAACACATCTACAAGCCTGAATGCATTTGACTAAGCATTTTATAGGCTCATTATAACATTTGGCTCACATTGAAGTCACCTTACATTTAAATATTTTCTCCATTGTGTATGAATACATTTTGGCTTCTGTTTAGACATTTGCTTTTAGAAAAAGTTCTTGAATCAGATTTAGACAACAAGCTCATATACAGTTCCCATAAAATCAAAAAGAATTTCCAAAGAGTTCATGAGATTAAAAGTACATCTACAATTTGTAAAATTTACAACACTATTTTAGGAATTTAGGACTATTCCTAAATTTCTATTTTACTCTTTCTTTAATATATTCTGACTAATGGTAATATACAGGGAGTGGCAAGAAGGAGAAGGAGAGAGAAGGAGAATATGAATGAGATTTTTTAGGATTAAAGATAAAATCACTCTAAGTAGCATTTTTCCAATTATCTAAAGAACAGGAAGAATAAATTTGTATTAGTTACTTAAGACAGAAAAACATTTTTTTGTGGGACTTAAACACCATGGAAAGAGTTGCATAAGGAAATTTTAAGAAACTTTGCATTTATCCTTTGTGATAAGAAGTTAAACCACACTTGTCTTTTTTTTTACATCTATATTCTTCTTATATTTTTAGCTAGCAATCTTTAAGAAATACCAATGCTAAGTTTGTTTATTTTGCAAAAACATATTCAGACTCCATTGGTTCTTATCTTTAATAATGTCACTCACAATTCTCAAAGGAATACATTTGTCTTTCTTTTCTAAGACAGTAACAAATAGTTATTGGGGTCAAGTTTGACTGGATTTTTAAAAAAGATCTATCATCATGTTTAGTGAAGTAAAAAATCAGAACAGTTAAGATTAATAACATCAATCAAGTGCACTGTTGGATAACTAGTGGTATCCCCCAAACTTTTTAATACATATAAATAATTTGTTTAACATTTTCAAAAAAAAATAATTTGCAATAATTATTGAGTTGACCAAAAAGTCCATTTAGTTTTTTCTGTAAAAGACACATTTTCATTTTCACCAATAACTTTATTGATTTGGATATTTTGAGTATGTTGTCTATTTCCCAGTATTGGTTTCTAGTGGGTAGAAGCAGGGCATCCTTCCCTGCTTAGCATCTTCCAATGCAAAAGACAGTCCCACAACAAACAATTATTTAGCCAAAATGTCAGTAGTACCAAGGAACTTTGAAAACCACTATTGACATGTTGGGTCAGTCATAACCCCTTCTACATAAACTGCACAAATCTTTTTCTGAGTTTCAATTGCATCTTTTACCTTTCTTGAAATAATAAAGCATAATATGCTGAAAATGTTCTGTATTTTCTTTAATCTTTAGTATTAAAATGGCTACACAAAAATTCACCAATTTTGATGTTTTTTTAATGCATGTGGATATGACAGCTGTCACGATACAATCTAACAAAATTCTTTTGAATGAAGTTAAACACAGCTAATCACTACTAGAACCACCATATGAAAAATCTAAAGAAACTTTTTGGCCAACCCAATGTTTCCGTGAAAAAATAGAACTTAAACAATTGTAAATAAACTTAAATTTTTTAAAAGTTAAACATTGCATGAGTGTTTTCAACAACCCAAGGAATAAATACAAATTTATATATTTTTATATTAGTAAAATTTTTTTCCTACAATTTTTATTATTTTGAAATTATATTTTATTGATTATGCTATTAGAGTTGTCTTGATTTTTTCCCCCATTGCCCCCTTTCACCCAGCACCCAACTCCTTCAAGCAATCCCCCCACCACTGTTCATGTCCATGGGTCATCTGCATAAGGTCTTTGGCTACTCCATTTCCTATACTATTTGTTACATCCTCATGACTATTCCACAACTACCTATTTGCACACCTTAATCCCCTCACATCACACCTTCTCCTCCATCCCCTCCCATCTGGCAACTATCAAAACGTTCTCTGTATCCATGATTCTGTCTCTGTTCTTGTTTGCTTAGTTTTTTAGATTCAGTTGTTGATAGATATGTACTTTTTGCTGTGTTATTGTTCATAGTTTGATCTTCTTTTTATTAAATAAGTCTCTTTAACATTTCATGTAATAATGGTTTGGTGATGATGAACTCCTTTAGTTTTTTCTTGTCTGGGAAGCTCTTTATCTGTCCTTCAATTCTAAGTGACAGCTTTGCTGGGTAGAGCAATCTTGTCTGCAGGTCCCTGCTTTTCATGCCTTTGAATATTTCTTGCCAATCCCTTCTAGCCTGCAAAGTTAATTTTGAGGAATCAGCTGACCATCTTATGGGAACTCCTCTGTAGGTAACTAACTTCTTTCTCTTGCTGCTTTTAAGATTCTCTCTTTATCTTTAACCTTTGGCATTTTAATTATGGTGTGTCTTGGCGTGGGCCTCTTTGCAAACATATTGTTTAGGACTCTCTGTGCTTCCTGGACTTACATGTCTGTTCACTTCAACAAATTAGGGTTTTCTTTAACTATTTTTTCAGATAGATTTCCAATCTTTTGCTATTTCTCTTCTCCTTCTGGCACTCCTATAATATGAATATTGGACCTCTTGAAACTGTTGCAGAGGCTGCTTATACTATGTCCAACTTTTTGGATTCTTTTTTCTTCTTGTTGTTCTGATTGTTTGTTTGTTTTCCTTCCTTATGTTCCAAACATTGATTTGATTCTCAGCTTCATCCACTTTACTATTGTTTCCCTGTAAATTGGTCTTTATTTCATTCAATGTATCCTTCATTTCTGACTGGATCTTTTTTATGCTGTCGAGGTCCTCAGTAAGTTCCTTGAGCATCCTTATAACCAGTGTTTTGAATTCTGCATCCGATAGATTGCTTATCTCCATTTTGTTTTGCTCTCTTTCTGGAGTTTTGATCTGTTCTTTCATTTGGGCCATGTTTCTTTGTCTGCTCATTTTGACAGCCTCCCTGTGTTTGTTTTTGTGTATTAGGTAGAGCTGCTTGACCTCATGTCTTGGTAGTGTGGCCTAATTTAGTAAGTGTCCTGTAGGGTCCAGCGGCCCAGCCTCCCCTTTCACCGAAGTTGGGTACTAGAGGTGTGCCCTTTGTGTGGGCTGAGTATACTCTACTCTTATAGTTAAGCCTTGCTTGCTGTTAGCAGATTAATGGGAGGGATTTACCCAGAGCAGTCAGCTGCAAGGACTGACTGTGACCCCTGACCACCAACCTCTGTCCTCTGTCCTCTATGGAAAGTCAGCTGTGCAGGGGCAGGATGGTGGTGCTCTAATGTAGTCTGTAGGTGTCCACTGGGTGTGCTAACCCTGGGTTTTCCCTGGTGTTGTAGGCCAAGGTCAGCACCCACCTGTGTTTTGCCTGCAGCACCCTGCCTGAGCTATAATGTAATCTGAGATGGCTGCTACTTGTGCTGGGCTTGGAGATTTCTAGGTGTAGCCCAGTTGTGAATCTAGGCTGGCTGCTGCTACTGCCAGGTCTGGGGCTCACTGAATCTAGCTGTTGCTTGTTTGATAGGAGTTAGGAAGTCCTGAAGCATGAGCCAAGACCAGCCATTCATGTGAAAAAGCAACTTGGTTGGGCCCATAATTTGGGTGGGGCAGAGTCTCTGGGAATCTCCAAG
Organism: Desmodus rotundus; assembly: GCF_022682495.2. Classification (NCBI taxonomy): domain Eukaryota; kingdom Metazoa; phylum Chordata; class Mammalia; order Chiroptera; family Phyllostomidae; genus Desmodus; species Desmodus rotundus. The sequence continues at coordinate 69,659,682 of NC_071399.1, read as the reverse complement.
GTGGGTCAAACAGTGCTGGTCAGGTTGATGGAATCTCAGATATGGCACCAGCTTGCCAGCTCTGTCGGGGGAAGGGTTTAGAAGAGGGCAGTGGTCTCTGCTCGCCTTGATGCCAGACACTTCAGTTTCTCCCTGTATACCACTGGTGCCCTTCAAGCTCTATTTAGCAAATTTTCTAAAGGTTCTATGATATAGCCTGTTAAGTATAAATATATATTTTACATCACCATTTAAAAATGTGATAGTCTTTAAAACTCCTCAGTATTAAAAGAGGAGCTTTGGGTAAAACAAAAATTTTGTAGGGTATTGACCAATATAATTGCATGTTTCTATTAATTAAACCCATATTTACTTCAAAGGGAGCGATTTAGGTGCACCTATTTATACAACTATTGCAGTGCTCAAGTATTAGAAAACAATGCACTTTGGTCACATGATAGATATTTCAGAAATACTGTTTAAAATTTAAAGTCTCATCTCCCCCCTTTTTTGGTCTTGGTTTTCATAATACTGTATATGAAGAAATACCTGAAAAGTTAGTAAAGCAAATAAATAAGCACAAAAATTTTTCAGTCACATGCATATTTGAAACCCACTTGATTTAAAATAAAGATAAAAAACAGATTGACTCTACTAAAATTACACTATGGTGACATAGGATATGTAATGATATTTTCATAACTGTTTGTAATCATTTGCTAGTACTGATGGACGCTATTTAAAAACCAACATTCAAATAAGGCACCTATGTAATAAAGATACATTTTACTTCTAATACACTGTGTAGATCCATCCTATACTGAAAGAAAGTGTATCCAAGAACATATTACATGCTTATAATTTATCTTACAGAGTGTATTGGAGTGGAATAATAGAAAAATAAATAAATATACATGTAGCTCCCACCTGGCCATGCTGTTCTTCATGGTTAAACAGTCCCTGCCATTGCTTCAACTTTTCCCTACAGAAACCTACATGTGAAATATTTTCTGCTTCTCTCAGAGGTCTGCCTGCTAGGCCTTGACATGCTAATATGTTCCATTAGTACTTCGCATGTATCACCATTAATGAATTGGTCATATTTATTCATTTGAGAAATATTTATTGAGGGCCTACTCTAAAGAGGAATGCCCATAAATATTGAATATAGTAATAAAAAAATAAAATTTCTTCTCACATGGATCATACCATTAAGTGCATTTTAACACTTTTTATGTATCTGTTTATCCCATTTATTGAAGGCTAAATTAGTTTCTTATTTATTTACATTATTTATTGAAATTATCATCCAGTTATTACTCATGTATTAGTTAGTATAGAGCCTCAGCTGGTACAGCAAAGAGCTCCAAGAACACAGTGCTCAAACAAGACAGCAGTTTATTTCCTTATTAAGTCATAGAAGGAAAAGATGTGTAATTTCTTGCAAATAGAGAGTTTATTCCACAAAATTGTCCAGAGAGCTGGGTTCTACCAGCTCTGGTAATGTTGCCCCACCATTCTCTAAAGCAGCACTGCCCGTTAGAAATATTGTGCAAGCCATAAATGCAAGCCAGATATAACAATTAAGAATTTTTAATAAAGTTTAGAAAGTAAAGGAAATTATAATTAATTTTAATAATGTATGTCAATATATTTAGGTAAGATATAATTTCAACATGTACTATAAGCCAATTATTAATCAAATATTTACTTTTTTCATACTCCGTCTTCAAAACTGAGTCTCTATTTCACATTACAACTCATGTCAATTTAGACTAGCCACTCTGTTCGGCCTCGTGTCTGCTGTTTTGGACAATGCAGCCGTACAGTACTGCTCTAGTGTGAACGGTGGGAGTGGGCTCATTACCACTCTAGTTAGTGCCACCCTTAGACCTGGACAAAAGGAACTTCTTCCTCGTATTATGTACTTCCAGGGCCCTGCTCTGGACTTGATCACTCTGTGATACTCTGCATATGAACTCTGCATATGAAGGCAAGCCCAAGAACAAGGGCATATGCCCAGGTGAATGCTGTGTTCCTGCTTTAGAGTACCTGGGACCTCACAATTCCCCATCCAAAAATGCCTTGCCTCCAGGGACAAGACTGTCCTTCTGAAGATAGACATGACACCAGTGTGTACACTTATGAACTGGAATGATGACCAGTCTCTTGGGGTGAAGCCAGGGCTTGGACATGTGACTCTGGGTATGGGTGCATGTTTGTAGCTGACCTCACCTGGCAGAATAGAACATGAGGCGGGAATAGATGGTAATCAGTCATGGACTTTGGGCTAGGTGCCAGGTCTTGTAATACCCTCAAGTTCTCAAACAGAATGCAGGTGGGTCTGAAAGTTTTAGATTTAAATACTGCATTCCAGGTTGTTAGGAAGGTGAAATTGTCAAGTTACATTACACCACACTTTATGTAACTATTGCCTTGATATATATCTTTAAAGTATTTATACATGTGGTATGTGGATCTCCATTTGTACTTTTACCAAAGTCCTTACACGTGTTTAGGAAGTGTTTGACTGCATCTGCTTTCAGCATGTACGAGAAGGAGAGAAAAAGGGGGGAATGCATTCTCAATCATGTTAAGCATAATATCCAGAAATTTCAGCCATGATATCCACTCACAACCCAAGATAAAATCTCAATTACATAGAGTAACATACATAAGAAAGAAGTTAGGAGATACCCTACTGAGCTGAGAAGCCATGTGCCCCAGTTAATGTATTATGAAATGTGTAAAAAGAAAAATGAATAAGATGGAAAAGATATCATCCATGCCCTCAGCAAGTTTAGAGTTCAGCGTGGAGGGACAACTACACGAGCCCCTGTATTACAGTGCACTGAATTTTGTAATAAGGTTTACATTATCCATGCCTTTTCAAGGGGCCAATAAGAGCAAGAGCCAATGTTTTTTGAGCAGAGACAAAAACTTGCCTAATCATATTGTTGTATTATAAACAGATAATTGTACTCAGTGAATACTTGATGGATGAGTTAGCTCTGATTAGACCCATTAACAAGCATGCCATACCTCTTTGCTTTTACATTAAGTCATTTAGTCATTGATCCTCAGAACATGTAAAAAATTTAAGGGCCATCCATTCAACTTCTAAACCAAAAGATAATTCTTCTCTATAATGTTTATTATATGTCCACTAAATTCTGCTTTAATTTCCACAACTACTTTTCAAAAATTCATTCTTTTTATTGATTATTCTATGTCAAGACGTTTTATATATTCCTCTAATAGAGACACATTGTATAGTGATATACTTAGTTCTCTGCATATCTTTTTCTTGCTAGAGGATGGATGAATTGAGGACAGAGCTATATCACATTCATCTTTATTTCCCTAGCACATACCCAGTGGATAACACATGGTAAATACTCACTAAAATCTTTAGACAATTCTGTAAGGGGTTCATCTTTCCCATCTGCAAGTGTGAAGGGTCTGGCGTGTTACCCTGCCTGTCTCCTAACAGACCAGCCTCCAAGAGCCCCAGACGTCTGGATACGAGACCAGAACTTACTCAGGAATCAGCAGTGCTAGTTACTCTAATTCTGCATGCGGCTGTGTGATGGGGGCCTGATACCACCTGTATGTGTGGGGTTGAATCCCAATGCAGCTCAGAGCCTTTATAGGGTGGCTGGCCCATTTGTCTTTCTGGCTCTCAAAAGAAGGAAAGAGAGAGCTTTACTGTGAAATGCAAATAAACCATCTAAGGAGAGGGAAAGGTACTGTATTTCTAGCTTTTCTTTACCACTCTAGAACGGAAACTGATGGTTCCAGGAGTGAGGACACTTTAAATCTCTCTAGAGCAATATATCATTTCTGACTCCACTCTCATGACCTAATCACCTGCCAAAGGCTCCAGCTGAACATCCCATCCCATCGGGGATTAAGTTTCAACATGTGAATTTTGGGGGAACGAACATTGAGTTTATAACAATGGCAGAACAGGTAGTTTTGTACTTACAAAAAGGAGTTTTTGGTCATTTTTTTCTTTTTTCTCTTGTTTTTGCATGTTCCATAAATGATAACAGTCATGGTACAGTAGGTACAATATCACAATTATATTATATAGTTGTTATGTATACAATTATTAGGTAATATATTTAGAAAAACAAAGATGAATGTATTCTTACATTATGATAATGCATTTTAATTCTGTATCTTAATATTTATGTTTAGATTAAGAGGTCATTAAAGCAACCACAATTTAAAAGTATAACTTCTACTTCAAAATGGACTCTAAAATGTATCACTGAAAATATAAGTATTACCAGACATTGATAGTATAAAACTGTGCACTTCAATATCATCTCCCATATATTAACATTCTGTTCTTCATCAGTATTCTTAAGGGGACTGAACAGTCCATATACAGACTATCATTTCTTGTCTATATAGCAGTTTTAAATTTTTCATTGAAATGTGACTTTATGAGAGGACAAATCCTTACCTTTATTTATTTAAAATGAAAATATTTTGTTTAAAAATACTAGTTAAGATTTAAAGCCAATAAACAAACCTTCATGTGACTTCAAAGTTAATGTTTAATAAGCAATACCCACAAATCTCATGATGCTACACATCTTTTGGGGGGAGCTTAGAAAGTGCAGAACGTGTTTCCCTTCACTCCTTTACTACTAGTCAATTAGAAAACCTTATTATGCAAAAACATACTCAGTCTACTGTTGAAGCATCAGGGTTAGTAGGTATAATTTTGTCCCCATTTGACCAAGTAAGATGGCATTGGCCATATTTTCTAAGAAACCAATTAATAACTCCAATATATGCACCATTTTAATTTTGGTGAAAATCCATTTGATTTACATTTTGTAAATTTCTTTCAGCAGAGAAGGAAAAGGTATCAGAATGCTGTACAATGTTAAGACCATTTTAAAAGATTTTCTAGGTAATTTTTATTTTTAGAGAAATAAGCAGACATGTGGTATTTATACATATATTTACAATCCAAGTATTTCCAGTGTATCACAAAAACAGTATCTCATTAAATGGGTTTTCCTAGGGTAGAATGTCTTTACATATCTTACAGATTTTTTTTTACAAAGTTGAATATATGACATTGATTTCATAATAATATATTTTGTTTATAAAGGGAAGTGTGTGCTTTGGATTTCAAGACTGTTTAAATAGGATCATTGTGAGTCTTATAGATTTTGTCACATGGTTGAGTTTTGGCTAACTCCCTTTGTCCTTCAAGGGCACTCAGATTTTACTTAATTACGTATGGTTTTAGTGATAGAAATGAAAAATATTCAATAGAGTTTACTACTTATTCTGAAACAGACTAAATAGATTTAAGTCCAGTTATTTTCAGGGATACAGGCCAGTGTGGTTAGTGGGAATGATTTAAAAAGTAAAACAAACCTCTCCAAACTGTTTGGTCTTGAGAACTCTAGTATGTGTGTGTATGTGTGTGTTTAAACATGCACATACACACACATAAACCTACATAAAATATATAATAAAGTGTAAATGAATAAAACATAAATCCATGTGTATTTTGTATTTGTGTTATGTTCCTAGATATGTGCACATTCTTATATAGTTCTTATATGTGTTCTTTACATGTGACAATATGTGGCAGCAAGACAATAAGACAAGTGTATTACTTTACCTATGAAAAGAAATTTATGACACTAAAGCATACTTGTCATTTGGAATGGCAGGGAAGAGAAATCTAGGTATTTTGAAATCAGAGCTATTTCAATTTTAGCTCTTGCTTTTTAATTTACTGGCTATGCACCTGTGGACAAACAGCTTAATCTGTTTAGAACCTTGTCTGTATATGTACAATGGGGACAATAACGGTCCCTGGATCATAAAGATCTAAGGAGAATTAAATAACATTAGCAAAGTGTTAGTTCACCTCTAGGTAGTCCAATAAATGACCTTTTCTTTTTACTTAGATGGGGATAACCTCAGAATCGTTAAGGGGGTTGGACACGTATGCAGAAAGAACAGCCAGCATGTATTGAGGTTGTCTCAGTGTGGAGAGTAAGTCTTTATCCTCAATACCACTTTGCATCACAGATAGTCATACAAATTATTTTATTTTATTTTTTTAAATTTAATTATTGTTCAAGTACAGTTGTCTCCATTTTACCCCCACCTTTCCCCCCAACCCCAGCCATCCCCACTCCCCACCCCTTTGGTTTTGCCCATGTGTCCTTTGTATGTGTTCCTGACAACCCTTCCCCCTTTTCCCCCCATTATCCCCTCCCACCTCCATTCTGGTCACTGTCAGTTTTCTCTTAATTTCAGTGTCCCTGGTTCTATTTTGCTTGCTTGTTTGTTTTGTTGATTAGGTTCCACTTATAGGTGAGGTCATATGGTATTTGTCTTTCACCACCTGGCTTATTTTGCTTAGCATAATGCTCTCCAGTTCCATCCATGCTGTTGCAAAGGGTAGGAGCTTTTTCTTTCTGCTGCATAGTATTCCATTGTGTAAATGTGCCATATTTTTTTGATCCATTCATTTACTGATAGAGATTTTCAAAGTTTAAAAGGAAAAAAACATTTTCAATATATGTATAATTTTCATATTAAAGAGAAAATGACAGACCTTCAAAATAATTTCAAATGTAATACTTTCCAAGTGACTTATTGACTTGCTCCTTTCAAATTAGTTTTAGTATTGATATCACAATTTTAAATTAATTTTTCAATTTTATGTACATGATTTCCTCAAGAAACTTGAGTCCAGTTTTTAGACATGTTAAAATTTGTCTGAATTTTCTCAGTTGAAACTTATACCCAGCATACTGAAAAAATTATTCTGTTTTAGACTAAACCTCAAGTGTTTTCTTTTTTTCTTCCTGGAAAATAAAACTTATTCATTTTCTCTGTTGGCAAAGTATCCTAAATGAGGACCACATATCCACACACACATCTCATTAAAATGTTTTAGTCTTTATCAGCAGAGCACTTTCCATTCTTGTGGAATGGAAGGGCATGATCCCTTCTGAACGAGATTCCCGACATGAGCAGGATCGTACTGAACAGGTCCCATCCCTCTCCGTGGTCCATTCTGTCAGAGCATAATTAAGCAATTAGAGATGGCAATGTGTATTGCAATGTAAGAATAACACTAACTCTCGGGTGTGTTGCCCAGTACAAGACAGAATTCCATTAGGAACCTCCCCAAAACAACTCATTTACAAAAATAAAATATAACCTTAACTGAAAACTTCCAACAAAACAAGCCCAAAGTAGGATATTTGTTGTGGTGGTGGTGGTGGTGATGGTGAAGTTGCCAAAAAGCACAGAGTATATGTTGTTTATTTCTTGTTGTTTTTATTATTTTATTACAAAAATATGAAACATATTATTTTGCCTTCAGCTAGTATGAAAATTAGTTGTCATATTAAAGATGCTATTTTAATTTATTCCATAATGAAATATGGATTTTCTACAGTTTCACAGGTTCCTTTGTGCACCTTTTATGTATAATGATGTAAATTGTAGGTCTTAGATCTTAAGTCATTGAACCCTTTCTTTGAATGCTTGATTCTTGTCCTAGCTTAAACATTATTAAAGTGTAATCTAAAATAAATTGAATTTTATCTGTTCCAAATATTAACATAAATAAAATTTTCTTGATTCTTTTAATCATACAGATATGTTGACCATTTAAATTTATAAAATGAACACATATATTTTATGACATTTGGAAGATTTAATATATTTTTTAAATGAATGCACATACCAATTTTACCATACCCTGATATATAACAGTGTGAAATCTATATAATATTAGTCAGGAAGAAGGGTGACAGAGCTTAAATTTTTTAATATTTAAAACTTATTTGTCAAGCTTTTTTCAGCTTGAGGCACCCTCCAGTAATGGTCCAGAAAACAAGAATTGAGTCATTTCAGTATCTGCCTATAAGTGAAATGCTCTGATATTTCCATTAAAAACTGTTATTGAACAATATAAAGAAGAGAGGTAAAATCTATGTCAATAACTTAAATTTTTTAATTATTCTTTTCTTAGAATGGTATTAAATAGCAAATACAAAACACTATGGCAAGCGGAGGGAGGGAGAAAAGGGAAGAGGAAGAGAAGGAGACTTCAAGAGAGAAACGTGACTTAGTGATACTTTATTCCTGCCTTTTGAACAACAGGCTGGGTATATTCGTTTGTATAGGGGCCCACAATTTATGTGGCTCTCATAAGAACCCCCAAATATTATGTCCATGTTATTATAAAGATTCTTCTTATTAAGAAGCATTATGTGGCAAATTTGGATAATAATAATAATAATTATTACTACAGTAAAATGAAGTACAATTTTTTGCATTTTGTTTTTTTGCAAAATTAAGAAAGCCATTTTTTGCTTATTTTAAATTTCGCATAAATTAATAAATGCATTATACATATCCACACATACAAATGTACAGTCAAAGTAACAAGCTTTTCACATATATCTAATAAACACTAAAACTTGGTGATGAGAACATAGAAGACAAATATGGACTAAAGCCATAAGTGTACTCTGCAAATTATGAATAGCAAATTGGACACTTTGATTAGATTCTTAGACGGTATGTTAGTTGACAGACTCCTTTTTTTAACCGAAGTTTTTGACAGGTGTCAAATACACAGAACAGTTTTTTAAAACAAGATTAAGAAATTGGCAGCATGCTATGTGTACTTTTTATATTAAGTATAATACAGTTTATTTTTATGGAAGACTACTTTAGCAATTGATAGTTTTTGAAAACCTAAGTGACCTTAAGAACTCATCTATGTCAGTGTGCTAGATTCTGGCACTATGTTCAAAGTTTATTACAATGTAACCTCTATTTTGTAGGTCATAGTAGCGTTCTATTATTTATAATACAGGACTAACATTCTTCGCAGGCTGAGCACACAGCGCCATGTGTCTTTGGTATCTTAGTATGGTCATTCAAAGGAGTCAACTGGTTTGCTGTTTATAGTAGGAAGATTTCTTGGTATGGCCTCGAAAGAGTCCTGAGTTCAAGTCACAACTCAAAGTCTTTCTATGTTGGTGACTTTGGGCAGGAAACTGACATTACCATACCTTAGTTTCATGGTTTGTAAAATGGGGATAAAACACTCACACATAGGATGTAAGAATGTGTACAAGAATGATAAATATTGTACAAAAGCGCTCTGTAAACCCTGATGAACTAAGCAAATGAGAGTTTTCACTACCATTAATGAAATGACTTCCACTGTTGGTTCAATTTGTACCTATCTGGACACTGACATTGATAACTCATTTATATGACAATCTTGTGTGTGTACACAAGTAATAATGTGTAAAGAATAAGATAAACAAAAAAGTAAATGAACAAATATAAGACTAAATATTCATTATAAGAAGTGCTGCAAGGAAACAAATTAGTTGTTGAGACATAAAATAAATGGAGAGAAGGAGGCTAGTGCTGCTAATTTAAAGTAGGTGGTGAGTGGTCAGATAATGCTTCTTCGATGAGGTGGCATTAGAGTTGAGTGAAGGTTAACATGCAATGTGAGCTTAAGGAAGAGAGACTGCAAATGAAATGGTAGGAGTCTTTAATTGTATTTGAAACACAATGAAAAGCTATTTGAAGGGTTTTAAAGAAGAAAATATCATAGTGTGTTGCACATTTTAAAGAATTCACTTTAGTTTCAGTGTAGACAATAATTGAAGGAGGTAACAGTTCCAGCAGAGCCAATGGAATAGGAAGCTATCGCTGTGGCCCAGAGGAGCAGAGACGGTGACTTGGACACGGGACCCCTGTGTGTGACGTGCTGCTCCTGGACTGCACATTTCTAGGTGGCGCCATTCTCAGAGATTGCAAAGTGAGTTGTACCATGAAAAAGAGCCAGACTCTACCCAGTGATCCAGCATGGAGCGGGATAGTGGTGGTGGAGAGGAAAAGAGCTGGCAGAACTAATACAGAGAGTAGAATAAATTAAGCTTTTTAATTGTATGGTCATTGGTACAGAGATATGGGAGCATTCACATTTCTCTTGGAACTTGACAGACATTAGTGCTATTACTTAATTCTCAAAGGCTTCTATACTTTCCTTTATACATTCATTACTATAAGCAATTGAATAATTAAAAAAAAACATATTTGTTAAAATGCCTGTAAATGTGTTGGATCCCCTGGACTAATATTTGCTATATGAATATAATGTGAGCTTGATTTGTCTATAAAAGATTAGCTTAACAAATGAGAAACAGTGTGATCTTTCAGGAACTCCAGTTATGCACAGTAAGTGGTCAATAGCTATTTATCGACGGTGCTGATGTCTGCCCTTTGAAGAGCTGTTAATAATGCTATGCAAGCCATGTACTGCTGAAATCACTTAAATGGGATATTTAATAATATGATTAGACTAATTTGCTACACGACCGAAAACCTTATTTGGTATTAATGTCAACTGTAGCATAGTAGTCACAATTACACACAATGCTGATTTTTGAAAATACGCTTTTGTATACTCACAGAATTTGGCATTGCAATCTTGGTTTAACCTGTTATTAAATTCAAAATGCTACGATGTCAGGCCTTTTCTACTCTCCCTTCTGCTCAGGAAAGTACAACATGTTGCATCTTTATAGGATTTAACAGATTCACTTGGTGTCAGCCTGCTGGAATTGAGAAACCCTCTTGTAAGGCAGTCTTCCCGGCTGTCTCTGAGAGGACTGGCGATCCACTGTGCATTTCAGTGCTGTTCCTCTGCAATCTGTTGATTGGTGTTCATAATTCTTCACAGAGATACTGTAAAGATTAATGAAATAGAGTTTGTAAAGTATTTTATCTCTTCAAATGCAAGTCCTGTGAGATGAACGTTTAGAAGCCTCATTATACACAGGCTATACGGTGCCAGAACTCTTAAACTGTGAGTAAAATCTCTTAAGCGTTGTACTTTATCATCGCTGTCTTGATAATGTGGGGCTGTGCCTATCATATCATTTTTTTTTGTCTCTTCAGAACTGTTTAAGCATAGTATTATTGATACTTGACATTTATCAGAGTTACAGTGATCCTTTTAAATTCGGGGAGTACAGAATTTTTACTTGATCTATCTTGTACTATCACCTAATAATGTCGGGCTCTATATACACTCAACCCAGAATTACACGAAGAGCCACTCTCTTTAAAGTATGGCTTGTGTTTAATGAGCCCCCCAAAGCTTTGCTCTACAACGTAGTGTGTTCTTTTCCCCCCAAATCTTCAAAGTACAGGAGCCTTTATTAAGATACCTAAAAGGTGGCACCTCATATTAATACAACTTGGTGCTTCTTTATCCCATAGAACATTAATGCCAGAATGTAATTTCTTCTAAAAAAAAATCTTTCATTTCTACAAGAAAGCAAAACTAAACCACTTTTGAAGTTGATACTACCTAATTCTACCTTGAGTGAGAGAGAGTGATGAAACAAGAGTGATGTGTGGAAATTCCAGAGCAGCCAAACAGGGACTTGGAAGGGGAAGAAGGGGGCCCGGCCATGACAGGCAATGCTCCCAGGGCTGTAGGGCCCTCTGCTCCTGGGGAGGGCACTGTCACTGCAAACATCCGGGAAAAACTGTGTGCAGTCACTTATGTGACAGCACTTCTTTTTGAAGAGAAAATTTAAACTAATCTGGTGTAAATATGATCTAGAATTTAAAAATGGTTCCTTTGCTACAGTTAGCAGTGTAGGGTTGCACTGTATATTCTGGTGAAGATAAAAAAAATTACTTTTGTTATACAATTCACATAAATGTCATTTATTTTAATGTTAAAAGAGGTCAGACTATTTAGAATAAAGGAACTATGTAATTTTTTTCTTAATTTTATGACTGGGTTACACTTGTGAGAGTCTTTGTAAGGTAAGAGTTTCTGATCTAAATATAGCAAAACAACTACAGCATTAAACTTAAGAAAAGCTAGTGAAGACAAATGAAATAAGAACATAAGCATGTACAATAGGAATAAATTGTAAAAATGTAATTCTAGGCCTTATAATTTTATTATGCATTAAAAATAAAGTACCTTTCTTTTACTCAAATATTTGCTTTTAATTAAGGTATAATATTTTAAATAATGTCATTGAGTCAGAAAGTAATTATGTTGCTCATAAGATATCTTAAACCATTTGTCACTAGGTGATCATGTTTTAAATAAATACAGTCTTGATTTTTACAATATATTATCTAGATTTATAAACTAGTTACTATGTTTTTACACATAACTATATGCTTTTTAAAATATAAACATGATTTTTAAAAATATTCATTTATAGAGAGGGCAAAGGAGGGAGAAAGAGAGGGAGAGAAACATCAGTGTGTGGTTGCCTCTCACGTGCCCCCTGCTGGGGACTTGGCCCACAACCCAGGCATGTGCCCTGACTGCGAATCAGACCAGTGACCCTTTGGTTTGTAGGGTAGCACTCAATCCACTGAGCCACACCAGCCAGGACTATAAACATAAGTCATTTCTAAAAGAAATGTTTTTTATAAATCCCTAGGTATTTATAAAATTACAAAAGCTATTAACTATTATTGACCAAATATTTGGCCTGAGGATTACAGGCCAAGTATTTTAAATGGCCTGTAACCCTCAGGTTTAGTTAAATAAGATGGTGCAAATAAATCAAATTCTAATGGAAGTTATTGATGTATAGATAGTTGTCTTTTTAGTGTATCTCTTGCTAAAATTTTCTACATATGCTTATGATTTTGCTACATTTTCAACATACATTTTATGATAATATAAATGTATGTTTTATTTTTATCAAGTACCTTATAAATCATCAACAAAATACTTTTATCATGAAAGCAATATTTTAAGAGGCCCTATATATCAGATACTCCATAATGCTAATTTCCAGAAGTTTTCCACTTGGACAAGTAGGGAATAATTCAAATATTAAAAAACTGAGTAATATTTTATGAGCGTCTAACATTAAAAATAGCTAAGTTGTTTGTCTTTAAATATAATTATTCATAGCACAATGTAATGATGCATCAACAGATAATTTTTTAAAGCCCACACTAATGTGAATACTTATGAACTTGCACAGATTAAAAATTAACTTTCAACGAGTGGTAGTGTTTCGTGTTTTATAGGTAATATTGAAAATTCACAACACTTCATAAAAAGTTACACTCCGCCAGAATTCTGTGATCAAACCTGTCAGAAAGGGAAAAAGCGCCACCTATTGATCAGAATATGCAAATCATTTGTTGGTCTGAACTTCCAGCTTCTTAAACTGTTGGGAGTAAAAAGAATGTACTAGATTGAAGATTTTCAGCTCCTCAATAGAAAATTCTTTAACTCAATTTTATTCTTGGAGAACATGATATTTACATTTAAGGATATTTAGCACATCTGGAAACGAGTCTTCATGGTGTTTTCACTGTGTTGTCTTTATGAGCAGCAAATCACCACCCTCTCAACAGCGTATTTGAGGGTTGTCTTTTGAAATAATGGAACATAAACATAGTCTCTGTAAGTAGAATAGAGTGTGTCTTCATAATCCTGTGAAACCAATGTTTAGAAATGAGATTTTAATTAAAGAGTCACATATGGTCAAATATGAACTGTCTGATGTGAAATCATGCCTGTAGCTTAATAAATGTTTTTAAGGTATATAATTACAAATAGTCATTAGTTAAATGTTTAACTTTAAAATCTTAGGGCTTGATAATGAATAGTTAATTCATTGATTGACATTTCAACAAATTGCATTAAAATTCATGGACCATGTAGGCAGAGTGAAAAGGTAACTGTTATTATTTTAAAATAAGGTTTTATGTCTTCATACAGTTATGAAAGACTGACCTTCACATGAGGTATCTGCATTCCATTATATCCCTAATGTCAATAGAAAACTGTTTTTAATCGTTACAAGAGTATCTTTTATTTTTCAACACAGGGGAGATTATCAGGCTTAAATCCTGAACATATCTACAGGCAGAGACTGCCCTCACACTCTGAAGTTATAGGGAAACAATTTTGTAACATTTTAGAATAGTTCTTGCTCAGCAAATGTTAACCATGTAAAATCACTTAACCTTCAAAAAAGAAACAATTCTTTTCAACGGTTTCTCAGTTGATGGAACTATATAACTATAAATACTGTTAATTATATTAAAACTGGCTAAACATTTTCCTTGAATAGGATTCCAAATATACCACAGGAATTTAGAAAAAAGGAACCCAATGTCCAAATGACTTTATTTTCTGAAGACAATATGTGACACTTATAATTTGTTTCAGTTTCACTCAACGTAATTGTAATGCCTCCATTTTACTAGTCTCACTGTGGAACTTTACAGGTTATCTTTGTTCTTCTCCAGATCAATAAAGTAACAACAGAAAACTATTAATATATTTCTTTGCATCTGCACAGTGAAAACTTTAAATATTAAAATGAAATATTGCAGCCCATACATCACCTCCTCTTACAAGACAGGAGTGACAGTATTAAGATGCACATTCAGGATAGCACTCTTTCTACTTTGAACGCTGTCAAGAACAAAGTGCTTTACAGACTTAAAATAAATCTAGGTACTAATCCATTGAATTTCTGACAACAGGAGCCCAAGGTTTCCATGCACTTAGCTGAGTACTGCATAAGAGCTTGTGCATTATTCATGTCCACTAATGGTGTTGCGATGCGCTTTGTGTGAAGCAGTGACAGTGTGATCTGCTAAGATAGCGGCTGCTGTGGACAAAGCCATACATTTTCTTGCGCTTGAATTTTTGACAGAATACTCTATTAATGCCAATTCTGCTTAAGTAAATGCTGATCAGGGGTCAGTTGTTCCTTTTTTTCCCCCTTCTCTTATTATTTAAGAAAACACTGCTATAAAATTGAAAATGATGTCCTGAGGTTTGCTGAATTTTTCAGTACAATAGTAGCCAATAAAGGTCACTCTACTTTTTTTGTCTACTTTTATGATTTCGTGTGATGGTCCACAGACTCAATAGGAAAGCTCTTAGCCCTGGGAAAGGGAGGTGCTATTAATTCCAGTTTCAGTGCCATTATACTCTTCAGTGGATCAATAGAATTAAATGAGCTGAGATATTAGGAAAATATTGAAGAAAGTGGGAGGGTTGTATTGTTTGACCAGGGTTGGGCTGAGTTGAAAATAAAGAACCATGTTCAGCAGCTGCCAATAAATCATGAAAACTATACTCTGAACCAAATGGAATACAGCGTGCAGCCTCAAGCCTTAAATGCCCATAGTATCGGTTGTGGGGGGTTTTAATTAAGCATTGTATTTGAAATCTCCATTGCAGTTATCTTTTTATCAATCAAGTAAATTTTCTAAAAGTTTTGCTCACAAGGGGGATATTTGGGAATTGATAGCAAAATGAGGGCGATTCCATTCACAAATTTTAAAAATATGCTTTGATGTAGGAAGCGCAAAAAGTGGGAAGGTATTTCAAATATTAGAAAGTGAAATTTAAGATCAGGTTCATTTTTGGATATATGTTTACTGGTGGTGAAACTTTGGTTATAGAGAGATGGTTGATT
Organism: Desmodus rotundus; assembly: GCF_022682495.2. NCBI lineage: Eukaryota > Metazoa > Chordata > Mammalia > Chiroptera > Phyllostomidae > Desmodus > Desmodus rotundus. The sequence continues at coordinate 69,644,170 of NC_071399.1, read as the reverse complement.
TTTCCCTTTGTTGCGGGTACTGTTTACTACTTAATTAAAGTATAAGAAGTGAATACATTTTAGTCTACTACATAGCAGAGTAATTTCAAAGTGTTTTTTATCTTAGCCACTCAGAGATGCATATTTGATAAAATATTAATAATATAGTACAAATAATAATAAGTTAATACTAATTTAATACAAATAGGAGCAGAAAAGTCTCATTAGTCTCTAAGAGGATAAAATTTGAAGCTGGACATAAAATGATTATAAATGTTTTAATTCTTTTGTTACTAAGTCTTACTGAAACTTGCCACATTATAAAATACACAGTGATACATTTAGCATATTCTTTACTTTTAAAACTAATCTCAATAAATCTTTTACTTGGAAAAATATATATTACAAGACAATTTGTGTATTTTCTTTTTTTAAAAAAATTAAGGTGTAGTTGACAGACATTATTGTGTTAATTTCAGGTGTATGACACAGCAGTTCAACATTTACATATTACAGTGTGATCACCACAGGAAGTCGATTAGTCATCTATCATTGCTCAATGTTATTATAATATTATTGACTATATTCTCTTTGTTGTACACAACATCCTCATGACCTATTTATTTTATAACAGAAGTTTGTCCTTCTTATTCCCCTTCATCTTTTTGCCCATCTCCTTCCACCCTCCCTTCTGGCAATCTCTGTGGCAAATATGGCCAACTGTTCATCCAAAGTGTATTCGCTTCATCTTGAACAAACTGCTAGACTAGTACATGTTCCCTTTACCTTTGTGGCCATTTCTAGATAAAGGAATGTGAGAGTGAGTGTTATGTACCATTTCTAGGCCAAGACATTTAGGCTGGGGCAACTCCTGCCTGCTTTTCCCTCCCCCTGAATGCAGGCAGATAATAATAGGAAAGGGAGAGCTACAGAAAGGAAGGAACAAGAGCATTAGAATCACTGCGAGAGATTACTACAATTCAGGGGCATGTGCTTGTACCAGTATAAAAACAAAAACAGTCCTCAATTTTGGTTGAGTCATTATATCTATTGGGTCTTTTTGTTACCACTGCTTAGGTTTCCCAAAATAATAGAAATGACATTGATAAGGGGTCATTACTTGTTGACATACAATGGTTGTGAAAGATAAACATGCTATTAATAGAGTCCAAAAATTCCTTCTCACTTGTCTTTGGATTTTTGGGTTGACATGCGTAGCGGTCTCTTATGGCCACTCTTGCTTTTCATGACTTAGGAGTTGATGTCTCACAAAATGACACATCATATTTGAGTTAGCCCAAATCATGAGATTACTTCGACAATGTCCTCGTTCAAGCTGTGTACATATGCACTATTAGTAGGATGAAGTACAATCGGAAGACCACTTTATTTGACTGTCCTGCAATAAGATACATATTTTTATTTTAATCAACTATTACATGAATCAGAAATTATGGTTTTGACCCTTGAAAAGACAGGAAGTTTTTCCGTTCTCTGAAAACAACCTTTGCATATTGAGCCCAAGTCTGTATACAGATAAAATTGATTAAGGATTTTGAGTTTCATTTGATCTGTCTAAATTCATGTAGATGCATTCTAATCTCTATTGATTTTTTATAAGAAATTTTAAAGTTAATGAAGAAACATTGGTTAAGGCAAATGACCTCAGAACTTGGCAATAATACTCATAGATCCATCTTAAATTGTAGACAAAGTTTAAAGAGGACAGACTGAACTTTTAAAAGTGAATAATCAGTTATAAAACAGAATTCTTGTTTAAAAGAATTTTACTTCTCTGTTTTAATAAATGATAATTGTATGGGAATAAAAAATACACCTTTCCTTTCCCCTAGCCTCTTATCTCAAGGCCTAGGATTTCAAGTTCATTTACTTTCTTTTTCTATATACATCCTTGATGTCAGTCAACATGTACTTTTTTTAAATACATATTTTATTTATTTATTTTTAGAGACAGGGGAATGGATGGAGAAAGAGAGGGAGAGAAATAGAATGTTTGGTTGCCTCTTGAGTGCCCCCCACTGGGGACCTGGCCTGTAACCCAGGCATGTACCCTGACTGGGAATTGAACCACTGACCCTTTGGTTTACAGACTGGCACTCAATCCACTGAGCCACTCCAGCCAGGGCCACATGTACTTTTTAACAATTGGAAGAAATAATCTTTAGTATGGACTTGCATAGTTTACTAGGTGCCATGGACTTAGAAATTCTTCAAAGTCCTAATAATAAACATGTAATACAGGTATAAAATGAACAAATGGATTAATATGTAAAACAGGGGTCCCTGGCCTGTTAGGATCAGGGCTGCGCAGCAGGAGGTGAGTGACAGGCAAGAGAGGAAAGCTTCATCTGTATTTACAGCCTCTCCCCATCGCTCACATTCCTGCCTGAGCTCCACCTCCTGTCAGATCAGCAGGAGCGTTTGATTCTCATAGGAGCATGAACCCTGACCGTGGACTGTGCATGCGAGGGATCTAGGTTGCACACTCCTCGTGAGAATCGAATGCCTGACCTGATGGTTTGAGGTGGAGCTGAGGCGGTGATGCCAGTGCTGGGAAGAGGCTCTAAATACAGATCATCATTAGCAGTGAGGCTGGACTTCATGGAGACAATAATAAATCAATTGCTTGCAGGCTCATATCAAAACCCTATCAGCGAGTGGCAAGTGACAACGAAGCTGCAGCCAGTGGCAGGTTTTATAGTGTTAAAGTGAGTTGACGTACATCAATTATACAGCTGCATCTGGTGGTTGGCTTTAAGTGAGAATCTGACACACACTTCAGTCTCCGCGTGGCCCGCCCGTTGTTTTATTTACTTCCATCTGCACCTCTTTCCTGCACTGCACACTTATCTCAGTCACAGTTTTGGTAAGCCCACAGGCTAACCCTAGCCAAAATGAGTAAAAACCAAACATTGGTGGAAAGTGTCTTTGGGAAGGGGGAAAGACCCAATGACGAGATAGCAGAAGACTCTAAGACTGCCAACAAAAAGAAAGCTGCATTAAAAAAAAATTGCCAAGAATCCAACTTAAATTTGGGGTTCATTGCAATAAATGATTCACATTCTCTAAGCCCTCTTTGTACAATTTGTGGTGACTGGCTATCCAGCAAAGCCACAAAACCTTCAAACTATTTTGTCACATGGAGACCAAGCACCCTCCATTAAAAAACAAGCCGTTGGAGTTTTTCAAAAGAAAAAGCAATGAACAGCTAGGACAGAAGCGATCATTGAAGGCCATCGCTTCATCAAATGTGTCTGCACTGAGAGCATCATTCTTAGTGGCTGACCACATTGCTGAAGCTAAGAAGCCCTTTACTATTGGTGAAGAGTGGACCCTGCCTGCTGCTAAGGATATTCGTCATGAACTTTTAGGACAGGCTGCAGTTCAAAGGGTGGCACACGTTCCTCTCTCAGCTGGCACCATAACTAGATGAACTGATGAAATAACAGAGGATGTTGAGGCCCAATTGTTAGAGAGGATTAATGAGTCAGGATGGTACACAATCCAGGTTGACGAGTCTATTAATGTTGACAACAAGGCAACAATGCTTGCTTTTGTGCGATATATTTTTCAGGAGGATGTACGTGACAATATGTTATGTGTACTTTTGTTGCGAACCAACACCAAGCTGCAGAACTATTCAAGTGCTTTAATGATTATGTATCAGGAAAACTGAATTAGTGATTTTGTGTCAGTATATACATGCACAGAGTGGCTGCCATAACTGGACAGCTTCCTGGTTTTACTGCTCCAGTCAGAGAGGCCGCTTCTGAATGTGAGTCTACGCACTGTGTCATTCATAGAGAAATACTGGATAGCTGAAAAATGTCACCTGATCCTAACAACATTTTGCAGGATGTTATTAAAATTATCAACCACATTGAAGTCCATGCCCTTAACTCACTGTGTCTATTTGCACAGCTCTGTGAGGAGATGGACGCAGAACACACTCGTCTTCTCTTATACACACAGGTGGGAAGGCTTTCTAAAGGTAGATCACAGGCCAGTTTTTGAGTTATGAGAGCCATTCCAGAGTTTTCTTTTAGAAAAGCGGTCACCACTGGCAGCACAAAATTGGTCGCAAAACTCACTTGGGAGACATATTCAACCTGCTTGATGAACTAAGTCGCTTCAGGGGAGAACAACAACTGTGTTCAAGTCAACAGATAAAGTGGCTGCATTCAAAGCCAAACTAGAATTATGGGAGTGACAAGTGAATGTGGGGATTTCTGACATGTTTCAGACATTAGCAGAGATTCTGAAAGAGACTGAGCCAGGGTCTTCCTTCTCCCAGCTGTGTGTGATCACCTGCCTCAGCTTTCAGAAGAGTTTGAGCATTACTCCCCAAGCACAAAAGATGACCAAACTGGGAATAATTGGATCCATGACCCATTTGTGAATAGGCCAGGTGAGCTGACTTTGTCCCTGCTAGAAGAGGATCAGCTGCTTGAGATCGCAAATGACAGTGACCTTAAAAGTATGTTTGAGATGACTTCAAATCTCCATGCGTCCCGGATTAAAGTCAAAGCAGACAATCCTGAGATTGCCACAAAAACACTGAAAAGCCTGCTTCCATTTCCAACATCCTTTCTTTGTCAAGCAGGGTTTTCTGCGGTGACAGCAACCAAAACAAGATTGCGGAGTAGACAGGACATAAGCAACACACTTTGGGTGTCGCTGTCTCCCATCACCCCCAGAAGGGACCTTCTAGTTGCAGGAAAGCAAGCTCAGGGCTCCCACTGATTCTGCATTATGGTGACTTGTGTAATTATTTCATTATATGTTACAATGTAATAATAATAGAAATAAACTGCACAATAAATGCAATGTGCTTGAATAATCCTGAAACCATCCCTGACCCAGTCCATGGAAAAATCATCTTCCACGAAACTGGTCCCTGATGCCAAAATGGTTGGGGGCCGCTGATGTAAAATGATGTTGATGTTAACGGGGGTACATAGTTCCCCATGAAATGTTTTTAACACTTAAGCTGACTTTATGCTTGAGATTTGGAAGTTTAACATCTTATAAACTTAATTGTTAACCAGATGAAATAAACAAATATCTAACATTGCCTATTTCAGTCTGAAATTTTACAACTGAGTAGAATCCCAGTGATACAAGTCCTGTGCCTGCCAAAACTCCTAACATGGTACAGCATGTCAGTCTTAAGAATGAGGAATTACTGTTACCCCTCTTCACTTCCATCTGAATTTTCCATCTTAAAAACTTAAAATGCATCTTACCTTTTGACCCAGCAATCCCACTTCTGGGAATATATCTGAAGGAACTCAAAACACTAATTTGAAAGAACATAAGCACCTCTATGTTCATTGCAGCATTATATACAATCACCAAGATGTGGAAGCAGCCCAAGTGTCCTTCAATAGATGAGTGGATAAAACAACAATGGGACATTTACACAATGAATGCTAATTGGCCATAAAAAAGAAGAAAATGTTACCCTTTGCACAATATGGATGGACCTGGAGAACACTGTGCTAAGTGAAATAAGCAAGTGAGAGAAAGACAAATACCATATGATTTCACTCATGTGTGGAATCTAACGAACTGAACTAATAAGCAAAACAGAGACAGACTCATAGACAGAGAACAGATGAGAGCTAGTGGGGGGAGGGGAAAGTAGAGGGTGGAGAGATTGAGCAAAAAAGGAAAAAGGACTTGTGGACATAGACAACAGTGAGGTGATTGCTGGGGGTAGGAGGGTTTAGGGGACTAAACGGTAATACAAAATATATAATAAAGAATATATTAAAAAATACCTTTGGTAAACTCAAAAGAAAGAAGGAATTGAGGAAAATAATGAGTCCTGAGAAGGATTAAGATTAGTTAGGGTAATCTCATTTGTGAGCAAAAAAAAAAAAATAGTCTCTAATTATATTAATTAACCTAAAAGTGAAACTTGTTGGAAACATACTGGAATGTTTCACAGACGCAGAGAGGTGAGCAGCCACTATTTGGGAAGCGAAGGAGCTGGGGTTGCAGCAACAAGAATGCACGGATCTTTTTCTGAAGTTGTGTTGTTGGCCCTGTCTCACTAGTGGCAGCTGAATTCTGCTTAGTGGGCCATCAGTACTTGAAATAATGAAACATCGTAAAAAATAGGAAAATATAATACAGAGAACAATTATTGTTCTGTAAAACTTGTTTTTTCTCAATATATTTTGTGAGTACTAGGTCTGTTATGTTCTCTATTTCTTCCTGTGGTCACAGCCAAAAATGTTAAAAGTCTGTTGCTCCAAAGCACTCCGTTGACTGAACTCAGTTTCACTGCGTTCTAAATATCAAGGTGCATAGAAAAATAGCTTGTTAATTAAACCTAGGCCATATGTCAGCCCAAGTGCACTCATTCAACTATGACCATGGATACAAAGTCTAATGTGGAGATGGGGATGGCCCCTGGGTGTTGCCCAGGAAAGGCAGATTTTCCATGGGATCTGATTCTTTGTATTCATTATATTTATGAACTTCTTTCTTTTTCTGAAATACAGTTAAATTTTTATTATTAAAATCTGCCGTCTCATTGGAATACCAAGTCTACAAAGCAAAAAGTGCTTTGTGCAAATGTTTATTTAATAATTAGAAAAATAGAACCGTGGGTATATGACAAAGTTTAGAGTGATTTATTCTGAAGTTACAAAAAATTACACTTACATTAACTGAATTGCAATGAAAAATATATAAATGCATAGTCTCTAATCTGTTCTCCTGAAATGTCTTGTTGTTTGGAACAGCTTGCAAAAGCACCCTTTTACCAGCTTTCTACTTTAATGTGATGTCAAAACTGCCGAGTTTGCTATTCATCAGTCTGTGTGTGGGAAATAAATTACTGTGTTTGCATCATTTTCTTAGTATTTAAAATTGTAAATGTTTATTTTGAAATTGGTAATTTTGCATGTAGTTACTAGAATTTATTATGTAAGAGTCCCTATTTTTACATATTTTTCTAAATCAAAACTTCAAAATTAATTCAAAAGAGGAAATGTTTCAAACTTATTCTGTTGACTGCATTTCCCACAAGTAGAGTTCCATGTTTTTATTTTTAGCTACAATTTATTTAAAGTGGTTGTAGTTTAGAAATAATCCCCTACCAATGGAAAATTCCATCAAGTGGAGAAATTTCCATCAATTTCTTAAAATGGTGCTTTCTGAAATTATGATGTAGAAGATAATGTGCTGAATATATTAAGAATTATTTTGATTTCATTCTAATTCTACCTCCTGCTAATAACATATTTATACAATCTATTTAACATACTACATGCAATTCACTTTGTTTAATCTGGGCTTTAAATTCATCTTCTCCTCCTAAGTATTATATATTATATTTCTATCTTGACCAAAATTGGACGATACCATTTTCTGTATATGAGGTCTGTCCAGAAAAAGTCCAACCATTGTTAATGTAATGAAAATGGTTTGCATGACACCAGTGTAATCTGGCAGTCAAGGAGAGTGGACTGGAATGCGTGTGCATGAACAATGACTACCTCACTGTACTAGTCAGTGGGGACAGTAGGTGCCATTGAGTGAGCATGTGTACTGTGTGGCCATCACATTCAAAATAATTGGGCAAGTAGAGCAATGAATCTGCATCAAGTTTTGCATTGAGCTTGAATATTTCTCTGCAGAAACTATTCAGATGATTCAGAAGGCAGCAGCTATGGACAACTGGTGATTGGCATCTTCATCGCGACAGTGTACCTGCTCATTCATCATGTCTTGTGTAAAGTGTTTTGGCAAAATATCAAATCACCCAGGTGACTCAGACCCCTATAGCCCTGCAACTTCTGGATTTTCCCGAAACTAAAATCACCTTTGAAAGGGAAGAGACTTCAGACCCATCAGCGAGATTCAGGAAAATACAACAAGGCAGCTTATGGTGATTGGGAAAACTCTGTGAGCTCCCAAGGTGCCTACTTTGAAGGAGATTGAGGCATCATTGTCCTGTGTACACTGTTTCTTTTATCTTCTTTAATAAATGTCTCTATTTTTAACATTACATGGCTGGATACATTCTGGACAGACCTCATACACAGCATGCATAAATACACATAAATGTTTTAGCACCTGCAAATTCTTCTCTCTTCATTCCTCCTTCCCCACCACCCTGTTACTCTCCCATCCCTTTCCTCTTCAGGCCCCCACTGCTTCGACATTCCAGCTAAAATAAAAGCACGAGGATATTTCACAACCAAGAGCAGGAATACACCTGAGCATCAGTAACATCTGAAACCAGGCTCTCGGGTGACACCAAAGGTCGCTTTCCATTTCCTCTCCCCCTCTCTCCCCCTCTTTCTTCCTCTCTCTTCCTCTCTCTTCTACTCCCCTCCCCTCCCCCCTTGCCCCCTCTTCCAAAAAAAACAGCTTTTGTGCTCACCTATGGGAACATGGCTGCCACAACACGGGAGGTTTGCATGTGTCAGCTGCAGAGATTCTCTGCTGTGATGCTAACGTAGCCTTTCTCAGTCCAGAACCCAATCTGCTTATGAAGGGGCTTACTGTCCCACATGGGGTCAGATACTCAAGCATGGACCTAATAAACAAAGCTAATGTCAGGGTCAGGAATTTGTTGTAATTATTAATAATTTATTACTTTATGTGGCAGGAAAGTACTTGGTCTGATATAAGAACAAAGAAATATATTGAGAAGATACAGGGGTTTAGAATGTGGCTAGTGCAGGGATATCTGGAAACTGGTGGCTGGAGAGAAGTAAAATCAAACTGAGTGGTGCGATGAGAAAGGAATTCCTATCTATCTACCAGAAGGTAATAGGGAATTGGTTAAATCAGTGTGGTATCAGTATTGGTTAAATACATATGGTCAAATAAACTAATGTTAACAAAAATTAATGCACAAAAATACAGAAAGTTTAAATGACTTAGAAATTGAAACAAAATAAAAATGGTAGAATATAATAATTTGTAATGAGGTATCAATGTAACTGTCATATAATATTATATAAATTTCAGGTGTACAACATAATGATTTGATATTTGTACATATTGCAAAATGATTGCCACAAGTAAGTCTACTTAATATCCCTGACCTCATAGTTACAAAATTTTTAGTGTTATAAGGACTTTTTTGATTTACTCTCTTTAGCAAATTTCAAAATTAAAGATATCCAATTCCATATTCTTAGCTATGGCCACCTCATTGCACATTGTGTTCTCCTCCTTTCTTTATTTTAGAACTGAAAGTGTGTACCTTTAAAACCCTTCTCTCATTTTGCCCACCCCTTGCCTCTATCCTGTGTGTCTATAAGCTTGTTTTGTTGTTGTTGTATTTGCTTTATGAGTTCCACACATAAGTGAGATCCTCCAGTATTTGCCTTTGTCTCTGACTTACCATATTGTGCATAAGCCCTCAAAATCCATCCATGTTTTTGCAAATGCAAGATTTCATTCCTTTTGTGGCTGAATAGCATTGATATATATAATAGCATTTATATATATATATATATATATAAACGTTTGTTCTTTCTTGTTTCTTTGACAGCTATTCTAACTGGTATGAACTGATCATCTCTGAGGTTTTGATTGCCTTTCCTTGATGACTAGTGATGTTGAACACTTTTTCATGTACTTGTTGGCCATTTGCATATCTTCTTTGGAAAGTTGTCTATTAAGATACTCTGCTCATTTTTAACGGGATTTTTTGCTATTGGATTTATGAGTTCATACATACATATGATATATATATATATATATAATATTAACTCCTTACAGATATATGATTTGCAAATATTCCCCCCTTCTAGTAAACCTACATTTTCATTTTGTGGATGGTTTAGTGTGCTTTGCAGAAACTTTTGAGTTACATGTAGTCCCATCTGTATATTTTTGCTTTTGTTGACTTGGCTTTTAGAGTCAGATCTAAAAAAAAATCTGTAAGATTAATATCAAGGGGTTTACTACCTATGTTTTGTCCTAGGAGTTTTATAGTTTCATGTCCTATATTCAAATCTTTAATTGATTTTGAATTAACTTTTGTGTATGGTATAGTAGTCTAGTTTCATTCTTTTGTATGTGTCTGCCCAGTTTTCCCAATGCCATTTATTGAAGAAACTGTCCTTTTTCCATTGTACATTCTTGGCTCCTTTGTTGTAAATTAATTGAACATATATGTGTGTGTTTATTTCTGGGTTCTCTTTTCTGCTCTACTGACCTATATTTTGGTTTTTATGCCAATAGTGACAGTATTTTGATTGCTATGGCTTTGTAATATTTTTCTTAAAAATTTATTGATTTTAGAGCGAGAGAGAGTAATGGAGGGAGGAGAGAGAAAGAGACTTTTTTTTTTATTGCACTTATTTATGCATTCATTGGTTGACTCTTGAATGTGCCCTGGTGCCCTGACCGGGGATCATCCCACAACCTTGGGGTGTCTGGGTGATTCTCGGTATATCTGAGCTATCTGGCCAAGGTTGCTTTGTAATATATTTTGAAATCAGGGAAGGCGATGCCACCAGTTTTGTTCTTCTTTCTCAAGATTGCTTTGGCTATTTTGGGTTTTATGTGTTTCTGCACAAACTTTACAATCATTTGTTCTATTGCTGTGAAAAATGTCAATTGAGTTTTGATAGGATAACATTAAGGGGGAGGATCCAAAACCCAAAATTTATGTATTAAAAATTGCATATTTATTCTTCGTGTTTAAACTTCATGCAGCTTCAAAGTACTCTACATTTGATGCGATGCACCTGCTGAGACATTTTTTCCACTGCTCAGAACAGTTTTTGAACTCATCAATTTTGATGCCTTTTAGTGCTTCTGCTGTTTTTTGTTTTACCTCTTCCACATCAGCAAAACAGTTCCCTTTAAGGACCTTTTGAGGACCTAACAAAAACCAATTGTGATAAGTTCTTTTTTAGAATGTGGGCTGATATGACAGATGTCACAATACAATCTAACAAAATTTTTCAAATGAAGTTGAAGACATTTGCTACTAGAGCCATCATACAAAAAAACTTTTTGGTGAGCAAATATATTAATCAGAATTATTAGACTGTAATTTTCTGGTGGTATCTTTGTCTATTTTTGGTATTGGGGTAATCTGGCCTTTTAAAATGAGTTTGGAAATATTTCCTTCTCTTTTATTTTTTTGAACAATTTGAGAAGGTTTGGTTTTAATTCTTTGGTAAAAATCACCAGTGAAGCATCTGATCATTAACTTTTGTTCATTGGAAAGTTTTTGATTACTGATTCAATCTCCTCATTACTGACATAGTCATGTAATTTTAAAAGATATATGTATGTATGTTGTGCAGAAATTTGGCTATTATTTATGTGAAATCATTTTTAAATGGCTTTATATTAAATGTTTTATGCTTATATCTTTATTAACCAAATTTTCTGCAATAGACATTTTATTATAAAAAAGAAATATTAATTAAAATATAAATCACACATATAAAATATGTGTGTTTGTTATGGTTTATATATTTATATAGGTAGTCACAGTTAGAGTGGTTCTTAGAAATCAACTAATTCAAAGCTGTAAATGGAAATGTTAATGACTTTCTCAAGGTCAAGAAGCCCAAAGGTAGCAGAATCGGTAATGAAAATGTTTACTTTAGATTGAAAGTCTAGCCCCTTTTCAATTCTACCATATAAATAATGAAGATTTTCATTAATTTTGCCATTGTATCTATTTTTTTTCCAACAAAATGAACTTGTTGGGTACTTGAGGGTAAAAACTGGTATACATTTTTTAACAGAGTAAATAAAATAGTATTTTAACTTTTAAAATTTTGACCTCATTGCTAATTTTTTTCAAGATTTGCTGTGCACCCGGTGACCATGTGTCCGGGCTGTTCACATAGCACCCTTCCTGACGGCTTGTAAAAATCAGCTGGAAAAGCTGTCAGGCAGAACGCCTAGTGAATAGACTGAAACTCAAAATAACAATACGACAACAGTCGAAAACCATATACGTCTAAATATTCACCTTCAATTGGGGGCAAGAGTGGGGGTTGAGCCAATGGGGAGAGAATGGGGCCATCTGCAATAGTGTAAACAATAAAAATAAAGTCAAATAACATAAAAATAAACTTAGAATGATGTCACAGTAGAATCACATTTCTAAAAAAATTTTCAGTGGAGTTTGTTGGAATGTACTAATTGCCAAAGCGCAGACATTATAACTTTGGTGCAATATACACATGTTGGAAAATGAAATATACACAGATTTGGAATTGTAACTTAATAAAATGTTCATATGAACCTGTACTTCTAGTAAATATACAACAGATGCTCCAATGCATTCTAAGGTGATGGCATAATGGACGAATAATATTTTGTTTGTAATAACATTTTATTTCTTTCACCTGTTATTGTTTTATGCACCTGTGCCTCGTTGGCAGTTTACTCAGTTTGAATTTGGAAGACTTATATATGTATCATCATAAGTATCAACAAAGTATAACCGCTAATTTTCTCTTTTGTGCCTTAATTTTTTCATAAAATGTTTACATAAATTTTGTGTGCCCTTATATTGAGAGTCAAGCTTTTCAGTGTTTATAGTTTTTCCTGATTTCCCCATTTTTTCATGAAAATGAGGGAAGAAAGTTGTCAGAATATTCTAATTGGAGATAGTATATTTTTAGTATTTTCAAATACTTTGCTTTTGATAATTTCACTTTGTTTTTAGATTTATTTCATCATTTTAATCTTGTTTGAACTTTGTAGGTATGATTTTAGGATACCTTCTTTGTTCATAGGAAAAGAATGGATATGTTTTCCGTTGCCTTTTTTAAAAATATTTTATTTATGTATTTTTAGAGAGAGGGGAAAGGAGACAGAAAGAGGAGGAGAGAAACATCAATGTGTACTTGCCTCTCACATGCCCCCAACCAGGCACCTGGCCTGCAACTGAGGCATGAGCCCTGGCTGATAATTCAGCCAGCAACCCTCTGACTCGTAGGCCAGCACTCAATCCACTGAGCCATACTAGCCGGGGCTGATGCTTTTAAATTTTTTAATTCATTATCACAATTGTTATGAGTGAATAATATAATTCACTTGGGGATAGATTAAATGTTGCCATTGGAACATATCTTTTTTATGCTACTGTTATTCATTATTTTAATATTCAGATCTGAACTAATATGATAACAAAACTATTCACTGACATGCTTTATTAACTATTTCTCTTTAGATATGTTATGTCTAATTTAAATCCTAGAAACCAAATAAAATATAACTACCAAATTAAACTACCAAAAACTAAGGCACCCAGTCAGCTCCTTAACAGAGGAAAATGACTTGTGTTATTTGTCATGGACAAAAGGTGATACAGACAATTTTATTATTTTTCTGTGATACAATACGATATTGTGTAACATGTCCATGAGTCATCTCCACCCAGAACATCAACAGGATGGAATTATATGATACCACACATGAAGTGCTTATTTCAGCTAATAATAACAAGTGAAATATATAGAGAAAAAAGTTTTCTTTCCTTACTTTTATGAAAAAAAATTTTTTGAACAGCCTAAATGTAGTCTGACCAAACAGTAGGGTAATATGTGGATGGTATGTAAAATTTCTTTTTTCCCTTTGAAAGTTACTATTTTTCAAGCCCAATGTGTTGTCATAAACTACCTATATGGACATACATACCAACTGTGTCCTATAAGTAATATAACTATTGGGACTATTGAATTTACTTATTCCTAAATTCTCATGAAATACAAATTTTAAATTTTAAATTGGAATGTGTGGCTGTCTCTCATGTACCCCCCACTTCAGGTTGTCAAGGAACAAGTATAAAGGACTCATGGACAAAGCCAAAGGGGGGAAAGATTGAGGGTGGGGTGGGGGAAAGTGGTGGTAGAAAAATAGAGACATCTGTACCTGAACAACAATGAAAAAAAATTAAATTGGAGCCCATTTTTTAATGGAACTTTAAAGTGGAACTATGTCATTTACATGGGAGTGCTTTAGTTTTTACAAAATTTGAATATATTTAATAAGAGAAAAATAGCAATTTTAATTTGTCAGTAGAAAATTAATACTTCTTTATAATCCATATTATCTTGAACTGTCAATAGAGTATTTTACTACAATAAATAATGCACAGTTCTTTTACTAAATTTTCTATGTTTTACAATTAAATTAATTTTCTTTTACTTATTTTTAAAATTTATTTTAGGTTGCCAAGGCAATAGAATATTCTCACTACTCCAATGACCATTTTTCTTATTTAAAAAAAGAGACCAAAATTTACTGCTGTAGATCAGTATGCTGTCCAATATAACACATGTGGCTATTTACCTTAAATTAACTAATTAAAATTTAATAAAATGTAAAAGTTTCTCAATCTTACCTAAAATACCTTAAGTTCTCGGTAGCCACTTGTGACTATTGGCTACCGTATCAGACAGCGCCAAACTTCTTCATTACTTGCAGTGTTTTTATTGGACAGTGCTGTTCTTGACTATTTACATCTATCTCTTCAATGTACACACTTCAGAACAATGTCTAGGTCCACCATTTCATGTCTCGTATTGAAAAGAAGAAAATACAAAATTGCATAGGGTAGCAATATTACTTAACATACATTAGTATAGTAGCTAATTTTGGTTTTCTCTTCACAAAATGTATTACCTTGGCAATTTGCTAAGCAGACCTTACTTTCAATTTTATACAAAATAAGACTGATAATACATCCTTCTAGGATTATTAAGACTATATAATATAATACATATAAAGCATGTAACACAAGGTCAGATACCTAGTGCATTCAGTCAATGTTAGTTATAAAAATGTCTGTTGTATTAATCAGTAATTCTCTTAGATGATGTTATCTTAAATGATTTGTATAAATTCATTAAAATATCATATCCCCTATTCTGCTTTATCTTTTTACTGCTTCGAGGGACATCAACAAGTTCTATGAGGAAGAGAATCTTTTTATTTCAGCCCCTTTTGGAGCCTGAACAATGTAATTCATATGTAAACTCCTGCAGAGCATTTAAACTAGAATGAGCCATTGAGAAAATTGAAACTAGTATTACAGTATCATGGAATTATTAGTTGGTCTACAGACTATTCAACAGAAGTTGTAGGAAGTAGGTGAGAGATGTCTAAACAAACAACTTCAGAGTGAAGTCGTCTTAATCACACACCCACTGAGCCCTTTACACCAGCGGCCTCTGATCTAGTGCACTTACCTTGACATGAACGTACAGCACATTTCTCTGGTATGAGTTCTCGCATTCTCGCTTGGGCATTAGAGCTTAGCGCTGATGTGTCATTCTTTTCATGCTGATTCTTTTACCACTTTTCCTAAATGCAACGGGCGATTCGGTGTCTATGAAGGGACAGAGTGTAATTTTCTATTTTGTTCAAAAGCCAACTACTCTAATCATAGAAACTAGATGAAGCATTTGCTTTTATTTCATTAACGCTGTTAAATCCTACTGAATTATTTAGCAATTTAGGACATATTTATCTACATAGAAAGAGTAAGTCTAGAAAACTAAACTTACTCAGAGTGCTAAACACTGGAGTTTGAATCATTCGACCACTTGTGACTTAGTGCCCAGGGAGCCGGGTCTGAAATTACTGCCTGCCTCTTACGAAGACCTGCATCAGGAGGCTGTCTGCTATGCATGCTTCGCGGCGCCGTTAGTGAAAGCAATCCAATTTAGCAAGCAGTTGTTAAAACTGAAAGACGTTTCCAGAAAGCTCGTTTAATCTTCTGTGGTGTGACACCACGTGTGTGTGTAGCTACAAACATATAAATGTTACACACACGTTCTCACTTTAATTAAATATCTCCTAATCCTATTATCTTGGTCCAATTAAAACACAGGTTTATTATCTATTTCTACTGTATATTTTTCTTTTTCTTTGCTTGATATTATCTCAGAATCACTTCTGACTTCCTTGGAGTTAAGCTGAAGATGTTGCTTTGTTTGCTCCTCTCAGGATCCCATGAGAGAGCCGTGGTCCAGAAATAAGGAGACACAGGTTTGGGGTCCAGATCTCACTCTCTAGGCCACTTATGGTCTCAGTTTCCTCATCCAAGATTTTTTCTAGAAATACCCATACGAGAATGTGTGATCATTTTTTTCAACTTTCTCATTCTCTCATGGTAATATATCACAACTGAACAGTTTCTTCACTGGGAGATAACTGGAAATGGGACTTCTGGAGACTGGTTTTCGTATGGAATACAGCTAGAAATAAAGAGGAATAAAAACTGAGGAACTCCTCACAGAACAGAAACCATTTCTCTTTAAGCAGAAAAATGTAGACTGAGTTCCAATGCATTGGTGAAATTCTGGCTTACATTTTTCAAGTAACATCTACCCAGAGTAACCAGTATACATGCAGAAGGGACAGATTAACCTCTTTGTATTTGTCAGTCATTTAAATATTCATTATATTTATTCACGAGAAAACATTTTCTTCTGGATTTATTTTTTTAAGTATTTTTATTTTTTTAAAGATTTTATGTATTTACTTTTAGAGAGAGGGGAATGGAGTCAGGGAGAAAGAGAAGAAGAGAACAGGGAGAGAAAACATCAATGTGCAAGAGAGACATGGATCAGTTGTACATCACTACCCCCAGCTGGGGACCTGGTCCACAACCTGGGTACTTGTCCCACAACCTGAGTACTTGTCCCAACTGGAAATCGAACTGCTGACTTCTTGGTTCACAGGCCAGTGCTCAGTCCACTGAGGCACACCAGCCACGCCATGGATTTATTTTTTTGTAAGATATGACAATACTGAAATTAAGGTTGTGTAGTGCATATCTATCGTGAGTGACTTTAAGTTACTTCGTTCTTACAGTAGGAACTTTGCCAATATCACACAGTATGGATGTAATGATAATAGAGTTAGATTTCAAAATCCAATAGGATTTGATCCAAGATTGTGATAGTCACATAATATTACTGTTGCTAATGATATCTTTTCCAATTAGTTTTACAAATAATAAATCCAGATAACATTATTCTTTCATGGGAAAAATTTTAGCTACTATAGCTAGAGCAAGATGTCCTACTTGCTTAAATATTTTCCATTTTCTTTTTGACTACTTGGGCCTCTTTGCTTTTATCTTTTCTTAGCTCCAGATGCTCAGAGCCAAAATTGTCTTCTAGTTAAAGAGAAAAACAGCAAATTCCTTGGAAATGGTATTTAACTTTTAAACCATCAACTAGAAAATGGTCAGAGTATCTCACTCAGCTAGCTAGTGTGAGCTCTTGCTTTTCATGCCCTTGGTTTCCGTGTTCTCATGTAACGTGACTGCATGATTGCTGCTTCACCTGATAGTCTGAAATTTCAGTATTTATGTATCATGAATTCTTCCTTTCTCCAGCCAATTGAGAGCATGGGTAGCATATTGGTAGAAAGAGTATAATTATATAACATAGTAATATGTTTCAGCCTACTGTTCTGGCATGTTTTCTTCTGGATTTAGGTTTCTGTCCCTTTGGATGCATAAATTTGAATAACACTTTCTACTTCTATCACTGGACTACAAGCTCAGTGAAGGCATACCTCTTGTGTTTCCGTCCACCTGCCTTACACAAAGCACCTAGAAGAATAAAATGTGCTAGTATATTGAGAGAATCTAATCAATAAATGTTGGCACTATAGTTTTCCTAATATGTCATAACCTCCATGAAAGCAAATATTAATCATGTATTCAATATCAAGCAACTAATAAGTGTCATGGCCAGATTTCAAACAAAACTCCATTGACTGATATTCTCTACATCAGTCAGTTGGGAAAAAGAAATCAGAAAGTTTTATAAATATCTAAAACATAGGATACTGCCCACATCAACAAAATGAGCATTTAATTTTCCATTTGAAGCATCCCTTTCATAACTCTTTAATATATTTAAGAACTTGAACTTTGAGCTCCAATAAATGTATGTTAAAATCCTACCTCCTGCCCTGGTTCGTGTAGCTCAGTGGATTGAGCAGGGGCCTGTGAACCAAAGGACCACAATTCGATTACCAGTCTAGGGCACATGCCTGGGTGGCAGGCCAGGTCCCCAGTAGGGGGCACATGAGAAACAACCACACAAGGATGTTTCTCTCCCTCTCTTTCTCCTTCCCTTCCCCTTTCTCTAAAAATAAATAAAGAAAATCTTTAAAAAAAAATCCTACCTCCTCCTTTTCTCAGCTACACTACTTTAAACTAATCATTTGACCGTTTAATGCCCCAGTTTTCTCCTTAATAAAATTAATATTAAATGAGAAAGTTGATTCAAAACATGATGTATGATGTATTAAATGTATAAAAACTCTATCTTACCATTATTTTATTTGAGACTTAGATTTTCTCTATGTGAAAAAAGACACTGACCAATATGCAAACATGTTTGCTCTTCTCTCATTCCATTACACATGTTTCTACCAGAAGGAAGGAATGCTAAATTTTTATAGTCATTGACATACATGTTCCAATAAAGAGGATTTACTTTTTCTGAATACAGGCAATTCTTTCTATTCTGAAGGCATTATAAAAATTATAAAATGAATTACCATGTCTAATCCTTTACCTTTCTAGAAATGCAAATTCTGAGACCCATATATACATATGTTTAATGCGTGGGTGTTATAGTCCGTCTCCTCCTAATGTCAATTAGTTTGACCCAATTAATTACAGATGTTTGAATAACTTAGGTAGAATAGCAAGAAGAAATCTCAGTTCTTACTCTTTTATTCAGATTTACTTCTGGAAACATTCTATTTTCAAAGTAAATACTAGCAGAGACCTAATTGTTCCCATAAGTATAATATTTAATTCTACCATAACATACTGTCTATAACATTTCATACTATATCTTGATAAAGTAAATTTGGCAACAAATTTGTTAGAAGTGGTTTTGTGTTTATCATGTTCCTTTTTCATGAGCTTCCCAAGAAAAGAGGGGTTACAAGCTTGACTAACTCACAACCAGCAGAAATGTTACTGCCATTCTTTTTTAGGAGTCTTAACTGGTACTTATCCCAGAGGGATGTACGCTAAAAGACAGATGTTGGTTGATTCTTTTTTCTTTTCTTTTCTTTCCCTTGGGATAGAAAATTTGCTATTTATTACTCAGGAGTTACATATATGCTGGGTAATTACTACTCAGAGATTCTAAAACTATGTACTTTTTTTTTTACTTTATCTCTTTAAATTCCGGGATACTTGAAAAGAAGAGGCATGGCTCATTAATTTAGCTACCATAAAATATATTATCATTCTAACTAGGTAGCAGATAGAATAAATTCTTTCTCTTCAAATGCTTACTTTTATATTTTTAGGATAACTGTTCTCTAAATTTATTTAATTTAAAATTTTAACTTACTATTTTAGATAGAAATTGTCTTATAAACTCTGTATTATTGTAAAGAGTTATTCTCAATTAAATGACTTAAACATTTTGGCATGATGTTAAATTCGAGGTGTCTTAATAAATCTAATGCTGCTTTAAATTATCAGAATAAAAATAAAATTGTTATTAAAGTAAAGGCCCAAAATGACAACAATAAACAAAACAAGTACTTCATTTTAAGAGAATCTCACAAAATGCATAGAAAAGCATGACAATAACTGGAATAAATGGAAAATTCTTTTAGTTTGGACAAATATTTGCCTTAAAATGGGGTTACTTTAGAGACATTTCTCAGATTCTCTACTTAATGAAATAAAGGAAACCGAAACTTCTCAGGATTAGACCTATTTTATATATAGTTGTATATACATATAAAAATGTAAGTTATATACATGGTCTATTTTTATATATGTATAAGGTACTTGGTATTGCTAAGTGTATTCATATGAAAATTTACAACAGATTATTTAACTTCCTAAATGGACTATTAATCAAAAATTGTTGAATGACATTCTTTAGACTATTAATCTAAAAATATTTTCAGTGTTTGGACTGCAAAAAACAGTGTATACATTAACTATATACTTATAGAGAAACATACATTTTTTCATATAAAGTGATAATACTGGAAATTATATAATCATATTCTACATTTGAAATTAAATTAATGTTCATTACAATTACTAAAAATTATAATGACATATAAAATATTTTTCCAGTGGGCTTAATGTCCTAGTTTGAATGAAGGAAATAATTATATAGCAATACATTTTACAAGAAGGAGTAGAATTTTATGAAATAGAAATAATATGCGAAGTTCAGTTAAATCTGAAAGGCCTCCATGTGAATTCATTTAAGTTCATTTTCTTCCCTCTCATATTTTAATGTTTATATACCTTTGAGCTGAGATAATTTTCAAAACATTTTCCAATCATTCACTGAGAGCGTGCCATGGACATTTTGTTGAGGTTGTTGTTTTGGTTTGTTTTAAAAACTTACAGCGTCTCCTGGCAGACATCAAACATATTCTATTCTATTTATTTTTAGGATTAAACTTTGTTTCGCAAAATTTCAAATATAGGATCCAAAACAAATAATTCCCCTTTTTATTGAAAAATCTTTTATTACAAAATCATAAGCATGTAATCCTGCAGCATAACAATGTCACACTCAAGCACACTATATGGCATTTTAGGTAAAATGTTCAAATTAAAGCTGTAAATTATTACACCTGCATTATTACCCTACCAACCACACTCAAGCAGGTGTTACTTCTGCCGGACCCTGTCAGGGGCGTCCAAACTTTTGGTGTCTCTCGGCCACACTGGAAGAAGAGTAGTCTTGGGCCACACATTAAATACATGAATACTAATAAAAACAACAACAACAAAAAAAAAACTCCTAATGTTTTAAATAAATTTACAATTTTGTGTCAGGCCGCATTCATAGCCATCCTGAGCCTCACGCGGCCCACCGGCGACAGGTTGGACACCCCTGGTTAGTGCTGTTTCTAATCGCAGTTAAGGATATTTCCAAAAGTTTCTAAAAGCTGTGTTTTTCCCATTTTCCAAAGAGGGGCACACGCACAATTCTATGACACACACATAGAATTCATTTTTGTTTTGCTAATAAATCTAACTTCTATAATATTTCTTAAAAAGATAGAATTAAATCTCTATGAGATCTTCCCTAAGAACAGATGAATGAGAAGAAGAAACTCAAGAGTGCTTAAGATATGTTTCTACGGGTGGGGAGAGGGGATGGCTGGGGTCGGGGAGAATGGTGGGGGTAACATGGAGACAACTGTACTTCAACAACTAAATTAAAAAAAAATGTTTCTATGGGAAGCAGTGCCTTGCTGAATAGCCAACAAATCAAAACACACACACAACGGGACACGTCAAAAATCAATCACTAAGGTAATCAGGCAGCTTCTTACAATTAGGAGGAAAACATACAAGGGGGGATATGCAAAATTGCAATTTGAAATTTCCTGCGATCGTTGGAGAAGCTAATGTTTCCCAGCCATTTAAGGAAAAGTCACTTGTCTTCTGAAGCAGACAAACAGCTACTGGGAAAAAGCCCACCAAAATATGCAATAGGAGATAAAATTCCAGCTAAGGCTTTGGGCCGTCCCCGAACAGCACCCAGGTTAATATCTCAAGCAGCTGTCCCGATCTCTGTGGTCTAAGCTTCTAACTAACTTTAATTAAACGGAACCTTTGGTGTGCAAGGGTACATATGCCTGGGACATGCACAAAAGAAACAAACAGCAGAGCCTGGCATATGGTTGCACACACATGCATTACTTGGGTTTTGATTTTTTACAAGGGTATTTTAACATTCATGAGAGGTAACAAAGATGAGAGCAGAAATAGAATGGTCTCTCTGGACTTCGACTTTTTGACTACTATTCCTACCATCACAGCTAGTATTAAAAAACACTATGAGTCCTAATTGTGAGATGCACAGTCTGCAATGTTTAAATGGGCCCTGTGGATTTGGGTCCAAAACCAAACCAATTGGTTGCAAGCTATTTTATTTCCGTTAGATGTTCTGCTGCAATATTTGCATAAATGTAACCGTGCTGTCCGTCTTTTAACTTTCACTCAATTAATTATGCTTCCAGCCCCCTGCTGATGGACAAAAATGAGACTTCATCTGCAAATAGCTTCAGCAGTTTACAGCTTATTAAATGCCAAAATCTAGTTAAGACAGTTTGAGAATTCTCATGTCAGGCATTTCAACATGCCACTTTTAACACAAAGTTCTTATTTAAAAAATGAGCCCACTACTCCAAGTCAGGGGGAAAAAAATCTCTGGTAGAAAGGTAATGAACAGATTAGAATTTTATACAAATTGTGTACTTAGCATATGTAGCTTACTCTGAGCACACTTAATTGGTTTGCCTAATAATGAAACCGCCATGAGAAAAACTACCGAGTTGACAAGAAAATGGTCTCCACACATTACAAATAGCTTTCGTCTATGAAACCACCTTTTATAATTTATATAAAAGTCTGTGGATAGTCTAGCAAACAAGCATAAAAATAAGAGTTATATACTCAGATATTCCTTTAAAAATAACTTTTCGTGTGACAGGTTTTACATACTGCATCAAACATCTGGTGTGCTCCCGGTCTGGTATTCTCTACACCATTTGGGGTCAGCTCTTCGTGTGAGCCACACAGAGGCAGACAGAATAATATATCCATTAAAGCCAAATGAAAAGATAAACTATACGGCATTTTGCATTCTATGAAAGAATTAAAATAATTCTTTCCATCATTTTAGTTGATAAGTTGACCAACCTACATCCCCATGAGCATGCCTATGAAATTAAGTAAAATCAAGATTTCCTTGAGAAACATATTTTTTTACAGGTATCTGGTATGAAACATTTTAATTCTTTTTGTAAACACTTTATTCTTTATTTACAGTTTATAATATTTTTATTAATAAGATAGGTGTGTTTGAATTTCCTTAGTTTAGGGGGAGAGGGGAAAGTATTCTATTTATTCTAAGGAAGGAATTAAAATATTTAGTAAAGTCTGTTTGTATTTAACGCAGCATTACAAATATTTTAGTTATTGTCACAGTAAAGTCAGGTTAGGTTCTTACGGCAATTGGCCGTCAGTCTCAAATTCACAAGTTGTTGGCTTTCTTCTTCAGTCTCGTGGCGTTTCACAGGGTGCCCTACTTTAATAGGTTTTATTGACAACCCGTGTCCTGGTTACGTTGTCTTCTTATAAACTACCACCATAGAGAGCTGCATGTGACGTGACGATACAGGACAGAAATGTCAGACATTATTTTAAAAGCAAGTTCTGCCTGATCACATACCAATTAACAGCTTTCATAACAAATCCCCAAATATGCGGCTGGCATTTGGTCAAAGGGAACATTTGATCGCTGATACTTTAGCCTTTGGGACACGTTAAGGACATTCATGGTGTCCTCAGTGCTGTGGCTGTGGAGACATACAATGGCTACAAGTGTTGCCCTGGCACAAAGTGATATCATACGTCACTCCAAGCACATGTTGTAGTGACCCTGTCTAGAGCTTCAATAAAATAGGAGAAAGGCCCAATTTTTTTCCTAAATTTTAGTGCATCCTGCATGATTTCTTATGTATGTTTGCTATTAGCAATCAGCAGGGAAGACCTAAAAGTAACTGAGATGATTTCACTGACCCATAAGAAAGGGACACTTAAGTAGATGTGGCCTTATTTTACATACAGACTTTGTGAAGGTGTATAAATTGTGTTGTTGATGCAGTTCAGCAGCTCTAGGATCTATGGGGATTTTTTTTCCTATGGGTAATTTGTAAGCAGCGTGAGACAGAACAGACTTTGCTTGATTGACGTTTTTCTTATTGTTTCTTAGTTAAAAATGTAAGAGTTTTTCATTTTCGTATTCCTCAGAAAGACCTGAAGACTTTGAGATTTAGTGGTGTGTGGTTGTAATGTATATTCTTGAGCTGTTTCATGGGTGTCTATTAAAATATAATAGAATGTAAAACTGTAACTGGTCCATAATGCAGATGATTTGACTATTTGCTACAGTTAAATTCTGAAATAGGGTCATACCAGAGGGTCACAGATACATAACTGCATACAAAGATATAACAGGATTTATTGGTGGGGGGAAGGATTTATTAGGGGAAAGACTTGTAAGCAGAGAAGTAGCAGCACGCAGGCAGTCCTATGAACTCCCATGATTCCAGAGCACAGACCAGGCACAGACCAGGTTCTACACCAGTCATGGCCAGTATTCCAGCAGAGCAGGACTTCCTTAGCCAGTGGGCTGGAGTCGGGACAGGTGATGGAGGGAGAAAGACACCCCCTTAGCACGGCCCCCACCTCATTGCTTTATAACCTATAGGTTAGCCTATGAGGTCAGGGGACACATGAGTAAAATGAATGTATCATCAAGGGTCTCCATACTCAGAAACAACACTAAGGATTTTACACACTCAGAGCCCTTGTTTTGCCTGCCAGGAATGATGAAATCAGCCCAAGGCCTTATCTCTCTGCAGACTGGCTTATTTCCAATGAGCCGGCTCTCTGCTAAGAAACCAAAGGGAAATGGGAATTGGCTCCATGATTATCTACAATTGTCTTTAATAAATAGAAACTTAGTTTTTAAATGAACATTAGCAGTTCTGCTAGTTCCTTTTGCCTGTTCAGGAACTTCAAATCATCAGTTATCTTTATCATTAAAATATATATATATATATATATATATTCTTTATATATATATATATATATATATCTTGTCCTCTTACATTCTCACAGCTTCCTGTTTTCTTCCCTTCAAGGCCACACTGCTCTGAAGACTTTGCTATACTGTCTGTCACTTTCACTCGCCCATTTCAAGACAAAACTGGCTCCTTCCATATCACGCCAATGAAGCGGTTCTCACTAAGGGCCACCGATTACTTCCAGAACTCTAAATCCAATGCACATTACTCAGGCTTTACCTTCTTTTTGTAAAACACTTCTTTTCTTCACTACTTTGACACCACACTTTCCAGGTTTTCCTATTTCTTCATGGCCACTATATTATACATTTCTTTAAAGATTCATTCTCTGTTACCTGACTGGTATAGAGAGGAGATCTGCAAGACTTGATTCTATTCCATAGTTTTCTAGACTGTGTAGGCAGTGTGACCCATGCCCATGGCTTCCATGCCTACCTGTGGGTTCGTGGCTGCCAAAGCCATAGCCCCACCCCCCACATCTCCTCTGAACCCCAGCAACATGTATCTTCCTGCTTATAGATATTTTACTTCTCAAAGACATCTCCAACTCAACAAGTCCAAGACAAGACAAGACAAACAAACAAAAAATGTGGTTCTCATTCCTACACTGATTTTCTGGTGCTCTCTAAAACAGCAAGTGATAACACAAAATACTCAGTTGGAATTAACTCCTAACATATACCTCTCTCCCATGCAATATACATCCTCTCAACAAGTCCTATCAATTTTACCATTTAATATCTCCTAAATTTATACATGTTCATCACCTCATTCATTACCCTAGTCTTGACTAGTCAGGCCTAACATTAGCCTGGCAGTTTTTCCTTTTATTCAAGCAGTGTTGTTGGAGGTGGACTTATATTTTCAACACCAAATTTTATCATTGAACCTACATACACACTAAAACCATTTAATGAATTTCCATTTTTCATAGAATAAATTCTTCAACACAGAAGAAGCCTTTTGTGGTTATAACCATGGCCACTTCTTCAGTTTCCTCTTGGGCCACTTCACTTGTGGCTCTTTGCCCTCTGAACTTCGGGGATTCACTCTGGTCCCTAGAATTAGTTACTATGTCTATGTTGCACACCTTTCAGCAGCACTAAGGTTTTCCCATGCTGCACCTGTAGGCTTACTTTGTCAGGGTAGAAGTCAGGAGCTACCAATTGCATGTGAGGCCAATCCTTTAGCTTCATGGAAGCCTGAGGATATGACCCTTGAGCTACCCCTCATTACAGTGTGCAATCAAGGAATCTATAGACAAGATCCAGAATCCAAGATAAATGAAGGTCTGAGAATACTGGGCACAGAAGCAAACACCTGTACCTGATTGCCAAGGTAATTTATTGAGTAACGAGTAACTGATATTAAAGGCAGGCAGCTGCACTGGAGGTGGATTCTAGTCACACATCCCTGAGTGGTACAGGACCAGTACAACAGAAAATCCAAAGCTTACTGATGCCCTGCCATGAGGCGGTTTGCGCCAACCCATCCTTATGCCTTGCCACTGTAGGTACCCCCAAGTTTCTGAAAGTTATGATGTGACTACTGTGCCTTTTTCATGAAACTTTGTGTTCCTGTCTACCCTGTTACCTCTCTTAAAGCAAAATAAACTGGTGTTGGATGAAATATGTTGTATATCATTTATTTTTTGTTAATCCCAACTCCAGAACACAGGTGCTAGACAAGCAAAGCAGATGTGTCAAGGAAATGTACTACCATGCACATTTTAGCACGTTTCTTATATATCCCTCTTCATCCCAATCTTATCTCCATTGATATTTCCTCTGCTAAAACATCTTTTAAAAACAATGTACTGTACAAGTTCTCATTAGGATTTCTTTCCAATCAAAATGTCTGTCTAAAATTAATATCTTTAGTGAGAGTCTTATCATTCCTTTACCATCCTCATTGATTTGAATTCCAGGAAGTGGGCACCCTATCTATTACATCATACCCCCAGGTATCCGCACCCCCAAACACTATGACTGGTATGTAGGAGAGAGTAAGTGCTTTTCAAAGGAAAGCACGTAGAGCTGGTGCTGTGATATCTTACAGCATAGAGGTCTGCTCTAGTCCAATAACATGGGGCTTGTTATTACATTCCTGGGGGAAGTGACATTAAGTTAGGACCCAACATTTGAGCAGCGATTGGGAAAACTAAGAATATTGCAGTTCAGGCAGAGAAACTAGCTATTAAGTTTGTGATTTGAGGGGAGGCATGTCACATTCAAGGAACTGAAAAAAGCCAGTGTTGTCTAGTAAGAATGTGAGGTAGGAGGAGGCTGGAGAGTTAAGCAGGAGTCAAATCAGGAAAGTTTTAATGGCCTTGTTAAAAATATCATTAGACAACTTAATAAAACTGAGGAATATTAAAAGGGAATATGATTTCTTTTCTTCTTTCTATGCAACTTGGACCCTAATTCCAAACCCATTTTACTGGGAATACTCTTTATAACTTCATAGAATCTCGTTTCCATATCTATTATTGTTACTTTAGGTAAATTACACAATCTGAGTGGATTAATACAATGGAACTTTATTATATTTAGTCACTTAGTTGAAATTGGTGCAGCTAGTGGGTGGGAAGCTTTCCTCCACATATTTCTTAGGAAACTAGAATCCTTTCACTTTGTGACTCTTCCACTGACCAAAGCTTTGACCAATGGAACAGGCACACATGTCTTTCATTTGTGTTGCACTGGCAATGTCATGGGGATGGGAACTGTCGTCCAGGTGTGTATCCAGGAAGGAGAGCGCATCTCTAATCTTGGTAGGGATTTAGCAATCTCTGTCATGGTTTCTCACAGGTATCAATGCAAACTATACTTTCCATTCAGAGAAAATACCCTCTCCCCAAAGTACAGAATCTGAAATTCCACTGTCTATGAATCCAGTTCAGTGTCAAACATTGCAGTTTTCACCATCCCGTCTGAGCTGGTCCTCTTGAGTTAGTCTAAAAAACTTGTTATTTACTCCCATCCTTATACCCTTAGCCCTCACTACACTCTCAAACATTGTACAGTTGACAACCAGGGACAACAAAATATAATGAAAACTCTTGTTTGGGAAAGGGGAAATGGTGAAAACCAAAGAAGTCACTGTCTGCTGGCAATAGCAAAATGCTCCTGGACAGGTATTGAAAGATACATTTTCTGCCAGGGGAAATTTCTTTGATTATCTCTCTATGCCTATAATGATTTCCTGAGAGTGTTGGAGCTACAGGTCCATGAAATCATGAATATAGGAATGATGCTTGCTTGTGCTTTGAATTATTACATGAAAATGAAAAAAAATAACTAATGTTTTTGAGACATAGTTTGGGGGTCTATTTGTTATAGGAGCTAGCATTTCTCAAGCTAATCATAGGCATTGCAGAATCAATATGTTTGTGACTAAGGCCATGTGGTAGGAAGGAGAAAGCATTTCCTACATGGGAATACTGCAGCGTTACCAGGAGGTATCAGAAACATTGATACGGTGACTGATTCTGCTGGCGTTTACAAATGACATGGGGATTGAAAAAGATTGTAATCTAATTTATCCAAGGATGCTGTGTAATTTTTAAAGAGAGAAAAAATTACTACATACAATTAAAAGCTCTCTTCCTAAAAGAGAATCTGAAGTGAGTTAATAAGTCAAAAGTATGCATTGATTAATCACTGGTCCATTGAGGGGAAATGACAAATTTAGGCCTGGAAACTCATGATATTTTCAACTTGAAGTTTAAATTTATGGGTCCGTGCATTTCTTGAATTAAGAATTAGGGCATTAAAATGTTTGTAAGAGCATTTGAACAAAAATTAAATATTTTTATAAAACAAAGTTATAGGTTACTGGAAAGTCATGCATTGTGAAGCATTTTTCTCCTAAATTAGTACAAATTCTCTCTTTGCTTTTCTCTTTAAAAAAATA
Organism: Desmodus rotundus; assembly: GCF_022682495.2. Taxonomy (NCBI): domain Eukaryota; kingdom Metazoa; phylum Chordata; class Mammalia; order Chiroptera; family Phyllostomidae; genus Desmodus; species Desmodus rotundus. Next base: position 69,615,613 of record NC_071399.1, on the reverse strand, counting down.
CTTATTTATTTTTAGAGAAAGGGGAAGGGAGGGAGAAAGAGAGGGAGACAAACATCAGTGTGTGGTTGCCTCTCACATGCCCCCTACCAGGAACCTGGCCTGCAACCCAGACATGTGCCCTGACTCGAAATTCAACTGGCAAACTGTGGTTCGCAGCCCCATGCTCAATCCACTGAACTACACCACCCAGGCTTCTCTGTGCTTTTCATGACACTATAGATGAGTTTTGCCATAATAGCTCTGTAAATATAAACTACCAAAACAAACATATATTTTTGGGACTAGTCAGGCTCAAATGCAGTAATACAAACACAATTATTTTTGTGTTATTCATTCTTCACCACCCAGAGTCCACTGCTACCTACTTAGGAACACCCATTCTCACTGACCTTCTTGTAATATGTATTGTTCATTCACTAGAACATTCTTAAGGTCTTTCTTTCTCTTCCTCCAATCAGACTATCTGCTGTATGTCTCTTTCCTCCATTTTATTCTGTGAGAGGTAATGTGATAAATGTGCAATGTTAATTTTGAGTAACTGTTCATACAGCAATGTTTTTATAGATAATCTCTGTCTATCATAGAGAGATTTCCTGAAGACATGGCATGAATTCAAAAGAATAACACTTAAGATAGAAGAGGTATCTTCTGGGACTTCATATTTGCCTTCCCTTTAGTCCCTATATTATTTTTTGAGCACTGTGTCAAATGTACAGGAGTGTATATTGATAAGTATATTACCTGTCTACATCCTTTACTCTAGCCAATGTATGCTTGTGTAATCTTCAGAGTATGCTTTGCTCTCTTACCTCTGACTCTTCACACATATGTTTCCCCTAAGCAGATGTTCTCTGCAGTAAGTCTTGTGCTTGATCTTCAACAGCTTTTTCCATACAACTTAAGATCACTTCATGATGGCATTTTCCATTCCTCCCTGCTACCTATCAGATTATCCACTAGCCCCGTCCTCTAATATATCACTTACCAAGTTTTAAGTTTTCTAATTTATTCTTTTTACCACTAAACTTTGTAAGTTTATTGAATGTAGGAATTTATCTTTGTATCTTTGTATGAACTAACACTTACCTTTGCTCGGTAATCAGTACAAAGAGGTATTTGTGGAGTGGGCAAATGAATGAATGCAAGAGTAAATGTGTAATGGCAACATCGTGGAGGACAAGCTATTTGTGATTACATAGAGCCATTATAGGAATTAGTGAGAGGCAAAATGTGCAAACGATAATGTTTGATCAATTGAAGGTAACCGAATTGTGGTAGACTGCCTCTGCTTTCATGATTATGAAGTTAAATTTTCCAAAGGAAACCTTAGTTGACATCTAAAACCTTTCTGCAGTGTACTGTGTAAACATTAACATTATTTTCCTACAATAGACACAATCTTTCTGAGCCATCAAAATGGCTCCATTTTTTGTTTTATTTCCCAGTGGCAGAAGGAATCAGATTGACCTTAGGCTAGTCTCAAGAGACCCCCTAGTTCAGTGGAATCGTTATTGGCACCACCAAATTCTTCTTCCCTTAGGCACTAAAATAAGTCCCAAAGCTTGTCACTAGATGTAATCATGAGAGACACCACTCACACTTTTGCCCCCTGTTGTCGGTACACATCATACATCATGCTCTGTCACAAAGCATGTACTGTATGTCACAAGAAAGCACCCCAGCCTCACAAGATATATTTATTATTCTTGCTTCAGCAATAGCTGTTTTCAATAGGCCTTTCTACTCTTCTACAAGGAAATTGGTCCAGCATTAGATAAGCAAGTGCTTGCTAAGACCAGTGAGTAGCAAAGGGACTATCCTGTTATTTCACATTGGGAAGTAAATTTTGATACTGTAGTTTGCAGGATATCATTCAATGCAGGGCCAGGGGCAAGGCAGAAAAAGAGATCCAAATCGAGAATGAATGTCATTGGGGTGATCACTTCCTAAGTTATATAAATGTCTAATCATGATTTGTATGCCTGAAATTAATATAATACTGTATGTGAACTGTAATGGAAAACCTTTTAAAAATTAAAAAAAGTATGAATGTCTAATTATGGTGAGGAAATATTGCTAACTATGCCCTTCCCCTATGGAAGGGCCCAATATAATCAGTCTGCTGAAATTCAGCAGTGTAGAACTGTATTGGAAACTTGGGGATGAGTCTGGTGAGCTCACCCTTTGTCAGGGAATCTTTGTGTTTTATCAGCTATGAATCTCCTTAACCACTAGCACAGTTTCGATGATCATACGCATCCTTGTTGCTTTATCTTTTTAAGTACTTTCATTGCTGTACCATGAGAGCCTGGAGAAGGGTCAGGCACATGATAAGAACTCAATACATACTTGTTGAATTAATGTATTGCTTCCTGTGTGCATGGACACTTTGTGTTTGAACCCATTTTTTGGTACCACCAGGATGATAGAAAAGGCAAATAACAAACATACTCAGTGTAGGTTTTCCTGACAATTTTATTATTTAAAGAAACCCTAAAGTTTACATAAACATGTGTGTATATCCACATATGTAATTCCTGGTGCATACCTTTAGGTAAGCGTTTGCAATAGAAATGAGTCTTCTCAGACTCTGGGCCGTTCCAGAGTGTCCATCGATGGATCCATTCCATATCTTCCTTATCACCAATCATTGTACATTAGCCACTGCCCAAGGGTCTATGTATAGCTCTACCCCACCCTGTCTTTTTAAATAATTTAAGAACTATATATACTACCTGGAGTTATGCTTATTTAGAATATTTCTTCCTCCACCTATCAGTATAGGCTCTGGAATACAGGCTCTAATGCTGTATTCAGAGGCTTGGATAGAAATACACTATCTAGCTTTTGGATAGAAATACATTATCGAACTTTTGGATAGAAATACATTATCTAGCTTTTGGATAGAAATACATTCCCAGTGAGACCTAGGTTGGTGAAAGAAGTTCTAAGAATAGTTTCTTGCTGTTCTTGCTCACCAGAGGAAACTCACCTGGTAATCTAGACCTGACATGGTTTTCTTAACCTTAATGGAAAACTGGCTGTCATAGACCAAGGGGTATAGTGGTGACCTGACAGGTTTAACCACCACGTCTCGGGGAATGAATTAACACTGATTTTACAATCCCATCTCAGGGAATGAGTTGACACTGGGTTACGGTCAATAGATTATGGGATTCCCAGGAATGAATCTGACAGGCGAAGCACTAAGGACTCATTTGATTTATATAAACAACCAAAATAAAATAAGTAATTAAATATACCTTCTAGTTTGGGCAAACAGAAGGCTTCAGACACCATACAAGAGATTCATGGCCCCTTTCTCAATTTTATATAATTGAGTCAGTTCACAACTCAGAGTTCTTGAATGAAGGATAGGCAGGTGCAACCCTCGAACACAAACAAACACAGCAGGTGCTCCTCACTGTTTGCCTCTCGCCCAGATTTATAGCGTCTTAGCAGCTCGGAAATTTTCAGCTCATCATTTCCGTATGATAAATAACCACAATTTCATTTCACTCTCCTCACAGTGAAATCTTTCTTCTTCCATTTTAGAATTTATATTACCCCCTGCCCCAACCCACACAATTGTGAAATCTTATAAAACTATGATCACATTTTATTCATTTTTTCAACTTCAGTACCTTTCCATATGTATTGAATTGAAACTATAATTTCTTTCAAGGATTTTTTTCCTTCCTAAAAATCAAGGAATTATAATAAAGTCTATTTTAGAAATGTGTTTTCCCTCAATTTTGTCATGTTTCTTGACTTAACATGTTTGTAAATATGATACAACTAAGGAAAACTATGTAGGAAGTTCCCAAATTTTTGGATATGTGAAGTGGTATGTTATTCAAAAATAAAAAACAGATACTCTTCAAAATATGGATAAATGGTGTATGTCTTTCTATATTGACTGTGTCAAACCATGAACAGGTAAATCGACCAACTCAGCCCTGAGACCAACTATGGTTATAATACAGCAGAGAGGGCAAGCAAAGAAGAGGAAAAAACCATTGTATTATACTCACAATTAGTAGAAAATAAGGAATTGTAGTACAAGAAAGGAATTTGAAAGCATTTTCTCAGTTTTGATACCCCAAAATACAACATAGTTTTTATAATTTGTAGAATATAAATATGTACATTTTTCCTTATTAAAATTTATAATTCTCTTTCCCATAAAATCCAAATTTCTAAGTATGAAATGCAAAGCACACCATTATTTATTCTCCACCTAAGTTCTCTAGCTTCATATCTTACCACAAACCACCTCTTAATTTCCAGTTATACTTAATTTCTTGAATTTGTGTTTTTTTCAACTCCATGCCTTTTGCACAAATGTACAGCTTTCAAACCTTCTTTATCCTTCCAACTTCTATGCTTCCCATACTTTGTCTTAGTTTGTGTTTTCTGGAAGCAAATTTGAGATAAGGCTTAGGAGGAACTGGTAGGGAAGTGGGGAAATTGGACAGGGAAGATGTGAGAACAAATAAAGTGTGTGCTGTCAAGCAAGCTGATATTGAAGGTACCTGGAGTTGAATCCCGTGGGAACTCTGACAACATGTAAGACATGAGCCCCACGACTATTGCACAAGGGAAAGGCCCTATGGTGTTAAATTCACTGACTTGTAGCAGTTATTGTCTAGTCAATCACTCATTTATTTTAAGAGCTTGTTTACATGAATTATCTTCATTGTATCAGAAATATTTACTGCCAGATTCATATTGGACTTTCCTGTTCTCTTTTACCTTGGGGACCAAAGCTCATATTTCTGAAAATGAATAACTATATATACTATGAAAAAATAGAACTCTACAGTATAGATGTGAAAATGTTGTGAATAAATACTTCCTAATCTTTGCTTTTTATGAGAAAAAGGCATTAGAGGAGCATAATGAAAGTCTATATAGTCGGTCTTATCTTTTTAGCCATTTTCAAAGCTTATTAATTTGCCAACACAGTAAGCAATTTTAGCAAAGGTGTTATGCAACTTTATGCTTTGTTTGGTTTGGTTCTCAATGGGACTGGAGAAAACTCTTCATTATTTTAGTTTTCATTGGCTTTTTACTGTTATAATGTACAGTATATCACAGGAAAAGCAAACATGTTAACCTTATGGTACTGTTTTTAGTGTTAGTGATGATGTCTTTTATTGTTTGTTTTGTAAGAAAACATTACACGAGCGATACAAAAAACCTTATAAAACCTTTTATCACCTATTCGTCTTAAATAAAAGTTTCATATATTTGAATATAGTGCAATATTGCAGTACAGAATTACGCAAACTAAAAGGCATTTCCACCTGCAAAAAATACTGATTGTTATTACAGAAGCTGAGAAATAAAAGCAGATGAAGAAAGTAACCCATGTTGTACTGCAGCAGTAAGTTTTAAAACACTCACAATCTAGCGATGTCAATGGCTCGGTTATGATCGGATATGTATATATCCTCATTTTCTGTAGATTTGCAGGCCCGTGCAGACTACAGGTAAGATACAACTGATTGTAAAGGTTCATGAAAACAAAACAAAGCTAAAAGCAAGTGACACAAAAAATACTCTTATTCTATGCTAAGAACAAGTTTGTAAACCATTTTCAAAGATCTGAACAAGTGTTTGATCCCAAGAGTCTAAATAAAATATAAGATCGAAGTGTCAACTCTAGGCCATGCTGAATAATAATTGGCTCATGAGGACTATAATCAGCATATTTAGAACTCTAGATTCCAGTACCTAATTGGTAGAAATGTTTCCTTTCTCAACCGGCTGCCAGATGTAGTAAATGTGAAAAATGAAAGCCCTCTCAAAAGGTTGTTGCTGCTCCTCATAGTGTGACTTTCCAGTGTGCTTTTGGGCTGTGTGGATGCCCTGCCTCAGACTCACTCGGGTGCGTGCTGGTGAACCAGGGCAGTGTCGACCTGAGACACACGGCGTAGGGGTCAGAAGGGGACGGGGGAACCAAACCCTGATGATACCGAGCATGACTTCAGTTACTTTTTGGGGGAATCAAAAGTTATAGGAAGATTTTTGACTGTGCAGGGTTCAATGCCCCTAGCTTCTACACTGCCCAAGGGTCAACAGTACTATTTATTTCCTGCCTCATTCTCCAATGGACTTAAAACATAACATATACCTTTTTGTTGAATATATATTTTAAAAATTGATACAAATTGAAAATGAGGAGAAAAATAACATATACAGAAATGTATTCTGTAAGTTACTGCCTAGATCCCAAATTCAACTTTCACCCAAAGCTGCTAACAATAATAGCAATGAGAATAACAATGAAGGAAAGGAACTGTTGGAGGTGATAGACGTGTATGGCATAGATTACGATGGCGGTTGCATGGATGTATGCTAACTCCAAACTCATTAAGCTGTGTACATTGAATCTGAACAGCTTTTTGTATGTCAATCATATCTTATAAAATGATGCTTTTCAAAGGCACCTAATGAACAAATAAAGAGGATGGGTAGGCCAGCTTCTGTAATGTCTGTCATTGACAGGGACTCTCATTCTTAGGTTGGACACCATATTCAATGACCCTGAATATAAGGTATCACTGTTAGTGTTTGTAGTAATATATATGGCTTACATAATAACCTGTGAATAACTGTTGAGACACACGCTCCACCCAACACTTTAATTTTCTGTCTGCTGTCTGTCGTCACCACTGGAGAATAAATTCACACACAACAAAAAATGATGCTTCTTACTTTGCTGTGTCCACTCTATCAGAGAACTCAGTAAGTGCTGTTTGTAGGTTATGAACAGAGGCTCCTTCCCTGTGCAACACTGGGGCTACCTGCATTTCACCTGCTGTTTGGGAGAAACAATTCCAGCCCCGGGTTCCCCTCTTTAGTAATAAACTTTTTATTTTTGGCCAAGAGAAAAATTTTTTCCTTTTGCAAGTTGAACTCCTGGCAGGTTATCTTGGTAAGAACTTACAACACAGATATGTAGATTACCTTTCCCCTAGAACCTTAAATTCACCCCAGGTAATGGGAACTTTTATGATGTTGTGCCACTAAAATGAATTGCATTGCAGAGAGTGTGAAGCTTAACTTGTCTTGCTGAGTTGCAAAACTGGACCATTGCACAGGCTTTTAAAAAACGTCATAGCTTAGATGAATATATAATAAAGTCTTACATAAACATCATCTATTGTGACCAAGAACATTTAATTTTGATTACATGAAATTTATAGTAACACCGAAGATCGAAGTCTGATACTGTTATGATTTAGTAAAAAATTTTAAAATTGCCAGAAAACTAAAGCTGGTAAAGTTGGTTGCACAAAGAGCAGAAAAAATAACTCGGGTGGCAGTAAGGTTTGCGTCATCTTATTTTCTGAACCAGAGAATATTCACCCAAGGACATTTAGGCATAAAAATCTTAGATCATAAAATTTTTTGTTTTGTTTTTCTTTTTTTTTTTTTGTAGAATTCAGCTTCCGTAGATACGTGAAGTTAGCTTGTATTTGTTTCTTTTCAGATATTTCTTAAATTTGATCTGTTATAGTCTTTTTATTCTTTGTCATTAGAATCCCATAGTTTCTTAGTTGTTTTTAGATGTGAATTCCTTTCATTGACTGACAAAGCTTATGGGGGGCCATTTATCCAAATACTTGGGACTCTTTTCAGCTCTGGAATATTTTGTGTTACAGATATTGCTTTTCATCTATTTATTCTTATTTTTCATCACAAATAATTGTTTCACCTGGATGGGCTCTTTACTTTCATCTAGATCTAATTTTTTCTCATAGTTTTTTAAAAAAATTTTATTTTCTAAGTAGTTTTTTGATATTTTTTCCATTACCATTTATCTGCCTATACCGTCTTCCCCCTCCACCTCTCCCCCCTCCCCCTGGAAATCATCACACTATTGTCTGTGTCCATGAGTTCTTTTTTTGCTCAATCCCTCCACTCCCAACCCCAACTCCCCGCTATTTTCTGAGTCTCATAGTTTTCATATCCACGTCTTTTACCTGGATTATTTGAATTCTATTAGCATATCTCAAGTATGAGATGTCCATTCATGTTTTTTGCACTATCAATTTTGCAAATGTGTGTCTTTATACAGGATTTTACTTTTTAAAAACTTTTTCTTCAATATTTCTTTATCTGAATTGGTCATGTCCATCTGAGGTGGTGGTGGTTTAGTTTTTTGTTTTTGTTTTTTTAATTTTTTTTTTCTTCTCACCATTTCCTCTATTTTTTTAAAGATTTTATTTATTTATTTACAGAGAGAGGGGGCAGTAAGGAGAAAGAGAGGGAGAGAAACATTAATGTGTGGTTGCCTCTCAAGCGCCCCCTGCTTGGGACCTGGCCTGCAACCCTGGTATGTGCTCTAGACTGGGAATCAAACCAGCGACCTTAAGTTTGCAGGCCGGAGCTTAATCCACTGAACTATACCAGCTAGGGCTCTATTTTCTTTTAAACTACTTCTTCTTTAAGGAAAGTTATGAGTTCCAATCTACTGTGATTAGTGAATAATTTTTTCAGGGAGTAAATTTAGTCTGATTTTTCTTAGCAACATTGCTTTTTGTGCTATGGAAATTTCTTATAGGACTCTGTTTTGTTTTGTTTTTTCCTTTCATATTACTTGATTGGATAATACATTTTCTACCCAACTATACAGGAGGAGAGGATTTGTATGTTACCCTTAGCCCATTCCTGTGATCCATGCAGGTATATGCTCAGCTATAAAGAAGTTGGAAGCTTGTGAAAAGTCTCAAGTGAGATCCTTGGTGAATGGGGAAGGCGGTCTTCCCCCTTCACTGTGCATTCTGCACCTGGGAGAATACTGACTATTAAGAAGCAGAGAAAGTATGTAACTTTAAAAGTTAATAATTCTACCAGCTGCACACCAAACAGAATTTATAAGTCCCTTTTGTGTGCCAGATGCAGTGTTTATATTGACTCCAGTCCATTTAGTGACCCTGAATATAAGGTATTGCTATTAGTAGTAGTGGTAGTATTATTATTGAATGTTACCCATGAGGGGAATGGACGCAGACTTGAATTGACCTATCCATGTACTGAGTTTTGATGGAAGAAAAATATAGACAATCAAGAAATAATGGAAAGAACAGAAGCTTTCAAACAAAGCCGGATCAAATTCTATAGCTATATAGCTTTTAATATTCATTCTAAAATATTCATATGAGAGGAAAATGCAAATTAAATGCGTTATGATAAAAAGTAAACATTTCCAGATTATATAGTAGGTCTGTAAAACTAAAGCTGAAATAGTATTTATATAAATTGATCTTCAAGACTTTATTAGCTTGTGATGTTTTATTTCTCTAATATTATTTGAAGTAAACATTTATATTGTATAACTGCTTTTCTTTTCAATTATTTCTATGGGGAAAAGGAGGTAAACTTTTTTCTTTTGTACCTGGTAAATTTGAAATTTCAATCTCACGTATGCAAACATCTTTGAATTTCAGTTTATCTTGCATAGCATGGGGAAATGTGCTATATATGTCTGTTTAAAAATGTTCGTTGTTTCTATGTAAGCTTCTTTAGAATAGGTTAAGGACAGTTAAATGGATCGGGATTATGTTGTAATTAGTAAAATCTAATATTTCTTTGCCTAAATCACAGCATGACTTTCCTCAACTTACTTTCATCAAAGTAAGTCATTATTCAAGAACGTGTAATTAGCTTGTTTTAATCTTATCATTTTCAGATACCTGCTAAAGTAATTAGCTTTCTCTTTTCTTCTTTATAGTTAGAAAATTGCTAAAGGATCAATGAACAATGCATCATTTTCTATTCTACACCACCAATTACTTTGACCCACAGTGTAAATTTATTGATTTTTCTTATTAGTACATTATCACCAGTTCCTCACAGCATGGTGTTTACAAATTACTAAAAGAAAGATAGATTCATTTGTGAACAGTTATCCTTTCAAGTTTCTTGTCCGGAACATGTGTGATTGTATGATACCCACTAATGGCACATAGAACTTAAGAATAGAGTTTATTTCTCATTCCCAAGGTTTCTGTATTTTTATTGAGATGAGTCATAAACTCAAAGTTAACAAAATTATTAAAACTTATGTAAATTACAAAGTTAGAAAAAAAATAGTTTTTCTGGCTTTTATCCCCATTAAAATAAGATTGAAACTTTCTGAACATCAAAAGTAAAAATAAAAGAGAAGAAAATATTATTTAGTAAGCACAGAATTATACATGCAATTTTGACAGGTATTCTCATATGTTATATTCTAGTCATTTCCTTTTTTATTCATTCAATAAATATTAAAAATGCCTACTATGTGCAGGAATTCTACTATCTTAAGATACAGTGGTGAAAAACATAACATCTTTACTTTAGTCAACTTTGCATTCTAGTATGGAAGGCATCAAGAAATTAATATATAATAACTCACATATAGTTCAGTTCCGTTCAGGAAAAAGAAAATTGAGTGATGGATTAAAAAAGAGACAGGAATATTTTAGGGTAATCAGAGAAGACTTTCCTTTGGAGGTGAACTTAGAGGAAAGACTGAAGGAAGAAAGGTAGCTGGACAAAAGTCTAAGGGAGCAGACTTCTAGAAGTGGAGCCCAGATGTGCAGATGTCCTGACTGGGGCACACTGAGACCGAGAGACAGCAACTGGGCCAAACATATTACTCCTGCATTTTATTTCTTCTGTTGGTTAGTTTGTATCTATTTGTTTGTTTGTTTTCCTTTATGTGTTTTGCTTTTGGGGGTGGTAGAAGGTCAAGTATACTTAAAAAGGCATCCCTGAACCCAAAGGGAGACATATATTTTAGTCTGTAAAGGGTGAGATCAAAATAGGTTTATAGTTGTGAGTTTGTAAAACACAGAGTTTGTTCTTGTATTATTGTTACAGAGCGGGGGGGGGTGGTTCACGATAAATTATTACAGAAAGGATTCCGCCTTTCTGTCTCTGGAGGTTCCTTCCCCCCACGCCCACCTGCTAGGTTCGAAATGCCCGCCGCCAGAGGAAAGACGTCTCTCAATGCCAGAGACTGGTGAAAAGGAAAGGAATTGTTTATTTAAAAGTTACACAGACTTAGAGTAATGGCCTAATGTCTTCAATAAGATACTAAAGTCCTTTAGAATACCCACAGATGCACAGTCCTTCCCTCTCCCTGTGCCCAGTCCTGGGTACCGTGTCTCAGGGAAAGAAGTAGAAGTCCGTGATTCAGGCTCCCGGCACCATCAGCTGTGTGGCTGCTGCAACCTCCAGTTAATCCAAAGCCGTGTGGCACCTTCTCATGGCCCACCAGCAAGAGTCCTCTCTCCCCTTTCTCTATGGCTGCAAAGTCTCTCCTGCTGCCTAAGCCGCGTGGCAATAAGCACTCCAAAACCTCGTGGTCCTCTCTACTCTCCTTCAGAACCGCGTGGTCCTTTTCCCCACTTCAGAACCACATGGACCTCTATCTATCTACTTGCTTCAGAACCTTGTGGTTCCCCCATTTACTTCAGAGCCGCGTGGTCTCTTCTTCTCTCCTTCCCCAAAACCTTGTGGTCATCCTCCTACTACTTTGGAGCCGCGTGGTCTCTTCTTTTCTCCTTCCCCAAAACCTTGTGGTCCTCCTCCTACTACTTTGGAGCCGCGTGGTCTCTTCTTTTCTCCTTCCCCAAAACCTTGTGGTCCTCCTCCTACTACTTTGGAGCCACGTGGTCTCTTCTTCCTCTATGGCTGCCGGGCCTAGGTTTTAAATCCCAGTGCCCATCTTCCTTTGCAGACCCATTTCCGACTCCTCCTACAGTCAGCTACACCTGCCAGCATCCCCGTATTCTTTCAGCTTTTCTGAGCTGCCATAGTAAGTCTGGGCAGGTGTGGCCCCATGGCGTGGAGCCAATCATCTCCAAGCTCTCACGCAGGCCCTGTAACCAGGGGGAGTTGCTTCCCAGACCCATCTTGGGTGGAAGTCACTCCCATCTCCCTGGCTCAAAGCAGGGCCACAGCTATTTAACATATCCATGAAACCAGTTAAAGGTTATAGATATGTTAAATGACCATGCCAGGGGTTAGCTGCAAAGCTCTTGCTACCCAAAACGGCTCTGAATAGCCCTGTTCTATGTGTCCCATCCCCCCTGGCTCAGGCCTGTGGGGGTGAAGACATCCTACATACATTTTTCTAATATTTCCTGGACACCCCGAGTCCTGGACCCCATTACAAATCCCTTCTTGGGGCCCTCCTCTTGGCTGCACCCTGCTTCATTATCATTTATTAATTATTGTATTTTTTTCCATACAAACAACTGTAAACCTACTTTGGCCATACCCTTTTTTTCCTAAAACATCTATAGTTTTGTTTTTCTTAACCTTCTGTTTTTAAGACATTTAGAATTTATCAGTGATAGAAATGTGAGGTAAAGTTTAAGATCATTACTTATTTTCTTAAATAAATATCCAATCAATCTGACTTCATTCCTTGTGTAGTCTTTTATATGTGGTGTGAAACAAGACCTTTATCATATTGCAAATTCCCATTCATCAGTGTCTATACCCTTAGGTTTTGTATTTTATCATTGTCTATTCTTACATAATTATCATTTGAATAACCACACACATTTAATTTGTTTGAAATATGGTAGAAATTTGTTTTTACTTTATTTAAATATTTTCAAATGTACTTGCAAATGTAATTTTGAAAGGTGTGTTGTAGATTTATATATGTAACAAAACTAGATTTGAACTGGGATGACACAGACTCAATAGGTTAATTTAGTCAAGCATTCCTACTTTATATAACTTTGTATTTTCTCATCCACTGTCTGAGAGTAGTTTACCCTTTGTTGAAACTCCTTTGCTTGTCTGTCATTGAAGATGTGGAGTTTTTTCCATACAAGTGTTGGATCTTTCTCATATGATTTATTCTTAGATACTTTATTGATCTTATTAAGATCGTGCATGGGATATTTTTGTACAATCACCTGTTTGTAATGTGGTTCTTTTGCTGTTTTTAATAGATTTCAAGGGAGGAGGAGAAAGCAGAATGTCTGTATTTTGCTATTCAATTCTTTCATTTTCATTTAAATGTGAATTTTAAAAACATCACCATTTTATTGAGCAACATAATTGCATACATCTAAAATTTGAAATTCATGTTGCTTCAATAAGCTACAGAGACTATAATTCAATACTGAAGGTGGTTTACTGCTTCTGAAGACTGTCTTGATAGAATGAAGCTCATGAAGTAGGAATGTTAACTTCAGGGTTACCGATGTCTGTGTATTTTCTACACTGTGATGTTTTACTGAATTTACTAAGAAGAATAAGTTCCTTGTAAGTACCTTTGAAGGCCAACATGCTCTATATTCTGTTACATACATCATTACTAATTCTATTGATCTCGAATAGGATTTTTATTTCCTCAGCTATTTAAATCCATTATTGTTGATGATTATGTGAAGCACAGTTGCAAGGCCCATTGAGTGAGTAACTATGGATGTACTCAGACATTGCTAGCATGTGATTTTTATTTTTTAATTTTTATTACTAGAAAAGTGTAACAAGGGTACATATGACTTATCATAGATAACCTTTATAGATTTAACACTCTCAATATTTTCATAGAGCTAGTGTTACCTATAGGAGACCATTCTGTGTGGTGGGGGCCCAGCTCCCACTCAGAAAGGCCAGTGGGGAGCGAGGTCAGCACACAGGACCCAAGCCCGCGGATAGGTTCTCCTGTGGGGAATCAGCCGCTTTGAGACTTGCTTTTTGCTAAAACTCCCCCACCCTGAACTGAGGCAGCAAATGTTTACTGCATATCTTTAAAGTAACTTCCTAAAATCTATGCTAAACCTTCCAAGGACCAGTGTAACCAGCTTAACCACTTTTCCCTTTACATTTGCAAATATCCTTCCTCTTTTATGTAATTAGCAACACCCTCTCCTTTGTTTTCTGTAACTGCCTAAATCACTGTGCAGAGTAAATGGGGATTATCCTCAATGTAATATGCCCAGGAAAGCAACAAAAGCCTGTCAAGGCAAGGGTCAGAGGCTCTCCTCTTGAGAGTGGCCGCACCTTCCTTTTCCCTCCACAGGACTGGGTAGTCTGTGTGATTTTGTCCATTGCAGCCACGACACACGGATCCCAGCCCAGTGGGATCCGTATAAGTTACCAGTCATAGTTTTGGGCTATTTAATAAGGTTAACTCTTAAGTCTTTGATTTGTCTCAAGTAATTTTGAAAGCAAAGTAATCTACATGCTATCATGCACATAATAGGGTGCTAACTGATATCATGGATTCAGTGAATGACTGTTTACCTCTGTTTTATGTGATCAACATTGCCTTCTAGAAAGTCCTAATATGTGAAGGAACACTCTTCTGTTCCTCTGTGACTACTCCTTATCTCTTTACTGGTATGGCTGCTTTGGTATTGTAGCCCATAAATATAAGTGTGTGTGTGTGTGTGTGTGTGTGTGTGTGTGTGTGTGTGAATTGTTTCAGGGTTTAACCTCTGGAGCCAGACTCTGCATTTCAGTCTGAACCCTGACACTCCTCAGCACTGTGCACTGGGACAATTGTGTTGACCACTCTGTTTCCTAATCTGTTTCCTAAAGGTTAGCCAGTTTCCTAATCTTTAAAATGACAGTAAATTCCTAATGGCCTCATTGTCATGTTTCTATTATTATAGTCTTGTACATATATTGACTGGTACAATGTCTGGTGTTCTTATATTCTTCTTAATATTATTAATATTATTATTATTGAACATATTTCCTCCCCTTTGAGGATCTTGCCTTCTATACAGATTTAACTTTTATTTTTACAGCTAACTTCAATAAATGACATGATACTTTTATAGGTTTATAAGTTTAAGAATTAATGATTTAGTGAAATTAAACGTCCAATTCTGAATCAAACGCCAAAATCTGGTCCTAGAAATTTTACCTGCTAGGAATTTCCATTTGGTTATGAGGACTCTATATCATCATTTTATATCCTCAAATCAGTTCTCCTTATATTTACCTATTTTAGGGTAATTCTCACTGTAATCCCAATTACCGGGTTTTAAATCTTTGACAATTTTTGAGTTCCCTATTTCTATTGTGTTTTAATCTCCATAATTATTCTGTTACTAGAAATATTTACATTTACTGCATTTCTATGACCATTTACAACTCCATCGCAGCTCTCCAATTACTTTAGCCTAATATCACTTCATTGATATCCTTGTTCCCAGTAATTCCAAGAACAGTCCATCTGAGCCACTGCTGAAAATTAACTTCCCTAAAGGAACGCTTGGGTCAAAACTCTCCCTTCTAACAAAGCTCGAATGTTTTCACACTCTCCCAAATCTTTAGCCTGGTATTCGTGGCCCTCTACAGCTTGGCCTAACCTACATTTTTTCAGTCTCTCTTTGTAGTTAAATCGCTCTCCCAGGGTCTCTGCCCATCACAGTTAACTTATGCTTGACTTATCACTTTATTTTGCCTAATTTTTCATACTTTCTTATTATGATGCATTTATTGATGCTTTTTATGGTATGCAAAATACCTTTCCACTATACTCCAACTTTTTTGACCCTTGTAGGAAACATGTTATTTGCCTAGTTGTCCAATATTCTGATTTCACTCAGATATGCCATGGGAAGCCTCTAATTTCTCAGTTTCTGGCCATGAAGGTTGAATGGAGCTGATTCCATGCTTGGTTCCAGGATTTCACACAAACTCTAGGGCTGGTTAATTCATCAATCATACTAATTTTGCCAAAGTGATTGGTTTAGGTATGGCCACATGTCTCAATCATAGCTAAGCCTGCATACTTTCTGAAGGAAAGAGAGAAGCCCTTAAATTTCTGGCATATCTTCTGTGGATCAACACATGGATAAGCCTCTGTCAGAGTTAAGTCAGCATGGAGAAGGGAGAACCAAGCAATGGAGAGCGAGGAAAAGAAGTGGAAAGAAAAGGAGGAGGTGGAGGGGAGAGGAGGAGAAAGAGAATATATAGCATCATTTAAGTCTCCAAATACATAAATCTTCATTTATTAAAGTATATAAACACTTCTCATTACTTGAGATGATAAGTTGCTTGAAATCTGTTTAACTGTAAACAAAAATGAAATAAAGAGGGAAATTTTAACATCTGCACAATGAATATTGAAATACCTAATAACAAATTTTTGAGTTGAAAGAAATTTTTGTACATTTTTAAAAAGATTTTATTTATTTATCTTTAGAGAAAGGGAGGGAGAAAGAGAGTGAGAGAAACATCAATGTGTGGTTGCCTTTTCCATGCCCCCAACTGGGTACCTGGCCTGCAACCTAGGCGTGTGCCCCGACCAGGAATTGAATGGGTGACCCTTTGGTTCACAGGCCTGCGCTCAATCCACTGAGCCACACCATCCACTGAATTTTTGTACATTTTTAAAAGGTTAAAAATTTGATTTAGACATGAATTTGAGGATTATTTTTCCCTCCTGATACAATATATAGTTATTTACTTAAACACATTTACAATTTTTTATTATCCTATATGTTTGAATTTTTGTGCATTATCAATAGAAAGTGTTTTCTTAAGTATGATCATAATTTATCTGAGAATTTAGTTATTTAAACTTAGCACAGGCCACTTATTTTTTAAACAACAATATAAAGGTTGTAGAAAGAACAAGGCTAACAGTTCAATTTGCTGTGCAAAACAGGGAAGAAGGCAGCATATGAAAAGGGCAGGTGCTTAGTCTCTGATGATCAAATCTTCCACATAATGTGTTTCTGTATTTCTGTTTCTTAAGTGGCTCATTCTGTTGATGATAAGGCTATGTAACATTTTTAGGGATGTGACTTTATCCTACTGTGTTGGGTACTTTTGTTCCACCCTTTTTCTTCAACAAATCTTTTTATGTGCTGGACAATAAAGTCCATTTTCTAATAAAGCTGATAGGAGCCTGGCCTGTGAGCTCGGTTCTTTGTCTTTGGCTGTGTCGGCCCAGACAATTAGAATGAAAAGCACATTTATGTGAAAGTAGAAAATTGAGATTACAGGAAGCGGGGTCAGCTTTTGTTATCTTAGTAATATTCTAAATTTTATTTGCTCTACTTGTCAAGAATAGACTGAGTTCAAGGGACTTTATTCACAAAAGTCAGCTCACCTGCAAGCGAGGTCGGTTTATTGAAGAGTCAGGGGGATCGTAACTGACGGGGCCTGTGGCCTGCTCTCCGTTTGGTATGTCTGCATGATTGTGTAGGGTTTCTCCCACCTGAGTGGCTGTTTTTTCCCCTCTGTTTGCAATGGGTGGGGTCAGGAAAACAGCAGGGGAGATGGGAGAAAAGGAGGAATTTATTAAAGAAATACATGATCCCAATGGAATTATTACTCTGGATTGTTGCCAAACTAATTTTTGTCTTATTTGTTGTACAAGGTCTCTGCTTTCATTATGAAATGATTCTGCATTGAGGTCTTCTAAACATGGATATTATTTATTTTTAGTGTTTTCATGTATATGAATATATATAGGTATATATATTATATGAATGCACAGAAATTTTCATTTTTCTGTGTGTATGTATATACATGTATATGTATTCATGTGTATGTACATACACATTATCTGTATATATTTATATGTATGTATACACACACTTAAAAACAGGTAAATTTTTTGTATGGTTAGTATGTATACAACCACACACATGCTTACCTATAGCAATAAAAACTACATGCATTGTTATATATGATAAAAAATAGTATTAAATGATTATTTCCTTAGTTGTTACATAATTTGATGTCGTGAGGCCCAAACTAGTCTCAAATCAGTAACAAACCAGTAACAAATGATTGTCAGCAGTTTTCTAAAACCTGAATTGAAAGATTGTGAGGCTTTGGGTAAAGTGGGACAGGACTGTGACGAATGCTGATCTGAGAGATGCATAGCCCTGGGCTAGGTGCTTTCTGTCCCCTGACCTCTGCATTCTCCTCTCGACATCCTGCCTCACTCTTACTCCTTCACCCTATATATTCCATAGTATTGTTCATCTGAGTTGTGGTTGTGCTGTCTGCTTGTCTAAAGTTAGTGGTTCAAAAACGTATATTGAAGACCTTTTATGTGTCGGACACAAAATAAGCTACTAGGAGTGCCTACCTTTCTCTCCCCCTCTAAAGTTTTGCTTAGCCAATGCTTGTTTTTCTAGCATCATAAAACCAAGGGAGGCTCTCCAAAATGTTTGTCTTCCCTCTCCCAGGCTGTTGTATAACCATAGGCTATGCTCCCTTTGTACCGGGGACATCAATTTCTTTGTGTAACTCGCATTTTGTTATATAATATTGAATATTTTACTAAAATAATCTATTGAAATACAATGTGCTTACAATTTTCTTTCTGAAATATGTGATTTTTAATATTATACATAAAGTATAAAACATAGTAATTTACAAATTTACTTACTGAAATGGCATTATGTTTCAATAATAATTGGAAGCCAACATTCACTTTAATTATTACCTCTGCTACATTGGACAAGTTCTCTGAATTCATAGTGTCTCAATTTCATCACCCTTAAAAGTCAGTAAAAGACATCACTGGGCCAAGCATAGTAGACAATAAAATAATGACATGGTTGAGTCCTATTTCAGATTTAATGTCATGTAAACTGAGGAAAGTGAATTCCTCTCTCTGAATTATACCATATTCATATATCAAATGTAGTAATAGTATATACCTGCATGTATTCCCTACCATACACGTAGGGCTCTTATCAGTATATAATAATGTAAGGGATATAACACTACTTTGTAAATTATAAACATTACAGATATTCAACATTACAAGGTAGTTTGCTTTCAGATTTCAGTGGCAGTTGTAGCGGCAGCATTGCTGGTGTCCTGTTCAAATCCCCACGGAGTCAGATGGCCAGGGTGCCATGCCCCAGCTGCTGTGCTGGCTGTTAATGGCAGCTTTGACTTGTTCCTGTCCCTGCAGATTTTCCCTCAGGCTGAACAAGAGCAGTTACTCATGGGAACTGAGGTGCCATCCCTTGCCCCATTCTGCATGCAATAAGTGATGGACAAAGGGGTGCCAATGCCAGGTGTCCTTGCCTCAAGGTGGAGCTCAGATGCAGTTCACATGGGGTGATCGTACCCTTGCTCAGCTCCTTGACCTGCGACATCCTGCCTCCTTCACTTCTTCACTCCTACCAGCGTGCTCTGAAAAGTCACACGCTCCCACCCCTTATCAGGGCCTACTTCTGAGGACTTCAATATGAGACAGTGCCTTATGTGAAGCTGCATCCCTCATTCTCCTCTATTTTCTCCTAAGCCTTATATCCTACTTGTTCAGTGGATACTGAAACAACTTTGGAGAGAGCAGAACATTTTTCAATACATAAAAGCAATTTGAAAAAATGTGTCAATGCTCTCACCTAGAACATTCAACATTTCAAAGGATATTAAAAAATGATGAAAAAGCAAAAACTATATCTGGATCAGAAGAGAGAATACTGAGAACTGACATGGTTGTGTTTTGGGGAAAAATATTTAATGAATTTTATTTAATTTGCTGATTTTTTTAAAGATTATATTTAGAGGGGAAGGAGAGGAAGAGAAATGTCAATATGTGGTTGCCTCTTTCGTGCCCCCTACTGGGGACCTGGCCTGCAACCCATGCATGTGCCCTGACTGGGAATCAACCAGAGATCCCTTGCTTTGCAGGCTGACACTCAATCCACTGAGCCACACCAGCCGGAGCATTTAATGGATTTTTTAATATTTATGTGAAAAAGAGAAAGACGCCTCATGAGAAAGACAGTCTCCCAGTTTCTTTCTTGATCTGCTTATATTGCTCTTCTGCACCCTTTTGGTTATTCTTAGTTAGGTATTAAAACTGGTAAACTGTCTACTTAAATGATTCAAAGTATCTAAACAGCTCTACACACTCTCAGAGAACAAAATGGCAAAATATAGTCATAAAAAAGAAATACATGAAAGTATAACACAAGGAACATATAACTACATAAAAAATTATTCTCTCTATAAGTTGAGTCCAAAGTGTTTAAATGTGCCTTTCAACATCAACAAGTGACTAATCCCATTACCATAATTTATTAACCACATCTTTTGTTCTATGTAGTAATACACTGTTTCCATACTCTGTGTTTTTTATACAGTGACCTAATTTGCTTAAAAGGAAACTCTTAAAACTCCCTTGTTGTAATGAATAAAATGTTAATGAAGAACTACAAAGAAATCCCCTTTGCATTACTTCCATATTCCCAGGAACATCATCATAAATTTGTTTGCCTGGTTCTGACAATGGGAGTGATGTTCCGGCTGCGCAGAAGCGTGGTAATGCGAAGTGGTTCTGATGGAAAAGTTAACGATGTTCAAGGCTCTGTCATCTGGGATGGACTGTGGGAAGTTACCTTTTGGAGGACTATTTGATGGATTTGGCATCCATCCAATTTTTAACATTTATTATTTGCACTGATAACGACATTACTAGAGCTTTTTCAGAAAATTGCAAATGGAAACTATTCAGGCAGATATGTTTGCAGCAGAAAGTGTAATTTTATAAATTGGTGCTTTTTCCCCCCTTCTGAGTTAATATATCCCTCAGTAATTTCTTAATAATATTGGTATAAATGTAAAATTCAATGAATGTAAACCATTAAAATATTTTAAAATTATTTTTGGTTTTACATGCAGCTTACAGCTAATGTTAATATTTTTATGTCTAGACCTCGTTCCGCTTGATGAATGTACATTAATAATTTAAATAGTAAATTTGTTAATATTGATAGCTAAAATAAACCACTATGAATATTTTTCAGTTTAAATGTTAGCTAATAAGTTTGTGTCCCTGACAAACTTTTCAAATGCAGATTGAAAAAATTGATAACTTAGTTTGAAACTTGAGTGTCTAAGTTGTAAAATACTCAACTTCACTAAAAAGACATTTATTTCCAATTATAAAAATATTTGATTTTGGAAGCATTAAGGTCATAGTGTATATCAATTTTAATTCCTCTAAAAAATTATAAGCTAGATGACAAGCAACTGGCTGCATTTTTACTCCCACAAAAGTTCTTATTTGTTTATATACTTTGAAATAAAAAGAAAAACTGAACATTAAACTACAACAGCAACTAAGAAGTAGAAACCTTAAATCAGAATAAAGGCTGTCTGTAGAGTTAATCTCTTTACCATTTAACTGAGGTTATTAATATGTGTAAAGGAAAATATTTTTAATACTTTTGCTTGTAGATATAAAACTCCAATATATTTTAAGTTTGGGTTGTCGAAGTTTTTATCAATTTTCCCTCTTCTAACAACCAAATGCCTCTTTCTCTTCTTGCCCCATGCCCAGAGTGTCTGTATGGTTTCAGGAGAGTGCCCTGTTTATGTATCACTTTGTAACAGATGCAGGATAAATAATAAAGAGGCCTATAGTGTAAGCAACATATTTACCTTTGTGAAATATTCAGGGAAGTAAAGGAATAACCCCCAAATACACACCGATGTTAATTAGGTATGTTATTTAATTGCACCTGAGTCAAGAGCTCAGTGGGAAAAGAAAAATAGAATGACTCTAATATTTAACTATAATCTTCCATAAGGTAAAAGTCTCCACATTGTTCCAGACATTTCGTTAGAGATAGTTTAACCTTTTATTTACAATGGAAAATTCTATAGAATTGTTAAGATTTGATAGTGAAAGAAAATAATATAAATTTGCTAATTACTATGAACTATGAGATTTGGCTATATTATTTCAATGAACTTCCAACAAAATTCCATTAGATAGATGTTACTGTATACCTTTTATTATGGGGAACAGTATTTGAGAAATATAACCATACAATTTGCAAGTATGAGGCATGCAGTTTGCACTTATGTATATCTGACTCTAAATCCCATATATATTTTGAGTGCATTATAATACCATAATGTTAATAGAAGGACAAAGCTTTAATATATCCTAAGACTTAGTCAGTGTCAATTTATGAAGTTTAATATTCAGTAATTTTCAATTGCCTGGGCCCTTTACTACAGATGCTATGTTCACATAATTATGTATTTTATGAAATGTGTGAAAATATGTTGACATAATTCATTTTCATTTCTATTTGGGGGTGAGAATCCCCTAAAACAAAAGCACCCCAATCCCTGCATTTTCAGTATGGAAACTCGTAGTGCTATAAAGAGTGAGTACGTATGCAGGCTGTTGGTTGCTTTCCCCATGCGCAATAAGACACGGGCTTTATCGCCAATGACTATGAGATTTTGAGTAGTAATTAAAATTTTTCTTTTCATATATTGTGTTTTAACAACTTATTCGTGTTGAAGGTATTATCTGCAGAAGAATAAACAGCATAGATGAAAACCCAGTGACGATTGGTTTCAAATCTGGCTCAACCCCTTCATGGCTGTATGAATACCCTAAACCAAAGTTTCCTCATCTGAAAAGTTGAGATAATATGTAACTTGCTTAGTTTTATTTCGTTATGAATGATTTAAAAGATGTGTATGAAAAGAGCCTAGGAAGTTGCAGGCCTGTAAGAAATTTGTGCTATTATTAGTTCTTCCAGGTATTCACTTAATTTTCAAATCTATGCTCTACCTTCACAAATGTATTCAGTTTTCCTGGGTTCACTTATTCCTTCACTCACTAAAATTGTGCTTTTGTAGATACATTTTCATTCATTAAGGTGCATGAATCAGTTTTCTCCCTCAGGAAGTCCACACATTAGTTGCAGTTTATTGACTGATGCAAATCTAGCCATGTGACTTAGTCGCTTTTTCTCTTTTTTGCATTTCAACTTCTTTATAAAACTCTGGGGAGAGACATTGATGCAATAGCTTTCCCTTATAGGTGCATTTGACCCGAGGGACTCAACTATGCATATCTGCACAGCAAAAGTCACATAAACCGAGCAAAAAAGAACACCCAGAAAATTTTTTCCCTTGAGAAAATGTCTTATAATTAGGATAAATATGGGAGGCTCTTTCCTCTCCCCTCTCAGAGCCTAACCGTCTCTCTGACCCCCTTAGTGAGGATAGTCATGCTGAGGCCACTGGTGTTGGGTTTATAGTTTTAGGTTTTGTCTTTCTGTCGGTTGGTGTGTTGATGGGCTTGGCCATGACACGCCTCCTCACTGAAACTGACTACCTTGAATTGTGCTCAGTTGAGGAAACATTACCTTCTTTGGAGGCTTGTACTGGGAAATAAATGAGATGTTGAAAGCAAAAGAGCTATCCCATAATAAAGGCTTATTACATATTAAATATTGGAGTGCTTTCACATTTAATAAAATCATCTTTTTGAAAGAGTTTATTCTAAAGTTGGAAGGGAGAGCATAGAATTTACATGAATTCAAGAGAACGACATATACTTTATGAAACAATCAGACCAGTAGTAGCAGAAATATTGTGATTCTAAGTCCACAGTAATTATATTCTTAACATATATCAAGATTACGAGCAGGGAAGAAATGGGACCGTTGCTGAGTGAAGCGATGCAGAAAGGAGTTGCAAATGTGTGATGTGCAGCGATGAAGGCCCAGCTTTGAGAAAACAGGTGGCAGCTGCTCTGGACGAGTATGGGGAGTGTTCTCATGAGCTATGCCAGTTCTTAAGCTGCTTCAGATAGCAAAAAGAAACTTATGTTTAAATTGGTTGGAATATAATTAAGTTTAAAGTAAAACTGTTTTCTAAATAATAAAAATTAGAAATGCATGGTTTTCCAAAGAATGAGTGTGTTAGTACTAGAAGTATTCGAACAGAAAATGAGCATCTACTTGTGGCAGTTTTTCATAGAATAACTGTAATACATGGGGGACCCCCCAAAAAACCCAAAATTTATTTATAAAAAAATTGTGTATTTATTCTTCCATGTTTACACTTCAGTCACCTTCAAAGTACTCTCCATTTGATGCAATATATCTATTGAGACATTTTTTCCACTGCTCTAAACAGTTTTTGAACTCATCGATTTGATACCTTTTAGTGCATCTGCTGTTTTTTTTGTGTGTGTGTGTTTGTTTCACCTCTTCTACATTGGCAAAATATTTCCCTTTGAGGACTTTTCTCATCCAGAGAACAAACAAACAAAAAAGTCACCCAGCGAGAGATTGGGTAAATAGGATGGGTGGGGCACAGGCATTTTGCCTATTTTGGTCAAAAACTGCTGAACACTCAGCATCATGTGGGCAGGTGCACTTGTAAGTCACACATTGTGAAATGGGCAAACACATTGAAAAGTGTCTAAAAAAAAAATTCACTGAAGCTGAACACTGCCTCTCACAACAACACCGGATGGTACACTGATAAAGATGGGTCTCTAGAACATTCACCTAGTGGGGGAAGCCTGTACTACAAGGGACTGTCCTCCAGGAGATAATTCCAGGTTTGGGGGGTACCCCCTTGTACAGAGTTAAGGCTAGACTAGATTAACATTCGTATTTTATTTGCCTTTAAAACCCCATGTGTGAAAACTACACATCCTGAGATATAAATGATTTAGAGGTTTTTCTTTCATGTCTGTATTTACATTTTCTATAGTTTGCTTCAGTGTCCAAACTATGAGAGAAAGTGAAGGCATGTGGCGGAGCGCCGCCGGCTGTCAACATCAGGCAAGAGGAGTCACGTGAGCTAACTCGAAGGGAAATCCTTGCCATATTCTTAGCTTGATGTTTTCAATCTAAATACTGTTGTTCTTCCAAAAGCTGTAAAAACTGGGCATTCCTCTGCTGTACATAGTTACAATTAAAGAATATTCATATCACACAAATACTCTGAGCCAGCTCTTGTTCTAGGCTAAGTATTATACACATTATTTATTTCATATAAATTATATTTATTGTTAATAAAAGATATAAATTTAGATATGTCTAAAAAGGTGTATATATGTATTACCTATCATGTGTGTGTGTGCTCTGTATGTGTATGTTACATAGATGTATACACACACATTCAGGGATGGGCAATGGTAGGTTAAATTACCAGTTATCATTAATTAAGTGATAAATCATAAGTAAGAAACAAAATAACAACAACCACAATAATAAGGCAAATAGTACAATAAACACAATAATTGATAAATAAATCATAATACAAGATTAAACCCCATTTTGCATACTCACACCTGGAAGCTTATGTTGCCCACCCCATATGTACATACACATGTCATAGTCTCTACCCTCACAGAACTCATATCTGTGCAATATTGATGACATCTGATTAAAGAAGTAGAGTGTTATGAGAATCCACAGAAAGGGCATTTAATTCCAATTTTGAAACTAAAAGAGTCTTTGCAAATTTCCAAGAAATTGTGAATTTTCTTCAGGGAGTTTCAACAGCCTGATAAAATGAAGCTGAGGCTGCTCAGCTAGACACTAAATCCCCTCTATGTGCATACAACCAATGAAATGTTATTCGCTGACTTTTGAGAATAGGACATTATTGTGTAGGAGGTTTTTGACAGAAAGACTAATTTTAAGGACGTTAAAGATGTAGGTTCTGCAGGTTGATATCAGTAGACAGAAACATGTAGCAGGTGGAACGTGTGAGGTGATGAGGACGGTGACAAAGGGGAAGGATGGTAATGATGTCAGCAGTCATGTGGACACGTGGGGACTACCAAGTGCTTTCGTATATTTTAAATATTTGTTAGGTATTAATATGGAATTTTACATTTAATTTTAAAGTACGTTAAACTTAAAATATGTATCTTGCAGGGTCTGGCAGAAGTAAGGCCTGCTTGAGTGTGGTTGGTAGGGTAATAATATGGTGTAATAACTTATAGTTTTAATTTGAATATTTCACCTCAAATGGCATATGGTGTGCTTGAGTGTGATATTGCTGTGTTACAGAATTACATGCCTATGATTTTGTAATAGAAAATTTTGTAATAAAAAGGGGCGTTATTTGTGCCGGACCCAGTATGTCCCTCTAATTTGGCACTCTCAAAATCATGCAGGGAAAATGTTTTGCTTCAAGTTTAAAAAAATGATAGATTACATAATTGTTCAAGATCATATGGTTTCTAGGTCAATGCCTCTAGATATAATCAGAGATATTGTAACTTAAAAGCCATATTCTTTCTCATAAAATGAAAATATATTAAAATACAGAGTACATAAATAACTGTTGTATCATCTAGAAGGTTCAGCTGGAATAAGTAACTACTGACTCTGGTCTTACAAAAAAAGGAAGATACTGTCAAGTTAGGGTGGGAAATTTTATTTTTATAATTTCCAGGGGATGCCATAAATAATGCCCTTTTATGCAAAGGACATGCTAACTCATAGAATCTTGTAATATAAAAAGCCCTTAGACGTCTCAAGTACAATTTTACCCATTTCAGGAATTATTTGCAACTACCTGCTTGTTCCTAATTAATTGTAAAGTGAAGGTCCCGAAAAACTAATATGCCCACTTCTAACCTAAAACGTATAATTCTATAAAAGAATAGTTTTTACTTGATTCCATTATTTAAAGCATTATTGATTTGATGGGTGTTGCTTACACTGAAATTTTCTTTTTAGTCTCTTGTTTAATATATTTGATTTTCAATATAAAAGTAATGCAAAGAGCTTTTTACCAAGAGGCATGGTCTAACTTAAAATAGTTCTGTAGAATTAAGTGTGTCAATTTAAAGAAAAATTAAAATAAAAGTATAACCTTGATTCCAAGGCACAGCCAAGGGCTAAGAAAAGAAAAGTTCAGTGATTGACTCTTATTAATCTGGCTTTAAAATGGATGAATAATGTGTTACAACCTTTCTGACATATGGTGAGGTTTGCAGCACGTTTGGCATAATGGTTTCACTTAATAAACACCTGATTAGCATTGTTTAACAGGTTTGGAGTGCATGAAAACAGTCCAACAGCAACATTTTGTCTAGTTAATTCCTCATTAGTAGACTCACAGTCACTGCATTTGACAGATTGTGTACCAGTCTTGACACAAGGTGACCTCTTGCTTGGACCTGCTCATCACCTTTAGTCTGTCATAAATGAAGCAGGTATAAATGTCAGAGAGAATGTGACATCACCGGAGGCTTCGTCTGATGCCTTGAAGGTTATTATTTTCCCAATATTATTATTGCAGACACAGTGAAACTACATGTAGCCACAAACAAAATGAGAGTGATAAACCAAAAGGAATCACATATATATAATTTTGATTAATATATTAGTCTAGTAAGGCATTTGATCCATAAATAAAATTCTAGAATGTTATTATTTCAACTTTCTGACATCAAGTATCCTTTTGGTAAATAGTGTTTTAGTTACAACCAAAATGTACAATGTGTATGTTTGGGAAGGTTAATAGTGAAAATTAATAAATTTATTAATAATGTTCTCTCTAATATATACATACCAATGTCCTTCCTTCATGAGATAAAGTTGAAGAATTAAATTGAATTAAAAATTATAAGTATAAGAAAAGCTTTAAGGAAACCATTTTGTGAGAAAAATCTCATTGTTATAACATTGTCCATTTGTAAATTCAATATTTCAATAAGAAAATTCTCCAGATTCCAAGGAAATATTCATATACCACTATCATCAACCTTGATAAATTATCTCTACCAAATAGCCCCTTTTGAATCACAAAATCAATTATACAATTGTGCCGCATTTATATTCTTCTCCTTGACAAGAGGAAATTGAACCAGTTTCAATTTGTATGAACAAAGCCTTGATTAATGCAATGTTATTGTAAACAAAAGAAAAATAATGTGATCATGCCCTTTTTCATTCCCTGTAAATTTTTCACAAAGAACTTTTTAGATATATTAGTACTAAAAATTATAACCCAAAACAAATTACCAAGTAAAATTTTGAAACCAGATAATATATGTTGAAAAGGAAGAAAATGATCATTTGATAAAGGCTAACTTTTGTGCATAAAAAGGATGAAAAGAAGACTGTGTTGTCCACTGAATTAGAAGCATTTTTAATATAAAAATAATTAAAAATAAATCATATTTTCATTGTAAAAAATATCCTTTAAGGTATAGGTATAAATAACATAAAGTTTATAAAAACATTTTGAAGAGGTTATTTTTAATTTTTATATAAATTACCTTCTCTAGCCTTCCTTGTTTAAGTTTTTATAATTTTAGAATACACTTAAAATCGTCATAGTAGTTATAATTATTTAACTACAATAGTTAAGATAGTTATTGGGCTATCTTTAACCCCCCCTTTTAATGTGCATGCATCGTTTAATCTAAGCTGATGTTTCAGAAGCACCGAATTTGAGAAACTGAGAAAGAAATCCTTGTAACAAGGATAGACGATTCTAAGATTCTATGAGTACAGTAGGAGTTAGTCGAACTCATTTTAAGTTCAAATTGCATGCATACATCAGTTTCTCCTTGTTAATACACTAATGAGCCGAGTCTTTTTAATACAATATTATACCAACCTTCCGCACAGATCTTGGTGTCTTCATTGGGAAAGGAAACTAAAGCTTAAAAAAGTAAGCAGTTTGGCCAAAGTACTGCAGCTGGTACCTAACAAGTTGGGATGCTAAACTCAGCTCTATTTTTCCAAAGGTCAAGGCTACAGTTATTGATGCTATCCTTTTACATCTCAATGACACACTGCTTTCATTTCTTCATAGCTTATGTTATATGACCTTGTTTTGTTTCTCTTTGTTGTTCAATTTGTATTTTTTTTTAAGTTTTATTTCTGTAATTGCCCTTTTGCCAGGTTTATATGTATATCACAAATGTAGACCCATTTTCTTAGTTTTGTATGTTTTTATCTCATCCATCTTTATAAACATCTTGCATCGAATCAGCATCTTTCATTGTCATTATTAATTAGATATAGTCCATTTTCCTTTTGCCCCCAAATTAATTGAAAGTGACTCAATATACTGGTATACAATTTTCTTAATAATCTATGATATATCACATCAGCAGCAGCTGATCTATACATTTTCATTTTTTCAAGTACAATATGCCTTTATCTGCCTTTGTCAAACATCATTCTTGAATGTTTTTCATTATTTTCTAATTGTTCAAATGCATTTTATTCATTTTTATTGTCAAAGTTTTACCTGAGGCAAGGAGTTAAGAGTCTGGGGCAATTGAGAATCATTAATAATCGTATGTACCAGATCATTAATTATTTTTCTTGTCATTTCAGTAGTGAGTTTCTAAAAATGAATAGAGATTTCTAACTAAAAATCTTTTTAAACTATCCTTTTCAATGTTTCTCCAAGGTCTTGTGAAACTGAATGAAAATAAGCATATTTCCCTTATCTGCTCTTTATAGGAAATGAACATTCATTGGAAAAAAAAGAAATGAACATTTTAAAATAGGACTTCAAGAAACTTGCCTCACTGCCCTGATGGTACCCAGAAGCTTATGGGAAAATATAGTAAATAGATTCTTATCTATATTAAGCAAATTTTCTTATTTATATTTTCTTAGAAAATACTCTGCTGTATACCTTTTTACTTTTCATCATCATAGTTGTTGAGATTTAGTTTCGTTTACTTTGGAACTTTAGGTGAGAATATTTAAGTAATAAGGGCAAATCTTTTTGGTAAAATTACTCTCTGCTTTTCCTAATTTTGTAGGGAGAGGCTACCACCTGACCTGGAAGAGACAGTCAATCCTATGTAAACTCAGAGATGACTATTTTCATTTCACAGTTTCAAAGCTCTTTATTTCCTACTCCAGAGTAATATAAAATTTCACGCTTTCTTTTTAGGTTATAGGTTGTTTCTTATTTCCTCCAGGCATCATCTTACTGCCTGGTGTGCTTGGTGTATCTGATCAATGCTCTCAGGCTAACCAGGTCTGCTTAGAATTAATCACCTGGGTACGTTCTTAGTGTCCCGTCCCTTTCCTCTGCTCCCCCCCACACACACTCTCCTCAGTCCTTTCATCTCCTCTGGACCCTTGGGTTTGTTTTCTCTGTCTTGTAAAGTTACATATTACAGTGGATAGTTATTTTGATTCTTCTGTTGATTCAGCATCAGGATCTGACACTGCAGTTCTTTAGTCTAAACTAAAATACATGTAGTTGCTTTATTCACTAAATATTTTATTTAAAATGCACATGTTTCTATATCATCTTACCTTCTTAGTAGTAGTATTTGGTTAAAATAGAGCCACTAGACATTCATCTGTGGTATGTACCTCCTCAATTTATGGACCTATTTTTGGATTCCAATTTGCTAAAAACTTATGTGGGACTTTAGTAATTGCTTCAAGAAAGTTTTACAAAACATTTATAAATGTAGATGACTCAAGTGTTTTAAAAATGCTAGGTTGTTCGAAAATTTTTGGCAGAGAAGTATGTAGAAAGGTTTTTGAAAAGAGTTGAACCATTTTTGAATCTTATGGTTGTCGGTTCGGACTGAGCCACTTAAGGCAGAATGTGTATAATACATCGTATTATGAAATATTACTCATTTCTAATTCATTACGAAAATACTTTCCTCAACTTGCATATGTGATGGATGGCAAGAAACCAGGTATTCACATCTAATTATAAGGGTTTTTTTCTCGGTGCTAAAATGGACTCTATTTATCTATCAGTGCAATCAATCCATGCATTTTTCTTGGTGTCTGTCACCCTACTACCGAAGCACTTAGTGAAAATATTAAATTAGCCAAAAACTATGGAGTGGAGGTTTTTCTTGCCTTTGCTACATTTATCTAAGCCAACCCAAAGCTAAGCAGACTGTGACTAATATTGGAAGTCTTATTCTTATCGCAGACAGAGTTGTTTTCATTCTTGTGATTATTAATTGGTTGAACGCCAACAATATATTCAGCATGGGACGTAATTGCACAATATGGTCTTTCTCCTGCAACCTACAAAGTCATCAGCTGCTTCCCCCCAGTAATACTGATGCCTGAGTGAAGAATGCAGCTCTATACCCTGTTTTCTCTTTTTTTCCTCTACTTTCCTCATCAGTTTTCTTTTTTAAAAGGGGACCATTCATACTTATTTCTTAATTTTAGAAAGAATTTTAGAAAGTAAATAGCTATTGCCTTTTAAATTTATACTTGTCAAATGTCGAGGTATTAAAAAAAACAAATATATTTATTTTATTTATCTGATCCTAATCAATATATACTTACAGATTCCACTGACATTTGTCTGAAACTTATATATAAATATATGTTTAATTCATAAACTGTTTCTATATAATATAAAATTTATATACTATAGTATAGACATAAATTATGTTTGTCATAGCCCATAATATCATAAGACCACCAGCGACAGACTTTCATATTCTCTCTTTCCTCAGAGAAGTTAATTTTAATTTTTTTTACATCCCACCTTAATTGAACTCCAAGTGCATCTTCTAAGAAAAAAAACAAGAGCTATTTTTGTTTCTTCAGTTTATTTTCAGTGCATCTTTTCTGGAAAGACGTACGGGTTGTTTTCCTTTCTCGTGTTTAAGCTATGTAACTCCTTGAGAGCTGCACTAATTACCTCTAAAATCAACCTAACATCAAATTTGTTAGAAATAGAGAAAATAAATGTATTACATTATTTTTTTGTGCATCACCTGTGCACATGATTATCACTTAAATTGTTTGTATTGCTCACAAACAGTTCTGACCTTTAGGAAATAGAAGTGTACTTTCATTCTACATGTTACATGTGGCAAAGTGCAAATCAGACTGAACAGATCCCCAGGGAGCTGGGAGTTGCCAAGCCTAGGAAATGGGAACCCTGGGTCCTAAGAGAGATGTGGACTTCTGTTAGATGGAGGACTCAGGAAGTAAGCTATGCTGATAGCTGTGATGCAGCCATCCTTATACAGAGGTTCTCTTTTGTGATTTTGTGCTGTAATAATATTCGGAAAGATTTCAGCTTCAGTCACATTCTACTACATTGCAGAACCTGAAAGACACCTAAAGAAATAATTGTGTTATTTCGAATATTATCTTTTGGGGGAAAACAAAATTTCAAATTTTAATATATTGTAGAGGCTTGAAGTTATAGGACAAAGGATGAACAAAGACTGGCAACATTCCAAGAGCTTTTTATAATGTGAACTAATAAAGAGCTCTCTAACTGTAATATGTAGCATAAGGTATACAGTAATATTAAATTACAAATTGCCATGGAGGGTCCAAATAACATAAATCACCTCACTGACATGGTCTTGGAACTCATCTGTTAAAACTGGGCTATAGGAAGGAATGCATTTTAGCAGGTAATGATATCTGTAACTTTCTATGAATGCAGTAAAACTGATTCTTAGTTGAAGTTTCCATAAAATTGCAGAGATACTGTACTACAACTTAGGAGGAACAAAGTAACAGCAAAAATTTAATTTAAGATTTGGAGGAGAAAATCCCCTCATGCATTATAGAAGTAAATATATATTAGAATGTAAAGAAACCCAAAATGTAAATCTTTTTATACCTTATATTTTCTTCAGTATTTCACACAAATTCTGAATCACAGGTATGTCTACATGTAAAAATTGGGGCATTTTTATAGTATATTTCAGTACTTCTATCAGTTCTTTTCTATAATTGTTTTTCTTAATTGAAGTAGGTATTTAATCCTCAAAAATGCTTTATACAGAAATTCCTGTTATCTTTCTTTACAATTTTGTTTCTATCTTTACTCATGATAGTATGTTTTAATAGAGGGAGAGCTAAGGAACATGAGGGAATGATAATGTTAAGTGCCTAAACACTTTGATCCATGCATCTTCAATGGTTAAAAACATTAGAAGTTATCTTACTCATGTAACATCCTGGCCAGATGTCAAGGTCAAAAGAGAAGCTGTCTTCCAAAACAAGATGCTGAGATCCAGGATGAGAGGTGCTTGGCCATCCTCAACTCGGACTTCCAAAACATACTGGTCATCTACCAAACTACCAGACAGAAGAAAGTCTGTAAGAGAATATGTTAGGGTGTTTATGGTACAAATTACTTCTGTTCATATTCTTTAAGGTAAAAATCAGTCATAGGCCCATCCTGGAGCCCAAGTGTGGCTGAAAAAATATAATGTGTGCCCAGCTGAGCCAACAAACAGAGGTAGTTACCTATTCTCTGAGACAATTAGTTAAAAGTGACTTAGTAATTGCACACAGCTCAAAGTCCAGGATCTCCATAACTCCTCATGGTTTGAAGGAGTATATAAACTATATAAACTTTCTAAAATTTATTTTTAGAGAAGGAAAGGAAGAAAGAGAGAGAGAAGCATTAATTTGTTGTTCCACTTATTTATACATTTATTGGTTGATTCTTCTATGTGCCCTAACTGGGTATTGAACCCACAACCTTGGCATGTCAGAATGATGCTCTAATCAACTGAACTACCTGGCCAGGGCCAAAACTTCTAGTTTCTGTGGAACTATTTGAACTGTTAGTATAAACTAATATTGGGTTGGCCAAAAAAATTGTTTGTTTTTTTCTGTAAGATGGATCTAGTACAGCTTAGTTGTCTTTCATTTCATTTGAAACAATTTTGTTAGATTGTATTTTGACAGCTGTCATATCAGCGTTCATTAAAAAACAACTTATCAATATTGGTGAATTTTTAGTTAAAGATGGAAGAAAATATACAACATTTTTGGCATATTATGCCTTATTATTTCAAGAAGTAAAAAAGCAACTGAAATGCACAAAAAAGACTTGTTCTGTGTGTGGAAAAGCTGCTGTGACTGATCACACATGTCAGAAGTGGTTTGCGAAGTTTGGTGCTGGGGATTCCTCACTGGATGACGCTCCACAGTCGGGTAGACCAGTTGAAGTTGATAGCGGACAAATTGAGACATTAACTGAGAGCAATCAATGTTATACCATGAGGGAGATAGCTGACATACTCAAAATATACAAATCAATAAAGTTGTAGATGAAAATGAAAAATGTGTCTTTTATTTCATGGAAAAAAAATACAGACTTTTTGGTCAACCCAACAGATAAGTAACTGCCACCACTGCCCTCCCAACACATAATAGAGGAAATGTGCAGGCCTGCATGTGTGTGCACGCACACACACACTCGCACACTCACACTAAACTCTACACGTGTTCAGTTTACAAAAAAAGGGGAAGCATAAGAGGCAAACCCATTACCGATCCACAGCCATAATAGAGTCCTATCGGAGAGCTGCTATGAAGACCCTCATTCCTGCCTGAAGAAAATCCCTTTATTATGCCCAGATTCTGCCTCTAGAATACATTGTTGCACTAGTTTTTCCTATTTTGCCACCTAGTTCTACTCACTGGGAGGTCCTATGTCATCCATTATCATCTCTGATGTCCACACCTCAAGTAGGCCTAGGAGTCTGCTCCCCTTGAGGGTGGAAGGGTTTACATGGTCTACTGTCTTATGAGAGGACTTTGGGAATCTGCAAATTGTTTTATTCACATGGACTTTCTCCAGACAGAATCAAGGAAATAACACTTCTCTAGTATTTGGAATGCTTCTGACTATTCACTTCAAGGCAATTCTAGGACCTGTAAACAGACCCAGAGCTTTTTATTTGTCCTAATTCTTAGTTTTGTTTCTTTGCTTCTTTGTTTTATCTGATCCTCTGGAAGCTCGAGTAACAACAGGTCTTAGTGGGAAGGTACCAGCTTTTCACTAAACACCTGATCTTTGCTGGAGGCAGGATCTTTTGTTGGTTTTTGTTTTCAGGCTTCCTGGGATTTGTTGTTCTAAAGCTTTTCTAGGCTTCTGTCCTACTATTAAGGATATGGAAACTGCTCCCTTTTCCAACCTGGGGAATTCCCAATTTTACCTACTTACCTGAATGTTACCTATTCCTTTTTATTTTTTGTTTGCAACCTGGCCAATTCCTTTTCTGAGTCTTCCCTTTCTTGTAATATGCAGCTAAAAGCAACAAGTAAAAATAAATACATAGTATCATGCCGGGTCTTTCCAACATTTATCTCTAAAGCCCCAGGCCAAGTAAGCACTTGTCTTCTTTTCAAATTGTTGCTAGCAGCAGCTTACCATAGAGTATGCAAGAGTATAGTAAACCCCTAAAGCTTTGCAGTCTACTATGTATTTCCTCTCTGTCTACTGCCTGCCTCTCAAAGTGTAACGCAAGCCAACATTTATAATTTAGGACTGTTTTTAGAGCATTATCCTATTTAAACTATAAAATTCTATATTAGTCAAGACAATGCTAGCTATTCTTATAAATATTAGGTAAAATATACTGAGTTTATTTCTTGATGATATGATAGTTCTGAGTGAGCAGAACTAAAAAATAGACAGCAGGGAAGGGAAGTTCTCCTTCATGGTATCAGCCAGGGATTCAGAAAGGTAAATGTTACACCATGTTCTGCATTTGATTTCCACTTTGGTGGAAATCAAATCACTGTTGCTGCTAGCTAAGGAGAGAAAAGAGCATGGGTGAGCACATGGGGAAATATTTGGTGGCCCAGTCATGGGATTGGCATATAACACTTCTCATATTCTGTTGGCTAGATTTGAGCTACGTGGCCATATGTCACCAATGAGTCTGAGAAATGTAGTCTAGCTGTGTCCCCTGAAAGAATTTGAGATCATTCTCAGACATACTCACATACCTGGTCCATCAAGAGAAACTAGGATTCTAACCTGTCTACCAACAACTTGTTTCATGATAAATCTGTCAAGTATATAACACAAATAAAGGCAAAATATTTACCGTCTAGTGATATTGTGATACTGTTGAGTACCATTGTACTCAGAAGTTCATAGAACTACACAAAAAATTATTAGTCTTATTTCTAAGTTATTTTATTAAAGTCATAGCAACCTTGGTTACCTCAATTAGCATATTATAAAACATCAGTAACAAGTGATTCAGTGGTAGATTACAGGAACTTCTAGTAAGCCTACAGCACTTTAGGTCTTATTACTCACTCAAATAATTACAACTTACTGAAATAATGTGTATTGGCTCTCTGCTCAAGTGTCATCATCTAATTTTGAACATATCTGTATTTTCTTAGGAAGAAATCTTTCCCTCTTAAACTCCTTAGGTGGTGTAAGCTGAAGAAATTATTCTTAATATGAAGTAATTTCATTGCAGGGAGAACATTGCCTGTAATTTTAACTTAGTTGAATAGATTGCAATTTCAATTTAGATATTAGAGAGAAACCTTCATTATAGCAATGAACTCTTATTCTGTTGGTATAAAGGATGTTCCTGACAAATTATACTTTTTGCTCCATTAAAAATGATTCTGAAAAACTTCTAGACTGGTGGAAAGTACCATTCAGTTGCAGTTGATATGAAATGGGCTTTTTAAAGTGCCATTTTTTCTGCTTAACAAAATCAATAGTCTTTATTATATACAATAAGCATAACCTGCTACCATTTCCCAGATCAATAAAATCTTCTCTTCCTTTTTGATATTCAAGTGCCGGGAGAAAATGTAGGCACTTGAATATTAATTCTGCTAGTGGATTCTATGTCTTTATTAACTCTTACATCAACAACATATGTCTTAATTTTACACTGTTTTACTTTCCATAGAAATAATTTGGAAAAAGTTATTAAATATTTACTGTGTTCACTCTCTTTAGACAGACTTTTTTTTTTAATGAAGGTGCCACTTGTTGGTGATCAGAAGTGGTATACTTACTTGCCTGCTTTAGACATGATATTCAAATACCCCTTCATTTAGACTGACTAGACACAATGCGTTCTGGATTTAATACGTTTTTCTGTTAAAGAGCAATCTTTAATTACAACGTATATGTCACTGTCACAGAGTAGGGTGCACTGTGGACACTAATTCATGAAATCAAGACATCCGCTCGTT
Organism: Desmodus rotundus; assembly: GCF_022682495.2. NCBI lineage: Eukaryota > Metazoa > Chordata > Mammalia > Chiroptera > Phyllostomidae > Desmodus > Desmodus rotundus. Next base: position 69,578,894 of record NC_071399.1, on the reverse strand, counting down.
CTTTTCAGGTCAGAGAGTCATTCTATCTCTTTGTTTTTCTCTTATTCACAAAGCTCACCAGCTGATTTATGTTATATCAATTTTGAAAAACAGAAAACATCTTGAAGGAATTGTTAAATATATCCTATTAAATAAAATATTATAAGGGATTCATCACATATATGCAGTTTGTATTACAGAAAAAAACGATTATAGCATTTATGTATTCTTGCATTCTTGTACAGTAAGTGAGATTATATTTATTATGAAATATATCATTTCGGTAGTTATATAGCATTTAAAAATGAGTATGATGCTTGCCAGGTCTATTGTATAAAATGCAGTCTAGTAAGTGTAATGTATAAGTGAATAAAGTGAGATATAGAGAGATTAGGCGACTTGTTGAGAATCACTCAGTTATACTAGAAGGGGCTAGAAAACAGTTTCCTACATCTCAAGGTATACCTTTTTTTATGTTACTAGGTCTATTTTTAATTGAAATATATTAATCATACAGAAAATAACTCTACTCTACAACCATGTTATTGAGCTCTCCATCCAACTTCCAGAGTCACCTGACAGATGGATGCAGAAAAGGATTTATGGAGATAAAATTATTATCATTGTCCTTATGATCTATAGATTATATAATTTATAATCTATAAATTTTATTAGAAATTAGAATGAAGATAATATATTTGTTTTTCATTTTTTATGTCAGTGTTTATGATTATTCATTATTAAAGCATTACACCATGTGTTAATTTATAATATATCTAATGTTATAGATGAGTCATACCAATCCATGTGCAGTGAAATGAATACGATTAGCATTTATTTAATTTTTCTTCTATTGAATTTATTGGGGGTAACACTGGTTAACAAAATTACACAGTTGCAGGTGCACAGTTATACAGCATAGCATCTGTACATGGTATTGTGTGTCTACCACACCAAGTCAAGTTTCAGTCTATCACCACTTGTCACCTCCTTCCCCCCCACCTCCCTCTGTGCCCTCCTCTCCAAGGCAGTCACCACACTGTTGTCTGTGTCTGTGAGTTTTTCTCTATTTTTTCCTCAATCCTTGCACTCTTCTCACCCAGCTGCACCCACCCTATTGCTCACAACAGCTGTCGGCCTTCTCTATGAGTCTGTCACTATTTTGCTTGTTAGTTCATGTTGCTCATTGGACTCCACATATGAGTGCAATGATACGGTATATGTCTTTCTCTGACTGGTTTATTTCACTTAGCACAGTGTTCTCCAGGTCCGCCCATGCAGTCGCAAAGGGCAAGATTTCCTTCTTTTTTTTTTATGGCCGAGTAGTATTCCATTGTATAAATGTACCACAGCTTTTTTACCACTCATCTACTGATAGTGTATGTGCTACTTCCAAATCTTAATTATCGTAAGTAAAGCTGCAATGAAGAAAGGGGTCATATATTATTTTGAAATGTTGTTTAGGATTTCTCTAGATAAATTTCCAGAAGTGGAGTCACTGGGTTATATAGGATTGTTGTTTAGATTTTGCTTTTTTATAACTACATTTGTCTTGATAAATTAAAAATGACTTTACTTATATCCCCTCCACCACCACTATATTTATTTTGGCAATAAATATATTTTGCAATCTGATGACTTAATCAAATTTGGAACATTATTTTGTTAAGCTAATAAGTATTAAGGCAATTGTGAAAAAAAAGATAAAAAAGAAACACACCAAATAAAAGTTTAATAAAAACATGTTTAACAAGTTACACAATGATTCGCCATACACACACACACACACACACACACACGTCCTATATTGCTAAAAATGACGGTGATTTGCTAATGCATGACCTTGAGCAATGGGAAGATGGAAAAGGAACCAAAATGTGTTCCTTCTCTGACCTAGGAACTACATGTTTGCTGTTTCCTGTAGAAATATTAATCCCATTTTTTAGATATGGATATACCCTATAGAAATATTTATCCCCTTCCTTCTAGATGTAAAAAATGCATTAATACTAAACTTACCTAAATAGAAAAGGTAGAAAGTATTGGAACTAGAATTTGAGTGGGGTGAGTTTGAAACAGGCTTTTACACTACAGAACATCCATTCTACCCTTGCTCCCCACATCCTCCTTCCCCCACCTCTGTAATCATGCCTTCCCTCCAGTCCGTATATCAGGTTGGTAAAAGCATGGCCTTTAGAACTAGACAGACCTGAGGTCAAATTTCACATATGCCACTTAGGGCTATGTAACTTTGGGAGAAATGACTTAACTCTTCATAGTCTTTTTCCGTATCAGTGAAAGGACAGCAGTAATAACAACCAAAGTGGATTGCCTTCTGTATTTCAATGGTAATAAAGATATCGCTTAGCTGAGTTTTCTCTATATGTTCTGTTTTAAACAAATTCTGTGGAATGCACACTGGTTGTTTTTAAATTGAGCCCCATTTTCTTCATCTGCATCATATACTTCCTGATATTACTCTGGGACAAAACAAGATGATTGATCAAAAAAAGCATAATAAAAATGGAAAGCAGTTATATTAGAGTTCATTGCAGTCATTGCAAACTATTTGGAGCAGAAAGAAATTTAACAAAGGATATTGAAATTCTTCCAGAATTTTTGGAAGGGCTGGAGAAGAAATTCATGGGTGGTGGAGGGACCAGGCTCCACTTACCACGATCACTGATATTGCAACTGCACTAATCCTGTTCCTGCCACAGCTGCCTCTTGACAACGTGAGTCTGTTACCCACAGTTGGAACACAGAGTCTGGCCACTCTGCCTCCACTTCTCCATGATCTCATTTTCTAGAAGAAATAGCTGCAAGGAGATGGCCTGAGCTTTAGTTCTGTCTTCAAATCTAGCTGCAGTATTCTTGGTTAGAGAAACCTATACATTGTAGAACACCTAACAAACAGGTTACATTAGGGAAATAGTAATGACCAAAATGATAGATGGTAGACAAGAGGAAGCTGTTATTTTTAAGGTTCTTTTGTGGTTTGTCCAACTTATTCTTCTAGGAAGGCTATTGGCAATCATCTTATTCCTTATTTCTAATTGCCAGTTCCCCAAACTCCCATTATATGGTTCCATACTGGCTTCAGTGGAATTCTTTTGTAAGTTATTTGATAAATGTATTACATCCACATTTTCTAACAATTATTTAGAGTTGACTTTTTCATGGTCCATGCCTCTGCATATTATTTATAATAATTCGTATATTGCCAAAACACAAATCAAAAATGAGTGAGCCATGACTATTTCAAAATGTTGTACTTGTTATTCATTACATTAATCTGTTTCTTAGATTAATCAAATAATTACTTTCTGTCTTATGTGATTTTTTTAAGGCAGGTCTCTTAGTAGGGCCAAGTCATTCATAGTACTTCATATAGTTTAAGCCCTGGGACCTCTTTTGCTTATAGTTCTGGTGATACTCATTTCACAATGTGTGATTATATTTTTAGGTCAGGAATATTGGGAACTTACAGGAATACCAAATATTTTGCATTTGCAGTTTAATTTGGAAACGATATCACTACATAATAATGACTGAGTTTTTCTATTTTTATGCATGTTATTAAAGTCATCCGGAGTACATTCTATCTATACATTGTTTCTCACAGACACCTGACAGATACAGAGTCAGTGGAGATATTTCTAGCAAAACATATTTTATTAAGACTATAAAAGAGATGCTTATACTTTTTTATACTACAGATGTGTAACAGAGAGTAATATGTCAATATAAACATGTAGAGAAAAATTATCCTGAAAGAATGTCCATGTTATCTGACTAATTTTGACAATTTATCCTTTTATGCGACTGATGAACTACCCACCGTGCTAACGAGGCAGCCACTCACACTTTGTCTTTTTCATTGTCTTTCCGTTCATGGTTTACTCTTTTGGAACCCCTAACAGAGGATTCTTTTAAATATCTTTGCAGCCAATTCACAAAACCTGAGTCATTATATCTAACCACATAGTTTTTCCAAGGAGGCATAAAACTTAAATATTTTAGTAATAATGTCACAAAAAGTGCCCAATATTGCTAGGCAATCTTGCTTTATTTCCCTAGTACATCAATATTCCAGGGTTACGGGCCTAGTTCAACATTCTCCTTTTCCTATCTCAAATGTCTCATTTTCTCATTCAATAGGGTCTTTGAATATAAAAATTGCATTTTTTTTATACTTTTGCATATTTAAGAAAAATAGGCAAAAATATTCTATTACAGTGTCCCAATTGTTTCCCATTGTCCTCCTCCCTCCACCCCACGCCCTGCTCCCAAAGTCAATCCCCACACCATTGTCCATGTCCATGTCCATTCATACATGTTCTTTGACTAATCCCTTCCCCCTCTTTTCAACATTTCCCTCCTCCTCTCCCTCCTCCTCTCTGGCAGCTGTCAGTCTGTTCCGTGTTTCCATGTCTCTGGTTCTGTTTTGCTCATTAGTTTATTTTGTTTGTTAGTTTTCTCTTATAAGTGAGATCATATGGTCTCTTTCACCAACTGGCTTATTTTACTTACCATAATAGTCTCTAGATCCATTTATGCTGTCACAAAAGGTAGGAGTACCTTCTTCTTCCTTTCTGATGTGTAGTATTCCATTGTGTAAATGTACCACTGTTTTTTAATCCATTCATCTACTGATGGGCACTTCGGCTGTTTCCAACACTTGTAAATAGCACTGCTATGAATATAGGGGTGCATAAGTACTTTTGAATTGGTGTTTCAGGATCCTTAAGGTATGTTCCAACAATGGAATCACTAGGTCAAAAGGCAATTCCATTTTTAATTTTTTAAAAATTCTGTACTCTTTTCTACAGTGGCTGAACCAGTCTGCATTCCCACCAACAGTGTACTAGGGTTCCCTTTTCTCCACATCTTCACCAGCTCTTGTTGTTTATGGATTTATTGAGAGCCATTCTGAAAGATATGAGTTGATATCTCATTGTGGTTTTAATTTGCATCTCTCTGATGGCCAACGATGCTGAGCATACTTTCATATATCTATGGGCCATCTATACATTCCCCTTGGAGAATTGTCTATTCAGGTCCTTTGCTCATTTTTTAATTGGATTATATGTCCTGCTGGTATTAAGCTGTGTGAGTTCTTTATTATATTTTGGAGATCAAACCCTTGTCTGATGTATCATTGGCAAATATGTTCTCCCACACAGTCAGTTCCCTTTTCATGTTGATGATGGTTTCTTTAGCTGGGCAGAAGCTTTTTAATTTGATGTAGTTCCATTTGTTTATTTTTTTCCTTTATTTCCCTTGCCCTAGGAGATATATTGGAAAAAATATTGCTATGTGGGATATGTAAAATTTTGCTGCCTATGTTTTTAGCTAGGACTTTTATGGTATCACACCTTATGTTTAAGTCTTTTATCAATTTTGAATTTAATCTGGTGTATGGTATAATTTGGTGATCTCGTTTCATTTTTTAATTTTTTTGCATATACCAGTCCAGTTCTCCCAGAACCATTTATTGGAGAAACTATTTTTACTCCACTGTATGCTCATGACCCCTTTGTCAAATGTTGATTGACCATAGAGACTTGGATTTATTTCTGGGATCTCTGTTTTTGTTCTTATGCCAGTACCAGACTATTCTGATTACAGTGGCCTTGTAGTATAGTTTTATATCAGGTATTGTGATCCCTCCAACTTTGTTCTTCTTTTTCAAAGTTGCTGAAGCTATTTTGGATCTTTTTTGGTTCCATACAAATTTTTGAAATATTTGTTCTAGATCTGTGAAATATGGCATTGTTATTTTAATAGGCATTGCATTGTATCTATAGATTGCTTTGGGTAGTATGGCCATTTTAATGATGTTGATTCTTCCAATCCATGAACATGGTATATGCTTCCATTTATTTGTATCTTTCTCAATTTCTTTCTTTAGTATTATATAGTTTTCTGAGTACAGGTCTTTAACCTCCTTGTTTAAATTTATTTCTAGGTACTTTGCTTTTCTTGTTGCTATAGTAAATTGAATTTTCATTAGAAAAATATAAGTAGGTGAGTGCTAACAACCTTACATTTTCAAATTAATCAAATTCATGATATTTTACCCATATTTGTCTCCCTTTCTATTCAGACTAAAGATGTATACTGACAATAAATTGTACTCTAATTTTTACCCGAGGATTTGTGATGGCAATTTCTTCCTTTTCCTCCTCTGTTATTCCTCCTTCTCCTTTATTATCCTCCTCCTCCTCCTCCTCATCATTGTAGTAGCACACAAATCTTATTCAATTATCACAACAAATGATCTTAATTTCCCCGTTTTAATGATGAAGAAACTGAGTCATTACTTTTCTTCACTAGATTTTTCCCATCTTCTTACAAACACACCTTAAAATAAATCATCTTTTAAAAAGGAATCACTCCCTCAAACCATGTTTTATTTTTCTATTTCCCCTGCGTATAGCAAATTTTACCTCATAAGAGATAAGTTTAAAGTGTGTCCCTTAGAGACATCTCTTTTTCTCATCCTTTTGAATAAAAACAAAATGGCATACCTTACAGATAAGGCCCGAGAGAATTTGCATGTTAAACACTAAAACTGGTCCATATGTAATGCTCAATAAAAGTTAGAAGAGTTGTCATTATTATCATCATTGCTACTTGATCCTTGCGTGACTCTTAACCTCATCTTCTTTCTCATGATCTCTCCTGGCCACACTGACCTGCCCTCTGCGTCTCTTACACACGCGGCTCCTTGCTCTCAGAACCTTTCTCTCTCAGCCCCTCTCTCTGGGATGCCATTCAGTCCTTGTCTTCAGTCCTTGACCACTTCGTCTCAGCTTAATGGTGACCTCCATGGAAGCCTCCTCTGTCTACTCTTGCCATCTACTGCCTACCTGGTTATAATGCTTTATTTTCACCATACTACTTCCCATGACTGAGCTATCTTATGTTTTGGCTGTGTTATGTGTTAGTTGCCTCTCTTGATTATGACTTAAGTTCCATGAGAGCAGAGGTTCTACAAAATGGGTGCAGTATTGAAACAAGATTCAGAAAAATTTTATTAAAAAAATCTAATGTCATATTTCAACCTTAAGTACATAATTATTATATAGTATGTTTTATATAATCCAGAGAAATGTATTGTTAAAAATAACATCTGAAAAAGAGTGTTATTTTATGTTATATGTTGTACTCACATACATTATTTCCAAATGCAAGAAACAATGACCACCAGTGTAGTTTATCTTCAAATTTTAGCTTTAATTCTCTATTGAAACATTAACTACAGGGTTATATATTCTTTGTTTTCCAAACTGTGATATTCATATTCTACTGAAGGTTTTGCCAAATGTGCTTTTATCTGTTAAGCCAATGAATGTGATTATCTAAATTGACTGCAGTGTAAAATAGTTTAATATTTAAATCATACAATTATTAGCATTTTGCCTTCTGAAAAATTATAATATATTATAAGGTTAATATTGTGAATTTATTAAAATATAAATTATAGCACAATATTCATTTTTTTATTAACTTCAAGTAGAAACTTGAAATGTAACTGGAGATACAGTGACTTCAATAAACTGCTTGTTAGAGCAGAAACTTTAGGGTCTTTTCTAACTATTTCACCTAAAATTAAAAAAAAAACAGTTACTATCAATGGTATAATCCTAATCTCTATAAAAATGCCTATAGGTAAATACTTGTTCTTACCTTTGAATTTATAAGGGATCTTTCTTTAAAATTCAGAACACTTTACATACATACTTTTCTATTTACACTTTTGTTATCCCTTTGAGTAAACAAACTCTTTTATTTGTATTTCCTTGGAAATCTCCAATGAACATTTCAAAGTATTGCATTATAACATGCTACAATTTGTTGCAAATTCGTATATAGTACTTACCAGCATTTGCTAATGACCTGTATGACTGGTGAGTCACAGCAGGTGGTGTACACAACAAAATTTTACACTCACCATTTTTGTTGCCAAAGTGAGAATAAAGGTTTTCCTATTGTCTTGCTCTATATTCTCACCTTAAAGATGCTATTAGACTGAACAGGCCAAGACTTTGATGAGCCTGGCAAAAGAAGGTGATTCTTTACCCTTCAAACAAACCAGCATGGCTATTTTTAAAAGTTTCCCAAGGTAAAATTGTTCAGTTATAAGCCGAAGAACTCAAATGTTCCCATAAGCAGGCAACTGGTCTGGGACTGGCTTTGTGCACACCAGTTCTTCAAACAGCCTCTTCGTAAATGGTTAAATACATTTCTTTAGAAGGCAATCATAATCATGTATTGGGGTTCCCTGGGAAACCATGCAGTGTCAGAATCTGATGCCCCTGGTCAGTCTACCCAGACTGCATTTTTCATAGGTTTCATAATCACTAATTGATAACTATTTTATGTATAAGGTCACCATAATTGTCCAGCTGGTAGACATTGATTTGTAAATTTCTTTAGGCTAATTGAATTTAACAAACATTCACGAAATAAGTGATTGCATTTATATAATATCACAGACAATAGTGTTAATTCAAGTCTTTTAGGTCCTAAAAGTATCTGAATAATTCAAGAAAAAAATGTTCGCTGTATAATGTGTCTTGCCCTGGATTACCTAGATCGTTATTTATATTTGAATTTGCCCTTATGGGGAGGGGGGAATGGGAGATAAAAACTGTTTTGTTCTCCTCAAATGGAAATAAATCAATATTATTTTAGTAAATGTTATTATAATGTTCAGTCTCCATATGAAGAGTTTGGGCATTATATTATAATTAGATTTAAGTTTTTAAGCTGGAAACTTTTTCTGGAAGTCCATGGCCATCCATCTTGAACTCCAAGCATGTAGGAAGACATAGGAAGAAGTGTATTAAATCTGACAAATGACCTCCCATGTGCAAAGGAGGAAATAAAGATTCATTCTCCGTGTTTGTGAGATCATTTTGATGAAGGAAAGGCTAATTGAGGATGACACACATTCTAAATCTAATTCAAATCAGCATTTTTACATGAAGACTCATCACATTTCCAATGGTACACGCTATCATAAAACAGCTTAGTAAAGACATTTTGAATTTGATTCTTGGAATTTTTTTAAATGATTCATCAGAACTGACATTTTTAGGGGTGATGAGTTTCCAGTCTTAGTATTAGTTCAAACTGGATACCTGTGGCACTTTGCACCTTTTATTAAAAAAGAAGCATTTTTCTTTAGCATAATGAAGTCTTATGTTGCAGAGAAAATTGTAGCTAATATATGATTATGCCTGGGAAATGTAGGGAAAGTGCCAACACAGGGTTTTTCACAGTAAAAGCCAATCACCTTGAAATGGTTAAAATGTTCAATTATGAAGGACTCGTCCACTGGCGTTTTGAAAATAAACATATTCCAAGACCAACTAGCATCGCTGTTGTTTTTAAAATGAAAAGGTAATCAATCAGTAACTCTTTCTTCTTGAAATTCTACAGAACTAACATTGTTACTATCTTATTAACACACAGTTAACAGCCCAACTCTGTAATAAGATCACCTCATTCTTTTTATCTAATAGGTAACTTTCTTATTCCTGAAAATTTCATCTTTTAGATGCAGTTTGTTACAAGTCAGGGGCATTTATATTTTATACTTAGAGAAAATTGTATCTCGGCCATATATACACGACAACTCAAAATACAGAATGCAACCACCGCCTAAGAGGTTATACAGAAACAATACTTAGTTTCTATCTTTAAGACTGTGGACTGCATGCCAGTCATACCAATTACATTTGGAAAGAAACATTAGTATGCAAGTCAGTGGTTGTAAACATGTAATATACAAAGGCTGTTTATGGGGCTATATTCCCATCCATGCCATGGCCATTTGGCTTTCTTCCAAAAGTAAAATAAAACCGAATGCCTAGATATGTAAGTTTGGATTCAAGGAAATGGTACTTTTAATAGTGGAAATTATTTGTAAAAAAATCATATATCAAGTACAATCATTTCAAGATTGAGATTTCGGAAAAATCTGATTTTATCTTGGAACTGAACAGTGGACCTTTTTCTGTTATGTAAATCTGTAAAGTACCTCAGGTATTTCAATGGTCAAGTATAATGCATAATTAAATTCCCTGCTTCAACTTGGTTTCTAAAGTTGTGTATTTCTCTTTCAAAGCAACTAAGTATAAAACTCATATGCTCATTTCTAAAAGTAGTCCCCAAGCAATTATGCTATTTATTTCTAAAGATTAATAGGGAGAAAATTATGATTATCACCTATGATCATTTACAGTGATGTAACATTATACTATAATTAACTCACTTGCTTACTTATAGGGTTAAAAATTCAAGAGCCATGACTACGAACCTAGATTACTGCTCTGTAAGTTCACTCTAGCTTACATTTAGCCATAGCAATCTGCCTGTAAGAATACCAGACATACCCAGAATAAGTTATTTCCATTTTTCCTTCAAAAATTGGGGAAAATATCTCAGGGTAGCTACTAAGCCTCCTCTATGAGCCCAGCCTGCCTATAAAACTTTTCTTATGCCACACGCCCTAGTTGTTGCCTTACTCCAGCCACAAAGGCTGGCCTAGCTCACTCCTGCTTGCTCTTCCATCTCAATTCCAAGGCACTTTCCTAGAAAAGTCTTGGCAATCTCTTCTCCAAAACAATTTAGGTCCCTCCATTTATATAACATCTGGAGCACCCTATATTTTATTTATGACACAATTAAATTTATACCTATGCATTTTTTATACTTGTATATTTTTCAATATTTATTTCATATCATAGATTGGGAACTTCATGAGGTCAGGGTTCCCTGTAGTTTTTTTTTTTTTAATTGAATATGTCAATGAATTAATGAGAAATAATTGGTAGGTCCTTGTGGAAAAAAATAATTATAGATGAGTATTTAATTCATGGTATAGAAATGTCTTGTGTTGGGGACCCAGACATTTTTATGTTTGGTGTCTTTCCTGTTTTGGCATAAATGAAGTTACAAAGAACCATCAAGCACAATGGATTTTGATGGCCTCTCAATCACATCACTGCAGGTAAAGTTCATTGCATTACTTCATTATGTAGTTATAACTGTCTCAGGTTTATCTATGTATGTAAACTACCTTATAATTTTTTCATTCGATACATTTAAATCTGAGAGGATGATATGTAAATACACTTTGCAAACCAGAATTCTAAGATGAAGCTCAGTGACTCAAAGAAACTACTCATTTTAACAATGCAAAATATGCCTTATTTGGTGTTAAAAATGGATATTGATCCCCCATTTCTCCTACCCCTGCATCTTCAACATGTTTTCACTTGTGCTGAACAAATTAACTGCAAACAAATACTGTTTTTACTAGGTTTCCATTGAGCAATGAAAGTGTATTTAAAATTACCCATGAATAGCTCAGGGGCTCAGAGATCTAGTTTTGGTGCCTGAAGATGCATGCTTTAGTCATTAATATTAACCCAGAAAGCACCAAGGGCAAAAAGCCCAGCATAATATATATCTTAAGATGCTCCACTTGTAATGATTGCATTGTTCTTTTAAGACTTCATTTATTCTTGACAGAAACAATTATGTTAAGTAATTATATATAAAGTCAGGCAGTGTGCAATGTTCAATTTGGAAGGTAAAGAGCATTGTTTGACTGTTGTTACCGGGCACATTCCTGATAGAGAACAAATGCTTACATCAATAGGAATCATGCACTTTGTAATTTATTCTTTTATTCGCATATGCTGTTATCATAATAAGTGCCAGGTTAACCATCTTAAACACAGGGACAAAATTTACTAGAATAACATCAATGGGAGAAAGCAATATAGAAGCAGCTCATTAGTATTTCACTTGCATGGTGTGTTATTTTATAGGGCTCTTCTTCCTTGCATGACCGAATGTTACATAATTGACTGGACAGGATTATTCCACAGGACATCCAAACAAGATGAAAAGGCCAGCATCCTCAGTGAATGAACTGGATAATACCTAGTATTTAAAACAGTTTATTTGACTAGCACCTGCAAACTAAATGGGGTACTCCTTAGAAATAAGTTATGTATTTTCTCAGAAGCAAGTTATCTCATTTTTAAAGATATATGATTGGACACAGATTGTTATCTACAGCAATACATAGTAGCCTTGTAGTTGAAAAGAGTTCACAAATTCGCCAAAGTTCTACACGTTGTAACCAGCCAAACTCACATATAGGTCCTTTGCTTACAGCCACACAACTCTGCACGTGATGCAAATTTATTTAAAAATGTATGCTAAGGGAGAAAATATAAACATTCAAATCACATTTGACATCCCAGTAAATTCCCATTCTTTACTAAAGACTATTAACATGGTAATCAAAAACAGTATATTTGAAATAAATATTAATTGTTTAAACCTAAACAGATTACTACTACCTTAAATAGAAAAGTTTGCAGTTTCATGAAGGCATAAGGTACATCCAAGAAGCGAAAGAGGAAATGGAGGAGGAAAGGTAATGCTAAAAGACGTTAGGCAAATAATAGTTAAGAGAGGAGGTAACATTTCAAAAAATTCTATTCCCTAGTTAAAGAGAAAAATAAGCACGTTCAAAATTAAATAGTACACTTTTTCTGTAATTAAAACCATACTTGAAACCATAGGTCAAAAGGTATAGTACAGTAGCATGCTTGTATTATGATTATTCCTCAAATATATTGTAATGAATTCTATAAACTTCAAATTAAAGAATGCTTCAAGTTCCCAGGCAGAAAAAGAAAGTGAAAGGTAAGGGGTGGGGGGAAGAAAGCAGAAATCAAGTGTACATAGTCATTATGAGAAAATTTAATATGAGAAGGAGAGACGGGCTAGTACTCCAGGACTGTGGAACAGGGAAACTGAGACAGTTAAGGCCAAGCAGTTTACAGCCATATAGTAAATGGCATAACCCTATCTTCCCTAACCAAGGACACATAAGAGTAAGTGGTTTACACTGCCCCTCTCCACCTAGACAGTAAATAGCTTAAATCACCCTACTCGGGGAGATAGATAACAAAAATCCAATTGGTGCCATTTGTGCCAAACACACCCAAGGACAGATCAGGGAATGTATCTCATTTTGGCGCATCAGCATAAAACTGGTGAATGTTCTATTGAGATCCTCCCCTAAGACTCCCCTAAACTCCCAGACTTTAAAGCCCTGAAAACGAAGGCCCCAGGGCATGATGTCCCTCTGTGGCATGCATCTTCTTAACCCTAAGTATCCCCAGGAGACTCATAGCCAGGGGAGCAGCAGCTTATCCTGTGCTAACCCCCCACCCTGCCTCCAAAGCCCCTTTTCTCTGACTTTCCAGTGAGCTCTGCCTCAGCTCATTTCTTTCCTTTAACATTTCTAGACAGCCAAAGGAGCCCCACCTAGGCTCTCTCCTGTTGCTTCTTCTACCCTAAGCCCTAGCTTCTTCCATCATCTCCAGCTTTAAAAAACGCACTCTCAAAATCACCTGGACACATATTGTGAAATCTTTCCTGCACGAAGTGCAGGCCAGCTGGAGGCAGACCCACTCTGCATCTGGTTCTTATTCAGTAACAAATGTATCTAACTCAGTTCTGACACTAACTCCCAGAATGAGTGCAGACGCCACAGGCTAAGGGCTCAGTTCCATGAGACAGCCAACTGCAAGTGGTGGATCCCCAGGTTTCCCACTAATTCCGTCTGACTTGGCCACTGTGGATGAAAAGGGGCCACATACTAACCCTGTCAAGCTCAGGGGAGACTTGCATGATGGCCTTATAAACTCACAGGCCTAAAGTATTCCACATGGGAATGATTGGGGAACTCAAGAGTTGAAGATTTTATCTTCACTTGATAGGCTTAAGTGATTAATGCACATGGAAAGATGTTATTCCCAGAACCGTAAGGCGTGGCCTACCCGAAGTCCAGTGATGCAGATAAAAATTGTTGATCAGCCGATAAAGAATTACTAGGAAAATCTCTTATCTGATTACCAGGACTACAACTCTTATCTGATTAACCTTTTTCCAAACCCCTAACTTACTCTTCCCTTCTCCCTATAAAAAGGTAGCTTGATACCCTCGCTGGTGTGGCTAAGTGGTTGAGTACTGGCCTGTGAACCAAAGTGTTGCCAGTTTGATTCCCAGTCAGAGCACGTGCCTGGGTTGTGGGGCAGGTCCCCAGTTCAGGGCACATGAGAGGCAACTACATATTGGTGTTTCTCTCTCTCCCTTTCTCTAAAAATAAATAAGATATATTTTTTAAAAAATCAGCTTGAGATGTTAAGCTGGTTAGTGAGGGTACATAACCCACCATCTTCTCAGTCACTGGCATCTGAATAGGGCGTCCATAAAGATTCAATCCTTGTCTCTACTTACTGGCCCCTGTAGGGACAGGCAGCTCCAGCACCAACGTTCCAGTTTCACGATGGTTTGATATTGAAACGTTGTAACTTAGAGCAGGTCATGGCAGGCAGTCATGGCCCAGGCTAAAATCTTTCCTGACAAAGGTCAGTCTTTACCTTTATTGAGCCTGTCCATTGTCTTTTTGCACCTGTCATAACACCTTTGGAATGTCAAATTTCCTTTTACTGGGCACCTCAAAGCACAGGTATAGCACCATAGGGAGACCATGAATCTCCTCACTGTTATTTTTGTTGTGGTAATTGTTGATGGTTAATGAGATCGTGCTCATCTGTGTAAAAGAAATATGTGTCTATCATTTTACTTTTTATCCAATCCCAGAGGTTTCCCAGCTTTGCTTTCTCCCACATCCCTAATCTATCATCAGTGGATTCCACGTAACCCAGTTATGTGTTCTCTTTTGATTGTAATGTATAAAATAAGGTACAAAATTGACATTTTCTTTATCTGTTGAGATTTTGCTTCCCAGCAATTATCATTCATTTGATTCAAATAAACTCATAAAAATTCTAGCAGGTTTGGACATTTCTTATGTTGACACCACAAAACAAAGCTTCCCATGACCCCTACTCAGGTTCCATCATTCACTAGAACTTCTCATAGAATGTAGGGAAAGAGTTTACTTACCATTAAAAGGATATAAAAGACCAGACAGATGAAGAGACACATACAGTGAGGCCTGGAAATCTTGAGCACAGGAGCGATTGTCCCTGTAGGGCTTGGTGTGGCCACAGCCCCAGTACCTGGTGTGTTCTTGTTCACGAACCTCTTCAAATGTTGCACTTTGGGGATTTTTTGGAGGCTTTGTTACTTAGGCATTTTGATCAAATCCTCTGTCAATGAGGATGACAACCTCTAACCCCTTTTCCCTCACCTTGTGGTTATCCAGCAGCTTTTCAAAACTGCCAAGTTAACCTAAACTCAAGTGTAGTTAAAAGGGGCTTGTATTAATAACAAAAGATAGTTCTTTTACCTTAATTGCTCTGGGGCTATTTCACAGACTGACGACAAAAGACCAAATATAATAACAAAAGATACACCCACAGCTCTTATCAGGTAGGAAATTACAAGGAGTTCCACGCCAGGAATGAGAGGAAGACCAAATACGTGTTCCTTATTATAAACTACAGTATACTCAAAAAGTAACAAAGGTTCGACAAACATAGATTATGTTCAGAAAATGAAATGCAAAGTTCTTAAGTAAAATAATAGGAAATAAAATTTAGTGATAACTTTAAAAAATGCTCCACGATTTTACGCTAGTAGATTCTAGAAATGTATGCATGATGCAAAATTGCCAAATAAGAATTTATTGGTAAAAAACTAACAATAACAACTAAATTTAATAAATTTCACAATATATGCCTAACTTAAAAACCCTCTAAAGAAATGGGAATAGTTGTGATTCTTCTTGACACAATATAGAAGCTGTTACCGAAGTAAAGGAGTTTGTTTGCCTGAACACATCGAAACCCAGAAAGACACAAACAGGAGTTTGCAGCAAAGAAAGTAAAGCCTTATTTAAAGAAATGGCACCAAGCCTGGATGCACAGGTAGCCAGTTTTTCTAAAGCCTCCCTCTCTGGCGGCCAGCAAGGGGGCAGTTTCTGTACAGGAAAAATTATTAATCATGGTGACTAAAACAGGTGGGGTCCTGGCGCTATTGATTGGTTTGGGCCAGGTAGGGAATAGATGGTCATTGTATTGTTGCTGGTAGAAGCAGGATTCCTCCACAGTCATGGGAAATGCACCCACGCAGAGAAGGACTTGAGGCACAGTGGTCTGAGTTATGGGAGGGAAAACAGGACTCTCCAGGGGCTCCATGTCTCATCTCCACCTGGTAGCTCAGCTCTGTCTCACTGTGGGAGAAGTCCTGGGCCTGTGAGCACAATGCCCAACGGAAGAGTCAGGGTCCAGAACAGTAATGCCATCAGCCTGGGCCACACCAGCACAGCCCAGCCCAGCCCAGTCTCTGCTCTCTGCTGCGCTGGGGCCTGGTGGGCCCACATGGCTGCTACCGGGGGAGAATGCACAAAGGAACAGATCCCGGGCTTTTGTTAAACTTTGATTGATTGCATTTTCTTGGGCTTGGGAAGGGGTAAGCTTTCTTTCAAACTGACCCATCTTTTCCTTAAATCTTTGCAGGCTTATGCCGGGCCCTCCCCCTAACCAATCCCTTTCCTGGATCTTCTGGGGTTACACGTCCTTGTTCTATCTGATTCCCCCCACCCCAGATTTCCCCAAGTCTACTCCTCCCCTTTAGGTTGCCACTTTGGCTCCTACTGCGCATGTGCTGACCTCCCCCAAGAGGTCGTGGTTTCTGTCGTGCAAGCACCCAGAAAAGGAATTTCTCCCTCCCACCCTGGGAGAATGAACTGGTTTCTCCCTGGGCATATGGAAAAGCCATCCCTTCCTCTCCACTTGGGGGGTAGGGGGGAGGGTTGTTAAATCTCTTGTTAGGGGAAGGTGGCTGTCCCCTGGAGTGTCTAGAAGCTGGTTTAGCCAGCGTTCTCCCTTCTCCTTGTAAACACCTAACTAGCTGCCTACTCTAACAGCATCAAGTCCTGATATCAGCGATGGAATCCTTCTGTCTCGTTTCATGCCCAGGTGGTCAATAGGGTGCTTCTGCTTCCATGGGCCTGGGATTTGACACAACTGAGTTCAAGATGGTATCTTTACTTTGACCAACATTCTATTCTCTTAATCAACAGACTTGAGGTTTTATTCTTAAGACAGTTTGCCACTGACCAAAACCGCATGTCCTAAGAGCTTAGTGATTTAGGGGGTGGGACTGTCTGGTGTGTCCAGGGGCCATCTGGTGTGTCGAGGGGCCATCTGGTGTGTCGAGGGGCCATATGGTGTGTTGAGGGGCCATCAGACGGGAGAACGCTGGCTCGCTTTAAGGAAGACGTCGTATTAAAGACGTGACATTCTTGTGGTTTCAAAGGCTGTAACATGTTACCATGAGAAAGACACAACAGATATACTCTGAATAGTAGATTATCAAATGTATGTTTTGCAAATATTTCTAGTTTTATAAAAATAAAGTCATGAGGTTTATAATCTTTTCCCTTTTTAATCACCACAATTATTTAGAGATCCATATGTTTTGGAAGCATATATTAATAGTTCATTCTGTTTTCTTACCAAGTAATATTCCATGAAGTGGGTACATTACAGTTTTTTCATTTTTTATGTGCTGATGGACATTTGGTTTTCTTTTGAGTTTTTATCTGCATTTACTTTTTTAACACAGTGGATCACACGGATGGGCTTTTATACTGGAAAAAATGTCAGGCAAAATGAGTCTATGCTGAATGATGCTGCCCTTTGCATGCAACTCAAGACGATGCTAATTAATCGACAGTACCAGAGAGCAGTTCATTGGACAGGAAGGACTGTGGGTTGGGGCGAGGGAAGAGAAGGTGCAGCTACAAAGGGACACAGGAAACTCCGGGGGAAATTGACATGTTCATTATCGCTCTGGGGCAACGGTTTCACAGATGCATACAGTTGTCAGAACATACAGAATTGTACTCTCTGAAGTACATCTCTCTCAGTGACACTGTTTGTTTTACATATGTCTCAATGACGCTGTTTAGAAGGACAAAAAGAAACCTATTCCTTAACCTAGACTTGTAGAAACCATCTGAAATCCTTCTAAAATGCATTTGCATTGATGAGCTTAGCAAGGACCATCCTTATGTAAAAGTCTTCTTCCTCACCAATAAGTACACCAAAGTCTTTGGTGATATCTACCAAACTCTCTGAGTTCTGTAATCCGTCGGGACTAATTGTTGGGCACTCTAAATCCCAAAAGTCATGGTTACATGAATTGTAGTCCATCATGTGGCAATAAATTGATTTTAATTTAATTATTTTAAGAGGAAAGCAATTTTACCTCATTGATTTTCACATCTTTTTGTACTCACCTATTGATTAAAAATCACTTTATATCCCTTTGGTTCATTTTTATCTGTAGTAAATATTAATTGTTGATATTGAAGATTTAATATATATCATCTTTTTTATTCAGAAGGATGGACTTCTTAATGCATATTTTCATTTAATAAATATTACCTCAGTATGTAAACATCAAATGTTCTTTCTTCAGATGATAAAAGCAGGTACTAAGCAAGTTTTTATCTTGGTGTAAACCAAAATTAATTATAGACAGTAATAAAGAATAAAAACCACTTATTTGAGCAAAACAGAGCTACAGCCTGGGAGACAGATTTAATCAGGTAGCACCCTAAATTGTGTTCCACCGAGACAAAGGAGAGGCAAGCTTTTATAGCAAAAGTTCCCACTCACGTTCTCAACTAGGTTGTTTTATTTTAATTAGGTATCCAATTATGCAGGTCTCAGTTCTTTGGTAGAAAGTCGGAACCAGAGTTTCCCTGCAGTGGTGGACTGTGACGGAAAACACAAGCAGGGCCCCACGTGGGAAGCCTGGAGTTCAGACTAAGGTTCTTCCCTCTTCACAGAGCAGGTGAAAAGCCCCTGTCAGCAAACAGCCACTAGACTCTTATTATTCAAAGAAGTTGGACCCCCTCCGTTGACCATGGGGAGTTCATTTCAG
Organism: Desmodus rotundus; assembly: GCF_022682495.2. Classification (NCBI taxonomy): domain Eukaryota; kingdom Metazoa; phylum Chordata; class Mammalia; order Chiroptera; family Phyllostomidae; genus Desmodus; species Desmodus rotundus. The sequence goes on along the minus strand of NC_071399.1, from coordinate 69,559,946 downwards.
TGGATAATTTCTTCTTGGGGTTTGCATAAATAAATTTTTCTTCTTCAGATCCACAACACTTCCAGTAATACCAGGAGTTTATGATAAACTGCAAGGATTCTGAAACATCAGTCTCCTGCTATAAAGCCTTTTGCATTAACCAATGAGGTTTCCTCTGTTATATCATAGTTGTCTAAAAATTTATACCATTTATACATTTTTTGATATGACTGTGTTTTTAGTCCAGTGTAAAAGAGGGGGTGTTTCTTGCTGAAAAGTTTGAATATATGTAGTTGAATGTAATAATGTATAAAAAACTGCAATGCAAAAGAATAGGTACGGTTTGCACAGCAAGGAGAGAAGCAGAGGTCGTAGGAGGAGCTGACCCCTGGAAAGCCTGGCATCTGCCTGATACTCTGCTGCACAAGTCTGCTGCCATCCGAAGGCAAGGCAGGCAAAGGCCTGGGGCGACTACACTTTTACACTTGGCCTTAACTTTTTTTGACCATAGTACCTCCAGGTCCTTTTTCTTCTACTCAGGACTGTACAGGGACCCAGCCACCAAGCAGAAGAGTTTGTCTCAGAAATAATACATTTCAATGTCCAGCCATTCTATCCTATTCCTCTAGCTTTTCCATTAAACTACTCCTGTGACCTCAACAAGATCCTATTGCATCTCCAGTTTGTATTCACCTCTCCCATAAATGCAGGCAACAGTGCATTCCATTGCTTTTTCAGTCTTGGCCACAAGTCCTCAGTGTTGAAGGAATCCAAAAGTCTGCCAAGTGTCTACCTTCGGGAGGCTAGGTGTTGCTCGTGAAAATCAGCAACTCCACGCACCAGCGTCTCCTCCAGTGCAGGAGCAACAACAGTTCTACAGGCGCTACTATTCCTTAGTCTGCGTTCTCTCTTCTGTGCTGCGGCTATTTCAGACACTTTCTCCTTTCCTCAAATGCCTCTGCCTTCCTTCACCAGCTGGTTCTTCCTCTCAGTCAAATGACAAGGGTTCAACACTCACAGCACTGGACAAATAGTGCGAATCTGAGAAGCACACCCTAGAAATTCTGGAACTAATTCCACAAATTCAAAGTCATCTGCTTTTGCATTCCCTCTTCCCTTTCTCCCCCACTCCCCACCCCCCAGAGGTGGAGAAATTGGACTCTCCTGTCAGCCAGCTACTGCTATCTTTACTCTACGTGCTGTCTCCTTCCTTCTTCTCAAGCAAGAAAATGCCTCTCTGCATTTTTCAGTCTCTCACTCCCTCTCTCATGTGACCTCACTCCCCTTTACTCTCTCTCCGGCCCATTTCTCCCCTCTCCTTCCCTCCCTTTCCCTCTTCTCTCCGTTTCTCTCTCTCTCTCCCCCTCCCCCTCCCTCTGTCCCTCTCTCCATTTTTTCAATCCCTCATCTCTTTTAACAAAGTTTTGTTACTCCCATACTTAAGCTCACATTTCTTCATTATAAACCGATCGCTTCCTGTCCTATCTTCGTTCTGTATCCATTTGTCTCCACTTATCTCACTTCACCTGTTACAATTTTCCTTTTGTTCCCATTGCTCCACAAGCACTGTCTTCATCTGCGTTCTTACTAACACCATGTCATTGATCAAATTACAATATTGTGGTTTTTATCATACTTGAGCTCTAAAAACATTGAACATTATTTGCCTATTTCTCTTTTTTGAAACTCTTTTCTTTACATCCACGATTTGCCTGGGTTTTCCTCCTCCTGCTCTAGCTGTGCTTTGGTGGTAGCCCTTTGCAGAGTTTTCTGCTTCTTCTTCTTTCACATCTGTTGAGGTTTCTCTGGATAGTAACATAGTGCTTTTCTTTTCATCACTTTACAAACTCCCCCAGGTGAATTTTGTCCAAGTCCTGGTGTCCATTACCATCTATTTGCTGATTACTAACCTCTAAGTCAGAGGACATAACTCTTCCCTGAGCTATGTTTATATAGCTAACAAGTTCTCCATAATCACAAAACTAGAATTATCTGAGTTAACTGTTCTGTTTTATTTAACAATAATAAAAATAAAGAATAATAACACTTACATACCTTATTAACCCATTCTGGAACCAATTCAGTTATGAAATTTTCCTCTTTTATTTACCCTCACATTCAGGTTTCAAGTCCTATTAATTGAATGTTCTAATTTTCTCTCAAATCCATTTAATTTTATATCTCTCCCTACTCTTTGGGTTCACATTTCCACTGCCCCTCGATCTGCCCCAGTTCTAACTGTTACACAGAATCGCTCTTTTGTCTTGCCTGTCTCATTTTTTCTTGGGTCTGGCTTTTAGTGATGAGTGCTGGTTTTGGAACTAATTTTGGAACCGAATCCTGCCTATCCCACGTAAGAGCTTGGGTGACCCTGGAAGGTGGTTATAATCACTTTGTTTTGTGTTCCCACCTGTAAGTGTGAATAGCAATATTCACTTTATCATGGTGCTCTTGGGAGGATCTATGAGAATTCCCAGATTCTGAATATTAAAATACAATCAATAAATGCTACCTCTTAGAATCATTCTTATAATATTAAAACAGAAATGTCTTCACGCTGTTCCCCTGCTTATGATCACTGGTTTCTATTATTCTTAGGTAAATTTTCTAACACCTTTATATATCTAAAAATGTCCAGAATTCTGCTAGATTTTCTTAGCTGTCCAGTTTCATGCCTGAGCCCTGGCCCATTCAGGACACTTGTGTACATGCCACACTTTTCTCCACCTCGAATGGGACAAGAAACACTCTTTTAGGCATCAATAACGACCAAGGCCCTTCAGTGAAGAAAGAGCTTGGTAATCAAAAGGCAGGAAAGGAGGCTAACGTGACTCAAGTGAAGTGAGTGAGTTGGAAGAATGGTAAACATTTTGTTGGATTGATAGCAAGGTTCCAGATCACAGAAGACTTTCTGGGCCAGAGGGTGTCAACCTCAGTGCTATTGACATGTTGGACTAGATGACAGTTTGTTGTGAACGGCTGCCCTGTGTGTTTCAGGATGTTCAGCAGCTTCCCTGACCTCTACCCACCGGATGTCAGCAGCACCCTTCCAGCTGCAACAATTGGACTTAGCTCCAGCCATTACTAAATATCCGCTGGGGGCAAAATTACCCTGCGTGGGGAGCTGCTGTTACAGGCTGAGCTATATGCACTTTTTAGTCTAGCAGGGAAAAAAAGCCATGAAATAATCCGAGGAGTAGTGCGATGTGTTCTGATTTTCATTTTATAACGATCACTGTGACAATGAGTTTGGAGAAGCTGTTCACATAATCAGACTGCTCCAGAGTGGTGATTAGATTTGATGATTTGCTATGAAAAAGGTGCCATCTCCTCAACGAATAAGAAGAATATCAAGGAATTGGCCCTCAATTTAGTAGACAGAAGCATGAAGGTAAAGTAAGAGCTCCGTGGTAGTCTGTGGGAGGGTTGAGGGAAAAGAGAGTTTTAAAGAATAGGCAGAGAAGTAATTATCAGAAGAAACAGCAGTGGGGAGGTTGGAGAGTATTGTCTCCGCCCCGGAGGTACAGAGGGACGGATGAGCCTGCCGTAGAGAAGGCTAACAAGGAAACCTTGTCTAAAGCAACAAGTGATGTCTAGTACCAAAGCTGTGGTGTGCATGTTGGCTCCATACAGTTTGTTTACCATCTTGAGCAAGGGAACCTTCCCGAAAGGAGTCATTCATGCACATATGTGTCTTTCCATAATGCTGGCTTCATTAGAGAAGACCTCCCCAATAAATCACTTGTGTCACATGCAGATTTCTCACAGGGAAGGGCAGCTTACATGGTAGAAGCAAGTGGAGCACCTGATGGGAAGTCCCAGTCACTGGTGGCACCCGCAGTTGGGGAGGTGGTCTTTGGTCTCAAGCCAGGTGATTAGGTGGTGGTGTGTGTGGATTATGGGAGGTCCAGCAGGCCTTGGAGCGTGACCCATGGTATAGAGAAGCTGGAGGGGTGAGTTGTCAGACCTCTGAGTTCTCATGGCCTGCAAAGTGCAGTGGTTCCACTCACATCAGTGTCCTGATGGAGTCCTCCTCTAGTGTCCAGACTTGTGGTTTGGGGTGTTCTGGGGCCCCTCCTAAGGGCATTTCTGTTGCAACCCATTACTTTAGTCTTGACGTCACACTTGACATAACTCACGTGGCTGACAGTGTCTCCTTATTGGTGACAAAGGTGTCCAAGAAGTCCGTTCTGCTCCTGTGCTATACAGTTTCTGTTAGTTTGAAATTTTTGTAGGAATAGTTTAAAAATTGGAGTAAAAAGTGGGAGGAATGTCAGGAGTTTAGAGTAATACATACACAAATTGGATCAAGTTTTTCTCTCAAGGGAACCCTTTCCTGGCTTAGGAAAAAGTCAAACTAACTGGTAAGTCTTATAATGCCCGCATATGCTTAGCCTTCTGTACCCTTCTGGCTTCCAGTCATTCCGTAGGTGCCCTAGGACCATTTAACTGTTTCTAATTTCCTCAGGGCTTATTCATTTCTTTCTTTCTTTTTTTCTTAAATTCCAATGTCCATCTTTTCCTTTTTTACTGCATATTTAGCAGAGAAGGGGTAAACATTAGAGAGAGAAAGTGAACAGGAAATAGAAGGAAGAATACTCATAAGAAGGGAGAAGGAAAACACTCAGTTTATAATTTTTGTTGATTTTAGTCCTGTTACCATTTTTAATTTGGATTTATAATCATATCTTTTGGTCTTCATTCATTTATTATAAAATATTTATTAAATACATAGTATGCCCTAATGTGTTCTTAGTATGCTTTGCTGCCCAGATGGGACAGCAAAATACATATAGAGAGAATCCTTGTGGAGTTTTCATTTTAGCTGAAGGGGGAGCATATTACATTAAAGAGTAAATTCCACTAGATAATAAAAATAGCAAAAAGGGACAACAGTAAGTTAGTGAGTATTGGCTTATCAAATATCAAACATCTCAATGGGAAATGCTACTTGAGAATTGGAACATGGGTCCATCCAACCTTCAAGGCACCAGTGTCTCACCCGATCTGGAAGCAAGACTGTGGGAGAGTGAGGTTGGGCCAGGAGAAAGCTGGGTCATCCAGTAAGTCAAGGAACCAGAACCCATGGGAAAGCAGTTGACGTGGAGAAAAAGCATAACTGATAGATTTTTAGAGCCAATAGTGGCTCAGATTAGTATCTATCATTTCTGCTCATAGCTTTTACTGAAAACTGAAATTATATGTGTTACACACACACACACACACACATAATACATTGTTGTTATTCTTGCTGTTGTGAATTTATGTTTGACTCCACCTTTAAGCCAAATTGTTATTAACTTAGGACTCTATCTCTTTACCTAACTATTGCATTCCCAGGACCCAGGAAAGTACCTAGAATTAATCAGGTTCTTCACTAAAATTTGTACCGAATAACAACACTTAAAGTGATGGGAATATCTAAAATTACTTTAAATAATTCAATAAATAAAACTACCAATGATATAGTGTTTATCATGACTAGGGCATTCCACATGTTATGCTCATGAAAATAGCAGAGAATGTATTACACCCCTTTTATATGGATGACGTTAATACATATTAAGCATATCACTTAAGGGTATGTATCTAGAATATTGGAAGGACCAAAATTTAACGAAGGTGTTTTGGTTCCAGTATCTACACTCATACAGTGCATCCTAGCACCCATCAGTATAGACAGGAGATTGCTTTCAGAAAACCACAGTGAAATTTAATATTTTACAACCCATCTTTTTTGTGTATTTTCTCTCAAAAGCTCTCTCTGCCTTGTTTGGAATCGTTCAAGTTCAATGAGCACATAAGAATTAAAGCTAAGGATAGAAATAAAAAGTGCTGGTTGGTGTAAGAATAGGTGTACTTGAATATGACTTTGAGAATACTTAAAATCATAGATCTTTTTAGACCTCATTTATTAACAGAGGATTGTATGTACATACACACTGCTTTTCTTTCTTCTACTTGCTAGTTTTGTTTTTTTTTTCAATTCTATTGGGAGTTAATATTGATAACCTGTCATGATTTTCACCTGAAAACTCATCTTTTTTATTGTTCTTGATTTTATTGCCTCTGGACTTAACATTTCCTCTCTATCTGGTCCATTATTTTATTAAGTATTGATGTCATTATTGATGTCACTCTTTCAAGTTATTTGAGATTACTCTTTTTAACTTTTAAAAATAATCAATACAGCATTTGTTTCCCTCCAGTCTTTCTTGTCTCCCTAGATCCAAAGATTTAAAAAAAATATTTAAGTGGTTTAGTAAGCAGGTTAGCTAATACTTTTTAAAACACAGTACGTAACCCATCCATCACTTATTTGCTATGCATGACACCCTTCATGCGAACATCTGAGAATGCTTTCCTGCTATTACTACATAATAGAAGATACAATTAAATGACAAGTTGCAATCAATAAGTCTAGACTTGATTTAAACTTAGCCAACTTTTTCTATCAATAAAAATGAAAGAAGGATAACAGAAAGTAAAAGCAAAAATAAGTTCATGATTATTTATCATCCAAAGTCATAGAACTCCAAGATTGGGATCCAGCAAAAGTTTGCTTTGTGTGGGAGTGTTATTGCTGCTTTCCCCCCAAAAAAAAAACATAATTGAAAACCATATCTGGGTAATTATTTTCTTTCTTAGGGGATAATTTAGAAAAAAAAAACAGAGAAAGTTGTTTCACTCTTATCTCTTTAATCAAATCACTGACAATCTGACACACTTCAAGTACGTAGATTCTACATCTTATGTCTTCTCCAACTATGTAAGGTCTTGCGTCTTTTGGATGTGAAAGATAATTCCTATCTCCTAGACGTTCTTTGGGGAATAAGTTTTCAATCCATTGTGTGTATATCCATATAGTTATTATTCTCAGAGGTTTATAGATGGAAACTTTCAGAGAGTCATGAAGACATGTCAAAGACAGTCACCAACTTCAAGCTAGTGAACTTCTAACCAAGTGTGGTTTATAAGGTTAAAAAAGGAGAAACTCCAGAATAGGGAGACTTTTTTTCTCCTTCAAATTGATCAGTCATTCTTACCTGTCAATAGTGAAATAGATCCAACATAAAGCATTACTTGCTAAAAGAACCATAGAAGATATTTAACTTTTCATATGTTTTTCTTTCTTGAAAGCTAATAATACTGACTTATTTTGAGCCCTTAAAATATAGTTTTAAAATATAACTCATTATTTGTAGTAGTTCAGGCATCAACAAGAACAACAATTTTAAAGCAATTTGTTTTTTGATGACAAATCCAAATGGCCTAGAGACACGACCTCAAAATCTGTACTTTGATATGGTATTCAGCTTAGGACTGCACATATATTGAATAACTAATTATTTAATTAAACAATGGTCAATGATACATAATGTACATTCAGACAAGAAACTATAACAAAAATCCTTTATTGTTTGTTCTAAACTCTTTTCTTCCCCAGTTTCTCTGTCCTGGCAATTCCTCATGAGTCTTTTATCTTTTTTAACTCCTTATTGTGAGTTTACCCATTAGCTATTGTCCCTATTAATCTATTGTGTCTTCCCAAATGTGGCCAGTATTCCCCTGATATGGCACTCTTGATTTATTCTTCAGAATACTCACCACCAGTGTGAAATGGATTGTATGATTTTATTAGAATACTGTCTCCTGTTTAGTGAGGAGAGAGACCACAATTGTTTTGTTCACCTCAGCCAATTTAGGGGCTACAATAAGGACTTGTATGTAATAGTTATTCAGTAAATACCTGTGAAATATATATCCTTCAGTTTAGTCATCTGAATTTCTCTCTGGATTCTTCTCATGAATGGATAAGCTTCAGAAAATCAAATTTACTTGTTTTTCCCCAGTGTTGTGGTCCAATTATTTCTTCTGTAGAAATAAGTCCTGCCTGGCTGCTGTGGTTCAGTGGATTGAGCACCGGTGTGGGAACCAAAGGATCACTAGTTCAACTCCCAATCAAGGCACATGCCTGGGTTGCATGCAGGCCAGGTCCTGGATAGGGGGCACAGGAGAGGCAACCACACATTGATGTTTCTTTCCCTCTCTTTCTCCTTCCTTTTCCTTTTCTAAAAATAAATAAGTAAAATCTTTTTTTAAAAAAATACTATGCTTTTCCAGATCTTTCTTTATATAAAAAGTATATAAGGCTAAGCATTGAGGTTGTACAGAAAGTCAGAAAATCAGAGGTTTCAGCAACTGCTCCCTGTAGTGTACAGAACATCTTTTCTCCCATCTGTGTAGAGAAGTTGCAGACCAAAGAATAATGCGGCACCACAGTAGGAGAGACCAGTGATGCAAGTGAGCTTTGGGCTAACGGTCCAACCAGCTAGATATTAATATCACACTTCCATATTATTGAGATGAAGACTGGGTACATGTATCAACTATCTAGCTCTCAAAGGTGCTTTTATCCTCTGAAAGTACATTGAGGTTTGATAACATTTAGCTGTTTGCCTATTTCATTTAAAAACCATGCATTCAACTAGAAGTGCCTTTATTCATCTCTCTTTGTACATATTCTATTTATTCTGTTTTATTCTTCTATGCTTTCATATTACTTTTTGTCTTTTTATCACTACCAAATTTTATTCTCATTTCTAATTACTTTCCTTTAAATTTTATTTTGCATATGCAAATTTCTTGTAGGGGTTTTCTAATTAAATCTGAACCTTATCTCAATAATCTATAGAATATAAAACAGAAAACAATAAATTAGCCTCAAATTTTACTGATAAAATTTATTTTTATATTATAGTTATGTTTTATGCATTATTTAATTATAGCAGGGGAGAACAACTAAAAGGAATAGAATAAGTTGCCAATGAATATATATATTTTTGTGTGATAAGGGATTTGAAAAATAAAAGATACATTATTTTTTCTCTTGAATACTGTTGGCTTAGTAATTTGCTGATATGATAGAGAACATGAGTTTTAGGTCCAGTTCCTATGCATATGTCTCATGCAGTTTCGTTTCTTCTGCTGGAAAGTGTTTTCCTCATTTGAAGATGACATGGTTGGCTGATTAGTTCTAAAGTCACATGTCTAATAAGGGTCTATGATCCCTGTATTTTTCTCCTTTTTTTCATTACAACACAATCTGTTTTTACCATTATTTTTTAGGCCATTTGGATATTATTTTGCCTACATAATTTTAAAGATATATAACTTGCACTTAAGAAGTACAAATATGGCTTACACATTTAATTTGGCAATGCAGTTAAATATTATGGATTTCATCTTGCCACGATTTTATTTCCAGAACTCCATTACTTGGTGTCAGATTTTGCTTTATTACTTGACTATACTTTCTATCACAAAGCTGGACTAATTATTTTTGAAATAACACAATTGAAAGGATAAAACCATAATCAAAATCTATTCTCTTTTTTTTTTCAAAGACGGTGTATTGCACATGATTCAGAAGGAGCTGTATGAAGGTGAATAGTTTTTTTTTTTATTAGTTAATGCCCTTATGGCCATTTACTTATATCTCTGAAATTCATAACAATGGCAATGAGGAATCACTGAAGTTGAAAGCTAACTAAAGGGTAAGAGTATATGTAACATTATGTTTTGAATTAATTTTATATAATAGAGCATTGTGACATTTGTATAAAAGTTCAAAGAGAAATGTAGGCTATGACTTCATTGAGAATTTATTTTTAAGACTCTTAGATAGTTCAGCAGAGAATTCAGACCTGGAATTCAAAGGGCAGAGTAAGACCTATTAAGTAATTCAGTTCATTCCATAAAGCTGAAGGGAAAGGGTATGAAGATGTAATCACTCATTTTCTGAAAGCTGAGATGTAAGAATCAACTAAAGGATGGCTAGGATATTAGCAGCAGATAGAAAGATTCAATGGCTGCGTTAAGTTGACAGCAATTGTCTGGCTTCTGCTATGAACCGAGGTTACTAAACAAAGTTATGCTTACTCAGAGAAATAATAACCAACATCATTGAAACAGAAAGCTAAAATGCCACTTATTTTTGCATTAATGTAATACCACAGAAAGAACTCTGTGATGCATTATTTTTCTGTCATTAACTTCCATCCATAAGTTGATTTAGGATGATGATGAACTCCATTATGTCGTCATTTTTTTTCAACATTAAAAATAGGCAGGACAAAGAAAAGATAAAACTAAAGTTAATGGATATCCAAGGCTTCGTTTTATTTCTACATGCAAAGGCATACTGTACTGCAAACATGACTTTATTTTTAAAGTAATTAATCACCCAAGGAAAAAGTTACATAGGTAGGAGACAAAAAATAGGAAAATGTTCTACGCTATGCTGTATAAAATGCAGAGATTAGTTATACAATTTTAGGAAATCTTTCTGAAAGAAAACAGCAGAAAACAGTGACTTATATTCCTGCCAGTTGTTCATATTGCAAGTTTAATTACACTTTGAGGAGTGTGATCTTGCCTTCTGTGTCAGTACAGAAGCTTCGCTTTGAACTATGGAAATGTGCTAAGCTCTTGCAAAAGGATTCTAATTTCTTAAAAGTATCATTGGTTAATATTCATTTTATATCTCAGTATATGTCCCAGTGTTACAAATATGTATAAATAAAATCTTAAAATATATCTATGAGATGAATTAAAATAAATGGGGTAAGACTTTGATAATATGCTAAATTATAGTTTTGAAGATTAATAAACAACTTCAATACAGAACCTATATTTGCACTTCTGTCAGCAACTTTTAAACAGTACATATTCGACTGCCACTTTTTCTTTATTTTAGCTTTTGTTATATATCAACAAATTTTACTGGACCTTAATTTTATAAATATATTTAACCCTTTTCTTCTTGGGTGTATGATACTATGACTTCAAACATATTGTAACCTGAGGGTAAGAATTAATAATTTTTTCTTTTGTCTGTAAAGGTAGCTGAAGTTGTTAGGTTAAATTTAAAACTTTCTCTGAAAGTGAATTTCATTTGTTTCGCATTATAACTCTCAATAATATCAAACAAATTAATCTTTTTTTCTGTAAAGTATTCTTTCTTTTTTTCATTGTTCAGTTATAGTTGTCTTGCATTTTTCCCCATTGCTCTCCCCTACCTCGTCAGCAATTTTTAACATACTTGCCTCACTTAATCTTATTTACTTATTTTAATTTACCGTATTCCTGCAATAATGATAGATTTTCTTGTATTCAAAATAAGAAATTGAAATTCACATAAAAGATTTTCAACAAGTTTTGCTATACATCAATTTGGGTCAAATGAACCAGTAAAAAATGTTTCTAATATTCTATAGTCTAAATTATTTATCAATATATCTGAGGCTTTTTACAAAATATTAATTTATCAATTAAATTTGATTCCTGCCTATTACCATGAAAAAATTTTCAGACATGTTAAAATGTATAATTTTAAAATATTATAGAAGTTAGAATAGTTTTATAATATTGAGTCATTAAAGGATTTCCTTAGAATGGTGATATATAGAAAATAATTTTCTAATGGCAAAATTAAACTTTATAAAAATTAGCAAAATTTGGAATGTATATAATCCTTTACCAATGAATTCTTCTAATTATTTTCATCCAGGAAATATTACACAATTTGACAAATATATATCTTTAAGAATGATAAATGCTACTTTATTTGTGATAACAAAATCCTAAAAATATTTTAGGCAGCCAATATTGTTTTATATAAATCATAGTCTATCCATGTAACGATTTACAATAATACTGTAATATGAAAATACAGATATGTTATAAATAAAATATCTTGAGTGTATATAATAATATCCCAAATTGTGTTAACACAGTAACTTGTACACACATAGTAGACAGTCTGTAAATATACTCTGCAAAAAGGATAACAGTATGTGGTTTGGGTGAAATAGCAGATTTTCTTTTTTGTTTGTAACAATTTGGATGTGACATTATGCCTGCTTTCAAAGACCAGAGAGGCATATTGTCCATGCAGGACTAGAAAAGGCAATGTATTTGTACACTGAAATAGTCAATTAAGTCATTTTTCCATAAAACAAACATAATTTAACTTAAATATTCTCCACATTATTCTCACTTTATTAGCTTTATGGTAATCCGTCCTAGCCATTAAAGTAAAAAATGTATATGAAAAAAGTATACTTGTCCATCAAAAAGTTAAATATAGCATCCTAAGTATATATCTAAAATAACTGAAAATGGGGAATTGAAATTATCTGCATGCCGATGTTTATAGCAGCCTCCTCGGTAGCTGCTATAGTGAATGTATTTCAAAGGTAGCCACAACCCAAATGCTCATCAACGGATTAATAGATAAAATGCAGTACATTCATACAACAGAATATTATTTAGCTTTAAAAAGGAATGAAATTCTAATGTGTGCTACAATATAGATGACCTTTGAAACCATCATGCTAAATGAAATGTATATACCAGCGACAACAGGATGAATACTGTATGGTTTCATGTATTTGAGTTACACAGAATAGGCAAATTCACAGAGTCCGAATGCACAGTAGTGGCGGCCAGGGGCTGAGAGAGTGGGGTATTATTGCTCAGCGGGCCCACGGTTTCAGTTTTGGAGGATGAGTAAGTTCTGGAGGTGGATAATTGTGATAGTTGCTCAGCATTGTTAATGTACTACAGGCCTCTGAACTATACACTTACAAATGTTAAAACAGTAAATTTCATGTTACATGCATTTTACCACAATAAAAAGAAATCTAAGAATATACATCACTTCTTTTATTATTCTGTTTTCTAAAGAAAAAGTGATTATATATTTAAATTGCATGTAATTTGATGTCCAAAAGACATTATTTAGCTTTTTGTTAAAATTATTTTAATTCAGATTCATGGACAGAATCATGGCAAATGAACAATATATATTTTTAAACATATACTTGCTACATTTATGTCAGTTGGATACATGATTCTGGTAGTGTTTTACCTGAGGCAGTTGTATGGAATATGCACTTTTAACATTTGTTTAGACTATAAAAAATGTTGTGCAAATTAATCTTCTTGATATGGTATTACAAACAATAACACTTTTATTTATTTATTTTTAAATTTTATTTATTGATGTTAGGGAGGGAGAGAGAAAGAAATAGAGAAAAAAATCTGTTTGTTGTCCCACTTATTTATGCATTCATTGGAATGATTCTTATATTTACTCTGATGGGGGATAAGTCCTACGACCTTGGTGCGTGAGGACAAAGTTCTCATCACCCGTGCTACCTGGCCAGGATGTAGTGCTTTTATTTCTAATGAATTTCCTTGCTAATTTAGTAAAAATCTAAGGAAAAATTAGTTTGAAGTTACCAATTTGAATATAGCCATATAATCTAAAATATTCTTTCTTCACATAAGAATAGAATTTTTATTACTCTGGCTTTGTTAATTCTAAAGTAAAGAAACTTTACTAAATATAACTTCCTTGGTTTCAAATGACCAGTTAGTTTCAATGTAAAAGGTTTTCTCTTTCCATTCTGTTTCACGCTTTTATGAATGTATACTACATTCAAAATAAGCCCTGTGGAATTATGCTCTTTTTGAGTTGTGTTTACTGATCCTCTTTAAATTTTGGCTTTTTGTTAAAATATGTGTTGTGTATTTGTATTAAAATGAATATCCCTTATAGTTCTCTTCTAGGCAACTTTAATGTCCTTAGTATTTAAAATATCATGCCTAGACAATTGCCTTAACTATGTAATTGCTGTTTACAACAATGAATATAAGTATCTTCTTTGCTAGCAAAAGTGGAGAAGGGAGTACATATTATAATTTACGTAGGCGGACTTGCTCTTGGGTGAACTGAAGTCAAAGGTGCAGATACTGACATATACAAGTCTGGAAAAAGTGTAACCATTGTTAGTATAATGAAAACAGTTTGTGCGACATCGATGTAACCTGGCAGCTAAGGAGAGTGGACTGGAATGCATGCATGTGCATTCATGAACAATGATGACTTCACTGTGCTAGTCAGTGGGGGCAGTAGATGCCATTGAGTGAGCATGTGTACTGTGTGGCTGTCACATTCAGAATGACTGAGCAAGGAGAACAATGAATCTACACCAAATTTTGCATTAAGCTTGAACATTCCTCCGCAGAAACTATCTGGATGATTCAGAAGGTCATGGCTCTGGGCAAAATGGTGACTGGCAGCTTCATCAGGACAATTTCCCCGCTCATGCATCATGTCTTGTGCAGTTTTTCTGGTGAAACATCAAGTCACCCAGGTGACTCAGCGCCCCTACAGCCAAGATTTGTTGCCCTGTGGCTTCTGGCTTTTCCCCAAACTAAAATCACCTTTGAAAGGAAAGAGATTTCAGACCATTGACATAATTCAGGGAAATATGATGGGGCAGCTGATGGTGATTGGGAGAACTGTGTGGGGTCCTAAGGTGCCTACTTTGAAGGGGACTGAGGTGCCATTGTACTGGGTACAATGGTTCTTGTATCTTCAATAAATGTTTCTATTTTGCATAGCACATGGCTGGATACTTTCTGGACCTACCTCATACGTGTTATTACAATTAACCCTGAGGGTGATTTCTGAGGGCATCCCGGTAAAAACTCTTAAAAATAATTATTCATATCATTATTTCAGACTGGATATAAAGGACATATTTACCTGTTTAGGCTGACAAGCATTTTAGGCTAGGTCATGAAACTATGGATCCTCATATGGATGTAAACAAAAACAAACAAAACAAATATAATGTAATGGACACATTAAAAGTGTGCATGACTGTCAGTGTCTGTTAGTATATTTTTTCTGAAGAAATAGTAGAAGTAATAATAATAGAATCTCATATTGATAGGGAGTACTACTCACTGGAAAATTGTGCTGGAACAGAATATATTCTATTTGAACTGCTGAGTTTTTACATCTGTCAGCCAAGGCAAACATCTAAGTCTCTTCTAAAGTAATGAGACCCTTACAGCAACCCTTAACCTCTGAAGACAATGGACCAACAGACGTTTCAGGCAGTCACAGAATGGAAATGTTGACTAGGATTTTTAGTTCAGTCAAACTGACTTCAAGGATAAAGGCCAGAGACCAGTAGTTTTAAGTTACTAAGATGTCAAAACCGAAGGATTAATCTCTCAAGCACTTCTTGCACAATTTCCTAGGAATGTACTCCAGACAACTAAGAGAAAACCTAGGACAAACTTCAGCAAAATATCTGGTGTCATTGTTGAGTTATATGGAAACTAAATTACAAGGATAAAAATGGCAGAATCTTATGTTGTACATATGTAGAACACACTATTTTAATAATAGGTTGGAATTTGTAAATTCAATTTTATTTTTTATTTAAAAATTTTTAAAAGATTTTATTTATTTATTTTTAGAGAGGGGAAGGGAGGGAAAAACAGAGAAACATTAATATGTGGCTGCCTCTCACACGTCCCCTACTGGGGACCTGCCCCGCAACCCAGGCACATGCCCAAGACTGGGAATTGAACCAGTGACCCTTTGGTTTGCAGGCTGGCACTCAATTCACTGAGCTACACCAGCCAGGGCTAAATTCAATTTTAATTTGTCAATTACATCTCAACAAAGATGAAAAGAAAGATTACTGATTTGCACATGGGTATTAGCTTGAAAGTAAAATATTTAAAATGAATATGAACAGAGGTAGTAAATACTGAAGACATTACTACCAAATTTGATTACTGCACATATTGAGGTTGTAGAAATTTTTAAAAGTAGTATCTGTAATAGATAATTAGTAGAATTATAATTTTTAGAAAACTATAAATATAAATAGTATAATAAGAAAAAGGGGGATAGCTAATTTGAGACAATAAATTGGTCCTATTAATGAATGTAAAAGGCCTTATCTTACCCACTTAAAAATATTTATAAGTTGCTAACAATGCAAAATCTAACTATTTTAGATTTTTAATTATATAAAACAGACATAAAATGAAAAAAAAAACCGCAAAAAGTCCATGAGAGTGAGAAAAAAAAAAGGATATTCCAGAATATACCAGGAAATGAAAAGAAAAATGAATCGGGTTAATGATTTTGACATTGAACAAGATACAACCCCTCAAAAACAATTAAATAAGACAAAGTCACATTATACTGCTAAAGGCTACAGTTCATAATGAAAGCACACCAATGACTTTCATATAAAAGAAATGACCAAAAAGGAAAGTAGAAACACATAAAATATCATAATATGAAATATTAACATACCTCTCACAGACACAAATTGATTAATTTGGCAACAAAGTCATAAGAATGGAAAACACCCAAACAGCATAATCAATATGGTAGATTCCAATAGTAATATTTATCTCATTGTGAATTCCAGCTCTAGTAAATATGTCTTTCCAGTTGTATGTAGAATATTCAGAAAACCTGACCATATATTAAATAAAAAAGAAACTATCCCCCAAATATAAATGATACAACCAGCATTATCTAACAACAAAGTAATAAAAATTAAAATTCATTTCTAAAACTATTAATAAAAAGTAACAACAAAACAAACTCCTTTGAATTGCAAGTCCAAAAGAAATGCTAGTGAACAACTATTGATACAAAAAATAAAATTGGAAAATATCTAGAAAAAAAATGCGGGCTGCATATGTGACAATCTATGAGATATTGTTAAATCAATGCTTAGAAATGATTAATAGAAATCAATGCTTCTGCAATTTAAATGAGAAAAAATATAAGCAAAAAGCTCACATTCTGAAAGAACAAGAATGGAAAATAAAATAAATTAATTTAAACATCAAAACTATTTGTAAAACAAAGCTAGTTATAATAATTATAAACATGTTTTTCTGGAATATATTGAATAAGCATTCAAAACCCTAGCCAACATAATTAACAACTTTAAGGGAGGAAGGGAAGTGACAACCTGCAGGCACACAAAGAGAAAGAGTCATCAAAAACAAACATTTTGAAAATAAGAACATTAAACAACTCTACTCATATGAATTTGAAATCCTTGAAAACTTCCAAGAAATATATTTTACCAAAACATTTCTTCAGTAATGTCAGAATCTCTTAACAGAACAACTTCCAAAGAACTGAAATGAAGGCAGAATGTAAACAAAAACAGAAAAAGGAAGAGGAAGGAAACCAAGAGGAAGGAAGTTTTACTGGGTATTTTAAGGATCTGTAACAGCTCAGGTAATTCCATTGCAACTCATTTTTTTTCAGAGTATAGGAGAAGAAGGAAAATGTGCTTATTGTTTTAGGAAACCACACTAGCTCTGAGAACAGACCCTGAAAACCATGGCACGTTAAAGGGCGGTGCAGTAATGAGTCTCCGGCCCTCCCGCACGTGTGTGCGCTGAGAGTGAAATCCAGCTGCCCAAGAAAACTCCAAAGCAAGGAAGTCCACTGCGTGTAATGCTATAGATTTGTAGTAAAGTACTGGCCATCTGTACAAATTGTAGGGTATAGAAGAAAAGCCATTCATCCTTATGATGAGGTATGGAACTTATCTTACACAATATCACAGAACAAGAAGTAACATGAAAAAAGTGAGTCTTCTCTATCTGCTTAGGAAATGATATCCCCAAGAATGGATAGAAAATGAATTCATACTGTGGTATAAACATGTAAAAAATACACATTCCAACAAGATATATATTCTGACTATATTAACTATATGTAAGTTTACAATACACATGCAGGCCAATATATTTAATATATTCCAATCAAACATAAAAATTGAAAAGTTATTATATTATGTATTTTTATTTACTTATTTATTGATTCCTGGTCATGATTGTCCATGAGAATGTAAATTATTTTAGCTCTGACTTTGTCTTAGAAAAGGAAAAACTGTGCCAGATATGCAAACTTCAAGGGAACACATTTCAAGGTACTCCCTAAAGAATTAATCGATATTGAGAAAAAGTTAAGAGTCTAAAATATTAGCTTTGGACCTTTTTTATGACATTTTTGAGGAATACCCTGCTTATCTCAAAACACAGATTTGATAAACACTGAATTACTATAGCAGTCAAACATAATTTGAATTCATTTTTCATTTTTCTAGCCTTAACATTACATTTTATTATTATTTTAATGAAGTCTTTAACCCATTATCTTCTATATTTTGCATCTATTTGAGGAGATATGATATATTAGAGCTGTTGCTGTATGTGAGCCTGGAAGGAAAACTGAATTTCCTTTTAAAATAAAACCAGTATTTTGTTAGAGGGAGAATTCATTATATATTGTCGTTTTCAAAAGTAAGGCCTCTGCATATGTTAGAGATATTTTATGCATAGGTAAATTGCTACATAGTAAAGTGACAAGTATTGATCTCTTGATAACATTAACAGGGGTGTTGTTCTGCTTCGTGCTGCATATTTGTTTACGTTATATGGATTCCTCAAGACAAGAACGTAGGAGGCTTAGGACTGACTGCAGGGAAAACTGGTGAGGAGTTCCATAGCGAGAGGAAGGCTGGTACATTTGTAAGAATAATTATAGGTTGAATTATATTCAATATTATTTTTATTTGATAAAATTTCTTTTGCACGTAAAAAGTCAGTAAAAGTCTACTACACATTAGCATTATGTGCCTGGTCCTTCGATAAATTAAAGACAAAGAACGAGCATCCTGTGTTCCAGGCAGTGATCAGAGGTAAAGGGAGCAGAATGCTGAGGCAGACCTGGGGCAATGGTCATGAGTTTAGCTTTTGTGGGAGCTGCAGATGGAAGTGACTCAGAAGTAAGCATTAAGCCAATCATCCTCCAGTATCGCAGGTGATCACTGACCCATGTAGGGTAAGGATTGGTGGTAAAGACACATGACCCTGTTATGTATAGAAAGGGTACTTAAGCAATTTGATTTAGCCAGTACAGGGAAGGGTGAGGCCAGAAAGCAGGAAAATACTATGTGATATTCTGGTATATTTATATGTAAATTGCATAAAACATTTTGACACATTTTATTGATTTGAGTTTATATGAGTTGCAAATCTCTGTCAACACATTCAAACAAACAGACAAACCAAGAAAAAAAATTGTTCATCTTTGTCTCTAGGGAATCAGTTAATTTTGAGATAACATATATTCTTAGATAATGTATTATTTTTCCCTCCGGTCATTTGAGTGTTCAACAGATGCACAGTTCAACAGACTCACACAGGCAGTTCAACATACTTGTTTTCCTTCTTTGCCTCTGACCACTTTTCCTGATATTCTTTGTCTACCGTCGATCAGTCATGCACTGTACAGCTGGGACAGTTAGCAAGTATCAAAGGGAAACTGTCACTGCTTGTTATTTTCCAAATTGTGTGTGACAGAACTATTTTATTGTTCTCCAAAATCTGAAATTGCTCTCTATTTAACTAGGAAATGTTTCCTTGTAATTTAGCTTCGCTTTCACATTGCTGCTCACCACAACCACGATGTCTGTTACTGAGAAGCAGGCAGATGTGCCGCTGAAGGGAATAATATCGTCAGCCTCTCCCCTGGTAGTATCGTCTTCAACTTCCTTAGCTAATTCATTCTTTCACTTATTATTCGTTTTCTTTCACAAAATATGTATGACTTGTAAATTTGAGACAAACTTATTTTGTAAAGGAATTCACTTGTACATCTGTCTTAAGTATTCACAAAACTGAAGAAGTTCTAAACAACTATGTTGGTTAATTCAGCTTCATAGGCAAGGTATTCTATTATTCATTGATCACATTTACCCCCAACCGACAATATAATTCTTTTTCAGTAGAAGAGTCCTTTTCTTTCCAATGAATGGCTGAAATTTATTATGGATACTGATTTACTTATATATCTGTAGTATTTGTATTGCATGAATCAATTTAATTTATGTGAAGCAGGTCTAACACTGGGATTCTCTGTTGTGACTCATTCAATTTCCCTGTAGAGCTTTAATATCTGATAATGATTTTTTTTTTGTAATTAAGATTTAAGTGCCAAGTCCCACAACTCTTGGCATATAGAGAGATGCCATTTAACTGAGCACTGTCCTGTTGTGACACTGTCATAATCTAACTTTTCATCGTAGCAGAAAGACTGGCTGGATGCAGAGTCATTACAACTCCAATGCAGCATTTTAGTATCAAATGAATAACATGACATCAAAAACAGTAGATAAACAATGACTGAACATTACTATATTGACAGTACTTTTACAATTCTTTTTATTAAAAAATTCTAAATATTGTAACTTCTTCTTTTAATATTCTACCAAATTTTCTATTTATATGATTGCCAAAATTTTCTCACCTTTCCATTTCAATTATATGTAATAGTTTACTGAATAATAAAATAGCATTGGGCATCTATTCAAATGCGTATTCACTAAAGCAAAGGGCAATACATGAATACTTTGTGACATAGATATATGAAATATAGAAAGAGAAATGATATTAAGCAAAGAATTACATGTATCATTATTTAACTACATTGTAAAACAGGAAGAGTTTGTCCACCAGGCACAAGCGCAGGCAAACACAAGGCACCAAGGATTGCACCAAGAACATTGGCTATTTTATTATGAATGGCACCATCCAGGAGAACAGGAAGTTAATGCTCAACAGCCAGAACTCAGTGGTGTGTAGAGCAACTTCAGTGGATTGTATCTGTTTGGATTAGTGTTAGCATGATGTATCATTCTTTCTATTTACTCCTTGTCTTTATATTTAAAGTGTTCTTTTTTTGTTGGCAGCATATTATTTGGTCTTGCTTTTTAATTTAATGTTATAATCTTTGCTTCATCATCAAATAATTTAGACTATTTACATTTAATAATATTACCGAAATTGTTGGGTTTCTATCTACTCTGTTGCTATGTGTTTTTTATTTTTTCTGTTTTATTCTTCTAGTGTATTTTATGGCTGTATATTATAAATATAACAGATAGGAAGGTAAAATTAAATAAATAAAAATGGTGTTTTCACTATAAGCAGTTTGTTCCACAATAAATATATTAACTTGATGAGAAGCAGCATTGCAGAGGGAGGGAGACGATTATGCAGCCACAAAATATTGATCAGCTTAAACTTTTAAATTTTATTTTAACAGAAACTTTATCCAAAAAGTCATTGAAATTTAAATGTTGAATTAAAAATATTAGGTTTGTGTTCGTAGGTTTGATCCCTGATTGGGGCACGTATAGGATACAACAGATTGATGTTTCTGTCTCTCTCTCTGCTTCTCTCTACCCTCCCACCATCCCTCCCTTTCTCTCTCTCTAAAACTCAATAAACATATCCTTGGGTGAGGGTTACATACAAAATTAGGTTTGCATTTTATTCAGGCTCTCCGATTTTTGAAGAAAACCTTGCAGATGGCATCTACAATGTGGAATAAATATTTAATGAAGCTATCACATAGAGGATGACTACTATGTGGCATAAACCAATTAAAAAGCAAATTGAAAAATGATAGAGAAAAATCAATGAAATCAAATTCAATTGATTATAAAATTGATCAACAAAATTGACAAATCTTTAGGAAGACTAATGAGTTAAAAATCAAAGACAAATTATCAATATAAAGAATGAAAAAAACATTATTACTAACCTTGGGGAAATAAATGATTAAAAAACTTCATTTACCATTTTTTGCTAATAAATATATATAAATGGCTAAATTCCTAGAAAGACACAAAGGGCCAAAACTGACTCAACATTAATAAATGTCTAAATAAACCTGTAAACCATACAGATATTTAATAACACCCCAGGCTCAGATGGCTTTACTGGTGAATTTTATCAAATATTTAAATAAGAAAAAATACTAATACTTAAAAATATTTTAAAAAATATAGAGAGACTTTTTACCAGTTTATTCTGAGACAAATATTACCCTGATACAAAAGCCAGTAAAAGTTATTACAATAACATGTACAATAAAACTACAGAATAATATCCCTCCTAGATACAAACAAAAATACTTAAAATATTAACAGATTTTAATAAAAATTTAAATTATCCTAAGGATCTACGTTTGCCTTAATACCCAAAAAACAATTAATATACTATGTTGACAAAATATGGGGGGAATAACACCATCCCAATAGATACATGTGAAATCAAATACTTCTTTGTGATGAAACTCTAATATAAACTAGAACAGAAAGGAACTTTACATTCTGACACATCACAGCTATGGAGGATGTACAGCTAGATCATAATCATCACAGTGACATCTGCTCTCTTGCTACGTCTCAGGATGCAAGATTTCAAAAGTCAGTTATGTACCTTTATACCATCCATCTATTAAAATGAAAAGACAGACCACAGGCTGGGAGAAAACAATGTGCATCCATTAAAAGATTTGTAACCAGAATATATTTCTCTCATTATGCTAATACTCAATGTCTAGATTACTATAGGTTTCTATTTAGTTTTGAAATAGAATATTGTAAGTTCTCTAACTTTATTCATCTTTTAAAAGATGGTGTTGGCTGTCGTTCATCCTTTGCACTTTCATACCAATTTTAGGATCAGCTTGTCAATATCTGTATAAGTCCTGGCATATTGTATTGAATTTAGGCAATTTTGGAGATATTTGTCATCTTAACACTATAGAATCTTCTAAACCATGAATATGGCATATCTCTTCATTTCTTTAGATTTTTCTTTACCTTGTATCAATGTTTTGTTGTTTTCAAGTACATATTTTACACTTCTTATATCAAATTTATTACCAGGCATTTTATTGTGATGCTATTATATAATGAAGATTTATGTTAAGATTAATAGTTGTTAGTGTGTGTGTGTGTGTACATTTACCCCCCCCCAGGTCTGTTCAGAAAGTATTCAGCCATGTAGTATGAAAAATAGAAACATTTATTGAACAAGATACAACATACAAGAACCATCCCTCTCCCTGTCTCTCACTCTATTTATTTATTTTTATAAGTAGTATATGTATTGAACTTATGTATCTATCCAATCTGATATTCGTTGCCTTATAATTGGGGTGTTTAAACCATTTACATTTACTGGAATTGCTGATACAGTTGGGTTTAAATACACCAGCTTGCCCATTTTTAAAAAGATTACATTTATTGTGGTGACATTGGATAATAAAATTATATTGGTTTCAAGTGTACAATCCCGTGATACACCATATTGCATTGTGTGTTCACCACCCAGTGTCAAGCCTATTTCCATCACCACCTCTTTTCTGGGGGTGGGACCAAATTACTTTATTTGAAGGCATGGTACCAATGAAGGACCTAAGTGGAAGATTCGTACAAGTTATAGAAAAGGTGAAGGCAACTCCAACATGCACGCACTGCTCCGGTAACCAGGGGAGTCACTCCCATGGCTGTGGGAAGGCTGCTTAAGGCTGAGCTCGCTGTACTGTCTCCCAGGAGTGTGCTTGTCGAAGAGATATGCTACCAGGCCAGATCCAGGGGCCCCCAACCTACGCAAGTTGGTTACATGGTCCCCCAATTCTTTGATGGAATCCACCTGCTCAGTTAGTGAGTCACAATGAAGTCACACAAATGAGGGTGATTTTTTTCAGGGGCCAGTTTGTACAAGTCCAGTAGTGACTGATTCACACTTTTTTCCAAGTATAATTCACACTTCATTGCATTCAGCCCATTCTCCCAGTCATCATGTTCTGATTTTTTGATATCCTGAAGGAAGATTTTGCCACCTCGTTGGTTCACCATCTCTTCAACCCCCTACATTTGCTATTTGCTCTATTTCGTTTCTTTTTTCTCATTTCTTCTCTGCCTTGTTCATTAATTGATTTTTTGTATGATTTAACGTTATCTTCATGAATTACACATCTTTCTTTATATTTTTAGTAGTGATCCAATGGTGTGTGAAATACATCTGTAATCTCCGTAGTCTCCTTTCAAACAATGAGGTGTCATCTGTTGTCTAGGAACCTCAAAACTTCCCCTTCTTGCCATCTTGTGTTTTTACTGTCACAGAGAGCCCTTCCAATCACATAATTAACATGACAATACAGAATTAGTATTTTTGCTTTAAGGAACCAAGTATCTTTAAAAGAGACTTTAGCATAAGAAAAAAATGTGTTTTATATTTTTCACATATTTACCATTCTGTCACATATATTCAAATTTCCATCTACCATAATTTCCTTTTTTCTGAATAAATTATTTTTTACTATGAAAAATAGACATTTATTAAAAAAGACACAAGATACAAGAAATATTGTACATAGGACAATGACACCTCAGTCCCCTTCATTGTAGGCACCTTGGGATCTCACACAGTTCTCCCAATCTCCATCAGCTGCCCCATTGTATTTTCATAAATCTCATCAACTATCTGAAATCTCTTCCCTTTCAAAGGTGATTTCAGTTTTGGGAAAATCCAGAAGTCCCAAATCTGGGCTGTAGGAGTGCTGAGTCACCTGGGTGATTTGATGTTTCACCAAAAAACTCTGTACAAGATGTGATGCATGAGCAAGCGTGTGTGGTAATGAAGCTGCCAATCACCAGTTGCCCAGAGCTGTGGCCTTCTGAATTATCTGGATGGGTCTGTGGGGGAATGTTCAAATTTAACACAAAATTTGATGGAGGTTCATTGCTGTACTCGATCAGTCATATTGAATGTGACAGCCACACAGTACATGTGCTCACTCGACAGCAACTACCACCCCCACTGACTAGTACAGTGAAATCATCACTGCTCACGCATGCACATTCCAGTCCCCTCTCCTTGGCTGCCAGGTTACATTGATGTCACACAAATCATTCTTGTTATGTTAACATTGGTTGGAGTTTTACTGGACAGACCTCATATATACAGGATCTGGTAGAAGTAATGCTTACTTGGCTATGGTTGGTAGGGCAATAATATGGGTGTAATATTTTATGGTTTTAATTTGAACATTTCACCTAAAATGTCACATGGTGTGCTTGAGTGTGGAATTGTTATGCTACAGAATTACATGCTTATGATTTCGAATAAATGATTTTGTAATAAAAAAGGGCCATTATTTGTGCCGGGCCCTGTATGTGTGTGTGGGCGTATCTTATCTATAGATATGAGCAGCTAATAAACACATAAAAATGTTCAAAATCATTAGTCATTCGTGAAATACAAATTAAAACCACAATAACATTAAACCTATTAAAATGGCTATCACCGAAAACCTGTGGCACCAGGTGTTAAAGAAGATGCAGATAAACAGGTGAAAGTGTCAAGTAGTGCAGCCCTTGGAAAACAGTTTCACCTTTTCTGAGAAAAGTTGGATATATTCTATAGTAACATACAATTCAATAATTTCTCTAACAGGTATTCATTCAAGAGAAAAATATAGCTACACAAATTCTCATACAAGAATGCTGATTGCAGCATTATGTATAATAGTCAAAACCAGGAAACAATCTCAATGTCCTCCAACAGGTAAACAGACAAGCAAAATGTGGTATGTAATCAGAAATGCTGAAACATGCATGAACCTCAAAGACATTGTACGTAAAAATCACTAGACATGAAAACAATCTAATAAATAATTCCATTTATATGAGAATCTAGAGAAGGCAAATTTCCAGAAACTGAAAGCAGATTATTTTCCTATGACAGAGAGTGGACAAGAGAATGATCTATAGCTAGACTGTGGTGAGGATAGTATAACTATATATTTATTAGAAATCATTGTAATATCCACTTAAAATGGAATAATTTGGGGGTTTATAAAAGCTGTTAAAATCTTTTAACAATTTAAATATATTATTGTTTAATATTTCTTTGCAGATACTCATATCATATGCCTTTTGCTAACCCTTACGTTGCTGCAGGAGGTGTGGTGTCTGATAAAAGAGCAGTACACGACCTGGTGGTTGAATTGCTCAAACATCAGCTCTCTCTCGAGACTGCTGTTGTCCTGGGGACCCCGCACATGCAGTTTTGGAATCAGTGGGGGGACTGGGCAGAATTTGTCCTCACATTTTTCCATCCCATTCCCAGGGCTTTCTTCCTAAATTTTCAGCAGATGTGCTGTTTTGGGACTCTGTCTTCTCCATCTAGGTCTAGCAAGGCTGTGAGTTTTTACTGCAAGATCTGGTAGAAGTCAGAGTACAACATTCCACAAACTCACAATTCCTTTTTATTTTGAAGAACTGGTGGTGGTTTATTGCCTTATGCAAATTTAACCAACATGGCGACCATGCCAAAGAAATGGAAACATTTTCAGGATATATGCACAGACCGTACATCTCAAAATTCTTCTGTGTCACAGTCTCATTCAGTAAAGAAAAAGTGTTCTGCTTAAACACTTTCTGGTACTTCCAAGTAGTTCTTTTTCATTATCTTTTTTAATATTTTCCATTCCTAGGGTTTATAGCTCTTCATTTTCTCCTAAATTGATAAAGCTTATTCAACACATGAACACAAAGCACCGAGTTATCACTGGGAAATATGTGGAAATGTTTTGCTTGAAACTCTATGAGAATATAGTGAAAAAAATGATGTTTCTAGTGTAAATTTAATTAACAAATTGAGGGATAAGTTTTGAAATCACACATTGGTAATAAGAGAGTCTGGAATATTCTACTTTCTCATCTTTCTGTTTATATGTATTTTGTATATATCTAATTAAAATATTGAAAGTGTTGTATAAACTTTTGTGCTTTAGTTATCAGAAATAAGAAGACAAGGAAGGATACCTTAGCAAAAGGAATTTATTGGGAAGAAATAAGGAACACATGCAGTGGATGGAAAGGCTGGCTAAAGGGCAAGGATCCGGCGAACTTCCGC
This sequence comes from Desmodus rotundus, assembly GCF_022682495.2. Lineage (NCBI taxonomy): Eukaryota > Metazoa > Chordata > Mammalia > Chiroptera > Phyllostomidae > Desmodus > Desmodus rotundus. The sequence goes on along the minus strand of NC_071399.1, from coordinate 69,533,270 downwards.
AGGGCTCAGAAGGAGGAAGTATATAGCACTCTACAAGTCAAGGTGCAGGTACTGCGTGAATGAATCACAGCTTCCTTATCTTTCTCTTTGTCCTGCACTCAAGGTTCAAGTCATAAGGACCTACCGGCCAAGTGCTGACCCTGTCTTTACTGGAATTGTTAGGGCAGACTGCACATAGAATCCTTCAATACCCTAAGAAGGACATTGGCATTTAATTTTCCCCGGTCTACACAATAAAGCAGAAGAAGCACCCAAAGGAAAGTTGTGATTCTGTTAGGCAAGAGATACACAGTTCATAAATTAGGTGTGTTTTTTCCTCCACCATAACAATGAGGCTGTAAGCTCTATTTATTCAATTTCCAACTCCAAATGTATAGAGCAAAGCTTATATTTGCATAGTAATAAATATTTATTAACTGACTGGCTTGTCATCCTGTTAGAGGCCCCTAAAATTGAATTAGAAAAGTTTTATTCATAAATCTTAAAACTGATGGAATAATTTATAATATTCTTGTTTATAATTTTATTTTAATTTGATTAAACAATTTAAATAATGAGTAAGTTCTGTTATTACATAGCTCAGTTTTCACTTTTAATGTTTTAATATCTGAAATTATAAATTGACTAGAAAAGCAGAAAATGAACCTCAGCATGTCTGTAAGATGATAAAAACAAATACATCATTGTTATCATTTCTCATCAAATTCATTATTGATTCTAACACTTGTATTTGAACCATGTTTCCCAAGATGGAAGAAAAAATGTGTTGTGAATTACTCAAGGGGAGAGAGAAATGCTTTTGATGATCTTTACACATAAAGAATGAAATTTGATTACTTACAGTTACAGACACTTGCAATTCACATAATATGCTGGAAACAGTGAACCAAATTCTTCATTAGGCTGTAGAAAAGACATAGGGGAAGCGTAGTGAAGGCTATAAGTAGAACTAGATAAATTTACCTCTCTCCTCTCAAAAGTAATGTCTTGAAAAATGCTTAATTATGCTAATATTAATTTACTCAGATCATAGTAACAGTTTACATCTTGCTTTATTGAAACCTTCCCTTGCTAATATAAACTAAGAACCTTTGAAACGTTCTAAAAGCAAGATGATTTGTAACATATTAATCTCTTAAGAAAGCTGGTAACCTATTAATTTCTGAAGACCTGTACCAAGTAAGAATTACCAAGGATGCATATCAGTGGTGTTTAAAATTAGTACATTTTCTGAGTTCTGTTGCAACCTAATGCACTTTGTGCTTACACATTCTCTAGGTTATTCTTTGCCAATATGAATAAGAAATTCACAAGTTAGTTATGTTAGTAGTAATTCATCTAGAAAGCATTTCCCTACTTTAGGCCGTGAGTGTGGAATCCTCAAAAACCACTGTCCATCCCCCTGTGCCTCGTGTAAATGATGCAACGACACATCACCACGGAACGGAATTTAGGACGGCTATTCTATCTTCCACACACAGGGAGTTTCTCTTCTGAATTCACAGCTGCCCCAACTTCTTAAAATGTTGATATTATTCATGAAAGCCAAAGTAGGGGGAAAAATAAAAGAACAAATACCAAAAAAACTTTAGAGACATGGCCAGAATAGACTTTGGGAAGGTCTGGGGATAAAGGATTAAAAATCAATGGGAGGAATTTTTTTTTTTTACTTTTAAACTTGAAAAAAAAATTTTATAGAAAGGTTAGAATTAATGTCTTTCACTTCCTGATCCTCCTGATTTTATCTTACAAATTTACTTTATTTAGAAAGACAAAACAGGATGGGGAATATTATACAGGGAAAGGCAAGAAACGTGCTTTAGTATACCCAATCACAGCAAGATGAAAGTCACTGATTGGTTAAGAAACATAAAATTTTATCTGAGAAATACTTTTAAAGTAATCTTATGGAAATATATACAATTTACAAATAATGTGACCTGACAATACTCCCCATCAAGAAATCAGTATATTACTTTTATTTTTTTAATAGCTCACTTTGTCTCATTTGCTCTCTTACAGAGTGTAACTTAAGCAGAGCATCACAGCATCATTAACTCCAATTGCAGAAGAAGCAACAGTAATTCTGGAAAGTGAATTAAATTGATTTATATCACATAGTAACATAGGGACAGAATCATATAGAGGATCCCCTTTTCTGACTCCTGGTGTAGAGTATTTCATTCTGTAGTATCTGCCCGAGTGTTGGATAAGCAATAGAGTAGCAGGAAAAGTAAACATAGTTATGTTTTATTTTCTTGCACTGAGGAAACCACACACAGCTAAACATATGGACCCGCATTCAGTGGCCTGCCAAGCCTTTGAACCTGGGGATTAACAATTAAATGCACCACCAAATATGACAGAACCTTATCTTGTAGTGGAAAATATTGCTTTGTGTAGTTGAGGCAAGTGATAGACACTAGAAAAATCAGAGGGTTAGTCATATTAATTAAAATATTAATAGAAATAAAAACAGAAGCATGAAGTCCTAATGGTGTTCCATGTGTTTTGCTAAATTTTAAGTTCATAATGTAAAATAATTGTTAAACTCCATTAAAGAACTTTGCACTTATTCACATGGCATGGGAGAAAAATGTAAAATAATCACTGCTCCCTAGAATTTATTATTATTTTTGAATTCCTCAAGATTCATGTTAAGAAATAACAAATTATCTATGACTTTTATTCTCTTATTATTATTTGGTAAAATATATCTTAAAGTTTAGTATTTTATTTGTTCCATATGCTATGGATAAAAAAGAAATCCAATTTTCCCATAGTATATTCAACAGGACTTTTTCTCCTACTTAGTGAACAATCTGATAGATATTATTATGAAAAAACTGGGGTTCATTGTCAAATAATTTTGTATACAAATCAAACAAAATAAAACCAATTTATCATAAAGTAAAATGGAGTAAAACATCTCTTATAACTTTAGGATTTACCCAAGCTCTTAACAGTCTAATCTTTATGAGTCCCCAAGTAGGGAACATAAAATGCACCATTTCTGTATTCCCAAGCAACTGTCATAACCAGGAAGTGGCATATCAATGAAACTTTTGCCTTCACATACCTTTGTAATCTTAGACAAATTACTTAAACCTTTGTAACTTTAGACAAGCTACTTAACTTTTCTGATTTTCCATTAGTGACAGTAGGTATATGTGTACAATTTTGAGGTAACCTTATAATTTATTACCCTAAAAATAAATACCACTTCCCCCAAACCCCATCAACTACACCACATCACTAGACTATTATTTCACAATGTACATATTAAAAACATTGAAATATTTTATACTTAGCAATCCAACAATAAAAGTTATTAGACAGATGCCATGTTCCAAATTGTCTCATTTTATTCACATACACGTCAGGAAAAATTTTGAGAAGGAGGTAACTATGCCCTGTGCTTACCTGGTGAAACAGAAGTGTCCCTTGTCTCACATTTCGTAGTCAGGAAGAAGAAGATTTGGGTTTGAACTTATGTCTGACTGACTTGAAAATTGAGGAATCGCACAGAATTTCTGAGTGACTGAGTGCCTATCATTGTCGAGTGCATCCACATGCACTAGAAAGTTTGTTTACACTAAGGCTGTTCGTTCTTTCTGGGCTGCCCGTATGAAATTTTTGAAGTCAAGCAGTATATTCTATTCAGAATGAGAATTCATGCTGTATTATGAGGACTAAAAATGTTTATTATTGTGGTGAGCTTCTCATAAGAACTTGCTCAATGAATAAATGAACACTCACTCTACGTGGGAAAGGTGTGGGCAGGGAATAGAGGAGATGGCACAAGATGAGGAGAATGGGGAAAATGTCTAGTGGAAATGCTTAACATTAGGATGAACATATATTCTAACAATAGAACTGATGAACATTTAATATCCACTTAGTTATTTACTTTCCTGAGATATAAACCTGTCCTTTCACTCTCCCACAAATCTTTTAAAAATTATATTGTGCTCATATGTTATTCGCATGGTATTTATTTTGGGGAGGATTTAAAGGAAGGCGTTCATTTTGGTGGATCTGCATGGTACAGAATGGAGTCAGAAGTAATTGAGATGATGTAAATTCTGTGAAAGTTTGCAGAAATGTTAGGGATGGCTGGATCCTTTGAGAATTTTCTGTATTCCTTTGGCTGTCATCTGGGTTATTGGATAACTGCACAGTTCATGGAGGTTTCTTACAATAACTGAATGTAACAGAGTATATGCGTATGAAAAATATAATACTGTTCTATGCAAAATGGATTTGTTTTATATCGGGAGTACCTTTTTGCATGCAACTCAGAAGGTAAAGGATATAGAGTAACAATTTTTTTATAAAGAGCTTACAGATTTTTCATTAGAGATATTGATCTCTTGGCAAGTTATGTAGTGCCGTGGGGACTCTATAGGGGTGACAGAATAGTCTCTTTCCTGGCTGCCACAGGCATGGAGCCAATGAGTTTGAATCCAAATAAACTTTATGTGAACTTCAAAATGTTATGCTATAACATGAAGTGATGCTGTTTTGCTTATTGTAGTGAGTTTATTTTTATAACTTTGGAATTATAACATGACCCATGGGCAAAACTAAAAATAAGATAAAGTCCAAATTCCCTCCAAAATATTATTACACAACAATAAGTATAATTATACAACAAAGAATGCAATAAAAGTAAAATGGCATCAAGGGTATCACAAAGTCGTCTGTGGGGCTTTGCCTATTTGGCCTGTACAGGGACACTTAAGGACCCCAAATGCCATAGGAAATCACCTACATGACTATGAATAGTCTTTCTTTTTTGTGTGAAATTGACAGTGTTGTTAAAATAGTAAGATTTTGGTAGAAATCTTATCTGTGTTCTAGTTTGCTGTATCCTCCCTGTCATCACCACCACCACCACAATTGCCGCCATCATCATCATCATCATCATCATCATCATCATCATCATAAAACCTTCCATGTGTTGACCGCCTTGCCTACACACATAGCAATACCATTGAATCGTCACGGCAGCACTAAGTGGTGGGTGTTTTTAACATTCCTAGTCTATATAAATGAGAGACATTAAGTAAGTCCTGAAGCCCGAATGCCAATCTGTGGTCTTTCTTTTCAGAAAAAAAAAAAATCAGACTCTTCAACTTTTATGAAATAACCCTACTTTTCTAGCATATAGTTCTATTATTAACTGGCTGGATAGACTACCTGATAAAGAAAAACAAAGCATACAGAGGTCAGCATGATGGGCACTCCATCCACTTTTTAAATCTATGTGTTGCCTAAGTCTGGCCAAAGCCTCACTGCCTAAGCTTCACTATTTTGCTTCTTTTTATATAGTCGTCGTGACTTATACTTAGTCTTTATATTATTGACTATCTTGAAAGCTTTTATTAAAAGAACTCTGCTCTAATTGCAAATGCTGGTAAGACTGTTGTTAAATGTAATATTTTGTCATCTTTACATAAATATACAAGAGAAATTTCTGCTTCTCATTGCAGATATTTTGTCCTTTTCTTACTAACTAGTTTGTTTCTAATTCTGGTTTTGTGAATAGTTTAATTTAGGTTTTACAAATGTCTTTTGAGGAAAGTCAGTTCTGGATATTAATAATAGTTGTCTTAAGGTAAAAACAAAATCCCTTTCACTAATAAATATGTTGACTTAACTAAGAAGTAAAGTTAATATAAATTACATTTTCTCCATATATTTTCCAGCCTTCACTCTTGAACCTCCTAAAGAAGAGTATAATCTGTATTGATACAAAAAAAAACCCCACCTTTACTTGCTTAAGTAATTATTTTTTCTCAGTGCATTAACAAATATTAGTGACATTAATTTCATTGACTATATTTTTCTTAACTGCTAAAAAGCAGATAGCTTAAGTCATGGCCCCATGTTAGCAAATAAGATTACATAGTCATCCTTGCTTTCTATTTTCATTGTTCCTTTGCTCTGAGTTTCTCAAACAATATTTCAAATGCAAATTGCTTTTATTTTACGTTACATACTTAGATACTTTCAACATAATTTTAACTAAAAATAATTTGGAATATGCCCTAGTTGGTATAGCTCAGTGGATTGAGTGTGGGCTGCGAACCCAAAGGTCACTGGTTTGATTCCCAGTCAGGGCACATTCCTGGGTTGCGGGCCAGGTCCCCAGTGGGGGTGCACAAGAGGCAACCACACATTGATGTTTCTCTCCCTCTCACTCTCTTTCCCTTACCCTCTCTCTAAAAATAAATAAAATCTTTAAAAAATAATTTAGAATATATCACATGTTGAACTGACAACACAGCTCTAATTATAGAACTATCCCTGTTTATTGTCACCTCTGGCCCCTAGAACTCACGATGGCACCAGGATGGTATACTAGTACATAGCTTTTTTTTTTTTTTTTTTTTTTTAATGCAGGTTTATTGTATGGAATATTGTGCAGTCTGGTTCCCTTTGTAGATTTGGGTAAACTGTACCATAGAGTCTAGTGAAGAAAAAGTGTTTCTCTCTAAATTATTTTATATTATCATAAGATTCCGAAACAAGCATGCATTATTAGGCCAATCGAATTCTCTTAAACAGTTTCAGCTCATACTACAAGTTCACAAAATCAGCCTCAGGCACTAAAAATCTTAAATGCCAGTCTGATGGTGTTTCTTACAAATATTCTTTGAATTTTATGACTTGTCTCCCACATGAGGCGTAATAGTTTCAGTGTTCTAATTAGTACTTGTGTATATTGCTATTACTTTGTCTCTTTAATCACATTATTAAGACTGTTATAGAGATTCCTTATAGAATCACACTTTATAATGGTGTTTCTAATTTGAATATGTCCTTTTTTATGTTGTCTGATTCTGAAACATCATAAACTCTTTTTATGGGTCCTTTGATAGTAGTCACTCTCCTTCTTTGTGCTTGATTAGAACATACAGTACTAAGTAATAAAGAAATTTCCTGAAGCTTAAGAGTTTTAGTGTCAGGAAAAAAAAAAAATGAACTTCCGTTCCCTTGGTAAAAATACGAAGGAGAGGTATTTTTAAACAGTACCATTCTTGAATGCCGTATTGGGGTGAATACAAGGAATTCTGCTGCATTGATATTTGACTATGTTTTTAAAAAATTAATAGCCTTAAGGCTCCCCTCTGTAAATATTAATCTTTTGAGAGCCAACATGTATCCTTCTAATACAGAAATCCTTGAACTATTTTTATAGTGAAAAGCAAATAACAATAGTTAAGTGAAAGCAGATACCTTTCTAAAGGCTCCTGAAATGGGAACAACGTCATTGACTATATAGTAGCCTCTGCCTTTATTTCCATCACTTTTTTTTTTTTGAGAAAAAGAATAGTTGAAGAATTGAAAATGAAAAAAAAATTTGCAAAGAACTTTTAAATGTTGTAACTTATGTGAATTTAGGAACAGTTTCACAAAACCCTTTTCCAATATAGAGAGTTTTAATCTTAGTTTTAAATTTTTAAATGGTTAGCCAATCATTTAGAACATACCATGATTTAGTTCTGTTTTCTTGCTGTTTCACTGTATTGCCTTGCAATAGAGCTTGACATGGGGTTACCAGATTTAGCAACTTAATGTATAGGAAACCCAGTTAAATTTGTATTTTAGATAAGCAACAAATGATATTTTAATTATGTCCTATGAAATATTTGGTACACATTTACACTAAAAATATTGTATATCTGAAGTACAAATTAACTGGACATTTATTAAAGCCTACCTGGGCACAGAGGGAGCATATAACAGTTAACTATTTATATGCTTAAGGTGAAAATGTGTGAGCGTAGAGATAAAACTGCTGTATAAGTGCTACTTAGTTTGCCTCGATAGTTGGATTATTCTTGGCATACTCTTTCCACTTAGCGTATGTAATTGAGAATATAGTAAAAAGTCACTTTAGTTACTCATAAGACTTAAATCTTGAAATAGGACCTTTAAAATCTAAGGCAGTAACTTTCATGATATCTATTTCTATCAAAGATCTGAAAGTGAGAGTCCTACCCCCATGTCAAAAACACTTCTGACTCTCAACCAGAGACATGCTGAGCATAAGGTGAGCAACTGGATGGTGAAGTTGTACAAGTGGTTGAAGAATGAGAGAGGCAAGGACCACCAACCACAGCACACAGCTGAAGAGGAGTTAAGACACAGACCATCACCACAAAACAAGTGATAAAGATAAGCCAACCAGTCAGCATCATTTAGAGACTAGAAAACTGTCTAGAGCTGTGGTGTGTATGTGTGGCTTTATATCCATTCACAGAGGTGAGAAAGTCTGTGAAAAAAGCAGATTGGTGTTAGAGGAGCTAAAATGACAAATTACACAGGTCTGGCTCCACCCGAGGAGAATTGGTGTTAGTGTATCTAGTAGAGTAATTATAATTCTTTTTTTATTTTTATTTTAAAAATTTTAAAATTTTTATTCTGTTACAGTTGTCCCATTTCCCCCCCTTGCCCTCCTCTGCCCAGCCCACACTCTGCTCCCACAGTCAACCCCCACACTGTTGGCCATGTTGGTTGGGTCATTTATGCATGTTCTCTGACTAGTCCTGTCCCTTCCATTATGTCATATTGGTGGACATCTCTAGAGATATGCTTTGTTTAAAACATCTTAGTGGCAGTAAATTTTTTCCAGTGTGTCACTTCTATTTTCATTTAATGGTTATAGTATACATTCCATGGAAATTAGAATTTAAATTTATATATACATATGTGTCTATTTGTATATATATGCCCACACTTTACATATGAGATAGTTTTATTATTTACAATTTTAGGTTCCTACAGTTTTAGTTTAAGGAAGAATTCATTGTATCCACTCTTAGATAACGTGCACAAATAAAATGTATTCTGAGTTCTTGCATATACTCCAATAGGTTACTTTCACAATGATAGGTGCATATGTTGACTAGCTATTGCATTTTAGATTTCTGACCCTTTCTTCCATTAGTTGGCACATGCAACTCTATTCTCATTTCGCTCCAAATATTGGAGAAAAAACCCATAAAATTTTAATGTGAATTGCTTTGTTATTAAGTTTCTCTTTATGCCCAAAGACTGTTGGAGAATCTCTTTATAATCAGATGTCAGGATTGTAAGTGGTTGCATTCTAACAAGTTTTTTAAAAAATTTTCTTTGTTGAATTGGAAGTAGATATTACTATAAAAATAGTTTCATAGGGATTATTTATGTACCTAAGCCAGCAAAGAAAAATCCTGTTTAATCTATAATATTCCATAGTTTTTAGGGTAAATTTTCAATGCGAGTACTGAGTTTCACCTGAGAAAGCCAGATGGCCACTGAAACTAGTCCACATTATTGTCATAGACATAGAAAATCATCCAACTTGGGGAATTCACCATTGCCCATACTTTGAATTTTGTGGCTGAGAAAATTATTTTTGTTATTGATCCATAATTGACCAGGCTTTATATACTACTTCAGTTTGGAGAGTTCATAAATCCAGAAGCGTAAGAACCCAAATATAAATGTATTATAGTAAGTACAAGAATAAATATGAACATAAGATGTCAGAATTAACTTAGCCATCATATTCTCTTCCCTGTAGCTAGGAAACACTTAAATTCAAATTTTCTAGAGGTTCTACAATGAACAATAATTCATTTGGAAATTAAAAATATTTTTTATTTAATGTCTACCATGTGTCAGATACTGTCCCAGCTGTTCTGGATACAGCAGTAAACAAGATAGGGTAATAACTGCCACCAGTGAGCTTCTACTCTAGTGTGAAGGACAGATATTTTATAAACAAGTAGATTAATTAAAATTCATCTTCTTGAACACAGAGGTATTATTTTTAGAAAGTATATAATATGGGGATGTAATATAGTTTTCTTACAAAAGGATGTCTGCCCCATGACGATGACATTCAAGCTAAGATCTGAAAATGACTAATTAAATAGAGAGGTAACAGGAAACACATTTGAGATAGAAGGCTGTTTGTGTGATGACCCCAGTGTAGGAAAGTATCTGATTTTCAAGTTACAGAATGAAGGCCTCTGTGCTGGTAGGATAGAAAGCAAGGGAGATAATGGTGAGAAATGAAATAGAAATACAGAAAAGGTACAGACTATGCAGGCAACATAGATTTTTATCCTCAAGGTGACAGAAAGTTGTTGGATTTAATAATGTATCTGACTTACATTAACAAAAAAAAAATCACTTTGAGTCCTGAATGAAGGGTAGGGGCGAAAATGTAAACAGACCAATACTAGAGGAGAAAGGAGACTTTGCAAATTGGAATAGGGTTATATTGGTGGAGATGAAGAGAAGTGAAAACACTGTAAATATATCTGGAGATAGAAATCACAGATTTGGCAATGGATTTGATATGAGAACTAAGTAAAAAATAAAGGATACTGGTATTCAGGTCCATATGCCCTTTTTCCTTTTTTGCTCAATCCCTCCACCCCCTAACAGTGTGGTAATTGTGGAGGGAAGGGGGCTGTAAGGGAGATAAATGGTAATGAAAAAAATACAATAATAAAAAAATTAAAAATTAAATAAAGGAAATAAAAAAGTTAGTGTTAATTAGTTTGAGCAAGTAGATGAATGGAATGGTCACCTAAAAGTACAAAGACTGTAGAAAGTATAGCTAATGAGAAGTGCAGATGATGTCAAGATTCTAATTTTGGAGAGCTAAGGTAAATAGCTTCTCCAAAAGCTTAAGGTGAATAAGATATAAATGCATTGTAGAAATGTTGAATAAGCACTGAATATAGGTAGCCAGATCCGACTTGGCACTACAATTTCAGAACCACTGGCTTAAAATGACATTTATGCCCATGGGGATAGACAAGATTTCCTCTTGTGTCCGTACAAAATGGGAAATGGAGAGACTTGAGGACTGAACATGATGAAACCTCACTATTTAAGAAGTTACTAAGGAGCATTCAGACAAGGGAGATTAAGAAGGAATAGCCAGGTATATAAGAGAAATATGGAAAGTGTTGCCAAGGTGTGATTGTAAGGAATTAAGTAGAAAACTAACAAGTGACTTGGATTTAAACTAAGTTAATAATCTTTAATAATCCTAACAGTTGCTAAAGCCAATACAGGTTGAGTTGATAGGTGAATTGAGTAATAAAGAATGGAATAGAGATTATTATATGGCTAACTTGTTTCCACAACCTATGCTAAAAACAGGAATAGACAGAAAACGAAGCAAATGGAATGAGGTTGGAGGGCAAGTATGTGCTCTTTATTTTAGACTGGAGGAGATTAGTGCCTATATAAATATTAGTTAAACTATCTAGAAGAAAAAGAAAGCCTTTGAAATGCAGGAAAGGTTGAAGACCACCATGTTGAGAAGGAATGAGACTTCATCATGTGTGGGGTGTGGACATTTGAAAGGAATCACTAATTAAAAACGATGTCTATTCCAGATCAAAGGGAGCTTGACAAATTCAAAATAAATGTCAAATTGATATATTGTGGCAATATTTTAAAATCATGAAACAGAGCTTTGCTTTTTTCTGAAATATGTATTTATGTGCTTTGACCTTATTTTTGTTTACACTTTATTTAACAATAAAACCATGGATTAGTTCATAACAGAACTAAATTATTAGCACTGATATGCCTCAAAGGTTAATGAAATTATAATCAGTATTACTTGTGTTACATGTGGATGAAAAGAGTTGTAAATCCAATTAATCCTTCTTAGTTCATAAATTATTGACTTGATAGGCAATAATCTCTTAGTTTTATTGTATCAATTTAACTAAAGTGTTGAACACTGTCTTCAGCTAAAAATCCTTCCCTGTATTTTCAGTGGCTTAAAAAAACAAAAATAATTTTTTAATGATGAACAGAAAGCAGAACAAATAAATATTAAAAATTATATATGAGGTCTATTTGGAAAAAGTCCAGCCATTGTTAATATAATGAGAACGACTTGTACGACATCGATGTAACCTGGCAGCCAAGGAGAGTGGATGGAAATGCACATGCATGAACAATGACAACTTCACTGTACTGGTCAGTGGAGTCGGTAGGCCCAGTTAAGTGAGCATGTATTCTGTGTGGCCATCTCATTCAAAATGATTGAATGAGTAGAGCAACAAATCTGTATCATATTTTACAGTAAGCTTGAACATTCCTCTCCAAAATCTATTTGGATGATTCAGAGGGCTGCAACTATGGGCAACTGGTGATTGGCAGCTTTATAATGACAATGTGCCCACTCATGCATCACATCTCCTACAGGGTATTTGGCAAAACATCAAATCACCCAGGTAGCTCAGCCCCACTACAGCCCAGATTTGGTGCCCTGTGACTTCTGACCTTTCCCAAAACTAAAATCAACTTTAAAAGGGAAGAGATTTCAGACCATGGATTAGATTTAGGAAAATATGATGGGGCAGCTGATGGCAATTGGGAGAACTATGTGAGGTCCCAAAGTGCCTACCATGAAGGGGACTGAGGCATCATTGTCCTATGTACAGTATTTCTTGTATCTTGTATCTTCTTCAATAAATGTCTCTAGTTATCATGTTACATGGCTGAATACTTTCTAGAGAGACTTTTTTGCATATAAGTCTATTTATGTACACACAAATTCTATGAGATATATTGGGTGTGTGTCACACACACACATGCACACACATATGAGGTCTTTCCAGATAGTATCCAGTCATGTAATATGAAAAATAGAGACTTTTTCTGGACAGACTTTGTAAATATTCCATAAGCAAAATATTTGCATATAAAATATTTGAACTTAAATACTAAATACTATTTGAACCAAATAGCTCTTTCAAAAATACTCCTCAATTTCTGAGCATAATGGTAAATCAAAATATTTCAGGCATAACACATACAATATTAAGAGTTTTATTTAATTATATTGGCGGAATCTCTATATGATTTCACTCATATGTGGAATCTAATAAACTGAAATAACAAGCAATATAAAGACTCATAGATTGAGAGCAGGCTGACAGCTCTGTGGGGGATGGTTGGGGTGGAGAAATCCAACAAATAAGATAAAAATAGAAAAAGAACTCATGGACACGGATGACCGTGTGGTGATTGAGGGGGGTGGCTGGTGGAGATAGAAAAGTGTATGGGGGGATAAACAGTAATGGAAAAACTAAAATAAAAAAGATTATTAATCTTTAAAGCTTTCTTTAGTCTACTCTAGTCAAAAAAACACAAAATAATATGGAAATTACATTTTGTGGTAAAATTAATTCGAACTTGGGGTAAAGGTCTTAGGTTTATATTCTTGGTTTTTCTACTAAAAGCTATATAACTCTGATTGTGTTTTAAAATCTCAATAGGCTTTCAATTTATTATTTGTAAAATTGTGTTGATAGCGAGCACCACACCTTTCTGTTGAGGGGACTGATTATCATTGTATCAGTTCTGCAACAATAGTTGCATCTGAGTCTTCTGAATAAACACTGCCCTATATTTCCTGAATATATATATATTTCCTGCATTTAATCTTTAGTGTGGACCTCTTGTCTTGCTATTTCTGATGCTTCTCAGCATTTATCATGATGCATTTTCTAATGCTATGTTAATTTGTTGGGTTCTGTGCTTTGAATGACATTCAGTTATTCATAAGTGTATATATATTTAATCAGATTTATTTCTGTCATATACCCCTGAAAGTTACATTGACTTAACTTCATTTGTCATTAGGTCTTACAATGGAAACTTTGTCCAATTTTTTAATTAAGAGACATAGTGTAACATTCAGCATTCAAATCTATTAATAATAAGGACACCACATTTCATATTTTTGAAGACATTAAACCATGTTATAGACTATGATAATACTTCTATGGCTTATGATGAAAACTGAGGCTAACATTATGGCTGAACACTCACATAGTCTATAATTTTATGATGCCATAAGCATAGACTTTTATTAACTTTAATTGAAGGGTGAATTAATCAGAAATCTTTTACTTGCAAATAATAGAATTCCAACTCTGTCTCATTTAAGTAAAAGAAGGACTTGTTGTAGTCAGGTAAGTGGTAAGTTCACAAAAATGTCATAATAAGAATAAGTGGCAAATATCAGAAAGAATTCTGACTGGTCCAATTACTCTATCTTAAAAAAATGGGTTGCTTCATTGAGCAGGTGTAGACTATATGCTGTTCCTCATGGCTGTATTTACAGAACAGAATATAAGAAGAATATAAAAAGAAATATTATTCAATATTTCTAATTGAATAATGGATGAAAAAATATCTGTTTTCTGTTCCTAGGGAAATCACTTGTCCTGCAATATTTTATTTACATTGAATAAACAACAAGACATTTCTCTTTAAGAGAAAATTATTGTTGTTAAGTTACAGTTGTCCCACATTTTCCCCATTGCTCACCCCTACCCCATTCCCCCAACTCCCACCCCTCAATGTCCATATCTATGAGTACTCTGTTCAACTTTCTTTGCTTGTCCCTTCCCCTTCTTTACTCCATTATCCCCCTGCCTCCACCGCTATGGTCTGTCAGTTTATTCTTTATTTCCAAGTCTCTGGTTCTATTTTGCTCGCTTGTTTGTTTGTTGATTAGGTTCCACTTATAGGTGAAATCACATGGTATTTGTCTTTAACCATCTGGCTTATTTCACTGAGCATAATGCTCTCCAGTTCCATCCATGCTGTCGTGAAGGGTAGGAGTTCCTTCTTTCTTTCTGCTGTGTAGTATTGCATTGTGTAAATGTACCAGTTTTTTTATCCACTCATTTACTGATGGGCATTTAGGCTGTTTCCTGCACTTAGCTATTGCAAATAAGGCTGCTATGATCATTGGGGTGTATAGGTTCTTTGGGTGGTGATTCAGGTTTCTTAGGGTATAGTCCAAAGCAATGGGATCACTGGATTGAAAGGCAGTTCCATTTTTAGTTTTCTGAGAAAATTCCATACTGTTTTCCACAGTGGCTGCACCAGTCTGCATTCCCACCAACAGTGTAGTAGGGTTCCCTTCTCTCTACAACCTCGCCAGCACTTGTTGTTTGTTGATTTGTTAATTATGGCCATTCTGACCAGTGTGAAGTTATATCTCATTATGATTTTAATCTGCATCTCTCTAATGGCTAGTGATATTGAACATTTCTTCATGTGTCTATGCACCATCTGTATGTCCTCCCTGGAGAAGTGCCATTTCAGGTCCTTTGCCCATTTTTTAATTGGATTGTTTGTCTTCCTGGTGTAGAGTTGTGAGAGTTAGTTATATATTTTGAGGATAAAACCCTTGTCTGAAGTATCATTGGCAAATACGTTTTCCTGTATGATTGGTTCCCTTTCCATTTTGTTGGTGTTTTCTTTAGCTGAAGAGAAGCTTTCTAGTTTGATGTAATACCATTTGTTTATTCTTTCCTTTACGTCCCTTGATCTAGGGGACAAATCGGTAACAATGATATGTGGAATATCATTGAGAGCAATGATGTGTGGAAATATCAATATATTTCCTGCTTATCTTTTCCTCTAGGACTTTTATGCTCTCATGACTTATATTTAAGTCTTTTACCCATCTTGAGTTTATTTTGGTGTGTGGTTTAATTTGGTGGTCTAGTTTCCTTTTTCTGCATGTACTTGTCTAGATCTCCATGGTCAATGCCATTTACTGAAGAGGCTATTTTTACTCCATTTAATGCTCCTGCCCGATTTGCTGAATATTCATTGACCATAGTGACATGGATGTATTTCTAGGCTCTCTATTCTGTTCCATTGATCTATGTATCTGTTCTTATGCCTGTCCCAGACTGTTTTGACTACAGTGGCCTTGTAGTGTAGTTTGATATCAGGTATTGTGATCCCTCCTACTTTGTTCTTCTTTCTCAAAATTGCTGAGGCTAGTCAATGTCATTTATAGTTCCACATAAATTTTTGAAATATTTGTTCTAGATCTGTAAAAGATATCATTGGTATTTTGACAAGAATTGCATTGAATCTATAGATTGCTTTGGATAGTATGGACATTTTAATGATGTTAATTCTTCTAATCCATGAATATGGTATATGCTTCCATCTATTTGTGTCTTCCTTGACTTCTTTCTTCAGTGTTGTATAGTTTTCTGAGTACAGGTCTTTTACCTTCTTGGTTAAGTTTATTCGTAAGTACTTTATTTTTTTGTTGCTATATCAAATGGGATTTTTTTCCTGATTTATCTTTCTGATATTTCATTGTTGATGTACAAAAATGCCTTCAATTTCTGCATGTTGACTTTGTATCCCATCATTTTGCCAAATTCATTATCCCATAATATTTTTAAAAACTGGTTTAAAAATGAAGGCCTAGGATGATTTTGAAAGAGAGGGACAAATTACTTGCACAGAAGCACTCTAACAAGAGGGGGTTATTGACAGCAATTATACTGAAAGAAAAGGATCATAATAATAAGCTTATTTTTAAATAGTCCTTGCTGTGTAAGTGTTCTGAATTTATATACCATGTTTGAACATTTTACCATAATCTATAATTCTGTTCTGTCACTGATTAATTTGGACAGTAAATATTTTATCCTTTTTTAAAAACATGTATTTTATGTTACTCTCTGATAACCTCTCCTAATTGGAAAAGTTATTTTAACAGTTGTTTGTGAAATAACTCAACTATTCATGTATGGGAACTAACCAGTGATACTAATTGACAATCTTTCTGTCACAGTTGATTTCAAACATTTCTGTAATGAATCCTTTAGATAGAATTAAATGAATAAATCCTTAGTAAAATAACTGCATTTATAAGGCAAATATTAGATAAGTCAGTACAGATGTAGCCAGGAAGAAGCAGTGGGAGAATTACTGAATAAATTGTTAAACATAACAAATCTAGAAAACTATTAAAAAATAAGAGTATATAAATAGAAATAAGTATTAATTCAACTACTTTCTTCTGGTAGTATGCTTGAAATTCTTAATTAATGTTTAGCTATAAAATGAAAATATAATATGAAAATAAATGAAATCCATGAAAATTAGGGAGGAAATATTTAATGAATACATAATGAAGAAATACTTAAAATTTTAGTATAAAAGTTAGATTTTATATACACACATAAATTTTTTTACTTATATATGGGAGAAACTATATATTTTTATTACCTATTTTAATAATATTTGATAATAAACATAGTTATTGGCAAATACAAGGGATACAAAAGCAGTAAAAAGCAACTGAACATCAGAACTACTGCCTTTATCAGGACAGACTATTATAGTTCTACCCAATAGCAAAACTGACTGCAACCTGTACCGGCAATAACCTTCTACAGTAAGACTCAACTAGACACATAGGCCATGTCGGTAATTTCCATTTATCAAGGATAATTGCAGACAGATCCAATAGTTTTTTTACCTTTAAAATTTAAATGAGCTCTGGTTGGTGTCACTCAGTGGATTGAGTGCTGGCCTGTGAACCGAAGGGTCACCAGTTCCATTCCCAGTCAGGGCACACGCTTGGGTTGCTGGCCAGGTCCCCAGTAGGGGGTGTGTGAGAGGCAATCACACACTGATGTTTCTCTCCCTCTCTTTCTCCCTCTCTTCTCCTCTCTCTAAAGATAAATAAAATCTTTTAAAAAATATATAAAATTTAAATGTTTATTTCAGTACTGTGTCAAATTCTTCAATTTTAATAATTCTGATATTCAGTGGTATACAGGAATTAACCTTTTTTTCATTTAACAAAATGTTTAATACATTTTGAAATAAATATCCCTTCAGTGTACCTGTTTCTTTTTTGTACATGACAAATTTTATGTTTTATTAAGTGAATTAATAAACTACTGTTTCTTTTGCTTGGACTAATTTAATTTGAGTTTCTATCAATTGTTACACTAGTACTCTTTACTACTCTATAAATTTTTCCCTTTCTTCTATGCTTTAAATTAGTATAGACCCGTAATTTTAACTTTGGCCTACTTACAACTCAGGTTCATTTAAAATCTGACAAGTTATTTCTATTTGTATCTCTTCCCAGCTGTGACTTTCTTTATTTTTAAGAGTTTATTTATGTAGTTATTTTTAGAGAGAGGGGAAGGCAGGGAGAAAGAGAGGGAGAGAAACATTGATGTGAGAGAGAAATAATCAGTTGCTTCTAGCATGTGCCCCAACTGGGGACCCAGCCTGCAAACCAGGCTTGTGCACTGACTGGCAATAGAACTGCTGACCTTTAGCTTTTGCAGAATGGTGCCCAGTCCACTGAGCCACACTAGTCAGGGCTAACTGTGACTTTCTTTAAAAATCTAATATCTGGCAGAGGAAGCCTAACTTGTCCAACTTCGACATTATCTTCCTGCTTGACCAAAATCCTCATGATAAGCCAACTCGTAAACCCATGGATACTTGGTATACAGGCTATCCTTAGGTCTTATTAGTCATATAACAAGGCTCCTGAATGACGTGTAGTTCACAAAATAGATTAAAACAGAGCAGTTTCCCACAGAAAAGCTAAATTTCATGATTGGCTTGTCAAGCATAAGCCCTTCAAAGGTATTACACACGAGGTTCTGACTTTTCCCTCTTTTTGATTTCACCATGAGCTGACATTCACCCCCTGGACTCCACTTCAGTTTTGGAGGCCACTAAACTTTGCCTATGAACAGGTTTTTTTCTGACTCCTGCTAGTCTTTTCCTTTCCTGATGTTTATACAGCATTAGTCTCATGGTTCAGAACTTCCTCTTGAATATACTGCTAAGTATTTCTTGGTAACAGTTAAATAGCAGATAACTAGTATAATAAAATTTGTGTTTTAAGGTATAACTTAGGCAGAATTCAGTCACAGGTGAACACAGAGCCATTGTTGCTTCTGTATCTAGGGCAGGTGTTTAAAATACGAACTAAAGAATGGTGACCTTATTATAGGTAGCGACTTTTTAGAAAGGAGGAGAATCTAGTCAAACCTCACTGACAGTGTAGGTTTACCAAATGAATGTAATAGGTTAATGCCCAAATCCAAAACAATTTGCTTGACTCACAGTTGTCCTTTATGTACCATGCCCCTTATTTTTGACAAGAAAGAAGGTAAAAAGGAGGGTGGGGAAAAGCATGGTCACACATATTCTGAAAATGTTTAGAATCTGGGTCCTTGATGAAATTTCATATAAATGAGAACCAGTAAATTAAGAACATCTGAATTTAAGCCCAGGTCAAATACTAACATAATAAAAAAAGTAGCAATAGCAGCAGCAATAAAGTAGATTGAGGTTGCAGTCATCAAGTTCCTACTCAACCTAATTAAAACCATAGCTCAGCTCCAGCTCATCTTGAACTTAAGACCTTGAGATTCTTAATGATCAGTTTCTCAGCCTAATCCCAGACAGAGGAAATGGTTCAGACTCTATGAAGGAAAACTAAGACGAAATGTTCTCTACTGTGTTCTGAATATAGTAATAATTATAAGATATGAAGGAAGAAGAGAACTGTAACTCATTAATTAAACAAATTATAGTCAATAGAAGCAGATATACAAAAAATTAGTTTTGAGATAGTTATTGAAATATTCTATTAGTCTGCTCAAGCTGCCATAAAAAATACCACAGACAAGATGGTTTAAACAGCAGATATTTATTTTCTCATAGTTCTGGAAGCTAGAATAACAAGATCAAGTTTCTGGCCAATTTTGTTTCTGGTGAAGGTTCTCTTCCTGGCTTATAGATGGCCACCTTTTTAGTATGTCTTCACATGGTGTTTTCCCAGCACGACAGGGGGAGAGAAAGAGACAGAACACAAGAAAGAAAGAAAGAAAATGAATGCTTTGTGGTATCTCTTCTTATAAGAACACTAATCCTATTAAATTAGGACCCTACCCTTATGACCTCTTTAATTTAATTATTTTTATAGGTTCTATCTCCAAATATAGCCATGCTGAAGATTCAACATGAATTTGGTAGGGTCAGAATGCATTCAGCCTATTGCAGTAGGCAATTTCCAAACAGCTATAATAAGGTTAAATAATTACATATTTTTAAAAATATTTTATTTATTTTTAGAGAGAGGGTAAGGGAGGGAGGAAGAAAGGGATAGAAACATCAGTGTGTGGTTGCCTCTCACACAACCACCACCAGTGACCCTGCCCACAACCCAGGCATGGGCCCCGACTGGGAATTGAACCAATGACCCATTGCTTTGCAGTCCAGCACTCAGTCCACTGAGCCATATTGGCTAGGGCAAATAATTACATACTTAGAGGGTAAATATATGTTCAGTTTTAGAAAGAAATGGAAAGTGAAGGAGAAAAAAACGAGCAAGGTACAATTTCTGAAATTATAAGTTATTGGAGTAAATTGATAACACATTGTGCCTGCAAAAGAAAGGATCATAGAATTTGAAGGTAGCTCAGTAGAAGTTAATGAAAATGAGAGTGAAAGAGAACATCAACAAATGTGAGATAGTATCAATAGCAACTGGAGTCAGAGAAGTGGGAAATACGGGAGGAAGAAAAATATTTGAGGAAAAAAATGGACCCTTTTTTCCAATTTTTTAAATCCTCATCCAAGGATATGTTTACTGATTTTTAGAGAGGGAGGGAGGGAGTGAGGGAGAGGGAGGGGGGAGCAGAGAGAGAGAGAGATGGATATTGATTGATTTGTGTGAGAGGAAAACATTGATTGGTTGCCTCGGGCATACACCTGGACCAGAGATCAAACCTGCAACCTAGGTATGTATGTTCAGAATTTGATTTAAAACATCATTCAATATTTCCAGGAAGTTAAAACAACAATAAAACCAATATCAACAACAGCAACCGTTACAGTAGACAGTTAGTTGTTAATGAATGAAGGTAGCAAATGAAATCAGACATTAATCAGGGTTACCTAGAAAGGGGTAGCTTCATGGACACCCAGGGGGCAACTGCATTCTCTACCAAGGCGACATGACTCCCTGAGCAGGCAGGAAAATCAGTTTTCCAAACGCCCCAGGAAACAACCTCCCATTTGCCTGGATTACAATGAGGGGAGGGTCAACAGAGGGGGAAACCCCTCTGCTGGGGCATACACAGAACAAATCAGACCACAAAGCAAAACAATGAGTCATGTGCAGTAGGAGCCAAAATGGTGCGTTTACATGGGAGGAGTCTAGCCTGGGAAAATCTGGGAAAAGAGTAGGCTAGGATAAAGGCATAAAATCCCAGAAGATCCAGGAGTGGGATTCCATAAAAGGAAGCACCAGCATAGCCCCAGGAAAATCCAAGAGATCTGATATTTTGAAAGAAATCCTGCACTCTCCCAAGCCCAAGGAGCTGTAATCAAAGCTCAACAAAGGCCATAGGCAGGTCACACTACTCTACCTCCCTAGCAGCTGCGCAGGACTGAGTATGGGGCTGAAGTGCAGCACGGCAAAGTGGGTGGAAGGGAACAGAGACTAAGACTACTGAAGCTTCATAGGCAGATGCCAGGGCAATGGTGCAGCATCTCTGGGCCCTGACCTTCCTACGGGGCTTGGTAGGGTCAAGTACAGGCCTGAGGCTCCAGTCACTGGACTTTTTCCACAGCCAGATGGGGCTGAGCCACCTGGTAGTGGATGAGGCAGAGAAGCAGCCTAATCGGAGCATCTATGCCCTGCTCACTCTTCTGATAAATCTTGCCATTATACCTTAAATCTTTCTATGTGTGAGTCTTGGAAAATTTTTTATTGTGATTTTATCAAAGACCATTTTCTGCAGCAACATAACAGCAACAAAAACTTAATTAGAAAAAATGAATGGGAAAATCACATCCCATCATATTTCAATCAAATTTCAGAAAACTCAAGTTAATAAGAATATTTAAAAGCAGACAGAGGAGAAAGACACATAGCGGGGGCAACAAAAATAATGATTGCTGAATTGTCATAAAAAATAGTTCAAATCAGAGACAATAAAAATGATATCATATAGAATGATAAATCAGGAGGAATGTAAAACCACACCTACTTACCTAAGTAGGTAAGATTAAGTGACTGAAAAAAATCAAAGATAAAATGTTTGAAAGCACACAATAAAAATGACACATCATTCATAGAGATATATGATTCAAATATGACCATCTCATAGGAAGCTATATGGAGGCTAAATGACGATAAAGGAAAATCTATAAATTGCTGTAAAATAATATGTCGCCTAGAATTCTATATTCAGCTTTAAAAAAGACTCAGAAAAGACAAATGTAATTTATTGCTAGCAGACTGTTGCTATAACATATATAGAAAAAGATGCTCAACTCCACTATTAGGAAAATGCAAATCAAAACTACAATGAGATACCACCTCACAACTGTTAGAAAGGCTATTATTATCAACAGGACAAGTAATAACAGGTGTTGCAGAGGTTGTGGAGAAAAAGAAACTTTTATTCACTGCTGGTGAAAATGTAAACTGGTACAGTCACTATGGAAAACATTACAGAGATTCCTCAAAAAATTAAGACTAAAGTTACCACATGACCCAGCAACCCCTCTTCTGGGTGTCTACCAGAAAAATTTGAAAACATTTATTTGCAAAGAGGTATGCTCCCCTATATTCATTGCAGCATTATTCATGATGGCTGAGGCATGGAAACAACTAAAGTGTCCTTTGCTAAATAATTGGATAAAGAAGTGGTACATATGTACAATAGAATACTACTCGGGTATAAGAAAAGATGAAATACTGCCATTTGCCACAACTTGGATGGATCTTGAGAGTAAAGTGAAATGTCAGACCCAAAAAATTAAGAACCATATGATTTGGAACCATATGATGTGGAATATAAAACTGAAACAACAAATGAACAAACAAAACAACAACTCAGAGACACAGACAACAGTATGGTGGTTACTGGAGGGAAGGGGGTTGGAGAGCAGTAATGGAAAAGGGGTCAAACATATGGAGATGAAAGACTTGACTGTGGGTGGTGAGCACACAATGCAATATATAGATGATATATTATAGAATTGCACACCTGAAACCTGTATAATCTTATTATCTATTGCCACCCAAATAAATTTAATTAGAAAACATGTGTGTGTATATATATATATATATATGAAAAAAAGCTAAAGCATATATTTTATCCTGAAGGGAAATATTACCAAATGAAAGCCTGAGTTTTTAAGAGATAAGAAAAAAACATCAGGGATAGTAAATATGTAGGTAAATATAAATGGCTACTTCCTTTTTAATATCTTTAAAATACATATGGAAGTTCCAAGGAAAAAATATAATTTACCTGTGTGGTTTATAGTTAAGTAGATATAAACGTTATAGCATAGAGGATGATGAGGGGAGCATATAAATATACATGACTGCAGAGTTACTGCGTTTCTGTGAATTATCACAATATAAAGTCCAAGTAACTGAATAATTAATGAACAAATATTTAAATCCATAGAACAAACATTAACAAAATAATATAAAATGTGTTATTATAAACAATATGAACATTAAATTATTATTACAAATCAATAATTTAATATAGAGAAAATAGAGAAGGACAAAAGTAGAGAAGTAAAAAATTTATATAATGATGAACTTATATTTACCATTACATTAAGTGATTATGGACAAAATAATCCAATTAAAAGGCAGACGCTTTCAGAATAGATTAAAAATACTAATTATATACTTTGTATGAGACACATGTTAAATATAAAGCTACAAATAATTTGAAAAAATTCATGAAAAATGATATACTATGTTTACAGTAAATATAGGAATCCTGGTGTTCTATGTTGGTGAGAGCCAACATATATGTCAAGACAAATATTAACAGAGAAAAAGGACACTGCACAATGAAAAATAAGTCAATTTATAAGGGAGACATTGCAATTATATATGCACATGTGATTAATTAAAGAACCTCAACATATGTGAAAAAATCAGCAGAATTAAAGGAAAGCAATTCCATAATTTTAGAGACTATAAACCCCTCTGTCAACAAATGTAAGAACAGTAGAAAGTCACTGAGCACACCAATGAGTGATAAACACTGTCAACCACATTGATCTAATTGATCTGTATAGAACAATATAGACACCCATTTCAGAATAATCCTTATTTTTATTTTAGTCCTCACTCGAGGATATGTTTATTGATTTTATTTATTTTTTTGAGCGAAAGAAACATCTATGTGAGAGAGAAACATCAATCAGTTGGTTTCCACATGCACCTTGACCAGGGAGCAAAACCAAAACTTAGGTATGTTCCCGGACCCGTGATGGAACCCACAACCTTTTGGTACGCTGGGTGATGCTCCTCCAACCAACAGAGCCACCCAGCCAGAGCGATAATCCTTATTTTTAAATACATATGATTGACCATAGGCTGGGGCATTAAACAAATCTCGATCAATTTAAAAGGCATGTATCATTCAATATTAAATAAATAACAATTATCAAAATAATATCTAGGAAGATCCCCCAAAGCATTTTAAATATAAAGAGTCAGATTAATAGTAAAAGGTCAGGACCAGGATATACTAAGGAAAATCTAAACATAAGAAAAGCTAATAGAATTATATTTATATTAATCAATGTTTAAGACAGAAAATATTACTAGAAATAGAGGAACACTTTATGAAAGATTCAACTTATCAAGGAGATATAACAATCCTAAATTTGTATGGAACACAGATGTTCAAAATACATGAACAAGAATTAATATAAATTAAACAAAAATAGGTGAAACCATAGTTAAAATGGAATATTTTATTATTCTTTTCACATTTAAACAATTAAAAAACAAAGGATATAGAATATTTGGAAATACTATCAAAAAACTAAAACTAATTGATGTTTTAGCTTGCTGAACTCGACAATGACTGAACACACATTTTTTAAGCAGAATGGAAAATATACCAAATGCTCCATAAACATGTTTTAAAAATTATGAGAAATAAAATAGAAAGTGGTCCTTGATCATAATGAAATTATAAATCTGTAATAAAAACATATCTTAAAAACTGCCACATTACTGGAATTTAACATACTTTTAAATAATCCCTGGGTTAAGAAGGACATTTTGCTGACTGAAAGATTATAACAACATCACATAACAAAATGTGCGAAAAGCAACTAAAGCAATTCCTAAATCTAGATCCTCTATGGTGAAAAAGAGAAAAAGATTGAAAATCAACCATCTAAGCATTTAATTTATGAAATGGAAGAAGGAAAAAAATTGAAGAAAATGTAACTAGAACGATGGAAATAAAGGTTGAAAATCAATACAATAGATAAAAGACTAAAAAAATAGCAGTCAGAAATTGGTCTATGAAATTGTTAATACACTTGACAAACCACAGGCTAATTAAATACAAATAGTGATTCAAAATACAAATACTAAAAATAAATGAGGGTACATCGCTGCAGACCATACAGACCAAAAATAATCATGGAATTCTATAGCAACTCACACCAATAAATTACCCGTGTTGATGGAGATAACTACATTCGGAAATACTTTTTAGTTAAAATAAACAGGATTTGTTTACAACAAGGCCACATGCCCTTCTGGTTATGGAAACGGATAAATAAATTTGTTGGAGAAATCAGGTTAAGGATCTAATGCTGTCTTACAAATTGTGCCTCTCATCTTTCTTCTTTGTACTACAAAGATTTGTTTGGTGCATAAACAATAACATTTTGCTTTCCTAGAAATTTTATTTAGAGAAGCCATTGATAATCTATCAGATACACATTATGGTTACTTATGTTCAGTTAATGTTTATAGATTTTTGTTGTGATATTTTATTTAGTCTTTCTTAAAATGTTATTATTTGTTTAAATTATTTTACTTATTTTGTCAAAGGTAGTCTTTGGTAACCTATGTGGCAATAATAGTTTAATCTTACTGAAAATTACTGACTTATCCAGTGAATTCTGAGGCATGGGCTTCTCTTCAATCTAATTGTTAGTGATAGTAATCAGTAAATTATTTTAATTTTATAACCCCAGGAGAATAATAATGAGAGAAGCTTTACTCCCTTAGTGTTTTCTCCTCCTGAGTCAAAACATGGAAATGAGATGTCCAAGTCCAGTCTCTCCTCCCTCTGAAAGTCCAACTAGGCCAATACCGGACCGATGTGGTGAATTAGTGCTCTGAATAGATACAAAGATGTTTCTGAATAGTCAAGAAAACAGAAGGGTTTATGGTGTACAAAGAGATACACCATATGAAACACAACACTGAAGTGTTGATTAACTGGGATATTTCCCTGTATCAATAAAGAAAGCATTCACCCCATGTCCATGACTTTCAGGCCAGACCTATTTCCCCTCTTCAACTTTGAGGCACTTCTCATATACAAATTACTCTCCTACATTTTAATTGTGGTACCTTAGCCCTTTCCTATGGAAGACATGATGCTCCCCCTCCTTCCTCAAGAAAAAAAATGGATTTAAACAAGATACTCTGTCACAAACACTAGAAGTCTGGGTTGCTTAGACATGAAAAAAACTTATGAAAAAAGTTAAAGGAGTCTTCTAGGTTGATATCAGTATCCACTTGCAAAAAGTCTAGTTCCACATAATCAATAACTCATTAAGAGTTCTAAGTTATAAAAAAAAAAAGCTACAAAAGTTTACACACAAAAAAACAAAAAAGAAAGAAAGAAAAATTAGGGGGATGCTGGATAATGATGTAGCTCACACTATCCAAGCATTCTTAAAAATTAAGGCTGGGAAAGGTAGGAATAATAGAAATTCTTGGGATTTGAATACTATTTCTCAGGAACATCCTGTCTATATCTCACTCGACCAATGTGTCAGGTCTAACCACCAATCATCCCTGTGAAACTTATTCAGGAGCTGCAGCCCAAAGGGAAGGGATGGTTCGATGGATCTTATCATACAAATTGTAGGTGGGAGATTTTACCAGAAAAAAAATGGGTAGAGAAGATAGCCTGCCTCATGGAGTCACTATGTCTTACATCTACAATTTGAAAAATGAAACAAAACAAAACAAAACCAGAATATAGTTTTGTTATTTCCCTTTGGGAAAATAGACTCTCTCTCCTTCTCAGCATAAATTGGGCTATTGAGCTGAGTAGTTGCTTGGCTTTTTTTCTTCATATTTCATATATTCTTGCTCTTTCTGTCTCTCTCTGTCTTACACACGCACGTACACTACAAAGCACAATTTTTTTATCCTAAAAAATACCAGCTCAATATAGTTGTTTTCTTATATATCCCCTTTATTTATTGTCTATCTCTGCCATTGTGGGAACTACGGAAATACAGATCCCCTGCATCCCTCATCACATTAATGGAGCAGACACACAATAATCACAAAAACAAGTCATAATATTAAAAATGGTGAAAAAATGGTGGAGCAGAAAGATAGAAATCTGGATTCTTTAGCTCACATTTGCATAGATATACTATCTATAGTCTGCCTACTTCCACACATTCTGTTACATGGGGGAAATCATTCCAGTTAGAAAAATTTTTTAATATTTTTATTCAACATCAAGTTCTAATATATTAGTGAATAACACTAACTTGTTATTATCTACATTTTCCTCTGAGATGAGATGAAGTAATTTGCTTGTCATATATTTTAGCTTTCAAAATATTTTTAAAAATTAAAAAAACACAAATAAGTTGGCCAGAATAATTAAGAAGTGAACCAAACACTAAATTCAAAATCTGAATCAACAGATTCTCTATTCACTCAACAGTACGAGTGATTCTTTAAAATTAGAAGTCAGGCAGATGATGTTGCTCTTCTTCTCAAAACTCTTTAAAAGCTTCACAGCTGATTCTCAGTATAAGTCCAACCTTACTAGTAGTGGCTTACAGGGCCCACTCGATGTGCTCATTTCCTTCCCTCTCTAACTCTCCAACTCCTTCCCGATTTAGGACTGTTCTTTCACTTGTGGGGTCCATAGCAAGAGTGAAATTGGAGGACGAGGCCCAATAAAACTGAATGTTTATTAGTTATAAATCAAGCTGAGAATATTTTTTAACCTCCTAAGTTGATAAATATAACTTCATTATGACTCTATGTGTGCCTATCTGTGTAAAGCTGAGGTCTTTTTTTTAATGTAACTGAAAGTTGGCAGAATATCAAAGGGAATTTGATTTAATTATCATTATCCATGTGTGGATGTTTACTTGTTGGTTGGGTTCATAATACTTAGATGATTAATCAAATAAAGACACATAATTCTTACATTATTATACATTTATTTCATAAGTTTTTGCTTTGCTTTCTTTTCAGCAAAATCATTAATTATGTTATTTTAATCAAAATTTTCACATAATTTATATTCTATTGACAGAAATGTCAAATTTGATAAACTGATCTGATTTGTTCAATCTGTAGAGATTTTCTTCTGCTGAAGCAGTAGCACTGGGAATTGTCAATAACAGTATCTGAAGGGATATTTACACCGAGAAATGAACCATAAGTTTTACCTATTATGTTCAAGTATTATAGTTAAGTCTTAAGATTCATTAGTATTGGATAAAGTACAAAATATTTGAACAATATAATTGTGGTATTTTTATCATGCCTTTTACATTCCCTTGAAGCAATATATATATTTATAAACATAATAAATATTTACTTATTCTTAATTTTTTAATGCTGGGCTACTATAAACAAAACTGAATACAATATATTGCTCAATTTGTCCAGAATTATCATCAGTGTAGATGATCATCTGATGTCCAATGGCCAATGCTAGATTATACAGAAATTAAGTAATATTAGTATCTTTCCTTTAGAGTCATGCAAGTATTTTTGCTTCTTTATTTTTTCTTAATTTTTATTACATTTTGTTTATTCTATGTTTTACATACTGCTTCTTTGATTTTAAATAATCAGTTTCCTAAAACAAAAACCTTTGACAGTATTAATCCTTTCAAAATTGAAGTAACACTTCTAGATTTGGGAGATGTTTTGTAAAATTTTCTGATATTATTAATAGCAAACAACTCATGATAGCCATGTAATTAATGCAGAGTTAAATTTAATTTATGACAAAGGCCACAATTTACTGTTTATTTCAAGACCTCTTATTTTGTTGACATCTTCTGTACATCATGAATCTAATGGAAATATAAATCAGATCTAATTATCTTAGTGTTTACTTGGTATTCTTACATATTAGATATCTGAGAATGCTTGCCATGTCAAATGTATATGTTACATGTCTTACATGTCATATGTCATAGATTTTCTTCTCTTTTTCAAATAAAAGTATTGGGCTGGGCAAAAAAGTCCATTTAGGTTTTTTTTCTGTATATTAAATGACACATTTTTCATTTTCACCAATAACCTTATTGATTTGAAAATTTTGAATATGCCAGCTATCTCTTCTAGTGGGTAGAGGCTAGGGTGGTGCCAAGAATCTTCCAATGCATAAGACAGCCCCACAGAATAGAATTATTTGGCCAAAATGTCAATAGTACCAAGAAACTTTGCAAACCACTTTTGACAAGTTTAATTAGTTACAGCACCTTCTCCATACACTGAACATTTTTTTTATTTTTGCATTTCAATTGCATTTTTACCTTTCTTGAAATAATAAAGCATAATATGCTAAACATGTTGCATAGTTTCTTCCATCTTCAATGTTAAAATGGCTGCACAAAAATTAATCAATTTTGATGTGTTTTTTAAATGCATACTGATATGACAGCTGTCACAATATAACCTAATAAAAGTTGTTTCAAATGAAGTTAAAGACAACTAAGCACTACTAGAGTCATCTTACAGAAAAAACTAAACAAATATTTTAGTATTAACCCAGTATTAACTTAGTAATATTGCAATGACTTCAAGTGCTTGAAGCATCCAGCGGAAAGTAGGAATTTCCTTTATTCTTTTTTCAGTCATCATTCTCAATTATTTGCAACTTTCAAAATGTTTTGGCAAATACATGTAACTGTATGTGTGACTTTTTCTAAGGCCAAATTCTTTCCTTCCTTCTTTCCAATTCATTTACATAGGTACTATATTAATAGGAACCTTCACATTGGCATTCCTAAATTCTTCGTCATTCTAGAGTAGTACCATCTATGTAAGTCTGGTTTTACTTAATATTACCGGGGAGGTTTTAAGCCCTTTGTTTTACTATCTAACTATGAAAAAGAAAGCACATATTAGTAAAAATTACTGTTTTAGTCTCCATTTCTTCCCAATAGAAATTATTTATTTCCATACACCTCAAATACACAAAGATTGGTGTTGCAACTGGAGGTCATTGTGCAACAAATTCTAGGATTCATCTGATTTGTGCATATAAACATATCTCTTATCAGACTATAGGTTTTTGCAGAAATGTGAATTATAACATGTAAATCAAGTCAAAGTTATAGTAAACTACCAGTTAATTAGAGGCAGTAGAGGGAGCTATGTAATTTAATTTCTTCAAATTAACTAGACAGAGCTTATAAATCAACAGTAGTCTAGTTCCTCTTTTCC
Organism: Desmodus rotundus; assembly: GCF_022682495.2. NCBI lineage: Eukaryota > Metazoa > Chordata > Mammalia > Chiroptera > Phyllostomidae > Desmodus > Desmodus rotundus. The sequence goes on along the minus strand of NC_071399.1, from coordinate 69,502,897 downwards.
AGAACCAATCCAGTGTTTCTTCTCAGCAGTGGTCATCAGTGAGTGCCTGATGGAGAAATGTGTCTAAGAATAATGTTCTCTTGCTATGAGGCACTCTTATGGGAAGATTGGAACTGTGTTTGATTTTTCCCAGAAAGAGGTGAAGGTGTTTAGATTGAGGCTCATTTTATTTCATTGTAATTGGTTTTATAAATAGTTGATGTGTCAACTATCAAAAGGTGTAGAAATGTATTAGGATAAAATTTCTTGATTCTCCTACTATATTGCAGTGATCCTAGTAACCAGTGTCAAGGAGAAATAGAAATGGCATATACTCACAAAATAACTGTGTATATTCTGAACTGTAGCTACTAATGAGTTTATTCTTTAGCTAGTTCAACCATACATAACTGCATTTTATGTAAGCTGTCAGGTATGGCTGAACTGTGACCATAAATAATTATGTTTAATGGTTAAATATATTAAACTTTAAGAGTAGACATACAATTTTAATTGCTGAAGTTACTTTATATTAAGATAACTTAAATATGCATGTTCACAAAATTTTACCTTTTAATTAATGAAGCAACTGAATCTAAATAAAACATGACACACCCACCTCTGCATTGTATGTCCTTGGTAATCCTTTTGCAAAAGTTCAAACTTCTATCAAACAATAGTTAACAACTTCAATTTTTTAATTGAAAGTATATTGATATAATTATAGATTCGCATGCCCTTGTGGGAAGTAATAATGTGCCTCCTGCTCATTTCCCCCCAGTGGTAACATTTTGCAAAGCTGTGCCCTAACACTACAACTAGGATACAGACAGTAATACAATCCACTCTTCCTTTTTAAGTTTGCAGTTTTACTTGTACTCATTTATGCTTATGTGTGTATTAAGTTCCATAAAGTTTTATATGTTTTTTAGGTTCTTGTATCCACCACCCCAGTCAAGAAACTAAACACTGCCATCACCACAAGAATTCCTCCTTTTTCCCTTATGACCACCTTGATTTTGCTTTCCTCCTCTCTCTGTTTCTTAACCTTTGGGAATACCTACTTGTGATTAAAAAGTTCTCAGAAAGTTGAGAGTAAAGGAAATTATCTCAACCTGATAAAAATGCATCTAATAAAAACCTACAGATAAAATCATACTTAATGGTAAAAGCCTGAGTCGTTTCCCCCTCAGGTTAGGGACAAGGCCGAGATATCTGTTCTCACCACTCTTGCTCAACTTCCTATGGAGTTTCAGTCATTGCAATAAGGCAAGAAAAAGAAATAAAATTTACCCATATCAGAAAGGAATAAATAAACCTATCCCTTTTGATTGTCTACATAGAAAATCCCAAGAAATCTCCAAAAACCTCCTATGCTAATAGGGGAGTTTGGTGAAATTGCAGGATATGAGATTATCACACAAAAATATAAATTGCATTTCTATATGAAACAAAATACTATTTAGATTCACTTTAAAGAAAATACTATTAAAAACAAAATACTATTTAAATTCACTTTAAAGAAAATTAAATATTTAAATATTTAATAGAATAACTACAATATTTTTTATGTTAAATATCACAAAGGGCCAATAATAAGAATCAAATAACACCTAAATAAATCGAGATACACTGTATATATGGTTTGGAAGTCCCAATTGGTCTATAGGTTTAAAGCAACTCATATCAAAATGCCTGCAAGCTGTTATGTATACATGTATACATATGTTATATATAGACAAAGCTTATATTAATATTTATATGGAAAAATGTCAATTTTAACAATTGAGCAATTGTACCAATTATTGCAATGGATAAGAACCAATTAAGTATTAATACCTCAAATGAGCTCTACAAATAATAGTTTTTTTCATGTCCTCCTATAGCATGGGCACTATTTTGCCTGCTATAGTTATCAAAGTCTGCTCATTATGGTATAACCTTTCACCGGCTATAGTTAGTATATTATACTGTTTACTCTTAGTATATTTCACTGTCTATGACATGGGGATACTTTTTATCTGCTACAGTTATCTCAATAAGTCATCAACAAAAATCACTTGTGTTAGAATTTTGCGGGATATCCAGTTTTATGCTATGAATTTAGATAGCATGTGAAAGGCTTTACTAGAATTGCAAAGAAATATGAGTGGACTGGTGGACAGATTTATACTATGTTAAAATTTTAAAAATAATTAAAGTATTCTAAAGAGAAGTCCATTCAAAAACATACACTAAAAAGCTATTGTACTCTCTAAAAATGGAATTTTATGTGTTTTAGAGGGAAACAACATCAGATGTATGAATAATTTAAAGGAACTAGAATGGATTCTATATGTCATACATCTTATGAAGCACATGTAACAAAAATTGCCAGCAGTTGGATATTACACAAGCATATCACAGTGATTAAATTAGTTAATAGTTAGAAATGATTTAGAATAGTGCCTTGCACATATAAGTTCTAATTGTGTATATAAATACAATTATAGTAAAAACAGGAAGCTGAAGCAGTTATTAGAAGTGGATTCAAATGGTGACTTTACTACTTATTAATTGTGTACCCTTGGAAAAGTTACTTGAATTCTTTGAACTTCATTTTATCATGTGTAAATTGAGAATAATAATACATAATCAATTTCATAGAGAATAAATGACATATTTTTAATACATTGTACAGTGCTAGGTACATAATAACTGCTTGATAAACTTTAGATATTAAGATAATATACACTGTGGTATACTCACAATATGTATTTATATATGTAATTATTTTTTAATCATTTATTTATTCATTTAGTGTTAGGTTCTTTACTTATACACCTGGACTGAATTAATGTATCCATAGGTGGGATCAAGCATAAGGTAAGCAATGGATTTTTATAGTTTATGAGGTCCTTGAAGCCGAGTTGACTACAAATGAGAGAGGGTGGCTACAAAGCTTTCTCAAGAATAATTTTAGTGGAAAGAGCATTAGACTAAGACTCATGAAATATGAGTTCTTAATCTCAGCCTAACTATGTAAGTATTTTCTCTTCCCTAAGTCACTTCATCACTCTGAGTCTTACCTTCATGATCTGAAAAAGTGTGTGGAAGGTGATGCCAGTTTTGTCTCTTCACAGAGCTGTGGACGTGACCAAATGGGACACCTGAGGCATCACTATGAATTTCAACTGTCATGAAGCATAGTGTTATGAAGGGTGAGCCATTCTGTGTAGTTACATGAACAAACCTAATAGCCAACATATCAAAACCCAAACAACCTCTTTGATGGGAGGTGCAGTTAGTTGTGCATCTGGTGGCCAGATGAGGCGTAAACAGCATTAAGGCTATTAAGCACAAAGTATTAAAACATTTTTTGGGGGGGTTAAGAGTCAGAAAGATCAGAAACAGTATAACTGGCAAAGCCTGTTATGAAGACTGTGTTATGCACAAAATATAGCAGCTTGTATAAGGAAATAAGTCACTAAGATGAAAAGTCGAGGTCCCTCTGGTGGTGATAGGTAAAAGGTCATCTAGTTTAGCCAATGTATGCATTTTCAATAGAGGGGCCAAAATATTTGTCTTTGCAAAATGAAATAGTCATGAAGATCCAGATATTGATTTTGATAAAGAGAGAGAGAAGATAGTTACATAAATATATTGTGTAGCCTTGACCCATGTGGCCCCGTTGGTTGGGTGTTGTCCCTCAAAGCCAAGGGCCACTGGCTTAATTCCCTGTCAGGGCACATGCCTGGGTTACGGGTTGGATCCCTGGTCCAGGCTCCTGTGAGAGGCAGTGGGTCGATGCTGCTCTCTCACTCACATCAGTGTTTCTCTCCCTCTCTCTCTCTCTCTTCCTTCCTCTCTATCTAAAAATAAATAAATAAATATTTAAAAAATATATTGTGCATATATTTTCTCTTATACAAGTGATAACATTGCATACTCTTTTTCCTGCAAAATTAGTGTAAAATAAAGGAATCTGGCATTACTACAATTGATTATAAAATAGATATATTTGCTGTTTGTAGAAAATAATTACACATTTGACATGTTACTGTAACATAACTTCCAGTCCCCAATCCCACTTATTTTCAGAAGAAAACATTTAAAAACAGGGACAGAGGGTATGATAAAATTTCCAGTGACTAATCCAATGTTAGCATTCATTTGTGTACATTTACGTAGTAATTACAGAATGAATGTCATTCTACTGCCTGTAACATTTTTTCATTTAATTACGAAGACAACAAAAAAGGAAAGGTTAAATTTCAATTTTTAGAAGAAAATGCTGTTTAACCTTTTACTTATTTACTTGTGTTTTTATTCTTGCTGATCCTATTATAGTTCCAATTTTTCTGCCTTTGCCCTCCTCCACCCACCCTAGCCCAGCTCCCACAATCTGTACCCCATTGTCCATGTCCATGGGTTATTCATCCATGTTCTTGGACTGATCTGATTTTCCACCATTCTCCCTTTCCCTCCTTTCTACTGGAAGCTACTTAATATCTTTATTTTTAAGAATATAGAGATTTCTGAGACACTGAAATACACAAACTATAGCCATATACTACGGTGTCCTATTAATTGTCACAAAGAGTATGGACAACCCTAAAGCAAGTAAAACTATGACAAACCCAGGATGAACATGCAAAAGCAAACGTTCAAATATGTGCCCTTAACAATCTATCTAGTTGTCTAAAAACTCTGCACCCAAGTACATTACCGGAAGTCCCTTTGAAAGAGTTCATATGCGTCAGTTACAGCTATTAAGAATCAAAGCACGGACAAGGAGCTTTCAGTTTATAGGGTCTGCTGATTCCCAGCTTGAACAGTAAAATTAGTAATAGATGGGGGACATGCAGTTTGGGCTGAGTTCCTGGTTACACATTATTCTCCAAAGACTTCTGAAGATCAGCTTTCTTACCTTTTTGTTTTCAGTATGTCCAATGCATGGTTTTGACGATATAAGGAAGAAGATTGATTGAGTCTCTAGTCCATATTTATTTTACTAGCTAACGGATCTAGAGGCAACCGGAAGATTTACCATATTTTGCCATGTATAATGCACACTTTTCCCCCCAAATTTTTGAGGGAAAAATAAGGATGCATAATATACATTAGTATAATGATTACACTATGATAATGAGTATAATAATCCTGTGTATAATGCACACAAAAACATGGGTGCACAGTATACAGGGCAAAATACAGTGTATCACTAAATCTTTAAGCCTACATTCATTCATTCATACATTTATTCACGGTTATTTTTGAGAACCTACTATGAGCTATGCACACATTTTCAATAGCCTAGTTATTTTGGCAAACACTTTCAGTTATATTACATTATTCACTTATTTTCAATTAAGAAACACCTGACATTTTTTAAACATCCCCAAATTACCCCTTTTGATTTGTGTGGAACAGCCTGGAACTATTTTATTTTTCTTTCCCAGTTTATTCTATTTTATGTCATGAGACACTATGGCATTTTTTGAGGCCATTTCTAGATTTGTCCCTCAATCTCTTTATTAGAATAAAAACATGTTTTGGAAAACTTTAATGTCTAACAACATCTAACAGGGATTTCACTCAGTACTTTGCGCACAAATAAATGAGCATTCTAGTGGTATTTTCTGTTTAATGGTAGCCTTTGCTATTTTTAAGTTAAATGTAATGGGGTGACATTGGTTAGTAAGATTATATGGGTTTCAAGTGAACTTTTCTATGACGCATGATCTGTAATTATATTGCGTGCCCGCCACCCAAAGTCATATCATCTTCTGTCATCATATATTCGGCCCCCTTTGCCCCTTTACCCCCCCACCCACTTTCCCCTGGTAACCACCATACTGTTATCTGTGTCTATGAGTTTTGGTTTATTTCTTTGTTGTTCACTTTTGTCGGTTGTCTTTGATTATTATATTAAATTGTATTTCATATTAATATAAGCATAAATGCTTATATATAACTACGTATAATTCTGAGTTCTGATACTGGTATAGTCAGGAATACACTGACATGGTATATGTCATCAAGTATGTTCCATACAAGTATTTAATAAAATGATATACTTAAGGGTGTGGGATTAGGGAAGATATTTATAACTTTGTATTGTCAAGATATACAAAATTTACATTATTTTCTGTAATTTAAATTACATGTTAGTTTTAGTGTTAGTTGTACCATTAAATTCAGTTCTTACTGTCAATTTTTCTGCTGTAGTTTTCACAATCATTTCCATTGTTCAAAGTTTACTCTCTAGTAGATTTCTCAACAATGGCTAACAGCAAAAATATTATTTACATTCTTACATGTTGAAAACTGTTTATTATTATTGAATTAGAGTGACATAAATACAAGTTTGGCTGCATTTTCTTTCCTTGGAAATGTTGTAAATATTAGTGTGAGCACAGGATAAAATTTTTCCCATAGGAGTGACTATTTTTGCCTGAATGCCAAATACAATTTCTACACACTTGAATTTCAGAAGGATCTGAATCAATATTTATATAATTTACCCTAATATAAAATGTAACTTTCTATATTTTAGAATACATTTTTTGTTTAAAAATTTTGACAAACATTTTAATTATCTTTAAATTGCTTTAAAAAATTTCTTTTTTTCAATTTTTCTGCATCTTCTACAAGTTCAGCTTTATTTCTTTGTGCTATCATTTTTCATCTAATCTGTTTTTTATTACTTTTGTTTGTACACTTTTTTTATTGTTGTTCAATTACAGTTGTCTGCATTTTCCCCCCATCCCAGCCAAACCTACCTCCTTACCCTGTTTCTACCCTCCCCCATGTGTCCTTTATAATAATTTCTGAAAACCCTTCTCCCCATGGTCCCTTCCCTCCTCCCCTCTGGCTATTGTTAGATTGTTCTTAACTTCAGTGTCTCTGGTTATATTTTGTTTGCTTTTTTCTTCTGTTGACTACGTTAAAGGTGAGATCATATGGTATTTGTTTGCACACTTTTATTATGTCTATTCCCTAAATCTCTTACTGAATTCTCACAATCTCTAGTCTCCCTTATATTCAGTTGTTAAAAAAATATTTCTTAGCTGGATGCTTTTAATACTTTTATATAATAATTCGAGAAACAAATTTCTGGTCAAGATGACAGGGTAGATAAATGCTGTGCTTGCCTCCTCCCATGACCACATCAGAATTACAACTAAATTACAGAACAGTCACCTTGGGAACCACCTGAAGACTAGCTGAACAGAATTCTGTCTATAACTAAGGATATAAGGAAGCCCCCCTCAACATTGGCAGGTAGGGCAAAAACATGAAAAGGGTTGCCCCACATCCATGTGAGGTAGGTAAAAGTAGTAGGGATATCTTGGCTGCAGAGGTCTCTACTGAGGTGTCCAGCTCCACCCCAGGCTCCGCAGCCTGGTGCACCAGCGTGGAGGAGTCCCCATAACATCTGGTTGTGAAAATCAGCAGGAAGAGAATTCTTATACACACAGACTCATTTTAAAGGGCCTGCCACAGACTCCTTCTCTCACAAACACTCACCCTAAACTCCAGGGAAAGGACAGCAGCTCCAAAAGAACTAGGAACATATAGGCGGAACTGAATTGTCTGACTTCAAAGCGAGGGCTTAGGCACCATTGTTCCTTGGTTCAGCCCTACCCACACACCAGCCCAGCGTGTGTGCAGGCAGGTGGTAAATCTGGGTCTCTATCAACTTGGCTAACACTGCTATGGCCCCCACCCTGGTGACTCTCTGAGAACCCTGCCTACCCAATTTACCCACCCCGCCCAAACTAATCTATACAAATGGGTGGCCTGGACCTGTGCTGCAGACCTTCCTTAAATCTCTCAAAGTCCACAAACCCTAAAAAGGTAATGACTGGCCTCAGTGTGCTCTGTGCCTCTTGCTAAGTAGCTCCAAGCCCAGCATGAGTGACAACCAGCCAGCCTTGGGTCACAGCATAACCACTCCCAGGAAACCTCTAAGCTCAGCACAGGCAGCTACAAACTTATGATCACTTTGTAGCACCTACTAGGTGGCCCTGGGTGGACAAAGGGAGTTGCTGACCTTGACCTGAAGCCGAACCTCTTCCAAGATGCCCCAGAACCATACCTGGTGGCTGGTGTCAGACCACATCACAGCACCACCCAAAGAGCACAAAAAACTCATAGATACAGAGAATAAACTGATGGTTGTCAGATGCCGATGAGGGGAGTAAAGGTGTTAAGAAGTACAAATTTGCAGTTACAAAGTAGTAATGGGGCTATAAAGTACAGTTTAGGGAATATAGCCAATAATATTTTAATAACTATGCATAGTGTCAGGTGGGGGTGCAACACCTATTGTGGGGGTCGCTTCAAAAGTTATATAAATGTCTCACCACTATGCTGCACATCTGAAAAGAATAAAACATTTCATGTCAACTGTAAGTGAATAATAAAAACATGTTAAAAACTTAAAAGAATAATAATTTTAATGTGCATTTCCATGCTTCATTTTTTTCATTGAATCACTGTTAATTCTCTGACTTTTTGCATTTCTGCATTTTGGCCTTGCTTTACAAGAGTGATTACATTTTTGAGGATTTGTTTGTTTGTTTTATATTTTAATCCAAATTTGGTCATTAATTTCACTAACTGTAATTTCTTTCTTTTGCTTTCTGATGAAGTTTCTTCATGATTATTATTATATTTTTATCCTGGACATTTCCTCCCGTCCCGTCCCCTCCCCTCCCCTCTCCTTTCCTTTCCTTTCCTTTCCTTTCCTTTTTTTTTTAATGCAGAATCTTTGTATAGGAAGTATATTAGCTCCTTTTTTAATTTACGATTTAAAACTGCAGATTTTTTTTCTAGCTATTTGCAGTAGTGTATGTTTGGTTTGGTTTGGTGTGGCATGGTATGGTTTTGTTTTGTTTATTAATGGTATAAGGTGGAACAGGGCCCTATACAAACTTAGCTGAGACTTATGAGAGATGACTTTGTGTGTACTCCTATAGTTTTTGCTCTTCTTTAGCCAATGGAGTTAGAGAAAACATGTTCCTCTTGTTTAGACATTCTTATTTCCTCCATTGCAACAAAGATAGAATGCTTCCTGTAAATATGGCTCATTAGTGATATTCTTTGCTCTGCCTTGCATGGTAGATTTTATTTGGGAGGCCCCCATGAATTACACAGCCCACCCATGCTCTTCGGTACTATGGTCCCTTCTGAATCTGAGCTGACCCTGCTTTAACCAGTGAAAGGAGGCAAAAGTAACAATGTGAAAATTCCAGGTTCAAGCCTTAAGAGGGTTGGCAGCTTCTAAGTTGGAGTTCTTATACCCTAGACTCCATGCCAGAGATCTTGCTAAACAAGGCCATCATTCTATAAAAATTTGTACTTAGGTAACAAATCATTCTGCCATTTTCTTTTCTTTCAGAGTTGTCCACTCCAAGATGACTGAATTTTAGAAGTCTTCTTTTATGTATTTTATCTCAGTGAAGTAGAAGCTCTGAAAGTCTTGAGAAATATTCCAGATGCCTTCATAGAGAAGTCTAAATGGAGCCATAATGAGGGTATTAAGCAGCATTAGTTAATGATGTGGGAAGATAGGCAGATGAAGGGAGACATGGCTAAGCCCTAATACGAAAAGGAACAATTAGAGGAAAATGGTAAGATACCACTTCATCTCCATCGATTATCAAAACATAGGATTAAATACTTATTAAGGTTACAATTCCCCCCATTATTATTATAACAGCCTAATGAATTACAGCAGATGTATTAACTGGACATTTGTATCTTTTGAAAAGTACATAGTTGCTTTGTCTTGTCATCAGTTTATGCATAATCATAAATAGTATAACCATGATAAACAACATTATAGAGGTTGACTTAATACTGAGTATTTGGTAGAGTTTTGAGAAACGTAGAATGTAAAAGGTAATTAAACAAATTCATCCATCAGAGTGCTTTATGGGATGTACACTCTGCTGGATGGACAGGACAGCTGTAGAACTCACATCTAAGGTAACAGGGACCCAGAGAATGAGGTGGAAGAGACCACTTGCTTCATAAATTGAAATAAACTGAGGATCTTCCTTGTCTCTAACACTGAGTCTTATTACATAATCAGCTTTAGTATATATTCCTAAAATTTATCAGAGAATAATATGCAAATATTAACCATCTATAATTTTTGAGACAAAGCCCTAGAGGAAGATACCTTTAGAGGCAGCAACTATATCCATAAAATAAAGAGAGTAGATCACAAAGGTAAAAGATTAACATACAAACATGCAACCATTTTATACCAATATTTCCTGTTTCTATTATTTTTGTTCACTTTTACAAGCTGTTCAGTTATTGAATTATATTCAATATATTTCCATATATTCAACTATTGAATATATGGAAAGATGTTTTATAAATAGAAAAGGATAGACATCTAAGAATCATTTTAATTACATGTGCTATTTCTTATATAGCAAATCTTAGTGTGCCTTAATCATACCGTGTTGTATGCCTGAACTGAGCACGGACCTTATAGAATTTATCAAAACAATCACTTGACTTGTTTAGTGCCATTCAGCAGCCCACAAAGGTTGAAATGCTCTCCTGTATAAAGCCATAGGAAAAGACTAGACATCTCTGAAAGACGTCTTATGCAATATAATATCACTGATATCCTTCTTCCAGAACAATGAATCCAGGCTGACAGAAATATATACTTGTAGCAATAATAAGTACTAAAGCAGATAATCTTCATATACATATACTTTGAAATCTAGAAGAAGCACATTAAAGAATATTCATAGAATTAAATTAAAGTATTAAAACATCAAGTCCAGCAGAACTGAAGGAAAGATCAGAGAAGGGAAGTATTTTTACCAAGCCTGAGAGAATGTTTCCAGCAAGACAGAATACCCACAGTAACATATGAGAAAGGACTGGAATAATTCTCTCTCCTCATGTTCTTAGAGAGTGTTTCTAAAGAGCACACCAGATTACATTGTCATTATAGAATCAGAGATGTATCCAAATCCCAAGGATGCTAAGAGATGCAATGGAAGGGATGGAAACAGTACCTGGAATGTACACTAACAAGTCAATTCACTTGAGCTTGGAATATTTACAGACAAACAGTTTTAATTTTACTACTGTAAATAATAAGGTATATTTTTTCATCTCTCTAGTAACATTTATGATTGATTTTTTTTAAAAAGTCTTTTAAATGAGTCTCAAAACCCTTCACCTCACCCCAGCCGTTAGGTGACCAGGGAACCAGAAATGCAGATGCTTGTTTGTACACACTGGCACAGTTATTTGCTAGCTTCATTTCTCTGCATTCCTGCAATGCTACAGTCCTAATGTATTTTACTTGATACATTTTTATGCAGATCTTACAGCACATTTTTTGACCACATGTTGGAACATTTGTGCACAAAAAAATTCCCATCTTTATGTTTGAAATTTATGGGAACACAATTAAAATGAGAGGGGTCCAAAGGTATCAAGATAATTACATTTTTCTAATCTTACTAAACAAGATAAATTACCTGCAGGCCCTCTTATAAAAGATGAAATCTTCATAATAAGTGAATTAATCAAGCAGCAGCTTGCTACTGCACTTGCATTTATAACAGAAATGATTCAAAGACTTATTTTATGGGGAAATTAATGGAAACAGGCTTTTCATTCTTCTGCACCAATTGAAAACCTCAGCAACCAGCTGCCCACTTGTCAAGAAAACAGAAAGAAGCTGGAAACAAAGATAAATAAAAACACCTTTTTCCTGGCACTTTTGAAGAGAAAAAGGAGCTCTCATTTACAGCAGCCATCTGTTTGTTATTTAATATGGGTGAATTACATGCTGTAATGAGTTTGTTTCTGCATCGCTCAGTGCGATGGAACACAAGTTCACTCTCATAATGTGCAGCAGTTTTTAAAAGCTAATCATTTAATTGGACACAATCATCAATGACAAATGGAGATGTAAAAACTCAGCCAGCTGTAGACTGAATATGTAATCATTGTGAAATCATATTATTTTACACGCTTGAAGACTTCTTAATGGTATCTGGTGTTGGTCATCACCGCAGACTGAAGAATTGAAGAAGCAGGGTGAAAAACAGCCTTTCGAAATGGCTTTAGATAATTGGCCCACATGAATGCTGGAGTGAGAACCACCATTTGACTTGGGCGCCGGAAGTCTGTCTAAAGTGTTTATTACTGTCCTCATATCAGTTTTAATTTTCACGTGTTCTTTAAATATGCCACGGTTTAGTTGTCAGGAGTTATTGTTTAGGAGCAGCTTGGGTATTTTTTAAAAATCAGCTTCAGCAAAGGTGGCCACTGATTTGTTGCTTTTGCACATGACATCACATACAGATAAACATGGTTAGCTGGGGACAGTGTGCCAGCACTTTTCCTAAAATCACACACACACACACACACACACACACACACAAGATCTTCTTCAGGAAACCGAGCCGGAGTGCCTACGCCTGCATGAATCACAGTCAGCATTTATGCAATGCCGCTAGTCTTTAGCAAGATAATAAAAATTGCCCTTACAAAGAACTGTTCCTTTGGATGTTCCACAAAGACGTTGTGCTTATTAGCACATTTCCACAATGAGAGTCATCTTCTGAATTTTAGGTATCACAAGGAAATAAAAACAAAAATCAACTTATTGAATAGACACTTTATGCATTTAATTATGCCATTTGTGAATGTTTCGTATGTTGGTATTTTGAGGGGCTCTGCAACATTATATATTTTCATCCTCATTCCCTTCCAAGAATGTTAAACCTAGTACAAAGTTCTCATAACAGAAATAATGCCTTGGGCATGCCAATATATAATCCTTTTGGATTAGAAATCACTGGGCTATCTGTATGCTCAATTTAATCTCAGACTTTTCAAACATATTTCAGAAGGGGAGGTAAGAGATAACTACTGTTCTAGAAACCTCCTGCCCATTCTACCTGCTCTACAAAAATATTTAAACTATTATCACTCAATTTCAATAAAACACAAAAGGATTTTTGTCTTTTACAACTATCTCAAACCATTACCTTTCATTTGTTACTTAATATTCTTTGTTCTAGATATGCTTATAATTGCATGTGTCTGCTTTCTGTATTCAAAATTACGATTGTTTTCTGCGTGTGTAAGCATTCAGAAGACAGATGTAACAATTTTACTTGGTTTCTCTTTGCAGATATTAGCAATCCTTTTACCATGGTGACCCCTTAATAAATAGTGTTTTAACTAACTTGAAGTCTGTTAGAGAGAAAGCAAGTGCTGAACTCTCTTGAAAAATAAACACTTGGAGAGGAGTACATTTTAATATTCTCGTGTCAATATACATACATTCTTGATATCAAAAGTGAAAAACATTAATAAAAATGTAAGCCCAGGCCTGGTTGGTGTGGCTTAGTGGATTGAGTTCTGGCCTGCAAACCAAAAAGTCAGTGGTTCAATTCCAAGTCAGGGCACATTCCTGGGATGTTGGGGACATGTGAGAGGCAACCACACATTGATGTTTTTCTCTCTCTCTTTCTCCCTCCCTCCCCCTCTCTCTAAAAGCAAATAAATAAAATCTTTTAAAAAAGTAAGTCCAAAACTAGAAAAAAAATCACATGAAACACGGATGCATAAGAGTAGAAAAGCAATCTGAACATACTAGAATAATCACCCAGGAAATAAGATAAAGACAAATACATTGTGAATTAAGAAAACAGCCCAAATATGCAGTGCAAGAATGATTTGAAAGAAACCAACTATCACATTCTTTCTAATGAATGATTAAAAAATAAGAAGGCTAAAGAAGAAAATCAAGATGTACAACACAGGGGCTGGCAAGGGTAAGTGAATAATAACAATAAATAATACAATAACTAATAAATAAGTAATACAAGAATAAACTCTATGCTGTATACTCTCAACTGTAAACCTACTTTTGCTAACCCCTGGGTATTATCTATGAAGAAACCAGAATTTAGCCCTAAGTGTAAATTCATACAAGTACAATTAACTATGTAATTATTTGGGGGTGAACCTCATCCAATCACAATGTTTAAGTTCTGTTCATTTGGATAAACCTATTCTGATATGAAGAAATGATGCACCAGATAGAAACTCCGTGGAATGAAAGTCCACGGACTTAACATCACGTAGTATGGGAATGTGTTGAAATGCAAAGGAGACAATGCCCTTTGTTTACTTTGTCTTAATTTACTCTCAGAACTCCTACTGGCACCAGTGATCAGAGAACCCAAGGGAAATAGTTTATAAAGAAGAAATGGCAATTTACTCCCAAGTGCCTCTGCATGGAAAAGAGAAAAATGAATGTTCTAGGACTTATGCTCTACGTGTGATCACCAAAAACCTACAGCTGAAACGTTTTCAATAGCTCCCCACTGCCATGCAAGTGTCTGATTTGTAAAGACCTTTCTCTCTCACACACATACACACACACACACACACACCATCTTTTCATACATTTCAAATTGCATGTTGACTGCTCTCTACAGAAATACTTTAGCTAACATGGAATAGGAATATGTGTGATCCTAAGGTGTTATACAAGATTATCTTCCTTTTTCAAAATACTGGATCCTGTTTCTCCATAGCCAGACTCATATCTTCTCTTCTGTGGAGATCCTCTCCATAGTCTCAGCTTAGGGTAATTTTGTTCCACTCTAAATTTCTTTTTTTTTAATCAAGGGACATTGCTTAATGACCCTATGTAAGTTTCAGGTGCACAACATTGGAATTCTGCATTTGTATGCCCTATTGTGTGCTCACCACCAGAGGTCGAGTTTCCTCCTCTTATCACATATTTGATCTTCCTTAGGTGTTTCATTCCCCTGCCCCCTTGCCCTCTGGTAACAAACATTCTGTTCATTGTATCCATTAGTTTTGTTTTGTTTTGTTAGTTCACTTGTTACTTTAAAAAATTTTAAATATATTAGTTTTTATTTTTCAGGCACAGTTTACACTCTATATTATTCTGTATTGGTTTCAGGTGCACGGCACAGTGGTTAGACAATCATATACTTTACACAACATTCTCCCTATATTTTACGTGCCCCCCTACCACCATCCCTAGTTATTATATTATTGACTATAGTCTGTGTGCTGTGATGTACGTCTCTGTGACTGTTCTGTAGCTACCAGTTTTGTACTTTTTAATCCTTTCGCCTTTTTCACCAGCCCCCCAACTCGACTCCCCTCTGGCAACCATCAGTCTGTTTCTGTGTCTGTGTATATTTTTTGTTTGTGTTTTATATTCCACATATGAAATCATACAGTTTTTTTTTCTTTTTCCATCTGCCTTATTTCATTTAGGAAAATACTAAAGGTCCATCTCTTTTGTCACAAATGGCAATATTTTATTATATCTTTTTATGGCTGAATATATATCTTCAAATTAGTTTTTTAATATTCTTTGGATAAATAACCAGAGGAGTAATTGTTGGTTATCCATGGGAGCTTCACCAATACATATATATCTCACTAACAGTATACAAGGGTTCCCTTTTATCCACATACTCTCCAAAACTTGTTATATTTTTGACCAGGGATCAAACCTACAACCTTGGTGTATTGAGATGATACTCTAACTAACTGGACTACCTGATCAGGGCTCACTAATAACTATTTTAACAGTTATGAGGTGGTAGCTCATTGAGGTGTTGATTTGCATCTTCCCAGTGATCAGTGATGTTGGACAACTTTTCATAAGCTTATCATAAGTTTGTAAAGGAATTCTTGTCTATAACCTTTATGTAGAGTTATTGAACTTTTATAGGCATATTTCATTCTGTCTATGCTTGGCATATGGAAAGTGTTCAATAAATGTTTGATTAGGTGGTGGTTGAAAAATTTTGGAGGACAAAGTTAAACAGTGCTTATACAATCATTTAAATATGCTCATCCACCAATAATAAATGGGCCAATTAAAGTATATCTAATGGTCATCTCACATGTCAACTTTCTCAAAGCTTATGGACCTTTACAAAGTTACTCCCTATTGTGCCCTCACAGTGCATTGTAAGCATATGGTACTTCTCCTATTACAATGTGGTTCTTTAACTGTGAGAGATAAGGGTTTGTCATAATTATTGCTTAATTTTTAAAGTCTTCCCCAGTGCCTACCACACAACAGTGATTAAGCAATTGTTCATTGAACTATATTTCCTAAAGGCATAAATTGGTTACTTTTTTATTTCTGGTGTATTGTATGGAGTCTAGTATAAAGCATATGCCCAATAATATTTGTTGATTCAATGTCGAATGACTAGTTCAATGGATGATAAATGATATGTGGATGCTCCAGAGATACAGGAGAGACATCAAACATATATTTAATGTCATCTCTTAAATATTTAAATTGAATTTTAAGTCTTAAAAACTAAAAGAAATCTACTTGAAATAGCTAATTTTACATATAAGGAAATTGAGGCTGAATTGTCAAGATCAGTTGCTGAAAATCATCCAGCAAGATAATCCCGACTTCCAAGCAATGTGCAATCTGCATCATATGGTCTCATCAAATGCTATACTTTTATCATAGTTGATCAAATTTTAAAAAATTAGAAAAAGGGTTTTGTGAAAATTCCTTTTTTAAAATAAAAAAAACAATATAGACAAAATTCTTATATTCCAGTCACCTCTCTATAAAAATGGCAAGATAATAAGTATATGTGTACCTTTATAATATACAGCGTTCTCAAAGTAAACACATGCAGATTAAAATTTTGGCAAAATCTATGAATCAGGTATAGTATTGTAACTAGTGGGTGATATTCTTTCATATTGAAATAAAAATAATGCAAATGTAAATTCAAATATTCTAAAAGTTATCTATATAAAGTAAGTAAAAGCTGAAGGCAACTTCCTTTTTAAAACATTTATCAAATGGATATGCTTTCTTTTCTGTACTGTGGAAATCACCAGAAGTCCAGTTCAATAGCTCATCAATGGACTAATCTGTGTAAAATGATTATTATCTAAATTCACAACCGTAAAATAGCAAAAAACTGGAATAAAAAGATTTATATGAAACACATTTTATAAAAAAAATTAATATTAAAGGAGCAACTGAATACTTTAGTACCAAAAGTGATCATATAATTTAAATCACTGCACTATGGCTAATTTAATATTTATAAAATCAGTACTTTCATTGTGGATTTTATTTCATTTGTATATGGTGTAATCACAGTGGTGGCTTTTCGTTTTGCCCCACCTTTTGATATCACGGCCCGTAAGAAAGAGAACATTTTTGTGGAACATTGAACTGGGTGGAGAAGGGAATGGATAATGGGGCTCCAGGAGCTCAACGGTTTCATTGTGTCAGCAGCGCCGTTACTCATTTTAAGAATGTCAATATATCCTGTACCAGGAAACTTTTCTAGCAGAAACTATGGCTATTCACTAATATTTTTAATGAAAGCAAAATGATCGTCACTTCCTTATGTTTCTGAACAACTCTGAGAAAACAGTGCCGCCAGTCGCACGTTTTCTAGCTCACTGCATAGAGAACTAAGATGCGCATTTACAGAGATTGTTATAAGTTTGAAAATAAACCAAGTGAGAAAAAGGGTTTTGTCAACCTTTTAGAAAGGAAATTTTGAATTATATGTGTACATGTCTCTTTTTTAATGTACCATGATTTTTAATCCAGTATGCTAGTATTAAAAATATATTGATTTTGAATCTTGGGCATTTTAAAGGACCCATAGGATGTTAAAAAATTAAGCATTTTAAAAAGAGAATTTTATTCCAACTACGATCAGAGGAAGGTTCTCTGCAGATGGAAGTATTTTAGATTTGTTTGCTCCTCCATAAACATTCCTTCCCAAGATACCTTACAAACGATGCATTGCCTGAGGAGTGGTAACCATTATCCTTGCCCAGGCGATAAACTTAAAGATAAAATAGCAAGGATTTGCGAGGATTTCCTAATGCATAAAGGGGACATTAGGAGAGAAAAAAATGAGTGGTTATAAAAAAAATAAGACAAACTGTTTTCTTTGCATTTACTCTTCAGGCCCCTGTGTGAAACAAAGGATGCCATCTGTGTAAAAACTCTACTTCAACTTACTTATATATTTTGTGCCTCACATGAGACAATAATGTGTAATATTATTACTGAATATTTTCCTTGAAAAAATAGAGACAGAATGTTTCTCTTCATTGCCAAAGTGAAAATGTTCAGTTTATTCCCATTCAATTTCTATTTTATACAGCTATAACAAGCACAAATAATATTTCCAGTAGATGTATAGTTTCTTTTCACCTGCCCAATCCATTGCATTATAAATGAAGTCCCAACAATCGCACACCATTTAGCAGTCTCTCATTGTTTCACATTTATAAAGAAATTTACATCTGTCAATCAGTAGGCTAGAGATCTATGGAAAATAAGGTAATTGACCATACTTCCCACCTAAATTCAAGCAACCCCAGGGTAATAAGGATATTGTTCGGAGGGTAAATTATTTCCTTTAACTGAGGAATTATAAAAGCATTTATCATAATGTCCAGATATTTTTCTTACCGATATTGTAACTCATCCATTTAACTGTCACAGAAGCTCCTGCATGTATGCTCCTAATTTAAGTGAATAGAAAATAACGGGGTGGCTACAATACCTGAATAAAAACAAAAGGCAAAGCAGGACTGAGCATAATGTATTTGCTGCTGACAAGAAATGTAAAATAATTTTAGAACTGCACTGTTTAACTGGCATGCTGCATGTTTTCCTATATGCCATTTCTCACTGATATTTCCCTTTCCTACATTGTTTTGAACTCTGGAAAGTTTTGTCCACTCCAGTGCAAAACTATAAAAAACAGGACTGTTACTACTAATTTAACAAAATTAATTTTCTTATTATAGAACAGATGGATAAATCAATATATGTGTTTTTCTTTTGATGTTACCTCTCTAGTCAATTCTAATTTATTATCTCTTTCCAAGATTCAGGATTGCTATTGACACTTACTTTATGTTTCTTAAAGTTCTACAAAGAACAAAATAAGAAACAAAATATAAATCTCTCCATTTCTGTTTTATAATAAGTTTACTTTTCCTTTTGTATTCATAATGAATAATTTATTATTTTTTGAAAAAGTGACTCATATATTGAGAGAATTTTTCTAGTTGCCAAATGACAGAGATTAAATTCTCCCAAACTCAAAATTAAAAATAAGAAGAAATGCAATTTATAGAAGAATTATTATAAATAATTTTTTTAACTACAAATAAAAACAGAATAAATCCCTGAGAAGCTGTGACATCCAAACTTGACCATTTGAAATGTCTGACGTTGGGTGAATCATTTTCATATGTAAAATTATGGCAACACTATCCTACAGAATATTATTGGGAGTGGTAAGCAGTATGACATATATAAGGCATTTAAGCACTTAATTATTTGTATTATAACACTTCAAAATGAGTACTGTTCAGTGGCTAAGGGAATATGATCAGACTTGGCCACATCTTGTTGATGTTATATGCTATAGGATTTTTGTATCAAATAAATGTAACAGCATTTATAAAGCATATAGCATATCTATTGTTCAGTCCATCTCTGTATAAAAGGGCAAAGAAAAAGGTAATGAAACAATTTTTTGACACTATGCGATGTAAGTTGTTTTGTAAGTTGAATTTTTTAACTTGCATTTTACCATTTACTCATTTTTTGCTTAGATCTTAAGTCACAAAAAGCAAAATGTAGATAGTATGTTACTTTACTAGGTAATAAAGTTATAGACAGAAACTCTATCTTGCTGCAATAATTTCCCTAGGAACTGCCAGGATATTTTCTGGAACATGGTAAGTTCCTGAACTATGATTTTGATATGAATCAATGAAGAAGTCTCTTTGGTTACTAGTAACATTACTAGTTATAATTTATTATATTCAGTCATTAATGAATATTAATTGAGCATCTACTATGTATTGTGTTCTGTGTTAGAAGCTAGGGATACATCATAGTGGGTGTCGTAATGCCTGTCCTTAAGAAACATAGTGTCTAATGATGAGACAGTCAGAACCAGAAACACACGAACACACAGTGTGTGGAAGTTCTTTCAGGAGAAGTACCATGATGATGTTGGAAGAGTATCTAGATGGCAGATGGGGCCTTGGTTGTATAAATTATTCTGAGAAGTGACATTTCGTTTGATATTGAAAAAAGTAAGAGTAGTTACGTAGGTAAAGAAGAGTTGCAAGGAGGAGCGTGCAGGCACAGAAAGTAGACAGTTCACAGGTAATGGTATTACCGAGGGCATGGCTAAAAGTCGTGCAGTGTGGCTGGTTTATTAGTAGTGGTGGAAGTTCTAAAGTGTCTTGCAAGCCTGTAATAGCCACTGTTTAGTCTTCATAATTTATGTGAAGAGAAAATGTCTTAGTCCACTTGGTAACAGAGCACCATAGATGAGTTTGGCTTACAAACAGCAAGCATCTATTTCTCACAGTTCTGGAGACCAGGAAGTCCGAGACCATGGTGCCAGCAGATTTAGTACTTGGAGAGGACCTGCTTCCTCATGGGGAGGACCTTCTTTCTGTGTCCTCAGGGCTAGGATCGCACTGTGTCCTCTCTTTGGAAGTCACTAATCCCACTCATGAGGACTCTGCCCTCATGACCGAATCTTCTCCCAGAGGACCCACCTCCTAATATCATCATCACCTTGGAGGTTAAAATTTCAACATTTGAATTTGGCAGAGACACAAACATTCAGGCCATCTCAGGGAGCTATTACAAGGTTTTACTTAGAGGAGCCTTTTTTTTTTTTTTTGGTCACTAATTGCACCATTCACAGGAGGGGAAAATCCTTAATGAACACTCTTATTAGTAATAATGAAAACATTGTAGAAATTAATCAAAGAAGAAAATGTATAACACAAAGCAAGTAACTAGACATGACAGTCTTCTGTTTATATTATGCTATTAAACAGAATACCTCACCCACCATCCTTTTCAGTGGCCTGTTATCAAATAAAACAGCCGATGAAAAACAAGAGACATTATTTCAGATATATTGGGATACACAAAGATTATCTTATTATGTTCTGTGTGATCAAAATTCTCTTTCCCTTTTGTGTGATTTATTGTGCGCTAATATCCTATATTACTATAGTACATTATGTCACATTACAGAGAAGAAAATCACAAAAGGATCAATCCCTTAACTTACAAAGAGGCAGAGTAGCTGCTGTTATTATTAAATACCAGAATTTCAATTAAATCAACTTCTTCATTATCTGTAGCAGCCCATAAACACTCCTAAGAACAGTGGCTGGATGAGGACAAGTGATAAGATTAGGCTGCATCTCACCCTGAAAACAGCAAGGCAGGGTTTTGCTATTATGAGTAAGAATTGAAATGACCTCTCTTATATCTACTTCTAAATGTCTGGGACGTTATCTTGATCCTGGTAAAACTAATGAAACATGGTACAAGTCACATTTTGTGCTGGGTTATTTGACCGAGAGTGGTGAAATATTAATTGGTAGCCAAAGCACATAATAAGGAGGCTGAAAGTAGTGGGGTGGAGGTAAATGGACATCTTCAATGTCTGTCAGTTTAGAGTCTTCTTGGATCTACCAATCAGTATAATTCTAATGTTTATCATTGAAACCAGCACCCTTGTGGAGTACAGGGAGAGCAACTAATAATTAGACCATGGCAATAGGTTTAATTTGAGACTGCCCCAGGCTAACTACAGTGTATGGTCCCCTACCAATATCATCTGTTTCCATATTATTATTCCCCTTTAATATCTAAAGACTTGACATATGTAAGAAGGTATCTTGCTGAAGATAAATAGGTCTGTGACATTTTAAGCAGTCGTTGAGACATATAAAACTAGCCCTTCAGAACCAGAGATAAATAATTATAATGTTTAATGTTCAAAAGCTCTCATCTTTGCAACTTTGTCCATTTCAACATTTAATAAAATTTACCTCTATCTTAGAAATCATTGTTTCCCTAGAAAGTCTCTGTTCAATATCACAGCCTGTCGTCCTCTTTGAGAAAAATCTCCAGTTACACGGAGATTTCCAGTGCTCTCTGAGCGGAAGCTCTTTATGCTGCCTCTCCTACAAAAATATACCCTTAAAGAGCAAATGTGGACCTTTTCTTCAATTGGAACCTTTTCATTTTCAGCAGGGGTCACAAGTCCATCCTGGTTCCACCAGAGTCCTTGCTCAATTACTAACCAGATAAACTTGGAAAGAAATCCAAGGCCTGTCTTCATAGAATAAACTCATCTTCAAAAGGAGCCCCCGACACCTGAAAGCTGCCATAATCACCCCAATCCACCTTCTAACCCAGGAATTCTTTTCCTTACTTCTAATCTTATTACACCGTGTATATAGGGTGGATAATGAGTTTGGATAGCCAAGTTTTACAGGTATATGCATTACTTCCTGTTTTCACTGGTGAGGATACTGAGCCTCAGTTTTCCTATCATTTTCTGATGAGAGATGGGAAACCCCTTTTCACAAATAAAATCACAATAGAAGGTTAGAGTCCATAGCTCCTTTAATAGCATGTGTGATATATGTATGTGTGTATGTACATATAGTCCAGCACAAATAATGCCCCATTTTTATTAGAAGCTCATAAGCGTGAAATTCTATAGCATAACAATATCACACTCGAGCACAGCATATGGCATTTTAGGTGAAATGCTCAAATTAAAACTATGAATTATACATCCATATAATTACTCTACCAGTGACACCCAAGCAGGCCTTCCTTCTGTCAGAACCTGCATATATTGTACAGCTACTACAGAATGATTTAAATGAGCTTTTCTGAACTTATCAAGAAAATAATCACTTTTAAAGGAGTTTCCAGGAAAAAAAGGTTGTTTTGAATTTCAAACATCAAGGAGACCACTTCATTTTTAATATATGGCTATATTTTCAAAACCAATACAATATCCCTAATGGAATACATTCTATTTGCTCTAGATTCATTGAGATATTTCTTTATCATATCAAATGTTAATGTCTGAAACATACCCAAATTATGCACTTTTTCAGATGAGCATCTGAGTTCTTTCAAACCTTAAGTATATAGAAGTAAGAGTGGGGATATATGTCATCTGTGTTTGTGAAAGAGTGAAAGTGTGTGTGTGCCTATAAACACACACACATATATACATATCTTCCCGCAGCTTATGATTTCATTTTGTTGAATACCGTACAAAGTTTTGTTGAGAAAGGAAAATATGTCCACTTAGCTTTAATTTAGTGCTATATCTGCATGATGAAATTTATAATCTTGAATAATTTTCATTATGTTTTTAAATCACACATTTGTGATACTTTTCTTGTTTGAAAATTTGAATCTCCTCTATGCTCATTACTCTTACACTGTGATATCTTTTTTTATACTAGTAGCAGCGTTGCCTATGTTTCCTTTTTATGCAAATTTACAGTGAACTATATAAATACAAAATTTGAAGGCACTCTATGGTCATTCTTAATTTTTTAAGGCCTGGGTACCTGCAGATACACATATTTCAGAAGTGAGCAAAATAGGATGCTTTCTTAAGTGATTGATTTCTATTACTCCATTTTGTAAGTTCCTTATTAATCAAAAAAACCCCTCAGGCTTTATATCTTTATTAAAATACACTGAATTATTTTCTCATACTTCTCTTTATTTGTCAACACGCATTATGATATGAGTATGGATTTCGAATTTGTCTCTACAGTTCTGTCTTTGGAGTAAAGTAATGCATTTAATTTGTTAGAAGAAGAAAGTGCCTAAGATTTCTGACTGACTAATATAATTACTCTTTACAGGAGAGCAAAGCAGAAACCTAGTTTATTTTGATGTTTTCCAGCACACCTAAAATGCCAACATGGAAGGAGCTCAGAAGAAAAATGCTGGAATCTTTCAGATGTTAAAGGGAAGTAGGATAACAAAAAGCACAAAAAAGACAGCAAAATCAATAGATGGGCTGATTTATTCACTTTTATTACTGAACTTTGGGGTTTTGAGCTGAATTTCAGCTATTCCACATGTCCCTAGATATAATGAAGGTATGATATAGACTTCAGTAAGTTATGGGGTTTATCTCATACGTGTGAGTGCCTCATAACTTATTAGTGCCCAAAGCTATAATGAGTTATGTTGCAGTTCTCATACAGAGCCTTCAAAACTTGTAACTCACCAAAACCTTGGGCAATTTCATTTATTTAATGCCTTTTTAGTATTGGGGCTCTAATCCAGAATTTGTTAATTTTTTTCATAGTTACTAGGTAGTGTCCCCTGTGGTATGTTAAATTCAAAAGGCCATAAGTCTGTATATATTTTGCTGAAGTGAGCGCTCTGTGCTACAACATCTAAAGAATAATATTTGGGGGTGGCACACTAATACATCATGTCAAGCTGACATTTATATCATGAAGTTTACTGTTTTCTGGTGATATTGTTCATAATATAAGCCTTTGACTTGTTTGCAATCACAAGTTGGTAGGATATAGTGTTCTGTTAAGCATCTCTGGTGGTGGTTTGCAATGAATATGTGACTGCTCTACAAATTTTCAGAGATGTTTTGCCCTTTCATTTTGGTAGGAGTAGAGAGAAGATGATAAAGGGCTCTATTCATCAAATGTTGTTTCTGTGGGAGTATCTTCAAATTTTCCTGGATTCTCTTTTCAGGTGGCCAGATGCGTATATATGTGGTTCATCATTCTGAACAATAGCCCTGTAGAAAATTGCATTTGTTGTAACTGATTCCAGAAACAAAGATGTATTAAAACTGGGTTTTTTTTGAACATAATAAAACATGATTGCTTTTGGTTGAATTTGCCTCTCTCCTATATTATGGATGTTAGTAAGCCTTGCTATAGAATATGACAGCTAAAAAATAATGGAGAAATTCATTAAGTGTTAAAATGCATTCCTCGTGAAAAAAGAAGTATAGAATTATTTTTAGGAGAAGTAAACTTATTTAGTTTAATGATGCAAGTGTTCTTAAAAGAATTCAACATTTTATTACTTACATCCCTATAATGAAAGTACCATTTAAGACCTAAAATTAATGACCCCTTGATTAAATGTTGCTACTATTTTTTTATTTATCATTGGTGGTTATCTGTCTGGGGAAGCTTAAACATGAGATTCTAGTTGTAATATGAGGTCTGTCCAGAAAAAGTCCAGCCATTGTTAATCTAACAAGAAGGGTTTGGACAACCAATATAACCTGGTAGCCAAGGAGAGTGGACTGGAATGCACATGCATGAGCAGTGATGACTTCACTGTACTAGTCAGTGGGGACAGTAGAAGCCATTGAGTGAGCATGTGTACTGTGTGGCTGTTGCATTCAAAATGACTGAATGAGTAGAGCAATAAATCTGCATCAAATTTTGTGTTAGGCTTGAACATTCCTCTGTGGAAACTGGATGATTCAGAGGCTACAACTATGGGCAACTGGTGATTGGCAGCTTCATCATGACAATGTGCGCACATATGCATCATGTCTCAGGAAGAGTTTTTTTGTGAAACATTAAATCACCCAGGTGACTCAGCCTCACTACAGACCAGATTAGTTACCTGTGACTTCTGGCTTTTCCAAAACTAAAACCACCTTTGAAAGGGAAGAGATTTCAGACCATCGATGAGATTCAGGAAAATACGATGGGGCAGTTGATGATGACTGGGAGAACTCTGTGAGTCCCAAGGTGCCTTTGCAGGGGACTGAGGCATCATTGTCCTATGTGTAATGTTTCTTGTGTGTTGTATCTTCTTCAGTAAATGTCTCTACTTTTCATATTACATGGCTGGATACTTTCTGTACAGATCTCGTATATACTACTAACACCTTTCCCCATACATAGAATAGGTTCCTGCCTCCACTTAGTATATATTCAGTAAACACAAACCAATTTTACATGAAACTGGAGAAAAGCATAATAAGAAAGGTATTTCTGCCTGGAAATAATATAACATAGTCTATTTCAAAGTCAAAAGTATGTAATGTTGGATCCTGTCCTTTACTAGAATAACTATAAAATTGCTCTCTATTTCTATGAGTAGTTGAGAGATTATGGAATTTATATCTTACATTTTAAAGTACATACATTTGCTAATTCCAACAGTAAAAATCTATTTTAAAAGACCTAATTAAAATAACATAGTTGAAATCCCTGGAGAAAACTAGTTTTTCCTTATCAGAGCTCAGCTGCAATCAAATAAACATCCATGTTACAGAACTTGACAGATCTAAAATTTTCTTTAAATTAAAGAAACTTTACAATGAGTATTATATTAGTAAATAAGCTGAAAACAATTATATATACCATTTTCATTATTATAGGTGCTTTCACTCTTATAACAAATTTATTACTTTCAATTTCATGTTTATTTCTAAATTTTGGTTAATTTATATTAAGGAGTAATTCATTATATTACAAATGCAATAGAGAACTAAATAATTTAGGGGGCTGCTGAAAAGCCCAAATGAGAGATACAGGGAATCATTATAAAGGCAAAGAGGAAGCAAATTCTCTAGTAAATTCCAAGAACCCAAATATGAGGGAAATTAGTTGTTTTTACAATGAAAAGTTTGATTGTATTCTCTTCTATTATCCTCTTAAAACCACTTTAAAAAACAAACAAACCCATGGAGGCCTGCAGAATACTCGCTTGAACTAACATTTTATTTTGCTTCTTGATTTTAAAGAAAATTAAATCGATACAAAGTGTTGTGGTTTTGTTTTTCTTTGTTTGTTTTAAGAAATGAATTTAACATGGAGTATGTCTTCACCTGGAAGTATATCTGAGAACAAATTCAGTTACTTAAATTGTTTTCAAAGTCCATGCATGTAAGTTGGAGGTATGTCCCTCCCCATGCATGTAATGGGGAGGGACAGTTTATTATGTGGGTAAACTAAGAGTACGAGGCACATTTAATCTTTTGGGAGCAACAGAGAAGTTAATAATATCACATTAAAATATCTTCTTTTTTAATATTATGTGGGTAATTGTCTTGTTTTCAAAGTGTCTCACTCTGATTTGTAATATTGGCTAATAGAAATTATAAAAAGTGCACAAAACAACCTATAAATGGGAAAATTTATAAAAATAATTTTTAAAAAGATTATGAAGCAAAGTCTTTATAATTTTAGAATTAAAAACTGGTTAAACCTATATTATATAGTGGGGGGAAAGTAAGTTTACAGTTGTTCATATGTAAAATAATACAATAGTTAATTATAGCAGCTGTCCAATAAAATACTTGTTGAATAAAAAATAATAAATAATAAAAGAATAAACTGTTTCATATATTCACAACTGTAAACGTACTTTGCCACACTCTATATAAAAACTGGAAAAGAAGTCTGAAGACTTTAAGGTAACCTGACCAAGATTATAGTATCTGTTGATACCAGCAAGGAGATTAGATCTGTTATATTCCAATGACGTTTTTGTCTTATATACAGACAGTGACCTATTTTTATACTGTTGTTCAACCAAAATATTTAAGAGTTGATATCCATAGTTTACAGGTCACTAACTGAAAAATTAAGAGCTAAGAGCCCTTAGTCCCTTCAGGCTGCTCTAACAAAAATTCTATAAATTAGTGGACTTCCAAAAATTAGAAATCTATTTCCCTAAGTTCTAGAGGCTGGAAGTTTGAGATCAGGGTGCCACATTGGGTGGCTGAGGGCACTCTTCCAGACTGAAGACTTCTTGTATCTTCACGTGGTGGAAGGGACAGCTAGCTCTCAGGGGTCTCTTTTTATAAGAGCTCTAATCCATTTATGTGGGTGGAGCTTCATGATGTTAGCACCTCCCAAAGTGTCCAGCTTCTAATACCATCACATCAGCTGTTAGGTTTTAGCATGTGAATTTTGAGATGCTGGTGGGTGTTCAGGGAAGACACACACACTCAGTTCATGCCATCTAAAGAATTAAAACCTTAAAAGACAGTCTCTTAATGGTCTCCTCATTTTAGATAGAGAGAAAGAGTAGTAGATAATTTGTTTTGTATTTTTTTATCTTGATATTCAACTACACACTTACTGACCGAAAGAGAGAGAGAGAGAGAGAGAAGCATTGATATGAGAGAGAAGCACCTATCAGTTGCCTTCTTATATGCACCCCAACTGGGGATTGAACCTACAGCCTAGGTATGTGTCCTGACAGGGTACAAACCTGCAACATTTTGGTGTGCATTTCAATGCTCCAACCGGCCAAGCCACCTGGCCAGGGCCTGTTTTGTGTTTTAATAGACTTTATATTTTAGAAAAGTTTAAGGTTCACAGCACATTGACAGGAAGGTTCAGAGATTTCTTATGTAACCTCACCCCCTCTCCCACCCCTCGCCACACCTATAGACTTTCCCTATTATCAAACGCCTCCCCACCCAGAGCCGTACATTTGTTACAGTTGACAAACCTACAGTGACACATCATAAACACACAAACTCCACAGATTACAACAGGTCCACTTTGGTGTTATACATTCCATGGATTTAGACAAATGTGTAATAACGTCTCCACTATTCCAGAGTAGTTTCACTGCCCTAAGAATCCTCTCTGCTCTGCTTCTTCATCTCCCCCACCCCCAACCCCAACACATGGCAAACACTAATCACTTTTACTGTCTCCATATTTTTGCCTTGTGAAGAAGGTCATCTAGTTGAAACAATATGATATGTAACCTTCTTATACTGGCTTCTTTCACACGTAGCAATACTGATTGGTTCTGGCATGTCTTTTCACAGCTTGATGATTGTTTTTAGTGCTGAATAATGTTCCACTTTCTGTAGGCATCACAGTTTATTTCTCCATTCCCCTATATATTTCAACTCTTTGGGGTTAGTACCAGGAAGTATAATTGCTGGATCATGTGGTTATGGTATATTTAGTTGTATTTATTTATTTATTTATTTTAAGATTTCTATTTATTTATTTTTGTAGAGAGGGGAAGGGAGGGAGAAAGAGAGAGACAGACATCATTGTGTGGTTGCCTCTCGCATGCCCCCAACTGGGGGTCTGGCCTGCAACCCAGGCACGTGCCCTGACTGGGAATTGAACTGGCAACCCTTGGTTCGCAGGCCGGCACTCAATCCAGTGAGCCACACCAGCCAGGGTGGTATGTTTAGTTTTAAAAGAAACCGTCAAACTCTCTTCCAAGGTGGCTGTACTATTTTGCATCCCCACCAGCTGTGAATGAAAGTTCTTGTTACTCCACATCCTTGCAAAACTTTTGTGTTGTTGGTGTTCCAGATTTTGGCCATTCTAATGTGTATGGCAGTGTACAGTTCTATCTTGTTTTACTTTGTGTGGCATGTGATGTGGGACACCTTTTCATATGCTTTCTGGGTGAAGTAACTGGGAGTTCTTTTGCCTATTAAAAAATCAGGCTGTTTATTTCCTTATTATTGAATTTCAGGATTTCTTTGTATATTTTACATAATAATTCTTTTTCAGATATATCTTTTGCAAATATTTTCTGCAAAATTGTTGTCTATTTTTATTCTCTTGATGGTGTCTTTCACAGAGCAGAAATTTTGAACTTCAATAAAGTCCAGCTTATCAATTCTGTCTTTCATAGATCATGCCTTTAGTGTTGTATCCAAAAAGTCATTGCCAAACTCAAGGTCACCTAGATTTTTTTTCAGATGTTATATTCTAGGAGTTTTATAAATCTGTGCTTTATATTTAGTTTGTAATCCATTTTGAGTTAATTTATTGTGCAGAGTCTGCGTTTAGATTCATTTTCTATATGTCTATTTCTAGATCCATTATTTTCGGAAGTACAATTGTTTCAACATCATTTGTTGCAAAGGCTATTTTATCTCTATCATATTGCCTTTGCTTCTTTCTCAAAGGTCAGTTGATTATATTTATGTGGGTCTAATTCTGGGATCTATTCTGTTCCATTGATTTATTTGCTATTTTCCTCTATACCACACTGGCTTAATTCCTGCAGCTTTTTAGGAAGTCTTCAGATCGAATAGTACCAGTCCTCTAACGTTGTTCTTCTCTTTTAATATTGTCTTGGCTATTCTGGGTCTTTTCCATTTCCATGTAAACTTTAGAATCAGTTTGTTGAAATGCAGACAATAATTTGCTTGCACTACATTGGAAATTGCTTGAAACTATAGATCAATTTGGGAAGAACTGACATCTTAATAATATTGACTCTTCCTATTTATGAACATGACATATCTTTCCACTTATTATATTCTTCTTTGATTCTTTTTTAAAAATTATTTTATTGTTGTTCAATTACAGTTGCCTGTATTTTCTCCCTGCCCCTCCCCTCACCCCATCCAAACCTCCTCCCTCCCTTGCTTCCACCCTCTCCCTTGATTTTGTCCATGTGTCCTCTATAGTGGTTCCTGAAAACGCTTCTCCCCACTATCCCCTCCCCCCTCCTCTCTGGCTACTGTTAGATTGTTCTTAACTTCAATGTCTCTGGTTATATTTTGTTTGCTTTTTTCCTCTATTGATTGTGTTCCTGTTAAAGGTAAGATCATATAGTATTTTTCCCTCAACGTTGTAGCATTCCTCACTTAGATCTTGTACATATTGGTTATGTCTATATCTAATTATTTCCTTTTTGAGTATGCTCATATAAATAATATTATATTTTTAATTTCAAATTCTGCTTGTTCATTGCTAGTATATAGGAAATAAAATTGTAATAAAATTAGTACACAAAAAGCCCTTTGTATCCTGAAATCTTACTGTAATTGCTAATTTTTTCCAGTAGTATTTTTGTTGTTGGTTCTTTTAGATTTTATACATAGGCAATCATATCATCCGGGAACAAAGCCAGTTTTATGTCTCTCTTCCCAATCTGTATACCTTTTGTTTCCCTTTCTTGTCTTATTGTATTAGCCAAGTTTCAGGTATGATGGTGAAAAGTGGTGGGAAGAGGAGACATTCCTGCCGTACTCCTGATCTTAGTGGAAAAGTTCAAGTTTCTCACGAAGTATTGTGTTAGCTATAAGTTTCTTACAGATATCTTTACCAAATTAAGGACATCCCCACATAACTAATTATGGAAAGTTTCTAATCATAAATGGGTATTGAATATTTATCAAATGTGTTTCTGAATCTATTAATATGATAATTTGATTTTCATTAGTGTATTGATGAGATAGATTATATTAATGAATTTTTTTAATCTTCACTCAGGATATGTTTATTGATTTTTTTCAGAGAGAAAGAAAGGGAGAGAGAGAGAAACATTGATGTGAGAGAGACATGGATCAATTATCTCCTGTACACCTTCTAATGGGGGATCAAACCCACATCCTAAGTATGTGCCCTGCCTGGGAATCAAACCCCCAACCTTTTGTTGTATGAGGCAATGATCCAACCAACTGAGCCACCTGGCCAAGACTATTAATTGATTTTTTAAAAATGTAGAACCAGGATTGCACACCTAAGACAAATCCCACTTTGGCTGTGGTGTTAGAAGATGTTCTCAAAAGCAGTTAATAGCACATAAAACATATTGTCCTAGTGGTGCGCAAGTAGGGGAAAAAGCTATTGCTAAAGGTGTATGAATAACTGATTTGTGTGTGTGCATTTAAATTATATATATATGTGTATATATATGTATGTATATACAGAGAGAGAGTTTGGAAATAGGGTTCAAAGTTTCTCCTATGAAATATTCTATATTGATCATGAACGCTTCCTGAGGAGACTGTGTGTATAATGGCCAAGAATGTGGCCTCCAACACCAAACCATCTAGTTCTGAGTCCCATTTCAAGCACTCGCTATTTGCCTTTGACCTAGTTTCTTAGCCTATTTGTGTCTGTTTTTTCATCCATAAATAGGAATGACGATAATGATAATGATAGTGTCTTCTTTCTAAATTTGCTGTAATAAAAGGGTTAATACAGGTAAAGCACCTAAGAAAGCACCTGGCACTTAGTTACTGGCGTTCAGTATTCACGCTTACAGATACGGCAATCAATGATAGGTCATATGAGTTAGGAATGGAATGTGTATGTGAAGTGGCAGATTGAAAGGCAGCAAACCTCTCTTCCAAGTCCTAAATTTTCTCATTCTTTGTAGTGCATTAACATTAAGTTCTCTATGTCAAAGTGCTGAACAAGTAGCCTTCAATCTGTACTGTTATTTTCACTCATGTATGTTTGAAATTTCCAAGGTGTGTTTCAATCTTATTTGATTTAATTAACCTGAAAATTCTCACCTTTTGGATGGGCCTGTTCAAAAACAAGCCTGCTTATTGACAAATAAATTAATTTCCAAATATTAGGTTTAATAAGCAACATGTAAATGGGTGCGCATACTGGTGTTGTAACATAAAGTACAAATACTTGGAAGAAAACCTTTTTTCAGAGACCTTTTTTAAACTTACCTATTAGTAGTAATAAAAAGGTTTCATTAATACAGCCTGCCTAAAAATAAAAAGTTTGCAGCCAGTTATTTACTGTAAGACTTGTTAGGTCACTCCTGAAATGGTGCCCTGGTGCTGCAGAATTCTGCATAGGTTGAGCCACCCAACTCTCCATAGCAGTCCTCATGCGGCGAGTGGGGAAGTTACCAAGGACTTGGTGTGGGGGGTGAGCCCTTGCACCAATGACTTGTTGGATCCATGCAACAGAACTGCAAATAAAGTAACTTGTGATCCAAAGATTTAGGTTCAAGCATTGCTCTGACAAGTCTGTACTTCATTTCCTTCTACACAAAATGGGTTCTTATTTTTCTTTTTAATGATAGTTGTACACTAACCTATGCCTGGTGCTACGTATTAGTGCTTATAAACAAGTGTGTATATATCTCACAAATTAATAGTCTTACATTATTAATGGCTAAAATTTTAGATATTTTAAAAAGTATTTCATATGCTCTGGGAGAGTATGGGGGGCAGCGAAGGGATCAACAAAAAAGAGAAAGGACCCATGGACACAGACAACTGTGTGGTGATACAGTGAGGGGGAAGGGATGGGAGAGGGTGAACCAGGACATAAGGCGGATAAATGGTAATGGAAAAAAATACAATATAAAAAATAAACAGTTATAAAATTTTTAAAAAATAAGAGTACTTCATATGCAATAGTTTATTTGTTTGGTCTTTACGTTTTCCCCCCAATCATAGATGAAAAAATGCCCGAGAGCCACCAATCAATATGTATGAGAGTTATTTAGACTATTTCAACACATTTAACAATAACTTTTGTTCCCCTATTTGGTACACAAATTGGACGAGATATTCGTGAGCTGTCACCTACTTTAAAAAGGACACTCCGCACAGTGTTTTCACTCTAATCATCGTGGAATGCATCAGCGAGTATTTTGATCATTATTGTTTCAGATGTTTAAATGTAGCTACACTTTGGAAGGGGTATTTATTTTTCTAGGAAAAATATTTTCTGAGTTATAATTTACTCTACTCATAAAGATTGAGTAGAAATTTGAAAGTCTTTGCAAAAGTTTTTTCTTTCTTTCTTTCTTGTAACTGGTATAGAGTGGTTCTTTGTTTATTGAAGGTCAGGTGACAATTACACTAACTATAAACATTCATTCTATTTCACTGCTAAGTGATTTCTGCTTTAAATTGCTTCTACATCTTTTCTCACCCACCTTAAATCCAATATTTATTTTAACCTTGAGCTGCCTAAGACCTTTAATAGGAAGCTTCAAAGCATTTTAAAAATCATATCCTTTTTAAATCTTTCTCATTTGAATGCAAGTGCCTGGAAAGCTCAAACAGTGTCGGTTGTTCTTATTGAAGTTTATAATGCTTTAGATATTCAAATCAGCTCTATGTCTTCCATTTGTTATGCAAATCTTTAAACTTTATATACTGCATGGTTTATCTACATTAATACAGCTTTCACTAACAGGTCTTACCAGAGCAGACACATACAGTAAAGGTGCACGTTTTTAGTGTCTTGAATTACCATAAAATCATAAAAATAGTGTGTATTGCTTTACTCTAATCAGACTCAGTTTTATGTGGTTGTTGAAAGCCCTTTTACATTCCATTCTGTGTCTGGAGGTCTGTGTATAAAACTGATTCAGAAAAGCAAAGTGAAGACACCTGCTGGCTTATAGCACAAATACTAAAATATCTTAGAGCCTGCTGAAAGGAGAATTGGAACAATATGTCATTACTGAAGGCTCACTTGCAAGTTCTAATGTATTATAATGAAAACAGTATGACAAACCTAATGAGACAGTGAAGATTTGGGTAATTGTTCCTACAATGTATGGTAACTTTTCCAGCCGTTATTGGCAAACATAAAACCTAATGAGATTTTATTAATTTAAATGCAGTACATCTGCAAAACATTTCCTTCCTTGCATTCTCCTCTGATAGTCTTCTTTTCCTCATGGACTTGATCCTTTTAAGTTAATTGTTCTGTATAGAACACTCTCCAAACAAAACACTTGACATAAATTTGAATCAAAGTTTGTTTTTCTTTTTTTTTTCATTTATTTTGTATACTTGGTCCTGAAGCATAATACTCCATGAAAGTTGAGAAGAATATCCATATAACATTGAATATATAGCATAATATTTGTATTTATAATAAAAACTGTCTGCCAGACTTATTTGAGTGTCCTTTGAAAGCACTAGAAATGTCACTATGCTCTTAATTTGTGAAGGGAGTAAATTAATTCCTTGTTATTTGCAGCCACATGTTTTAAATTGTCAAAAGATAAAAAATTAACAATGAGTATGGTATTCTACCCATTGACTGCCTCTTACTTAACCAAATGCTATTCGTTAATATTTAAAGTATTATATATGATTGAGAGGTTCAGTCTGCTTCCATGAAGTCTAAATTTAAATTTTCTACATGTCTTTACATATGCAGTGCAAATATGTTTCCACTTAGAAAAAAACATGTTTTTCTCACAAAGGATGTTTTAAATAGCACTGTTTTAGACATGAAAAAACATAAAGAGAATGCTAATTTGCTATTATGAGCTTTTAATTCCTGTCTGTTTTTAGCTCAGTTCACTTTGCTCTCTGTCTCTTCTAAGCTGCAGTGTCATAAACACATAATAGGTAGAATCTTGACTTTGCGGCATTAGGTGAAAGAACATTTCTTGATAAAGGCACCAGTAACACATTGCCAGCTCATGGTAGAGAAAGCAATAGAGCTGTCAGGAAGTTTGAAAATTATATTGTCTCTGCTAGAATAACTGGAAAGAGATCATATTCACTTTCCCCCTGAGTTTTGCAGGTCATTTTAGATTTACAGTGCAGTATTTTATTACAGTTTGAAAACTTTATAAAAAACTTAGTTGTCTGGTTCATTGTTATCAAATGTTTTTCCATGCAAGCAAATGCAGTAGAATCAAACTATATTTAACTATTTCTGTACCATTTTTCTAAGTTCTGAATATAACAACATAATTTAAGCAGAGGGAAATTTGTCTTCTTTTATATTTTAGACTTGAAGTGAGTTCATTTTTCATATTAGAGACCAGAGTATTTTGAAGAACTTGGAGATTGAGTGGTCAATAATTTTCCAATGACCCTTTGAAGGTTTGAGTCCAAATTTTCTTTAAACTGTGTAGATTTACACTAAATGACAAATATTTGGATAATGAATTTAGAGAAACATGTTCTTAAATTTACCATATGTTCTATAGGAGACTGTTCTGTGTGGCATGGGCCCACCTCCCACTCAGAAAGGCCAGTGGGGAGTGAGGTCCAGCACACAGAACTCACACCCACGGATAGGTTCTCCCATGGGGAATCAGGCCTGCATTGTACCTGGGCCACTATGAGGCTTGATTTTGCTAAAACTCCCCCACCCTGAATTCAGGCAGCAAATGTTTACTGCATGTCTTTAAAGTAACTTCCTGAAATCTATGCTAAACTTTCTAAGGACCAGTGTAACCAATTTAACCACTTTTTCCTTTACATTTGCAAATATCCTTCCTATTTTATGTAATTAGCAACATCCTCTCCTTTGTTTTCAGTAAAAGGTAGCTGCCTAAAGCAAACCTGTGCATAGGTAATGAGGATCATCCTCAATGTAATGCCCGGAAAAGCAATAAAAGCCTGTCAAGGCAAGGGTCAGGGCGCTCTCCTCTTGAGATACTGGCTATGTGGTCCCTTTTCCTCCACAGGACTCTGTAGTCCTTGTGAATTTGTCTCATCTCAGCCACAACACACAGATCCCAAGGGCTGGGACGCTCATCAATGTTCTATGAATATTGCTTGTTTTTTTATCTTTTCCAAAATATGTATATAGTTTGGGGGAAGCATTTCCTGCAAGAAATTATAGAACTTCTATCATAGGAGAGAATGTAAACATATAGTTTTTTCCCTTGTTGATTTTATAAAGGTTGTTAGAGAATTACTGTACTGTTTATGTAAGTATATTATTTTATTAATGTAAATTAAAGTATTTTGGTGTAACACAATCTGATGGTTTCTCCCATCCTGTTAAATGTATGTTTTTTATTGTAAGAGATAACAAAGCAAAATAGAGTTGAATGAAAAATATCTATGGATATTTATTGCTAACATATCTTTAATATTGAATTTTTCTGATGGAATTATTATTAAAGAGTGAAATCTCTGGATTATAACTCAGCTTTGTTTTATATTGCTATCTGTTGATGCTGTTTATTTACTATGAAAACACTTTCTAAGCATACCCCATGCAATTCAGACACTGACTCCTATGTAATCTTGGCCATTCTCAAAAAAACCCATAAAGTATAGTAAGAACAGAAATGTAAAGTGTCTAATTACAAAAGTATGAAAATGAAGATATGCAAATTCCTATGGTTTAATTGCTTTATAGCAAAAACATAGGTTGTATCAATTCTGACTTTTTATTAGCAATTTACAGATTTTTGAAAATTTTTCCACCCAAATGTTCAATGTAAGTTTCACATATATACACACACAATGAATATACTTCAGCTGGATTAATCATTTGGTTCTTTGGTTGTAATAGGATAACAATTAGTTGAGGTGAATTTGTGAAATAGTTCTGGAGTTAACAATTTTCTCTACATTACTTCATTAGAGATAGTAATTTTTCACTACAAACTAAGATTGAATGAATATATAGTAAGAATTGCCATTTTTAAGAATTGCTTGGTTTTTCTATAAATACCTTTGTAGGAGCTAGATCTCAACTCTTGCCTGTATATTTCATTTAATACGAATTTTTGGTGCAATAGAAAACTTTTACTCAGACTGATCTTGATACAAATCCTGTATGCTATTTACTAAAATATGGAGATTTGGGTAAGTTATTACAATTTTCTGATCTCTAGTTTACCTACCTACGAAATGGAGCTAGTGATGAATACTTTGGAGAACAATTGAGAACATTACGTGAAATAACGTATGTAACATGCTGACTGCAAACCACGGCCCATAAAAAGTCTAAAGTAATGCTGCCCCCTTCTCTCATTTTCAGCATCCTTTTGCTGATTTAATTAGAGTTTTAGTTGTAGGTTAGTACAACTCAATTTCTTGCTCGTTCCAGGCACGTAGAAATGCATGCAGTGGTCACGTGCCGCTTTGTTACCAGTGTCCACAGTTCATGCTCTCTACAAACTGAATAAAATGTGCTTAATGCATTTCTCCTTTCTCGTTAAGAAGGTAACTCATACATTCAGTGATAGCTCCTTTTTCTG
Organism: Desmodus rotundus; assembly: GCF_022682495.2. Classification (NCBI taxonomy): domain Eukaryota; kingdom Metazoa; phylum Chordata; class Mammalia; order Chiroptera; family Phyllostomidae; genus Desmodus; species Desmodus rotundus. The sequence continues at coordinate 69,465,306 of NC_071399.1, read as the reverse complement.
GCCATTTTCACCATCTCATAGCCATGCAGTTCTGACTTCTGCTTTTCTTAAAAGAGAGAAAGCTTCAATGCTAAATGCACAGTAGAAAAACATTATCATTGGAAAAACAGTGTCAGTGAAGGAGGTTGCCAATGGACAAAATAAATTTCCCACTTAGCTGCATTTTTAGTGGAAGTGTTGTGGTCACCATATTTTTCTAAGGAGAGAAAATATTATGCTTTGGAAACTGATTTTAAAAATGTTCATGGCGTACCAAAGGTGGGAGAAAGCAGCCTGCCCTGGTACAGGCAATAACGAAGTATATTGTCAGCAGAAAATTTTAGAAGAATAACATTGACTGAATGTCATTTACATTTTATCTACATCTCCATTAGTTTCTTGTTATTTGCAGCCATATGTTTTAAGTTGTCAAAAGACAAAAAATCGCAGCCCTCTGGTAATTGTAAACAATTACAGTGATAAAATTCTTCAAATTAGGCAGATCGTACCTACCATGCCACTTAATTAAGGATGGTTCCAGTTCCATAATCTCCAAATATGGATGTGGAAAATATTTTTTCTGATCTATACTTAGAACAATGAGAGAAGTCAGTGACCTATAAAGTTAAGGGGGTACAAGTTAAATGACCTTATTCACAAAAATTACCTAGGCCTCATGCAGCATTATTTATAGTGAAAAATAGCAGTTTTAAGTTCTTTCTAAAAATTGTGTGAATCATACTAATATGATAGAGTTTGCTTAATTTGCCCAGGGCACATATCTTAGGCTTATTTTTTTGCTAATGTTTTTGTCCTTGGTAGTATAGCAGGAATTACAGTTTTGCGCTTAACAAAAATAACTTAACTTCTTCAATAATAGTTGATTGTATGGTTCAAGGAAGATTTCACAAATGTGTTGGGAGAGAACTGGATTTTTTTGTCCATTCACTTGAGACATCATTTCTAATTCGTATGCCATTTTATAGTAGTTGAAAATGTATAATAAATTCATAGATTAAATACCACTCCAACTAAGAATAATCAATCAAAAATGACAGCTGATTGATTTCTTTTGTAAATGAGAATATACTTATTGTTTAATTGATTTCAATATGCTCAAAAGGTGATTTCAAAGTCATATATTCAAAAGAATATTGCTGCTGTTCTAGTGAGAATTTTAGAAGTTCAAAAATGTGACTCATTGACTGACTTGAGATCTTTTTCTCCTGTCAAGGCAAGGAAATTTATGACCTAGTCACTCATTTGGAACTCACTGGGAATGTAGATAATAAGGAAAAAAGTTAAATTCATGAAGAAGTCTCAGTTTTTAATTTTAAGAGTTTCTTCCAGCTACTTTAGAGTATGAATCAAAGTGTTTCTTTTGAATGAAACATAGAATGCCCTTTACATCATGAAGAAAATATATGATCTCCCTTGAACGCAATGATTACAGAACTTGGGTACCATTATAGGCAAGAAACAGATGGCTCCACAGTACAGGAGCATTTTTAAATAAACATTGATGCAAGATAGAATGAAATTCTTATTAAGAATGCAGTTTTAATCATGTTAATTGTTGTTGACTTTGCTACGTAAAAGTATTTCACAGATCCTAGAAAAGGAAAAATCCAATTAGTACAGGATATGATGACAGTATGACATTAACTATATTATTTACAATAAGGTCATCTCCCAGAAAAAAGTAAAAGAGTCATGTTTTGGTTTCATGAGACATGGTCTATAAATATTTTTAATTGCTTTCATGATATTTGGGTAGACTTATTATATGTGTCTACTCATTTTATCATTCTAAAATATATTTGTTTACATGGTAGCCGGAAGCATAAGCATCCACACCAAGGAATGTTTTTCCTCTGGTTTTGTAATCTTAAGTGTTTAATTGACCATTTAAAAATAGGTCATTCTATAGTGAACTAAACTAAGGAATAAAAATATTTTTAATAGCTAGCTTTTGATGTATTTAAAGGCTTATTCCTATAATAACATACTACACATGTAGACAAAAACTGTACTAGATATATTTATTACTCTAATACAGGTTTAAGGATGCTGATGAGGAGGAGAATGAAGATGAGGATGAGAAGGATGATGAGTTACATAGTTATTGATTTTCACAAATGACTAACTTTGGTTACATCTTTTTAGCATTGGATATAATGCAGAAATGCATGCTCCTTTGTAACTGATCTTCTAGCTTCACCTCCAGTAAAAATACCAGTATTGCTTGTACTGGTATATAGTGGGAGGTAAAGGGGTTATGAAATTACATACTAACTTCTGTATTTGCCTAATAGTTGCTGATGTGCACTTTGTCAGATTACTTATCAGTCATATGCCCGTTTCCCCAATGTTAAAAGAGGGCTAATTGCACATTTTGCACCCACCTTTGTGAGTAAATAAGTTCTAATACATGGTTTGTTTGATGCGTTCGGTATCAAATAATACTAGTTCCATCCTCCTTCCTTTTCTATTATCTAGATAAAATTATGATATGATTTTTTAGAACAGTAAAATAAAGTTTTACTTTATAATCTTGAAGTTCACTATTTCTCTCTTGGGTCCATACCCATCTCTTCCACATCTTCACTCCTTTGAAATTTGTCTACTGTGCATTAAATGTCACAGCTATGCTTATGAGCTACAGCTCACAGCCATGCCTGAGTCCTATTCTCTGCTTTCTAGTGCATTTCTTTTCCCACATACTATGCATAGATTTTGGGATGTGAAAAGATTTTAGAAATGGCAAAATGTGAGCTCTTTTGTTGTGGACAAGGATATGGAAGTAATTTGAAGTGATTTGCTTATTTTGTGAACCAAGAATTTGGTCCAGGCCAAGCCTCAGTCTTGGGTTTAATATCCCCAGTTCCTTTGATAGTTTGAAATGATAAGATTTTCAGGAACTTTGTTCTATTTAAATTTTTCTTTATTAAGTAAAGCTTTATCATTTGGTATATTTATTTGGTGGCAGTTCAATGAGATGGGGTTAACTATGACTCTTTTAAAGTGTTTCAGGAAACATTTACCAATCTCTAATGCATAGCATGATAGGTTACATTGCCAAGAAAGAAGACAGATATATTTAAAGAAAAGATCAGAAGCCTGTTTCACTTTTAAAATATGATTATATTAGTATGCAGACTCTGCTTAAAATCACAAACTCTTCATTAAAAACATCAGAAATCCTTTTTTTTAGCTAAGAGTTTACAATTTTTTTTTCACATTTCACAATACAAATGGAAATTTTTTCTCCCACTACTCCCCTCCAAAACTAATTCTTTCTTTGATAGGAAGAGGGGGTGAGTCTGCTTTGTCATGCTGTTAGGAAACACACAGAGTCACAGCACCATGATTTCCTGGTGAAGTAGACCAAGTCATAGAAAACTGACTGAAAGAGGCTCCCCTCCCTCCTTATCTGTCCAGTTGAGTCATTCCTGACTGAGTGGCCACATCATGGGGTGGGCAGCAGGTCTCATCTTGGGGGCCCAGGCATCACTGGCATGTGCACTCCCAAGGTGGTCTCATTCCAGGAGCAGCCCCCACTGGCATCACCCAGGAGGAGGAGGACCCGTCATTGGCATCATGGGAGGGCCCCCCATATGGAGCGCTGGCATCATACCAGGGTGAGGAGGACCCGTCGTTTTGTCAGTCAGGCCCTGAGCCTGCTCCTCCATCCATTTCCAAGAGTAGTCTTTCATATTCTCTGTGTGTTTCCTGCCACTGCCTTGCGTCTCTCACAGGTGGAGAGTCAGGGGTGAAGTACGTATAGCAGTAGTCACAGTGAAACTCGGGCATATTGTTCCGCAGGCCATTGGCCCCTCGGTTCAGCAAGTCTTAACCAACATGCTCTATAATGGATGTGAATAATGTATAATAATAGCAAAAGTGCAAAAATTAAAAGAAAATAAATCAGTTCTGTCTCTAGTCAATTGCCACTAACTCCAAATGGATTAATCTTTGATTTTCTTGTTTTGCCCCAATGCGCTTGGATTTCTAAAGTTGCATCTGCAGTGGCAGTGGACTGTATGTGGAAATCATCTTTGTGTCTGCTGTTGATTGACAGGATCTAATTAACTTACGTGACTTATCCGAGAAGGGTTTTAGGATTGCCTGTCACTTGGCCAAGTTTTTGGTAAATTTTCTTTTACCAATGTTTTGCCTATGACAACATATATCTTTTCTGTAGAATATCAAAGAAAATGAATGATGAATGTTGTAACATCAGTGAGTGTAATTTTAGTTAGTCAGGAAAAAAAATCATGTTTTGACAATATCCCCTACCCCTGTCCAAAAGTCAATTACCATATAGCCAAAGATTTTATGAAAGTTTTCCTGCCATTAGTTTTAAAACTGAATTTTTCTTCCAACTCCAACAGAAAAATCACAAAAAGTCATAGGTTTCCATAATGACAATTGAACTTAAGCATTGAAATTAAAAAAATGAAAAATAGACAAATAGGAAAATCTAGAAATCTAACTGAATAATTAAAGAAATTGTTAATATTTGAAATATTTGATAATACTGAGTTTATACTTAAAGAACTGGTTCTATATCATTTAAAAGTATATATATATGTGTGTGTATATATATGTATATATATATATATATATATAATATTTACTGATAAACTATATGGTGTTGGGTTTCTTTAATCTGTGTACCTTGGCAGGTGGTTAATTTGATAGGATCTATACAAAATAAGATTGGTAGTTATACTAAGTGAAATAACCTGTCAGATAAAGACAAATACCATACAATTTCACTCATATGTGGAATCTCATGAATAAGCTGAACTAACGAACAAATAGAGACAGACTCAGAGATGGAGAGCAGGCTGACAGCTCGGGGGGTGGAGTTGGAGGGTGGAGGGATTGAGCAACACAGAAAATGGACTCATGGACATGGACACCAGTGTGGTGATTGCCGGGGCCACAGGTTGGTGGAGGTAGAAGAGGGTATAAGGGGGATAAATGGTAAATGGAAAAAATACAATTAAGAAAAGTCTTTATACTATTCTTTCTACTTTATTGCATTTAAAATTTTTATTAATAATAGGTGAGTGACTTTTTAAGAGACCTGTGTTTATAGAAACACTAAAAATCTATTTATGCATATATTTCAAAAAGATATAAAATATCATGATATAAAAGGGGAGGCCATTATCTTACTAGGCAACATTTTCAATTTATTGAATAATACCATTATTTCTTAAGTTACATTGTATTTCTGTCTACCACATTCCTTATGATTTGGTAACATATAATCAAAAATAAAAAGGTAGTTTCAAAACCCTTTTTAAACAATGAACATATTTTTTTAGTAAGAATTTAATATCAGAGACATGAAGTCACTGTCTTTTTGGTTTGGTGGGGGAGTCAGATATTCGGAGTACGTTTTCTATTATTAGATGCATGTCAACACAGAGGAAGGATGTTCGTGCTGTCACAGGGCGTATACTTAGGCTATATCTGAACATTATTTTTCAGGAAGAAGTGTTCAATGATTTGATCACTTGTCAAAAGCATTGCACTGAAAGATCTTGCAAAGCCTTCAGTTTTATTTTCTACCCGGAAAACAAAGAACAAAGGCCCAATTTTTCAGTGTGTTGTATAGAAATCCATGCATGTTACAGAAATCCTTCTGAAAAGCAGGAACTACACCGACACTGAATTTGCTATACCTTATTCCCACCTCTATCATTTCCATTACAAATTCGTGTTACTGTTACTATGTATAAGCTTAATTCAATTTGGTCTGATATTGGGGCGCTGAGAGGGAGTCGTTATATAATTGTTTGGTAAAAAACTTTAAAGGAGCTCTGCAGCAAAATTATGGGGTAGACAATGCAGATAGGTATGTTGTGTTGTGGAGAATATTTTAAGCAGATGGTATCCACAGTAGTGTATCTACAAGTTCCCCTAAAGTTGCCTTCTGTCATTGAATGAGCCATACTATAGCTGAACTTGGAGCTTCAAAAAATGCTACCTCTGGTTTGATAAATAAGATATGCTTTTATAAAATAAGATATACTGGAAACCTAACCTTTTGAAAGAAAAGATCAATTATGGCCAAAAAACAAACAGAAAAATACTACTTCTGAAAAAGATACCCCAGTATGATAACTGCTCCCACCACACAGGAATGTTGGATAAACAAAGGGGATAATTGAGGTGAAAATCCCTTGGGCATTTCAGGAGTCAGCTGAAAAAAATGTTCAATATGTTATTATATTATAATATTATCATTTGGGAGATATGTATCATTTTATATATCTATAGGTAGACATGATTAATTATGGGCTATAAAGAAGATTTGTTTTCTATAATCTATAAAATCTACTGCCGTGCATACTTTTCAAATTTTCCGTATCAATAATGCATGAATACTCTTTTGTTCTGTGTGTTTTCATCTTCATACATGTTACTTTTTGTCTGGTGGAGAAATTATGTACATTTGCAAAGACTTGGAAAATAGAGTCTTTCACAAATAAGTATTACAGTTTCAGATCTAAGTCCTCCCTTTTTAACTCATCACTACAAAGGTCCAAAATACATGTTTTCTTAACAGGTAAATAATATTTGAATTCAATTAGGTTCATACTATTGGCCCAAACACTTGAAACTTTGTATGAGATCTGTCCAGAAGATATCCAGCCATGTAATATGAAAAATAGAGACATTTACTGAAGAAGATACAAGAAACAATGTACATAGGACAATAGTGCCTCAGTCCCTTTCAAAGCAGGCATCTTGGGACCTCACACAGTTCTCCCAATCACCATCAGCTGCCCTATTGTATTTTCCTGAGTCTCATCCATGGTCTGAAATCTCTTCCCTTTCAAAGGTGATTTCAGTTTTGGGAAAAGGCAGAAGTCACAGGGCATCGATCTGGGCTTGTGGCGGGGGGTGATTTGATGTTTCACCAAAAAACTCTGCAGGAGACGTGATGCCTGAGTGAATGCACTGTCCTGATGAAACTGCCAATCAGCAGCTGCCCATAGCCGTAGACTTGTGAATCATCTGAACAGTTTCCATGGAGGAATGTTCAAGCTTAATGCAAAATTGGATGCAGATTCATTGCTATATTCGCTCAGTCATTTTTAATGTGATGGCCACACAGTACACATGCTCACTCAACAGTGTCTACTGCCCCACTGACTAGTACCGTGAAGTCATCATTGTTCACACATGCACATTCCAGTCCCCTCTCCTAGGCTGCCAGCTTGCATTGATGTCACACAAACCATTCTCATTGTATTAATAACGACTGGTCTTTTCCAGAAAGAACTTTTATATAAAATTACATTACTTTTGAGTGTAAGAAATAAAAAAGGTTATCTGAATTCACAAGTAATTTTATAAAGCATCAGTTTTGGCCAATTGTTATATCTATAGCAAATTACACTATATTTACCAATTTAGAAAACAATAATGAGGGGTTTAAGAGCCAAATTATTACCCCACGCTAAGTGGTAAAGGATTAACTATCTGACTCTTTTCCCACTACTCCAGCCTCCCAGTAGGCTAACTTTAAATTTTTTAACTCTCTCTCTTTTTGTAGAAATGTCTCACTCCCATTTAGTTCTTCATTCTCATCATCTCCCTATAGAAGATTACTTTTAAATAGCATGTGAAAATTTCTCACACTGCTATATAAAATATTGATAAAAATTGTCTTAGGGAGATGTGTATATTAAAAGAATAAAAAACTTAAATTCATTGCCTTGGATCAGAATTTACTACTAATGATTACAATATAATTCCTACATGGGATGAAAAAAATTTGGAGTAAGGGCAAAAATTAGTACTTACTTAGAGCTATCATTATCTAGGCTCTTAAATTTTAATTCATATAAAATTTTTCTGTTTGGACTTGTAGAATGCAGGGGCTCAGTGAGTTCCCATCAAAATGACAAGGGGGCCAAATACAGCGAGACATATTATCTTGAAGTGTCAGAATACCATGCTTAGTGATGAGTTCAGAAAAGCTGCCAGTTGGGGCAAAAACTTGTGTTTTTTAAAAAAAATATGTAGGATATTATTAGATTGCTCAATTGCATGTAAGAAATTTGGGACACATAATGCATTAAAATTCTGAAGGAATATTATTTCAAATTTATAATTCCATTTTCAGAAATCTAAGACAGTAAATAAAATGGAAGTGTTTCAAACATATAAGGCAAAATATATCAATTTTTTTCTCTATAAGCTTTCTCACAAAAAAATAGAATTTTGAGGCCCATCGTAATGAGGACTCTTGTAGGGTGTAATATTCTTACCAAGATTCATGGGTAGAAAATCCAGGTAGAAGTAACTTCCTAGCTTCCCTCTCCAGAAACCTTTTCCGTGACTTTTATTCTCACCTGTAACACTAGTCCATAATGTTTACAGCTGTCTTTCTATTGGAGGAAGAAGCTTTCTACCTGCTTCTGTCCCATTATTTTATTGAAAATGCAGGAAAAATTCCTTAGAACTAAACTAGAAATAAAATGTTCATCATAGCCAGTTTCCCTCATCTGCCTTTCAGATAAATTACTCTGTGTTTAAATCCAAAGACATCATACTTTACATCAATACACATACAGTCATATGCAGCTTGTCAACAGGGATATAGTCTCAGAAATGTGTCCTTAGGTTATTTCATCATGCGGACAGTGTAGAGTGCACTTACCCAAACCTAGCTGATACAGCCTTCTACACACTAGGATATGTGGTGTAGCCCAGTCATCCCCAATATTTCTGGAACCAGGGACCGGTTTCATAGAAGACAATTTTCCACAGACCAGGGTCAGGGGGATGGTCCCAGGATGATTCAAGTGCATTACATTCAAGCTCACCTCCTGCTGTGTGGCCTGGGGCCCAGTCTCTTAACAGGCCCAGAGCGGTATGGTCTGTGGCCCAGAGGTTGGGGACCCTTGTGCTACACTTTTATACGACTGGTAGCACAGTAGGTTCGTTTATACCAGATGTGAGAGTACTGTATTATGCTCAGTGTTACAATGGCTAGATCATCACTAGACTTTCAGCTCCATTATCATCTCAGGGACCACTGTGGTATATGAGGTCCATCATTGACCGAAATTTCATTACGGAATGGCTTTTCCCGGGGGTGGGAAACAATAGAAAAATTCATGCTGAATTTGAGTACGTGGTGAGAAGCAGTTTGCAAAGATATCTTCTAGACACTCATAGGTAAAAATAATAGGCAGGGCTTTAGATCAGAGCTATTGAGTTTTTTATGAGACAATAAAATCAACCCAACCCAACTAAACTAAACAAAACAAGTAAAAACATATCAAAACCTGAAGCTAGGCCCTAGGCACAGGAAACACAGGGCAATTGCCTTATTTACTGTGCCAAAGGAAAGGTCTATGTTTTTAAATTTAATCTTCATTATATATTTTTCCATTACCTTTCAGTCTGCTTATAACCCTCTCACCCCAGCAATCACCACACTGTTGCCCATGTCCATGAGCCCTTTGTCCTTTTTGCTCAATCCCTCCACCCCTAACCACCCCCCCCAGCTGTCATCTGTTCTCCACCTATGAGTCTGTCTCTGAAAGTTCTATTTGACCCAATTTGTTCAATTTCTGAAGGTGAGAAAATATGGAATTCCTTCCTTTATTCTTTTCAGATTACATATTTCATACTTCTTAGCAACCATCACACTTTTTTATTGTTGTGTAATCCACTGATATCTGTATGTTATACTAACTTGGTTTGAAATGTTATCAGGTCATTATTAATGTGATTATCATTTTTATTTTGTCCATTTACTGATACAACCATTACCACTGCTTCATATCACTCCTGTATAAATACAGACACCTTCATGATTTTTAAAGTATAAAATCAACATTCAAATAGGATTCTCTTTATTTAAATAGACTTATTAGAAATTTAAAGCAGATGAAGATGGTTTCAATGAAATGAATAAATAATTAAGGCAAATCTGTATACTTGTCAGAAACTCCATATTAAGAATCAGGTGAGGAAAGACAGTCTTCACACAGAGCTGTCATTTTTTTAGTTTAAGGTAATGTTAACTTTTTTTTTTAATCTTGATGCTCTTTTCAAGTTTACTTGATCAAACCAAAAGAAAAAAAAAAAGCTGCCAGATAACTTACACAGGTAATAATCAGAACCTTTAATCACTCATAAAAAGAGCCATTCGGTTCTATGTATTAAAAATCATCAGCTGGTTGGGAAGGCCGGTTTTTGTACTTGAAGCAGGTTTCCTCATTGATCAGGTTGTGAAATAAAATAACAGATTGCATTTTACAAAACGGTCACTAGCTATGCCTCGTCAGCAGACCTAGACAATAATCCCCGAGTGTTGTAGGACCGCAGCCGGTAATAACCTGGCTCGTTAGTTGAAAGCTGGCAAAGTCTCAAGTATTTAAGAGGATTACTGCTATAAACCATATTAATTTTTTTTTCTTCACATTCAAGTCCATGGTGATGAAGAGCTTCTGTAATCGAAAGAGTGAAGTCAAACGCACAACAAAACCCCATGCAATTCCTTTTTGTCTAGTGACTGACTTTACAAGAGGAAAATAAGAGTCAGACTTCATTGTGCTAAGTTGGAATATACTTTTTTGATGAAATAGTTTTAAACTGAAAATACTGCAAAATGAAATTATTTTAGAGAAGCTTGCCAAAAGGATTTATTTCTTATAAGACTTGTTCAAACAGATTAAAAAAAAAATTGGCCTCTCTCCCTCACTTACTATGGAAAGAATCAGGCAAAAAAAAGCCCAATAAAATCAAAGCTTCCAACTTTTGACCTCAAAGAAATTTATCACTCTCATGTCAGCGGCAGCAAAATGTGAGTTAAGAGTACAATCTCTGGGCCAGACTGCCTGGGTTTGAATTCTGTTTTCATTACCTTAGGCTACCTACAAGGTCTTGGGTAAATTATATAGCCCTTTCATGCCTCAGTTTTTTTATCTGTATAAAGGAGATAATAATTTCCTCTAACTCTTAAGGACTGTAATAAAAATTACATGATTTAATATTTGGATAGTTCATTAAACAGTTCCTGGCATATAATAAATACTATGTACAGTTTATAAAATTAAAAAAATGAGAATATAAATTAATGTATGTCAGAGATATAATAAAATCAATAAGTTTTATTATGTATTGGCCCTTGGTGGTAGATGCAAGATGTAAATTAGAAAGTAGTATTTCAATCAAAAATACTCAAACAGCTGGCATTTACAGACGTAGCCAAAGATAAATTTGAATATGTATACCTCTAAAAATTTTGTTCTTCAAATAATTTCCATACAGTAAAAGTTACTTTAAAAAATTGCCAGAATTTTTGATAATTTATGTTTAGCTACTGTAAAAATTCCAAAGTGAGAATATTATATGTTGTACTTGATATTAAGACTGTGCTGAATAAACTATTATTTTTTGAAGACTCAAGCTCTTAAAGGGTTAGAATTTCAGAGGTTCTTTAACTTAAAAATGTTTAAGAAACACCCCAGGAACTGGCTAAGAATGCAGCCTTGGAGATCCTAACTCACGTGCTGTATCATTTACTCCACGAATTTGCATTTCAACAAGAATCACAGAATCTTTTGAAGTCCTCCTGAGGGCACATTTTTGAGAAACAATTTGGAGTCAAGTAATGCTGCTGCAGAAACCATTAGTCATTTTGCTAAATTTTTTGAAACATTCAAAATGTCATATTTAAATAAATTCGTACTATCCTTACCTTTGTTTCCTTTTCAAAGAGAAAAGTGAAACAATGTTAGTAATTAGAAAAAAAAACCATTAAAATACTGGTTGCTAATGAATGTTTCCTGATAATTTAGATATTAACCACATTATTAAACTTTTTTGGTGCAAGGAGAGCTAAAATATTATGGAATTAAACATTTTACTAAATACGGGCCAAGAGAGGAATCAGTATTAATTTATTCACCCTAAATAAAAATTTAATTCCTTTAAACCATGTTACCTAGTCATTAATCATTAACATCATTGTATTTAAATAAGATGATTATGATTATACCTTCAAATAGTCACTTTTAAAAAATTATTTTAAAAACTTAGACTGTGCTTATTTATTTATTTATAACTGGTATATTTTTATGCACAATATTAAAAAGAGTTGAAGAAATGAACCTTCAAGTGTCTGGTTACCCTGGCATTTGATTGAATGAAATTGATGGGGGCCAGAAAGTAGCAAATGAAAGATTAAATGGAACATACACGATGCTATACCAATGATTTCTTCTGGTGGAAATTTGTTTGAGTTTATGCACCTATATGCATAGGAACTTATTTTATACTTATAGTATTTTTAAGAAATTGTGCATAAGTAGTAATCAATAGAGTAATCATCAATACCTCAAAGACAGATTTAGTGTGTCTGACAAGGAGACACCCAGGAGAGGGAGACCTGGATACAATACTAATATTTTTTGCACTTTTACTCAGTGACCTTACAATGGTCATGCCAGCTTTTTGAAGATATTTCCTCAATAATACAAAAAGAAATTCATTTTTAAGGTCCTTTTCACCTTTGCAATACTTTGTATCCCAATTGTCTGTGGCGGCTGCCCTCACTGAAAGGCATTTCATTATTAGAGAGACAGTCAGCTCCTGGGGACGTGACCAGCCATCTCTCTGCTCTAGTTCAGTTTTATATCATGACCAATTTAATTTGTTTGACAAAATTTAAATAATACCTGTTGACATTTATTGACTGCTTACCCTGCCCAGATGTGCCTTGTAGTATTACAATTAATCTTTATTTACAACAACCTTAAGAGATGGTTTTTGTTACCCGTCCTGTTTTTCAGATCAAATAACTGAGTCTCTGAGAGAGAAAATAATCTGTCTGAGGTGACACAGGCCATAATTGACCCAGTCTCAGTCTCAAGCCCAGTAGGTCAATCAGAAGCACAGGTGACAACTGGACTTGTGCCTGGCATCTGAAGTAGGCGGGGGAGGGCAGTGGGACTGAGCGCTTAATCTGTGGAATCTGATGCTATCTCCTGGGAGGGAGGGTCAGCATTTAGTTGAGTTGTATGTCGGACACTCAACTGGTGTTCGAAAATTGCTTGTTGTAAAGAAACCCTCTCCCCACATTGTAACTGGTGACCAAACCTTTTAATTATAATGCAATTTGGTATTTGAGTAATAATTAACAGTTTACAATTTTTTTATTCTAAGTAAGGTAATATCCTGAATTTTTCTTAATGTTGGCAGAATATAGCACCTAGTCATTTTACTTTTATTTTTATTTTGTTTATTTGTTTTTATCATCCAGTTGAAAAATACATACAGACTTACAGGGTGTATTATTTTTATCTAGCTGAGTTTTAGACAATTCCAATGCAAGTGGCTCACTAAATTCTGAGGCAGCCAGTTCAATGGTTTGTATGTATCTAATTCTTGAAAATCTCTTCTTTATATTGGGTAAGCTCTCTCATTTATACTGTTTGTACTTTAGTAATGAAAATACATACATATACTTAGGAAAGGCAATTCAGAGTCTGGCTACAAACTTGAGAAGTTGCTAACCCACAATATACCATATGTTTCCTAAAATTAAAATAATTATTAATATATATTTCATATTTTAAAATCATAGTGCCTATTTACACAATAGTTTCATTTTTTCCAGAGAATATTGTTTTTCTTCTTTCTCTGCTTTCTTCTCCAATGTGCTGGTACTTTAAGACATATTTTTCCTACAGAGTTATTTGACTACCCCTGCCAGTAGAAGTATAGTCTAATTCTGATTTCTGACAGTGGAAGCTAGTCGTGGAAAGAGTCTGAACTTTGAAATCAGAAAAGCAAGATGGAAGCCTTGATTCCGTCATTTACTAATGTGACTAGGACGAGTTAAATCATCCACTGCACCTCTGTTCGTTCATTTTGAACTACTAGTGGTATCTGACTCAGAGCAGCATTGCTGGTGACTTTGTTCATGTTGTATGTGCAGCAGTCTCAAACAGTCATTTTCTAGACAGGTGTTACGCATTTCTTGCATAAGGAATTTTGAAAGTAAAATCCTATTTTTATTTATGTATTTATGTATGTATTTATTTATACTTCAGGGAGTCCTGGAAAACTGGTTACTCTTTCTGACACCAATTTTTTAAAATACCCTAGATATAGTGGCACTTTACAAAATTGTGATAGACTGGAGTTTAATTTTGTAAAACTTCCTAGAAGTCCCAGTCACTTTATTTTGATCACTTTGATGGATGGTGCACCATTAATTAAAAAGAACCTTAAGTATAATTACTGAGACCAAATTTGTATGTATGCGTGTATACTTATTTAAGTAGAGGAACCCTATCTAAAGTATATTTTCAAATCTTTAACAGCTTAGTGCTTTTCCTTTAACAGTCCAGATGATATTATTCAGATGACATCAAGTTCAAGAACTATTTGACCTTGCATGTCTTCAGAAATATATGACACTTTTAAAGTGTTCTCAGAACTTTTAATTTTTTTCTTTGTTGTTAAAAAATAAGCAATCTCACTGCTGTCTTTAACTTATTCTTAAGACTAAACAATGTTTATAATATATATATTAATTAATCTTTTTGTTTTCTTAGTGAAAGATATATATATGTATATATATATATTTATTATTGTCCAAGTACAATTGTCTCCATTTTCCCACCACCACTCCCTCCCACCCCAGCCATCCCTACTTCCCACCCTTGATCCTACCCCCCTTTGGTTTTTTCCATGTGTCCCTTATACATGTTCCTGGATATCATTCTACTGCAAAGATTCATTAATGTAATTTTTCCTTTCAAAATCCAACATCAAATGTATCACAGTATATTGATAAACATTCTATAAATGCACATAGCAAATACAATTAAAGTTTTTTCTCCAGAATCTAATTTTAAAATTTATTGATAACTCTATTTAAAATAATATTAAATACAAATGAACTCATAAAAGATAGGGGTGGATATTGGTAAATACAGATTTATAATGTAACCTTTCAAATCTCATTGGAGGTCAGATCTAATTTTATCAACTGAATATGATTGTTTCGTAGATAAATGTTATCTAAAAATTGTAATTCTTTACTGACTTAAGTGCAGTTATATGTGTTTTCCCTTTTCCTTGAGAATCAGGCACATAAAAAAAGATTTAACTCTGTGTCAATAAAAGTTTCTTTGTAAGTCAATCTGTGAACGAAATCCCATAAACTATATGTCACGACAGATTAATATGTAGCAGTTAAGAGGCAGATTACCTTGCACCTTCAAGCCTAGAAAATAATTAAGCAATGCATAGAAACCTTCTGTTGAGGAATTCAAACGTTCAGTAGGGTCAGTAATGACATCTTTACTGGTGGTTTAGGTACAGGGATTCTAAGTTCTCTTCTATCTACTGTTTTGTGTTTGTTTTCTAAGAATTGCTACCATGACAGCTAACAGATTAAGAAAATATATTTATTCAGTTTAGAGAGGCCCAGTATGTGACAGTATTCATATGTTTCACTACAAAGAGGCTTAAAAAAGTCAGGACATTTTACTGAAAAAACATCACTTGATAGTTTTTTTTTCTCCAAATATATTCTCCCAAAACTCAGATAAAGTAAATTCAGAGGTACAATTAAAGAGCTGTTTTTGATGTTTTTTGAGACTAGTAGAAGAGTTGTAGTTGTTGTTTTATAACTAATAAAAAACTAAATTTCTAGAGCCCTATTTTCTATAGGACATAGTAGTATTAATTTTACTTATCTTTTTCAGAGTAGGTTTCAGTTAAAGGGCTGAGGACAATTTCTGTAGCTACCTTCCATGAAAATATAAAGAGAATATTTTTGGCTACATTGAACAGGATTGATGTTATAAAACAAAATCTGTCTTCTTCATTAAGTTAAATTGATTGGCCAGCCATTAGTTATCTAAAGAAAACAGTGAAATATGCTAATTCATCAGTCAGTAGTTTTGCTCAGTTAAATTTGATTAAGGAAGGAGATTAATAAACACTTTGAACTAACTTGGAATTAAAGTAACTGACATGTAAGCAGGATGTATCTGTACCAATCTGTAGCTGTATCTCATCTATTCCAAACATTCACAGTTGTAAATTTTTCTTTATTTGTCAGAGGGTCTCACAGTATAGAGCTGTCAAAGAATATTTGGTGAATGAACTAGCAGCATAATTCATATCCAGATATTTTAATTAGAAACTGGTCCTTTCCCCCCCACCCCCATATTCTATTTCCAGTGAACTTTTTCTTTGCTGTATAGTGTTTTAGAATTTATTTGCTTAGTGAATATATATATTTTCTTGCTTGAGCCTATGGAGGGCACTCTGCTGGTTAAGGGAGACAGAAGTATAAGACATTGTTCTTATTACTTCTATTCAAAAAGAGTATTAGGTAGGGATAAGAAGATACAGTCTTGGCTCTCCTGCTAAAAACTATCAGCTACTCATTCTTCCTGGAATTAAAATTATTCCTTTGTGCCTTGGTTTCCAAAACTGTGAAATAGAGACAATCAAGGCAGGAAGTACCCATAAGCAAAAATCCTATAACTATCAAATAATATTTACAATGGGCCTTTTACAAAGTAAGTACTTATTAAATATTTTGTTAACAGTATCATTATCTGCATTTAGAAATGAGAAAATGGACACCTCTGGTCATTGCCTGTTTTATATTCATTCATTTATTTTTTGGAGTTTTTATACAACTTTATCATAATTTTCACCCCATTTTTGTCATTACAACATTCCTGGAGGGTGATGTCACCCTCTCTACTATCCCCTACGTTATTCAAGTACCTAAGACACTGAAACTCCTGAGGGCTGGATGGGAATTCTAACTCACATCTGCTGCCTACAGGTTTGTCTGCTCCTACCACCTCGTAACCACCAATGCATGCTTTGCTTCTATGACTTTTTGAATATTGGGAAAATATATGAATTTTGAACTAAAAGAAACAGATTTACACATTTAATAAAACAGCCAAATTTGCCTTTCTTGTGTGTAATCGTATAGGTCAGTCACTTACTATGTACAGAAAACTCAGATTTGGAGAATAAAAGTATCCGATAAAAGGCTGTGTGCCAGAGGCATTCAACAATCTAATCGATTATATGGACATATTTAACAATTTGAATAACATAATATTTATCTATCAGATGATTTCTTCTGAAATAGATATTTTTCTCATCTTCAGAAAAAAAAGTTAAAACTATGATTCCAATCCAATTTCCTAAAGAAAGTTATATTTATGGTTCTTTTTTTAATATCAATGCCCTAAAAATCAAATATAGACACTTCTGATTAAGACTGATATCAGGGACCAAAGTTGCTCTTCTGCCTCCACAACAGAAATATCTGACAGTATATATAAGACTATGCTTCTCAGAAAACTGGAAGTACAAACAGTGATCTCTGAGAGAGGGCAAGCAAACAGTGTGAGGCTGCATTGCCCCAGCTTACTGCCTGGAAGAATTTCCAAACCACAGCTAACAGGTGGCAAAGCAAACACAGGCCAAGGAGGTTAAGAATTCATGAGAAAGAAGAGTGGAAACGGATGAACTACTTAAGAGAGAGCTCTGGAAATCAGAAGAGCAACCCTATTGAATCTCAAGCTAAACACTTTCAGAGCGTTGGCTTGAGGAAACAATGTAAAGCTGTAGGGAAAATCCACATGAATAGAACTGAAGAACAGTCCCTGAAGCTCACACCAGGCCAAGAATTGTCTGTTTCCCATCAGCCTTATTTGAAACTGTGATAATTTGGGAATGTCGGGTATAATACTCTGAAGGGCATTTCCTCATTTGTGGTACAAAATCAGGCCTAGAATTATAGTTGCTCTGTTCCTGTGTAAGTGAGCTTAAGAGCAAGCCTCTCAGTCATGATTTCTCAACAGTAGCTCTGTTGATATTTGAAGCCAGATAGATTTTCATTGCTAGGATGTATTATGCTTTGGAAGGTTTTCAGCCTCATCTCTGGCTTCTACCCATTAGATTCCAGTAGTAAGCAACCTGTCAACAAAAAATGTCTCTGGAAACTGACAAATGTCCCAGGGGCGGGGAGGAATCACCTCTAGTAAAGAAACACTGCTCTAAACATCAAAGTCTTTTCAAGAAACTTAACTGCATCCAAGAACAAAGCCCAGGGATATTTATAGCATTACAGTAACAACCAGCACCCAACAAGATAAAATTCAGTATGTCTGCAACCCATGTAAAAATCATCAGGTGTACAATGTTGTATGAAAATATAATTCATAATGTGGAAGAAAATAAATTAATTGAAACAGATATAAAAATAGATTATAAACATAATAGACTCAGTATAAAACAATTATTAAAAATATTTTCCATGCAATAAAGAAAGCAAATGAAAGATTGAGCATGTGTAGCAGATGACATAGAAAATGTAAAAAAAAATCTAAATTTAATGTATATAATGGCTGAGGTGAAAACTCTTTGTGGGACATTAACAAAAGATTATATACGGTAAAAGAAAAAATTAATGAACTTGAGGAAATAGCAAAAGAAACATCCTAAATTAAATACAGAAGGGGAAACACTGGAGAAAAAGTGAGAGTGTCAGTATACTGTGAGATATCTTCAAGGATTGTTTTATACAGATAGAAAGTATCTGATATAACACATATATATTACATATATATGTAATTGTAGTTCAGGAGACTTGATAAAGCAGAAAATATTTGAAAAATAATGGCTTAAATATATCCATGTTTGTTGAAAATGATAAACCCATAGGTCAAAGAAGCTCAGTAAACTTCAAGCCTACAAACATGAAGAAAACCATACCAAAGATTAAAAATCAAAGATATAGAAAAACATCTAAAAGCATTAGAGGAAATGAATTATATAGAGATGAATGGAAATAACAATGACAGTAGATTTCTATACAAAGCTAGAAAGCAATGAACAACATTTTCAGATCCCTATACAAACCCATGCCCTCAACACACACAACAGAAAACCCCACATAATTTGAACTTCTTTTTATTTTTATAATATTTTTAATTTATTAATGTTCGAGTACAGTTGTCTCCAGTTTCCCCCCACTCCAGCCATCCCCACCTCCCACCCTTGATCCCACCCCCTTTTGGGCAATTTAAACTCTATATGGTGGGAATATACATATCCCCGAAAAAGGGTGAACTGAAGTATGTATGCATTTATTTATAATAATTACTATTTTTATCCCCACCCAAGGACATGCTCGCTGATTTTAGAAGGAGGGTCAGGATGGAAGAAAGGGAGAGAAACATTGCTTTGAGAGAGGAACATCGATTGGTTGTCTCTCAGGCGTGTCCCGACGATGGACCAAATTAGCAACCTGGGCTTGTCTCCTGCCCTGGAGTCAAATCCGTGACATTTTGGTTCATGAGATGATGCTCCAACCAACTGAGCCAAACTGGCCAGGGCTGAAGATTTTCTTTCAGACATAAAAAGATCAAAGAATTGATTTTTTTAGCACTTGTGAATTATAGTATTAAGTAAATTATTTGTTATAGACAGGAATCATATCACAAGAAAGTATACATCTACACAAAAGAATAAATGGCATTGAAAGAGGACTCTAAAAGATTTGTTGCTTTATTTTTAATTAACCACTTAAAACAAAGATAATAATATAAATTAGGACTTATATCATACTTGAAGTGAAACGTATGACAAATAAATCCATGGAAGGAGAAAATATAAGTACTAGTGCAAGGCTGTTATACTATATGTGAAGTGATATGAAGTTACTTGTGATATACATTTAATATGTGTGCCACAACTCTTAAAGCAGTAACTAAAACAAAAATGCTGTAGTTTCAAAAGGCCATCGAACGAAATAAAATAGATTTTTTTTTATTGCTGTTCAAGTATGGTTGTCTCCATTTTCCCTCTACCATTGCCCCGTACTCCAGCCATACTCCAGATTTTAAAAACAATAAATGATATATGATTTTCCTATTACTATTTTAAAAGTATACTTATAAAAGAGAATTAAGAAAGGAGCTAGAGAAAATTGAACAAAGAAAATATACACTGAAACAAATAGGAAGCCTAGCAAGTACCTTTCAATGGAACTTTCAAAGCATCTTCACACGGTGAGCCATCATTGAAATCAATCTAAACATAAAATCAATGTAGTCAAAACTCTCTAATGTTTTTCTAGTTACACTGTTTGAGTGTTCAAAATAATTCATTTGATAAAGCTGACGAAAATGTGGAAAGAGCATAAGTCATCCCGTGTACTCTGAAATAAGCAGGTTAAGAAACCTCTGTGTCTACTTAAAAAATATGGTGCAGCGTAACTAAATGGCTTACCAAATTAGCGATTGAAGTTCTAAATTTCGGGTCCACTACTTTTTTCAAATTCTTTTTCTCAAAGTTAACTTAGTAGAAAATAAACATGTGCTTATTTATTCAAGAGTAACTATATTTTGTTTATTATTTTAAAGATATTTAATTGAATTACAAGGAAGAAAAAAAGGAGCTGATCTCTAGAATTCTTAGCTTGATTTTAGTGAAAATACTGAAAAGTGATAATCAGAGTTCTATATTATTCTTAAGGTTTAACATTTCTTTTGGTATCCATACTGCTTTGGTTTGAAATAGATTTCATTTTAAAGAAAATGAATTCTATTTTTCAATTTTATCAGGAGCATAATATGTTTTGATAAGAGAAACTATACCAGTCTTCCATAATACTTAAGGAAAATATCTTTGTTGCCTGGGATATGTGTCAGAAAATGAAAATAAAAGATATTTTAGTCTATGAAGAACACCAATCATTAGCTAACTATTATTAATAGTCACAATCAGATTTAGGAAATAGATATTGACTTTGTGGACTATTAACTCTGTTTCCTATTGTTTTTGAGTGAGCACAATGTATCTAGGCTGTGTTATGAAGTGGTTTTTATCTAGTAGCGGTGACTTAGTTATCCCAGTCCATATAGAGAGCCTCGATCCATTGACTTGAAGGGGAGGGAGGGTAGTATAGTGTTTATGAGCTTACATTTTATAAACTACAGCAATGGTGTGACCGGAGTCTGGCTTCTAACATCTGTGCCAACTTGGATACAATTATGTATTTAACTTTTGTAAGCCTACTTTTACTTTAGTCAAATTGATATAATATCTACTCCCCAGAGTTAGTATAAAGATTAAAGACAACATGGAGTTTGGTTTGGGTTTCAGCAGACACACAATCTGAGACAAGGGTTCTCACACAAAATGTATCTGTCTCTGGTCAGCATGGCTCAGTGGTTGGAGTGTCCTCCTATACCCAAAAGGTTAGGGGTCCAATTCTCCATCAGAGCAAATACCTGATTTGTGGGTTCCATCCTTGGTCCAGGGGCATACAATCTCAAGTCCGGGTGACTACAGGAGGCACCCAATAGATGTCTCTCTCTTTCCCTTCCTCTTGATTCTTCTCTCTACATAAGGCAATGAAAAATATGTTCCGGTGAGGATGAAAAAAAAGGCAATGAAAAAATACACTCCTCTGAGGATTAAAAAATTATCTGGATGTAACTGCAGAAAGCTCTGGTAAGGGACAGTGAAGTGAGGCAGTGAGGCGCAGGTAGCCAATAAAGTTTGCATTATTTAGAAAATACTACTGAAGGTAGCTGGAGCTTAATCCTGTTGTGCTGAACAGGGTATTCTGAGTTATTCCATCAGAGGAGCGAGGAGCTAAAACGTTATTTAAGGAAAGCTGCTGTGTGTGAGTCTGTGAGTGGAGGAAGGAAGGATGCTAATTATTCGTTTCATCTGAGTGTGTTCTGAATCCAAAGAAAGTCCCGAGGCAAATAGATGTAGATGAAAGTACCTGCGGCTCATTTTACCACACGATGCTTAACAGAACATAGAGAAGAACTAAATGGTAGCTCTTTACATGGTTTCTGGGATTCCTCGGTATTCTCCCCAGGCATATGGGAAAAACAGGAGGATTTAGAGATTCTCTGTGAGATTTCGATGATAGAATACATGTGTCTGGCCCACCGTTAAAGGCTATTCAACGATGCTACTTATATTTCATCAATATTATTGCTTATCTATTATTGCAAACTATGAATCCAAAACGTTAGCCCTACCTACAGCATGCTCCAACTGGTTTAACCTAATGAAGCAGGAAGTAATTTAACACATAAATATATTAATGCAAATGCCAGATTTTAAAGATCAAATCATGATGTTTTTATCACTCTGAATCTTGTCAGTATTGATATGTTAACCACCAGGCTTGGATTTGAATCTGAATGGATAGCAAAGGAAAAGTTTTACAAAGCTTTTACAATGGGGATGATCCTATCTCATTTCCTTGTAGGAGCTACCATTTCCCACACTTTCTAACTCCTTTCAACTGCAAAGTTGCCAAAGAAAATTCCCAAACATACTTGTCTTAGTTGGTAAATCCTGAACATATAATTTATTTTAATTAAAAAAATCAAATTATCTTACATATGACATAACCTTCCCTGCTAATTTGAACTTCTTTTATATCCTTGTAGTTTTAGAAATATATTGTAATAACTAACTACATGCTTTGTAGTTTCAATCCTTTGGAATTTTATATTAAATATTTTGTAGATTTTTTTTCCTGAAACAAAAGGTCAAGCTGAATCTTTTTTCTCAGGGTTTAATGATATTAAATTAAAATCACAGAAACCATAAACCCATAGGCCTAGGAGAAACCTGGAGAGCTGTCCAGTGCAGACACACCATTACACCCCTGAGGAAGTTCGGGTCCAGAGTGGGAGTGTGTGTTGGCCAAGGCTGCATGGTTCACTGGCTTATCGTCCTTCACTAAGTTGCCTTTGCTGATCCTGTTTTAAAACCATCATTAAATCATCATAAAACATATTCGTTTCCTTTGCCTTGGAAGTTACAAGTAATTACAAGTATTTGATGCTTATTTACATCAGCCGTATAAAGCGGGTCCTGTTACCATCACCGTGTGAAGGGAGATGATTACTGAGTCCTAGAGACACTTTGTGACTTAGCCTAAAGTCACGTAGCTGTCAGTAGTCTTCCACTGTAGCATTCTTAATGGTTTCGTACTCTTCCATCGTAGAGAGAAAGCATGCTGTGTGTACCTAATCCTCCCTGCGGAACACTGAAGTCGTTTTCAATATTATGTTAATAAAAATAATACCAGCATAAGAAATAGTACATTCCTTTTTTCAAATGTTTGATTATTAATATCAGTTAATTTTTTAACATTTTAATGGCAAATAGTAAAAAAAAAAAACACAATAAAGGCTGTTGGTTATACATTCCCATAGTTAGGACAGAAACTGTGTAACGACATAAACAACAAGAAAGTTTATGGTAGTTGTTAGAAGCATGGGTTCTGCTGTGAAGCTGCTCTGTTCGCGTCCGATCCTGCCACTTGTCCCTTATGTGACCAGACAACTTGCGGGTTAGCTCTTTCTTCAGTAAAGTTATTTAATAATAGTATTTACCTCACAAGTTTTTTGTGAGTATGTAATTAATTAGTATATATAAAGGGCTCAGAAAAGAACTAGCACTCAGAATAAGCACTACAGATCTGCACACTCTTATTACCATAATTGTTGTTATTTCAACATAATCTAGAGCATTATTAAATGAAATTTTCAGGTGCTATGTTAGGCATTAGTCAGGAATTTCATATAGTGCTGTTTTTGTGCTTGGATGAGTAAAGAGATAATATTTGTAATTTGCTTAACAGTATTCACCATGTAATATTAAATATATGGCAGGAATTATTATTACTCCCACAGGCAGTATATATTTCATTGGCCAGAGCTTGGCATGTGGTTATGCCTAACTTCAGGTGGGTAGGAGAGTGTAAGCTTTCTGATATCAGAAATAGCGAAGAACCAGATATTTGTGTACACTTGTAATATACATTACAGTCTCAAACATTCAGCTTTTCAGATAAAAACATAATGATTTATATGGCCTGGGTGAAATGTTCCACAGCTTCGCTGTTTCACACTTCAGTTGTTTTCACTGAGTACGGTTTCTCCCCCTTTACTACCCCCCAAAAAATGAGAGGAAGGAAGGAAGGAAGTTATTTACATTTGGAAAAATTTTGAGCATAAAACAGAATAGTGTTTTTTTCAGATTATTCATAGTCAATAAAATATAAATAATAATTCTGGCATTAATTAAAGTTACTTCACATGGAATAAGATCATTTATATAAATATACATATTAATAACTTTATTTTCCCTATAAAGTACTAGCGTCCACATACTCTATGTGTGATATTTTTTTAAGTTGTATAAATCATTTTCCCTGCTCAGAAGTTCACAAAAGCTGAAGGAATTTTATGCAAACTGTGATCAGTGAGCCAAATGTAGCCTGCTGCCTGTTTTTGTAAACAAAGTTGCATTGGACTACACTCACACTCATTCTTCTAGGGAAGATGCTCTGTGACTGTGTTTGTGGTAGAATTGCACAGTTGAATAGTTGCAGCAGAGACCCTGCAGCCTGCAAAGCATGAAATGTTACTGTTACGCCCCTTTACATTCACAGTTTGACTCCAACTCTAAAGACACAGAGATTGACATGATCAAAATTAACAAACACACAAACAAAACACAACCGTTCATCTGAAATTTCTAGGAACAACAGTGAATTGATAGGGTTAGCACAGAAGAAGAGATTAACTAGTTGAGTTTTGACAAGTCAGGTTCTTTGCAACAACAATTTAACCTAATTACAATACTGTTTCTTTGGTAACTAATCATATCCATAACTACTGTGCATTTAAATCACTGGTAAACTCTACAACTTTAATGAAATCTGTAATATTACTTAAATGATAATCCAGAACTTCAGGGATTTTTTTTTTCAAAAAAACATAACCTTAAATACTGTTACACTGGGATTTTTAAAAGAAAAACCAACTGAAGAATTAGGGTAATTATGTGGAAAATTTGGGGAAAAGACACATTTGCCTCAATAACAAGCAATTTTCAAAATCACTTTACAAGGTGTAATCAGTCAATTTCTGGGATTAAAGGATAAAAGAAAACTTCTGGAAAATAATGTCATGCTTTAAACTGGAGGGGATTTGTGATGTAATGGCTGGGGTAAATCTTGATCTTCAATGCATGTTAGTATTTTGAATGTGCCAGAATTAAAATTTAAAAGTCAAGGGTGATGATGGTATCAAAATTATAAATATTTTTTCTCTTTCCATTCTTATCTCCTTGTGTTTTTTTTCATCTGACCTCTGATGATTAGCTTTATGAGGTAAGAGCACAGCCTTATCTTCCGCTTCAGCATTTTACCTTTACAGCACAGACAAAGAGAAAGGGCCTCTGCTTGAAAGACTCTATCTAGAGTCAATCCTAGAAGCCATATATCTCTGAACAGTTTAGGTTTTCATCATAGTATCAAATTAATAAGTTAGACTAACTTAAAAGCTTTCAGCTAGACTGTGGTATTAAGGAACGTGTCTCAGACATTTGCTGTATTAATTTCTACAGAGCTTGATATAAAAAAACGGGTGGTTTTTTTCTTTTGCATTTGTTGAAGAGTATTGGGGACCTTAATGCACCATATTGACAGAGTAATAAAAATAGCAAATTGCATTGCAGGCCTTGTGCCAACATCATTAAACTCTCAGTCATGCCCAAAACAATAACAAGGGCAAAACAAAAGATATAGTCCTCCTCCAACTCAACTAGGATCCCCGTTGAACTGCGCTCAGTAGCCCCTGGCTAGGGTTCCCTTTGCTTTGAACCGTTGAGAAGCCCTAGTATATTTTCACTTTAATTATGTAAACAGTCTGCCCTTCTTTCTTTCCAGGTTTGTTGTTAAGAAAAAGTTTCTTTGACACCTGTTCTTTGAGATGGACTACAAAATGATTGAGTGCCCCTCTTTCCTATCCAGCCACCCCACTCTTGAAATTTACATGTAAAGTACGTAAATGTGCCAGAATTAATAACCCTTTCAGTTAAACCATTGACCCTCAAAAAACCTACTCCACAATTTTAATACTGCACTTGTTTGAGGCAAATTGAACAATAGAAAGGGCTATTTGAACCGCTTGACCAAAATACAGCCTGTAAATTATAAGAATAAGTGAAAAAGTAAGTTTTCAAAGGGGTCACTACTTTTGAAGTCAACCAGGAAAGAATAGCACTTATGGTTGCATTTACAGATTACTAAGGTGTTCATTCCAGATGCCACAAAACAATATTTAACCAAACAAAACTAAAATCATAACTTTCAAGAAAGTAAGAATCTTAAAATATTTTGGTATTTAAAAACATAAATTACGTTATAATATTTCCATAGGCCTTAATTCAAACCCATATTATATGATGACACTATGCCAGCATTTATTTAAAAAACATTAAATGCTTTCCTTTTTTCCTTTTATTTTTGTTCCTTTTGTATGAGAAACATATTTTACTTCTTAATTCCAGAATTATTTTTAAAGAAAATAAATACATACCAGGGGAGATGGTGGAAGAACAAATTAGCAGAAGCATGTGATATTATACTCAGGACAAAATTTGTATTTATTACTTTTCTGAAAATTATTTGTAATCGGGAGTGCTTAAGTATAACTGTTCAACATTACACCACGCCATCTTCGATTGCTTTATACAATATCTCAGGAAATGGTCCAGCAGGTTTGCAGTAGTTAAAATGAGATTCATTTCCAATATCGATTCACTTTTCTCAAGACAGCACTCCCATCTTGAAAGTCCTCACATGCTTTGAAATCCTCATTTTTGTTCAGTTGACTGTGAACTTCGCTGCCTGTCCTTTCAAAATTGAAATATGGGTCAAGCTTTCACTAAATTTCTTCTTGAGCCATTTAAACCAACCTACATTTAAAGACTTTTGGAACTACAAACTATAAATTTCAGGTTCTTCTCTCCCCTCGAATTAAGTAAGGCTAATTGTGAAATAGTTCAAACATGAAGAAAAGCAAAACAAATGAGGAAATAGTCATGCATCTTCTCATCAGTACATGCTGGTGTACCTAATCCAGATCCACAATTCTATTTCAACATAGGAGGTGTGTGATTACCTCGTGATTAGCCCAGGATGCTGAGTCAGTATTTTATACAGTCTTGCCAAAAGACCGTGTTTCCATAGACTACTTTGTCCTAGCCTAAGCAGTGAGTCAAAAAACGGGCCCAAGTTACCTTTCTATAAATCAGAAAATAATTGCAAAAAAGTAAGAACAAATTCTGAAAACAAATGGAGACCTCAGAGGAAGATACACTTTACTAACCTAAAAAAGGAATGAAGAGGAGAGAGAAAATCTGAAGGTCAAGGATTAAACCACAGTTTGCAGAATCAGATGAGATTACCCACGGGTTTGTTTTGAACAGAAAATGGGAATTGGGACTAAATAAGAGCTTCTGCTTCCATTGAACTGAAATGGTTCATAATGAGCCACAGTTAAAGGGTCAATGAAGTTAAAGTTAGAGAATCACATTTTTAGAGAATCCAGGATAAGACAGCACAATCATCCATAAGAAGGGGATACTAGATCTATTGTTTAAGATGTGTAATAGAATATATTTAGGAAAACAACCTTCTTAAAATTGTTTAAAAAATAACCTGAAAGTATTTTTGCTAACATTACATTTCTTTGAAGGAGGTGGTTGGAGAAATCCATAGATGTTGCCTGTGTGGGATGATAGTTGTGAGATGCTGCATGAGCATCATCCCTCACCTGCTGGTCTGAGTAAAGTAGCCCCGGGGTAAATCCCAGCAAACACAAGTGTACAAACCTTGTGTACTGGACTTCTGTTGATGTGTTCTGGCATCTATTCCCCTTATTCTAGTAAGAGTTTTATTCTGTTTCCTGTAGCCTGGTCATGTCATGTATAGCTATTACCTAATAAAAGTATTGAATAGTTATTATGTAATATATAATTAAATTCTGCATAATAAGAAGTAATAATTACTATATTCAAACTAACATGTGTATAGCTCTCATTGTATACCAAGAACCGTGTTAGCACTTTAATCCTCATTATGTTGATGCAATTATTATCTGCCTTGTAACTAATGAGGCCAGTAAGACACAGGAAGTTTTAGTTTCTTGCTCAAGATCACTCAAATAGTTAAGTGATGGAACCAGGATATACACTCAGAAAATGTAGCTTCATATATGTACATGTGTGTTAAGATAATTAGATAAATAGATGGATAGATATATAGAGAGATCCCTCCAAATTTACTAGTTACAGTGTAACTTTGGGAGGGCTCTGAATTTCTATTAAGTTGTTTTTTTTTTTCCTAACAGCTATTTATACATGAAGAAAATTAGCCCTTTGTGATATGCAATATTTCCCCCCAGGGTTTTCTTTTGCCTTTTGATTTTTCCTACCATTCAGATTTTGATTTTTTTTTCTATGTATGTTTTCATATAGACAAGTACAGCAATCTTTAAGTCATAAAGTCTCTGAATTTTGTGTTATGTCTTAAAAAAAGATGTTTTTCAATTTGAGTTTATGAAATAATGTCCCCATGTTTTCATCTAGTGCTTTTATTATTTCATTTTACTCTGAAACATTTAATCCATTTGGAATTTATCATTTAGCCAGTTTGGAAGTTATATGTTTTATATTTTACTTATGATATTTTTGACGAGGGTCAGGTAGACTGTTGTAGCCTTTCTTTTCACCCATCCAGTCTTCTACCCACTTACACACATGAGTTGAATTATTGCAACACGTATGGGCTAGGGCCATACAAATGCATTAAGGACTCAGACTCCTAGCATGTCAAAGGCTATGACAGTGTAATTTCTGCTCTTTGGTTTCTACATTTCACTGAATCCTATCTCATACTCATATTAAAAATTAAAATTTGTTAGCGGTATGCTAGATAAAGTCACCAAAATTATCTAATCAGCAAAGTCTTTAGAAATATTTGAACATATTATTTAACTAGAAAGTTATCAAGCACTAAAGCAGTGTCTCCCCAGACTCGTATCCAGGCGTAATTGGTGGCAAGATCAAGGGAGAGCCTTTTTAATGGCATAATGGAAGTTCGATTACTCGGTGTAGTTTCTCTTCAGTAAGCTGTGGTTCTCATGAACCATTTGACCCTCTCCGTCAAAGTGAAGTTAATACTTTAATAATATTATTACCTTCTAGAGGGATGGACAATCATATGGGGTTCGAGTATCACCTGAGAACTGGTGAGATGTTGTTTGTAGACCTGATGTTGTCTTGAATGAATATTGATATTCAGGCATAAGATCCTTCACTTCTACAAATAAATTCAAACATGTGAACTCCAATTTCATTCTCAGTTCTAAAATGTTCTGATTAAGGTGATGACTCATCTGGAGACTCTGATTACCGGATAGTTTAGATCAAGCAACAGAGTTTGACCTTAGCCCAGATTTGTTTTGAAGACTGGCTTTCAATAACATTGCTGTAAAGTCTCATTTTTTAATTTTTAAAAATAAAGTCTAAAATAATAATCATTTGCAATTTTACTCCTTGAGTTGAGGCATAAATTATTAATCTACAAAAAAGTAAATTGCATATAACATTTTATAAATAACACTAGAGAATCACAACATTAAAATATTATTGAATAATTTCTTAGCCACAAAAACTTATAACTCATGAAAGCTTTTGTCTCAGTGTTGAATCATTCAACAGATTCAAAATAGCATATTCTACCACGTCAATTTACTCTGTTCATAGGAGAATAACCTTAGTGAACTTTGACCCATTCACAGTTCCTAACCATCTGCTTCCAAAGGAAAATGATGCTTTCTTCATTGAAAGGCATAAAAACACAGAGTATATGCCTAATTGCCCAGCTGGCTGAGTTTAGAATAAAACACTGCAAAACTGATTGGTGAATTGATTTTGCCATTTGCTTTGGTTTTCTGCAAGCATCTAATCAATTGTGTAGTTTGTGCTGACCCATTTTGGGGCTATTGTGTTCTCTGTGTAATATTTATCTTCAATGCCATTTTAGCACTATATATTTTTATACATTTGTAAAATGAAAGCATTCTCCTTATGCTTATTCCAGAGCTTTTGTATGACAGGTCTATATAATGTACAAGCATAAATAATTTTAAAAATTAAGCTAGTGATCAGCATAATAAAAAGTTCCTACATCTGATATACTCAGAATAGAAATATTTAATTTAATTAAGCTGAGGGACAATTTTGAGATACAAGAATTTGAATATTACATCAATGACAAATTGACACTTTTCCCCCTATATATATCTGATCCATTAATTCATAGATTTCAGAATTTGGAAGTAACCTTAAGTGTCCTCTAATCCAACCAGCCATCTAATGCTCAAATTCCCTCTACAACATCTCCACCATGTGGTTATTTGGCCTAAGTCACAACCAACAGCAGGAAGCAGTATGTCCAGAGGAAATTAAATTTATCCTTGCTCAGCCCTGACTATGGCATAGCCCCTCTTTATGTTAAACTCACACTGATGTGTATGATACTCCTCACAATTGTTTTTAGTTTTGCCCATTGGTGAATAATACATTGAGCCTGAATCATTCTCACTGATGTTCCATTTCCATTGAAAGATCTTCTGTGTGAAGAGAGATATTGGTATCTGTATACATTTCTGACCGATTTATTCTAAACATTCTATAATGTGTTCATATTCCTATTAAAATGTGGAACTTAAACCTGTACATTATGCACTCAGTGGTAGCTGATTATCAGAGTAAAGGCAAATTATTACTTCAACTGCCAACATTCTTGACATGATACTTCTGTTAATGCAACCCGAAGAGACATTGATAAAAACCACACACTACTGCACTGTGGTCTATAACCCCTAAATTGCTAACAGATATAGCACTTTTCTGTAATTATGCAGTTTGCTTTTGGCTTTTTACACCTAACGGAATACATTTAAGTTTGCTCAGATTAGCTATGAACATTCAACTTCCAGCCTCTCATTCAAATTAAAAGCCTAATGAATTTTATTCAAAATCTGTAATTTAATATTTAATTCCTATAGTTCTGTTAGTTCCGCTACACATAATGAGAAGAAATAGTAATTGTGGCTTAAGCACAATTAGGCTTATTACTGTCTCATGTGTAAAAGGTCAGGAGGTCGGAGGTCCGCAGCTGCCACTGCAGGTCCACATTGCCCACAGTGGCCCAGGGCGCCCTCTTCCCCTTGCTCTCCCACTGACATGGTTTCCTTCCTCCAGGTTAGCTCAAGTTCCAAAGGGAGTCCCGCTATTATCTCCAAGGAGACTGTCAGAAGAATTTTAAAAAGATAGAGGAAGAAAATTAAACCCTTTTCAGCTGACTCAGTTGTATTTTTAAAAATTTATTTTTCTGAAGTCTATGGTTATACATCAGCATAAGGAATAAAGACAATGTACTTTTATTTTACTTGGCAATGGCCTGAACTAGAAATATAGTTCCTCTTATTAAGGAGAAAAGAAAAGAATCGCATTCTTTCCAGGCATATGTGAAATATGAAAAGGAATTGTTTATCTGTTAGGTCATTAATCAAGCCACAACAAATTCCCAAGGATTGAGGAAAAAAGAAGTTTCACCTTCACAAAAAATAAAATGCTTATAATATCTGGCACGGATATATCACAATGAAAACACTTCCACTTCTGGTGGAAGTGTAAATTTGTTTAAGAATTCTGAAAACCATGTTGTTATTAACTAGTAACATTGACTATCTATTCCTTCTAACTCAAGAATTCTGTTCTGAGTAGGATGCCCTAAATATGTTCACCAGGAGACACGTGCTAAAATATTTGTGATAGCGTAACACTGAAGAAAGTATGTGAACAGTAGTAGAAAATATGAACATATTGTTTTACATAGCACTCACATCCACAAGGATAAACCTTGAAAACATAATGCATCATAAAAGTATAAAAGTCCCTAAAAATATAAAGATTATGAGATCATTTGTATAAAGAAAATAAGCAAAGATAACCAATTTATTATTCAGTCATTCAAACATGTACTGCTTTTAAATGTTAATGAAAAGTAAATGATGACAAAATGAGTAAAAAAAGAAATGTTTTGGAGGAAGGGAGAAAAAGACCCTGAGGGTAGGAGACGGGGCAACAGGAGCATTACTAACTAAGACTCCATATCCCAGGGTGAGTGCCCCATATAATGTAAAAATTGTATGTATATATTACACATACTCTTTTATGTATAACAAGCTTCATGAAAAAATGTAAAAAACAGGCAAAATATGCATATGTTCTAAGTAAAAGAAACCATATGAAACAATGTAATAAAATTTTGAGAAAAGGGAAAGACATTAAGATAATGCAAACTAAATATAAATAGGACTTAATTATGGAATTGCCTGACATTTACTATTTACAGGACTTAATTAAAGGGACACATAATATAATAATACAAGGCAACATTTATAAATATTTCACAGTCCTAATTCTGTATGAAAGATATAACCTGGATAATGAAGCAAAACTATTAAAAAGCAAAGTGAGGTTTGTTTTGATATTTTATGCATTTATTGATGTTTCCACAATACCTAAAACAAGGCTTGTAATACTGGGCATTAAAATTGCTTTATTTAATGAATAGAAGAAATAATTTTAATGGAAAATACTTGTATATTAAAGCTGTTAAGTGCAGAAGAGTTACTATAAGGAATTAAGAACATAACACAATTAAATAATTGCAAAATATGTGTACATTCCTGTATATACACTAATGTATACATAAATACACTTCTACATATATTTGTTTTTATAATCATTTTTATTCTATTACAGCTGTCCCATTTTTGCCCCTTTGCCCTCCTCTGCCCATCCCACACCCTGTTCCCACAGTCAATTCCTGCACTGTTGTCCTGATCCATGGGTCATTCATAAATGTTCTTTGATTGTCTCTTCCCCTTCTTTCTGTCATTATCCCCTTCCCCTCTCTCCTCTGGTCACTGTTAGTCTGTTCCATGTTTCCATGCCTGTGGTTTTACTTTGTCCATTAGTTTATTTGGTTCATTAGATTCCTCTTACAGGGGAGATGATATGGTATTTATCTTTTACCAACTGGCTTATTTCATTTAGCATAACACTTTCCAGTTCCATCCATGCTGTTGTGAAGGGTAGGAGCTCCTTCTTTCTTTCTGCTGCATAGTATTCCATCGTGTAAATATACCGTAGTTTTTTGATCCACTCATTTACTGATGGGAACTTAGGCTGTTTGCAGCACTTGGCTATTGTGAATAATGCTGCTAGGAGCATAGGAGCGTATACGTTCTTTTGAATTGATGATTCAGGATTCTTAGGGTATATTTCTAGTAACAAACTTGCTAGGTCAAAAGGCAGCTCATTTTTAGATTTTGGGGAAATTCCATATTGTTTTCCACAGTGACCACACCAGGCTGCATTCCCACTAACAGTGCAGTATGGTTCCCTTTTCTCCACTTCCTCACCAGCACTTGTCCTTTGTTGATTTATTAATAGCTATTCTGACAGGTGTGAGATGATATGTCATTGCGGTTTTAATTTGCATCTGTCTGATTGCTAGTGATGTTGAGCATCTTTTCATATGTGTATGGACCATCTGTATGTCTTCCTTGGAGAAGTGTCTATTCAGGTCCTTTGCCCATTTTTTAATTGGATTGTTTGTCTTCCTTGTGTTGAGTTGTCTGAGTTCTTTATGTATTTTGGAGATCAAGCCCTTGTCTTTAGTATCCTTGCCAAGTATGTTCTCCCATACAGTTGGTTCTCTTTTCATTTTGATGATGTTTTCTTTAGCTGTGCAGAAGCTTTTTAATTTGATGTAGTGCCAATTGTTTATTTTTTTTCCTTTATTTCCCTCACCCCAGGAGATACACTGGAAAAAATTGGTTGCATGTAATATCTGAAATTGTACTGCCTATGTTTTTCTCTAGGGCTTTTTTGGTGTCATGACTTATATTTAAGCCTTGTATCCATTTTGAGTTTATTCTGGTATATGGTGTAAGTTGGTAGTATAGTTTCTTTCTTTCTTTCTTTTTTTATTTTTTTGCATATACCAGTCCAGTTCTCCCAACACTATTTATTGAAGAGGCTATTTTTACTCCACTGTATGCTCATACTCACCTTGTCAAATATTAATTGACTGTAGAGACTTGGATTTATTTCTGGGTTCTCTATTCTGTTCCATTGATCTATGTGCCTGTTCTTATATCAGCACCAGATTATTCTGATTACAGTGGCCTTGCAGTATAGTTTTATATCAGGTATTGTGATCTTTCCTACTTTGTTCTTCTTTCTCAAGATTACTGAGGCTATTTGGGGTATTTTTGGGTTCCATATAAATTTTTGAAATATTTTTTCTAGATCTTTTAAGTATGCCCTTTGTATTTTAATAAAAGAATTGTATAGAATCTATAGGTTGCTTTGGGTAGTATGGACATTTTAATGATGTTAATTATTCTGATCCATGAACATGGTATATGCATCCATTTATTTGTATCTTCCTTAATTTCTTTCTTCAGAGTTCTATTGCTTTCTGAGTATAGGTTTTTACCTCCTATGTTAAATTTATCCCCAGGTACTTAATTTTCTTGTTGCTATAGTAAATGGGATATTTATCCTAATTTCTCTTTTTGATGTTTCATTGTTGGTGTACAAAAATACCCTCAGTTTCTGACTATTGACTTTGTACCCCACTATTTTGTCAAATTAACTGTTTAGTTTGAGGAGTTTTTTGGTGGAGACTCTAGGGTTTTCTATGTACCCTATCATGTTATCTGCAGATAATGACAGCTTTACTTCCTCCTTTCCAATTCGGATGCCTTTTATTTCTTTTTCTTGTCTGATTGCTATGGCTAGAACTTCCACTACTATGTTGAAAAAGAGTGGTAAAAGTCAACACCCTTGTCTAGTTCCTGATCTTAAGGAGAAAGCTTTAGATATTGTCCATTGAGTATAATGCTGACTACAGACTCTCCGTATATGGCTTTCATTATGTTGATGTATGCTCCCTCTACTCCTGTGTTGCTGAGGGTTTTTATCTTAAATGGGTGCTCGATTTCATCAAATGTTTTTTCAGCATCTATTAATATGATCATGTGATTTTTGTCCTTAATTTTGTTTATGTGTTGTATTACATTTATTAATTTGAGAATACTGTACCATCCTTACATCCCTGGGATAAATCCCACTTGATCATGAAGTATGATCTTTTTAATGTGTTGCTGAATCTGGATTGCCAATATTTGATTGAGGGCTTTAGCAAATATGTTCATCAGAGGTATTGGCCTGTACTTTTTCTTCTTTGTTGTGTCTTTACCTGGTTTTGGAATTAGGATAATACTGGCCTCGTAAAAAGCATTTGGGAGTTTTCCCTTGAATTTTTCATATAGTTTGAGAAGGGTAGCAATCAGTTCTTCCTTAAGTGTTTGTTAAAATGTACTTGTGAAGCCTTCTGGTCCAGGGCTTTTGTATGCCAGGAATTTTTTGATTACTGCTTCAATTTTACTAGTTGTTATTGGTGTATTTGGGCTTTCTGCTTCTTCCTGATTCAGTTTTAGAAGATTGTATGTTTCTAGGGATTTGTCCATTTTGCCCAGGTTGTCCACTTTCTTGGCATATAGTTGTTCATTACAATCCTCTGTATGTCTGTTGTATCAGTTGTCATTTCTCCTCTTTCATTTTTGATTTTATTTGTTTGGGTCTTCTCTCTTTTTTTCCTTATAAGTCTGGTTATAAGTTTGTCAACTTTGTTTATCTTTTCAAAGAGCCAGCTTCTGGATTTATTGATCCTTTGGATTGTTCTTTTAGTCTCTGTCATTTAATTCTGCTTTGATCTTGATTATTTCCTTCCATCTACTAGCTCTGCGCGTTGTTTGCTGTTGTTCCTCCAGTTCTTGTAGATGTAGGGTTAGGTTGTTTACTTGAAATTTTTCTATCTTCTTTAGGTAGGCCTGCATTACTTTGAATTTCCACCTCAGGACTGCCTTCGCTGTGTCTAATAGATTTTGGATTGTTGTGTGTTCATTTTCATTTGCTTCCTGCTACTTTCTGATTTCTTCCTTGATCTCATTGTTTACCCTTTCATTATTTAATATCATGTTATTCAGTCTCCATGTATTTCAATGTTTTGGATTTTTTTCCCCAGAGTTTGGTTTCTTTTTTTTTTTTTCAGCACACATTTACATGGTTTATTTTTAAAAATTAATTTATTTATTTTTATTCAGTTACAATTGTCTGCATTTTCTCCCCTTCCCTCCACCCCACCCCAGCAAGTCCCACCTCCCTCCCCACCTCTACCCTCCCCCTTGATTTTGTCCTTGTGTCCTTTATAGTAGCTCCTATAGACCCCTCTCACCACTATCCCCTCCCCACTCCCCTGTGGCTATTGTTACAATGTTCTACAGCCATACCACCCTGAATGCACCTGATCTCATCTGGTTTCTAATTTTAATCCCTTGTGTTCTGAGCACATGCTTGATATGATTTCAATTTTCTTGAATTTGTTGAGTCTTGTTTAGTGTACTACCAGGTAGTCTATCTTTGAAAATGTTCCAAGTACAATGGAATATAATTTATATTTTGCTTCTCTGGGGTGAAAGGTTCTGTATATATCAATTAAGTCCATTTGATCTAGAGGGTCATTCAGTGCCACAATATCTTTGTTGATTGTTTGGAAGATCTATCCATTATTGACAGTGGGGTGGTAAAATCCCCTACAATGACTGTTATTCTCAGTATCTTTCTTGAAATCCTCTAAGGTTTTATTTATATATTTAGGTGCTCCCATGTTGTGTGCATATATGTTTACAAGGGTTATATTCTTCTGCAGGACTACTCCCTGAAGTATTCTTCTTTGTCCCTTTGTATTGCTGCCCCAGCTTTCTTTTCATGTCTGTGTGCTTGGAATATTTTTCCCTCCCTTCACTTTTAACCTTTGTAGATATTTTGTTCTGAGGTGTGTTTTGTAGCTAGCACATGTGTGCATCCTTTTTTCTTATCCATTCAACTACCCTATGTTTTTTTTATTGGATCATTAAATCCATTTGTATTTAAGGTTATTATTGATAGGTACTTATTCATTGTCATTTTTTCTGTGCATGTGTTCCTCTCTCTGTCTCTTCTTCTTCTTTTTATTTTATAGAAGTCCCTTTAGCATCTCTTTCAGTGCTGGCTTGTTTGAGATGTGCTCTTTTAGCCTTCTTCTGTCTGGGAAGCTCTTTATTTCACTTTTCATTTTAAATGAGATCCTCATTGGATAGAATAGTCTTGGTTGTAGATCCTTATTTTCATACTTGGAATATTTCATGGCAATCCCTTCTGACTTGTAGTGTTTCTGCTGAGAACTCTGCTAATATAGTTAAGGTGTTCCCTTGTATGTTACTAGCTGTTTTTCCTTTGATGCATTTAAGATTCTCTCTTTGTCTTTAAAATTTGCCACTTTAATTATAATGTGTCTTAGAGTGGGCCTCTTTGGGTTTATCTTGATTGGGACACTCTGCTTCCCAAACTTGTGTGAATTTTTCCCTTACCAAGTTAGGGAAGTTTTCTGTCATTATTTTTTCAAACAGGTTTTCTCTCCCTTGTTCCTTTTCTTCTCCTTCTGATATTCCTGATGAAAATGTTGTTACTTTTCATGTTGTCCTGAAGCTCCATTCAACTATCCTCTTTCTTTTGAGTCTTTTTTTTTTTTTTTTTTTTTTTTGGTTTGTTGCTCTGACTGGGTGTTTCTTTCTACCTTGTCTTTCAGCTCACTGATTTGGTCCTCTGCTTCATTTACTTGCTTTTAATTCCTTCTAGGGTAATTTTCATTTCAGATATAGTATTCCTCCTTTCTTCCTGTTTCTTATTCATAGTTTTGATGTCTTTTTCATTCTTCTGGAGTTCCCACTACATTCCTTACAGTTCCCATGAAGTTCCTTGTAGTTCCCACTGACTTCCTTGAACATCCTTATAATTACTATTTTGAATTCTATGTCTGATAGATTGCCTGCCTCAGTTTCACTTAGCTCTTTTTCTGGGGATTGCCCCTTTAATTTGACTGGGCTTACTTTTTTGTCCCCCTTTTTAAGTGACTTTTTGTTTGTTTCTCCATCTTAGGTTGCTCTGCATCTTAGGTTGCTCTGTCTGTGGGGTGGAGTTCTCTAGTAGGAGTTCTGTTGGACTCAGTGGTGCAGTTTCCTCGATCTCCTGATCTGGATGCTCTAGGGTTGCCCTTCATCCAGTATATGTGGGCTCTGTTTTTGTACCTAGGCTTCGATTAGTGATGGCTTATTTATTGGTGGGTTCTCCCCTCTGGCTGGCTGACTGGGGGTCACAACCCTCATGATGTCTTGTTTACTATTGTACAGGTGCTGGTTAACAAAGCAACATTCTCAGAAATCTAAACCCATGCCAGCAAAAATACCCCCGGCCACATCAACACTATCAACAGCAAATGAGCAAAGAATAATAAAGGTGGAAAGAGATTAGAAATATTATAATATAGGAAAAAAGAAATATAAGAGGAGTAAAGGAGAGAAAATATGATTTCAAGAGGGAAGATGGAGGAGAAATAATAAGAGTAGGGGATAGAAACCAGGTGAAAGGGGGAGAAAACAAAATTTTAAATGAGAGTAAAGCAGGGAAGGGTGATGGCAAAATGGAGTAAGGAAAGAGAAGAATATAATGTGAGGTTTGAAATAATTTTTTTAAAAATAGTAAACTAAAGGGAACAAAATTGCAGAATAACCACAACAGGATCAATGACAATGACAGATAAACAAAGATTAATACAGGTGGAAAGAGGATAAGAACATTATATGAAAGAGAAAAAAGAAAATGAAAGTATACAGTTAAGAAAAATGACTTTGAGAGGATAGAGGGAGGAGAAATAATAAGAGTAAGGAATAGAATCCAGGCTAAGAAAGGAGAAAAAAAAAGTTCCAAATTCAAATAAGCAAGGGCAGGAGGAAGGAAAAATAGAGTAAGATAGGGGGAGATTAACCTATGAGATTTGAAACTTTTAAAAAAGTGAACAAATAGGAATACAACTGAAAAAGAACAACAGTAACTGTAATATCCACACCACACAAGCCACAATTTATAAAGGTGGAAAGAAAATAAGAATATAGGAAGGGGAAAAGAATGTCAGCTTACTAAAGGAAGGAAGAATGTTTTGAGAGGTTAAAGGGAAGAGAAGTAGGAAGTGTAAGGAATAGGAAGAAGGCCTGGTGTGAGGGGAAATAAAATTTACAATGAAAATAAGAAAGCCCAGGAAAAAGGCAAATGGAGTAAGACAAGGGAAGGGTACACAGTAAGATTTGAAATAAAAATAAAATAATTTAAAAATCTAAATAAAAATAATAATAAAAGACAAAGAATGGTGAATTAGTTGGAATACAATTGAAGCAAAAGAAGAGATATTAAAATGCTATGCAAAAGAAAAAATAATGCAAATTCTGAAAAATAATGAGGTGGACTTTGTATCAGCAGAGTTTGGTGTTTGTCTTCTGTCTTTTCTGTCTAGATAGGCCTCTGGCTTTTTATCAGCTGAAGTTCCAGGGGTGGGTCATCCCACTTGTGGCAGCACTGCCTGTACCATCTTCACCTGCCTTTAGAGGTGGCTTTTATTGTGATCAGGAGGATAGGACCTCTGGGTCTCCCCTGGGAGGCACTTTTCAGTTTTCTGGGACAATTTTGGGTGTGTTACCCCTGCCCCTGCACCACCTATCTTGTTCTGTCCCAGCTTCTTTCCAGTAATGTATAGCTCCTGATGAACTAGCTCTCTGTTTCAAGGAAGGGACCAATGTGTGTGTAAGACAGTCAGCTCTTTCCTGCTTGATGCTGTTGGCAGCTCTGTGTGCTAGCTGAGGCTGGGCAGGGCCTTGATTCCCCTTGCTGCACTGATTTCTGATCTCCTAGCTTTCCTGGCCTCAGTGGAATAGGGCCTAAGAACCAGTGTATTTTGTTGCCCTGAGAGAAGTTTAAAATGGGCCCTTTAGATGTTTCTCTTTCTGTATTTCTCTTGTGGTCATGAACCCTGCCGGGGGTCCTTAAGCCTGTCCTGCATGTTTTGCAAGCTTCCCCAGTAGATGAAATGAGGTTGTGTTTACAGTCCTGCAGGAGGTGTGGGCTGAGTGAGTCCTTTGGCCTGGGAAGGGGGCTATGCTTGCCTGTAAATAATCCCGGGTGCTCAACTCTTGCCCATCCAGTTATGAGCCCACTGCCCTCACCGCAGACACAGTCCTGAAGTCTCCACTCTGCACAGCATCTAGCTTGCTAGCTGTGCTGCTCTGGGGCCAAGAAATCCTCTTGCTATGCACCTTTCTGATCTCTCTGCCCAGGTGTATTCAGCGGGAGCAAACTAAGTTTTCAGTCTTTCCCCTTTGCTGGCAGGGTAGCTACACATGGGGTCCCTGCCCAACATGCTTCTGTGCCCCTTTTAAAAAGTCTTTCTGGGCATACCCACTGCAGTACTGAGTCACCTTTGGGTTTTCCACACACACCTTCTCTCCAAAAAGCCGAAAGTCTATCACAGTCACAACTGGCCACAGCCAGCCTCTGCCCAACCCATATGCAGATAGAATCCCCCTCTCTCTCTCTGGCACTCCCCTGGTTGGCTGTGGTCAAATATTCAGAACCATAACAATTTTAAAGGCCAAATGTTGTTATTGTAATCTAATAAAATTAAAAACAAGTACCAAAGTGGTTACCAAAAACACTAACTAGTTGAAAATAAGAAAATATTACTATATACCACTGAAATTAAAAAAGAAAAAAAAAAAAGGCTGATGTGGCTAAGTTGGTTAGGCATCATCCCACAAAGTGAAAATAGCTGGTTCGATTCCCCGTTAGGGCACATGTCTACATTGCAGGTTTAGTCCCAGTCCCCGGTTGGGGTGCTCATGAGAAGCAACCTAGATTAATGTTTCTCTCTCACACTGATGTTTTTCTCCCTCTCTTTCTCCCTTCCCCTAAATAAAATAAATATTTGAAATAATGAAAAAATAAAATGTTTAAATTATCTAAAAAACAACTGCACTTCATATCAAACCACCTATAATTAGCAACATGGCATACCCTGGACTGCCAGAAGGGTGAACAATGTGTGAGTCCTCGGGCAAACTCATCCTGAACCATGCAGTAGGTAAAAATAACAAAACTAAATCTATCTTCCTTCCGACATATCACGAGAAGTCAGGACTCTTTGGAAAAGACAATGCTGGGAAAAATAGGAGGCAGCAGGCAAAGAGGAAGACCACGTAGGCAGATTGACCACAGAAAGAAAGCCATAGGTGTGAGTGTACAGGACTGAGCATGGCTGCTGAGGCAGGACGTGGTGGACATCACTCTCACTCTTTCAAAGCCACCAGGAGTCCCAGCCGACTCCTCAGCACGTAACACACACATTCAGAGGAAAATGTGAAGACTTCATTGACTTCTATATTACATTAAAGAAGAAAGTAAAGTTAAAATTGTTTAATGTTTTTAAGGAAAGTAGAAAGTGGAAATTTTATAAAGGGCTAGAATTGAATTAGTAGGAAAAGAAGAATAATAAATATAACTACTGGATTTCTAAAGATGGGAATGCCATTTAGAAGATTTGTGAGATCACTAATCAAAGAAGAAGACAAAAATATAAATGTTAAGGGAAATTAAAATAGTTATAAATATACATAAAGATTAGAATAAACAACTCAATATTAAAAAATTGAAAATGTGTAATTGAATAATTTATTAGTAAACTAAAAATACTAAGATTTATACAAGAATAATTGGAAAATGTAACACGAAAACTTGCAAAATTGATTTAAAATCTATTAGTAAGGAACATACTACAGTAACAATTTCACAGCTGAATTTGATATGAAATTTAAATAATATATTATTCCAAATATGGAAAAACCTGTAAAGCTACCTGGTTTGCTTGACCTACCTGGATAAATTATACCAAAATATAATAAGGATAAAAAATAAAATTATAGACCTGCAAATATCATTTTGAACTAAAAAATACTAAAATTTACTTTAATTAATATCAGATACTAGGTCAGGATTTTTGCTATTGCTACTATAGTTTCTATAGAAATTGCAATAAAACACAAAATAAAATATATGTGTAACAAAATAGAAAACTATATTAAAATACAGTATTTAAACATAATAACTGTAATATAAAATGTTAATGATATATCTTATTAAACAAAATGATTGTTGGAAAAAGAAAATGGTCTGTTCTTGGTTACTGCATAGTGTACTTTAATACAACCTAAAATACTCATAGGAAATAAGCAACCTACTAGAATCTTTAAAGTGACTGAATAAAATGTAATACTAAATATTTAGCTGTTTTCATAAACAATAAACAGTTAAAATTGAAATGTAGGAAGAATTCTATGCATAATAGCAACAAAAACATAATGCATCTTGGCAAAATTAGTGAGAAAGACATACAACCTATATGGTACATAAAACTATAGTGATTAAAAGACATGCATCAAGATAAGAACCTATAGAAATATACAACACATTACTGAATAAAAGCTCAATGTCATAAAAATATTTTTTTTCAAAATCCACACACTTTAATACATCAAAAATTTAGCATGCTATTTTGTTTCAGTAGGTATCCCATCATGGGTGGTACACTAAAAAATATAATTTGGTATATTTGAAGACATGTTAAAGAGAAGTATCACAACAGGACGTAAGACTAATTGCCTTACTGCCTAGTACACAGAATCATGGGTACCATGACCTTGACCTATGACATAATAGCTACTCATCAAAAGGTATTTGCAGTGTTATTTATAATAGTCAAGATTTGGAACCAGCCCAAGTGCCCATCAGTAGATCAGTGGATGAAAAAGCTATGGTACATTTATACAATGGAATACTACTCAGCTGTAAAAAAGAAGGAAATCTTAACTTTTGTGACAGCATAGATTGATCTGGACAGTATTATGCTAAGTGAAATAATCCAGCCAGAGAAAGACAAATACTATATGATTTAACTCATATGTGCAATCTAAAGAGCAAATTAAGTTAACAAATAAAATAGAAATAGACTCATAAAGGAAACAGACTGACAGCTATCACATGGAAGGGGCTTGGGGGGACTGGGTGAAAAAAATGAAGGGATTAAGCAAAAAAAGAATAAAGTCTCATAGATACTGATGGCAGTATGGTGATTGGTGTATGGTGATTGCCAGAGAGAAAGGGGAGAGGAGGGAGGCAGAAGAGAGTAATGGGGGATAACTGGTGATGGAAGGAGACTTGAATGTGTGTGGTGAACACACAGAACAATATACAGATGATATATTATAGAACTGTGCATCTGAAAACTATATGATTTTAACTAATGTCACCCCAATGAATTCAATAAGTTTTTTACAAAGGTATTTGAGGCAATAGAGGGAATAGTTTTGGAAAATAATGCTTTAGGAGTATTAGGCTATTTATAATATTTGAGCAGTACTAGCATTTGTAAAACAATTAGTTTGAAAATAGAATGGAATCTTCCTAAAATCCTGTGTTTTCTATTTTCATTTTTTTATTCTCACATAGAGACTCTCATTGGAATACAATACAATTTGATATGCATGTATTTTACTTTAAGGCAGCTAATGACATGCCAACTGCTTTGATTCTTTCCTTACAGTATTATTCAGTGTTTTTAAAAAATGGTCTGCCAGTACTGGCGTTCCGCAGGCTAAGGCACATCTTTATCACCAGCTAATGTGGTATCTGCCCTCTCAGAAGACGGGTGCAGAGACGATGGCAGAGCCTCCACATCTGTCTCCTCCAGGTGGCAGTTGTGTTTCTTTCCCCGCTGTTTTCTTCATTAACGCTAATTTACTCTTTGAAGAACTGGCAACTGTTCTGCAAAATTTGAGCATTTTTCCCCCTTAGAGGAATAGATCTGAGAATTTGCAGGACTGATTAAATTAAAAAATAGTTGTGGAGTAAGTCTCTTGGCCTCACAGATACTATTCTCTGTTTCTCAGTCTGAGAGTACAATTTAATGGTATGATCTCAGCTCTATAAACAAATCCACATTCCAAGAAGCCTCATTCCATGAGGAACTTGGTTAGGTAGTTTGAAAATAAAATGTGGTTTTTTTATAAAAGCAAGGAAGTCTGGATCTTATCCTAGGATGAAACACGTTCTCCATCCCTACCCCTCAAATCTTTAAGATATGTAAAAGAGCATCTGGCATATATACAGTGTATACAGGGTGGGACAAAGGTAGATTTACAGTCGTTTGAATGGAAAATAATACAAGCATTAATAAATAACAACACATGAAGAATAAACTGTGTTCACATATTCACAACTGTAAACCTACTTTTGCCTCACCCTGTACATCTAGGTGGAAATAATGGGCAATAACACTTTTCGTCTTTATGTTAAGAAATAAAAGTTTTAAACATTAACAAATGGGAAAGGGATTTTGTATACTCCTTTTTTTGGAAAAAATAATAGGAAAATATTCTTTTATTTTCATTTATTTAACTTCTTTCCTTATTCATAAATAATTGCTGAGTTCCTTCTATGTTCAAGGGACTGCACTAGTTGCTATGAGGATCAAGTTCTGCTTTAAAAACACTAGATTTTAATAGGACAGATTACATGCTTGCAATTGTTCTATAACAGTATG
The DNA here is from genome assembly GCF_022682495.2 of Desmodus rotundus. Taxonomy (NCBI): domain Eukaryota; kingdom Metazoa; phylum Chordata; class Mammalia; order Chiroptera; family Phyllostomidae; genus Desmodus; species Desmodus rotundus. Next base: position 69,420,725 of record NC_071399.1, on the reverse strand, counting down.
AAGTAGGCAACAATAACTTTACATTGAGTAAATGGCTTTGAAAAATAGTACATTAGGAGTATTAGGCTATTTCTAATGTTTGAGCAGCACTATGATTTATGAAGTAGTTATTTTGAAAACAGTATTATTGTTTCACATATGTTGGGTTGGCCAAAAAGTTCATTTGCTTTTTTTCATAAGATAGCTCTAAAACTGCTTAGTTGTCTTTAACTTCATTTGAAACAAGTTTGTTAGATTATATTGTGACAGCTGTCATATCAGCATGTATTTTTTTAAAATTATCAAAATTGGTAAATTTGTATATAGCCATTTTCATATTGAAGATGGAAGAAAATACACAACATTTTTGGCATATTACGCATTATTATTTCAAGAAAGGTAAAAACACAACTGCAACTCAAAAAAAGATTTGTGCAGTGTATGGGGAAGGTTCTGTGACTTATAAAAACCATCCAAAGTGGTTTGTGAAGTTTTGTGCCGGAGATTTCTCATTGGACCACCTCCACAGTCAGGTAGACCAGTTCAAGTTGATAGCAAGCAAATCAAGACATTAATTGAGAACAGTCAGTGTTATACTACACAAGAGATAGCCAACATACTCAAAATATCTAAATTGTATTGGTGAAATGATATGTGTGTCTTTTATTTTACAGAAAAAAAAACATATGGACATTTTGGCAACCCATAACAACTGTTCGGCATCGCTATCATACAGACTAGAAAATGAAGCGTGTTCATGAGACGTTCCCACAAAGTAGACTGACTTGTGGTAGGCCGCTCCAAAATGATCCCGTTTTGGAATTATCACCTTTGTGTAACTCCCTCTCCTTAAGCATGGGTTGGATCCAGTGACAAGCTTTAATCCAAAAGCACAGAACAAAAATGATGGAATGTCACTTCCAAGATGCAGGTATAAAAGGCTCTGACTTTTATATGCTTCTAGGTTCTCTTAGACTCTCCTCGCTTGCTTGTTTCTCTAAAGAACTGCAATGTTATGAGATACCCTTTGGAGAGGCCTGGATGGAAAAGAACTGAGGTTAACTTCTGGCCAATAACCAGCAAGGAATTAAGGACCTCAGTTTATGAGGAAATGAATGTTAACGAACATGTGTATGAACTTGGGAAAATAGATCCTGTCACAGTCGAGTCTTGAGATGTGTGCAATCCTGGTGGACATCCTGACCACGACCTTGTGAGAGACTCTAAGCCAAAGGTCAGAGCTGTGATCCATAACTCTGTGATCCACTTGATTTCTGATCCATAGAAACGATGAGGTAGCATATGTTTGTTTTCTTAAGACACTATGGTTTGGGATATGTTGTAAGCAGCAGTAAGTAACTAAGACAAAGCATAAGTGGTTCTAAGAGGAAGATTTTGCTGATGAGTAACAGTCTTTAGGAAACTCCTACATGCTAGGTGAGAATAACACAATAATGGACAAAACAGTTAAAGATTGTGCTTGTCGACATGATGATTTGCCAACAAAAGATCCAACCATGATGCAGATAATAAATTAAGTCGTGGTAAGATCAATGAGAAATGTGCAATGTGGAAGGAGTTTGTAAAATAAGGGTGCCCCATCTAGGCTGAGAAGTCAGTGATGACATCCCTCAAGAAATTATAGGAAATGGGTAGGAGGGAGAAAGTAGTGGCTGGGATAAGGAGCAGGAAGCTCTCTTTATAGGAGGGAAGACACATGTGCAAAGCTTGGGGGCTGGAACCTGGTGTGACAAAGACTTTTTCATGTTGAGCTTCGTAGAACATTAAGTACTTGGGATTGTTTCCTAAGAGCAATACTAAGAAATTGATGTTTGATAGAGGACACTACTTAATTATATTTGGAATTTTATAGGGATCTCCCTAGTTACCTTGTGGAGAAAGCATGGATACCAGGAAGCCAGTTAAAAAGCTGAGAAATAATAGCGGCCTCATTTCAGGTGGGTATGATGGCGATAAAATGTACTCAGTAGAATGTAATCAGTGTGGCACTACAACACGAACTTACACAATGTTGACATTTTACGGACACAAAATATTTACTATGTATGAATGTTATTTTGTTTAATCCATCAGAAGTACTTAATGATAATTTATAATATATAAAAATATCCTTCACATATGGGGAAATATTCATAACTGCAGAAAGGCTAAAGAGATTGATTCTACTTTGCCACAGATTACACTAGAATAATACCATTTCATTCCTCTGGAGAAAAATGATTATAAGACCTTAAAAGACTTAACTTTTACCAAAAATTAAATAATGATTTCATATTTCTTTGTTCATCCTTTTCCACTGGTTCATTTTTATTATGGCTACGCAGGTTAACACCATTGAAAAAACTATTTTTCACATCGATGTGAGGAACAGATAAGTACATGGCATATAATAGCAGAATAATTTATCTTTTCCTTTCCAACATTTTCTCCCAGAAGGATCAAAGTTCAAGTAATCAGTGATGTAAAATGATATAGTGCCACACATATTAAGAAGTAAAATCTATCAATGGACACTTGGAGGAAAATCACCTTCTACTTTAATAGATTCCAGGAGGTAATCCCGGCTAATCACTTGAAGAAAAACTTTCTTTCCAACCTAGCTTAGTACAAAGAATAATAGTGTATATTATAGGATGTTCTGTATTGTTGTTACACAAAAATATTATAGTCAGCTCAAATGAACCCCAGAGCACATCTAGGATGATGAGGCCATATAGCAGCAGTATTAGGTTCTCTGCCCTATTGCACAGTAATGAGTCACTCAGAGGGAATTAAAAACAGCATATTTTACCAATGTGATACTTGGCTTTGCATCTGAAACCCTACATACAATAAATAAACAGCAATTCTGAATTTTCTGTAGTTAGGTCCTGTGTTTTAAAGACCAACTTATGAAAAAGAACACACTGTAAAATATAGAGCCAGTACTGTGACTATTATAAAACATTTTACAAGATAATGTGCATCCATTCCTCACCGGAGGACTATAAAATCATTCCCTTTCCTGATGTGCCCACTTTTCTGCAGCAAGTTTTATAGAATCCTCCATAACCAGGTCCCCTTCATAGGTGGAAAGGAAGCACCTAGGAATTTAACTTTATTTTGAGTTGGATTCTACCTTTTGCTCCAAATTCTGTGATTCTCTTAATGAAAACACATCCCATTTTTCCAAATGTTGGTTCTTTCCCAGGAGTCTAGTTCCCAGCCTTCATGTAACGATTACGAGGCATGATTGTTCAGGTTTCACTGATTAGTGTCTGTCACCTTGACGGTCATTTCCACCTCATTCTGAAAAGGGCACACACGGTCTCATCATCTTTGGGTTATTACACTTGGTTCATATTCCGTGGTTATTGACTGTGTACTTCCAACTTAGATTTAAATAAAAGGCCAGTTATACCATATTAGACAACCCATGCTTACATTTTATGAAGGTCATGCTTATGTCAGGAGCTGTTAAGCCATCAACCTAGACTCCAAACATCTGTTCAGGGTTAGCGTCAAATAAATCCCTAGATATCCACAGTAGAAATACATGGAACTGCATATGAAATAGAAATATTAGAATATACTTACTATTGTATTAAAATATTGAAGGTAAAGATTTAAAATTCTACTTAGAGAATTGTTCTGGTTACTACAACTGAGGGTGCACAGAGATTTGGTAAATACACATTTATTGATCACCTATTGAACAACAAAATACAGAATTCTAGAAATAAGAACAAAAGCTAATGAATGATTTTTTTTTGCTTCAGAACCTAAGGAGTTTTCATAAATGAAATTGTAGTACCAATATTTATGAACACATTTTTACAAACTTGTGATGCAGAACACCATGTTTTACCAAGTACCTCAGAGAAAGCACTGGTGCAATGTTTTTCCACATGATAATACACTTCTGTACTACTGCCAAAAACAGTAAGGAAGTCAGTTAAATAATGTCTCTTTTCTCAAAGCTTGGCAGGAAATAGTGCTCTCTGTTCTTAAAGAGGAAGAGCTGCTACTGCGACATCTGCCTTTGTCATTTACAGCCTGGCCTACTACTGCAAAATGTTTCACAGTGGAGTTCTTAAGTGTAGAAAAACTAATAGAGAAAAGATAAAACAGACCACTGTTCCTACAGCTGAGCTACCACTGAATCACTGTTCCTTATTTTAACAAATTGCTCTATTACAGTTTCCACTCATTGTTATGCTAGCCCTCATAACAAAATTGAACCATATTTATTTCTTTTTCCAGGAAGACAATTCAAGATCATGAGGTCTCAGAAGTTTGCCCAGATAATGAGGGTTTAAGGCAGAATTTAATTCAGGCCTATCTGGTCACTGATAATGTACCATTGGTAAAACTATTGCTTTTTAAAAATGAAGTCACTAATAAGTTCTCATTCTTAAGAAAAAAAAATATTTCTTATCAAATTATAAACACATGACTTTATTTTATTTTTTAAATTTAATCTTTATTCTATTTTTTCCATTACCAATTAGGAAAAATAAAAACATTAACCTGACATAAAAACAGAATAAGGTATACTCTTTTATCTAAGTGTGACAAGATACAAACTTCTGACTCATTATTTACAAGGTCATTTAAATGACATGTGGTAACCCAAACATTTTGACTTCTGTCAAAAATGTTTGTTGGGATATCTTGGTTCTAATGTTGCCAGAAATTTTAATCAATTATAGGAGATCCCAGATGGTGGTGGAGTAGATGGAAACTATACTCACCTCCTCCCAGGACCAAACTGGAATTACAACTAAATTATGGACAGTAATCCTAAATAACCAACTGAAGACTAGCTGAAGAGAAGTGTCATAACCAAGGATTTATGGGAGAGGTCACACTGAGACTGGTAGGAAGGGCAGAGATGTGAAAAAAGCTGGCCGATGCTCCCATGGATGGCAGCTGAGGTTCCATAGGGATATCGCAGCTGAGGGAGGGTTCCCTCTGAGAAACATGGGGCCTAAACACCAAGCCAGGTTCCCCACCCAAAGGAGCAGAGTCAGGAAGTGGCACCCACATAACATCTGGCTGGGAAAGGTACTGGGATTTCTGATCATCAGGGAGGGACTGGAGTCCACTAGAGAATAGGCACCCTCTTAAAGGGCCAACGCACAACATTTTGTTTCTAGTCACTCACCATGGGCTCTTGTGAAGTGACTGTGGAGAGGATTGGAATTACTTGAGGAAAATCTGGAGTTTATGACTCTGGAGAGAGCTGAAGGGGTAGCACCAGGATCCCTGTGCTGAGTTGTTCTCTCACATCATGGACACCATCTTACTTGGGTGGAGCACTCCCCTCTGTGTGACATCAGCCTGGTGAAAAGCAATAACATTCTCTGGACTCCTTCTCACCCCACCCTGTTGAGCCTATGCCCTGCTAAGGAGTCAGATGCCTTGACCAGGGTGTAGAGGTCTAGGCACAATGATGGGGTGTGAGGAACTGAATTGTGTAGCTTTTGGTAGGGATTCTTTACCAAACCACTTTCCCATGAACATGACTAATGCTTCTGCATCATGGAATATCCACTAAAACCACCCTCCGGGGTTCTGGCAGACCCAAACTTCAGGCTCCAGAGTGTCGACCTGCCCAACTTCTTCAGGCTCTGCACTGCCGAGATTGGGGCAAAATCCAGGACAGACTAAATTTAATGACTCTTGGGCAGGGCTGCAGGCCCCACATTCCCGAAAGCCTAACCAGTACCTCCCCTTCATGGAAGATCGACTAGCCCATCCTCCAGGCTCCTTGTGGCCCCACTCTGCTGAGCTTTGTCTCCTCCCAGCAGAGTCTGGAACAGACTGAGTAGCATGGCTCTAGGATGGGGGCCATATTTTTCTTTTGCACATCCAAGTAGAGCAGGGTCTACCTTTCACATGGTCAGATCTTGGTCTGATTGGACCTGATAAACTCTGTTGGCCTCAACCCGACAACTCCCCAAGACCCCAGTGCAACACAAAGGTCTGTGGGCAAGCAGCAGGTGGCAGCTATACTTGGTATACCTGGGGAAATTTGTTGAGTTGCCTCAGAATCAGCACTGCCACCATGTTTGAACCTGTACCAATCTGGTGAACACCATTTGTCCCTATCTGGTGACTCACTGTGGACCTACTTCATGCAACTTGAGTATAGCCAGAGGCTCTTTCAGTGACTAAGCCTAACAAGGAGCCAACAGGTGGAGACAGGCAAAGGAAGATCTTGAGAAGCTTGGGACATTGGCTGACCTACCCCCCAAGCCCAATATTGGTAAAAGCCAGTCTTGGTGCAGAGCTTTTTTCTTCCCACATACAACCTGCCCCACAAAGGCAGTCACAAACTATAGGTCATTTGTAGCACCGAACAAGCTGCCCAGAGCCAGTCATAGGCAGCATCTGACATTGGTGTACACCAGATTCTCTTCCAAGAGGCTCAGAACCAATACACATAGGGGCCAGCTTCAGAAAACTTCAGAGCAGCATCTAATCAGCTTTACAGTCAACAAAGCCAAAAGGAGATCTGAGCTGGCACCAAACCCTGCTGGGGTGAATTCTACTTCACGTGGTCAGCACCTGCAAATCAGCTTGCACTGCATGGTCAGGGTTAAGCCTCACAGTCAGCCACCCTGAGGGTAAATTCCTTGCACAAATGGGCTGATAGCCATCAAGATTCAGTTACAACAGGAGGGCCCAAATAACCCACACAAGGGACATTCCTGGAGCACCCAGCTTAAGTGATCAAGGAGACTGCATCACTGGACACTACAGGACACCTACATAATAAGGCCACCCCATGAAGACTGGTAGTCATGGCAGATCTATCTAATAAATAGAAACAAACACAAAAGGTAGCTAAAATGGGGAGACAAAGAAATAGTCCCCAAATGAAGAAGAGGAGAAATCTCTATAAAAAGAGTTAAATGAAATGGAGGCAAACAAATAATCAGATATAGAGTTCATGTAATGGTTATAAGGATGCTCAACAGCATGGAAAAGGACACAGAAATCATAAAAAAGACCAGTCAGAAATGAAGAATACAACATTTGAAATAAAGAATACACCAAAATAAATAAACCATAGGTTAAAGAAGCAGAGGATCAAATTAGAGATTTGGGAGACAGGTAGATATAACACTCAACCAGAAAAGAAAGAAGAAAAAAGAATGAAAAAGAATAGGGATAGTTTAAAGGACCTTTGAGGCAACATGAAGTGTAGCAACATCCACATAAGAGGAGTACCAGAAGAAGTAGAGAGAGAACAAGGGATTGAGAACCTATTTGAAGAGATAATGACTATTAACTTACATAACCTGGTGAAAGAAAAAGACACACAAATCCAGGAAGCAGAGGGAATCCCAAACAAGAGGAACCCAAAGAGACCCAGAGTGAGACAAATTATAATGAAAATATATGTTTAAGACAAAGAGATGATCTTAAAAAGCAGCAAGAGAAAGTTATCTACGAGCTACCATCAGTTGATTTCTGAACAGAAACACTTCAAGCTAAAAGGGAATGGCATAAAGTATTCAAAGTGATGAAAAGCAAAGACCTACAACCAAGACTACTTTACTCTGCAGGGCTATCATTTAAAATTGAAAGAGAAATAAGATCTTCCCAGACAAGAAGAAAGTAAACAAGTCTCTTATCAGCAAGCCAACGTTACAAGAAATGTTAAAGGACCTGCCAGAAAAAGAAGGAGGAGAAGGAGAAGGAAGAGAAGAAGAGGAAGAAGTCAAAGAATATACTTAAAAGAATAAAATGGTGATAAACACATACTTATCAATAATCACTTTAAATGTAAAATGACTTAAATGCTCCAATCAAAAGACATAGGGTAGTTGAATGGATAGGAAAACAAGACCCGTCTCAGAACAAAGATACACACAGACTAAAAAGTAAAGGGATAAAAAAAGATATTTCATGCAAATGGAAATGAAAAAAAGGTGGGGTAGCAATGATTATATCTGATAAAATAGATTTTAAAATCAAAGCTACAGTAAGAGGCAAAGAGAAACACTACATACTGATAAAGGGAGCAATCCAACAAGCACTTGTAAACCATTTATGCACCCGACATAGGAGAAGCTAACTATGTAAAGAAGATCTTCCCCTTCTTTCCTTCTTTCCTCCTCCTTCCTACAGAAGGGACAAGTCAAGGAACATGAATAGAGGACTCATGGGCACGACAATGGGGTGGGGATTGCCTGTGAGGGTCAGGGGAGGGAGGGGCAGGGCAGGGAAGAGCTATAGGGAAAAGGGTGGGTCAACTGTAACTGAACAACAGTAAAAAGAAAAAAGATCTTAACATAAAGGGAGACATCGACAATAATACAGTCATAGTAAGAGATTTTAACACCCTATTGCATCAAAGAATAGATTTTCCAGACAGAAAATAAACAAGAAAACAGTGGCTTTAAATGACACACTAAGTCAGAGGGATTTAATTGATATCTTCAGAGCATTTCTTCTCAAAGAAGCAGAATACATGTTCTTTTCATGTGCTCATGGAACATTTTGTGGGATAACCACATGTTAGGGTACAAAATAGATATCAACATTTTTAATAAGGTTGAAATCATATCAAGCATATTCTCTGACCAGAATGAAATTACAAATCAATCTCAAGAAAAAAAAAAAGAACCTGAAAAACACACAAAGACATGGAGGCTAAATAACATGTTACTAAACAACAAATGGATTAACAATGAGATCAAGAAAAAAATCAAAAGAACCTTGAATCAAATGAAAATGAGAACACAACAACCCAAATTCTTTGGGACATGCAAACTTCCTAAGAGGGAGATTCATAGCATGAAGGTCTATCCCAAGGAACAAGAAAAATCGCAATAAATAATCTAACCTTACACTGAAAGAAACTTAAAAACAAAGTACAAAATGAGTAGAAGGAAGGAAATAAAGATCAGAGCAGAAATAAAAGAAGTAGTCTAAAAGACAAGCATTATTTCTTTGAAAAGATACACAAGATTGACAAACATTTAATAAGACTCATCAAGAAGAAAAATGAGAGGACCCAAATAAATAAAATCAGAAATGTTTTCTTTAGCATATATAAAGAACTCACATGGCTCCACATGAGGCAGACAAACAACCCAATTAAAACATGGGCCACGGACCTGAACAGATATTTCTCCAAGGAGTACATACAGAGGGCCCAGAAACATATGAAAGGACGTTCAGCATCACTAGCCATCAGAGAGATGCAAATTAAAACCACAATGAGATACCACTTCATACCAATTAAAATGGCCATCATAAACATATCAACAAAAAATAAGTGCTATGGGGTCATGGAGAAAAAGGAACCCTAGTGCACTGTTGGTGGGAATGCAGACTGATACAGCCTCTGTGGAAAACAGTATGGAATTTCCTCAAGAAACTAAAAATGGAATTGCCTTTTGACCCAGCAGTTCCACTGCTGACTTTATGCCCTAGGAATCCTGAAACACTAATTCAAAAAGAACCTAGGCACTCCAATGTTCATAGCAACACAATTTACAATGGCCAAGTGCTAGAAGCAGCCTAGGTGCCCATCAGTAAATGAATGGATCAATAAACTGTGGTGCATTTACACAATAGAATACTATGCAGCAGAAAGAAAGAAGGAGCTCCTACCCTTCGTGACAACATGGATGGAACTGGAGAGCATTATGCTAAGTGAAATAAGCCAGGTGGTAAAAGACAAATAGGATCTCACCTATACGTGGAATCTAATTAACAAAACAAAAAAGCAAGCAAAATATAACCAGACACATTGAAATTAACAACAAACTGACAGTAACCAGAGGGAGGGGAGAGAGAAATAACATGGGAAAGGAGGGAAAGGGTCATAAATGAACATATATAAAGGACCCATGGACAAAGCCAAAGTAGGGTAGGATTGAGGATGGGAGGTGGGGGTGGGAGAGTGGGGGAAAGTGGTGGTGGGAAAATGGAGACAATTGTACTGGAACATTAATAAAAAAATAAAATAAAATAAAATCAGAAATGAAAGACAAATAATAACTGACACAAAAGAAATATGAAAGATTGTAAGAAAATATTATGAAGAACTATATGTCAACAAATTGGACAATCTGGACAAAATGGATAAATTTACAGTAACAGACAATCTTTCAAAACTGAATCAGGAAGAATCAGATAATCTGAATCAACTGATTACAAGCAATGAATTTGAAGCAGTAATGAAAAACTCCTGACAAAGAAAACTCATGGAACAGATTGCTTCACAAGTGAATCTTGCAAATATTCAAAGAACTAACACTTCACCCTAGCTGGTGTGGCTCAGTGGAGTGCCAGCCTGTGAACCAAAGTGTCGATGGTTCGATTCCAGTCAGGGCAAATGTCTGGGTTGTGGATGAGGTACCCAGTAGGGGGTGCTCAAGAGTCTACCACACATTGTCATTTCTCTCCCTCTTTCTCCCCCACTTCCCCTCTCTCTAAAAATAAATCAATAAAATCTTTCCAAAAAAAAAAGAACTAACACCTATCCTTCTCAAACTATTCCAAAAAGTTCAAGAAGAAAGATACTCTAACTTATTTTACTAGGCCAGCATTACCCAAATTCCAAAACCAGATAACACACTACAAAAAAAGAAAATTATAGGCCAAAATCCTCAACAAAATATTAGCAAACCAGATCTAGCATTACTTAAAAAAAATGATCAAAAGTGGGATTTATTCCAGGAATGCAAGGTTGATACAATATCCACAAACCAATAATCATAACATACCTCGTGAACAAAATGAAAGACAAAAATCTTATGGTTACATCAATAGATGTAGAAAACCATTTGAAAAATCCAGCACCCATTTATGATAAAAATTTTCAGCAAAGTGGTAATAGAGGAAACACAGTTTAATGTAATAAAGGCATTACGTGACAAACCCACACCTAATTTCATACTCGATGGGCAAAAACTAAAAGAGTTTCCCTTAAAATCAGAACAATACAGAGATCTCCACTTTCACCACTTTTATTCAACATAGTACTGGACATCCTAGCAACAGAAAACAGATAAGAAAGAGAAATAATTGTTATCCAGGTTGGAAAGGAACAAGTAAATGTGTCATTATTTGCAGATGAGATGATACTCTATATAGAGAACCCTAAAGATTCCAGAAAAAATGACTAGAACTGAAAAATGCATTCATAATGTAGCAGGGTACAAAATAAATATCTAGAATTAGGTTGCACTTTTATACACCAGTAATGAACTATCAAAAAGGAAACTAAAAAAACAATCCCATTTACAATTACTTCAAAAAATCCTTAGAAATAAATTTTTTTATTTAAATAAAGATTTTAACCAAGGATGTAAAAAACCTGTACTTGGAAAATTATAAGACACTAAAGAAAGAAATTGAAGAATATAGAAATAAGTGGAAGCATATATTGTATTCATGGATAGGGATAATTAACATTATTAAAATGTAATATTACTGAAAGTAATCTTTCAATTCAACAGCATTTCTATCAAGATACCAATGGCAAATTTCACAGACCTAGAACAAATAATCCAAAAATTTATGTGGAACCACTAAAGACCCCAAATAACCACAGCAATCTTATCAATAACAACACCATTGAAGCAATTATGCTAGCAAATATTGAACTATCCTACAAAGCCATAGTAATCAAAACAACAGGCGACGGGCATGAAAACAAACACATAGATCAATGGACCAGAATAGAGAGCCCGGAAGTAAATCCACACCTTAATGGCCAATAAAATATTGACAAAGGAGGCAAAAACATACAATGGAGTAGAGATAGTCAATTGAGCAAATGCTTTTGGGAAATAGAACACACACATACATACAATAAAGTGAAATTAGATCACCTTCTTACCATACCAAAAACATAAATAAATTCAACAGGCATTTCAGATTTCAATGTTAGACTCAAAGTCATAAAAACCCTCGAAGAAAACATAAGCAGTAAAATCTGGGACATTTATCATAACAATACACAAATATTTTTATATTTCAATTATCACCTTGGGCAAGGGAAACAAAAGAAAAAAAATACACAAATGGGTCTAAGTCAAACTAAAAGATTTTTTGCACAACAAAAGAAACCAAAATGAAAAGACCATGCATTGAATGGGAGAACATATTTGTCAATGGTATATCTGATTAGGGGCTAATATACAAAATCTATAAAGCATTTATAAAACTTAACAGCAAAAACAATTCCCAAACAAGCCAATTAAAAAATGGGCAAAGAATCTGAATAGATACTTCTCCAAAGAAGACATACAGATGTCCAGGAGACATATGAAAAGGTGCTCAATGTCACTAATCATCAGATAAAAACAATTTAAAACCACAATGAGCTATCACCTCACACCTGTCCGAATGGTGATCATCAATAAATCAACAAAAACAAGTGTTGGCAAGGATGTGGAGAAAAGGGAACCCTCATGCACTGTTGCTGGGAATGCAGACTGGTGCAGCCAGTGTGGAAAGCAGTGTGAGGTAACGTCAAAAAATTAAAAATGAAACTGCCTTATGATCTAGCAATTCCGCTTTTGGAAATATACCCAAAGAAACCTCAACCACTAATTTGAACGAATCTATGCATCATTATGTTCATTGCAGAATTATTTACAGTAGCCAAGGTTTGGAAGCATCTCAATTAGTAGATGTGTGGATAAAATCGCTGTGGTACATCACACAATGGGATACTACTTGGCCATAAAAAAGAAAAAAAAGAAATATTACCTTTTGCCATAGCATGGATAATAGACCTGGAGAGTATTATATTAAGTGAAATAAGACACTCAGAGAAAGACAAGTATCAGATGATTTCACTCATATGTGAAATCTAATGAACAACATAAACACTCAAAATATAAAGAGGCTCATAGAGAACAGACTGACAGCTGTTGTTAGAGGCTGTGGGGCTGGGTGAAAATGGTGAAGGGGGTAAGCAAAACCCAAAAATCAGACACTGACAATCACAACAGTATGATGATTATCAAAGGGAAAGAGGGGTGGGGGAGGTAGAAAAGAAAGTTGTAGAGCAGGGATAAATGTTGGTGGAAGAAGACTTGACTCTGGTGTTGAACACACAATACAATATGCAGATGATGTATTATAGAATTGTACACCTAAAGCCTATGTAGTTTTATCAACCAAATTTACCCCAATAATTTTCTTAGAAGTCAAATAATTCTTATACATTTTATGCAAGTTATAATCTTGTAGTTAAAATATTAATTTCAATTATTACAAGATAGCATGCAAAACAGAGGCTAGTTAGAGCTCATTAAATGCTATATATATGCATCAGGATGTGATATATGATACAGTGATACCAAAAATCAATGGGGAATGCAGGGCTACATTTGGAAAAATTAATCTACTGTCTAGAGAAAGAGAAAAAAAAGCTGGATTTCTACCTTATATTTTACAAAGATGAATGATTGAAATACTAAAGACCGAAATATGAAGTACCGAACTCTAAGGCTAACAGAAAAAAATGTAAGTGTTTGATGCTGGAAGGGACATCTTAAACTTGATATGAGCAGGATAAAGAGAAAATTAGACTTGATTACATTGACATAAAGGACTTCTGTCAAATTAACTGCACTCTGAATAAACTTAGCAGTCACATGACAGACTGGTAGACATAATGTACAACTTTGAAAACCCACAAGGAATTAATATCCTTTGGCTCTACCTTCAAAATGTTCAGAACCCAACCACTTTTCACCACCTCTACTGTTAACATCAAGTTCAAGTCATCATCTGCTGTAGCCTGGATGTTGTACTAGCTTCTTGACTGGCCTCTGTTCTTCTATACCTGCCCATTTGCTCTCTGTTTTCAACACAGAGACTAGAATTTTTTTTAAAGTCATAAGCCGGAGCATTTCATTTCTCTCTTCAACGATTGCCACTTGGTAAAGTCTGTGTTTGTTTTCTGACTAAATATCTTACTACCATTTGTCTTTCTTCGAGTTTCATGCTCTTCCTCAAACACTGACGTTATGTGTCCAGCTTAAGTCTTGGTCAGCATTCCTGGAATGCTTCCTCCAACCATCTTCACAGATAATACCCATGACTTCTTCAAGTCTGTATTTAAATGTCACCTGCTCAAAGAGTTTGAAGCTAATCATCCTTCTCCCAATTTCTTCTTTTACTTTTCTTCTTTTCCTCTCACCTGTCTACTTATCTCTTTCTAAGACACCACTTAATTATGTCATCTATCACTTACATATTTATTATTTACTACTCACCTTCATCCTCCCTCACTACAACATGTCAGGTTAAAATCTTTCCTCTCTGTTCATCAATATGTTCTCAGTGTTTAAAACAATGATTACAATGTGATAAGTGCTGAATAAAAATCAAGACACAGGTGGCAAACACAAGCCTGCCAGCCGAACCCGGCCCTCCACCTTGTTTTATCCGGCCAGGCACCTTGTTTCTACCTGGCAGTAGCACTGACCTCTTGCTTAACTGTTAAGGAGAAGTTACATTTATACAGTCCTAAAATTACATTTGGCCCTTTGAAGGCAACCAGGAGGCTGATGTGGCCCCCGATGAAAATGAGTTTGACACCCTTGATCTAATTAGTGGATGAATTAATGAATGGAAGAATAAAAATAATAAAATTGTAGGATAATTCTGAAAATCAACCAGAAAAAGACTACAAATTCAGTAGAAAAAAGTGGACATGGATATAAATAGCATATTTGTGGAAAGTAAAGAATACATTCACATGATTAACAAATAAGAGCTATTCAAATTCACTAGACTCATAGAAATTAAAAGGAATATGAAATAAAACTTTCCATGCAAGACATTGGCAAAATTAGGAAGTTCAATAGCATCTTGGTTTGATGATGTGAAGAAATGGCACAGCCATTTTGGGATGTATTCTAGCAGTTCTTTGTTAAGTGAGTTGTGTTTGTCACCCATGGCTCCATGATTTCTTGGCTTGATAGTCACCCCAGAAGCGTATCTGTACGTATTTGTCACAGTATTGTATGAGGTAGCAGGGGATTGGATGGAACTTAGTTACATGATTAAGGGGACGAATAAATAAAATATTCAGGTGAGGGGGTGGAGGGATTGAGCAAAAAGGGAAAAGGACTCATGGACATGGACAATAGTGTGGTGATTGCTGGGGAGAAGGTGGTATAAGGGGACTAAGAGTAATGGAAAAGATAAAATAATGATTAAATAAAAATAAATAAAATATACAGATACATACCACAGATTCCTATGAATTAGTTAGAAATCAGAAATTAGATATATATCAAGCAAATTAGAGAGGTTATAGAAATGAATGCTGAAGAAATATGAAGAATATAACTAATACACAATTTACTGCATTGAAATTAAAGGCACATACTGCATAATTGAAAGAACATACATCTATGCGAGAATACAGATCAGCCATTCTGTAGCAGTTAGGGAGAGGGGAGCGGTCATTATGATCAAAACCGACTCTAGCCGTACTTCTAAGAGCACAAGAGCAGGATCGGGCTATTAGACTCCATTCCAAGGTTATTATCAGCTCCTGCTTTTTGTACAAACCCCCTTCTTTACGCTTCTGAAGTCTTCCCAACAGCTTTGCGAACAAATATCTGAATTAAATCCTTTGTATGAAATTAGCTAGCGGGTTTATTTTTTCTTGACTCTATGCTAAATGGTGCAATACTGTCTGCAATGACTGAACACGATGAATAATTTGATCTCTAGAGTTTAGAGAAAAGAGAGAAAGAAAAACAGAAAAGATAGGTACAGCAGGTAGAGCTCCTAAATATAAAAAATGTTGAATAAAACATATTCATAAGCAAGAATGTACGTAAATATTTCTTCACATTAAATTTGTATTTGCCTTTTTTCTTCTATTTATTGTGTTCCAGTTAAAGGTGAGATCATATGGTATTTGTCCCTCACCGTCTGGCTTATTTCACTTAGCATAATGCTCTCCAGTTCCATCCATGATGTTGCAAAGGGTATAAGCTCCTTCTCTCTCTCGGCTGCGTAGAATTCCATTGTGTAAATATACATAGATTTTGGATCCACTCGTTTGCTGATGGGCACTTAGGTTGCTTCCAGTACTTGGCTTTTGTAAATTGTGTTGCTATGAACGGAACATAATAAATAGAAGAAAAAAGGAAACAAAATATAACCAGAGACATTGAAGTTAAGAACAATCTAACAATGGGCAGGGGGGAGTGGGGAGGGGAGAGTGAGGAGAGGGGATTACAGGAACTACTATAAAGGACACATGGACATAATCAAGGGGGAGGGTGGAGGTGGGGGAGGGAGGTGGATTCAGCTGGGGTGGGGTGGAGGGATGGGGAGAAAAGGCACACAACTGTAATTGAATAACAATAAAAAATTAAAATTAAAAAAATTAAAAAAATTGGATTTGCCAATAATTTGTTATAATAGTGTGGACAGACACACAGACACAAACACACACACACACACATATATTTTGCAATTTGCTGTAGCTCTTTTCTTTTCCCTCCACAAAATGATATGTCACTGGGACCTAATATTTTCATATGAGAGTAGAAAAACAAAACTCATGTCATTTCTTTAAAAAAAAAGAATTGCATAGAAAACTATGTATATGATGGGGTAGCCCCCCAAAAACTGGAATTATCTTCTGGAGGGCAGGTCCCTTGTAGTACAGGCTTCCTCCGCTAGGTAAGTGTTCTAGGAACCCATCTGTATCAGTGTACCAACTGGTATTGTTGTGAGAGACTGCATTCTGCTTCAGTGAATTTTTCTGAAGATTTTTTCAACACGTTTGCCCATTTCATGATGGGTGATTTACGAGCACACCTACTTTGCGCTGAGCTGTTCAGCAGTGCATAACTGAAAACAGCTTGGCCTGCATCCCCCACCCACCCTATTCACCCCATCTTGCCCCAAGCAACTTTGTCTTTGTTTCCCAGAATGAAAAAAGTCCTCAAAGGGAAACATTTTGCTGATGTGCAAGAAGAGAAACAAAAAACAGCAGAAGCACTAAAAGGCATTAAAACCGGTGAATTTAAAAAGTTTCAAGCAGTGGAAACAATGTGTAGCAGCATCAAATGGAGAGTGCTTTGAAGGTGACTGAAGTTTAAACATGTAAGAATAAATACACAATTTTAATAAATATTTTCTGGGGATTTTGGGGTTCCCCTCGTAATTACATGGAGATGAGAGAGAGGGGAGCAGTAACATAATAGTGGAATATTGCATTAGTAGGACTAAAGGGATGGTTACCCCAAGGATAGGGCATAATTTTGAGTGATGTCCTCCTTCACGAGCAAAATTTCTGGAAGAGGGTCAGCTGTCAGGCCTCAGCAGCCAAAACCTCTGGCAGCTGGAGATCAAGTGCCTTAGTCCTGATCAGGATTTGAGCAGCATACCACAGTGGCCACTGAGGTGCCAGTTTTCTGTCACACTGTCCTTTATCACAACCTGAAGCCCCTCCTCTCCCATCTGTGCTAACACTGAGAATGGGTATGCAGGCACACCACAGCTGGGAGAGAGACACCGTAGGCTCTCCTCTCCCTCCCTTTATCTCCCTTCCCTTCTTTCTCCTCCCTTCCCCCTCCGTTTTCCTGTCTTCCTTCCCTTATTTCCATTTTTGCCTCTAAACATATTCCTCTACAAATAATTAAGGTGGGAATTGTGTTTCTCTCACTGATAGCAGATAAAGTATTTTCCTTTCTACTTATAAAGATTAAAACAATACTTCATTTTTTAAATTCCTTTGTTCATCTACTCGATGCAATTTTGTTGTGTAATTACTGTGTGTTTAGTAGCTAAAAAAAAACCCTTAATTTTACTTTTAGGTTTGAAAGCATTCTTATTAAGCTAAATGTTTCCTGTTTCCTTTGTATAAACTTGTATCTTGACATCAGGATAAAATAACACAATATGATGACAGAATTCCAAGAGCTGCCAACAGGAAATGAAATGTTAGCTACACAGTATCCAAATCTCCTTTTTTCTTTACATCTAGTTTGTCATGTAAGTGAAGAGGAGCTATCTTTCAGAAAGCAATTTGTCGGCAAGGAAGTTAAAACATTTCCGTCTTTTTCCAATGAAGATGAATTATGATCTTATTCAGTGGAAATCTTAAACTCATTTTAAAAAAGTAAACTCTTCTTATTAGAGAATCATAAAATGAGCATTCAAACTTCAATTATGTTAATATTGACAGACAACTCCATATATCAAAAGATCTGGAATGCACATTAGTGTCTCTTGACTTTGTTTTCTATGTAATAGTGTAAAGAATTAATATTTTGCTGTGAGGGAGTCCTATGTTCAATCCTAGCTAGTTGATATTGAGTAAATTACTTACAAATCTCCATCTTCAGTTCTCTCCCTGTTAAATGGGGATGAGCATGCCTATCAGCACGTGGAAAGGATTAAATTGGATTTATCAAGGTAAATATTTTATTTTTTAATTTAAAAAAGGGAATATAAATGTCTGGAACAGTCATTTATGTAACGTTATTCGATTAATGCAGGATGAGTAAACAGCTATTGTTCTGGAATTAGGGGATCATCGAGTCTTTTGTATTAATTAAGACTGCTAACAAAGAAATACAACTGGAAGAGGGTTCACGAAGAAGCTAAGTAAAACTAAATGTAGGAGGAATAAACGTGAAAGAATATCTGTAGAGAGACAAGCATATTCAAAGGAATGGAGTAAAAAATTTGCATGTATTTCTTAATACTCTGTTATAGGTTGGTTTACTCTACAAGCAGACTCCAAGGTAGAGATTAGAGTATGGAGCATCTGTGAAGGAATGTCTTTGGATTCAACACATGTGGTGGGCAACAAAAGAAGCAGGATTTGTTTGACAAAGAGGTTGAGCTTGACTCATTTCCAACAACAGACTTAGCCAACTTTATAGATAGTTTGAACCTGGTACGGCGCTCAGAGGTGTCCTATGCTGAAGAAGGAAAGGGGCAAGATTTTATTCACCTGTGTTGATCTGTCACTAGATACCGCTGGCCCATGACAAGAGGTGTGACTTTGGACAGGGAAAATATCCCCAGGGAAGACAGTACTGAAAGTGACTAACATCTGAGGGTCATTTTGCGTCACACTCACAGCAAACACGGACTGATAACTTTATTCCTGAAGGGGGATTTGGCAACACACAGGAACCCACCATGCTTTCTAAGGCTGTTTTTTCCTTTTGTTAGCGTTAACACAGACATATTTAAATAAGAAATCATGAGTCCAAATGTCTGAATATATTATGGTTTAGAACAGGATGCATAGTTTATGTTGGAAATTAATGAGACAGATGCTAAATATATATGACTGCAACCAAGATTTGCAGTTATAAAATCTAGGAGAGGAATTTGGATGGGATTCAAGCAGGCGGTAGTTGCCCTCTTGCTTTCCTGATTGCATTACTGTATACACCAGTAATGTGATACACCAGTGGAATGCTGGAAGAGTTGAGAAACAGAATACTGGAAATAGAGAAATCAGCTCAACGACTCTAACAATAATGCAGGTATTAGTGAATGTGGGCCTGGAGTTGTTGATATAAGTAATAAAGACAGAAAAATACATGTATAAGAAACACTTTAGCAACAACAGCAAAGGACAACAGTTAAGTACAGCAGGAAGAGAGAACAAATGAAGAGGGTTTTTTTGTTATGTTAATAACAAGACAAACACTATTGGCACTATTAGGACATTTGTAGTTTTATAGGCTTTTACATTAGAAAATGAAGTCCTAATGTTGAAAATTGCATTACCAGGAACATGTGGAAAAATTTGAATATTCTCAAAGCTAAGAGGTTTTTAAATGGCATAATGTAGATATAATTCTATAATAACTGTATATAGGTGGTATATCAATTAATTGTTCTCACAATATACTTAGAATAGGCAAGAGCTGGATTAATTAGTTTTAGAGGAAAAGACACCAGTAGATACTAACAACCTGTGCCATAGCTACGTGCTTAGAGTTGTAGAGTTGGGTTTGCGTTGTTGCTGAGCAGGTACAACCCTTTACTTCCTGTAAGCTCCTCTTCCTATGGGCAGTGGTGCAGCCGCAGAAAGGCCAGGGGAGGGTCCGCTAGTGCATGGGTCTCAGACAACGTGCCCTTTTGTTCTGCTTTCAGATCGGTGTGGGCTTAACCCGACTCTGGGACAAGCGCTTCTGAAAGAGTTCCACTGATCTAAAGGGCCCTAAAGGCCCTTACTGCAATTCACTCATTCTCCTGTCCTGACCCAGTCAGGCAATGAATTCACAAGAATTTTCTCTATCGTTAAAATTACAAAACGAACTTGTGTTGTATTGAATATATTTTTCTTGTGTCATATTTTTAGAAAGAATGACAAAACACAATTTATGGAAAGGTTGTTACCACAGCCAATGAATTTTTAGGAAGCTAAATAAGGCATTGAGTTCAAGTGATTATTAGCGATCAGTTGGAATTTTATGAAGAACCAGTGAAACTTGGTTTGTTTTCTAATTCTCTTTATGGCTAAAAAATAATAATAATGAAAAAAAAAGAAAAGAAAACCAAAACTAAATCGATGCAAACATAACCCTCATGATTCCCTGATTTTTAGACTAAGTTGAAATCAATGAAGACAAGTGAGTGATGTTCTTGAAACAAGATGCTGATACTCTATTCTCCTCCAGTATAAAAGGTGAGAGCCAGGCACACTTAACACTCGTGTCAACAGGGAAGCAGTTTAGATGTTCCTATCCCTACAGCAGTCCTGAGACAATGACATACGAAAATGTATTGACTTGAAAGAAAGAATTAATTAAAACTGAGAAATTCGTAAACGTGGTTATTGAAGAATTCTCCAGGGCCACTGCCTTTCTGCAAAGTTTCTTCAGGTGCTCTCTCCGGGTGATACTCCCTCTCTGACAACTTAGTGTGACTGAAAGGAATGTCCCAGGTAGCTCTGAGGCTTCCCTTTTCTCCCTACCTGTTCAGGTAATCAATCAGAGAACAACGTGAATGCTGTTGCCTATGTCAATTAAATTAGGTCAAAAGTGTAACAGCAGTGGGGGAAAAAAAGGAGATCAAACAGTAAAGCAAAAGCCCAAGACACTGGAGCACCTTATGGCATGAGAAAACAATTCACAACACAATTTCTAGAGAGAGTAAGTTCACAAACTGTTACATACTGTTTTCCTTTGGGTACAATTTTAATTAAAAGAGCAGCATGGATGCCGATTTTAGATCGTCACTATTCAAATAGCTGAGAAAGCTGTTTGAATTTTAAAATCTCAGAGTATGTCATTTTAAAAATGTTTCTTGCATGTATTTAAATATGATTTGTGATCAACACTTGTAAGATCATGGTAGAACAACAACAGCAATAAAAAATCCAGAATAAGGTTAGCAATTGTATGATACTTTGTGGGGAACCACTGGAGCCTGGCTGCCTTAGGTCTTGATGACGTTGGTGGTTTGCTGAGAAAATTATAATGATAAGTATTCTAAAATGGCCATAAAATAACCTAATCAAATGTCTTGTTTCTTTGTGAATCAGTTATCAAACAAAAATAAATTGAATAATAACAAATCAAGTAATCTCAAGGATATTGTTAGGAATGAACTATATAGATAACTGGTACTGAGGAAGAGAAAATAAAACAAAATGAAAAAAAATTGAATTGCTTTCATTATTGGGCACTTGGAATTATTTATAAAACTAGGCATTAGAAAGTGGCTTTTGTTGAATAATATGTTTTTAAGGGACTAAAAAAAGCATCTTAGATAGTTATAATCTCACAGAGTTCTACTTGGTTTTACTTTCATAGAGTCCTTTTGAAAATACTCCATCTAGAAATAAATCATACAACTGGCCACTAAACACAGGCTTTATTATTTTCAGTCTCCAGAAGTTTCACTATTATGCCCAGAGCAATATTTATCATTTCAAAAAATGTATGTAAGCATTTAATTTCGTGTATATATTATAGAGCTTTCCTTGTTATTTCTTTGATATCGTTGCTAGCAAAAGCATTTTCTACAATGGAAAGTGTAGGTAGTCAAAAATTTATTTATATAACTTATACACATACATAAACTAGGCATACGGATTTATGTTTTTTGTGACCCTTTTAACTCTGTGTACTTGCTGTTAAGTTGTATATTTTTCCATAGGAGCACGTAACTCATGAGAAAATGACCAACATTGAAAACTCAGTTAAGTCTCAGAAATAGGCATTAGTTCTCAGACATGACTTTCCTTTTGGGAAATCAAAGGTTTTATTGCTGGGTAAATTAATGCTTCACATGTATGAATACAGATGCTGTTTGCAAATTTGTCACAATCTGTCTTCCAGCAGAAGAATTTATACTGTATACAGTAATAGAAAACAGAAAACTGCATATTTCACTAAATTGCAGCTGTGTGTGGAAGATTTATGTGATTATTTTTTGTCAGTGAAACATGTCGTGAAACACCCATGTATTTCACTGGAGTGTTGTAAATGGACTAGGTATATTTGTTTTAAAAATTATTCTACATTTATTTTACACAATATATAATGCCCTTATCACATTAAAAAGAATAAGCATATTAAATCCGTTCAGAGTAATTTCATTATTTCAAAGGCCAGTTTATATTGAAAATATTGAACAGAATTTTAACTTTCAACCTTAGAAGAGAACCCATATGATTTTTCCATCCAAACATTTTTTAGATCTTGAAAATGCGTCAACACCCAACAGAATGAATTGTAAATGTATTCAACGTGCTATGAAGTCGATTAGTATCAGTCACTAAACCCGAACACTGCAGGCCCCAAAGCAAGCATTGTATGGAGAACTGTCGAGCGTCTGTGTCGCTGTGTGCACACGTGAAACTCCCCAAGTCTTTCTGCATGCATTGGTTACGTCCTGTGTTGTTGTTATGTGGAAACAGCTTAATATTATACAATATGGTTCACGGTGTCGGGGGAAGGGAAAAATCTGCTTTTGGTTCATATTCCAACCCAGAGAGAGTAGTCTCTTTCCAAATAAATCTGGCAACTAGCCCTCATCCAACCCCCCATAATATTAACCTATATTTGAAACTGACGTCACTAGATCATCAACCCAACCGTGACGTGATATCCATGGAGCATGACTGGAGAGGCAATAACAAAGTATTTTCCAGAGTTTGAAAGAACAAGAAAAATAGGTCAGTATTTAAACTTTAAATCAAATTGAAGTCAAGCTTTCCAAAAATTAACTATTAATTAGCAGTTTGAAAGGAAACTTTTTGGGAAAGCTGAAGAAGTAATTGGGTTATAAATATTTCTTGCACTCATATCTAACAAAATTAATTAAAAAGTAGCAGTAAAGAAAAGAATGCACCGACGTCTCCACATGAAGAATGGCGCCACCTCGTGCTACAGCACTTCAAAGGTGTCACAAGATACAGTAAAAGGTTGTTCAACAGATAAGGCTCAGCTCCCAACCCAAACCCCATTCTCCAGAACAAAGACGAGAGAGTCAAAAACAAAAAATCTGCAAGGTTTCATTAATGCCCATAATTTGAAAACCAGTGAATCATCAATCTTCTTTATCTTTTTTTTTTTTTCTGTAAACTTGGGGCAGGATGGGAGGGCCAGGTAGGAGAGGAAACTGAGAAAACAGGGATGTGAGCCATTTTGCTTTCAGTGATGAAATCATAGGATACAGAGTATCACCATGAATTGGGAAAAATAATTCATAACTCTAAGTATTCTTTTATGGAAATGGGATAGAAGCCATAGCAAAGAATGAACCACACTATTCATTTAACATATCAGAATCACCTCTGCCCTTTAGAAAAGGCTCTATTTGGGCTATAGAAGAGAGGCATAGGTAGAGAAATTGGTCTCAGAAATATGTAAGGGGAGCCAAATAGATTCAGATAAATGTATCTTAACAGTTAATCACAAGCAAGATGTGGGCTGTGACATGACAACTATATGCGCAAGCAAAGGAACAGCAAGAGCAAAAATAACAAGGCCAAGATGAAGATGGAGATAAAAAGGATTTGGAAGAGAAAAAGGAGGAAATAGAAGAAAAAAATGGCATAAATTGTATGGCATGAAAAACACAGAAAATAACCACTTTTTGAAGAAACTATGACCCAAAGTAAGAAACAATGTTTGATGAGAACTTTACACTATAAATGGAAACTAAGATAATTCAATCTAACAATAACTCACAAACCACAGTATAAACAACATAAAAAACCTGGAACGAAAGGGAATACCATGCAGAAAAATAAACAAAGGAAACTGAGGCAGCATAATGAAAGTAATTAATATATTAGAAAAATCTAGAGGAAATAACATTCAGATTACTGACATCAAGGGTTTGAGGTAACAGTGAATGCACATGAATATTTCTGAGCAGTTAAGGTAATAAAGCAGCAACATAGATATGCAGGATAAATAAAGATAACAACATAAAGCTGGAAGAGCTAAGCAGAAACAAAACTTATTCAAATTTTTAGTAAAATAAATTTAGCTGCAATATAAATCCATTGAATTAATAGTGTGAAAGAGTACAAAACTTCCCGGATGTATGAGGTGGGAGCGCAGAAACCATTTATTGTTTTCGTCACAATGATTAAAAAGTTATTTTGAATTCTCTTGAAGTAATTTTTTGACAATAAAATTTATTCAACCTAGAGAGAAACTAAAATTTTAAAAAGTAGATGAAGACTATCCAGCCTTATGCAGATATGTAGTTTTGGAAAAGAGGGCAATGATTATATCTGATACTATGCTAAAACTCCACAAGAGAGGAGTTCAAACACCAGGTGCAATGTGAAATCCCATCAATGAACCTTTCACGTTATGTTACATTGAAATCCACTGGGATGTCTTGCACTTATCCCAGGCATGATTTTGTAACACTGTGCATTGATCATTTGGAAAATATTGGTTTTACAGAGTTATATACGTCTTAAAAATATTGACATTTTATTACGCAATACAAAAGAAATCCATCGGCTTTGCCTTGTTCTTAACAGAGATATCTATAAAAACTAGGATGCTGTCATTTTCACAGGGGTGGATACAAGGTTTGCACCATTCTTATTTTTACTTTAAACCTGGAATTTTATCCAGGGTAATAAATATTGTCTGTTTTCTTGATTTCCTTGGGTAACAACCTCTCATTCACCATTTTTGAGAAAATGTCTCCCAAATGTCTAAGCCTGAATAAGCATATTTTGTCTGTCAGTAATTCTTTCGTATAAAAATATTGTTCTAAGAAAGACAAATACCATATGATTTCATTCATATGTGGAATCTTACGAACAAACTGAACCAATAAGCAAAATAGAGACAGACTCATAGATGGAGAGCAGGCTGACAGCTCGGGGGGAGGCATTAGGGGGTGGAGGGATTGAACAAAAGGGAAAAGGACTCATGGACATGGACACCAGTGTCCTGATTGCTGGGGGAGAGGAGTATAAAGGGATAAATGGTAATGGAAAAATACAAAAAAAAAAAAAAAAGAAAAAGAAATAAGCATTGCTTAAAAGTAAAAAGATAAAAATTATTATAAAAATATTGCTCTATGAAAAATGGGGCTAGTTTAGCCACAACTTAAGCACAAAGAATGCTTTCATCGAGATAAACAGAATATTCAATATGCTCCTCTTGCAAGAATATTCTGCAGTGAAGGTAGCTTTTTCTTTAAAACTCCCTGTGCATAGGGGTGAAGAATACAAAGACTGTAAGTACTGTTTGGTTACAAAGCCTTAATTTGTGTTACCGGGTCAGCAGTTTTTCTGATCTTCGCTTTAGCATCATCAATGCAAAGGGTCACACAGTAGAAAAGGCAAATATTGTCTCTGTATTACACTGTAAATTGTTTTGGCCATGCATAGTCCTTAAAAGGATTCCAGGGGATACGCAGGGCATTACAGGCCAGACTTTAAGAACTAGTGATTATTTTATTTATGTCTCCATTAATCTATATATAAGGGATTAAGATATATCTAAAATAATAGTCTTACAAATTTAATAGTTATTTCTGCTTGGTGAGACCTGAGGTGGCCTTTATTTTCTTCTTTGTACTTTGTTATACTCCTTGAATTATGCATAATAAGTAATATTTTTAAAAAGATGATATGTTCTGAGAATGCAGAGATTCATTGCTTAAAAATGACTCTGAATAAGGGAAATAATGAAAACAAAGATATAGTAATTAAGATGAAGCAGTGGGAAATGATTATTCTTAAAAAGACAAGACTAAATGGAACAAAGACAATTTGAATGTGCAAAAGAGACACCAAACCAGAGAAAATGTAGGGTAGGGGATTGCACACAGGAATGACTTCTCCTCTCTTAACTGAGAAGGAACTGGAGATGCCCAGAACTGCCTGTACATCACTTATCCCTTGGTACACAGTAACTTTACATCTTTCTCACTATGAAGTATCAGCTCAGTCATTTTAAGAAAAAGTTTTTGTCGTCATTTCAAAGATTCTGGCAAAAAGAAAAAAAGCAATCTGTCAAATCTCGGTGTCCACAGTGAGCGAAATGATTTGATTTTCCTTCTCATAGTAGCTCCACTTAACTCCCTCCTCTTCCCCACCCCCACATGCCATAATCACACACAGAAACCTCACAAAATTCAGCTTACATCAATATATTTGTTTGGGTATAAAACATATAAATTTCAGCATTAGATTTCCTTTTATTTTGCCAAAAAGTAGCACGCTACTTTATTTGCAGAAAATAAGTAGAAAAGATGCAGCATTCATTTTATTTGCAGCAAACAGAAAAGAAATACTATTGTAAATGGGTTTGAGTTGTCCCTAATTCACAGATAGACCCAGTTTACAAGCTTAGTGGATTATTGCTACATTTCATTTCAACAGTTGCATCTCGCAGAACTCTTAACAGCCCTCCTGTTTTCTGGTGGGTGTCATCCTTTTAGTAACAGAGATGAAAATTGGAACCCAACATTTTTCAACTGTGAAGTACCGGGTCCAATTACTCATAGCAACTAAAAGCAGAGTTTCTTTTAATAGGATTTGCAGTAAAACAAGGCATATATAAATCAGATGCATAGGCAAAGACTTTTTCATCTTTAATCATTAAGCTACCAGTACAAATTGAGCCCTGAAGTTATTTCATTCCCAAAGGAGATCAGAGACATAAAGAATTCAGAGGGATTAAACATTCGTGTTTGAGTGAACATGCTAAGTGTTTTTGTGCTTGATATCATTAAAACAGTATTTTCAATAGTTTATTTTAAATGCATGGTCCACATTTATTTATTTTTTCCCCTGCATGCTGGCTTGTAACTCCTTCGAGGAATTGGCAATAAGAGCTGGTAAGGTGAATGCTTTGGGTCCCAAATTTTATCTTAGGTATACTTAAAGTAGTTTGTTTTAGTTTTTCTTTTTTTTTTTTACAGGGCACTTTTCTTCCCCAGACATTTCCAAGGTTCTAATTGTCTTGTTTACATTTGGTCTTCTAAGTTTTGTGTTAGGGAAGAAAAGGTTAACCATGGGGGAATAGCCTCTCATTAAGCTGTGGTTTTTCAGGATAAGTTTTAGTGAGTGACTCTATTGGAGACTAACAACCAGATTTTAGGAAGTCACAAAGTTGGTATGATAAAACATTAGCATGTGAAAGATTTTGTATGTTTAATTATGTACATCGTTATCTGTTTATTTCAATAGCTACATAGGATACTATGTGTAAATGAAAGTTTCTTGTGGGAGGTTCAGTAAACCAGATGTGTAAGTTAGCATAACAGCCATTCTTATGTGTTGTAGGGGCTGATTCATCAGTTTTTCATTAAAAATATGTAGAGAAAATGCTTTCTTTGTGCCAGGTACTATTTTAGCCATTGAACTGAAGAATATAAACTAATCACACATCAGTAACAATGCTATTTATAAAAGAGAATATGAATGGGGAAAGTTAAAACGGAGAAAGGAAGCAAGGAGTATAAAACAAATAGGCTAACTAGTACAGACTCCTTACCTAAAATGCAGAAGAAATGTGTTGACAAAGGACGAAACCTGTTCTAGCTAAAAATAGCCATGTGCTGAGCACTTTGCTAGGTGCATTATAAATTTTTTCTCATTTATTTTTACAGTTCAATATATGAGATAGTGTATCAGTTATTGTGTTCTTCTGCAAGTAACAGAAACACTAAGTCAAATTGGTTTAAATATTAAGGAAATTTAATATCTCACAATAATTGGAATTTTAAAGATAAGGCAGGCTTTTGGTGCATTTCTGTCTGGGGCTTACTCATATTATAAAACTCAGAACCTTTCTGCCCCTCAGCTCTGCTTTGTTAACTCTTCCTCTTACCTCAGTCAGTTTCTGTCATGTTACAAGGTGATCACCAAAGGAAACTGAAGGCAAATGTCACCCTGTTTAGTTTGACTTGCAGGGGAAAAGAGAAAGTCAGGCATATACTCTGTCTCGTCCTGAGAGCACATTGCTCTCTGTCCACACTTTCCAACTGGCACCCGTGATTAATTTGAATGTTGTGGTGGGGACGGCAAGGACCAACATATTAGCAGTAACCCAATCCCTCAGCAAGAGCACCACTTCAACCATTGTTGGCCAGATACCTGAGAGTCAAAGTGGTATGGATTTGACAAACTGACTCCAATGACCCTGCAATTCAAATATATTTGCATTCTGTTATGTCGGTGGGGCATATGCAAGAGAGGCTGAGAAAAGATGTCTGCACATACTTCATCTAGTGACAATTTTAAACTTTTCAAAGCTATTTATCTTTCTAAAGAATTATGTCTCAGGCTAATTGAAACTCTTCAGAAAATCATCCAGATACACCAGCATGTATACGTTTTCACACTCACAGTCTCCCCACCCTACTCCCATCCCTGTAAGTCTTTGAAGGACAGCTAGTAATCTGGAGGTGGCTCAAGCTATTTCTTCCAACAAATGAGTGATAAGAAAACTAGATAGATGATGATAGATAGATGATAGATAAATAGACAGATACATAGATACATAGACACATAGGTACACAGATGGAATCATGACCTCTTTACTGGGAAAATAAAGCCTATACTTCTCTCATAGACTCACCTAACACACTCATTCCTTAAAAGAAACTCACAATCAAACTAGGGGCTACTCACCGTGCAGCAGGGAGTATTAATCCATTTGTTTAGCATATTTTAATCCATACATTCCTAATTTTCCAAAATTTCATATTTAACAACCTAAGTTGCATAAATAACTTAGTAATAATGCTGTTAATTGCAATTTTAACAAATGTCTAAATCATGGACTCCACACTAAGTAGTGATCTCCCAGCTGAGATTATTATTAAGAAGCCAACATTTCAAACCCAATTGTCCCACTAATTAATTAAATAACCAGGGATGAAATATAGAATTCCTTTAGTTGACAGCTTCCTTAACTTTGATGAAGTTATAAAATTTAGCTTATGCATTGGTTGTTTTGTTTTTAGGTTCAAATAATGTATTCATATTGAAAATCTCTGAAAAAAGAAAGGGACAAACAAATAAATGATAAAAGTCGTCATCATCACCATCATCATCTCATCACTATTATCTCTATAGAATAGCATCACCTTGCCACCTGAGAGCAGTTGGGTGATGGGCACATAACCCAGAGTTGGTTGAACCATGCCATCTCTAGGACTTTTTCCTGAAATGATCAAAAAAGAGATGCTTTCTTTTATCTGGGATACTATTTACAAGAAAAATTTAAGTCTAGATTTCAGGTGGTCATATTAGCCAATGCAGAGAGAGCTTACTTAAGATTGAAGCCACCACAGAAGAAAGCAGAGGAAACAGAGGAAAAGAGAGAGAGGGGGGAGCACAGATCTTTGAAGACATACTTTGAGGGCTTTTGAAGCAGAATCCTTCTTTTGAACATCCCAGTTACATTAACAAATCAATAAATTCACTTTAGTTGCTGCTATTTAACCAGAGTTGGAATTTTTAAAATTTACTTTCCCGTGAAAGTTGAGCTGAAGAGTCAGCTTTTTAAAATAAAATGTTCTTAAGAATAAATATCCAATTTCCTGGAGGGAGACATCGAACCTTCAGGAAGTTATGATGATTTTAGTCATGTATTCTCACACAGAATTAGAAGCTACCTCCCACTATCATGCCTCATAAAGTGGACACAAATTTAGGATGTGCCCTTGATCATTTTATTCTCTATATATCACTGAAAAAGAATGTTACTAAAAGATTAGATATCTTTGAAAAATATGTATTCTAACACTAGAGGAATAAATAGTATGCACTCTGAAGTAAATACATTGATATGTGGACATTTAGCAGAAGGCTAAAGCAATATGTCTACATCTGTTTTGAGGTTTGAGAATGTTTAGAGAAAACTTTTCTTTTCAAGGAGTCTTAGATCCAGGGTGTGGGTAGGGCATGCATAGAACGTAGGCAAACTAGGCCTATTCTGGGTTGACTTTTGTCCTAGCCCCAGAATGACTTTTTCTCAGCATCTGATTGTATCTTAGGAAGTAGAAAACAGCAAGGGAAGCTCAGCAGGGAAGAAGCATGACAAGGTCACTGTCACCAGTCAAGACATGGGTGAATAATGTAGAAATGCATAGACTGCAAGTTCAAAAGTTTCCAAATAATTTTAGAGGGTTTTGGGAAACTAGGGACATTTTCTACCAGAGTCTTGGGGAGCAGTAGGCTGAGGAGTGTGGGTCAGACTCACATCTCATTTAACATTTATTTATTTTTTAAGATTTAAAGAATTTCTAAACATTGGCATGTTACCTTGTACTGCATTCATTTAAGTTTTAGTTTATGTTCTGTAAAATCTGATGTCTCTGTTACTCTTTTCAAAGGTAAGGAAACTGAAACTTGGTGATATCTGATAATGTAACAAATTTCACATAGCTAGGAAGGATAAGACAAATACAAAAGAATACCCATCCCCAAATACTCACCTTGCAAAGCTATAAAACAGTCGGTCAACTGCAAGTCTGTCTTTAGAAAAAGCAGAGGAAAATATTCCCCAACTGTTTAAACTTTTAGTGGTCTTCTTCTGGAATTTCTACTGTATTAATTCTACATAATTAAGCGTGATACAAGTCACAGTAAATATGGGCCCCTGATCTATTATCCTAAAATAGCAGGATTTATGAAAAGAAAGTTAGAAAGTACCATTTGATGCATAGGAATCTAGTGGATCAAGGCCTAATATGAATCAAAATGGAGTGATTTGAAATCATCTCGTTATCTCGTTTTGATAACTGGTCTATTTCAATCTTCTGCACTTTGGGGTACAATATGCTAATTCTTATCAATTAAAAGTGTAAACAGCCCTGGCCGGTGGAGCTCAGTTGATTGAGCATGGGCCTGTGAACCACCAGTTCACAGTGAGTCTCACCAGTTCGATTCCCAGTCAGGGCACATGCCTGGGTTGCAGGCCAGGTCCCCGGTAGGGGGTATGCGAGGGAACCGCACATTGGTCTTTCACTTTCTTTCTTTCTCTCCCCTTTCCCCTCCCTCTAAAAATAATTAAATAAAATCTTTAAGAAAAAAAATAGGAGTTGGTAGGAGTTTGTTTCTTTAAAAAAAAAATGTGAACAGCCAAACTAAGGCAATAGGAGCCATAATGACACTGTACTGTTAGTGCTCTCGTGGCATTTTCCCTAATGTATGGTAATGTGTCTTTGCCTGCAGTACCCTAAAAAATAATAAATCTGGTTAGACAACATAGGGTAAAGATTAATTAAATTAAAATATTTTAGTATTCTACATGCAAGATCCAAGATCAGTGAGTCGAAGAGAGAGAAAGCATATTTTATACAGAAGTTGTTTTCACTAACTTTAAAAATTGTCCAGGATTGTTAGGAATTGCATTCCCATCTCTGAGTTGAAGAATTTTGGAAATGGAATTGTTACATGAAATATAACATTGCATAAGATGTCACCAGGATTCTTAACAAGCCAAGACCATTTATTTATTTATTTATTTATTTATTTGAATTTGGGGGGATGAATTAGTTAATTAACTTATGTAGGGGTTGCGGAGGTAGGAGAGGAAAGGGTGGTTACTGGTAGTAGAAGACGATGACAGGGTGGTGAACACACAAAACATGCAGATGGTGTGTTATAGAACAAGACAAGATTGTTTGGGCACGTTCATTTATTTTACGGAAAATAATTCAGCCTAGAGACTCAAACTATGTATAATTTTGTACCCAATTTTAGGTGCCATTGAAACCACTTGTCTATGCTGTAAGCTGGTTCCGAAAATAGCCATTGCCAGGATAAATGGGCCTAAGGATTCTAGTTGACTAAAAGAGCTGGTGGCCATTCATTGAATGAAACTTCATGTGGGGTTATCGAATCTATGTGGGATGCAAAGTATACTAATACAACTATTACGAGGAATATTGAGTTTTTCTACTTTTCTAAGAACATAGTGGTATTTCTCAGAAACAATGATAAAATAGAATACTCATTTGATAGTTTCCATAAAATTATCATTGGGGAAATTTCAAGGCTAATTACTACACTGGCTTGAATGGAGTTTAAATCCTGAATAGTTTTACCTTAAGTTATGTGCATATTTATTTCTAAGAATATTTCATACATAATTTAATATTTAGACAACTTGCCATTTGGAGGAATTTAGTTTGACATTTCATTCAGTAGTAATCTGGGTCCTTATTTCTAACTACATTTTTCAACATTCTTTCCTCTTCTGTTTTCTACTTTTAAAATTATTTCTAAAATTTAATTGACATCTTAATGAATGCATAGTTTTTTTCATGTCTTTTGAACATAAGCCAATTATAGAAGCTTTCCTTAAAGTGTTGAAGCACCAAAAATGATTATAATTTTAAAAGTTTGACAAAATAATGGTAATTTTCTCATAAAATAATACTGTTTAGAAATAGAATTCAGTCACTTGACTTTCTGTTTAAGAGAGAAAAGCTTTTTAAATTATTGCTGAAATGTTGTTGCTTTTTGAAAATGAAAAATATTAGAAATAATTGAAAGATAATATTATAGAGAATTATGTGCAAAGTATATAAAATTTTCTTTAAATAATTATATAGTTTACAGGAAACATAAGATTAGAGCTGATTCCTAAAAAAAAGTATAAACAATTTATAATTACACTCTAGTTTTCACATCAGTCTGAGCAGAAGCCATTTGAAATTAGTTTTCATCATTTGATGGGACATATTTGTCTTTTATGCCTAATGGGAATATAGTACAAAAGAAATATTATTTCTTGTAACAGGTATGGTGTGAAATAAATTTTATTGACAGCCAACGTAAATATTAGTTAAGCTAGAGAATACTGCTCATATGCATTCTCCTAACCTAATCCAAATATCTCACTAAAACAGCGACAGGCTCTAATTTGCAATGGGTATTTCTGTTTCGCATATACACGTACACACACGACACACACATGCACGAAGGTGTTAAGCCAGAATGTTTCTACAGATGATGCTGATGCTTTATAGAGCATGGGGATCGGAAACCTTACCCTCTGATGTGCCGTGAATTGAAATTGATTGAACTCTGGTGATTCCCTAACAAACATTCAGACAGGATATTGGCGGGTACATTGTGACTGCTTTCTTTTGCAGAGTACCTTACAAGTTTTCAAAGTCTTATCTTATTTGCTATGAAAAAATAGTACACCCGTGAACTTGAATAACATTTTTATAGGATAATTTATTCCTAACCAAACTGCGTATTAAATACCATTCTTTTTCCCTCATTTATGAATCTGTGCAGTAAACATTCACTAGCTAGCAGACTTTGGGGCTACAAAAATGTATAAGAAAACATATTTTTCTCTTGAAGAATATGTATTCTAGTACAGAGTACAATTACATAAGTAAGTGAAATAAGAAAAAGCAAACACTTTTACACTGAAAGCATAAATCCTAGAGTCTTTATTTGTAAAAAAGGCTAAGAAATGCTTCAAAGAACTTACACTTCAGGTAGATCTTAAAGAACGCATAGGTGTTTACCAGTCAGGAGACATTTAATTTAAGCAGTGATTTTCAACTCACTGAAAATTTGGCATTTCAAAAGATATTGAATTACTTCTACACTGTGTAGAAGTAATGCAAAAATAAAATGAAAATAAATAACAATGTAGTCAGGCTTGGATCTTCAGGAATAGATTACCTACCTTGCCTAATTGTGGATCTGTGATTTTCAGGGCCAGGCATTGTGTGTAGGTGTGTGTGCTTGTGTGTGCATTGGGGTGGTACAGTGGTGGAGAGGGAGAGGGAGAACATAATATTGCTCTGTTAAGATGGAGAAGACAACATGTAGGAAGCAATAGGAAGTAACTTCTTTACCAAATACATTCCATAAGGATGTTATTTTATATTGTAGTAGGGATTTTGAAAACACACATACTTGAAAGCTTTTACCACAGCAATGGTTTTATTCTTTTACTTGCTCTCTACTTCATTCCCCAGCCTTGTCTTAAAGTACAAATTTCTAGGAAATTGTTTTCCCTTATAGCACTAGTTGTAAACATATCATACTATTTTTTTATGAAAAAGGTAGGATATGAAAGTCTACATAGCAAGTTAAATATTTGAGATTTTTGTATATTGATTTTAGGTTTGTTATAAAAATAGCTATTCATAGGAGAGAGTAGATCTAAAATAAACAGTATCATTCAAGGAGTCAGAACAATTAGGGAAGTATGTTTTATTTGTTTCTGGCATAAATATATAAACGACGAGTGTTTTGTATATCAGGTATGTTACACTTCTTGTAAAGTGTCCATTTAGTATCTAATTCTTAAACTTGTAAAGCTCTTGGCATTGTGCCCACTGAAAGAAGTGTTTGGGAGAAGGTCAAGAGAATTTCAGTGTGGTTCTGGAGCCACAAATCTGCGACCTTCACCCCCACCCCCCGATGCATTCATCTGATGAATGGGCATAATAATTCTGTGTCTATTAAGCTGCATGTATAACTAGATTAAAAAATAACTTTTTAAAATGAATTTTTAAAATTTTGAATGCTTTATGGTGAAGTTTATGAAAACAGCAATATACTGTATATTAAAATAAGCCAATTTTCTATGTTAGAGTTCATTCTCTTATTTGGTAGATAGCAGCTTATTAATTTGAGAGTGCTCTATAAAATGTGATGATTTGTGGAATGCTGAGCACTTTAAATGATTTTTTAATTGAGAAGATTTTTGTTGTTGGCTATAATTCCCCTCTATGGGAAAATTTCTACTATATTAAATGTAGAATTCTGAAGGTATGAAACTAATTCAGCAAAAAAATGATATAGATGCTCAGTATAATTTTTCTTCAAACCTCTAAAATTTATATGAGAGGACACTGCTGAAGGCATTTCATGTTTTCCTCATAGTTTGCTACATCTGCATTATTTCAAGAGAAAATTATTAACATGAGCACTAATTTGAAATCCCATACTCCTTCAAATTACTAGTTAAGAATGATAGTTTTACTTTAGTGCCCCCTTTTTTTTTCCCAGCATGGAGTTTACTGATGGGAGATAATAAGTCCGTTTGCTGTTGCCTTTTGTTTTGGTTGTCACTATAATGTCTATTGTGAAGAAATGTTGAGGAGTGATTTTGCCTTTGAAGGCTCATAAACATTAACAAATGCTATTTGATTCACTTACAAATTATATGAGAAGAGCCATGAAATTTTCCTAACCTTTTCTGTAGCTCAATAAATCACAAACAGACAAGAAAGTTAAGCACAGCTTCAGTGGAAAATCAGCAGACAGATGTAGCACGCATTCCCCTCAAAATAATTCAGAACCTGTTTCAATTTATCAAATGCCTACTTTATCTGTCAAAACAATGTCCTTTCTCAAATAAAGGGCATTGTTTCTGCAGCAAGAAAAAGGTTCTGATGTATTGTTATCTGCAAATGGATGGCGGAATAATGGAACAACAGGCAGTGTTTCAAACCAAGAGATCAAAGGGCAGAATGCATTACAAATCTTGTTAAAATAAACGAGGGTAAGAGCATAATTCTAATAAAGACATTTATAGTCTTAAACAATCTCTCTCTCTCTTCTTAAAAAAGATCTTTAAAAATGAACCTAAATCCTCTCACAAATACCAAATGGCTTTTGCTGCTTCTCTCAAGGAAGTTCAATACTGAAAGAAATACAGATTTGTAGAACTTACTCATACAGCCAGATATCAGTACCTTTTATATGTGCTGACACTGTAGGATTTACTGATGCTACTAATATTTCTATTTGTTATATTTATCCATGCACATAGTATTCAAGAGCAAAACACTTGTTTATAACATATCCAAATATAAAACATACATTATTATGAAAACACTTAACCAAATGTGCTTATTTTGTAAAATTCTAAGCTAAAAATAATCTCCCTTATTGTAAGCAGTTTTTCTTCTTGAGTGATCTTAGTCCTTGAGTATATAGCATCTAAAATAAAACTGCTAATTAGAATTTAAGATGAAATCTTTCCTTCTTTAACAGTATTGAAGAAAATTCATATAAAATTATGGCAACCACAGAAATTACACTTGTGACCTGTGTCTACACAATCAGTTAAGCTGTTATTTCCTAGCCATTGTCATCCTCAAACATTTGCTTTAACCTAAACCTGTCAGATATTTATGGTGATTGCTGCAGCCTAAGTTGATCCGGAGCTGAAATATGACAATGTAGCCTGATGCATCCGTCTTCTGTGTGATTGCAGGTTGCTGTCTTTAAAAAGAAATTCTAGCTCTTTGTTTTGTTTAGATTTGTTTTTAAATGCAACCATGACCTTTGTCAGTTGCCAGAATATCTTCTTCAAGCAAATCTATGGCAACCTTGTCTGGAAAAGAAATTCTATGTTCAGTCATAGCCTTTGGGATTGATGACTATAAAATGCATTAATTCTTGATCATGAAATGATAAAACAAGGATTGGTGACCATACAGATGAACACAAACCTACAGCTGAGTAGACTTTTAAAGCTACTGGGTAGTTATTGCAGCCACATTGACCACATCAGCTATCTGAGAACAATTCCTGGAAATGAAAAATATTCTGTTTCACATAATATAATATAGGCTGTGATGTTTACTGCTGGACCCTAAAATTTTAAGATAGTGTGAGTAAACATAATTTTGCCATCCAAAACATAGTTTTCTCACTTATACCAGTAAATATTTGACTTAAACAATACATATTTAAAGCAAATGTGAATTAGGCAATCAGCAAATGGCTGGCATTAAGTTAAAGTTTTTACTTCTCTAACAAATGCTTCTGTATTCACCAAAATCCTTGGTAAAGAGGATTTCATGAACACAACTTCTGCTCATGTTTTAACACAGCCTATAAAAAAGAATGTCCCTTTGGAACATTCAGCTCAAAATTATCTAGTTGGTCATAGAATTTGTTTCAAAGCGTTTTAATAGGCAACATAACCACCAATCCAAGCCAGTCTAAAGGTCCCCTGATTTCCCGTGACTCGCTGTTGACTATGCTGGGCACGGGCGGCAGAATGAATGCCATGACTTCCTCCTGCACCAGGAAGATCACAAGCTCCTACTAAAAGAACAGCTGAAATGTTTCAATCACTTTGTTTCCCATCTCGTACATGCCAAGCCATAGACTTATGTACTATGAATTGAAATTAAAACACCAAGCTTCAAATATTTTTAAAAAGAATTTGTTACTCTGCAAAATGTTTTATTCATGTTGTAGTTTATTTCAGATATATATTCATACTCATATATCAACATGCTGTATATCCACAATCCCATTTATATAACCATACACTCAAGAAATGTGTATATGTAGGTGTTTACAGACATACACGTACCTGTAGTCCTCTACTTATCCAACAACCCATCCATTTATCCATCCATCTGGTGTCATTAAAACTCTTAATGCTTGAGTCAGATTTGAATTCAACTTTTGTCTCAAGAGCTAACTGACTTTGAACAAGTTAGTAAAACTCTCTATTATAACTTTTCCTCATAACACTATTCAGTGACTTGCGTGCGGCTGAGGGGGCAGAGCTACAAGTCCTGTTTTCTTTTTCAATAAATGTAAGTTCTGGGCGGAGAGATATTTCACAGGAACCTTGTAAAATGTATTGGTTTATTGCAATGTATGAATTTTTCATCAGGGAGATTTGCATACCAAACCACATGATGTACTCGTTTCCAAATGCATGGTCAGCGTTAGAGAACTCTTCATCTATAAGTGGGTTGACCAAGAGTGACCAGGAATACGCCTCTGTTAACAGAATAATATATTTGAAAGAAACACTGGAGCTTACTCATTATCATAAACATGATCTATGATCTTCCAAGATGTGTTTAAGATATGTTATTTAAAGTCAAAGTACCTGAGTATGGGGTCTGGCAAATGCTTATCCTTAGAATTTACCTTGATTCTATATTAACGTGAGAATGGGTTAGAATACAAATATGTTCCTATCTCAAATGATAGAGTAATCCATTATGAATAGTTATACTTCGAAACACATAGGCAAGTTTATCGGATTAATAAAACAAATTGTGAGAGAACTCACCGTCAATTTAAGGTTAGGAAAATTCATCCAGAGATAAAACTAAAACCCTCCCGCGAAGACTGACAGTACAGAAGACCTCCCATGAAGTGCAGCATGGAGATGCTGAAAAGGAAGGCGCGAAGAAGGGATTACTCAGGGAATGACTTTTGTCTCTGACGAAAGGGTGTTATTAATCTGCGTCTTAAACCGGCAACATGTGGGTTGCGTTTGGGGCCTACGCAATTCAGATAAAGAATGGCTGCCTTGGTGAATTGGATTATTTGGTTAATTTAGAGAAGCTGATGAGGGGAGGGACTTCATCTTGTATGTTTGAAGTGTTTGGCAGTGCAAATCACTCATTGCTTCTTCAAAATTTTAATTTTTAACAAATAGTTATGGAACAAGATAACTTACAAAATTGATTTATTTACAACAATGTGCAATAGTGTTTAAATTGGTACGTTTCATGATATAAACTAAAATAGGTAAGTCATATAGAGACTATTACAATATTGCTTATCTCTTCCAGTATGGTGCATCTTTTAAAAAGCTCAGTCATGTTTTTGATCACTTTATTATTTGTTTCTAAAGTCTATGAGCAAAATTAAAAATAGTATTAAATCATAAAAGGCAGGTCAATTGCATTAAGAAACAGTTTCTAACAAACTGAAAGAAAATATCAGACTTTATTAACTATAAGGACATTTGACAGTAAAGAAATATGCTCTCCAGGCTTTGGATTAAGATGAAGAAAACATTAACAGACTAAAGCAACAGTGATAATCAACAATTTAAAACAACAAGAATGCCTCTATGAATATTAAGTCAATAACTTCCTTCTGAAATACAAAATGCACTTGGCATAGAAAATTAATGTGATTTCTTGCATGTAAATTATCATATTTTAAACAAAAGATATCCTCAAGAACCATTTTAATCTTTGCTATATTTTACATATGGTACTTTCAAATTCATATTTCAGTGTTGACATATTTCAAATAAAGAAAATGGACTGTTCTAATCCTTTGCATGGTGTTTTCATTCAATTAGCTCTATCTTTCTTTTTCTAAGCAAACAAGATGGCAATTTACTCAAGTCAACCCATAATAACATGTATCAGCCAGAGTCGAACAAACACAGTGCTGCTCCTGCTACACGTTTTAAAATCAAACAATTTTAAATAAAAGCAAACATGAACATAAATAGTGTTTCCCTGTGGAATTTGACTGTTGACAGAAAAAAGATAAAAACAAAAATGGTTTGAATTTGTAAGGGAGTTAAATAATTCAGGAAATGTTTTATTAACTGATAGCAGGGAGAACAGGACTTCGGTCTTTGCATTATGCAGTAATGAAAGAATAAAATACATGATATGTGGCTTATTTTAAAAAAGCCTCTTCCTAACTGTATTAAAATTACACGAGGTAGTTGAAAACCACATTCTTATCAAGCACTCACAAAAATACAGTGGTGTTTGAATATCTGTTTTTTTTTTCTTAAATGTTAGTTGCAACATTTCAAAGGTGAAAGAAAAAGTTGTTTATCAGTACAGAGTTTTAAAAAGGCTTGTGGTCTATATTTTCAGCATATTACAACAGAAATTCAGAGGAAGCAGAATCTTAAACCACAGATAAATACTTTTATTTCTTTTAGTGTTTTCTATTTGGGATCTTGGACTATTAGCTGCATAGAAATATTACCGTTGTATGATGAAAACAGAAGTTTATGACCTCCAGAATATCATCGCCAAAATATTTATTATCTCTTAATTTAGATTAATTTAACAATGTTATATATATGGAAAGTCTGTAAATGTGTATAATTGGATACTTTTTCTTTTTTTAAATTTATTATTTTTATTGTAGTTCAAGTATAGTTGTGTCCATTTTCCCACCACCACTTTCTCCGCCCCAATCTCCCCCACCTCCCACCCTCAATCTGGAGAGAATCATGCTATGCCAACTAATCCAGGTGGTAATTGCATATTTATTCTAAATTGTAAGATCAAAAGTGGAATTCCTTTT
Organism: Desmodus rotundus; assembly: GCF_022682495.2. NCBI lineage: Eukaryota > Metazoa > Chordata > Mammalia > Chiroptera > Phyllostomidae > Desmodus > Desmodus rotundus. The sequence continues at coordinate 69,380,218 of NC_071399.1, read as the reverse complement.
TTTTTATTGTTGTTCAAGTATAGTTGTCTCCATTTTCACCCCACCCCGGCCACCTGCCCCACCCATCCCCACCTCCCACCCTCGAAACTACCCCCTTTGGCTTTGTCCATGGGTCCTTTATACATGTTCCTTGATGGCCCTTCCCCCTTTTCCCCATTATCCCCCTCCCACCTCCCCTCTGGTTACTGTCAATTTGTTCTTTATTTGAATGTCTCTGGTAGTATTTTGCTTGGTTGTTTGTTCTGTTGATTAGGTTCCACTTATAGGTGAGATCATATGGTATTTGTATTTCATTGCCTGGCTTATTTCACTTAGCATAATGCTCTCCAGTTCCATCCATGCTGCTGTGAAGGATAGGAGCTCCTTCTTTCTTTCTTCTGTGTAGTATTCCATTGTGTAAATGTACCATGGTTTTTTGACCCATTTGTTTACTGATGGGCACTTAGGTTGCTTCCAGCACTTGGCTATTGTAATTGTGCTGCTATGAATATTGGGGTGCATAGGTTCTTTTGAATTGGTGTTTCAGGATCCAACAGTGGTATTGCTGAGTCAGAAGGCAGTTCCATTTTTAGTTTTCTGAGGAAGTTCCATATGTTTTCCACAGTGGCTGCACCAGTCTGCATTCCCACCAACATTGTAGTATGGTACCCTCTTCTCAACAACCTCTCCAACACTTGTTGTTTGTTAATTTGTTTATGGTGGCCATTCTCAGTGGTGTGAAATGGTATCTCATTTTGGTTTTAATTTGCATCTCTCTGATGCCTAGTGATGCTGAGCATCTTTTCATATGTCTCTGAGCCCTTTGTATGTCTGCCTTGGAGAAGTTTCTGTTCAAGCCCTTTGCCCATTTTTTAATTGGGATGTTTGTCTTCCTGGAGTGGAGTTATGTGAGTTCTTTATATATTTTGGAGATCAAACCTTGTCCGAGGTATCATTTGCAAATATGTTTTCCCATACATTTGGTTCTCTTTTTATTTTAATGCTATCAATTCCTTATAAAGTTAATTTATTTGATATTATTAGGTGTCTAATCACTAAGATGAAGCAAATGTATTTTAAAAATTTTGAAGTTATATATTTACCACCTACCTTCATATAGTTTAAGTTACATATTGCTCTAACAGAGGTGTGGAATTATTCATTACTGGTCCAAGATTCTAGAGCCTCTATTTACTAGCTATATGAAATTTTACATATTACTATTTTTTATTCCAAATTTCTGTGTCAAAAAATCAACATCATAAATTTACAATGACAGTGAAATATTAAATGCATTTAGCATAAAAGATGCCTTATTAGTTGGTCAGCCTTTATTATAGTTTTCACTTTAGTTTTCCTGCATTCTGCAGAGTGCTTGCTCATAATAGTCCTCAATGCACAGTCCTTTGAAAAAACAAGTAAAGGCAGAAAAAGGGTGAACTCGATGACAATTTTAGTAAAACATATGTCTTTCCTGTGGTGTTTTAGGAACCTTAATTGAAAATATGACCTGAATTGTGCATGTACTTATGGAACTTCATATTTGAACTTGCTAAATGTTTGATTTAAAAAGTCCAAGTGCTGAAAGGAGAACTCTTGTGTGAAGCTAGTAGCACTGTAACTTGGTACAACTTGTTTTGTATGTGGAACTTTGTAGAAACATTTTGTAAAATATATGCACAATATAAAATCAGAGCCAAGACACATTTATAACTTTCAACATGGTAATTCTACTTCGGGTACTTCAATCTCAAAATATAATAGAGAAAATGTAAAATAATACAAGCATAATGTTGTCACCATAGCATTATTTAATATGAGGAATAACGGAAAATAATCCTTACATCAGTTACAACATAGAGACTCTTAGTGTGATGTGTGGCCTATGATTAATGATTAATAAATATTAAGACAAAGAGAAAATACTAAGTCTGCAACTATAAACAGTTCTCTCTATTATTCCCTCGATGGGATATTATGCACACCATGATGAATGCAGTTACACGAACAAAGGCTCCTGGCATAATATTAAATGGATACAGAAAGGCTTAAAAGCACATTAATATAACACCTAGCACAAAAAGTAACATAGGAAAAATTTAAATAGGCTAGTTAGATTTGTAGATGTTTAGTTTTTTTCTCTTCCATTTGTAAGTGTTTTTATTGATTATTATAGTTAAAAAACAAAGAGAAAGCACTTACAAAATAAATCAAGATTTGTGTCTTCCCTGTACTATTCATTTTAATTAATTAGGAGAAGAGAACATGTAAAAAGTTTGCTGTTGTTGTCATCCACATATCTACCTACCTCAAGTGCCAGTCTTACACTACTCCGTATTCTTATCACTTTTTTACTTCCCATTTTGAGGAATTAACTTATAGTCACTGATACAGGAAAAAATTGTTATAAAGAAATAAAGTAGAAGAATTCTTATCACTCAGCGTCAGCATTGAGAGTGGTAGAATATATATGCAAAAGAGCTCACAACCTTGTTTAAATGGGTTCACCTGAGACTGTGTTTAACTGTGTGTGAACATAGATGATGTGGACAATGGATTTAATGATCATTTACCGATGCAGAACCATTTGCGTGAGCATGACCTCTATAAATTTCGCCAGCTGACAGTATACTCACTCAACACATTTTGAAAAGCACACCTTGTGCTTGCCACAGAGAAGTCTTAGCAAACACATTGTTCAATCATAAGCATGCAAAGTTCTGTCTTAGTAAGGGTATCTCAAGAAACTTTCACCAAAATCTTGGTGGGTCTTCAGGAAAACTGGCATTTAAATCTTCTTTTTTAGTGTCATTTTATTTTTCAAGTGGACATCTAAAGCTAGTATTCTTATTTTGTAAACACTTTTGTATTTCCATACATAAGTTAAAATATAAAATGATGCCAGTTTTGTAACTAGCCCATGTACTGTGGGATAATATTTAATTTATCTGTATATATGCATGTGTATATTTTTAAATTCAAAACAAAATAAGTTATTCACACATAGAATCATGTAAGAATGATTAACTATAAATAAATGTCCTTCACTTTTTTAAAGAATGTGAACCATCCTCTTTACCCTTACCCAAATTATCCCCTCCATGGCTGCCTTGTCCATACACAAAGCAAAGCAAGAAAAGTTAGTAGAAAACTCAGAAATGAGTTTTATTGTGCAATATATTATTGTTCTATTAATATGTCTTAGTACAATATTGGGCAGAATTTCTCCTTGAATGTCATCTGCTTGCCAAATTTTGATACTGTTTAGTCTACTTCCAAGTAGTAGACATAGAAATCCTAGAAAATAAATACCTGAAGTAACATAAAATTATTCTTTAATTAATTTCCCAAAGTAAATTTTTTGAGATATACCTAGAAAAACTACAAATATGAATAGGAAGATAGTGAGGAACTATTAAATAAAGCTCTAAGAGCAAAGGATGATAATATCTATTAGGGATCAACAATTTCCAGGCAAAATGACAAATTCACTCACGAATAGTTTTTTATTCTGAATTCGTAACAAATAAGGTAGTTAGAGATTTTTTCTGGTAATTTTTAAGATGAGCCAAAAGGCTTATAAGATTTTAAAACTTAGAGATTTCTCAGAATTGAAAAATCTTTTTTTTTTTCAAGAAAGGGAATACATTATTCAGACCCATGAGAGAAATAAACAGGTTGGGTCTGTAACAAAGAACTGTGTTTTAAAAATTAAAACATACGCCAGTAGTTGTATATGAGAGTATACATTGCTACATACAAATGAACTGACCAGGCCAGAACTTTTCACGGTTCCACACAGAATAGGCTGTCCTGTAAAGGGAGCACTGCTGTGCTATTTTACCCTTAGTTTCCTCTCCTTCAGCAGAATCTACACCAACCTCCTCATACTTCTTCTCCAGGGCAGCCGTGTCCTCACGGGCCTCAAGAAACTCTCCTTCCTCCGTGCCCTCACCCAGTGGACAAAGGCATGCTTGGCATACATCAGGCCAAACTCGTCGTCTCAGTGAGCCGAAGCCAAAGCAATAGCTATGGTGTTGCTCAGCATGCATGCACACACAGCTCACTCATTGCACTTTGGCCAGGTCTCCACCAGGTACCACAGTGGGAGTCTGATAATTAAAGTCAACTTTGAAGCCAGGGGGACACCAGTCCACAAACTGGATGGTACGTGTGGTCTCGGCGGCAATGGCAGCCATGACATCTTTGGGAGCCACATCATCATGGTACAACAGCATGAAGCCCTGTGTTTCCCCATGGTGAGGGTCACATTTCACCATCCGGTTGGTGATCTCTGCTACAAAAGCTGTTCATGGTAGGCTTTGTCAGCAGAGAAGACAGGGGCATAGGAGACCTGATGGAAGTAGATGTGGGGACAGGATACCAGGTTTGTCTGGAATTTGGTCAGATCAATATTCAGGGCTCTAGCAAATCTGAGGGAAGCAGTGATGATGCAGGACACAATTTAACCTATTAACTTACTCAGGCTAGTATTGGTTATGCACTCAATATCAAGGTTTCTACAACAGATGCCATAGATGACCTCTTTGTCAGCCATAAAGGCACAATCAGAGGGGTCCAGGGCCATGTACGGGGTGAGGATGGAGTTATAGGGCTCAGCTACAGCTGTGGAAACCTGGGGGGCTGAGTAGATGGATAACTCCAGCTTAGACTTCTTCCCATAGTTGAAAGAGATGTTTCATCAGCAGGGAAGTGAACCCAGAAATGGTTTGCCCACCAAAGCTGAGGAAAACAAAAGCCCCGAAGACCTGTGGCCTGGTCAGTCAGTTTCCGAATTCAGTCCAACACGAGGTCAACGATCTCCTTGCCAGTGGTGTAGTGCCTGTGGGCACAGTTACTAGCAACGTCTCTCTTGCCTGTAATGAACTGCTCAGGGTGGACAAGTTGGTGGTAAGTACCATTGTGAACTTCATGGATGACTGCAGCTTCCACGTCTATCAGCACTGCCCTGGGCACATGCTTGCCAGCACCTGTCTCAATGAAGGGGGTGTTGAAGGAGTCATCTCCCCCACCCCTCAGCAACGGTCTTATCACTTGGCATGTGGCCATCGGGGTGGGTGCTGAGTTCCAGGCAGTGAGCTTTCAGTGGGCAATGGTCTGGGCAATGTTGATGGAGATGCACTCACACACGGTTGCTGCCCTGTGGCTGCCCAGCAAATGATGGAGAGTTCAGAATTAAAAATCTTGACCCAATGATACCTGTTATATAATACAAACAGAACCTTTAAAGCCACAAAATGTGAGTGATCAGGAAATATCCTAGCATACATGAAAATGTGCATTGTTTGTGGGTGGTGCTGGAATGCCAAAGCTACATACAAACAAAGAGAAGCAGAATGAAGATGAAAATATGTTTTATCAAAATTGGAAGAAATAAAATATCACAAAAACAGAAAAGAATTTGCAAAAAAAAGGAAAAAGAAGAACTGTAGATTGATTAAAATAACTAATATTTTGAAAATTTTCAGATACGTTTTACCTGCCAAACCTTCAGGGTGTAACTGATGCTATATAAGCACAAAACACATGATAAGTAACATAAGATATTTTAAAATAAAATTAGAGAACTATGTTTTATTTAGCGGACCCAGATTTTTACCCCCAAGTTCAGAAAATAAAGTCTATAACTCTTAGACTAGGTATAGGCAACCATATATCTTTCAAGCAATACTAACCATGACACTAAGTACTTTAGTATTTGGAAAGAGATACAATAAAAGTGATTGCTTAATGACAACTTTAAAATGAAAAATTTCTAGTCTAATTAAAAGAGTGATAATTAATGTTATCTATATTGAACTCTTCTGGAGTTCTTATCCACTTTGAGTTACAAATCACAATCTAGGAATGTACAATGCTTCTGGGGGGGGTCTTCAAGACTAGAGAGAGTGATCTATGATTTATTCAACTATATCTATGTCATTATTTTGGGATTATGGGACACATAGAGTTCTATCTGTGATACCTGAAGCTACCTCCAGATATGGCCGATGGCCCAGGCCCCAAAATTTAATGATGCTATTGCTGCCTTGAACATTAAATATTGAATAGTGACTTGGTGAGATAATCGGCCCTGTTAAGAGAGATACTTCCATCAAATAATACCACAGGAAAATTAGCAAACAGACACCCTTGGCCTCCCATACATGAATAACATAGTTTACAGATTATATGCCATCATAAAGTAAAGCTTCCCAATGCACACAGACTTCTCATTGCTCATTGCCCTGCATGATTGACACTCTGCTTAAAGATTTTTTTTTAAATTTTACTTTTCGTATTTTTTGTGTCAGTTCATCGGGGAGCATTCATTGAAGTCATCAGAAGCACGGGGAAGATGATGTTAGTAGTGCCTGGAGTAGGGCACATCACGGTACACACGGGATTGTATGGATGTAGGAGACGGTGCTAGGGCACAGGCTCAGCCCACAGAAATCAGTTGCAGCACAGGAAAAGAATGGCTTTCAGAAATTTAAAGAGGGTTCAGAATTCTGGGTGTCTAAGCATTCACCATGGAACTTGTATACTTCAGCTGCTAAGAGAAAGAAACTTTTACCCTTCTGACTTGCTTTTTATTGTCTGCTAGTTGTGTGCACCTGTGAGCATTAAGTTGTAGACTGTAAGTAGATGAAAAATGTGGATTAACCTTTGCTTAAGCAAGGCAGAGAAAAGGTGACGAGATGACAGCTTAGGTCTGGGATGGGGGCTACCCTACTACTGTAGTTTTTCACACAAGCACAGTGATACGTCTGAGGAGAAAGGTCCCCCAAATTGATAATCTAATGTGCATTTTAAGTGGAAAATTTATTTCATCACATAATTTCCTTTTAAAAGAAGGAATTTTGAATAAAAATGTATTTATATATTATTAATAATATTGGAAATTAAAATTGAGTCTTCTGGAATATATAACAGTAAATAACAATGCAAAGTACTTATTAGCACAAATGTACTTAACAAAAGCAAATATGTATTTGGTATTGGGAAAAGCGCATGTAATTTTTTTTAAATGTGTCTAAGACCATGGAGAGAAAATTACTGTTTCTGTGCTGTTACAGAAAAACTATATTTAGAATAGAGTGGGAAAAGGAAAGATGTGTGACAGAAATCCTGTTACCTGTCCCAAAAAGTTTTCATTTTATAGAAAACTCAGAGGTGATAAACGGTCTATACACCTCAATATATTTTTAAATACTTTTATTTACTTTCTCACGAATGTCCATTAATATAAGACAGCTCTCATTTGTGTTTATTCTAGGAGCCTAGGCCAGAGGTAGAAGCAGATTTAACTTGGTTTTTAAACACTTAGTAGTAATAGTTATATATAGCAGACAGGTAGGAAGTTCTGCAAGAAAAATGAAAAGGTTTTTGTGAGTCTTTTTATTCCTCCCTTTCTTTTTTTCTCCCTTTCTTCCTTCCCTCCTTCCTTCCTCCCTCCCTCCTTCTCTCTTTCTCTCTTCCTTTCTCTTTTTCTTTCTCCCTCTCTTTCTCCCTCCCTTCCCTTCTCTAAAAATAAATAAGTAAATCTTTAAAAAAAGGAGACTGTGAATTAATGTACTTTTAATTAAAATGCCAAATAGATTCCTAAAATTAGATTAGAAAAGTTGAATATTTGATTAAAATTAATTAAATAAATCTAAGATATCTTGTGCAAATTTGGAAAGTTGTACCACATATTAACCATGAATATCACCTATTTTCACAAGTATGGGGGGAACCAAAAAGTGAAATTTATTAAGAACTGTGTATTTCTTCGTACGTATTTAACTTCTGTCACATTCAAGCACTCCCCGTTTAGTGCAGTACGCCTGCAGAAATGGTTTCCCACTGCTCAAGATAGTTTTTGAACTTGTCGGCTTGATGCCTTTTAGCGTTTCTCTCACTTTTTCTTTCACCTCTCCCACATCAGCAAAAAGGTTTCCTTTGGAGGACTTTTTTCATTGGGGAAAACATAAAAAAGGGTGGTCAGGGTCAGAACTTGTGAACAGCCAGCGGTCGTGCGATTTTTGGTCAAAAACTGCTGAACACTCAGTGTAGTGTGGGCAAGTATGCTTACAACTCACCCATCATAAAATGTGCAAACATGTCGAACGTGTCTTCAAAAAATATTCACTGAAGTTGAACACAGCCTCTCACAAAGATGCCAGCTGGTACACTGATACAGATGGGTTCCTAGAACACTTACCTAGCTGGGGAAGCCTGTGCTACGAGGGGCCCACCCTCTACAAGATAATTCGTGTTTTGGTGTCCATCCTTCTATTATATATTGAAGAAAAAACTGTTGAAATTATATTATACCAATAAAACAATGAGAGGAGCTCATGAGCTTAAGTGAGCATTTAAGTTTTAAAAAGAGAGTCCTAGCCCTGTGGCTCAGTTGTTTGGAGTGTTGTCCTGTACACCACAAGTTTGTGGGTTCAATTCTGGTCAGGGCACATCCCTAGATTGCAGGTCTGATCCCAGGTCAGTCCGTGTATGGGAGGCAGATGATCGATGTTTCTCTCTCAGGTTGATCTCTCTCTCATTTGCTCTCTCTGTCTGTCTCTCTCCTTTCTTCTCTGTCTAAAATCAATAAATACATCCTTGGGTGAGGATTAAAATAATAAATAATAATAATAATAATAATGAAAATAGAGAGCAAAGCTGGTGCAGACTTAATTTCTGACATAAAAAGATTTTTTAAATTGATGTATTCTAAAGTGTTATAATGAAACTGAAAATCTTGACGGTAATCCAAAGAAAAGAAGAACTGACCATGAAATAGCTTGCCGTGCTGTGTAAACCAGGTAGTTATTTAGTCAGTTAGTACTTACAGTTTTATAAGTCCTCGTACATAGCATGAGGAGATGCCACTTCCTTTTCTTATTCCCACTCCTAGGCTCCAGCTAGCTCTCAGAAAGCAAAAGTGGAACCTGACAACTGTTTGAGCCAGCCATTGGCTCAACACTACACACTATTTTAAGTTACATTAGAACTCCGAAAGTAAAAGTTTGTCCTGCCAATCCTTGTTAGCAAACGGAGAGAAGTAATTATTTCACTCTTTGCAAAATGAGGCTTAAAATCTGAGTTTCTACTTTCTTCCATCTTGATTGAGAATGTGAATTTACATATATGATGTTGGTCAGGACCATGGAATTTGAGGCCGAAACTGACAACAGTCTACACACAGATTTACCTCATCCCCCTATTGTGGAGACAGTTTCCACGTATTCCACCAATGATATCTGAAGACCTTTTTCCTACTTCCTTACACATTTTTCAGGTCCCTTAAAATAGACACTTTCTTTGATAGTATCTTCTAATGGTTAGCAGAGGCTTCAGTTAAACAGATCTTTACTTAGATTTTTCCAATGACTAAATAGGTGCCCTGGGACAGATGCCATAGTCATTCTAAGCTCTGGTTTCCTTCTGTAAGGTGGGGACAATATTTGCATCTGCTTAAGAAGAATTTCTTGAGGATTAAAGCAGAACTTGGATGTAAATTACTTTGAAATTTCCAGGTATTACCCCATAGACACTCACGTTAAATTGCAGAAAAGGGGAAAGAGCCCAGAAGCATAATGCATTAAAAGGAGACTGCAAGCTCTAAAAATGGGGGAGCACTTCTGTATAAAGAGTTATATCTAATAAAATATGGCAAAAATGGAAGATACCAAGAGATGGGAAGAATACTCTCCTCTCTAATTGATGGAAAAAGCTTTTACTATCATATTCTGAGGAGAGCAGTTACTAACACACTGGTGCCTTCCCCCAAGATTTGGAGAGATAATTATTCACAGTTAAAACTGAATAGGCACCCGCAATGTTCCTTTTCTATTTTATTTTCAGCAAGATTTTTAAAAATTCTGATCAGATATGGACTAGAGGTGCCTGCAGGTTCCAAAGCAGGCACAACCAGGTAGATGCCGACTGGTGTTCCGATTTCTGATGCTGGTACCTTATCAGCTGGGTAGATGAGGGCGATTGATATAATTTTGTTTTACGTTTGAGAAGTAGAAATACACATTTCATAATCCTTTTAAGATTAGCATCTTAAGATGGCTCATATTCACATAAGGAAATGTATAAAGAAAAGAAAATAATAGAACATGTTATATATGTTTTGGGATTGAGAGAATAAGATTTTTAAAAATGTTCAAGAATTTATCTATTTTTAGTTAATGGAGACACTTAAAATTAAAAATATTCAAATTTTGTTATTTTTTACCATGTACTCTAGAAATTATTACATCTACTGATTGCAAAAAACTGGCCTAGACTTGAAAACTTTAATTGTACGTGGTATTATTGGAAATTATGGCACTGGGTACCTACTCTGTTTACTACTGCTATGTTCAAATTGCCCAAATGTCTGAACTGGAACTTTTAATTTCAGTAATATTCCTTGCTAACATGGATTTTTCTTTATCTTCCCTGGTTAATAAACAAACTCTTATAAAATCCTAGGAGTTGGAAGCTGAAATGAAATTTTATGAGCATATCATCTTTTCAAGTCTACCCGTTATTTAAATAAATAAACTGGACTGAGATCAAGGACAGTTAGCGACACGGCAAAAGTTATACTGCAGTTGAAGGACAAAACCAGGGGAACGTACGGTGCAGTAAAGGAGAGGAGGGTCAGGGGATTCTAAAAGTGTCTACACATTTTCTACGTGTGACTTGTATCTTCTGACAGTTGTGTTTACTCCTTTCACGGACAGCTGTTTACTCTGCTAGACGTAATAACTAGATGAAAGGAGAAAGACTGGTTACTTATATTGAGATTCATGACTGGAGAAAGGAAAAGGCTTAGAGGTTACTCATAAATAGTATGCAGACAGTCTTTGTGGCCTCTCTACCTGGGCACCCATCTCTAGTGCCCTGAGACAGGCTCTTCTCACACTTCTGGATGCGCCCTATGACGATTCGTCTTCATGGAAGTGCTCCTTTCACCCAGTATATTCAAAGTGCAGGATTAAATAGATCAATTCCAGACCTCGGGAATCAGGAAGCACAGTATATTGGCAAATATTACGTTGAGATGCTTTTAACAAAGGCTTCACATAGGAGTGAGTTAAACAAGGCATACCTCCATTTCTCTAATGTTTCAGTGAAATAGGAAAGGAGCAAAATGTAGGACCAAAATGTGTAGACGAAAGGCGGTGAGGTCCTTCAAACAACTGGAAGGATTGGTTTCTATAAGAAGTAAGGACTTCAACCATCATAAGAGGAGAAAAGAACATGGTGCGAATGGTCTGAGCATTCTGGTGGTGGGGCCATAACGCAGCCAATTCACAGGTTATTCCCTTATTTTTTTTAAATAAACAAGTTTGAGACAGGATTATTAGCAGAGCAGGGACTCGGCTGTGTGCACATGTGGAAGTACAGGGTTAACAGTGCAGATCACACCATGGCCTGGCGGCTCGGTTGGTTGGAGTGTCGTTCTGTGCTCTGTAAGGTTGTGGGTTTGATCCCCCCGTCTGGGCACATACAAAGGGCAGCTGATTGATGCTTCTTTCTCACATTGATATTTATCTCCCTCCCTCCCTCTTTATCCCTTCCTTTCTCTTTAAAATCAATAAACGTATCCTCATCCGCAGGTGAAGATGTGAAAAAAAAAAAAAAAGAGTGGAGACTTCCTGACAACATAATGAGCATATACGCTGCAGAGGCCAGAAAAGGAGCAGCGGACACGGTCTGGCCCTCTGATACGTAGGTGTACTGGAAGATCGTCAGAGTCTGTGGAAACTAAAGTTGTCTGAATACAGCGGTAATTGTGGTTAGGTGTTCTTACACCAAACCGTGACTGCTTATCTATTTATCCCCCCCAATATCAAAGTGTAAGAGCTTATTTCAAATCTGTATTCTTAGCATTTCATGCAGATCACGTAGATAAAAAAGTTGTTGAATGAATGAATGGGGTATGCTAGTGAAAGTGTGGAATAATCATATTTTATCATGTCTATATGTTCAAAGATAGTGCACTGTTAAATACAGTTTTCTGTGTGTTATCTACTAACATAATCTCAGATCATGGTCCCTAAAACTCATAGAATATGAAAAAAACTTTTACATAGAGATTCTATTTTGGTTTAGATTCAGCACTAAGTTATTGCTCAGAAAGAACAGTCAGATTTCTGACTGCCCCAGGCCACTATGATTTCTATATGGAAGTATCTTTCTGAAAATTCTAAAACATTGCTTATAATCAGCCACACTGTTTCATTCTAACCTGAACATTTAACATAGCAGCAATTTTTTTTTTTTTATACTTGGCAGCCTGTATCATTCAGGTCTATGGAGTACCCTTAAAGGAAAAAAAAAATCTAAATATAAGGCCTAGGAACTCTAGTAAATGGCAATAAAATCCTTCACAAAATAGAAAATGGAATAGTTGTATTGATTACTTTAGTGCCAGAGATGGCCCATGGTTGCAGGTTTGGCACTTTTTGAAATTCCATTTATTTTGGGGGGCTGTTAAGGCACTATTTAATGAATCAGTTTAGTCATTTAGTCAATAAGAGTATCCTTGTCTCCTAAAAGAGTTAATATACCCTTTTCAGTGATATTTTACTTAGGAAAATGGAATAGTTAAAACAATTGACAAATCAGACTTAATATTAGTTAAAATGCACTTTTTTCAAAAGCATGGATTTTCTCCTACCAATCATATACATATTAGTTGTGAACAAACTCATAGACCCACAGAGCAAGGAGCTTTTTGTGTTCAGAAATGTCAATGGAATGAAACACTGTCATAAAATAATGATCTCTTGTTTCCACATAAATGCCTAGGGAAAACTAAGGTATTCATTTTCAAAGCAGGAAGCATTGATCCACTGGGTATGTCCTATTTAAATGACTTTATTTTATTCCATCAAAGAGCTGATGGAAATTCAGTCATTTAGCCTGATAGATATGGGTTCCAGAAAATGACATTTGTGTGCTACAGTACTACTAAACAGATGAAAATCATTGCATTTGGCTCTGCTTTATTTGTCAGCAAAGCAGAATTAAGTTTGTTCACGAACACTCTAAGGTTTAATATTGGCAATTTAGAAATGGTATATACTGATTTTATTTTCGTTTGATTTCTTTTAAGTAAACCTTTTCAGACCTAATGGTCATTCGGTTACATAATTCTGAATTAGATGCATTCTATTGAGAATTCTGTATATTGTTATATATCAGAAAGTTGACATTCTAACACAACATCTGAAGATTTGTGGCCAATGACTGTTCAAACGAAGGTAAATGTTATGGTAATAAAAAAAAATGATGGAGAATCATGCCTGGTGTTGATAGTATTTTAATCTGAACAGCCAAAAGAAAAGATGGCCAAAGCTCCAGGGGAAAAATAGCAGTGCACAGAGGTTTTTAAGTCCAGATAATATATATGTACATACATATGAGTCTGTGCACAGATGATCTGTAGGTGATACATTTTACATGATGAATAATAGTTGCATAATCCCTTAACGCAGGTTTCGTACCTGCCTGTATGGTGTGGTACTCTGTAGTACCTGCTGTGTCTTCTTGGCAGTTCACCATACAAATTGTGCTACAAGTTAATAGTGGCACATTTGAACCAGTAATGAACTATCAAAAAAGAGAAATTAAAACAATCACATTTGCTATTCACAACAAAATAAAAGGTACAAATTAAGCCAAGGAGGTAAAAGGCCTGTACTCAGAAAATTATAAGGTAGTGAAGAAAGAAACTGAAGAAGATACAGATGAGTGGAAGCTAATACCACGCTTATGAATTGAAAAATTAACATCATTAAAATGTCTATACTACCCAAAGCAATGTATAGATTCAATAGAATTCCTATTAAAATATCAATGGCATGTATCATAGATCTAGAGCAAATATTCCAAAATTTATGTGAAGCCACAAAGTATCCTGAATAGCCACAGTAATCTTGAGAAAGAAGAACCAAGTTGGAGTCACAATACATGACATCAAACAATACTACAAGGACATAGTCCTAAAAGCAACATGGGACTGGCACAGACCAGGCATACAGATCAATGCAACAGAATAGAGAACCCAGAAATAAAACCGCAACTCATGGTCAATTAATATTTGACAATAAGGTAAAGACTGTCCATTCGATAAATAGTGTTGGCAAAATTGGACAGATACATGCAAAAAATAAAACTACCATATTTTGCTGTGTATAATGTGCACTTTTTTACCCAAATGTTTGAGGGAAAAATAAGGATGTGCATTATACATGAAATACTTCATATCTGCTCTTGCGTTTTGTAATTCTTTGTTATGTAAAATTTTTTGTACCACAATATGTTCAAAAATGAATGATAAAATTCCTTTATAATACAAAAACAAGCATCTAAATATAAGTAAATAAAACTGAATTAAAAAGTTAAAATGAAAGATTTGTTTCCTGAAAGTCTGGGCCAAAAACGTGGGTGTCCATTATACACAGCAAAATACCATAGATCACCTTATTACACCATACACAAAAACAAACCCAAAATGGATTAAAGGCTTAATTGTAAGGCAGGAAGTCATACAAATCCTTGAAGAAAACAGAGGCAGTAAAATTTCAGTATTGTTTTGTAGCAATATTTTTGCTGGTATATCTCCTTGGGCAAGGGAAACAAAGAAAAAACCAAAACAAATTGGACTACATCAAACTAAATAGCTTTTTCCCAGCAAGAGAAACCATCACCAAAATGAAAGGAGAGCCCACCGAATGGATCACATATTTGCCAATACATTTGGTAAGGGGCTAATTTCTAAAATATATAAAAGACTTGTACAACTCAACACCAAGAAGACAAACAACACAATTAAGAAATTGTGGGAAAAAGACTTGTGTAGACACTTCTCCAAAAGAGGACATACAGATGGCTAATAGAAATATGAAAAAATGCTCAACATCACTAATCATCAGAGAGATGAAAATGAAAACCACAATAAGGTATCACTTCACACCTAGGAAAATGGCTATCATCAATAAATCAACAAACAACAAGTCTTGGTGGGGATGTGAAGAAAAGGGAACCTTAGTGCACCGTTGGCAGGAATGCAGACTGGTGTAGCCATGGTGTAAAATAGATTGGGGTTTCCTCAAAAAACTAAAAATGGAAACAAAAACAAAAACAACAAAACTAAAAATGGAACTTTTAAGCCTTATGACTGAGTGATCCTATTTTTGGGAATACATCCAAAGAAAACTGAAGCACTATTTTGAAAGAATGTATGCGCATTCCTATGTTCACTGAAATGTTATTTACAATAACCAAGGTCTGGAAACAGCCCCTGTGCTCATCAGTAAATGAGTGGATAAAAGAGCTGTGGTACAGTTATGCAATGGAATACTACATGGGTGAAAAAAAGAAGGGAATCTTATTCTTTGTAACAACATGAACAGAACTGGAGATTATTATGCTAAGTGAAATAGCCAGTCAGGGAGAGACAAATACTATATGACCTCACCTATAAGTGGAATCTAATGAACAATAACAACAACAACAAAAACGATGGACAAAATAGAAACAGAGCATGGATACATGGAACAGACTGACAGTTGTTAGAGGGGAGATGGCTTGGGGGGCTGGATGAAAGATGATGAAGGTCTAAGCAAAAAAATTTACATATGCATGAGACTGGTCGGGGAAAAGTACAGCCATTGTTAATATAATGAGAACGGTTTGCATGACATCAATGTAACCTGGCAGCCAAGGAGAGTGGACTGGGATGTCCATGTGTGAACAATGATGACTTCACTGTACTAGTCAGTGGAGGCAGTAGATGCCCCTGAATGAGCATGTGTACTGTGTGGCTGTTGCATTCAAAATGACTGAGTAGAGCAATAAATCTGCATCAAATTTTGTGTTAAGCTTGAATATTCCTCCAAGAAAACTGTTCAGATGATTCAGAAAGCTGCAGCTATGGGCAATTGGTAGCTTCATCATGACAATGTGCCTGCTCATGCATCATGTCTTGTGCAGAGTTTTATGGTGAAACATCAAATCACCCAGGTGACTCAGAACCCCTGCAGCCCAGATTTAGTGCCCTGTACTTCTGTTTTTTTCCCAAAACTAAAATCACCTTTGAAAGGGAAGAGATTTCTGACTGTTGATGAGATTCAGGAAATAATAATGGGGCAGCTGATGGCAATTGGGAGAACTGTGTGAGGTCCCACTGTTCTCGGTGCCTACTTTGAAAGGACTGAGGTATCGTTGTCCTATGTACAATTTTTCCTGTATCTTGTTGTATCTTGTATCTTCTTCAATAATTGTCTCTAGTTTTCATATTACATGGCAGGATACCTTCTGGACAAAATCTCTCTCTCTATATGTATATGTATATATATATATATACATATATATATGTATATATATATACACAGAAAGCAGTATCTATATCTATATATCTAGATCTAGATATATAGATATAGAGGTAGATATAGGTAATGATGGATATAGATATAGATGATAGATATAGATGATGATAGACATAGATATAGATATAGATGATGATAGATATAGACATGGATATAGATGATAGAGGCATAGATAGATGCATACACACAGACACAGAAAAAAGTGTGGTGATAGCCAGTGGGAAAGGGGGTGGGGTAGGTGAAGGTGGGTAGAGAGAGGAAAAATGGGGATGAAAAGAGACTTTCCTTGTGGGCAATGGACACACAATATAGGGTGCAGATGATGTTTTGTTGAGTTGTACACTTGAAACCTGTATGACTTTGTGAACCAATATCATCCAAATAAACTCAATAAAATAATAAAATAAAGTATAAATCCTTAAAAAATAGATAAAAGTCATAGTCGAAGGAAAATTGTCTTTTATTGGAACTCTGTGCACTTCCTTTCCAAATGGAATCATTATGTAGCATTTCTGTAATGAAAAACATCAAATGATAGTTGTCATCATTAAGATGAAAGCCATACAAAATATTGTAAGAATTGTAGACTTATCTCAGAGTTTGAAATATTGGTTAAAGGTGAGTTTTCCATTTCTTGCCAGCACCTTTTTAAGAGGAGATGGGTCTCGTCACAGTTATCATGTAGTGCCTCTCATGTTAGCCACTGATCCTAAATTCATTTTTTTTTTCCTTTTTGTACCTATAACTATCAGCTCTATTTATGTATTCATTCTTCTATTTTTTTCTAAATTGCTTTTACTTTCTTTCCATGTGGTGTTGCTCATATAGCTACAGCCTCAGGAGAGACATATGCTATTTAACTTAAAACCACACATCCATGCGCTGTCAGGTAAGGAAGATCTTGTAGAGTGGAACCTGGAGGCTTATAGGCACTGTAAACATTCAGTAGAAAAGGCAGAAATGAAGACTTGCCATAGGAAATGCAAACCAAGCTCCAGATTATTGTAGTCGGGTGAAATAAATGAATTCTTGGCCCTGGCCATTTGCTCACTTGGTTGAAGCAGTGTTGTGATACCCCAAGGCTGCGGATTCGATCCCCAGTCAGGGCACACATAAGAAGCAACCAATGAAAGTATAAATAGGTGGAAAAAAATCAATGTTTCTCTTTTTTCTCCTCTTCTCTTTATTTTGCTTCTCTTTCCTTCTCATCTCTCTTTCCTTTCTCTCTCTCTCTCTCTCTCTCTCTCTCTAAAAACCAATAAATAAAAATTTAAAAATAAAAAATACAGCCTTACTATATAGTGAGCTAGAGTTCAGATGAGCTCAGACTAACAGTTCCCCCTGCCTAAGGGCAGAGCACCAATGGGCACAGTGTTGCCGCCAGCATAGTGAGACTACACGTGCAAAATAAGTGGTCCTTGCTTCACAAAGGTCACTGACGGGGCAGGCAGTCGAATGTATGTGTACAGGTTACCTTCCTGTGTTCCTATGTGGCTTGTCACCATTAGTGATGCAACTTTCCCACCACACAATCCACTCCTTTACAGGACACACCTGCCAAACCTTGGGTGAGTCACTCTAAGACGCACGTGCTATTCCCAAGCACGGGTGGAAAAAAAGCAACACAGTCAAGACTTCCACTTTGTTTCACCCTGTTTTGACACAAACTGCTCATTATCTCATTTTTTCCTACTCGTCTGACTCTTCAGATTTTGACATGCTATACTTTTTTCCTAAGTACATTTTGACTCAAAATAAATTAAATAAACAAATAACAACAAAAACTCCTTTGTCTCTATCCATCAGGTGCCCTGTCCCATACTCTACCTTTCCATTCTTTGTATTTGCACTACCTACAGTTGGCTCAGAAAATTTAAAATCCAGAGATCTTTCTTCATTATCTAAATTATTTTAGAAAAATCACCAAATTATATGGTACGATTGATTAACCAGAGTTTTACTTATAATTTATTTTAAAGTCAGAATAGGTGTATGTTATTTATTTTTATTTATTGATTTGAGAGAGAGAAACACTGATTTGTTGTTCCACTTATGTGTTTTCATTGGTTGCTTCTTGTATGTGCCCTGACCAGGGATTGAGCCCATAATCTTGGTGTATCAGGATGATGCTCTACCAACTGAGCCACCTGGCCAGGGTTTGTTTTCATACTTGACAATTCAAGAATTACTCAAGAAACACTTTATGTTTCTCTGCCCCCTTATATTTTTACATATTTAACCAAGTGTTATTTTCTCCTAATTATTCTACCATCTTAGATACATAACAGAAGACACATTTCTTGTCAAATCTATTTTAGTACTTTTTTGCTTTATAGACAAAAATCAATTAGTATATACTTAAATACTCTAATTTAGCACCAAAATTATAATTAGTAGAACTCACATTTTCTTGGTTATATATCTAAATGAAAAGTGAAAGGGGATATATATTGCTACGTTTAAATGGATAAATCAATACAATTCTAAATCATTATGCTTTATTTTAAAGTGCTTTTGTTTAAAAAAAAAAAACTATAGTAACTAATTTATGAAGTCCTAGAACCATTTAATGACCTTGCTTAACCTTTGGAATGTTTTATAACTTTTAAAAGCCCAATGAATGATACAATCTCAGGATTACTAACTTCCTTTCAAGTAGTGGAAAATATACAAAAAGGCCTCGACCCTCCTTAAATTTACTAAATACACTTTCTCATATGATTCCATATCTCCATTATTCCTGCCATTATTAGGCAAAAAGCCTGTTATGTTTATAAATGCTTAGAAAAAAGTGAATTTGTTAGCAGCTTGCATGCTTAGAGTAAATGAAGAATGTATTGTCAGGGGACAGAAAGAGTTTAAGGGCAACACCGAGGCAGAAGTGTGTTTGCTGGATACATGCCATTCATCAGACGTGAGTCTGTTTCCTAGTATACACCGGAAACGATATGATCAGAATACTGAAAATACCGAGAGACAGGTGAATTACCACATCCAAGGTAGATAAGTTTCGTTTTTCTTTTACCAAGATACTTCCTTAGTTCTCCATCACCTCTTTGAAGCCTGTGCAGTTACATGTGCGTTTGTGTGTGTAAAACTCTTGGGAACCACAAACACTTATTAAATGAGCATTTAAACTTTGAAAATCACACAGAAAAAACACAAAATATATGACATATTTCCTGGTCATGAATATAGAATCTTAGTGAGGAAAACAGTCAAAAAACATAAAACAATAGAAAACTATAAAAGGAAAAAAATACTTGTTTTATAACCTAATCGTTTATTTAGGAACTAAGACGATAAGGAGAAAGTTGGACAAAATTCAGAAACAAGGTAAATGGCAGTAGTAGCATTTGACATTTTATTGGCAAGCAAATAGAAAGGTACAGTCTAAAGGTACAGGAAGAGCTTCCATGATTATGAAAAGCAAAGTGACCATGAATTCAGAGGCCCCTTACATCATTGCCTCAATCGGTAGTTCTTACTAGGGGTTATTTTATAGCCAGGAGACATTTGACAATATCAGGAGAAATTTTGATTGTCACAACTGAGCTGAAGGTATGGGCATTGGGGAATCTGGGAGGGGAACTAATGGCTGTGACTTGTTTTACATAAAGGCCATGGGCGCTGCTAAACACTCTACAATGGACAGGATGGTTCCATCAGAACAACGAGAAATGATCCTGCCCAAAATGTCAATAGTGCCAAGATTAAGAAACCCTGGCCCTAAGTATGTGGGCCTGGCCAGCGGGTTTCTTGTATCCTGTGCCTCACATCCAGTTGCAGTGGGCTGAGGCAGAGCCTTTACTGCACTCACCCAGGAATACAAATGGTGCTACATGACACTTAGTTCCCAAAGAAAAGAAATAGCTGATTAATTTGCATCACTAAAACAGGTCAAACGCAGCCCTGGCTGGGTAGCTCGCTTGGTTAGAGCATCGTTCTGATACACCAAGCTCCCGGTGCAATCCCTGATCAGGGCACATACAAGAATCTACCAATGAATGTGTAAGTAAGTGGAACAACAAATCGATGTTTCTTCCTCTGTGTCTCTCCCTTAAATAAGTCGGTAAGTCAATAAATGAACAAATATGTCAAATGCCAATAAGCACTTCTCAGCATATAGCAGTGTGTCCACCACAGGGACATCGGGTTGTACTTCCATTTCTTTAGGCCTAAACATTTTAATTTCTTTCAAAATTGTAATGTTTTCCAATTTTCTGTATCTGTGTATTGCACTTGAATTTATTCTTCATTATTTTATTATTTTAATGCTATTACAAATTAAATGGTTTTCTTAATTTCAATTTTCCAGTCTTCATTCCTAGTGTATAAAAAACAATTGACTTTTTAAAATAAAACACTTTATTAGGTATTACTAACATATGAAAAGCTATACACCTTTATTTACTTGATGAGTTTGGACATAAGTACACATCTGTGAAACCATTACCACAATCAATATAATCAATACCATAAATTTATTCATCACTTCCAAAAATGTCCTCAAGCCCTCTTTATTTTTTTGTGAGAGATAAGGATAGGATGGATAATGTGCCCTCTTAGTACATTTTTAAGCACATGGAACACTATTGTTAACTATGGGCACTCTAATGTATATTAGATCATTTTTATTTGTTTTTCTGTGATTATCTACTTTACTTAGCATAATGTTCTCCTGGTATATCCATGTTGACACAAATAACGCAAATTCCTTCTTTGAAAAGTATGAATGATATTCCATTGAATGTAAATATCATATTTTTATCTGTTTATCCATCAGTATACATTTAGGTGGCTTCAATGTGTATATAATGCTGCAATGAACATTAAGGATGCAGATATCTTTTTGAGATACTGATTTCAATTTCTCAGATAAATACCCAGAAGTGAGATTGCTGGAATCATACGGTAGTTCAACTTTTAATTTATGGAGGGAAATTCCAAACTCTTTTCTATGTTGACAGCACCAATTTACACTCCCACCAACAAACAATGTATAAGAGTTCTCTTTTCTTCACATCTTTGCTAATGCCTTTTATCTTTTTTTTTGTACTAGTCATTCTAACAGGTGTGAAGTGATATCTCATTGTGATTTTGACTTGCATCATCCTCACGATTCATGATGTTGAGTATTTTTCATGTACCTGTTGGTCATTTGTATGTCTTCTTTGGAGAAATGGCTAATCAGGGCCTTTGCCCATTGTTTTTAATCCTCACTTGGGGATATGTTTATTGATTTTAGAGTGAGAGGAAGGAAGAGAGAGATCAATGTGTGAAAGCAACATCTATCAGTGTGCTGATAGATGCTTTCTATGCGCTCCCTGACCGGTGATCGAACCTGCAACCTACGTATGTGCCCTGACCAGGAATCAAACCCACAACCTTTTTGGTATGCAGGGTGATGCTCTAACCAACTGAGCCACCCGGCCAGGGATGCCCATTGTTTAATTATACTATTTGGTTTTTGTTTTGTTCTTGTGTTGGGTTTTGTGGGGGAGGGGTAGTTTTGAGTTGTAATAGGGGTTTCTTAAATTTTTGCCTGTTAACCCTTTATCAGACATATGGTTTGGAAATATTTTCTCTTATTCCATAGGTTGTCTTTTAACTTTATGATCATTTCCTTTGCTTTGCAGAACCTTTGCATTTAATATAATTCCAGTTTTTATTTTTGCTTTTGTTGTCTATGCTTTAGGTATCACATTTGAGAAATAATTGCTAAAGCCAAGTTCAAGGAACTTTTCCCCTGTGTTTCCTGCTAGGAGATTTATGGTTTCAAGTCTGATATTTAAGTGTTTAATTCATTTTGAATTGATTTCTGTGTACGGTGAAGATAAGGGTCCAATTTAATTCTTCTGCATTTGGCTGTTTATTTTTTCCAACACCATTTATTGAAGAAATGATGCTTTCCCCATTTTGTGTGCTTGGTATCCCGGTCAAAGATTAGTTGACCACATATGCAAGGGTTTCCTCCTGGGATATTTTATTCCATTGTTCTATATGTCTGCTTTTATGGCACCACCATACTGTTTTGATTATTGTACAGTTAGAATACATTTTGAAATCAGGAAGTATGATGCCTCCAGCTTTGTTCTGCTTGCTCAAAATTGTTTAGGCCATTCTGGATGTTTTGTGATTCCATATGAATTAAATAATTGCTTTTTCTATTTATGTTAAAAATGCCATTGGTATTTTGATGGAAATTGCACTGAATTTGTAGATTGCTTTGGGTAGTGTGAACATGTTAACAATATTAAAACTTCTAGCCTGTGAACATACAATGTCTTATTTATTTGTGTTCTTAAAATTTATTTCATTAATATTTTATAGTTTTCTTGGGGATTTGAATTATTCTTTAGAGCTTACAATATACTTTTCAACATATCAAAAACTATTTTAGGTTTTAGGTTTATGCTCAATTCCAGTGAAATATAGAAACTTTACCCCTATATAGCTCCTTTATCTCTAGCCTTGTACTATTATCTTTAAGTATATTATATTTATGCATATAACAAACTCAAGAATACATTTTTATAATTACAACTTTAGATAATCTTGTGCATGTTTTTTATTTTATTTATTTTTATTTTAATTATTTTATGTTGTTCAAGTACAGTTGTCTGCATTTAACCCCCCTACTGCCCCCCAATGCCAGCCATCCCCACCTACCTCCCCTGATCCCACCCCTGCCTTGGTTTTGCCCATGTGTCCTTTACAGCTGTTCCTAAAAACACTTCTCCACTTCCCCCCTTTATCCCTTCCCACCTCCCCTCTGGTTACTGTCAGATTGTTCTTAATTTCAGTGACTCTGGTTATACTTTGCTTGCTTGTTTGATTTTGTTGATTAGGTTCCACTTAAAGGTGAGATCATATGGTATATGTCCCTCACCGCCTGGCTTATTTTACTATCTTGTGTATGTTAAGAACCTGAAAGAAGAAAGAAAAGTACATATATATTTATAGAATGTGTTATATCAACTTTCTTAATTAATCATTTCTTGATTTCTTCTGATGGATTCCAGTTACATTTTGGTATATCTGCTCTCGAATCCACATTTTTGTACTCATGTTGTTAAATATATTAAAAATATATGTCTTACAGTCTCAATATTACCTACATATTACAAAATTTCTTCTTAAATAAGAGACAAAAGGATGACTCATACATGATTATACTGACATAATTGTATATATATATGTATAACTACGTTTGCCAGGGTTCTTTATTTTTCTATGTATCCTGATGACTGTCTGGTATCACTTGTTTTTAGCATAAAGAACTTCCTTCAATATTTCTTCAAGGATAGGTCTATTGGCTACATATTAAGTAAACTTACGTTTGCATCAAAATGTCTTTTTTTGTCTTTATTTAAGAAAATGAGTTTTGCTGGACATAAGATTGTTGGTTGATAGGTTGCTTTATTATTTATTTATTTATTTATTTATTTATTTATTTACCTTTTGTGCTTCGAATATGTCCTCCTAATTCTCTAGGACTCCATTGTTTCTAATGGTAGTTCAGCTGTTAATCTTACTGTGGTTCACTTATAGGTAACGAATGATGTTTCTCCTACTGTTTTCAAGATTTTTGTTTGACTTTCCACACTTTGAGTTGACGTGTTTGCACGTGGATCTGTTTGTATTCATTTTACGTGGAGTTTATTGAGTTTCTTGGTTGCAGAGATAAATTTTTTCACTAAATTTGGCAAGCTTTTGCAGTTATTTCTTCAAGTATTTTTCTGCCCTTTTTCTCTCTTCTGTTTCTGTTACTCTTGTCACGCATTTGTGGGTCTGTTTACCATTGCCATATTTCACTGAGAGACTTTTATTTTTTCTTTGTTTTTTCATCTGTTTTTCAGTGTGTATTTGTTGGTCTATTTTCAAGTTTGCTGATTCTATTGTCAGGTCAAAACTACTATGGAGACTTTCTAGTGAATTTTTCATTACAGTTATTGTACTTTTCAGATCCCATATTTCCAGTTGGTTCTTTTATAAAATTTCTATAGTTTAATAATATATTCTACATGAGATATTGTTACTATATCTTCCTTCATTCTTTGAGTATCATTTCTTTAGTTCTTGAAATTATTTATAAACATATGATAATAGTACTTTGAAGTCTTACTTCTCTGCTAAGTGTAACATCTGGACCCCTTCCAAAGCTATTTCTATTAGCTATTTTTCTATTTCCTTTAGGGAAGATCGTATCTCAAAATTCATATTCTAAATTGGACATTTTCAGAAATATATTGTAACAACTCTATGTATTGGTCTCCTCACTTTGATGCTGTTGGTGTTAACTTAGTCATTTATTTATTCATTCATTCATTTCATTTATTTATTTAGTCACGTGGCTGAAATCTGTTTCCACTCCAGTATGCAGTCTCTGCTGTCTCTGCTCAGATAATTTTTGTTTTTTTCTTTTTTTTAATGATTCCCTGGGTGTGTCCCCAAGGTCAATATAATTCACTTATTAGGCAAAAGTTATTCTTAAACTTCATTGGACAGATTGATTGTGACCATTCACCATTGGGTGCTGCTATTGCTGTTCAAGTAGCTTTCGTTTTTGCCACTTGTTTAACCAAGAACTAATAGCTTGAATTTTCTCTCTCATCACTCCCCAAAGGGTGCAGTTTTAGGCTTGCTCATAAGTTTCCAGACATCTATGGATTTATATGATTGGGTTTTTTTAAAGCAAGGTTTCTAAAAAATTGCTCCTGGGTCAGTGTTGCTTATTTTCAGTTCATGTTTGCTCAGAGGTTGTACATAAGCCCCTAGCTTCAGGGGCTTAAGAAAGTGAGGATCCCCCTCTGTTGATTGATGTATATGTAGTTTGTAGAGTGTTTTTGAGTATTCCCTCATGCCCTACTCTGAATGCTCCCGAATGCATGTTGCCTAGCACTTATGTACAGAGTTCACAATCCTAGAGAGTGACTATAATCTCAGGATGGTTTTTCTTGGCTGACTCTTTTCATAGATCTGTTTTGTTAAACTTATCGTTCTGCCTTCCCACATGTAGTTATAGTGTCAAAGAGCTAAAACAGCCTTCTGAAGACCTCTCCATGATTTTGAACAGTGCGTTAAGGCACAGAACTCTTCATCCTCTATTTTATGTAAAGTCCATCCCCTCTAGTAGAGCTATGGCCCGTCTTTCTGGCAGAACCTCTGCACTACTTCACAAGGGCAAAGGGTGAGGATTGCAGCCACTTTCTCCTGGAGTGACACACTTCCTCTATGACCTGGACCTAGTTGAGTTGCCCCTAGTTTTCTTGCTTTGCCTCTTTTGCTCGGAAAATCTACCATGAATGCTAGTTGTGTTGTAAGTGTTCAGGGCCCAGGGTTTCCACCTACCACCTCTTAGGTAGAAGTTGCACCCATCAAGTTATGCTGAGTGGAGAAAATCTGCCTAGTCATCTCAGCGGCATCTGCCCAGAGCAGAGCTTCTGCAATAGGAGGCTGGGAGAAATGTAGGCCATCAGGGTCTTGTCCCATCTGAGGGGAAAATGTAGCCCAAGACTGGGACCTGACTGGGGAGAATGTCCTGCTTTCTGCCTGGAATAGAAGACCAGAGACAGTTTCCCATCATGGATCAAGTTTTATAGGGAAGCTGGTCATGGCTACACCACCTCAGACTCTGGCTTCCAACTTAGATTTAGTATATTTTTTGAATGACTATTTCCCCATTTGCTCTATACTTCTAGACAATTTTTAGAGACTTCAAATGCTTGGGTCTTTTAAAAATATTTTTCTAGATAAAGGCTGTTTATGAGGTGGAGGATCTGCCTTGTTTCTTACTTGATTGTTCCAGAAGTTTGTCGTATAACATATTTATATGTGGGTGACTATTGACTGCCTTTCAAACCCTAGTAATATTAATTTTTTCTATGGTTACATGGACAACTGATCCTAGAGTTTGAATAGATCATTAAAAAAAAGAAGAAGAAAGTAAGACTTGCATCACACTAGCTCTGTAACAACACAAAGTTGTGTGTGTGGCAGGGGTGGGAATGTAGTGGAAAAGTGGGTCAACATATTTCTGTACGTTGTGCAAAACAGAGCAATATCCCAAAATCTACTGCTGAAAGAGACAAAATTTTTTAAAATGAGGGCAAGAATATTTCCAATTACTATTTTAAAATATGTACATTCACAATATTAAACTTATAAATAAAATTATATATAAATATTTAATATAAATGTGCCTGTTAAAACAATTACCCAAATCTCTTGTGCACTATTAAACCCTTTATAAAATTCAGGGGAATCATGTTTAAGTAGCAAATGATCTTGAGATTTAAACTGTGTTTCTCATAGCTTCAGAGAAGTATACACTTCCTCTGACCTTACTCTTTGTGCATATTAAACACTGGTTGAGGATATTCCTTTGTTGATAGTTTGTTCTTTCTGAAGCATTGCTTCTAAAGAAATTCCTAATGACAACTACTCCTCTAAGCATTTTATTACAACTGCTTATCAATTAATTAATGAACAGAGGGATATCTTTAATGAAGCTTCTCACCTTTTTGGGAAGGCCAAATTAAAATCAGAAATCCCCTCTAGTGTGAAATAACAATTTCCCATCTTAAGTTAAATGATGTTATTAAAACCAAAGTACCACCTGGTATATTTGCATTTACTGGCCACTGTTCCAGCATTTCCTGTTTCTGAAAATAACAGCCCCATGTGTATACCATTGGTCTACAAGCTCTCTGTATAACTCATTAAAGGTAAACCAGAAAGCACAGACAGCATGGTTTTACACCTTCCATTGCTGGATAGAAATAGAAAAATGTCTCTCAGCATAAAGAGCTTCAACTCACAGCTGTATAACTACTTAAAAATTTTGACAGGTAAGGAGTTATCAAGATGGCATAAAAAGAGAAATTGATAGAGAAGTTTCTGTTCTAAAATGGAATAATCTTTTTAATAGAATGTGTCTTCTGGCTTTCTATAAAAAATGATTACTTGCCTGATTATTATATCTTTATCTACCCAGGATATTCATTAGTCAATGAATTTAATCAATATAAATTATGGGTAATTTAGGGTTCAAAAACACTCTTCAGTCATGTGCCAAGGCAAAATACAGAATAAACTTCCAAGTATCTTACTTGAATAGACAAAGTAGTATTGTTCTCAATAGTATGGTGTTTAACATTTATTCAAATGTAATTCATTTTTAAAGGTATATCCATTTTTAAGAGCTTCCTCTGTATCTCTGAATAAGTATAACATTCTTTTAAAATTATATGTTCAAGTCCTTTATATAGTGCTTACTATATGTCAGGCACTATTCTACTTACTTCTCCAACATTAATTCATTTCATCTGTCTAACAATGCTATAAGATAGGTATTATTATTTATCAGAGGAGCACTTGTGAATTAACTGTGACTAGAGAGGATAGTTCCTCACCAGGAGTCACAATGAAAGTAAATGGCAAAGCCGGAGTTACGATTTTAAATTCAGATTA
This sequence comes from Desmodus rotundus, assembly GCF_022682495.2. Taxonomy (NCBI): domain Eukaryota; kingdom Metazoa; phylum Chordata; class Mammalia; order Chiroptera; family Phyllostomidae; genus Desmodus; species Desmodus rotundus. The sequence goes on along the minus strand of NC_071399.1, from coordinate 69,352,385 downwards.
CATGTTCCTAACCACTATGCTATGAGCCTATTTTTGAACAAAAGACTTTAAAGCTTTTTGTATATATTTTTAAATGACATGTTTTATCGTCATTGTCATCAAAGAACTGGGAAGTGCTGTGCAATGTTACACACAAAATTAGTTACATAATCTTGCTGAGAGGTTCCAGTCAAGCATGGCCATGGATTATCTGAATGTAACATATATTATAGCAACCCACACTGTATTATTTTTGATATATTGTGTTAGTTTGCCTGATAATTTCCTTTCCCACTGTTAAGAGAAAATTGTGTCATTTAGGACTTACTCTGATACATTTCTTTCCTATAGCTATAAGGGGGGTTTTATCTCCCTCTTTTTTATACTCTTTTGTCTCTAAATATGAAGTGTGTTTTCTAATGAAAGATTGAAGATCCTCAAGTGTCACATGTGAGGGTTCAGAGAGTATTCAGAGGAAATTTGGAGTCATCAAATACTTTTAAAATCATAGTGATGTGACATAATCTGTACATATATTCTTTTTGTAAATCTTAAATGTAAGAAAATACACTTAAAAATCAAATGTGAAACTATTGTTTTGGGAGATATTTTTAAATAAGTGAAACACTAAGAGTAGTGAATATACTACAAATATGTATAATCTGATTTACTGCACTTTAAACTTTGCTCTGGTTAGAGATCTTACTTTCTTGTTTGATTTCTTGATTATAGTTCAATGAAATATGCACATAATAATGATAAACTATTTTCTGTATGAAATATTTTCTGTACATGGCATCATTTTATTGGCCAATATTTGCATGCATGTTAAAAAGACCAGAAACATTATCATAGTTACATTTACTTGAAATAATTTGAAAATTCTACTAGTAAATCATTGACAAAGTGGAAGAAATTAGATACAAAGAGGATTGAACTTCTTCAGGTTTCAGAAAACTGTTTATGAAAGAATTTTTTTTCAAATTCTATGTCTTTATTTAATATTCTGACAAGATAATTTTGTTATTCAGTCTTTAGTTAAACTGAATATCACTATTACATTTAATCCCATTATTTAATCTCTTAAATAGTACATTTTGCTCAAGTTAGCCACACTGTTTTTCTGTTTTTTTCCTTCTCATAAATAATTGAAAGTAGTTGCTTAAGATACATTTTATTATTTTGTTTTCCCCCTCATTTTATTTAGACAATAATTTTTAATACTGCATAATTTTCCCAAGTCATAACCTTTTGTAGCCCTGAATTAATTCAATGCAATTTTGTGGGAGGCCTTTGCATGTTAAGGTGATGTAAGCATTGTGGAAGGAAAAAACAAGTGTCTTTTTTATGTGGTTGGCCATATTTTTGGCTGGGCTTTTATTCATTCCTTTTTTGGACTTAGTTTCCACATTTTAAAATAAGTTTCAACACTTCAGGAATTAATTAGAAAAATTAAATAAAGGTTATATATATTCATGAAAATATGTGTATGTATCATCTTTAGTCCACTAGGTAAATTACTGTTAAGATGTAGTAAATTTTTATTTCCATATCTTGTAATTATTTGTTAATTAATTAATTAACTAATTAATATATTTGCTTATTCAACCACTTCATCAAAGATTGACTATGTTTTCATGTTGTATACTTTTGGAATATTCAGATAAATAAGACAGTCTTGCCACCAGAGTATACACAAACAATTAGAGAGCTGTGAAGATAAATAAATGTAATAAGTAATTGTGATAAATGCTCTAGAAAACATTTGTTCAGAGAGGTTAGTATTTTGATAATTATGTGCTTTGTTTTAAAATTCTATTTTTCACATTTTATTTTCACAAGGTCACCTGCAAGTTATACATTGATTAATAAAGTATATTCCTAACTTTAATTTTTTATTTTTAAAAATAGTTTTCTGATTTTAAGTGACATATAGCAAAAGATGTACATTACAAGTTGGATTTTGGATATGCAAACTTGCATTTGACTTTTTCTTTGAAAAGTAGCATTTAAATACAGTATTTGGATGGTTTTATTGGTAATATGTGAAATTTTCCCATTGAAATTAATGGTGTCTGATTGGCAACAAATGCTCCTTTGAAATTAATGGATTTTAGTAGCGATTCATCTCTGGTGGAATGAATGGCATGTGTGTAGCTTACAGATTATATGGTTAGAGAGGGAAGAGACCTCATAGACCAGTAAGTCTAGTTTGCCTGCGTGGTTGTTAGCATACAGTCCTGAAGTAGAGGACAGAACATTTGATTTTAGCCAAAAGGCCCTGAACAAAAGCTATTTTAATTTATGGCAATTAAAATGAATGGGATTCAATCTAACACATTTATGAGGATGCGATAACTATCGAATCACATTCATTTCAGTGGGGTGTGTTAGTCATCCAATTCTATTCATTTCCATGGGGATCCATTATTTATTGAATCACATTTATTTAAATGGGGATTCATTAGCTAAAAAATCTAATTAGTTTCCATGTGCATGCATTAGCTATCATGTCATCGTTCCTTTCAAAGACAATTCTCTAGTTATCAAATCCCATGCATTTATGTTTGGATTGGATTCTAGAGTTTGAAAAAGCTGTTACTCTTAATTAAATGGTTGCAATAAACTGTTATCATTATTATACTGTTGTATATTTAAGAGTATTTTCTAAATATCCAAAGATTTAGTCACCCCAGTTTTCAATAGCTAAATGAAATGATCTCTCAAACAATAAAACATTTAATTTAGCAAATGTCCAAAGGGTTGATAATGAATTTTAAAATGTGAGGATTATATTACCCTTCTAGGTCCACTGTTTAATTTTTTTCATGAAACCTAACCACAACTTTTCATGTTCAAAGAGATTTTGAAACGTAGAGGGAAAATGCCAACCTGCGAAAGTCATATGACTAGTTGCTTAGATTTATGAGTTATGGACAATAAGCTAAAGCAGTAGTATACATGTCACTATAATTATAATTGGATAGGTTTCATTGTTATTTCTTGTCCACAATTCCAATTCTTCAATTAGTAAAAATATTCCATGTTTTGGACAAATCAGAGCTTGCTTATGTCAGGTATAAATAAAGTTAACTGGATAGCTAGAAATTATCATTGTTGAGGTACACTGAGCAACAAAGTATCTAGTTTAGACCAACACACACCTTTCTCAAATTATCTGCAGCCATCCCCAGTTTATGCAGATACATGTAGCTTGGTGTATCCTTAAAAGAAATTGTCTTTGATGCAATAAAGTGATTAAGTCACTTTAGTTTATGAAGACAGTAGGGACATAGAGTAATGTGAACATATTATATCAGTGATATCTTAAGGCTGTACTGAGGCCAAGGGCCTTTGGATATCTTTGAGTTTAATACTTAGAGATGGTCATTAAGTTATTTGGCTCGTATTCAACCTTATTACTTCATTTCACTGGTTGGATAGCTATAATAAGCATACTTGATTTACTCTAAACTTAATAGTAACATTTTTTTAACTAAATGAGTTATTTTGAGAAAAATGCACAAAAAAGGTAGACATTGTAAATCATCAGTACTTCTTTACAAAAGCAAAAACAATATTCTATGTGCTAGCTGCTTATAATTTTACATTACTTTCCCCATTTCATTTCTTAAGAAAAATGTTATCTTATATATTTTTAATACTTGAATTTTGTATCAAATATTACATACTAAAATTTTTAAATATATATAAACTTATAATAATATGCTGGAAAGTCGTAATGCCTTGGACTGAATGCCACTGTTGCCATTTGTTAGTACTGAGACCTCGGTAAACCAATTTAAATTTCTGGTGCCTAGATTTCTTCATCTGTAATATGCAGGATGAAATTAAAGCTGACGAATTGGTTGTTGTGAGATTATATAATGTAACCCTGCTAAACCATTTACTACGGTACCTGTGTGCGTGGTCACTGTCATATCTGTACACATCTGTAGTACCCCTAAGACTATACTTTATGTTCAATGTATAGCTGTTTTGTTATTACTAAGTTCTTAAAAAGATCAGAAAAGTAATTAGTAATAAACTATCATCCAAGGAGTTTTTCTTCCTTTTTTTCTGTTAGGAAAATAATTAAGATCAACTATAGTTAAAATTGTAATGCCATTATAACCCAGAAAAATTATTTTATCCATACTGTCACTGTTTTATAGACACAATTATTTGTACAAAATTCCTATGTATAACCACGGGCAAAGATAGTTCAAGACTTATTTGTAAGTTGCATGACCCACTTGTTTTGGAACTTAAAATTTGTTTTCCCAGAGACGTAATATTCACTTGGGAGCGAGAGCCTTCATCTCAGTCAAACATGGGACTGCTGCGAGGATGCTTAGTGGCTGTGGATCACAGGTAGACACACCAGCTTGTGCATCCATCCGAGGGATACGGAGTTTCTCCTGCCTTTTAAGGCAGCAATTTTCAACCGTTGTGCCACGAGAATTGTTAAACATGCAACACCTGACTACTTAGTCAGGGGGCTCAGACCTGTTTTTCCTAAGGTTGTCAAATAAAAAAAAAGATAACAGCTAATACACCATTAGCCATCCAGTGTGAATGAATCAAAATTATACCTGTTGTTTTGTCAGATTAGCAAAAGATATATTTTTTGGTGTGCTGCAGAATTTTAGTAATTAGGTCATGTGTGCCCTGAGATGAAAAACATTGAAAATCACTGTTATAAGGGAACATGAATGTGCATTTAGACAATCAATTATAAAAAAAAAAAAGCCTGGCATTGAAATGGAATGACCTTTTACTCAGGAATTTCAATGCCAGAGTGAAATGACCAGTGACTTGGCCTAAGGCAGCGGGTATGATAAACGCACTTCCTGAAGCTCTAGTTTTGTGCATCCGTGGCCAGCTGGTGGTATTAGGAACAAACCATGCCAAGACTCATGTGCCGCACCTCTTACCACCCATCTGTCTGAGGGGTACTCTGACCTTCTGTCTGGTAGAAAGAAGAGACAGGATTCTGAAAAGAAGAGCCAGGAGTCTGAAAGATTCAGTTTTCCAAGCAACTGAATATCTAACTGGATGTTTCAATTATGGGATCCAATGGATATGGACAGCTTCAACCCTCTGATCTCCCCTGCCATCCCATGCTTGTGAAGTATAAGATCAACTATAGAAAATTACAAAAGCTTCATTTTCTTCGCACATTTCATACGTGTATAATTAACTTTGTAACCCTATCATTCTTACTTAATATGTTCCCTGCACATTATCTTAGTAAACGTGCACTCCAGATTCATCCGTTTTTCATGTCTTACACTCTTTAAATTCACATTCCATATAAGTGGTAGTAGTTGAATATTTTATTAGATTTCTTTCCCCAGGTATTTATGGGAATCCACAATTTGGAGAGTTTGGAATCAATGTAGCTTTTCGCCTCACAACTCTTCTAATAAAATAGATATCTGTTTTCATTTTGTCATTACCTCCCTCAGACCTTTTGTCTCTTTTATACCAATTTTTTCCCAAATATTGATATTAAACTCTCCTGTGAGTTCCCAATGATAACTACAACCATATTATAACCTCTAACAGGGTTTTGTCAAATGTCTTAGGATAATAGACAGGAATTTAAAGTAGTGTCATTGAAAATAGAAAATTACATACAGCTGTTCTCAGATTTCACAGAACTTGGCCACTACTTAGATATCTCTTCCAAAATAATCTTAACTCCATACTTTCCTTTAAGTAGTGACAGGAGGTTTCTCTCTATATTAGGAGGACCCTTGGGCATTTTTCCCTGATCTGAAATCCAGGTGTCAATTTCTTGACTCAGGTGAAAGACAAAAACTACTAGTTTCCTTCTTGCCATTTACTTCAGATTCCTCATTTTCTGCCCTAATACGGGCCACTTGTCATGCCACCTTCTAAGGATGACTGACAATGGAAGTATCATTTCATCTCTAGTAACTGGCTTTATCGCAGAGCTCCTACCACGTACTCTTAAGTGCTTCAGTAAACAGCAAGATGAATAAAGAGATAAGGAAAGTATTTGGAATTTGCTTTTGGCAAACAGAAATTTTGTAATTCTCGAACAGACTTTCATTCTTTTAATGTATATGTCTTGTTATAGTATGTCAGAGATCATGTTTGTATTTATATGTTAATACTCATATTTTAGCTTATGTCATAAGAGTAGTGAGAATTCATGGCATGATGAAGAATTTATGGAGTTACAAGATCTGGGTTCTAGTCCATCTTCTTTCAAGTAACTTTAAGAGATTGGGGAATCCAATACTGACCTCCCTGAAGCTTTCAATATTCTCAGTTATAAATGGAGGATGTAAAACTAGCTAAATCGGAGTTAGCATATATTTAAAATTTTTGAACTATGTGCCAGTACAAGAGAAATAAAACTGAGGGACAAAAAATATTTTATCTTATATCTGATGACTATGTTTTGTTTATATTTTAGTAATTTCCCTTAAAGTAATTATTTGGCCATCCTTTCCACAGGTGATAAGATTCTTTAAATTCTAGTCCCACCCTCTCTCTAAATTTATCATCAGGTTTTCCTAATTCTGTTATCTATTCATGCTGAGTTTTGCATGAGTGTCTCACATGCCAGGGCCTTTTTTATTCCCTAGGATGGAATTCTCTAACCATCCTTTTGCGTGACAAAACTCTCTTTCTTGACAAAACTCTATTCCTTTCTACTGTTTTAATCATACCTGATCACTGTGTTCCAGGTAAATACCAGGGGATGCCTCTTTGGTCTACACGTATTTGGTCCAAATATCTATAAAAATACTCTATATAACAAAGCGAAGGATTGTGACCTCATGAAAAGAGGTGAACATTCCAGTCAGAGAAACCAATTCCCAGATCTCAGCACTGTCCCGCTGACTTATACCTACAGAGATTTAATCTCACTAAATCTTAGTTTTTAACATTAAAAAATGGATATAAATTCCTGCTTTAAATGGTTGTGCTCATGAAGTGACAGTATTTATAGTGGTTCCAACACAAACTAAATGCCCAATAAATGATGGTTTCCCTCCACTCATCCTTCATATTAGCATATTCAAAATGTCTGTCAATAGAAGGAAAAGTGTTTATCTTATTCATGACCTGTGATTTAAGTAAACAAAACTGTCTTGTTATGTTTGAAGGCACAGACACTACTCTTATACTTCCATTATTGCCGACTAACTAGACGTCTCAATGTCACACCATATCTGTCAGAAATACTGGAATTATAATCTCCCAAGGAATTTACCATTTAGTTTTTGTAGGTCTCTACTGTGAGCTCCAGTAAAACCTCCTGCTATCTGATGCTCGCTATTCCAACTCTTGGCCTGTGAGGTATCATTGTTACTATTTGGTATTCCAAAAGTGACAACCTTCACTCTACCCTGGGGTTTCTTTTATCAGCAGAATGGACTCCTTAGGCAAAATTAGAATGCATAGTTGTAATAACAAGAATCCCCAGAAATTACCATGGAACCTTTAATTGGTAAGGAATCCATTATCTTTTAACTGAAAACCACTAGCTAAATACACTGATGTTTTCCTATGGAATAAAGGATTAGGAACGATGGTGAGAAAAAAGTGAAATACAGAGACCCCCAAAGTTAAACTATTTGTAGAAAAAAGTATTGAGACATCAGGTAGTTGCAGAAGTAATTTGTCATTGGCAAGATGAGTATGTGCAACCTATTTCTTAAGAGAGTGTGCAAAAAAAAAAAAAAAAGAAAGAAATACTAATCTGTTGATGTGTTTTGGTTATGAACCAGTAACAGATTTAATTAATGTGTTATTGTAGAAGGGATATAGATATTAGAATTAGGAAGGAAGGATCTCTTTTATATATCTGTTGACATATAGTGCTGGTAGGGGAGGCTTTCATTTTTAGGAAAAAATTAGGTAATTTACTTATCAATAAACATTAATTACCTATTAAATTTAATATAGTAAATAGCCATGGAATGGGCAAGGAATAATAAAAGTACCTGTAATACAGGATTATTTCTTGTAGACAGTGTTAAAATATATATACATAACTATAAAAATCAACAGATATGATATTATAATTTTATTACACAGGCCTTTTATGTAACACTATTTTTATAATAGAATTGTAACTCTTATGAATACAGTAACAAAGGAGAATGCAAAAACAGATCTTAATATCAGGGTCAGAATATTCCTGGCTTCTACTGGTAACTGTTAAGGATTTTCAAAAGAACCATAGTCCACATCTAAATTCTCAAAGACAGAACCATATGAAATATAATTTTATATGTTTTTAATTAGCCGTTTTTAATACCTCATACTGCAATGATGACTTTTTTATGTTAGAATACCCCCTCCTTCTTTCCTCCAATGAAGGTGGACTACATATCATATGGCTGATTCTTGGCACTTTAATTTCAACAACCCTGGCTTGTGGAAAGCACCCCGTACACCTCGTGGTTTCTGTTTGTTCCACCGTAACAGCTTTTTGAGACATGCAGCAGTACATACTACACATTTTAGATTAGAACCTGCCCCCCCCCATTACACACTTTTAACCATTTAGCTTTCAGGGGTCTTCACAGAAAAAAGACACTTAACTATTTGTGCAGTCGTGGTACTTGCAGCCTGATCCGTATGCGAGGTCTAGCATAAGGGCGTTTGATCATGTGCCCTGTGGCGCCTGCTTTGTAGTCCTCTTGTCTATTCTTTAAATTAGAGAGATTATATTTTCATCTAATACAGGGATACAATAAATCACATATTTCGGGGTCGAATTACCTGGACTCAGTCATCTCAAAAATACTCTCCATTAGAAAGTGTACCACTGAGTGTCTGGGTGTAACAACGCACTCGGAAAGTCCGTTCTGTCATTTGAATTGGTGATATTAATGTTACCGGAAATCAACGCTAGGAGATAGTGGAAGCAGGTGGAGAAATTGTCTTAAAAGAATTTTACATTTTTTAAATATGAGTAGATTCTCACGTTTGTAATTTTTTTACAGTGACAAATATAATCAATAAATTCTACTAATATTTTATACTAGTCATTTCAATATTTTTCCATTATTTTTTAACTCAAAAAAAATGATTCAAAATAGGAATAACTGCCCCATAAAATCCTTTGTAAAAATAACTCCCTGTGTATCCACACACACCCCCAGGAAATATCTCAATATAAATAAAACATCTATCGGGGTTTTTTTTCCTTTACATATTTGGGAACATAGTGTTTAAAACTATACGATACACAACATCTAATTTTAATCTTATCTTTTTATTCAACTGTTAACTGTTGTAATCAATCAGAAAAAAACAACACTTGAAGGTTTTGCCTTTCAAACATTATTTACCAAAAATGCAAAGTAGTTTCCCCCAACTGTCAAATCATCACCTCTTCATTGCAGTAGTAATAAAGTTATTTTGGTACATTTTATCTTGCAGGTTTATTTTTAAAAATTACAAATTAAAATTTAAAAAAAACTTATGGCCCTGGCCAGGTCTCTCGGTTGGAGTGTCCTCCTGTACACCAAAATGTTTCTGGGGCTAACCCCGGTCAGGGCACGCCCCTGGGTTGCAGGTTCAATTCCCAGTCGGGTCGCTTACAGGAGGTATCCAATGGGTGTTTTTCTCTTGCATTGTTGTTCCTCTCCTCCCCCCTCCCTTTTCCTGTCTCTCTCTAAAAATCAGTAAGTATATTCTTGGATGAGGATTTAAAAATAAAATATAATTTGTAACTAATAGACAATTTAGAAATTGTGCCAAATCTTAGAAGTTTGCAAATACTCTGTGTATTTCCCTGAACCTGTTAGCCTCATGCTTTCTTTCAGAATGATGCTAAAACCTGATGTTTATTATCGATTTAATTTTCTATGATTTAATATAATTATAAACACGTTGGGCTGATAGTGTGAAAGCTACAATTTGTTATACCAGAAAAGACTTTCACCATAAGAGGGGGAAAAACCAAGAAAAAATTTAGGGGGCAGTACATTAGTGTGTAGTACTGGATTGGTGAAAATAGATTCTTTTAGGAAAAATACTGATTGTGGCTGGTTGTGGAATCATGAGATAAAAAATAAAGGTCCAAATTAGGAACTATGGCAAAAGGAAAGTAACATTTCTAATTTATTTCCAACAGAGCAGAACCTAGTCTTCAAAGACTCCAATGTCCAGCCTTTAAATAATAAGGTAGTTTTTATTGAGGAGACATGCAGGATATCCAATATAATTAGATAGTAGGCCCCGGAGGATTTATGAGATTTAGGACTTTTTAGAGTCAAAGAGCTAAGTAAGCCAGTATTAAAAGACCTACCCCTGATACAACTAAATCCCACATCTGTAAGTTGTTTTGGAATGTTGCTTTGAACCTTGTGAGTTTCATCCACATTTATCCTTATCCTGAGCGGTGTTGTGTTCTCTCCCTGCCTCTCTGTCTTTCTGTCTCTCTGTCTCTCTGTCTCTGTTTCTCTCAACATGTTTGTTTCACTCTTTAGGTGCATGCTTCTCTCCAAATCATTTAAATTAAGTGCTACAATATTTTCAATTCCAAAAGATTATTTCCAGATTTTAAATGTTGCATAATAGAAACATTTTGCACTGCTGTTTTATTTCTCATGATTTAAAAGGAAAATATGTTTCTTCCACACAATTGCACTCTCAACATAGGTATAATTTTCCGAAGTATTAGTAATGAACTCTTAATTTAGAAAGGAACAAAATGAAACAATAATATCCAACATGTGATAGACAACTTTACAGACAGGAAATTCAATAGCTGACCAAAATATGCTCTGTGCTCTGATAGGCAGTCTGAGGCATTGTTTAGATTTATTATATTTCTCTCCAGTTCAATTTCTTCTTGTAGCTTTCCTGTCTCCCAGGGGCCCATTTCTCTTGGTTTGCTTTGTCTTCAGGGTCTAAATCTGGAAATCTCCTTTCTTTACTTTCTCCCATTCTTTTCTTATAAAAGGTTTCTAGATGTAAGTGCTTTCCAGTCATTTAAATTTTTAAACAAATAAAAGAGAGCTGCATGCATGTATTAATCCAGTTTTAATAGCCACTACTAAAAGACAGGGCATTTTCGTGGTATTGTTTTGCATTGCTATTATCTCAAAAGAGTTTCATTTCTATCAATAACTATTGTGACCTTCAGTTAAAATGACAAAGACTCGCATGCTGGGCAAACTGAAGAAACCCTTCAGTTCACTGAATAAAGGACTGAGACTGGCTGAGGAGAATTTTTAAAAATATTTTTGTTCATAGTCTATTGATGCTATAGTTCCTCTTAAATAATTTCCATGTACTATTAAGAAAACATGGTATTTAGTGTACAGATAACTTTTTCACATGGTTGACTATGAAGTTATGTAAGATTTGGTACATTGCTGCCATCTATGGGCAGAAAATGAATATTGCTTCTAATGTTAAATGTACGACTGATATTTTTTCACTTACATGTGCATAACCTTTTATGAAACTCCAGGGAATACACGTATACTTATCTATACGTGGAAAGAGAGACTATCCAACATCTTAAAACTCTGAGAAGAATCGGCCTCAGTGACATGGAGTCAACAGCACAGGTACCATGATTACAGCACTTGGAGCTACAGTGTGGAAGTTGACAAAATATTTCCATACACTTCTTTCAGGGTTATAGGTAGAGAAAATGCAATTATATTGCTAGCCATATTATACAAATGAGGAAACCGAGGCTAAGAGAGTATTTACGATTTGCCCGCGTTACAGAGCTGATGGGGAAGAGTTCGCTTTCACTTGAATGGACATCTGCAGATGCCCCTCCCTGGGGTCGCCATCCAGTACTTTGCAGAACCAGGACTTTCAGAACCCTTGCTCCTAACTCTTGCTCAAACTAACTGTTAAGTATAAACAGCTGCTACCCAATCAGAACTTTGCCCCTTCATTCTTTAAGGAAATATTTGAGGGACTACTTGGCCAAGAACTAAGAATTGAGAAACTTCTGGGATTTAAAAAAAGAAAAGACAAGGACAGATTCTTCTGTACTCTTTATGCTCACATTCTTGTGCAGAGAGACGCCGCCAAAGCATGTACATAAGTGGGTGGACAAGATCCATTCAGAGAATGACTAAGACCAATGGAAATAATAAAATGGGAGCCCTGGCTGGTGTGGCTCAGTGAAATGAGCACCCGCCTGCAAACCAAAGGGTTGCCAGCTCCATTCCCAGTCTGGGATACATGCCTGGGTTGTGGGCCAGGTCCCCAGTAAGGGGCGCATGAGAGGCAACCACACATTGAAGTTTCTCTCCTCTTTCTCCCTCCCTTCACCACTCACTGAAAAAAAAAAAAATAAAATCTTAAAAAAAAAGAAAATAATAAAATTGTATGATGTGATAGTGAGCATCAGGTCACTGCTGACTCTTATGAAAATGTGAAAGTACAATAAATTCTTTCAGGGAAAGTCAACCTAATTCAGAAGATAGAACAAATGATGTGGTAAATAATTATATGACATAATGAAGTAAATATCCGGGAATAGTAATCAAAAACAAAATGCACGTCACTGTGTAGCTCACCCATCACTCACAGTAAAAATTGCTTTATAGACACATAATTAGTAAAAATGGGTGTTAACCAGAATGATAAAGGATAGAAGTCACAGCAAAGTCTAAAAGAGAGCATTTGATTTTTATAGAGACAGTACTGAGGCAGAGAAAACATTTTTGCAAAGACACAAATTTGGGAATAACAAAGAATGCATTTTATAGAAGCAAGATAGCGCAGGTTAGGGGCTGGAGGATTCTAGCAAAAAAGGAAAAGGACTCATGGACATGACAACAGTGTGGTGGTTGCTGGGGGCAGGGAGTATAAGGGGACTAAATGGTAATGGGAAAAATTGGAATAAGATTAAACCAAAAGAAAAAAGAAAAAGAGCCCTGGCTGGTTTAGCTCAGTGGATTGAGCACCGGCTGCGAACCAAAGGGTTGCCGCATGGATATTTTTCTCATCTCTTTCTCCCTCCCTTCTTCTCTCTAAAAATAAATAAATAAAATCTTAAAAAAAATAAATTTAAAAAAAGAAAAGAAAAAGATAGCGCAGGAGCATATTTGTCCCCCCTGACAGACATTTAGCACCACCTCAGGTTTTGTTAGAGACTGCATTTCTAAACCCTCGCTGGCTTTTTGGCCTCAGCTCTGGTGTCCAGAATGGCATTCTTAAAATAATTTTTTAATCACATGGGGTTCCTTTACAAATATGATATTGCCATTATCTTGATTACTCATTCGCATTTACTCTGATTTACATTCTAAAATCTTTAAGAAGTACTTATTGAAAACACTTAGCATGTAAACAGAAAAATATCACAAGAAAATAATTGTTAAATGATATTCCCTGTATGAAGTGAGAAGTTCTTATTGAAATTTTTTTATTCTCAAAAGTATTCTATTTGAATCTAACTTTCTAGGATATATCATGAAATAGCCATTTTGATCAAGAAATTAAACTTAAATTCTCATAAGAATAATTGATTACTTAGAGATATGTACAGTGGCTCTGCGTTCTTTAAGTACAAGAAGCAATTAGGCTGTATAAGAAATCAGATATTCTTGGCATATAGAAAATGCAGTTCCATTCCTTGTTGTTGAGGGTGCCTCCTTCCAGTTCCAAAGGGCATCCTCAAGGGATATAGCACCTACTGAAATGTGAGTATCTCAGATCAAGCATCCATAAGCAAAACAACATGGTAACTTTCTTTTACTTTGTTATGTTAGTTGTGAAGGTAGGGACACAGAAGTTCGAGACAGCAAGAAATATTAAACAATGTGTTGGTATATATTTATTTCCAAGTTATTTCCACTGTGTTAGAGATTTACCTCTGAAGTGGTTAATTTGATAAGTGTAAATAATCTATCCTTAATCTAAAATCCAAATTGGCTCTTTAGGTATGTAATTGAACCATGAATTGACAAATCGTCATTTCACCTCTCTATGCAATTTGGCTGCATTTGACTCTTTGTATAAAGGCAATGATACTAATTGAAAGCACAAGTCATTTTAGTTGTTATTCAGACAAGACACATAGTAATGAACCAATTTTTTTAGTTTTACCCATCTATCATAAATAATGTTATTATCATGAAATGCATCATGCAACCTATATTTTATTTTCTCCAAATTACATGAAATGAAATCTGAACCACATATTTTTATAGCATACATTATAAGAAGCATTTTTGACTCACTCCTTTCAGGGTTTTTTAGATCTGCTCTCAAAACTTGACTCCTTTTTTTTTTTTTTAATACCTTTACTAACTTAAAATAATTGGCATAGTTAAGTAAAAGGCTATAACATACTGCATCTGAACTTGTTTCCATTTAAGTGTTATGGTAAATAATCCTGAGCATGCCAGCCAAGCAGGAATAAAACCTCCTTCAACTCTGTTTCTGATTTGTACAAGCAAAACCAGGAGATGCTCTGCGTTTGTCCCTCCATGGTAACTTTGCATCTGTGTTTTCCAGTATTCATAGATTTCTAATCCTCTTGCATTTCTGCGTCTGTCTAATTTCCCATAACTTTTTATTATAGTTTTTAGATAGATAGACAGGTAGATAGAAAAGCTATAGAGAGTTCACTTAAATCAATTTAACAGTAAAGAGTAATCAGGGATAGTTTTTGTTTAATAAACTGAGGATAAGGGTATAGGAAGAGGAATGGAGAAGGAGAGCATTCCAGAAAGATAATTTTGAAAGAGAAATGTGTGAAAATGCCAAGGCATAGGCAAGCTTGAATTCTTCCAATTGTATCAATTATTTTTTCTGAAGCATAATATACATGAATGAAGGAGAAGTGGATCAAGAAGGTCATTGTATACCATGCTAAGGAGTATAGAGTTTCATAAGTGTGCAATGGATGGAGGGAAGAGAGGGAAGGGCTTTCAAATTCTGATGTGATTAGATTCTACTTCAAAAAAAATCATCTGATTGGAGTATGGACAATAGATTGGGCAGTCAGATAAACTACTTTAATAATCCAGGTTACTGATGACCTAAAGGAGTAGCTTTAGATATAAAAAGTAGAAGACAGAAATACGGAATTTAAGTAGCACAATCATGAGGGCTTACTCACCAGATACATGAGCGAGCTGAAAAGGAAAAATGGATGCTCTCCATTTTTCTTTTTCTAGGATGACTATGTGTTTTTTGGCTTGAGCAATGAAATGAATGTTGATGTCTTTTTTCAAGAAGATTTTATTTATTTATTTTTAGAGAGGGGGGAGGAGAAAGAGAGGGAGAGAAACATTAATGTATGGTTGCCTCTTGTGTGCCCCCTACAGGGGACCTGGCCCAAAACCCAGGCATGTGCCCTGACTGGGAATTGAACCAGTGACCCATTGGTTCACAGGCCTATACTCAATCCACTGAGCTCCACCAGCCAGATCAAATGTTGATGTCTTTAACCCTAATAAATCATAAGAAAAAGGAGCAGATTTGGAGAAAAAAAGTGTTTCATTCAATTTTAATTGTTGAATATCCTGAATAGAGAAGACATATACTGTTTCTTTTATTATCTAGAAAACACAAGAATTATAATGTGCACAAATTTGTTTCGAGATGTAAAATATATACGTACTAGGAGAAAGATCCTGTGAGTAGGGGGCAAGTGACATGAAAAAGAGGTTTACACAGTTTCTAACACATTTTCAGTGCCTAATAGAAATTTGTTTGATGAATGATCAAATTTTGTGCCGGGTACTGGTCTGTATGATGAGAGCATTATGGTGACAGACAGGGAGGATATTTTCAAAGTTTTCTTGGAAGAGGGTATAATGAATTTAGGAAAACTTCTAACAAGTGTTCCATCTAAGAATTAAAGGATAAAAAGGTGCAGGAAAGGCAAACTTACTGCAGTTTGAGGAATAGATTGAAAGTGACCAAGAGCATCCAAACATTCTCTTGGCTTGACCAAATCCTAGATGTATTTGGATGCATTTCTTTCTGACTATAGGCCCCCACCACCCTTGTCTTAGAGCATTTACTTTAAACTTTTAGAAAAAAAAATAAAATTTTAGAAAACACAATGGTAAATTCTTTGTTTTTTTGAGGTGTGAATCTTCTACGATGTAGGAATGTCTTTCTCAAGGACCTGGAAACATTACTGTGAAATGTGATCATTAAAATGTTGTTCCTCTATCCCAGTCTCTGTGGGTTGGGTAGAGCAACTTCAGTAAGCTCTAATTAGAAAACATAGATAGCCTAAACACATTGACCAGCCTCCCCACTAACTACCTGCTGTACCTTTCTCCTAACTTGACCCAGCACTTAAAAACACCCTGTCTTTTTTTTTTTCCAACAGAGTTGTCTTCAATGTCTCCACTCTATTGCAATAGTCTCTCTCTCTCTCCTCACACAGATATTGCTCAGATTTCCCCAGTTTTAATTGTATTCATTTGAGTTTGTGCATGTATATGTGTGTGAAATTAGTTTTATGTGTTAGGGTCAGTAGTTAGCTAGTTATTAATAAAGGAAGGGTGCCAATGGAATCACACTTTAATCCTAAAAAATAAGGAAGCTGAGCCAAACTTTAAGCCTCGTTCACTAGGAAGCCACAATATTCTTAGGCTCCCTAGGGAACAGCTACATCCTCTGAAAGGACCTATTCCCTGAAGCAGGAAGGAAGAATCGGTTACCAGTCCTTAGCCGGTGTTACTAAAGAAGGAACAAAAAGAGCAGGAGCATTTTCTCTGCTAGGCACATGCTCAGTTAAAGCAAAGATGGCACAGGAGAGGCACCTGTGCAGTAGAACCAGATGTTGCAGCAGAACTCTGAGACTTGTGCCATAGGAGCCAATATGGCAACGGTACAGGGAAGGTCTCTAGGCCAGGCAAAAAGAACACTGTGGATAGGGGAGGACTCAGCACAAGCCCATGAAGAACTGGGAAGCAAATCAGTTAGTTTGAAAGAGTGTCTGGTGTCTCCCAAGCCTGAGGGAATATAATCAAAGCCTAACAAAGGCTTCTTTTGGTACCAAGCATTAGTTTGTGTGCTTGCCCATTTGTTCGAGTGCATTTTCTCTCCATAGCAGCCACGTGGCTTCCAGAGCAGGTCCGTTGCACCCATGGAAGCCTGGCCACTGTGTGGACCCAAACTCGGGTGGGCACCAAGCATGGGCCTGGGTGCAGCAGCACAGTGCTGGCCAAGGTGCAGCTGAGACCAGAGACTAAACTACTTGGTTGAGGACAGAGACTTAGCAGGACTAAGCTTTGACATGGACTGAGCTGAACTTTGAAAGCTTCCAGTGCCCTGACAATGCGGGGTCAATGGCTCAGAATTCCTGAACCATGGCCCTTTTTGGGGGCTTGGTGGAAACAAGGCTGGACTTCTTCCCTAGAGGGATGGAGCAAAGCCACCTGGCCATGGATGAGACATGGTACACTTGGGAGCAATCCTTTATTTCTGCTCCAATAAATCTTAACACTACACCTCATCTTCCTATCTTTAGGTGCCCAGAATGCTTTTCTTGTGACTCTGTGGAAAGACCCCATTTTAATGGCAACATATGCAATTTTGTCATGTGTAGACTCACCCGTTTCCCAGTAAAGGCAGAGAACAGCTCCATGACCATGAGGATCCCTTGCATGGCCTTTTCTAATCACGCTAACTTCCTGTTTCATCCTTTTCCTTCTTCCTGTTAAGTCCTTCACTTTTGGCAGCCATTGATCTCTTTTCCTAATTCTACAATTTCATGATTTTAATACTGTTATATAAATGAAGTCACGCAGTACATATTCTTTTAGAATTGGCAATACTTCCTCAGCATGGTTCTCTGTATTTTTATCCAACTTGTTACATGTATCAATAGTTTATTCCATTTTATTTTTAAATAGTATTCGAATGTATGGCTGTAGCACAGCTTGTTTAACCATCCACCCATTGAAAGACATCGAGGTTGTTTCTAGGTTTTGGCTATTATGAGTAAAGCTGCTATAAACACTCATGTACGGGTTTTTGTGTGAACATAAGTCTTTATTTCTCTGGGACAAATGCCAAGGAGTGCAATAATTAGGTTGGTTCTGTGCTAGTTGCACATTTAGTCTTTTAATTAACCACCAAACTGGTCCAAGTGGGTGAACCATTTCATATGCCCACCAGCAAAACATGAGTGATTTATTTTTATGCATCTTCATTGGCATTTTAAGTTTTTACAGTCTTTTATTTTAGTCATTCGATAGGGATTTCATGATATCTCACTGTGGTTATTACATTTTCCTAATGATAAATGATGTAACAACTCTTCCTATGTGTGGGGACACACGAAAAATTAACTTTCTCCCACCTTTGTATGTACATGTGGGAATTTTTTAAGAATGTAAGAGCAGGATGCATTGGGTCCTTGAAGCTTATATTCCTTTCTGGACTAAGGAGAACTGGGACAAGGGTCTTGGACTTCAAAGAGAAAGTGGGCAATGCACAGGTACAGGAGAAAGGGTAAACATGGGCTAAACAGATACTGGCTGGGCCACCCAGCAACAATGGGGCAAGGAGGGGGATCTAACACACTGGCTTTGCTAGATTTCTCCCTGTCTGCCGCACTTAGTTCATATGTGCTAAGGAGAATATTCTAAGGCTCCCTGCCTGGAGCAGGCTTTTCTATATGAATATCTTTAGGCAGCTAAATGGGGGTAAGGGTAAAAGGCTTTTTTCTGAGTCTTTTGTTTCTCAAAAAATAACTAGTTTAAAATCAATATCCTAAAAGGCATACTTTGAGGTGTCAAAACTATGGTGTCCCTCATATGCTTATTTACCATCTGGTTATCCTCTTTATTAAAATGTCTGTTCATGTCTGAAAGTTTTCAAGACTATAGACAGTTTAGCTATTGCAGTAAGTCACAGCAAAGAGGATGGGAGTCCATACCGGAAAAGTATAATGGGCAGGAAAGAAAAAGGAATCAATTTTAAGTGATCTTTAACAGATGGTTATTTGGATATAAGGACTTGGAAATGAGTAAATTCATGGCTGACACACAACTTTCTGAATAACTCATTGCAAATTGAATGGT
The DNA here is from genome assembly GCF_022682495.2 of Desmodus rotundus. Lineage (NCBI taxonomy): Eukaryota > Metazoa > Chordata > Mammalia > Chiroptera > Phyllostomidae > Desmodus > Desmodus rotundus. Next base: position 69,333,375 of record NC_071399.1, on the reverse strand, counting down.
CAATTCAAATTGAGGAAAAAGTACAAGAAAAAGAATAAACTAATTGAAAATATTTTTGAAGAGCTTTGAGGTAGTTGTGTATCTATATGTGTGTTCCTTTTTACTATTTTATGTAAGAGATCTAAAAAGCATTTGAATATGTGATTACATTTCTTTTTGGTTTTTTTTTCAACTTGTCAGTAAACTGTGATAACCTAAGAATTAGTTGTGTTTTTCTGGAAAGGTGATTTGAGATGGGAAAATGAATGACTTAATAACTGCCCAAAACAGGCAATCCTTATAGAGACATTTGAAAATATATTGCATAATAAACTCTTTAATCTCTTTTCATCAAGGAATAGAGCTTGCTCGCTAGCTAATCTGCTAATCGATACAGACTCTCCTTGTGTATTACATGGATTACTATATAATTATAAAACCCTTGTTCAAACACACAAACACATATCCACAAACTCACACATACATGCATAAAATACATAAACATATTTCTACATGTAATAGATATAGAAAGTGAAGAGAATTTCTTTAGAATTTTATCTGTGTATCTCAAATTAGTATGGAATTTGGGAGTACATTGTTTAGGAATGTGAGCAACAGAGAAATAATTGTTTCCTGTACAAGGAAAACATCTTTGTGTAAATTTGCTGTTTAAGAAGACATAGGTTTTGGTTGATTCATAGGAAAATGAACTGAAGATGAAGAGATTGTAGACTGTAACCATCAAATAAATACCTCTTATGGGTAAATCTTTTCACAAAGTTGGCTATATGATTATGGTTCAGTGGATGTTAACTTGATACCACCCAGTAAATGATTATGCTCCAGAGGAGCTGGATCTAGTTGAAAGGTTAATGGCTGCTTGCATAAGTGTGCACACTGTGTTTACAGAAGCATCACTTCCATTTATAAAATACTGTTCCAATGAGAGTAGCAATTTCTAGTCACCAATCTCCAAGCCTTGTATAGGAAAAAAAGGACAGGATACCACAGGGAATATTCCTACCGCATTGTCTGTATTGATATTGATGACTTTTTACTTTGTCTTAAACATAGTTCAGAGTGAAAACAAAATTGATGGAGCTCTCAAAAATGTGAAAGTTTTAAATCCACAAAGCATTAGCTGAAACAGGGGAGGTGAGGTTAGGGAGGGTTAATAGAAGGTAGTACAGTGAAAAATATAGCTAGGCTTTAGGAACCAGTGTGTTCCTTATACTTGAGAATAACTTAAATATGTTAATTAGTTTTAGAATAGTGGTATTTTTCTGTGAATATAATAAAATGATTATTGAAATATGCAAGCAAAGCAAAAATGTAAAAGACAAAATTTGGAAAAAATGAAAAGAAAATCCAAGAACTACCATCCATTAATGATAACCATTATTTATATTTGCTGAATATTTAATTTTTAAAAGTTGCTATATAAATATCATTCACATTAAAATGCATTACCATTGTGCATATTTTATAAAAATTTAAAAAACCACTTTTGGAAGATTTTATTTTTCATAAAACAATTCACAGCAGAGAAATATTTCAACAATTTTCATCAACAGTTGCTTTAAGTTTATTTTATATGGTTTTCAACATATATGATCTGTGGATTATGAAAATGTTAAGTGCTTCAGCACTCCTGATTCTAGTTGTACAAGCCCACCCCCAACCGAAAGTTTAGCTAATGACTTTAGAATGTCTGTGCTTATTTGCATGAAGATATCCTATGCCAAGTATATGAGATACTGATCTGTCAGTCATCCCCTTTATCTTGAATATAATGTCTAACATCCACAGTATGGGAAGCTGTCCATTTATCTAAGACAATCCCAGGTAGGCATGAATATGCTGTCTGGACTACATTCTTTCCTTAATATATAACTCATGTCTCTTGAATTGTCAGGTAATTTGAAAGAAGTATCACTGTACATCTTTCTCATTCAAATTGCATTGTCCATCTTCTTCTTTCTAACCCTTACCAGGCCTGTATTTCTCAGAACTTTTTCAGCATATAAAATTAACTAAGCAAAAAATATGCAAGTTACCTATCCCCATTATTGAAATATGAACCTAAATTTTCAGTCCAATTTCTTTTTGTTACCTGGTATTTTATAAAATTACACAAGCATTTTGTGTATCCATTATTGTTCATCCAGGGAGCTAGAGATTAATAAGAGAAATACTCAAATTTCTGCCTCAATGAAGCAGAGGGTAGAGCAGAAGGAAAGCTTTTGCTTTGATTGTTAAAAAAGCAGAATTTCGATCAGATGGCGGTGAGGGTAGGTGGGCTTGGAGCCTGAAGCTTGTGTGTCTGGTCTGTAGTGAGCTGGAAGCAAATGCTTGTAAAAGCCAAGTTAGAATACTCTGTTCTATTATGAAAAGTGCTTTCATAAATGCATCATGGGCAAAGGTTGAGGGATGTGTGTGGGTGTGTGGGTGTGTGTACTACATACATTTTTTAATTAAGTTTTTAATTGAAAGGTTGTTGAGAGAATGAAAGAGGGCATGAGTGAGTTGGAAATCCATCTTGCAGCTAGTTAGGGAAGTTTTAGGTTGGAATTTTTACTTTCTTTGGGATATCGGGTTCTTTGGAAAATTCTGAGCAAGAGTTCTTCTGGAGAAAGAGCATCTGTGGTTTAATATGTCTGCGTGGCCATGGTAACTTAATAATCACTGAGCTAGCATAGATAGGACAAATTCAATTATTTGGGACATTGTCTTTGGACATTCCATTACCTCAGAGAATCCAGAAAAGTCACACACTCAGGCAATGTAAGTTTTGGGCAAAGACAAAGGGGATCATTTTCTGTTCACTTGCTGTTGGAGTTAGATTGCAGGTAGTTCTGGAGTTACGCGGACAGCAGCAACGCCATGCTCATTTGGGAAATGTGAGAAAACAACGATAAAATAATAGAATAAAGGACTTATGATTATCTATATGTAAATATTTATCTCATGTAGTTCTAAATATTTTTACTTGTAATCAAATGTTACTTGAAAGTGACAAAGTCTTACTTTGGAATTTTGCAATGGGACAGGAAGTATAGGTTTTTTCTTACATAAAATGAGCAATTAAAAATCTCTTTAACAGCCATTGGTCTATGTAATGTTTTTTGTTTGTTTGTTTGTTTGATTATAGAAATAAGATATTTAAATTATATACAATTATTATTTAAAAATTAGCTTTTAAACAATTACAATAGAAAAACTTTCAAGTAATTATAAATGAGAGAACCCTTTAGTATTTGTATTTTTTTATTAAATTGATCAAGCTTGGAGAATATTACAAATGAACAGTTTAACATGTTTGGAAAACATGGTGTAATGTGTTTAATGGAAACATTTATTTATCAGACTCATATTTGTGCAGGTTGTTCTGTAAGGCACTGTATTATCAGATCTATGACTTTGGAAGGACATTCTGGATCTTGGGATATTTTTATCCTTGAATATCAACATATTTTTTAGAATATAGTATTTTTCAGCCCTGACTGGTGTGGCTCAGTGGACTGAGGGTTGGCCTGCAAACCAAAAGGTCACCAGTTCAATTCCCAGTCAGGGCACATGCCTGGGTTGCAAGCCAGGTCCCCAGTAAGGGGCAAGCAAGAGGCAACCACACATTGATGTTTCTCTCCTCCTCTTCTTTCATTCCTCATTCTCTAAAAATAAATAAATAGAATCTTAAAAAATAGAATATAATCTTTTCCAGAGAGGACCATCTATACCAGTTAGCAGGATGATATGAAAAGAAGTAGCAAAAGGAAGGAAGAAAAAAGGGAATAATAAAGAAATTGAACCTTGAATCCATGTAAAGAGCAACAATGAGCTCTAGTGGCAAGATGTTATAATGTCAAGCAAGGGTGAAATTCTGCAGTGATCCGCATTCTTCCCTTTATACAGTCAGTAAAGATTTCTCACTCTTCAAAATGAAGATTAAGTTGTGGAAATGAGCAGTTCTTTAATTTGCAATCTCATTAACTTCCACACAATATTAACTACCTGGGTAGGGTAGTATATCCATAATTTATATATTGCATATAATTTATCTATCATGGTCTTAAAAAACAACATCAACAAGATTTTTTTATTAACAACATATTTTATGTTGGAGATGACATAACTTATACTGCATCTGGTCAAGTCATTCTTAAGTTAAACTTGGATTTTAACAGAGTATTGATTTATGTGCTGTGCACTTGATAATATATGTGAGCCATCTCGTCCCTCTGCTCTACCATCTGCTTCCTTCACACACGCAGGCACACTTTTAAAGTAGGAAGAATGCTTCTTTTCCCTAAGTCTGACAAAACTATATTTTAATTCTTTAGTTCAGTGTAACAGCAATGTAAAGTGTAATTTATTCAAAATATACCAGACATCAAGTCAAAAATGTTTTTGGTTTTTATCTATTTTCACAACTTTGGACAGAAGGAGGTTTAATTTTTTTTTTATGCTGTAGATTTTTTTCAGATTATTTTAATTTCTGGTAATGAATCAGAATAGCAACTAACATTGGTAACCTCATGTAGAATTTGTTAAACTTTTTGTTCATTGAATATTTATTGAGTAATCCAAAATGAGCCATGAACCGAGATAGAAGTTAGATCATGTTTATTCAAAGGCTTTATTGAATTTTCTCTACACAGCAGTGATAATTTATTTATTTATTTATTTATTTATAGTTTGATATTATTATGTACACTTTCCTAAAGAGAGTACTAAAACTTAGAGAGCTTAAGTGAAACAGAAAGCTAATACACTTCAGTCTAACATTTGAATTGGATATCTGAAGCTCTTTCTTCCATATCTTACTGCCACTGTTTTGGTTCCTTTTTAGAAAAATTCATCACAATGGATATAAAAGTGTAACCACTATAGATGCCATACTTTATACTGTATCAAACTTTACTATTTAAAATCTTTTCTCACATATTAATATATTTAATCGTTCTAGAATAACCCCTGGATGTTAAGGGGGAATTTTTATTCCACTCATAACGTTTTCTTGGAATATGTCCACTACTCTTAAATAGCTTTAAAAAATGAAGAATGTTTTATTTGATCTCAACTCACCCATGAAGGAAAATTATCATGGCCTTAATTCTGAAACAGAGCCTACCTACACACAAAAATCTAAAGTAGAGAAAGGCAGAGGGAAAATCTTTAACTTAGGTATGATATTTTGTTCATGTTTCTTTACAACACTTCCAATTGCATGTCCAAAGTAGGTGGGAGGTGGGGATGGCTGGGGTGGAGGGGAGTGGTGGGGGGTAAATGGAGACAACTGCACTTGAAAAACAATAAAACAATGTGAAAAATTAAAAAAAAATTAAAAACAAATAGAAAGAATCTTGAAATTGGGCATTTCTGCCATCTGGGATGACAGCATGGGGCAGATGACAGCCTCTTCCCACTGGACAAGAGTGTAGGGAGCTGTTTAATACATGCTAAATACATCAATTAAAAATCTTTACTACTTGTAAAAAATGCCACTGAAAAATCACTGAAAAAATTTAGCAGCTGTTACACTACTTTCCCTGCAGAGTTCTAGAACCACAAATCCCACTTGAGTCAATTCTAGAGAGATTACCTGTCATGTTTTAACTAACAGGCATACTGTATCTCAAAACACTTCTGGGCCACATTTGTACACTAGCCTCCAGTTAACTCCTAAATCAACATGCTCACATAACTTTGAATAATCAAATGTTGGATGAAATAAACAAAGAGGAATAACAGTTGAACCAATAGCTCAGTTAGATGGTGGAGTTTGATACTTTTAATTCACTCTCAAGCCTCTGAGTTCTTTGTTTTAAATTTGATGTACATATATATCATGATTACCACAGTGCAGTTAGTGATCTCATCCATCATCTCCCACAGTCATGCACGTGTGTGTGGTGAGAATACTTACCTACTCTCTTAGCGGATTTCAAATATACTATACAGTATTGTTAACTACAGTCACCATGCCGAATATCAGACATCCAGGACTTTTCTATTTTGTGACTGATTCCTGGGTAATATGAATATCGATTACCGTGATACACCACATTAACAGAGTAAAGGATAAAAACCACATGATAAATCAGTAGATGCAGAAAAAGCAGTTGACAAAATTCATCTGCTGTATTCAAACTTTTTATCATAAAAAATACTCGCAATAAGCCTAGGCCAGGTAGTTCAGTTGGTTAGAGCATCAACCTGATACACCAACATTGCCAGTTCAATCCCAGGTCAGGGCACATACAAATTAACATTTAAATGGGTCAGAGTACATACAGGAAGCAACCAATGAATGCATAAATAAGTGGAAAACCAAATCCATGTCTCTCTTTGTCTGTCTCTCACGTGCGCTCCCTTCCTTGCTCTCTAAAAATCAATATATAATAAAGAATTCTCAAAAACTGGGTTTAGAGGGGATGTTCCTCAACATAACACAGCTTTATAGGACAAACCCACACTTAACACCACACTCAATGGTAGAAAGCTGGAAGCTTTCCCTCTATGATCTGGGGCAAGACAGTGTGACCCCTCTTCAACACCTTATTCAACATGTTAATGGAAGTCCTAGATGGAGCAGTTAGGCATGAAAAATACAAGGCACAGATTAAAAAGGAACAAGTAAAACTGTTGCTATTTGCAGATGACATTCTATTATGTATAGGAAATGCTAAAGACTGTACCAAACATTTTAAAATATTTTTAAAATCTTCACTAGAGGATATGTTCATTGATTTTTTGAGAGAGAGAGACATCAGTGTGAGAATGAAGCATTAATTGGTTGCTTTCTGTACATGCCCCAACCAGGATCGAACCCGCAGACCAGGTGTGTGACCTGACCCATACTGAACACACAGCCTTTGGTGTACAGGATGACACTGCAGCCAAACCACCTGCCCAGGGCTCACCAAACATTTTAAGAAGTAATAAACAAATTTAGTAATATTTCAGGATATAAAATCAACATACAAAAATCATTTGAATTCCTACACATTAACAATAAACTATCTGAAAAAGAAATCAAGAAAACCATCCCTCTTATAATAGCATCAAAAAAATAAAATATTTACAAATATATTAATCAAGCAGTTCTAAGATCTGTACCTGAAAACTGTAGGACTGAATGAAAATGAAGACATAATGAAAAGTGTATCCTATGATCATTAATTATAAGAATTAGAATTGTTAAAATATCCATACTACCCAGCAAACTGTAAGTTCAATGCAATCCCTATCAAAATTCCAAAGGCAGTTTTCAAAAAAGCGGAAAAAATAACTCTAAAATTTGTATGGAGTCACAAAAGACCCTGGTCAAAGCCATCTTAAGAAGGAAGAACCCTCTGAATTCTTGCTTAAAAGCTCTCATTTAAAAGTGTGCCATTGCACTAACAAAATTAAGGCAGTGACTTTTAAACTCAGCAAGAAAGATTCTTTACATGGAATTGATTCCTAATCACCAGCTTTCTTCTCCTTGATCACCGTCAAACACTTGAACAACTGTGTGCCAGGCCCTTGTGCTGAACAGAAAGGGTGGCTCAGTGCTCCTTTCCTCCACATCATCAGTAGCTCACTGAGAAGCACAGAATCTGTGTGGGGGAACAGCCAAGCAGAGATCCTGAAGGCCAGTATGTATGGCAAAGTTTAAATTGTTTTACTTTCAGATACTCCAAATAAGCTTAAACGAATCATTTGTCACTGCACAAATCTATACATCGGGGTTTACTTAGAAATAATTCACCTTTATTTATTTGTTTTCAATCTGAAAATACTCGAGCCATCTTTGCTGTTTATTATCACCTTTATTTCTTAACATACAGTTTCTTTAGCTCTGAAAAATTACTTAATTATCAATATAACAAAATTTCAGGAAAAATTGGGACATTTTTGTTTGTTTGTGACTGGATCACAAATAAATGGGTTTCATACATCTCTCTCTCACTCTCTTGATCTCACTCTTTCATTCATTTCTGTTACATTCTATCCTTCTCATATTAGGACATTAGGGAGTATCTGTAGTTCAATACACTCCTTTATAGTAAATTATTTTGGTTTGCCAGATACTATTTTAAATGTTTATTTTATTTATTCCAAAGATAACATATTAAAAACAACCAAATATGACTTCTCAATCATGTGACTTCATCAATTTCCCCATTAGGTTCTACAGTGCTATTTCAACATATTAAAAATCTACTCCTATTGAGAGAGACAGATTATACATTTCTAAGGCTTGTCAGAGTTTTTCCCTAAATTTTTAACCACCAGACTGCTATGCTTATCCTGAGTATCTCTCAGAATATGTCTTTGCTTGTCAAGTGCAGAAACATACTGACATTTCAAAGGTCAAAAATTTATATAGTAATGCTCTCCAGTTCCATCCATGCTGTTGCAAAGGGTATAAGCTCCTTCTTTCTCTCTGCTGCGTAGAATTCCATTGTGTAAATGTACCATAGTTTTTTGATCCACTCATTTGCTGATGGGCACTTAGGTTGCTTCCAGTAGTTGGCTATGCTAAGTGAAATAAGCCAGGTGGTGAGGGGCAAATACCATATTATCTCACCTTTAACTGGAACATAATCAACAAAAGAAAAAGGCAAACAAAATATAACCAGAGACATTGAAATTAAGAACAATGTAACAATAGTCAGAGGGGAGTGGGGAGGGGATAGTGGGGAGAGGGGTCTACAGAAGCTACTATAAAAGACACAAGGACAAATCAAGGGGGAGGGTAGAGGTGTGGGAGGGAGGTGGGATTGGCTAAGGTGGGGTGGAGGGATGGGAAGAAAATGCAGACAATTGTAACTGAATAAAAATAAAAGAATAAAAATAAATTAAAAAAACAACAAAATATTTATATAGTAAAAGATAAATATTTTTATAGTACATTGCAAATGTGCTAGTGAGAATATTTAAAAAATAGACATTAGAGTCTTATTGTTTTACCACAGAATTGTTAAAATTGAATGAAGCACACAGCAATAAATCATCACAAGGAGATAATACACCCAGTTCTATTTAGATAGTAATACAAGTGTGTTGATTAATACAAGTGTGTTGTTGACAAGTGAGTGCAAGAAAACTCCACAGGTTTTCTTCCACTGTGTCACCCTACCATAAATCGATTTATTCTCACAAAATACAATCGAGGTTAAAAATACCACAGGGACTATGACCTGACCACAGTGCTCTTCTCTCTTTAGCTCACCCAGTGTTTTCATCAGAAATGTGGTGGATCCAACCATTCTGGTACACTGACTGATTGATTTTGGAATGCTAGGATGTACCCTTTCACCTCCTTGCATACGAGGGGTGAACTGTTGTTTCTTTCTTTCCTTTGGAATTCACAAAGTCCTTCAAGTTGATGTGTTCATAGGCTAGTTGATTTTAGAGGAGAGGTTTCTGGAATTTTCATTCTGAATTATCTACTCTAAGACAGATGTTACTGCAGTCGGTGACTCAATACAATTGTGAGAGCTCATTGACCCATAATCTTCAATATCAATTAAAGAGCCTAAGTATTACCTTATAATTCATAGCTGAAAACAGGATATCGAAATAGGCATGACAAAAATTGTAGCTGTACCCAGGATATGTTTTCTTATGTCTTGAAACTTTTCTGTAAATCTGGATGGAAATAATTGACGCAAGTCCCAGGGCACTGCACTATTAATAATTCAGTAGAACTGATTGTGCGAGCAGCGACATACAGAGCAGTAAAAACCTGGCAATTCATACCAATTGATATCCTCTAACAAGACGCTCCAGGGCACATCTAGTAGTTTGTACCACCTTTCAGCCAGACCACTTACTTGAGGGCATTGAGATTTAATACTAAAAGTTTGAGTATGTTTTTCCTTTGATCTCAAATAAGATCAATGAAGATTCATTCTCAAGAAGAAAAGGAACCATTAATCTATTTAATACTTATCATAGGTACATAGCTGTAATTAGAGAAGTTGAATTTTAGATTAAATCAGGAGCAGTTTTTAAAGAGATTGTTTCCTAAAATCAACAATGTCTTTCTTTGAAAGTGTTCCACGTGCTTCATGAATTTCAATGACCAATAGGACTCCTTGCTGTCAGGTTACCCTAATTGTCCCTACTCCAGTTTTGAGGCAATTGGCATTTACAAAATGGATTTAAGGTGAAGAGACAAAGCTTCTTCCCAAAGAGCTACACCGAAGAGTTCCTAGACTTCAAGCATGGAGTGTATCACAGGAACAGGGGACCGCCATCGGAAGGAAAAATGTGTGTTCACTAAAACACGTAAATTCTGCAGCTAGATTTTTAAATATTAAAACTGTAAAATTGCTTTGCTTTCTCAAGTACCTATATGTCAGTCACCAGCTTCACTCAATTTGACATTTCCATTTTCAGAAGCGTCCCACTCTGAAATCATATGCAGTTACCATCGAGATCCCACAGACCTGGAGGGGTGGGTTGCAGAAGACGTCTTATACAACTCCCAGGAAATCTGACCCAGCACCGATGAGAATGTCGGTGGCAGATGGCTCACGGAGTTTGCCTGAGCTATTGTTCCCGCAGGCTTTAAGACAGGTGTCTGGTCGTAAGTATTGAGCAACAAAAACACCCACGCTGCATATGTAGTACCACAATTAAGGGTTAGGCTTAGGAAGGAATTCTCAAACAGAATTCTGATCACTGTATGCTAGAGATCACTATAAGTATTTGCTATTTTTTAATTAAAGAAACAAATGTAAGTAGTTCTGAATTTCCTGACTCTTGAAAATACCAATATTTTCATCATTGAAGAGGAAACATATTTCTTGTAGCTGTCACAGCTTTTAGTAGAACGCACAAATTGATGTCTCTGGAATGGCTCTAGAGAATAGTCGGAAAAAAACTGAATGTGGAAGTAATAGAGAAGGCCTTAATGATTACTTTTTGTCACTCACAAATTATTTGTCTTGGGGCCCTTTACTTAACTTGCATATTTTTCTTGGCATTTTAATTTGTAAATTTGAGAAAGAGTATGTCTGTGGGAGATGATGTTAGAATTAAAGGAAAAAAGTATTTGGAAACACTTAGAAGAATACTTATCATATTGGTAACCAATAAATGTTAGTTGGGTTAATTTCAAAAGTATTATTGTTGTTTTATATTTCCAAAAAAAAATGAAGTGGTTATTTAGTATTAAGATAAAAAGTTTTACTCCTTTTCTATCCCACATAAGATTTAAGGCCCTTATTATATTGTAAGTCTATAATATTTATAAAATTATTATGGAAGCTGGATATGTGGAATTTAGAGGAGAAAAGTTAAGACAGATAAGAATGTCATATAGATATTTACACCCTCTGACCCTACACACCACTGGAGTCGTGTCTTAAGTCTGACTTGAAATCTTTAGTAGCCAAAGAAAAGAGAACTGTTTTTTCACAACAATAAGAACATTCGTAAAAAAACAAACAAAAGTATGTTTAAAACAAACACTAGTTCTTTTAATGCTGACTTTTCATTAAGACCACTGAGTCAATAGTAAAAAGTCCTTGGAAACACTTCTACCATAAATACAGTAAGTGAATTTGTGTAACTCTTCCTTGGGTTTCTTTAAAGCAAGCAGACAGTATAGTAAAGGCGACTCTCAGAGGATCTACATATTGTAGTATTTGTCTGTGTTTTACAAACATCACTGCTTATTGACCGTGTCTCATGACATGCACTGCTCCAGTCTCTTATGAAAACAATGGTGAATAGAAACGACAGTTTCATCTGGTTGCTGTATAAGCTTTTTGTGGAGTGAGGTGGAAGCTAAAACACAGAGTAAAACAATGTAATTACGAATCAAATTTTGATTAAGCTGGGAGCACATCAGAGATATGAATAGAATTTGCAGAGAGCCATAGGAAAAGTAGAACTGGATTGTCTCTGTGTTTAGCGGCTCCTTTCACTAGGATGGTTAAAAAAGCTGTTACAATTGGGCAAGATTTAATGTAACACCCAAGTGATTAGCAATAATGGGAAGTACAGAGAAAGGGGCTTTCAGGGGGGAAAAATGGAAAGTTCAAAGTCCAAAAGATAGACATGAGATTGTTGAGTTCAAGGACAAGGGAGGCCATTGTAAGCAGAGTAGAGCTGGTGAAAGCAGAAGGGCAGTGTGAGGTGAGTTGGGGAAGTCAACAGAAATTAGGTTATCCACAGGCTTTTAAGCCAGGTACCACATTTAATTTCTACTCTAATTTGCAATGAGGACTTATTGGAGGGTTCTAAGAATAGTGACAGGTCATGAGTTTAGTTTAATAAAAAGTTTTAAAATAAAAATATAAAATTTAAGAAAATTGCATTGGCTCATTAAGTATTCCACATGTTATTTCTTTCAACTTCCTCTTAAACAAATGAGAATGTATAATCTGAAATTTATAATGTGGTAAATATTTGAAGAGTAGGGATAGTTTCTTGGTAATGAAAATGTATTTTCAATTCACAAATTGCATGTTGTTGCAAGACACTAGTTGCAAACCATACAGTCCATTACCCTCTGTCATGGTGCACCAACAGCATACTGTATACAACATTCAAAGGAAGAGAGTGTTTGGGGAGTAAATATATTGTACACATTTAGAAGGAAAATAATCTCAGTAGGTCTGAAATATTTAGAAGGAAAATAATCTCAGTAGGTCTGAAATATTCTAGGAAGTGTCTTTGTATAGGTAAGTCCAAAGAGATATCATGCCTACTTCCAGTAAGAAACTAAGAAATCCCTGCTTTTATAGTTGATAATGTACGATATCCCATGAACCCTTATAGAGCTTACCAAATTGTTTTCTAAATTGGGCCACCTGTAATCTCACATATTTGTTTTTGCAATATGGTCAATAATAATAATGTTAATAAAGGGGGTAATAAAATTATTTTGAAGATATATTTACAAGCTCATTCTTTCTTACTCTGTAATATACTGACAAAATGACATGACTATATTTATGAACATATGTACAATCAGAATATCATCAAAGAAACATCTCTCTTCTTATGTAATTACCAGATGTCTACTTATGTGAATATTCTAATGGCATTCTAACAGTGTTGCCCAGTTATTCATATTTTGGGCAAAATTCATATTTAAAGCTTATCTTTGATTTCTACAACATTCTGTGATACAATGCAACTGAATATATTTTAACCGTGGCTATGTGGTACAACAAAAGTGCTTTTGGCAGGCTACCTTTTAAACTACATGTAAGAGTGGATCCTGCTGAGGCTTTTTAGCTGAAATTATTGACATATATTATACATGTATACACACACATGCTAGGTTGTGATCATTTGAAAATTTACCCAGTTCATATAGATATATGCCCTGATGAATAAGAAACACTGATCTATGGTATTTCTATGATTTTCAGTGTTGAGATTTTGGGTGCAAATCTATTTAAATATAAAGAGATATATGTCCTATCAAGGCTTTTGATTTGTGTATATGTGTGTATGTGATTTAAATCCCTTAATATCATCTGTCCCCTGCCTAAATACCCTCTGACCTTACCTCAATTTACTCTTCTGCATTTTTCTTACAATTCAGCAATATGGACCTTTTTTTCTATTATTTGTTGTTATTCTTGATGTTTGTTTTTAAAAAGCCAAGTTGTGCCTGTGTCATTGTCCCTAATTTAAATGTTACCTGCTCATAAAGTCTTTTACCAACTACAGCACTCCTTCAGCCCTGGTGTTCTCCATTACATCCCCCCATCCTTATTTTTATTCTAAAACGTCACTCACCTATTTTATTGATGTGTTTGTTTTCTCATTTATCATCTCTCTCCCTCTCCATTCTCCACCTGTAAATGAAAGCACATGAGACCACAGACAAAACTGCTTTTCAGGTTCTGGAACAGTGCCTGGGTCTTGGTAGTATTCAGTAAATATTGCTCAACTAAAGGTATTGTAAATAGACAAAGAGTTCCCGTAGTCCAGGTTCGCGTCTATGCATTTTCTTCTCTTAAGTAAAGGCCCTGAGTGCCCTCACTGAGACATATTTAAGTCCTACAGTAATGAGTCCTTATTACCTTAATACGAATGGAAATTGCTTAGCCGATTAACCCAGGGAAGCAAACTGACTAACATCCAAGGCTGTAACCGGTCCCACTGTAGCTGTTTGAAGCACTGAGTGAGCTCAAATGCTAGATTAGAGGTCACAGCCTCGCTCACGTTTGGAAAGATATAATTATACTGTTTCATTCTTTTTTTATCAATGCCTCATCTTATTGACAGATTATGTTTTAGGAAATATTAAAGAGACATAAGATGAATAGGGCTTTATCAAACAGCCTTTGCTGACCTATTTAATCTAAATAATATTTAATGTAATCATGGTATAAGAATACGTATCTATACGTTATAGATTCCTTTTAACTGTTACAATCAACTTTATTCACAAGTCCAACTCCAACTAAATTCAGAGGAAGTCATGTGCATGGGAATCAGTCACATTAGAGGGAAGCCAACAGCTTATCAATTATGCACTTGGACTTTGGAATCAAGTCCTGAGCTTGAATCCCAGTTCTGTCACTTAGTAGTCTGTGACTTTGCACAAATTATTTCATTTCCCATCTGTGAACTGACTGTATTATTTTTGCTAAGAGGTTATTGGGCAGATTATCAGAGATCATGCATGTACAGTGCCTGATATATTGTTTGGCACACAATGTGTTCAATAAAAAATAACTGTTTGTCATCCTTATCCTGAATAAGACAAATTTTGACAATTTTAAAATTTCAGTGGGATCATTGCAACAAAAGATAAAAAATAAATGGAAACATAAATTGTAATCACTAAAAATATTAAAATTTAGAGATACTCTAAAAATAATGGCCCCAGCAGAATAGAGTTTTCAGTCTAAATTAAAGAAATGTGCTAGGTAGTAAACTTTGCGTAATTTTACATCAACGTGTGCATTGTCAACACAGACCATGCTATTAAGAGAAAAAAGTTATTCTCCAAATCAGCCCTGGCTGGTGTGGCTCAGTGGATCGAGTGCTGTCCTGCGAACCAAAGGGTCACCGGTTCAATTCCCAATTAGGGTATATTCCTTGGTTGCAGGCAGGGTCCCGCAGTTGGGAGCATATGAGAGGCAACCATACATTGTTGTTTCTCTCCATCTCTTTCTCCCTCCTTTCCCCTCTCTCTAAAAATAAATAAGCAAAATCTTTAAAAAAAAGTATTCTCCAAATCACATGCCATGAAGTAATGCCTTCTCAAGTTGAATGTTTCTATATCAATATGGTTTGACTTAATAATACACCATATGACAATCACTTCCAATGCAATTTTTTAAGACAGCACCACTAAAAAAGAAATATTAAGCTTAAGAATGTAAAATGTATTTTAAAAATAATATTCAGTACACTGTCTGAAACTTTGTTATTTGTTTTTCTGATGTCAAAAGAAAAATGACGTATAGCCATTGGTCTTTACTATTTAATTAATCTATTCTATTTTTCTTCTTTTTTTAAGTATCTCTCTAATACAAAAATATATATGGCACAAAAAACATTAAACATCCAAAACTTAAAAAATAAATACAATTTTTGTGTTTCTCTGAATATATGTACTTAATGCATCCAATGGACATTTACAGCACTAATAAATTATAATCCCATCAAGTCAGTATTCTCTCTTCACCTGATTTTTTTGTTTATTTTATAATTGATTAGATCTTCTGTAAAGATATGTGAAAAGGTTTTAAGAAATACTGTAACTCAATTACTTGGAAATATTTCAACCTCCAGCTTGAAGCTGCTATATTAGAATGACCTGGTGAGCACCTAAAATACTATTTGGTTGAAATATCTGAAGAATTGTAACAAGTTTTGCCATGCATTTTCAATATCGAGACACTTCACGGTGAGTTTTACAATCACCTTAATTGACAAAGTCCTTGAAAGCAAACACAGTGGCGATGCGTTATTTATCTGTGTAAACGGAAGTGTAGATTTGGCAGCAGCTTACTCATGCATCCTTCTGACTCACATAGGGAGAAAGGTAGCCTTTCCTTTGCTCAGTTTATTAATTTTAGACCAAGTGAGTCTTCAGGGCTTTCATCTCTATACAACTAGAATAAGCATTAAACAATCGGCTGCACTGTTGACTCCATTAAGACGGAGGACAACATGATCTAGATTCAGGAACAACTTTTAAACTCTGGCTGCAAACACTTTGTCACTTTTATACTGATCATCTGAGCAGAAAAATAAAATAGAGCTGTCTAGGAGAAATCCTCTTAGAAAGTGCATAGACCTCGTGTACCCAGTGACAACATAAATGATAAATATGGAACAGGCCCAGGAGAAAAATCCCCCAGCTTCCCTGCATCCGTGTATACATTATGCTGGCATATAAAAGGGCCATGTGCTCCGGAAAATGAAATCTAAATGATCCATTCTTCATTGTGCACTCCATCTTTCATAGGTAATATGAAAATTATTCTACCAAGAAAATATGAAGTTCTGAACGTACATTTAAAAATTCAATTTGCCCTGGCTGGTGTGACTCAGTGGATTGAGTGCCGGCCTGCAAACCCAAGGGTGGCTGATTCGATTCCCAGTCAGGGCACATGCCTGTGTTCTCGGCCAGGTCCCCAGTAAGGGGCTCATGAGAGGCAACCACACATTAATGTTTCTCTCCCTCTCTTTTTTCCCTCCTTTCCCCTCTCTCTAAAAATAAATAAATAAAATCTTTAAAAAATTCAATTTGGCACTTATTAAAGGTAGACTTTATGAGAAGAAATATGTCTGGCATAAGGGTTACACAGATAAAGACTGTGGCTTTTAAAGATGTGTTAAAAATTATCAAATTATAAATATGGATAAATATTATATTTGTAATTTTATTTTTGGTTAATCAGAAAAGATAAAACCTCAGCCTTAATTTTGGGCCAAAATTCTTGAAATTTGAAGACATATAAACATCACTATGCAAATCCTTTACCATAAAAAATTACATATATAATATAACAATATATTACATAGCATATATAATGGTATAAATAATACATATGCTATATATTATGCATGATATATACATATATATATATATACGACTTGATCAATTTAATTGAAGGATTCATAGGAAACAGTATTTGGATATAGCAATGTTAGTACTTTGTCTTAATTCATTTGTGTGAAATGATACTGTTTTCAAGTCGAAATTATAATCCTTTCAGGACAAATTCATCCTATTGTCAATTTTTATTTCTAAATAACCATTTTTATTTAGAAATTGCTTTTTTTCTAATGTCTTTATCTGGTCTAAATAAAACAAAACATTGGGATTTCAAAGATAGCCTTAAATATAAATAACATATAACACTTGACAAAAGACAAAGCTAACTTATAGAGCATGTACTATTTTGCTATGGCAAAAATACATAGCCTAGAAATACAGTTTACATATGGTGTGATATTTTATTGAGAAGTAATTATGCAATGTTTTCACCTTTTAGGTACATCATATTTTCTTGACCTTGCTGTCTCAAAGCTGTTATGAATTTGTGATTCCTTAAATTTTCCAATACATTATAATTGCTGAATCTCAAAGATTTCTATGAAAAATTCATCTCGGCCCTGGCTGCAGAACTCAGTGGTTTAGAGTGCCATCCCTATAGTCCAAGGTTGGGTTTTCCATCTATGGTCAGGGCACAGACAGGAAGCAAAAAATAAATGTATAAATAAGTAGAACAACAAATTGATGTCTGTCTGTCTCTCTCTCAAAATCAATAAATTAAAAAATTGTTTCTCAGAAGTTGGAAATAATTGAGAAAAATTAATGCCTTAGAACATTTTATCCTACAAGTTTAAGTTAAGGGGAATTAGTACAGGAGAGGAAACTCTGGCTTAACTAGTAGACGTAACTCTTCGTGTTATCATTAGTCCTTTCTGGGCCTTAGGCAAACCATTTAATCTTTGACATACGGAGCTGTTAAATTTCAACTTGAATGTTCTCTAGGAACGTATTAGAATTTGTTCATAGGAATTCTGAAATAATCACACTCTATGAAAAGGAAATAGATTAGGGAAGGGGCAATCTGCTCAACTCTCGCTCTAGGAAAACAATTCATTGAAAGTGTTCCACAGATGAAATAAATCAAACAAAAAAAGTCAAGAAATATGTGATTTCACTCATATGTGGACTATAAAACTGAAAGCATCAGATGAACAAACAAGAAAAAAATATCTCACAGACACAAACAGTAGGATGTTTGTTACCAGAGAGAAGAGGGTTGTGAAGAGTAAAGGGGGTCAAGAATATGGTGATGGAAAAAGATTTGACTTTGGGTGGTGAGCACACAATGCAATATATAGATGATTATTTTACTATACAGATATTACTTTATTACATTATTAATCTGACACTATTTTATTAACTGATGTCAACCCAATAAATTTAATTAAAAACAAAGTAAGGGTGTTCCACAAAACCCCTGAGGTTTCCAAGACATTTTCAGGGATCCCTATGGTCAAAACTTTAGAGTGGAAGAACAGATAAAGGGCTTCCCAGCTAAGGTCAAGTTAAAGGAGTTCATCATCACCAAGCCCTTATTATATGAAGTGTTAAACAGACTTATGTAAGAAAAAGAAGATGATCAAAACTATGAACAGTAAAATGCCAACGAACTTAGAACTATCAACAACTGAACCTAAAAAAAACCCAAAATAATAACAAACTAAGCACATAAGTAGAACAGGAACAGAATCGCAGAAATTGAGACCACGTGGAGGGCTATCAGCAGGGAGGCAGAGCGGGGAGAATGGTGAAAACGTACAGGGAATAAGAAGCATAATTGGTAGGTACAAAATATACAGGGAGCGGTTAGGAATAGTATAGGAAATGGAGAAGCCAGAGAACTTATATGTACAACCAATTTACATGAACTAAGAGTTGGGGGGGATGCTGGAGGGAGGGGAGGTGCAGGGCAGAGGGGCATTAAGGGGTGAAGAAATTGGGAAAACTGTAATAGCATAATCAACAAAATATACTTAATAAAAAATATATATTTTTTATTATGTCAATGTGTCAACATTAATAAGTATGTATAACTGTGAACCAGTATTTTATGAAAAATTATATAATATTTTGAAACCATGTATACTACTTTGAAATAATGTATAAGATGCATTCAAAGGGTAAGATAGAATATTGCATAAATGGAACAGAATAAAAAAATCTTTAATATAATTTAAGATGGCATACTGCAATTCATATTTAAGGAACTACCACCTGTACATTTAATGGAATGTCAAATAATGTCCCTATTCCAAAATTAACTAAAAGGCATTTGAAAAGGCATTCCCTTTATTTTCAAAAAGATATTTGCATTAGGACAGATTAAATTTATATAAATTGAAACATGTATTAGCAAATTTAAAGTAGAACCAAATATGAAAATCCAGTTACCTTCTAATAAGTCAAATAGTAAAGAAATTTACAAAAATGATTCCACTCTTTTCAATATTTTTTTCTTTATAAAGTGGATATATTATCTTAAAATGTTATTTTTGTTAACTTCAAATAAAGTTATTAATGTTTTTAATAAATGAACTAAAATATTTAAATTTTTCAGTTTTAGTTTCTAATTCTTTTAATGGATTAACCCAAGTAAATAAATGTTGTTTTAGGTCCTCAGTGATTTTTGAGAGCTTAAAATATCCTGGAACAAAAATCTTTAAGATGCACTGTTTCTAAGGGGCAAAATTTTCCCTTTTAGCTTGCTTGCTTTCTTATGTGACCACTCTGATTCTAGTATTACTAGATAATATCTTTAGCAAGACTAGTGTACATAAAGGGATAGAGAAATAGACAAGGATGGCTGGGAGCTTGTTTACAATACTATGGTCTGCATAGAAAGCTACAGAGGTCCCCAGATTTTGGATACCATGTTACATTTTGGAGAGGTGAGCACAGAACATTAATATGTAATCCACAGGGGGCAAACACAAGGCCCCAGGGCCAAATCCCGCCCTCCACCTTGTTTTATCTTGCCCAGCACCTTGTTTCTACCTGGTGGCAGTGCTGAGCTGTCGCTTAACTGTTAGGGAGTAGTTACATTTACACAGTCCTACAATTACATTTGGCCCTTTGAAGGCAACTGCGAGGCAGATGTGGCCCCGGGTGAAAATGAGTTTGACACCCCTGAATTGTAATCAATGTGATCTGCAGAATAGCATAGACCATCTATCAAAAAACCAAAGAATCTAAAGCTTTTAATCAAGGCCTGTTTGAAGCTAAAATGCTTGTATGTAAACCTATGTTATTACCACATCTTCAAGAGGAAATGCCTTAAAAAGATGTGGGAGGCTTGAGTCGAGGCGTTGCTGCTGTTTGTTTAGAACACGTTGCTACTGCTGCTGGCTAACGTGTGGACGCTTACTCAGTCCCAGGTTCTTCTGTTACGTACTTGGCACAGGTTATATCAACCAATTCTTCCACCAACACACGAGCATAGACACTATAATTCCTCTTATTTTACAAAGAGCAAATTGAAACATGAATATGTAGATTAAGTAGCTTCCCCCGGACGACGCAACAAGTAAGTGAAGTCAGAAATTATTTTTTATTTGTTTGACTCCAGAGACAGTGCTCTTATTCCCATACCCCCCACACAAAAGAGGTATGTGTTGTCTCAGACAAGAGATGTCGTCAGCTTGTAAGTGCCCGGCTAAAACTTGCCTCCAGAATAAATTTCTTTGCTTAGATTCAATAGCCATTTGATAATCAATCACTTGATTCTTTTAAAAAGATTGCCTATCACAATTCAGTTCATAAAACAACCATCTTAATGTAGTAGTGGACTTCAGTGATCTTCAATGATTTCAACTGAGCGCCGTTCTGGGGAGAAGCCCTTGAGTGGTAGGATGAGGTTCCTGGCCCACACCATTCCCTCGTCACAGCACCTCCGGTCTGCCGTTCAATCCCTGTGGGTAGCATAGTGAGATAGTTAAAACTCCAATTTTGTATAGTTCTTTAATATTTTTACAAAAATCTGTGAGAAATACAATGGTATCGCATAAAAACATGAAATAATCTTGATAATTCTTATGAAGAAACTGGTATACACAGAAGTGACCCCAGACCGGGAATGGGATCTGATCTTCAGATGGTCAAAGACCAAGCTCTCCTCCATCCCATTTGCCACTATCAGCTGCTCTAATCTTATCAGCCTGGTTCTAATCTCTCTCACACAGGTTGGGGAAGTTCAGATCAGATGAGCTCATATCAAACTCCACTACCTATACCCTGAGCTAAGAAAAATAAATTCCTTTTGGTAATACATAAATAGATATTGGAGCAAAGTCCTACACAAGCTTGGATTTTAAAGAATGCTCAGAAAATATTCTAAGTATTCTAAGTAGATTAAGGAGAAGAAAACTGCTTGACTTTTATATGGATTTCCTCTCATCTAATGATTTTCCTAGTGATTATTAACTATTTATGTATAGAGCTATGTGCTTTCTACATTTTCATTACTCCAAAATTCATTCTTAAGATAGTCCTTGATGTTGTCATGAATGTCACTGATATGCTTCCTTTCCTGCAAAGAGCATTCTCATGTACTTTTCACCTATAATAATGACATATATTACAGCTTATCTTAAAAGAGTGGAATTTTATGGAACAGTCTGTGAAGCACAGGCTTGAAGATATAAAAACTGTGTTTTAAATTTGACTCCACTGTGTCATGCTGAACAAATTATGTGATTTTTATTACATTCATCTTTAAAAATAAAAGGAAAAATGAGGAAATTGATCATAGGGCAAGAAGCACACTGTCTGGCAGATAGCAAGGTTCAATACATGTTAAATGTAATAATGATATTCATCTTATCGAGGAACAATTCCTTAATTATTCATCCATTAGCATTGTTATGCACTTTACATGTACAACTTCTGGAAGTCAAAGTAAATTTTAGGATCTTACTTTCGGAAGATGACTCCAACCTGTAAGATAGAGGTTAGCATGCTGAAGTGGAATGGGGAAATTCATAAGGTTTCTTGGTTTTATTTTTTGTGGTAGCACTAAGAGGAAAAGTTTCATATACTCCAAACTAATAGGAAGTTATGCTAGTAATATCAATTTTTTTCTAGTATCATTCTACTTACACATATACAAGTACTTTTAGGAAACTTGGAAATCAACTCTTCATCTCTTCATCAATTAAGAGCATTAATTTAGAAAAAACAGGTATTATTCTATAAAATACAGAAATAAGTGAAATTACGGATGGACTTAGGTTTGAAATTTAAAACATTATTAGTATCAAATATATAAAGACCTCACATTTTGACTGGACAGTTTCCCTTAATTTAATATAATATAGATTATAAAACATAAAATTAGAGTAATCACAATCATATGCGTGTGTGTGTGTATATCCCAAAATCCCAAAAGAACGATCTCTGGAAAAGAACATAACTCTCAATGGAGACAAGGAAATTTGTCCAAAGATAAAATCTGCTAAGTTGTACAGAAAAATACTTATTAGACTTTGAAGATGATCAATTGGGAGTGGTAAAACACGTTATCGCTAGCATTCACCTACATAGAGTATGTAACGCTGTGTCAGGCAGAATTTTAATTAACACATCATGAACTAACAGAAATTACAATTTATGTTGGTATCAATATTGACTCAGAGGTATGCTATTTGTTTTGATTAGTTTTTCTCATGTTTTTCCTTATGGTTTCCCTGCTGTGACTGAATCAAACTAATTTATTTGTGTTTGTATTTTTTACACATGCAGTTTAATGTTTTTAAACACTCTAGGACAGTGTGAGATGTGTAAAAATAGTATTGTCGGCTCGATTCATTAACTCCTTTTAACATCCCCAGGAGACTTACAGGTTTCTATCACTTCTACACTGAATATTAGATTTGTGCTAGAAGGAAGGATTCTATTTCTTCAAAAATGTCAAGATCTGGAGGTTAATCTGTGATTTTTTTCTCTTGCCACATTTTCCACACCCAGATTGCCTTCATAAATAGGCTTCGAGCTTTTTCTAAGGTATCCACCACAGGAATATAGTCTTCATATATTCCACCCAGGCCTGGCCCCCAGCTTGTTAATTCAGAGATTGTGTGCTCTGTGGGATACCTTGGCAAGCTTAATGCTAAGTACTAAGTAAACAGAGATAAAAGACAAAAATCGCTGCCCTTAGAATTTCATAGTCTAGTAAAAGATCAACATGCAATTAAAATGTAACCTGACCAGTGAGTGCCCTGATGGTACAACACAGCAAGTTGAAGGAAACAGCAATCCTCTAGATAAAATACGTATTTTTTATTTTTTCTTGCAAATGGTTAAATAAATGTTTTCAAATGTGGAAAATACTGAAAAAGAACTTTTTCATTCTCAAAGTTTCTGATAAAAGCCAGTGTCAGAAACAGGGATATCTGGTCCATGGAGTTAGGAGTTAGGATGGTAGAAAGAAAATTTGAAGCTGGCAGGACGTGGGGGAGTGGCGGAGGGAAAATGCAGATAACTGTAATTGAACAACAACAAAATAATTTAGAAAGAAAGAAAGAATCAAGTAATGAAAGAAAGAATCAACTAAGGCCGAATAATCAAGTAAGTTACAAGGATGATCCAGTGGCTCTCTTGGAATAATATGATTCAAGTTAGGGGCGTACAACGCAGTTCCGTGAGTTTGTCCAGTGCAGGCATGTCTACTGAGCCCTTCCTGTACTTTCCACACACATGTGGCAGTAGAAGACCCTTGAGTAGGGGTGATGGAGAAGGAGGGGAGTCATCAAAATTAATAATAAGTGGTCCCTGATTTGTGTATGGGAACAAGACAAGTGAACTGACATACTGTAAAATAAGTATGTGCAAGCTAATGATTTAAAATAAAAAAGCTACTTTATTTTTTTTCTAGGTGATTAGTGAAGGATTATTGGGTAGAATGTTATTGGAGGCGTAATTTGTGAGACAGGTAAGTATTAGTAATCTGAAATGTGTGCAACAAAATTATCTGTGTAAATACGATGGAATTAACTGATAAGTAAAAAATGATATTTTAGAGCTTTCAGGCTTTAGAGATTTTCCAACCCAAGCTCCTTGTTTGTGACAGATGAGAAAATAGATCCAAAGAAACAAAATGACTTACTTAAGAAAACCCAGTTAATAAATAGGAGTCATAGGACCATCACTTATAGTCCCGATTGCCAATCTTGAGCTTTTTTCTGTTATTTTCTTCCTTTAGTTGACTCTGCTGATGAATTCACAAATATGCAATTTTTCATGAACAGCCATTCAATATTATGTACCTCTAAGGTGCTTTCATAGGTTATGAAAACTCATAACTTACAACTGATAAAATAAAATATTCATAAAATATTAAGACTGCAGACTCAATGTTTAAAAATATACTGTACTCCAGAGTCATATAACACAGTCTTAACGATTTTGAACTATACTACACGGTGACCACTATTAGCTTCAATTTATAAAGAGGATTTGATTCTTCCCAAGGCAATGAGAGTAAATCCCCACACAATTTCTTAGTCTATTTTGTTCCAAGCAATTTAAAGTTGTGGATTAGTCAATGAAATATAGCATTCTTTGGTGGCATTTTGCGACATAAATTGAATTGAAAGAAATAGACTTAATTTGCCATGGAACACATGTCCTTAAGCATCTGAGAGTTTTGTTTCGCCACAGAAAAATAAGTAGAGAAAATAAGCACTTCGGACAAATAATTTAACCATCATGACGTATTTTATCTTCCTGAGCCCTCTTGGATAAAACGGTTTTTGCTGATTTGCTTGTTTCTGGACAGACTGCCAGTACCATTTAAGGGTGCTGTTCACAATGCTGCAGGCAAACGGCGAACAGTAGGGGTTAACTTTTAATGTGCTGTGGTAATGTATGAATGCTTTTGATCAGACTGACCCATCTTAACCTCAAATGGCAAAATAATCCTTGAGGATGCCTGGGTTTAAATAAATGTATCGACATTATTTAAATAACTACAAACAAAGACACAGGAACAGTTCAAAAATAAAAGGCTATTTTTAAACAGTAAGGATATAGTCACTGAAGTTACTTTAAACATTATATATATGGATTTGCCAGCATATGAAAAAGACATTGTGTGACCCAGTATTGTACTGACTTCTTTAATTGTTTGAGACTAATGAGAAAATTTTAAAAAGTGGATGTACTACATCAACAATGATTTCAATTTCTTTTTTTTTTTTTTTGAAGGGGGCCTGAGAAAAGGTGTGGAATGATAGTGGATTATTTGAATAATCTTGATGTGTTTGTACAGAAATGGTGAATTTTTAGGAACCTTTGCTAATAGGGACTAATATCATACTCATACTGAAAGAAGACTTTTTTTAAAAAAGTATTTTATTGTTCACTTAACAGTTGTCTGTATTTTTCCCCCCACGACTCCCCCCCACCCCAACCAAACCCCTCCCTCCCTTGCTTCCACCTTCCCCCTTGGTTTTGTCCATGTGTCCTGAAAACCCTTCTCCCCATTATCTCCTCTCACCTCCCCTCTGGTTACTTTCAGATTGTTTTTCTGGTTCGATTCCCAGCCAGGACACATGCCTGGGTTGTGGGCCAAGTCCAGCAGGGGACTCATGAGAAGCAACCACACATTGATGGTCTCTTGATGGTCTCTCCATCTCTTTCTCCCTCCCTTTTCTACCCTTTAAAAATAAATAAGTAAAATCTTTTTTTAAAAGTCTTCTTAATTTTATTTATTTGGTGCTATTTATTTATGGCACATTATCAAGCACTGACATTTGAAATAAGTGATCTTCCTAAAATAAATTGAAAAATTAAAAACTTTTATTAATTTTGTAATATGATATATAACAAATATTTAGTTTTACATTTTTATTATAAATGTTGCATTTGAAACATATAAAATTTTAAGTTCTATTTTGAATTCTAAGATATATGATTTGTTTTATTTTAAAATTTCTAGTCAATAATTCAATGAGCAATAAAAACACATAAAAAATGTTATTTATTTACTTATGTTTTCCCTTTCTTAGGATAGTGACTTACCGAAATTCATAGAGGTTGGTATATCTTTAACTTTAAGCAAAAATACAGAAAGAAAGAAAGGAAGGAAGGAAGGAAGGAAGGGCGAGCAAGCCCTGGCTGGTGTAGCTCAGTGGATTGAGTGTGGGCTGTGAATCAGTTGGGGCCACATGAGATGCACCCACACATTGATGTTTCTCTCCCTCTATTTCTCCCTTCCTTCCACGCTTTCTAAAAATAAATAAATAAATAAAGTAAAATAACTTATTTAAAAAAGCAAGAAAAGAAAAGAAAGTAGATTAAGGGAGACTAAAAAAAGACCTGTGCCTGTCCTTCTGGCCTAGCAGTGATTGTCCATGAGCCAGCACTTTGGCTCTTTGATTACTAAACGCTAGTGTGGAAAGAAAAACTTTTCGGGTACCCCAAAACTGTATCTATGAGATAAGCAAACAAATAAACAATAAAAAACCCTACTTGCTTAAGAACATTAAAGCTGTTCCTTGTGCTTTCCACCAGAGGGAAATTAATCTCAAGATTCCCTAATTGGAGTGGGGGTTGGGGGCGGAGAGAAAAGATACTGTGTAAATGAATGAGAAATAGTCTCATCATCTTTACAGTGACTTTTGCAGGACTGTTTCTTAAAGCAGACTTCGGTATAAACCAATGATTTCAAATCAGAGTGCAAATCTGTAAAAGTAGTTTTGTGAGATTCCAATAAATCTAATCAAATGTGGGCTTGAGGTTCCAGAAGAGTGCTCTGGTCAGAAAAGCTGCCTGAGATGTATGAACATTCACCAGCTGGTCTTGGTCCGTAAAACTGAGAGAACTTCATTTCCCAGGAGTCAGTCAGAATCTAGGCCTCCCAAATCACTTCGCATAGATGCTTCCTTCAGGTAATGTTGCAGAATCTCTCCGAGTCAAAAGAGGGTCCTTCTAGAAGAGGTTAAATTATTCTTGGCCAAAGCCATATCGGCACCAGTGAGCTGTGTTATTCGATCTGTGGAAAGTTTACTTGGTGAGACACCAGGGAAGGAAGAGTTGGGATGATACTGGAACCAGATAGGTTAGGTTGCAAATGGCTTCTTGCCTGACTATGATGGAGAGTTAGTTACAATATTGCGATTGCCACAATGTTTTCCTTCCTCTCTAAAGTTCATTTACTCCTAAAACTTTGTCAGACTGGTATTTAAGTGTAGAAGTTTCTCCTTAATGAATTCCTACCATGGTATCAAAAGGTAGTTTTGCAGAAGGGAGAACTGTCAGAACTATGAGCAGTGACCCCCCAAATCTTGTAGGAATGCAGTGGTCAGATGTTTGCGGTTCAGAGCTTCATGAACATGAGGTCAGATATCAGGCAGGGGATTTTTGCAAAGCCCACCGTGAGGGTTAGTGTCCAGCACACGGGTTTTGTGGTTTATTTGTATTACTTTACACTGCATATTTAAAACTCCTTATTTGATAATCCTTCAAGTACTAAAAAGGTACTAAGGTTTTTACTTTATCAAAGATCCTAAAATTTTCTTCATAAGCTTGTTTTGACTTCTATCTTATGTTCACTTGATTTTTCTGTAATCGTCTACATTCTGTACATTTTAAAAATTCATAGATTGAATTGTTATATACTAGAAATTGTAGACTCTGATTCTTACTACGAACTGTTTCATTATGAACATAACCTCATACACTTCTCTTACTAGCAAGTATATGTGCCCTTCTGCATGGCTATCCCTAAGAGTGGAATTTCAGGCTCATGTGGTATATACATTTTCAACCTAAATGTATAATACGTAACCAATAAGATGTAGCAATAATATTTCCACCAGCAGAATATGAAATTTCCTGTTGCTTTAGATCCTCTCCAAAGCTTATATCGCCTGGCTTAATTATGGCGATTCTGGTAGATGTGTAGTATTAACTCATTGTATATGTATGTGTTTTCCAGAAATATAATTAAAATGTTTTCATTATATAAAGATACTATATAAAACTATTTGAAAAAATAGAATTATGTAATTTTTTAAACTTTTATAATTTTATCATAGAAATGTCACAGAAAAAGTTTTTCTTATGAACAAAGATATTAATCAGTATTTGGCTGTGTTTATTATCAGTAATATGTAGTACAAAACTCATTCTCAAGTCCTTTAATAGGGAAAATGTTTGTATTTTTATACATAGTGAGAATGGTTTCTATAATTTTAAAATATATAATTTATGATAATTATTTTCAATATGTTATAGAATTCCTGCACTTAAACATTATATTTAGTTTCCTACTAAATATAGGAAACACTGTAGTGTTTCTGTTCAATTACATTATAGATGTTAGTTAATATTAATATTAATTGAGAAAGCAAATTAAACACTATTAAATCATTTTCATAAAGTTTTAAATGAGAGAACAGTTTGCATCTCAATTGAAACTCTAAATTATTTGCAGTGTAGTTCAGGCCATCACTTTATTTGCAGGAGCTAACTTCTAGGTGGACATTAGTCTAAAATGTTCTTGCCAAATTAGTTTCCCAAAGATACAATTTTCCTGGGCCTGAACAGATCATATCAGACCTTCACTTGACTACCTGTGGAAGCCCTTTCATAAAGAAGTTGCAAGGTCAAACAAAGAACAGGTTTTTTCTTGCAGGAAGTGAAATAGTGAATTTCTTTCATCAGTTTCAGAAACTAGTTTAGTACCACGCCACGTCCTGTTACCCAGTCCTCATGTCATGAGGACTGACCCGTGTCATGCTTGCATTTGACCAAGGAAAACATCGCACTTTCAGCTTCTCAATGCATTGAGTGAAAAACAAACAAATAAACAACAACAACAAAAAGCACTTGCCCAGCCAGTTTTACCTTTTGATAGTAGTGTGGTGTGCTGACCATATTCCACTCCTCAGAAAGGAAGAACTGATTGTTCCGGTCGCTGGGGCTGTTAAATGGCTGGAGCCTCTCTGCTGTGGTCTCCCCTTGGGGTTGACCGCAACTGAAGAGAACCGCCTTGCTGGAACCTAGCTCACTTCCTGGGGCAGCCTGAATCCAAGGACTGTTTAGTGCGGAGTACACAAATCCAGACCCCTTGCACTAACTTAGAGTAACTTTGCCCCTGTGACCCTGACTGAAACTCTTATTATAACTTCATTACAATGCAACTCCTCTCTTGCAAGTTTCATTTTCTTCATTTTTACAGGTATTTTTCCTAAGACTCCCCAGTAACTTCCTGCTTGAATCTTTTCCTCAGAATCTTCCCCCCAGGAATCTTAACCTATGAGAGTTAGTGCCGGGAGAGGTACAAGAAGGCAGGATTTGGAGGTAAGTCGTTCTTGATCCGCTGGCCACGAGAACCACATCACTGGTCGCAGGTGTGTGTTGCGTTCACAGTCCCCACGACGTGGGTGCATCCAATTGTTCACATTTTCCCTAAACTGGGCAGGCATAATGGTAGCAGGAAAGGTGCTAGCTGAGGCAACCTATCAGGCATTTGAGTTGCATTTGGGGTATTAGAATCTTAGTTAAAAGGAGAACAGAGTTAAACAGCTGTTGCATTCATTAAATAGTGCAGTGAACGCTGTGAAGAAAGACAACTGGAGTGTGAAAGACAGAAGGTCCCCTTGAAAGCTATAAAGCGTCTCTTACCCTCTGCACGCAAAGGGTGGAAGGAGCTGAAGACTGGGCCTAGGACTTGATCCTAAGCTGCTGGAACACAGACGCTTGAATTCTCAGATCTACTAGGCCACGGCAGGGACCTGACTGAGGAGTAGGAGAGTAAGACATGGGATGGGATCATCTTGGTTGATTCATATGAAAATCTTAAATTTCCAGATTTTCCTGAGAATCAAATTTCTCTACAGATATGACCTGCATCTCACTGTTAAAAGCTAGTACTCCTTTTTTTTTTTTTTTGAAGACAAGGTAAAGGCTTCTTTTTGCAAGATAAGAAACTATTCTTAATATTAAACTAATGAACAGGGTTAAGTCAAACATAACTTGGCCACTATAGTGCTAGACCTCGTAAGAAGGGAAGGAAACTACATACCAGAAAGGCCAATGTACACCAGATGGAACCAGGACAATACCTATGGGACTCGGCTGTGAAGGTGCTGAGTCAAGAGAAATGTGGACAATAAAGTTGGTTAAGGGAGAGTTTATCATTATGAAAGGTAACATCCTAGCAAGGTACACTTAGATATGGTGCTAACATGCTTTTAAGATGGGTGTTAGAAGCGTGAAGATATAGATGTGCATGTTTCACAGAGTGAAAACCGGAACTGCTGTGGCAGATGGTGGGAGAAGGGATGCACAGGCTCGGAGAACTGACTAGGCCAGACTAGTATACTAGTTTTAGTATACTGACTGGGTATACTAATAAGGTTGAAAAACTCACCATAGTAGTACGTCCTGTGAAAGAGCCTGGGAACATTGCATTTACAAAATCAATAAAAGATTCTTTCTTACATCAAATTCTAGAAGCAGCATTGTTCTTGCTTATACATTTTAGATTTTTTAGTTTATTATGTGACTGAAAGATCAAGTGTTAGGTTTTAATTAAATGTGTTTGTCTTATTGTTTTTTCATCATTTATTAAAAAGTCCCTACTTTCCTCTCTGCTTTGAAGAGGCCCTCTGTTCTGTGAGAAATTAACTTTCCATAGAGTCATGAGTCTATTTCTATGCTATTTTATGTCACCTGCCTATTTCTCTTCAGTAAGCTAGCTTTATTATAATTCTTTATACTTTGTAGAGAAACTATCCCTACTTTGTTTTTTTAATTAAATATCTTGGCTACTCATGGTCCTTTGCATTTCTATGTACATTTCATAATTAGTTGTCAGTAATATCTCTAATATTTGCCTACATAACAGATTTGAAGGAATTCTATCAAACTATTTTTACTAAAACTGTTATTTTATTTCTATTTTTAAAGATATGTTCTCTGACATTAGAAATCTAAGCTGACAGTTGCTCTCTTTGACTGTTTATGTATGTCATTGTTTTTCTAATTGTTTTGGTTGAGAAGTATATTAGTCAAGACAGACTAGGTTATGTCTCAACAATAATTCCCTTCTTCAACACTTAAAACAGGGTCTCACTCACAGTACACACTGGCTTCATGGCTTCATATCATTTGGCTTCGTATCATTTTTAATCAGGAATCCAAGCTGAATATCGAGACTCCAGATTGTCCCTGAAAGCTGTCAAAGGAAGAATGTGTGTGTGTGTGTGTGTGTGTGTGAGAGAGAGCGTGAGTGTGAGTGTGAGTGCACATTGTCTTTATCAGGACGGCTCATTGGAATCTCCAAGCTTGCCAACGCCAGGAGTGGAGCGTTCATTTCGAATACCGTTCCTTGGCATTTCCACTTGTTCCTTGATAACGCACTGCGGGGCAGGAGAGTTTAACTGTCCTAGAAAAAAGATTTAAAAAGTGCAACATTAATATATAGTTCTAAACATTGTTCTTTAACCCCCCATTTTTCATTAGGTTCTTAATTTGCTTGTAAACTTCATATCACATAGCATTTTTCATATACTTGGAAAAATAAAATTTATTTATTGACTAAAAATTAAGGAAACTCCTTGTTTTTCTCATTTAGAATTTTAATTTTTCCCTTTTCTTGATTCTACGTTGTGTCCAGAGTTTGTTTTCTAGAATTGTTTGTAGAATTTATTTGTAGTGTTATCTGTAGAGTTTATCTAACCTGGAATAAAATAAATGCCTAAATATAACTGGAAAACTACCTAAGATTCCCTAACTTTTATCTCACTATTTATTCATGCCCTATCGACGTTCTTAAACAACTGTAGTAGTAGGTTGTTATTTAATAAACATCGGGCTTCTTCTGCAATAACATGTTGCTCTTTAATACACATTCGGATTGTTGGCATTGTACTGCTTACTTGCATAATACCAGCTCTCCTCTGTCCAGTATTTTCATAGTCATGTTTTCTCATACAGCCACTGCGACCTGATTTTGTCGTTTCTGTCGTCCTTGTTTGTTAACGTTTCACACACGCACTAAACCACTTCTGAAGGTGCCTTTTCCATAACCTAGTGTTTGTGGAGTTTACCTGATACTAAGGAAAATATTTACTCCTTTATTAGGTCACTCATTAAAACATTAAATAATAGTTCATGATCATTCTTGCTGGGGTTTTAGTTATTTTTTTTTCTCTTCAGTTTGACCCTGATTAACAACAATGTAAAAAGGGAATATAATATTCTGTGCTATGTAGAACAGAGTGAAAAATTATGGTATTGATTTTGTTATAATCACAAATATTTTTCACACAATGAGAGGTTTACTTAATATAATTACCAAAAGTAGTGTATTCAAATAAAATGATTTATTTACATTAGTGTTGCTTTGGCATAATGCAATTACTCAAAGTATAATCCATACATAAATCAAATTAATTAGTACCATAAAACAATAGCCACAACAATTGTAATTTTTCCAGCAATCCTAATCAATAATATGAACACGAGAAAAGAAATGAAAGTACAAAACCAGCCTCTGTCAAAAGTAAGCAAGCACAGGCAATCCAGGAAAATCAATTACCATGTAAACTTGATTTATTCAGTAGGTGACATGTCATTATTATATTTGCTTAACTACATAAAAGTAATAGTAATTGTAAGCAGAGTGATTGAACATAAAAATGAAAATATATAAATGAGATGTTATTCAAGTTTTTAACTGTTTTTAGGAAGGAAGGAAGGAAGGAAGAAGGAGAGAGTCACACAGAGAGGAAGGGAGGAAGAAAAAAGGAGGGAAGAAAATAAGAGGGAGGGGGAAGGGAGGGAGAAGGAAAAAAACTCACCCAGGCCTTTAACTTAATTCTGAACCTTTACCGAAACTATGTTTCAAGTCTAACTATTTTATACTTGTATTTTGAAAGATTTCTTTAGATAATATTAACTATTTACCAGCATGGGCCATTTTATATAAACATATCTGCATTACTTAGTGAAATACTAATAATTCCCAAAATTAAGAAGCGATATGAAATCTTGCTAAGTAAACCTGTCCATTTTGAATCATAGCTCTACTTGTTTGGTATGCAAGGGTGAATCTTGACTGAGTTTTTTGGTTTCAAATTTAGTCCATAAAATATTTATTTCCAAATCATAAAATTTTCATCAATACAAGGTATTGGTGGCATATAGTAATCAATTACTCCCTTACTCATGAATGGAGATACTCTGCTTTCCAGGTTCTTCCTATTCTAACCCAATTTGAAGTACTTTTAATGGCAAAAGTGATGTTTCACCCTAATAAACTTGCTTAATATTTGCAATGAATGTCTCTTACTGTGTCCTTTATTTTATCTGTGTTGTTTGAGCAATCATTTTGATTTTTATAGATGGAATATATCCTAGAATGAAAAGGCACTAACTTTGAATAACTTGTTTTAGTGAAAATGGAAGAACTGGAACCATGTTACTGGTGCTAAACAATGAAGACGTATACTCAAACTGTGTTTTATATCTCTGTAATCATTAAGAATGGGTTGAATTTGTCAAAAACTATACTGGAGGGAATTCAAGCATCTGATTGGTGGTGTCTGTGGGGATCTGACCTCAGGCACATTTAAGTTCTCTCTGAGAACTATTAGTTTATATTCAAATATTTGATCTGATGCCTATGTGCAAAGTACTCTGAGAGATTAAATGAAATGTAAGATTTGGGTTTGAGTATCAAGGAATTAATAGGTTATGTGGAAAGATAAAATATATTTGTTTAAAATTTATATATATAAATATATATAAATTTATATATATATATAAATTTATATATAAATATATATAAATTTATATATATATATATATAAAACCTTGATTTAAAGCACCTTAAAATTTTATGAACGATAGCTCTAAAAAGTAATTGTTACAGATTTTTGAATGAAAGAGATCATGTTTCCAGGTGGGGGAGTCAGTAAAAGTTTCAAAGGAGAAAAACCTGAGTTCTTCCGGGAGTAATTGGCTCAGACCTGGCCTAGTTTTCAGCCAGAAGTTTGATGTTAGGATCGAATCCCAGGAAACAGATCTAGGAAAGGATGTGCAGTTACTCAAAAAGGCAAAGAGTGAATGTTGTCACGTAGCTTAAGTGCTCTCGTAGAAAGCCCTGATGGCACACATAAGGGCACTCAAATTTTCTGGTGCCTGAGTTGCTCAGAGGACAAGAAGTGATGACAGACGCACGGGCAACAGAAAGCGCACTGATACAGCGGCGCACCTACAGAACCTAAGGCACAGGGTAACAAAAATCCGCAGAGAAACAATAAATGAGCAAAGGAAACTAAGGATGAATTTTATTCCTATGCACCTATACAGTGATGTAGAAGATCAGGGTCTGTCTAATTTTGAAAAGTAACTAGTCTATTTAAATGTATCCCAAGCTTTGCTTAAAAGTTTGTTAAGTATCTGAGAGAATCAAATCCACACGAATTGCTAGGACAAAGTAGGTTAAGATATATCTAAATTGGTATTTGAGTTTTAGGGTGAACATTGAATTATGAGGTAAGAAACTTAAACTTTATTGCCTTGGTAATGTGATCTCCTGTAACCTCAGTCATCCAGGTTTCCGCTAAGGTGACACAGAGCGAACATCACGATGAGGACATTGACGGTGTCCACTCAAGGTGGAGAACATTTCCATTATGAGGACCCTTCACGTTGTCCTTTGAATAGCCATACCCCCTTGCCTGCCCTCCCCACCCATTCCTTTTATTTTTTAATCCTCACTTGAGGACATGTTTATTGATTTTAGAGAGAGAAAGGAAGAGAGACAGAGACAGAGAATGAGAGAGAAAGAGGGAGAAACATCAATGTGAGAAAAAACATCAATTTGTTGCCTCCCATACACACCTCAAGCAGGGATCAAACCCACAGCTCTTTGGTGTGGGAGATGGTGCTCCAACCCACTTAGCCATCCTGCCAGGGCCCCACCCCTTTCTTAACCCCAGACAACCACTCAGCTTTTCTCCATATTCATAATTGTATCATTTGATAATAACGTTAGATAAATAGAATCATATAACATGTAACAGTTTAGGGTTGGCATTTTTCACTTAGCATATTTTTCTGGAGATTCATTCAATTTTTTATAAGCGTCAATAGTTTATTACTTTGTATTGCTTAGTAGTATTCTGAAATATGGATGTACACAGTTTCTTTTTAAACATTCACCCCTGTAGGGCATGCAAGTTGCTTCCAGATTTTGACTATTATGAATAAAACTGCTATAAACATTCATGTACTGATTTTATGTGATTATAAGTTTTGATTTCTCAGGCATAAATGTCTAAGAGTTCAATTCCTAGATCATATGATAGTTGCATGTTAAGTTTTATAAGAAATTATCAGTTTTCCAGAATAACTGTACAATTTTACATTCCCATCAGCAATCTATGAATAATATAGTTACTCTACATTTTTGCAGTATTTATTTGGTGGTATTCATCTGCAGTTTCATTTTTGTATACTATCTTGTCTGATTTGGCATCAAGGTAATGCTAGCTTCATAAAAGAAATTTTGAGGTATTTCTTTTTCTATGGTCCAGAGAGATTGTTTATAATCGTTGTTAATTCTTCTTTAACACTATCTGCCTCTAGAGATATTTTTTGGGGGGGAAGGAGAAGCTACCTCATTTAATTTAATAGTTATAAACTATTTAATCATCTATATTTTATTAGGAGAGTTGTGGACATTTTTATTTTTCAAGGAATTGGTTTTTCATCTAAGTTGTCGAATTTAACTGTAGATTTGTTTATAGTTTACCTTACCATCCTTTTGATGTCTGTAGGATCTGTAGTGGTAACTCCCACTTCATTCAGCTCATTCACCTTGTCCCTTTGCTGGTTTCCTGTTATTTAAGCAAGAGAGGATGTCTTCCCTCCCCCTCCCAGCTTGCTGGCTTCAATAGTTCCAAGTCTGAGATATCGAGGCAAAAAGAAAGTCCCATAATTCACCATCATATTGCTCCTCAATTCTCAAGATTCTTAGCTGGTTTCTCTTCTCTTTACCTTTTCAAACCTTCTTATGTTTGTGTTATACATAATGTCCAAGTTTTTTTAGTTGTACATCGTGGTAATATTTGGAAAAATTGCATCTACTGCATCTTCCTGCTAATAGACATACCATAAAGTTTTGTTTATAAAATAAAATTTAATGGGGTTGCATTGGTTCACAAAGCCATACAGGTTTCAAGTGTACAACTCAAAACATCACCTGCACCTGTATTGTGCACCCATCACCCCAAGCAAAGTTTCTTTCCATCCCCACTTCCGGTCCCCTCCCTCTTGCACACCTCCACCCACCCCACCCCCTTTTCCCTCTGGTTATCACTGTACTGTTGTCTGTGTGTTATGTATATGTTCTTTCTTTGCTTAATTCCTTCCTTTTTTCATCCCCATGAAGTTTTTGACCACTATTTTAGTTGAATCTACCCAAGATTATGCCCTTAGATAGGGAGTAATGGAGCAGAAATTTGTTTTATTTTTTGTTTTTTATAAAGCCTTAATCACAATTCAGGCCTTTAGTTTATAAATGACCTTTGATAAATTATATCCTACTATAATATTCAGTGTCTTTATCCATAAACTGGAATAATACGTCCACTCCCCTCAAAATATCCATGTGAAGATCGATGTTGCATTTAAAAAGTGTCTCTTATGAAAAAATGTCCTCATAAGATTTTTAAAAAATAAATTTCTCTAAATTTATAGGTAACAGATGTTCATTGTAAAAAATGTAGAAAAGTCACAAGAGCAGAAAAATTGAAAAAATTAATCAACTTTTCCCTCACAGTCCAAAATAATTCATACCAAATATTTTTTATATTTTCTTTCAGCCTTCTCAAAATGCTTATGTTATTTCCTGCTGTGATAATACACTTCTGTAACAAACTATCTGAGCATTTAGATAATTCATATGGATTTATCTATTAGGCCTGCATTAAAACTTTCACTGTATCTTTGTTTTGACATAGATTCTTAGTAGCATTGTGTTTAAAAAATGTAAGCTGCCTACAAGTACTAAATGTAAAGGGTATTCATAGTTTGTATCAGAAAGGTTTTCTGTCCTGTAATAATAACCGAACTTTGCATTTCTTAATTGCTTATAAGTGCCAGATGCAGTGCCAAGTGTTCGATTTTCATTATCTCATGAAGTGGTTAATGTTGTCACCACAGATAGCATATGAGGAAATGTCAGATCAAAGAGACCCCATTTTTGTTAATAATCATATGTCTAAAAAGGGAGGCTTTGCCAAACAGATTAAACCTTTATTGAAACATGGGTTTTTGTACAAAAATTGGACAGACTAGGGAAGTAAGTACGGAGAAAAACAAAGTACAACAAGGAAGGCTCCCTTGATGATTCCAGGCATCTTTGATACAGAAGCAGGTGATTCACAGGAGCTCACAAGGAAGCCACTTAAGATGTCACACCTCTGGCCACCTATCTATCATTTACAACTGCTGCCAGAAGCTTCTTGTTTTCAGAATTTCACATCTTAACTCTCTTTTTTTCTTACTTGTGATGTTGACAATAGACAAGCAGACTACTGAGCTCACTTTTGGCTGCCACTAAAAGATTGTGACTAGCAATTCCATGTCTTTGTCAGATAGAATCTGGTTTAAATCTCAGACCTATGTCAATTCAGAGACACAAAACCTCTTGAGTGGAGTGAAAGCTGAGCTATAAGGAAGGACTTTGACACGTTGCCATAAATATGCACCGCAGTTCTCCCCCTCTGCCTTTTCCAAAATTATGTGGCACCATGTACCCGAGTGGCCATATTCTGAGGAATGGGAAATTTCTACACCCTTCAGAGATTACTAGAAACTGGCTGAAAGGGGTTACAATATACCACTGAGGTTCAACACTCAGAGTTGGGACTCATAGGGTCAGATGAGAATAGTATATGGTATACTAACCTGTTTTTCAGCAATTTATTTAGACTCCAATTATTTGTTAGAGTTGATTCATTTGCCCTCATTGGCACACTGACACATAGACTGAAAGTATTCTTGCAATTGTACTTTCAATATTTCAAAGGTAAATAGTATTTTATTTGTATAAATAAAGTTAAATATACAATAACGATTGTTACAGTTATTTACTGAGCAGCTAATAAATGCCAAAGCTTTTATATGTAACTATTAAATCTTTATACAACAGTAGTTAATCAATTCTAAAAACATTAACATAGCGACTTTTTTTCTTGGTTCAATAAACAGAATTTTTAAATAGTTTTTTTTCCTTATCACTATGATATCTCAAAAAAGGAAAGCGTACTATACAATTGAAGCTACAGTATTCACCTCTAATCAGGTTGCTTTGCTAGGCTTCACTTTTGGATTTTGTTTACTCCTCTGCTTATTCCCTGACGTCCTCTCCGAATCCTGCTTCAGCATCATTGTAGTTCATTTGAACTTCCCATGCAGTCTCACAACTTGTCCCTAATCCCAGGGAGACCTTTCTCCTGCATCCTGACCCCCACCTTCAGTTGCCCCCATATCCTTGTCATTCAATGCTGCATCTCTGCCCCTCCAACACAGCTATTCAGTGATCGTCTCTTCCAAGACAGAACAAGTGTATACATTCTCAAAGGAAGGAAACCAAACAGAACATTAGTCAGCATACATGCTCTCAAACAACTGCTGGAGAATGTGCTTCAGGTGGAGTGAAAATTATACCTGAAGAAACCTTGAAATATCGGAAATGAAGGAGGAGCCTCAGAATGGTGAATATCTGTGCAAATGTAACAGACTCTTCTTCTCTGAGCTCGTTAAACTCTGTATTACAGCTGAAATCAATAATTACAACATTATCTGATGGGTCTTACCATGGACATAGGCATATAAAGTACTGTAGCGTGAATGGAGTGAAAAAAAGAACCTCTATTGTAGTAAATTTTCAAAATTCTAAACTGAAGTTGTAAAATACTGATTCTAAAGAGAAATTCAAAGTTAAGTATGTATTTTTAGTCACTAGAAAAGACACTGAAATATATAAAAGAGGCAGTCTCAATATCAGGATAGATAAATTAACAAGGAATTATACAAAGGTTAAAAAACTGAGAAGATGGCAGAGAAGCAGAAATGGGGAACACACACACACAGAAACATACAAGGAAATGGGAGACCTATATCCAAAGAGAATATTAATTATATTAAATAAAATTGTCTAAACACAATATTTTGTTGGATTAGATTTTTTAAATGACCCAACTTTATGTGTTCTGTATAAGAAACTCCTTTCAGATATAATGACAACAATAGGTTAAAAGTAAAAGGATGGAAAAAGATGTATTAAAAGAAAAGTTATGTCTCTTAATATCATATAAAGTGGCCTTCGGAATAAAGAAAGCACTCAGGGATAAAAAACATCACAGAATGATAATGTGATCCATTTCAGAAGATATGACCCGTGTGTGCACCTAGTAACTGAGCTTCAACGATACACAGAGCAAATGCTGACAGAACTAGAAGAAAAACAATAGAGAAATCTACAGGTATATTTTGAGACTAAAATAATATTCGCTTGGTAATAAATAGACTATTAAATATTATCAAGATCAAAGAACTAAATTCCAGAAGCCCATAAAATCTAATTGATATTTAGAGAATGATTCATACAGAAATAGCAGAACATGCAGCTGTCATTGTTGCGCACATACCTTTCACCCGAGCACCTGTTTCATGGGTCGTAAAACAAGCCTTAAGGAATGTTCGAGAACTGAAGTGCTTTAAAGGAGGTTGGCTAACAATAATGAAATTAAACTGGAAATTGATAAAAAAGATAGCAGAAAGATATTTTTTAGATATTAAGCTATACATCACTAAATAACCTATGAATGAAGGAATTTTCCAAAGGAAATTAGAAAATATTATTTGCTAACATAAAATAAAAACACTAAATAGCAAAATTTGAGATGCCCAGGTAAAGCGGTGTTAAAAAATTTATGAGAATAAATGCTTATGTTATAAAAAAAGAAACAAAGTCCAAACTAAAGCAAAATAAATCCAAATCAAAGTCAAGGAAACAAATCATTAATGTAGAAAATGAAATAAATCAATAACAAAAAATCAGTTGAGAAAATAAATAAAACCAAAACTTGATTTTTTAAAAACATCAATAAAATTGATAAACCTCTAGCCAGACTG
Source organism: Desmodus rotundus (assembly GCF_022682495.2). Lineage (NCBI taxonomy): Eukaryota > Metazoa > Chordata > Mammalia > Chiroptera > Phyllostomidae > Desmodus > Desmodus rotundus. Next base: position 69,293,201 of record NC_071399.1, on the reverse strand, counting down.
ACAAAGGAACACAAATTACCAATACAAAGAATGAGAAGGTTCTCTACAAGTCCACCAACATTGAAAGGATAGTTGAATGAATAACGCGAAAACCTCTACACATGTAAATTCAACAACTTGGATGAAGTAGGAGCAATAATTTTATTTTATTTTATTTATTTTTATTTTTTAAATTATTTTACTGTTCAATTACAGTTGTCTGCATTTTCTCCCTGCCTCTCTACCCCACCCCAGCCAAACCCACCTCCCTCCCCTGCTTCCACCCTCCCCCTTGGTTTCGTCCATGTGTGCTTTATAGTAGTACCTGAAAACCCTTCTCCCCACTATCCCTTCTCCCCTCCCCTCTGGCTATTGTTAGATTGTTCTTAACTTCAATGTCTCTGGTTATATTTTGTTTGCTTTTTTCTTCTGTTGATTGTGTTCCAGTTAAAGGTGAGATCATATGGTATTTGTCCTTCACCGTCTGGCTTATTTCACTTAGCATAATGTTCTCCAGTTCCATCCATGCTATTGCAAAGGGTATAAGCTCCTTCTTTCTCTCTGCTGGGTAGAATTCCATTGTGTAAATGTACCATAGTTTTTTGATCCACTCATTTGCTGATGCACACTTAGGTTGCTTCCAGCACTTGGCTATTGTAAATTGTGCTGCTATGAACATTGGGGTGCATAGGTTCTTTTGGATTGGTGTTTCAGGGCAATCATTTTAAAAGCACACAAAACCAAGACTAGCCCCAGATGGTATAGATAACCTGAGTAACTCCAAAACTATTAAAGAAATTCAGTTCATAAGATCTGTACAGGGAGGAAAATACCCTCTAGGTATAGCAGGTTTCACTGGTAAATTATACAAACATTTAAGGAAGCAATAACACCAATTCTACCTAATCTCTTCCAGAAACTGGGAAAGGAGGGGACATTTTGAAACACATTTTATGAGACCACTATTACCCTGAAATCAAAATGTGACAAAGAAAGCAAATTATAGACTAATCTTGGTTAACATAGACCCACAACATCCTCCACAAAATGTTTGCAAATAAAATCCAAAAATTTATAAAAAGAATGCACCACAGCCAGGTGGAATTTTTGCACTTATGTAAGGCTGGTTAGTTTTCAGAAATTAATCAATGTGATCAACTATGTTAGCAACTTAAGGTAGAAAACCACAAAATCATGTCAACAGATGCAGAAAAAGGCATTTGGTAATATTTGGTAAGTAACTTTGAAACAGAATAATATTTCATAAGACACACTACCCAATTTTAATGGAGGCAATCGTAGTTGAACAACAATTAAAAAAAGGAATATTTCAGAGTAAAGCTGAAATAATAATAAATAGTGTGGTGTTGACAACTGGATAATCACAATGATGAATGGAACAGAATAGAGTCCAGAAATAGAGCAGCACAATTATGGCCATGTGTTCTTCGACAGAAGTTCAAGTGTGGGAAAGGCTTAGAACACTTGGCATAGCGCTCTATTTGCTCACAGGTCACTGGGATATGAAGCATGCCTTCGGTGTTGTTCAGCTTGTCCCTGGTCAGATTACCATTGGCCAGCCTCTAGGTGATGTGTATAGAGATGGTCTTGAGTAGTGATTCTAAGGTTGCAACAGGCTGCAATCAATTCAATTGATCCAGAAGTTTCTGTGTTCCCCATAAAGGCAACTCAGGAATAGAGAGAACTTTCTTTGAAATAGCCTGGAATTGAGATAATAAGGATCAGTTAGGAAACCTCATACATGAAGGCTCTAGCATGTGACAGATTTCAGTCACAGCTGCAAACTCAGTGCCCCCATGTCAGCAGGGTCTGCTGTACTCTGTCAAATGCCACCACAGGTCACTGGCTGATATGTACGTGGCATACGGCAAACCCCGGCAGAGGCCAGTGAAGACCCAAGGAATAACAAAAGAGAAACTGGCTTATCCATGTCTCTTCCCACTCTCTCTATGAATCTACATAAATTTTCTCCTGAATTCATATGTTGCCTTGGGAAGCAGGGAAGTGGGGAGAAAGGAGTAGAACTTATGAAAGTAAAAAAAGACAGTGATAAGTTTGAAGTTTGTATTGATATACTTGCGACCCCCGTTTGAATCTGTCTCCTTAGAATTGTGAGGAATCAAATAATAGGCTAATAGTTCTACTAAAGTACTAGTTGTTATAAAGTTGTTATAAACAATTTATCACCAGTAAATTTTGATAAGTTGAAGGTAATATTTTCTTAGAATTATATTTGAATATATATATATATACATTTAGCTGATAGTTTATTTTATTGATTTTTACAATGATCATAATGGAAAAAATCAAAGCAAATTATTTTCATTTAAGCTTAAACTTGTTTTAATTGACAAATTATCAAACTATGCAGCATTTTTGAACTTATAAATGTATTAAACTATGTGAAGTAACTGTTTCTGGACTTTATTTTGACAATCTAAAAGCCATTTTTTAAGCCAAATTATATTATAGTAAGTTAACCAGAAAGAAAATTTCTTAAGCATATTTCTGTTCTAGTTTCTTATTTGGGTCATACCAAATACTACCACCAGATGGCAGTAGAAGATTGACTAATATAGAGTATCACCTGTACATTCCAATGTGCTTGACATCATTTTAATACTTGGCTCTTTTCAGAGCCTTTTTCATGTCCAAATATTTTAAATAATTTCCAAATTCTGTATAAGTACCAATTTATTAAAAAATATAGGACTGAGGTTATTGAAACCTTAAGATTATTAGAATTATAAAACAATAATAGAAGGAATAATTCTTAGCCATTTAAAAATTTTTAAATATCATATGTAAGCATTTACAAAGAGCTTTAGAAGTTAGGCAATCATTTGCTAAATATTATCAAAAATTTTCAGAAAAATATGCAATGTATTTATAAAGACTATATATTTTTTATACTATGTATAACACAATTGTTCATAAGAGAATAAAAAATCTATTTAGTGGAAGTAACAAGCATGGTATCAATGATTCAATGTGCAGGAAAACGTAAGTAATTGAGCGGTACTTCCAGTCCTGAAATGGCTTTGCAGCAGTTTCGCACTGGGTGCGGTGCACACGCATGGCCTCACCAGGTACCCAGGGAAGAAACTTCAGGGAAGAAGGAGTAAGGATCAGGCTAACGGTTCCATGGTTGGCCATTGTATGAACTAAGCAGGAATTTCTTATTTTCTGACTCTTCCATATTTTGTCATTCCTCCCTTTGTTTGACATATGACCTATAATTCATAATTAACTCACACCATATTAAATTTTAATTGTCTTCACAGATGTGTTCATATAAAATTTCAGATGTTTACAATTTTTGTACAGCGTAAAATCTGAGGTTCTCATGATAAATTCTTTTTTATTTTCAAATAAATCTTCTTAATATGTTCATCGATATTATTCTCAAGAATAAAAGAAATATCTCAGTTAAGTGTTTTGTCTCCTTTTCCTTTTATTACACATTCTCACAAAACTGCATAGTTTAAATGTTCAAGAATTTTTTTTATATTGTCTAAAAAGAAGCATATTAACAAATCTGTTAACTTCAGTCAATGGTCACCTAACAAATAAGTTTTGGCATGAGGTGATAAAAAGTCAGGTGTATTTCAGGGCTTAGCATTTCATGTTGTAACAAAAAGGAATCATTTACTTAATTATTATACTTTCCTGATATTTTCTGTCTGGTTTCAATAAGAATGCATTTGATTATATTTTAGCTTTAATTGACAGGTGAAAAAAACATATTTTTACCATTAACAAAGGATATGAACTTTGCCCTACATCTCTGGTAAAACCTCCAAGAAAACAATAGGTGTTAAAAATAATATTTTATTTCAAATATGTATGTTTAATTAGCTAGTTCACTGAGGGCTTGACAGAAATATTACACACAGCAACCTATTAAAAATGAGATGGGCCTAAATTTAAGCCAGTTTTATCCCCAAAATATACTGAAATTTGTCTTGGGCAGTAGCCACCTAACTCTTCTTCTATCTCTATTTTATTTTTGTCTCTCTCCCATCAGTACCTTCGGGCGCTTCCAAAGCCGTGCAACTTCTGAGCCCCATATTTCAGTCTGCAGCCTCGTCCCACTGACATTTCACAATTTGAATCAAGGCTCTGTAATGCTGTCCATTGACCATGGGGCTTATTTCAGGCCGTCTTGTAAATACGAAGACAAAAATAATGTAATAATTCTTATTTGGTATTTTCGTATAAAAGGTTATCTACGACACATGCTGCGTCGGATGCCTGCATGGCAGCCATCTGCCTAGAGCTGAGTGGTAGCTGCTCTGCGCAGACCAAGCGTGTGTGTCTGGTTCCCCAGACGTCCTCTAACCACCTGTGGATTCCTGAATGCTCCTAAATGTCAGCTATCATTCATTATCACAGTAGCCTTGTTGCTCTTCCCTGCAGTAGTGAATTCTTTCTCCGTCCTTATGTCTCTGTCAAAAATGGAAAAGTAAAAGATCAAGAGAAGACGATGGCAAATATAATGAGAAATAGCTTCTTAATTTGTTTGAGGGAACAATATTTCTGTGCATTTAATATTAGCATACCTTTCAGGCCCCTGTAGGAACAGAAATCTGTGACTGCCATTCAAACCTATCCATTATGGTACCATGCTTTAAAATTTGCCTGTTCCAGGAAACACCGTAATGTCTATGTTTTAATTTAAAAATATAATTTGAATTGTATAATTTGAATATAATTAAACTGTTACTTGAAAACTCAGGGTTTTTCAGAATACTTCTGTGAATACCCAGACATTCTTGGACTCTTTGTAGGCAACGACGAGGTATATTTTCTCCTTCATATTTCAAGTTAAACACACATGAATTCAAACAGTTGCTTTCTGAGTAGCTTGTGGTTAGGTAACTTTCTAAAGTCACAACTATAATAGAAGATTTCAGATACAAAGCAGTCCCATACGCTGCTTTGCTTAAAAACAAAACAAAAGAAACAAAACATGACTTTCATTTCAGTAAGACACTCCAGCCAACTGGGACTAACCCGGAATTCTTTATCCCCTGGTCCCACTATATCTCTTGAAATTTTGAAGAGCTACTGCCCTTCTGCACCCTGAGTTCTAACCACAGAAAACTACTAAAAATCCCCAGTCAGTCACATACAATCACATCTCCAGACTTTTCTTTACCTAATTGTCTTATTGTTGGAATGGGAAATACTTCTGAACGTCTACTAAGCCTTCAAAATCTAGTTCGACGATTATGTTTTCTCAAAAGTGGTTCATGCTTCATTTCCAAAACTCAGTTGTTTTCCCCACTATATGTTCATAGAAGTTTCTACCTAATTCTAATTATTATATAAACTTCTGGTATATAATGACTTGTTTAGTGTCCATCTCACATTTCACACCGTGAAGTTCAAGAACTTAAGAAATTAAAGAGAACAATTTTAAAAATCACCTGGAAAGATAAGATCATGGACATTTTAGCTAATAGAAAAAAGCCAATAGAAAAAGTTACAGCTTTATATTTTGTAGTGCTACCCAGTACTTTTGCGTCATGGACTAAGGGAGTTTAAGTGAGACCCACATTCATAGAGTTAATTAATTGGAAACTCCAAACTTGGACTCGGATCCCTTGATGACTCATTGGCTCACAGGTGTAGTGATTGGAACAGGTACCTCATAAATAAACACGGCCTATGCTTTCCTAGGGTTTTATACACAACACAAGAGAATCAGATAAAATCTACTTATCTTTATTAGTGAATTGATTTTATTGTTGTTTTGGTTACATTTGCAAGCCAATACTATCAATAGCTAGAGAAAGAAAAGCCTCCTACCCTCCCTTCCCTCATCAGCTGATGTTTATTTACTGCGCAGCCCTCAGGGGAAGGCCGGGCTCAGTGCTTCGGTTCAGCACGCTGACTTCCTGAGAGCCGCTCAAGTCAGGACTTGCACCCTTGTCTCCCCGGTATGTCATTGATCAGAGTCCGTGCTAGATTCTCCTGTAAAATAAGTTCAAGGCCTTTGTGATCCAGAAAGATACACATTAGATGAGTGCTGCCTCTGTGAGGCAGGGAAACAAAAACCTTTTATCTTTGGGCTTTTGCTGACCTTTTGATGCTGAACTTGCAAGGACACGCATTCAGTTAGGGGCTGGTCTTCCAAGTTGCCATTGAAATGGGCCCAGTGAACTTTTAATATTTCTCTTGGACTTTTTTGCTAGCTAGTGTATATATACATCACTCAAGGGATGAGAATAATTTTATGAATGATTTTTTATGAAGGGGCATATAAAAATGTTTTTCTAACTTTAGTGTTTTTTTTTCAGATTGTTTCCCCCCCCCTTGGGGTTAATAATACATTAAATTCTACCTGCAAGACAGAAGGGATCTGTATGCTTGAATGAAGACAATGTGTCTGAGATAAAAGTTCACAAGTAGCTAACCTTCATTTATTGATATAAAATATTAAAGCCCTTATTTTTGAGCATAAAAATGGAAACAGAATCACAGGATTCCAGTTAGGATCACTTGAGGTTGATTTGATTTAAAGGAAAATATGGTAAAGAAATGTATCATAAGGCGGCTGCCACCATTATCAATTTTTTAATCATTAAAACCAAAGTCCTGAGTCCTCTCTCGACGCTTTTATCAGAACAAGGCCGTCACTGACAAATGGAACGAGGGCTAAAAGTCACATTCCCTTGGATTAAAATTATTAGAGGAAGTATATATTACCAAAGCATTAAAAGGATTTTTGACATTAAAGTGCAAACACCATGAAAACAATTTAAACTTCGATAAGGTCATTTGTTGTCATTCTTCACTGTGACTGAGTGGTCACACCCCGGTTCAGGCTCTAGCAGCCTTAGAGTGTAATAAATTTTTAAAAAATTGGATGAAAGGCGTATGTTTCTGTAATACAATTATGGGGGCTTATTTACTGTTTTTTATACTAAATACATTATCCTTCAAAACTAAGCCATATTATACAATGTGTATAATATTGCACTATGAATCTTCAAATGAACAGTACGAATTAGGATAGGTATGTATCTCCATGTCCCAAAATAAACTATTAATGCAGTTAAATTCAGGAAGTTTTGTGTGATGGATCCAGGACAAATTATCACAAGACGCATTTTAAAAAATTCCCATCCAAATTGATTTTTCTGTTATTCTTCAAAATTTAATAAAGTCCAATTTTAAGGAATTCAGGTAAAAGAATAAAAGTAATCTGGAAACTTTTCCTGATTTTTCTCAGTGATTATGTCAAGACTTTTTTGAGTAAATAAATTGAAATACAATGTTTATCATTGATACAATTCAATTTAATGAGCTTAGGTAATGTAAGCACTATCATTTGCTATATTATACTCATTTATTCTTCCACTTCCACTTCTGTTAATTTACTTGGCACCTGTATCTTAGGTGGTGGCTCTGTGTGTAGAATTGTGCCAAGCCCTGATGAGACATTAAAAAATCAGGTTGTCAAGGTCTCTTTTTTCGGACAGCTTATGATAAAAAAGTGAGAGCAAACCCAAAACCAACAAGCAAGTACCTGGCAGTGTAACATACGATAGTGAAATTTAAGAGCACCATAGAAGACTATAAGCAGAATGAATGCTGTGAATCACGACAGGCATCCAGGCTGACACCTGGAGGATCCCGAGGATGTCAGAGGGTCAGGGAGTGGGAAGAGTGTTTCAGGTGGGAACACAGAAAACCAAAAACCAATTACCAAAAACAGCAAATGGGAAGAAACACACACACACAATAAATATGGCCTGTCTGGGCTTTCATGGAAGGAGTGTGAAGGCTAAGAGTAAAGGCTAGATCACAATTGCTTTAGACAGACTTTAATCTAAGATAGGGGAGATTAATGTGCAGGAGTTTAAGAGAGTAGGTCTTTCACTCAGATAACAGATATACTCAAAAGTTTGCTGTGTTTATGGATACACTTACTACACATGATATTTGCATATTATATTGGGATTGAGAAAACACACATCTGTCCATCATTCTGGGTTGCCAGGTGGAAAAATGACTACTTTCAGGAGCTTGGTTCTAGGATAATGTTTGAAAGCTGAAAGTTATATTTAGAATTGCTAAGTGAGAAAGAGGAAACAATAAGCTAAAACTATTTTTTACAAAGCTCAGCATGCTGACATTCACATCAATAAGTATTTTTTATATTTTTGATATTATTCTTTTTCTTTTGCAAATAGCAGAACAATCAGAAAAGAGATCTATTTTCCCTCCTGGATTCTGTCTATTTTTTCTGTGTATCCTTGGCTATTCCTGCCCTTATAATTATATAATGTATATATTATATATGTAAAATTATATACATACATAGAGATGTATACAACATTTTATGGAGATATGCAGATTTCAGAAAGGGAAAACTGTCATTTGAATTAACTGATAGAAAATTAAAAAATTATCAAATGTATTTCATTATGTTTTAGGGAAGAAAATATTACAATTTAAACTTAATGGCTTAGGAGCTGTAAAACACATTTTTTAAAATTGATTCACAATGATGTATCAGGCCTTAGTGACAGTCCGTGTACATGCTTTTGGGAGGCTGTTATGCAGTTTTTAACGTTTTTCACTTTCCAACTTCCGGCTATCTATTAGGGCTGGTGTCAGGCATTTTTAGTTTCACCTACAGCTGTTTGCAACCTCTGTTCTCAAGACTAATGGAATTAGACAATTAACAACATTAGTGTAGTTGATGGTCTTGTCTGTAAGAATGGTAATAGGCTTCCGAAGATTAATAGCATGAGCACAGTTTTATAACGGAACATCTGCAGAATAACCATTAAGCATATTTGTCATAGAACCGTATTTTTCGGACTATGTGATGCACCGGACCATAAGACGCACCTAGGGTTTAGAGGAGGAAAATAGGAAAAAAAATTTTGAAGCAAAAAGTGTGGTCCTGCTCCTTCCTCCTGTGACCCCGCTCCTCTGCCTCCCCCCCCACCCCCCAGAGAGCCAGGTAAGCTACATTTGGACTATAAGACGCACCCCCATTTTCCTCCCAAATTTGGGGGGAGTGCGTCTTATAGTCTGAAAAATATGGCAATTTATTGGTGAACCCCATAACAGAATTCTCAGTAACCAGCTAAATCTTCATACTGACTAAACATGTGTTTGAAGACTTTGTTTCCCTTTAGATATGTGCTGTGGGATGACGGCATTTGTATTTGCATTATGAAAAATTCAAAAAGACATCATTGACCATTATAGTAGTAACATTACTATTTCAATTCACCTGCGTCGTGCCTTGAATTGAATATTAATAGAAACCAAAAAACTTAACTTGCTACTAAATATCATTCATCCTTACTAGGACATTATAAAAAAAATTAGTTCACTCTAAATATTAACAACCAATATTTAAAAAATATTATAATTTAACAAAGTATAGTTTCAAGGTCGATCATTTTTTCATTTAAAATTAGGGATATGTATGATAGACACATTAACTATAAAGATTCCTGCATCTTATAATCCTTTCAAGTTCAATGGGGCACAGGAACGCATGCTATCAGACTGTCCAGGATAAAAAAGTCTCCATTTCCGTGTACCCCAAGTAATCTCCGATAAATCCAGTGCATATATCCATCTTTTCAAGAAAGTCTGCCTCCACTTGAATCATTTTTTCCATTTTATTTTCATAATAGAAACTTATTTTAGACGAGCAGAGGTAATCACCGTGTGTGAACAGAAAGCCTCATCTATGAATATAAATACAAATTTCTTGACTCTGATTTTGCCTTGGGCTTATTATATTCATGGCTTCCCCTGCAGGAATGTGTGGCATTTTCCAACACTTTCTTAATGTTCCTGGTGGAGTCACAGAATGCATCATCTGGAAAGACATATTTGAGCTGGATCAGGCTCTGCAATGGTAGATCCATAATCACGAAGTACTAAGTGAATTTGTGGGGATGGTGAGAGGTTCCGGTTCGTGGGGTAGTCCTGTGAATGGCAAATAAAAGCGAGGATATCATATATCAAAATTTTATGACATAGAGGTGGGCTGAGTTTATTAGCTCTAATAAACTAAAGTATTTGGGATAGTTTAGACTGATACTGAATAATTCTTACTCTATAAAAGTCTTTCTTTTGTTTAAACTTACCTATCACAGTCTTGGATAATACAAATTATTTAAATAAAAATTCAACCTTTTGTGTATTAAAGCTGACCTGATATTCACGGAGTAGGAATGGTAGAAGGTATAAATAGGTCATTCCCTATGTCCCTCTAATATGGCGGAGACAAGCAATTTGTATCTATATTATATATATACTGCATTTATCCTTGCAAAATTATTTAGCACCTTTATCAAGCTAGCAAATGAAAAAACTCTCTCTAGTATAAGCAAGGTTTTAGAATAAAAACACAGGATGTCAAAGAATAAGGGAAATCTGCAAAATCAGCTTCTGCAGTCTTCTAAGTGTTAGTCCCAGAGGGTTTCATTTACTTACGAAGGGGAGATACTTAATTATGAGAGGGTTAGACCTGGAACACACGTTACTATCCTTCATAGGTTCTTATTCTGTTTAAAGAAAAGATGCAAATTTTGGTGTCCTGACTAAAGAGTTAATATGACCAAATGATTATTTGCCACTGATTTGCATAAATGTGTACTTTTGTGTCTTAAAATTTCATGTTAATTCTCTCAATTCTCTTGCATTTTTTAAAAAGTGCCCTAACAGCAAGGTGTTGTGACTTTAAAAAAAAATTAAATCAAATTATTGATCAGTACTGAAATATTATCATTGGATAAATTTTACTAAGACCTGTATAAGAAGTACAGGGTTAGTGATGTTATAATCTTCAAATATGGAGCTAGAGAGTTTACCCAAAAAGTTTAAGGTGCAAATATCATAACACCTGAGTCACCTGCTTCCAAAACATAGCAAGAGGATGCACAGTCTCCCTACTGTCTACACTGATCTTCTGCTAGGCACTCAATTCCCACAGTGCTTGATTATTAATGTCTTGAAGCAGATATTACTCCAGCTCAATTCCATCTTACCATAAGTTACAGCGGAGTAGGATTAACTACTTAAAAAACAAAAGAGGTCGGCCACAGTAAGTCGTCCCCAAACCAAGAATTGTCTCTCGCTGTCCCTGTTTCGGCATCGGTATTGGTATCGGTGTCGGTATCGTCATGGGTGGTGGTCTCCATCGTGGTCACGATGAAGAATTCCTATTCATCATCGGAATACTCGCTGGATGAGATCTCAGTCCAACCAGCCATGCTACCACAAACTAAACGGAAAGGAGGCCAGTATCGTTTGCATTTCATCTCTGTCCGTTCCCTTTATCATAAGCACGAGACCACAGGAATTCGGTTTTGCCAAGCCTGTTAAACGAAGCATGAACATTGTAGTAGACAAAACCCAAGGTGGTTCGTGAATGTCGGACGGAGTGTGACTAGTAAAAGACTTCAGGCTTCTTGAGCAGGGAGAATATTAATGAAGGTAGAACAAATGGCTGAGGCCCAATCCTTCACAAATTACCATGTGAGCATGGTTAAAATGGATAATTAGAACTGTGAAAATGTGAAAAATATTTCACGTATGTATTAATAATTTAGAATTCCTTGAGTAGTTACAACTTCCTTAGTTCATTCCAATCTTCAAAATTTGACATAAAGAGACCTCATTAAGATTAAAAATTATTAGAAAAGTAGCATGGAGAATTTTAGTCTTTGTGAACTCTGCTTTCTCTTGGAATTGACAGTGGGGTGTATGCTTTCACTCACACAGAAAATCTGGCTAGATTCTTTGGGGAAAACAGTATGTGAATATTGGAAAAATTTTGAGACTGGATGCTTGCAAGGTTTCTCAGGGGCCCGATACTCAGAAGTCTTAGATTCTGTTGGGTAAATATTGACATAATTCCAGCTATTTTTGCATTAGAATTTAACATTTATGTGTAATGAATAAAAATGTAATTTTTATGATTAATATAGCACTGAGATGACACAAACTGGTACTACAAAAATAGCTAATATTATAGGAAAAATAGGGGAAAAGATGACATGAAATCTTTAAAGTATAACAGATTTTTTTTCCAAGCAACGCTGATTGAAAATATTGCAAATAGAAAAGATTTATAATAATCGTTACAAGCTCCAGATTATCAAAGCCAGTGGTTCCAACATAAAAATGTATATAAAATGCTAAAATGACTAAATATACATAAGAATAGTAACCAAGGTTATAAAATTTGCCTCCTCAATTCAAGAGCCATTATGATAGTTCTTATTTAATTTTTTAGTTTAATGTTTACTTTGAATCAAACTAAAGAAATATAACTTCCAAACCATTGTAATAAAAATGACATGGTTATCTCTGGCATCTTGATAAGAGATTAGAAATCAGATTGAATTTGTGTTAGAATGTAAAATTATATACGTTAACATTATATTTTTGCTGATCTTTACATTAAAAATGAAATTGTTAAGTTCAAGAGAGTAACTCTTGAAATGAAAATAGAGCACTCCTGGGACCCTTCAGGGATTCAGTCTGCTCATATCATCAAAGTTAGGTGTGGCCATGTTACTCACTTGACCTATAAGTATAAGTGGAATAGACATCTGTTTCTTCTCCCTGGAAGCACTTACCAGCTGGTGTGCTGTTCTCCGCTTTCCTTCCAGCAATGATCCTCCATCGGCAACGTGGAGTACAGGTGCCTTGGAGAATCAGGAGACCCCTAGTGGACTTTATATGAAGACAAAATAATAATTTAATGTGATAAACAAATGAAATACAGGATGTCTTTTGTTACTATATCACAAACTAGCTTATCTGTACTTATGCAGGGTTAACTGTTTAATAGTTCATAAAACATTTTGATGTCAAATTATATCAGTATAATGATGAAGATTCATGAGATAATATACAACAGTGCCTGGACTACAATAAATTTTAATAAATATTAATAAGTACTTTCCCCTGTATGTATTGATGTATGTTTGATAGAGGTTTAATTTAGAGGTATTTTAAGTCTTTTTAATATGAGGGGAGACTCAAAAAAGCCAGTTATCTTCTGGCACTTGGGCCCCTGGTTATACAGGCTTCCCGCACTAAGTGAGAGTTCTAGCAACCCATCTGTATCAGTGCGTGCTGGGGGTTGTGTTCTACTTATAGTATAATAAATATTTCTTGACAAATAAAAATCAAGTGAGGAACAAAGTTTGTCATTCGCATACTTTTTCACTTCATGGCCTAAAGCTTGTTGCATGCATTTTCAAATGCCAAAGCTGTGGCAAGAATTTACTAATGTTCACTAATTCTCAAGTATCTATTACAATCTCAAGAGAATTAAAAAAAAAAAACCCTCTAGAACTTAGTTTATTAGATACATGAGAAAGCAAAAGAAAATTCAGATTGCAGCTTTGCCTTTTACTGCTGCCCAGTTGTTTTTGCTAATTGACCTCGCTCCTAAAAGCCAGGTAGTACTGAGCTAAAGAGTCAAAGAAGCTGGCTCAAGTACCGAACTGGTATCGCGTCCTTTCCATGCTACGCACTGCTTCACCCTCGGTTTTCCTCATCTCCCTCCATACAGACTTCTTTTAAATTTTACATGATGGTACCACATTCCCACGGCTATGGTATCTTTGCCAAGTACAAGCAAATGTTTTTAAGCACTGAGATGGGAAACAGTCTCCATAGCCCTCCATAGTTTTCCTGTTCTTTGTCATTATCTTGGGTGAATCGTATGGTGTCTGTACTGAACCTTTTTTCATAGAGTTTTGCAAATATCTATTCACCACTTAACAAAAACTTCAAATAAAAAATATGAGTTTTGAAAGTACTAAATAAAGAAATGAGTTAAATACAGTAACTAATCACAAGGATGACAGAGACTTCTTGGGGTAGTGAGGTCAAGTACACCAATTACAATGGGATGTGACAAGTCCCATTATGAAGATACGCGTAAGATGATTATTTACCATAGAGGAAAAACACCTAAGTCTGGGCAGTGAGTAAAAATTCCCCAGATGAGACGGTATACTTTCAGAGTCCTGAAAATCAGATAGATATTAATCACTTAGAGGAATGCATGGATGGAGGAATCAGATGGACTAAAAAGAGGAAAGAAGAGCTTGCTCTTTAGAGAGCAGTATTAGGTAAAGGTTTTTGACGTGAAAGAAGATGATGTTCAGGGAACTCCAAAGAGCAGTCCAGCAAGATAAACGGATGGAGGTGAGGCCCTTGGCAGGAGAGCAAGCTGGAGAGGTAGGCAAACTTTAGGTCACCAACAGTACTATGTGTCATGAAAAGGTACTCAAACTCTCACCCCATGTTCTATGTAAAATGTCTGCATACAAAAAAGGTTGTAAAACTGTAAATTTTAATAAAAATTTATTGAAGTAAATACATATATATGTCCATATGGATAAATTGAATTCAATCTAGTAGTCACTCATTGTGAGATATTTTTCAACCAGTATCTCTTAAATATTTTTGTTGAAAAGAAATATAGCCTGGTTCAATGAGTCTGAATAGTTGAGAACTTTCCAATCAACTTCATTTTATTACCATGGAAAATCCATTATATACCATAAGGTCGATGGTATCTTAAACGGTTACTTTTCTTGCCGTAGATAAAAATGAAAATCAGTGTGCTAGTAAAGCAACATGGTTGTTCTTTCTGTCATCCATGAAATATGATTATTAGGGAATTCGGAAAGATAAATACAAAATATCAGTTCCTTAAAGAAAATAGCTGAGCAAATTTTAAACTCATGAGCTCCCATGGATATTATGTTGCTTGGAAATATTTATGCGAATATTATGGTGTCCAAGTCTCATGATAAGTGGTTACTAAGAAGCTGAGTTGCACCGCTAGCCAGTTTTGGGCATGTGACTCCATTAATCTTCAATGCTGGACTGTAGTAATCTTTCTTACACTCTTCTCAGCAAAAATAAGACATGTGTCATCCTCAAAATAAGCTTCTAAACAGGTTGGCATGAATTGGAAAGCATATTGACATAAATAAGGAAGAGCAGGAGAAAAATGAGTCCCTGCAGAACACACGGATTTATTGCACCAGAAGAAGTTACGGCAGCTAGAGAGATGAGTTGCTTGTTGCCTGTTGGTGCAAGTAAAACATTTTTATAAAGAATTTATTCTGTAGAGTTGATAAAAGGCCACAAATTAGTACTTCATGTCAAGGCCAACTCCAGGGAATTTTTATCTTTATAATAAATTTTTTGTATTTTTTCTCACTTAAAAATCTGGATAAACTTTAATGAAATGCATAAATCTTAAGAGCATAGTGTCATATTAAAAAAAACTAATCTTTGAATATGAGAAAATGAATATTAAACTTGAAAAGAGTCACCAGTTAGTTAAGCTAATACTGAGATAAGTACAATAATGAACTTTACAGCATTTCTGGATAATCTGTATATGTCATTATGACACATTATTTTAGAATAATTGTCTGCCTAACCTGCTGAACATGGATAACTTTTGTTTTCATTTCCTTTACTTTGAAATTTCAACTTTGAAGATATTAAAGATGTTATTTAAATTTAGACCTGTTGTTACGAGTAGCTGTATTATGCTAAAAATTAATACACCAAAGTTTGTTAGAGGCTTGTTTTTGGAGTTCCAGAATGATTTCTTTAAATCATTCCAAAAATATTTATTGAGTATGGGGAACACTACATAGCAAAGACTCTTTTAATTTATGGATGCACAATTTTGGAAAACAGAAAGGGTCATTACTTTTAGAGTGCATTTATTATATTAGAGAAATTATATTATGACTAATTAATACATAATATTCAACATGTCAGGTTGCAAAGTTTTATATAGAGAAATAAAGTACTTACAGCATTAGGAGAAAACTCACCAACCAGGTTATGTTCCAACATAAACCTGACAGTAAATGCTGTCAAGGTATTTTAACAAAAAAGTTAAAAAACAGGACTCACGAAACATATAACATTGATCAATTACTTATTCAACTCATTAATTAGCAGGGGCGGGGACAGGAAGATGGTAAAGTTGGGCCCAAAATTATTCTGAGGATGACTTTTATAAGCATTTTGAAAACAAGCAATGTTAGACCAGAGCTCCCAGGCCAGGAAACAGCTCTGGCTTGCGTCCCCTGGGGCAGCAAAGCACAGCTCCTGGGCTTAGTTTTCTTCGGAGAAGAGCACTACCAGTTAACGTGCAATAATGCAGTCTTGGCTTGAGTCAGAGCATAAGACTCAAACAGAAAGATTCTAGAAAATAGGCAATTTTCACATGGGCTTGTTAAACAAGAATGCCCAAATGTGACACTGACATGACATGCAGGGCCCTCGATTTGATTTCCAGGTTTTAAATATTTTTTTAAGCATCAAAGCTCTGCAAATATTTTACTTGCAACCCTTCTGTTTCTCTTAGGCGAGGACCTGTGGCTTTTTTGGCTGATAAGATCTGAGCTGGAATTATAATAACCCACTTTTATGCTGTGTTAGTATAAAGCTCGCTCACTATTCATTAGTATCATTTTCCCCAGCTATGCCATTTGAGGCAGATACGTATTCTCTACCATGTAGCTGTGAGGTGTTGGTTCCTCCAGGAGCCTTCACTTTTGAGTGTCTGTGTGTATTAGAAACACTGCTTCCTCCTTTAGGTTCTCATCCCCAAGTAACAACGTGTAAAATAAATGAGATGTAGTATGTCTTTGTGGTATTAATTTAGTGAGATCTGAGTGTTATAACAGCATAACTAGTCTATATTGACCAATATACAGAAATCATTACCAACAGGATGGTAGCATCTTAGTAGTTAGCTGTAGTTATTGAAGAACCTAATATAAAAGCCTGAAAAGAGGACAATTCATGTTTTATAGTGCAAAAAAATAACTATTAAAACTCTACTGAATTTTCTTGGGAGGCAGATCAAGAGAAAGGGGCTGGAAGATAGAACATTAGTAGTCATGTCTCTTGCTGTAATGAACTGAACAGCGTTCCCCTAAAATTCCTATTTTGAAGCCCTACACTCTATTGTGAGTGTATTTACAGATAGGGATTTCAAAGAAGTAATTAAGATTAGGTGAGGTCATAAGTGCAGGGTCCTCATCTACTATGTACTTAAAGGCAGAGAGACACCAAGAGAGAGCACACAGGCAGGCCGTGTTGACCCTGATCCTGGCCCGCAGGATCCGTTGTGGTAGCAGTATTCAAATACACACGGACTACAGAAATCCTGTGGAGGAAAAGGGACAGCACGGCCACTCTCCCAAGAGGAAAGTGCCTCCAGGGCCTCGCCACTCCCTCAAGAGGAGAGCACCCTGACCCTTGCCTTGACAGGCTTTTATTGTTTTTCTAGGCCCCTTACATCAAAGAAGGCCCTCCTTTATTATGCAAAGACTTGTTTTGGGTGGTTATCTTTTGCAGACAAAGGAGAGGATGTCGCTGAATACATCAAAGGAGGATATTTGCAATGGAAAGGGAGAAGTGGTCGAAAGGGCTTTGTCTCATACCTGGAAGGTCTAGCCCAGATTTTAGGAAGATAAAGATACTCAGTAAACATTTGCTGCCTCAGGGTGAGGGAGTTTTAGCAAGAGCAAGTCTGATAGCAGTCTAGGTACAACGCAGGCCTGATTTCCCACTGGAGAACCTATCCTTGGACGTGGGTCCTGCCCACCAACCTCGCTCCCCACTGGCTTTTCCGAGGGGGTGCTGAGCCACATTTCCCGTGCTTGGAACAGTTCCCCACCCTGTGTAAGGATGCAGAGAGAAGGCACCTTCTGCAAGGTAAGGAGAGAAGCCACAAGAGAAATCAGATCTGTTAACACCTTTCTCAATCTTAGACTTGCTACCTTACAAAACTATTGTTACAGAGCAGAAGGGGGGGGGTGGTTCACGATAAATTATTACAGAAAGGATTCCCCCTTTCTGTCTCTGGAGGTTCCTTCCCCCACGCCCACCTGCTAGGTTCACAATGCCCGCCGCCAGAGGAAAGACGTCTCTCAATGCCAGAGACTGGTGAAAAGGAAAGGAATTGTTTATTTAAAAGTTACACAAACTTAGAATAATGACCTAATGTCTTCAATAAGATACTAAAGTCCTCTAGAATACCCACAGATGCACAGTCCTTCCCTCTCCCTGTGCCCAGTCCGGGGTACCGTGTCTCAGGAAAAGAAGTAGAAGTCCGTGATTCAGGCTCCCAGCACCATCAGCTGTGTGGCTGCTGCAATCTCCAGTTAATCCAAAGCCATGTGGCACCTTCTCATGGCCCAGCAGCAAGAGTCCTTCCTCCCCTTTCTTCCTGGCAAAGTCTCTCCTGCTGCCTAAGCCGCGTGGCAAGAAGAAGCACTCCAAAACCTCGTGGTCCTCTTTACTCTCCTTCAGAACCGCGTGGTCCTTTTCCCCACTTCAGAACCACATGGACCTCTATCTATCTACTTGCTTCAGAGCCTCGTGGTTCTCCTTCCTTCAGAGCCGCATGGTCTACTCCCTATTTACTTTGGAGCCGCGTGGTCTCCTCCTTCTCCCCCAAAACCTTGTGGTCCTCCCTACTACTATGGAGCCGCGTGGTCTCTTCTTTACTTCAGAGCCGCATGGTCTCTTCTTACTCTATGGCTGCCGGGCCTACGTTCAAATCCCAGCACCCATCTTCTTTTGCAGCCCCATTTCCGACTCCTCCTACAGTCAGTTACACCTG
Source organism: Desmodus rotundus (assembly GCF_022682495.2). Classification (NCBI taxonomy): domain Eukaryota; kingdom Metazoa; phylum Chordata; class Mammalia; order Chiroptera; family Phyllostomidae; genus Desmodus; species Desmodus rotundus. Next base: position 69,274,522 of record NC_071399.1, on the reverse strand, counting down.
CCAGCATCCCTGTATTCTTCCAGCTTTACTGGGCTGCCATAGCAAGTCTGGGCAGGTGTGGCCCCATGGCATGGAGCCAATCATCTCCAAGCTCTCACGCAGGTGCTGTAACTAGGGGGAGTTGCTTCCCAGTCCCATCTTGGGTGGAAGTCACTCCCATCTCCCTGGCTCAAAGCAGGGCCACAGCTATTTAACATATCCATGAAACCAGTTAAAGGTTATAGATATGTTAAATGACTATGCCAGGGGTTAGCTGCAAAGCTCTTGCTACCCAAAACAGCTCTGAATAGCCCTGTTCCATGTGTCCCATCCCCCCTGGCTCAGGCCTGTGGGGGTGAAGACATCCTATATACATTTTTCTAATATTTCCTGGACACCCTGAGTCCTGGACCCCATTACAAATCCCTTCTTGGGGCCCTCCTCTTGGCTGCACCCTGCTTCACTATGAGAAAGTAAATTTAGGTTGTTTAAGCCACTCAGTCTATATCATTTTGTATGGCAGCCACATAAACTAAGACAGTTGTTAAACTGCCATTAGTAACAAATTACAAGAAAGAGATTATTAGTGAAGAAGAAAGAAATGCCTGGTTTGCGCCTTTCGGACCTGTTTTTCTAAGGCAGAGAGAGGACTGAGAAGACCGTGTGCCTCCCACCGAAAGCTTATTCCCCAAGCACACGTCAGATATGGCCACAGAGGAAAAATGGAAAAGGAAGAAGCTATAAGAGGCCACAGTTAATGGTGGAAAAAATAGTTTTTCCAGGGAACAAATCAATGACTAATCAAGAAACATTTCTTAGTCCCCAAGTAAGGATAAGGGGCTCTTACAGTTGCTAGAGTAATTGCTGAGTCTCTCCCACTCGTCCCTTTCTCATTTTTCTTTTTTTCTTTTTTTCTGTATTATATGTCACTGCTTCTCTTCTGCATTAATTGGCATGGGAGAAAGAGAAAACTTTTTCTTCAGTACATAGGAAGTCAAACTGTACTGGATTATAAAGAATACCATAAACCGCGCTGAGATCCCAGCCTTCAGTATGGATTCAGTATGGAAGTTCAGTATGAACTTCCAGCTTAACTACTCTGGGACTAAGGTGAATGTTCTAAATGTGAGAGAAAAGAAATAGTGGAATATTTGGTCAGCAAACAAGAGGACTGCGAGTAAATCATAATTTGGATGAATTAATTAATTGTCCTATATATGTATTTGTATATAAATACAAATCCCTGTTGTATTTAGATGAGTATCTGAGAAGTACTAGGAATAAAAAAAATTCAATATGTCAAGCATCATTAGTAGACCAAAGCATTAAAATTCATGTATTCAATTTTACATAGCATAACTTCATCAATCCTGATAAATAGAACCAGAGACAAAATGAAGTTATGGATTAGGTCACACGAATAAGTGAGAAAATAATGTTTCACAGAGAGGAAACTGAGTTTGCACAGTCCGTGACTTATGAATCCAATCAATTGTTTGAGAAAATTTCTCTCTGCATGCAGTGCCTTTGCATGTGTGAATAATACCACCGATATTATACCCTCACTTTAACAGTCTACCCTAACACATTGAGATGTTATGTCACTATTGAACAGATTTTCAGGTAAGTACATATAGAGATAGAATAACTTGAAACCTTTGGAATTATTAACTATCTATATCCAACTACACTGAACATTAAGTTATAATCAGCATATCTCTCTGAAGATATGTTCTTAACTCCAGTCTGCTTTTGGATATTATAATGTTACAAGCTATTTCTTTTTAAACATCTCGTGTTATTTTTCCATTTTCAATCATAGTCTCTTAACTCTGCCTGGATTCCTTTGCAAAAGCACAAACTTTACTTTGGTATTCTGATCCCACCAATGCTACCGTTTAGAGATTTTTTTTTCTTATATCTATAGGTCAAATGGAAAAAAATAGAATTGATATATTTAAATGTTTTATAAGGAACATAGACACATTACATATGTTACTACTATTACTTCTGTAAAGTGAAGAAAACATCAAAAATATATTTGCTATTAATATTTTAAGTGATTTTTCCTACCAATTAGAATGAGTTATCTTCTTACTTTGGATTTATTTAATCTCATTCTTCCAAATGGCTATTTAATTTCTTAGCTGGGGAGTTGATTTGTATGAAATTCTTGTTTATGTCTCTAATGCCCTTATGTCATTAGGGATGAAAGACTTGAAATAATAAACAAATTAGGAATATTTCTCAAGAGGTCTTTACCCCTGATGAAGATAAAACAATTAAAAATATTGAGACAATCTATAAATTATAAATATTATGATAATTCTGAAAATTTAATTCATTACAAAACCACATTGAATTCATCTTTCTATCTTATAAGTATTCCCCAAAATTAAAAAGTCATTACTATACATAGCTATGTTCACCAGCCTGGAAATGTCTCTAATTCCAAAGTTAATTACAGTAGGATATCAATGTAGATAGGTTTATATTGTGTTTTCACATATTATTATTGAGGAAATCAGCTTTTTCAATAGATGTTTATTGTAACAACAAAATGATCACATTTGTAGTTGATACGTAATGTATATATAGTTGGTATATATAATGGGTTTTATAAATCTCCCACACTTTTATTTCCCCCTCTCCATGAGTATGTATTACAAATCCTATTTATAGTGATTTTGTGAGATAGGTATTAGTATCAACCTACATATTACAGTTAAGAAAGTGGATGTACTGAGAGAATGAATAGCCATCTTTTTCTCATTTTCTATTTCTGTATAAAATCTCTCCCCAAACTTAGTGGCTTAAAACAAACATTTCATTTTCCTCATGAATTCATGGATCAGGAATTTGGGAATGTGTTGGGTGGACAATTCATGGATCAGGAATTTGGGAATGTGTTGGGTGGACAATTAATGGATCAGGAATTTGGGAATGTGTTGGGTGGACAATTCATGGATCAGGAATTTGGGAATGTGTTGGGTGGACAATTCTCTCATCGACCAGGAGTGAGCAGGCAACTTGGGCTAGAGAACCCACCACCAAACCCGGGTGGCCTCTTCCCTTGCACGCCTCTTGCCTTGCTGCTTCTTTGTTCTTTTTTCTCTCCGGAATCTCTTCCAGCAGAGCTTCTCCATGCAGCATGGTGAACTCATTAATAAAAGTAGAGAATGAGAAGTCAATGAAGCCTGCAACTACCATCAATCAAGGAAGTCAAGGATACCACTCCAAGGAAAGTTTCAGATGATATAGGAACACGTGAACATTTATAAGATTCCTAAGCCTGTAATTTTTTATCTCTGTTTGCTTTCTATAGTGACTAGCAAAATAAATTTCAAGTATAAATTTCAAATAGAAGTTTATTGTAAGGCTATAAAAGTAGGGGTGTATTAAGACAGACTATGTTTCACTGCACAAACTTTTTTGAAGGAAAGTATATAAAAAAGCAATAGATTTAAGGGAAAGAAAAAAACTGTATTTATTGGATCTGTGGGGAGGTAAAAAAGATTAAAAAATGAGGATCCCAGCGGTGTTTATGAAATTTGTGGGTGTTAATGCAAATTTCCCATGTACACAATGGAAAATATGAATCATTCTTAATCTTAGGAAAAATTTATAGGCTCTTTTTAGAGTATCTCATATCTTTTGTTATTTTGTAAAGGAAAAGAAATCATAAAATACACATGGATTGACTTATTTTAGTTCTTTAAAATATATAATTTAGTACATCAGTTATTATCATTGTCACAATAATTGTTACCTTAGAAGCCTGGAAGATAAATTTTGATCAGGAGATACTGCCTGTGCTGATAAAATACGTCAATATTGGGGACAGGTCTGTAGAAGAATTTGCCCTGCATTAGTAAAGAAAGAGAGGGAACTATACTAAGGCTGGAGCTCAGTAATAGAGACTTGAATGAAACAGCTCTGCTGGGAAGTTTTAAGGAAATGCTAAGACCGGTGTCATGTCATCCTGTCTAGACACCACTAGCTCTTTTCCCACCCACCGATTGTGTAACGGAATTACAAAGTTATAATCTTCTTGGTGTAATTGGATTTACTGCGGAAGCTCAATCAGCAATGTGTTGGCAACAACCTTGGTACTAGACTGAAAGGCTGTCAACCTGAGAAAATTACATCTGGGTTACATCTGCTTCAACATGCAACACAGAGGCTGCGGAAGAGTTCCAATCGATACATTACATCAACCTGACGCCAGATAGTTCTCAACTTTGATTTTGCAAGGATCTATTTTAATTTTCAATATATTTCAAATACGTTATAATAATTTGAAAATATGAAACATGTAGTATTAATGAAATTTGTGCATTATAATTTCTATTCCTTTATTAACAGAGAAAAAATAGTTTTTAAATTAATGTGGACAAAAATGCCCTTGAAATAAACATGAGCAGATTATCTTTATTTAAGATTCAGTTCTGCTGCATATCACAGAAGCTCCTCCTTGTGTAAGTGGCTTTTAGAATTTTTCTTTCCTGTTAAGAGAGCTGGGGTAGGCAATCCAGGGCTAGAACGTTGGAATTGAGGGTTAATAATCATAAGGATACCAAGTTTTCTTTCTTCCTTCCTTCCTTCCTTCCTTCCTTCCTTCCTTCCTTCCTTCCTTCCTTCCTTCCTTCCCTCCTTCCTTCCTTCCCACCCCCCCCTCTCTTTCTCTCTTTCCTTATTTTTACATTTTAGACAGAGGAATTGAGGAGCAGGTATAGCAAGTACAGAGTAGCCATACACCTTTAAAACAGACTGCCTGGAAATTTCATACAAAATTATTGCTTATATTTTATTACTGATAGTTTTGTCATAGATCATATTTATTCTGGAAGGCAGCATTCTATTTTTGGAAAGAAGGGGAGAATGAATTTAGGGACAGGCAGCTATTAGCTTCCATCGCATACGTTTTGTGAGCATTAGGGAATGGATCAAAAACTCCTCACTGACCGCCGATAGAGGAAATGTTCAGGGTGCTGGAGCAGTCAGGATGGGACTGAGGGAAGCCTGAGGGGAGGGGAGTCCTGATGCACCCGGGAAACCAACATGGCCTTTGAGCCAGAGCTAGTAGAACAACCACGGCAGAGCAGAGGGCCTTGCCCATAAGCCTGCTGAAGGGTTTTGTGGGTGATGCTTCTGCAGAATATAACAGCGTCTGGGGCACTTGTAGAAGTCTTCATTGGCCTGTCAGGGTATCTCGTGCAAACCCCTGGAACAGGAACATTAAGACTGCTCTTTATCTACTGGCAAGTAGCCCTCTGCAAGTCCTTCTACTTCATACCACATTCATCTAACCTTCTCTCCTTTTACACAACACTCACGTGTGGGATATAAAACCGAAAGCAACCAATGAACAAACAGGAAAAACAAACAAAATCTCATAGACACAGACAACAGGACGGAGATTACCAGAGGAAAAGGGTGTGGTAAAGGGTAAAGGGGTCACACACATGGTGACAGAAGAAGATTTGACTTCGGGTGATGGGCACACAATGCAATATAGAGATCGTGTATCATGAAATTGAACACTTCGACACTATATAATCTTATAAACCAATGTCACCCCAATAATTTAGTTAATAAATAAAATTTAAAAAATAAATAACAAACCAAAAGTGAGGGTGTGTGGCACTGGGCTGGTGCCATAATGTCTGACCTGTTAAATGGGGCAGGCCAGGGCTGGGCCCCGCAGAGCCTCACTGAGGGGACAGGTCTTGTCTGCTTACCTGTGTGTTCTGCCAGGCCAGCCTCACCCAGTCTGCACCTTCTGCCATGTTTCCAGCTCTCAACACAAACGCCAGTTTTTACATTCCTAGACTCTCTACCCAGAGTCACCCAACACCCAACACTATGACACTCAGGTTGGGGCTGTGCAGGCGGCTGTGTGACTGCAGGTGGTGCACTAAGGTAGCTCAGGTGAGGAATCTAGTCGGGGAGGTCTCTCTCCATGCCTCCTGTTCTCAGCTGCTTCCACTTGCAGGAGCAAAGTAAAACAACCAAACAAATGCAAAGTTAAACAATCAAGGTAATTTCCTGAGGCACATCTTGTACTCTGAGGGTGTGGCTGGGTAACAAAGGGCAGACTTGCTGCTGTATTCCAGGCCAGTAGCCTGAAGCATCTGATCCAAAGAGGTCTAGTCTCTTCTCCCCTCCTAAAAACTGCAGTAACATACCTAACTGTATACTTAATTGTAATATATATTTAACTGTACTTTACGTAGTGTGTGCATATTACAAATAGTAATCAATTTCAGAATTAAAGGTGCAGGCATCACCAAAATACTGAGTGACTTGTCGCTCAGTACAGGGTCTGGATGAGCCAGGGTCATGCTCACAGGACAGGACAGGACAGATCAAAACCCATTCACATTTTATTATAATTACTTAAATTTCAACTGTAACTGTTGTCTTCAGTACCCAGAGCAACAACACAGACAGTGACTGTAAACACTTAATGGACAGAGGTTGTGGGGCACGGTGCTAGCCTGGGAGAAGAGGGGAGGGCAGTGAAAGGGAGAGAGAAAGGGGGCGGGGAGAGAGAGAGAGATGAGAGATTTGTATCAACAAGTTGACAGCCAAGGCAGGCAGCTCTGTGACCCAAAGTTTCCCAGGGATGGTCAAATTGAAGCGCAGGTTTAGGTGGGGGTAGCAGATGAAGGGAAATTCCAAAGAGGCGGGGGGATGGTTACAGCTCAGGCTCATTCAACCGTACCTCCACTCTCCCACACCCACCTGAAGGAGGATCTCCCAGCTCCAGAAAACTGTGTGTGTGTGTGTGTGTGTATTTGTCGTGGACAAATTAGAGCATGGTGGTAGTTTCATTAGCCTGTACACAATATACAGAGTGGGACAGAAGTAGGTTTGCAGTTGTGAGTACGTGAGACAGAATTTATCCTTGTATTATCATTTATTAACTATTATATTATTTTCCATCCAAACAACTATAAACCTACTTTTGCCCACCCTGTATAAATATTATACTTGGAGAGAATTTACAAATCCTCTTTTACTCCCACATCCCTGGATTATAACGTTTTGATTTTTCAAGATTCATATTAGGTATTATCTTTTCCAAGACACTCTTTCGAACGCTCAGGAAGTATTAAACTCTTATTTCTCTCCATAGGACCCTGAAAACACTTTATTGCACTGCTTGTCTGTCTTACAACATTAAAAGAACATCAAAATTCACATTCATATTATATAGCACATAAAGTATAATATGTATGTAATATTCAATAAAAATTATGTGCTTTGAATTTTCAAAGAGGAAAGGTGAAATAGAAATAATTAAAATTTTAATTGTTGATCGATATTAGAGAGAGAGGAAGGGAGAGACAGAGAGAGAGAGGAGAGAGAAACATCAGTTTGCTGTTCCACCTGTCCATGCATTCATTGGTTGGTTCCTGTATGTGCCCTGACCAGGGATTGCACCCCAAACTCTGGAGCATGGGGACGATGCTCTAACCAACTCAGCAATGGTTAGGGCAGAAAAAAATTTTAAATATTTTAATAAGAGAAATGTAGTAAAATTATCGTTATAGAATACAAAGATTTTGAATTATACTAATTCAGCTATACATTTAAAGGGCAGACATGTTAATGTTATCATTAAAAACTGAAAAATTAGTATCATCACTTTCTTCAACCTTCTTTCTCTATATCCAAATTTTAAAATGTAATATTGTAATCAAGATATATTGTTGGAATTGCAATTTTATTATTATTTATAAGGTTTATGATATTTATATATTATAATTTAATAAATTGGATAGTTTTCATTTTACAATTAAATAAATACATTGTTACAATCAGTTCTTTTTAAGAAAGCTTCCCAATTGCTAAGTTCTTTAGTCATCTTTTGGTTGGCTCAATATCCTTACTTAATAATTGTTGAGGTTTACTTTTAATTTCAGCATAAGCCAAAATATCTTAATTCTTTATATTCTTGGAATGCATCTGCTCTGTCCTTCTAATTATAGAACAACTGCATTGATATACAATTACTCATTAATTTCCCAGAAATCTGTAGACATTATGCCAGTATATCCTGCTATTGTATTGTACTGTGTTGTATTGTATTGTGTTATATTGCAGTGTATTGTATTGTATTATACTATATTGTGTTGTATTATATTGCACTGTATTGCACTGTATTGTATTGTATTGTATTGTATTGTATTGTAGTGTATTGTAGTATTGTGTTGTGTTGTGTTGTATTGTATTGCAGTGTGTTGTGTTGTAGTGTATTGTATTGTACTGGTGTTGTATTGTATTGCAGTGTATTGCATTGTATTACATGCTGTTGTGTTGTGTTGTGGTGTGGTGTATTGTATTGTACTATATTGTGTTGTATTGTACTGTGTTATATTGTACTGTGTTGTACTGTGTTGTATTGTATTGCAGTGTATTGTATTGTGTTGTGTTGTATTGTATTGTATTGCAGTGTATTGCGTTGTGTTGTGTTGTATTGTATTGCATTGTATTGTATTGTATTATATTGTATTGTACTGTATTGTATTATATTGTACTGGTATTGTATTGTATTGCAGTATATTGTATTGTGTTGTACTGTATTGTATTGTACTGGTATTGTATTGCAGTGTATTGTATTGTATTGTATTGTACTGGCATTGTAGTGTAGTGTAGTGTAGTGTAGTGTATAGCAGTGTATTGCTGTGGAAAAGTGTGATGTCAAGCTGTATTCTGGCCCCATTCATGATTTTCCTGTCTTGATTTTCAAAAGTTTTCTGCCTTTTTATTTTATGAGTTTACATATTTTTAAAACTTTGAATAATTTTCTTTAGAGTATGATATCCTGTTTCAATCTCCAAATAAAAGTATTGTTGTATGTCCAAATCTTCTATATTTTTGATTTGTAAAATTATATTGTATGTACTGTTTATATTTTATTAGAAATATTCATCATTCACATGAGGTCTGTCTGGAAAAGCCCAGCAATTGTTAATGTATCAAGAATGGTTTGCATGACAGTGATGTAACCTGACAGCCAAGGAGAGTGGGCTGGAATGTGCATGTGTGAACAGTGACGACTTCACTGTACTAGTCAGTGGGGGCGGTGGACGCCATTGAGTGAGCATGTGTACTCTGTGGCCATCACATTCAAAATGACTGAGCGAGTAGAGCAACAAATCTGCATCAAATTTTGCGTTAAGCTTGAACATTCCTCTTCAGAAACTATTTGAATGGTTCAGAGGGCTTTTGGAGATAATGCAATGAGTGCAGCACAAATAAAAGTGCGGCACAAATGCTTCAAAGAAGGTCAAGAATCTGTTGAAAGTGATTCATGTTCTTGAAGTCCTGCAACAAGCAGAACACCTAAGAATGTCGAATGTGTATGGGCTGCAATAAACAAATATCAGCAACTGACAGTGTGAAAACTAGAAGCTGATTTGGGGATTGAAAGAACTACTGTGTTTGAGATTTTGGTGCCAGATCTTGGCATAAAATGTGACATAGCAAATTCATTCCACGGCTTCTGCTACCAGAGAATAAAGAATATTGTGCTGCAGTTGCTAATGACTTGATTCAAACTGCTACCAATGAACCAGATTTCCTCAAGAAGGTCATAACTGGAGATGAATCGTGGGTCCACAGCTATGATCCGGAAATGAAGAGGCAGTCATCCCAATGGAAGTTGCCTGGTTCTCCACAACCGAAGAAGGCACAACAAAGGTGCAGCAAGATCAAGGCCATGTTAACTGTTTCTTGATTGGGAAGTTGTTGTCTACCACAAATACACCCCTCTAAGCCAAACAATTAATAAGGAGTAGTACCTCAGTGTTCTTCATTGGTTGAAAGATACAGTATGAGGAAAATGGTCACAGCTGTGGGCAGCCACTGGTGATTGGCAGCTTCATCATGACATCACGCCTGCTCATGCATCATGTCTCATGCAGAATTTTTTGGTGAAACATCATATTACCCAGGTGACTCAGCCCCTCTGCAGCCCAGACTTGGTGCCCTGTGACTTCTGGCTTTTCCCCAAGTTAAAATCACCTTTGAAAGGGAAGAGATTTCAGAGCATTGTTGAGATTCAGGAAAATACAATGAGGTAGCTGATGGTGATTCCAGTGAAGGGTTTTGCAGAGTATTTTGAACCATGGAAAAGATACTGGGAGAAATGTGTGAGGTCCCCAGGTGCCTACTTTGAAGGGAACTGAGGTGTCATTGTTCCATGTACAATGTTTCTTGTAACTTGTATCTTGGATAAATATCTTTATTTTTCATAGTGCCTGGCTGGATACTTCCTGGACAGACCTTATAGATCAGTCTCACAGTGTTTTAATATACTTTTGGTCTGTTCTTATTATATTCTTGTTTTTTTTGGTTTTGTTTTTGTTTTTTTACCAAAATTCGATCACCAATGCGATGCTTTCCTCTTAATAGCTTTTTCACATATCACTCTAACTGAAGATATTTTAATAGATTTTAGAACATTGTGGGACTTAATATTAGAGAGAATTGTTTTCTGATAAAGGTATAAGAAGTTATATGAAGGCTTTTACATGTTTGTTTGTTTGTTTTACATTTTGGTCTAGATTTCATTGTACAGTAATAAAAAATATATACACCAGAGTTTTGTATTCTTGCTTGGGAATTGAGGCTATTTCTTTGTTTTATTGAAGAGTTGTTTCCCTTTTCCCTTTTATGTTGCTTGGGAATTGAGGTTATTTCACTGGTCCTTCACAGCTGTGGTTGCTTCTCTTAATTTTTTTGTTTTTGTGTGGAAATGAAGGTAAAATATGTTTACTTAGCATCTTTAATTGGAATTCTCTCAGTAACATATTATTTGAATGAATTGAGTAGTAATATGACACAAAAGAAAAAAAAAGATTCCTTACCAGTTAGACAAAAATTCCATTATATATTTCCCTCATTCTAAGGTTATTGTCCTAAACAAAATACATTAATATATTCTCAAAAGAGATCTTAGAATCATCTTCTATTCTACCATTCTACAGATTAGGAAATTGAGTTAAAATTGCATGTCTTAGTTATGTACCCAATGGCCCTGGGGGCACCGAGTTTTAGTTAGTCTTTATCCCCTTTGTTGTTTAAGGGGGTGGGGCAACAGTAGTTCCTGGAAACCAGCCAGAAGAAGCCATGTGTGTGACTGAAATGCACCTCTGTGCTGCTGGGCACTGTCCCTAGACTGACAAAGGCTCTGGATGCCCCTAACAAAGAGTTATTCTTACCTTTATTAGCTTTTGCACTCAGCAATTTTGCTTATTTTCCTTCTTTAGCCAAAAAAAGGAAGTAACAAGGGACTTTCTTTATACATACTACGACGAATGTTTTCTTATAATCAGAAAACAAGCTATTTTCGCTGTTTTTTTCTGGTGCTCTCTCTACATTCGTACTTTGCTCTTTGAATCCAAGGTGTTTAATATAATTAAAATACAGAGGAAAAGGATATATGATGAGGAAATAAGAAGTTAATCACTGACCACAACATTCTTGAAAAGAAAACTTGAAACACCTTTAAAAATTAGTTATTTGAGATAAGCACGCAACCAGCTTTGGACAGATAGTCAATGCGGATTTCACAACAGTGACAACAAATAAACCAGGGTTAATTACAAATCTGGATTCCTTAGCCTCGCATAAATGGTTTTCTTTTCAAGTCTGAAATTAGTTCAAAGTGGATGTGAGCTGATTCCCAGGCTATTTCTTTCTCATGTTCAATTGTTCTTTTTTACTGTTCAATTGTAAAACTCAGACCAAGAAAGCTAGATAACATCTTATAATGTGAAATACTACCATTTTTATGTATTTCTTTTTTTATGTATTGAGAAGTCTTAAATTGGGTTAAGGGTAAGCAACGAAACTGATTGTGTCTTGGTAGGTTCAGTATGGAATAGCTTGTGGCACGAAATATTTCAGATGGAACCAGATTGTATGTACCAGTGTTATTAAGTATGGGGAGATAAATAACTGGGATGAATGAAGGAAAACTGAAACTTTCTGTCCTGTATTGATTCAGTCTCGTCTCCATCTGCTGTTGTATTGATATACATACCTGGGGAAAGGAAGCAACGCCTATCTTTCTTCAACACTGAGATCTAGGCGACACAGGCTCTCATCTCCTTACTTCCTTGGACTGAGCTTTCCATGGGTCCACAATACATAAAAACTTGTTTATGAGCTGAATAGTGCCTGTAAGTGCCTTAGAGTTATGTAACAGGAAACAGGACTTTAAAAGGCCAACTGGATACACTTGGATGCTATAGAAAATGGTAACATTTCTCAGTAAGTTGTTGTGTAAGAATATTTTTAGCTGTTGGTGAAGGAAAATCCAAATAATAGTGTCTTATATAATGTGTAATTTTATTTCACTTCCATGTAAGTAAAACACCAAGAGGTACATGGTCCAGGTGTAATATGTTGGACCGTGGTATCAGAAAATGTTTCTTTCTATTTTATGCTCCACTATTTTAAGGTTCTAACTTCATATGAAATTATTAATCCAGCTCTAGCCCTCATGAACTCAGCTCCAATGAACAGGAATGAGGTGGGAGAAAGAAAGGGAAGAAATCTAAAATCTCCAGAAAGAGCACACTCTCCTTATTCATATGTCCCATCAGTTACATCTAGCTGGCGGTAGCCTAAGAAATGCAGGTGTCACTTTGAGTGCCCACAATCCAGCTAAAGAATAGTCACGTTATGAAGAAACAAGGAGGCAGCGGATTTTGGCAGACTACTAGGAATCGGTTCCACTGTTACATCACATTGTGTTTTTTGTCTCAATTATTAAATGCATTTAGTATGTAAAATAGATTATAAGCTCCACAAGAGTCTAGATTTCTATTTTTTGATATTATACACCCAACATGTAACAGTGTCACATCATAGGTACATAACAAAAAATTATTGAATAGATACGTGTCTTAGGAAGTGCCGCAAGCTCAGACACTGTGAAGTTTGGATTTGTGTTTAGGTCTTAGACATGTTCCCTGCCTGAATCTGGCCAACTGCTTACTTTGGCAGAGCCTTATTTCCCGCTTTTTACAGTTGGTCACATTATCTCTAGACACTTTTTATAGTACAGTGCATGACACAGGCCGTGCAGTTGAGAAAACCACGCCAGGAATTCTGTAATTCACTGTGAAGAGTGTATTTTGAAATAAATGTTTCATGAAATATATCATGCTTACAAAAAGTACATATATTATGAGTGTACGGCTCAAAATTTCACAAATTATACTTTAATCAGAAGCCAGATGAAGACAAAGAATATTTATTCCCAATACCTCCAAGGCCTCCTATTGTCCCATTTAGTCACTACACCACGAGGTTAAATATCACGATGAACTTTGTCACCGTAAATTGATTTTTTAATGTGTCTGGCATAACATGATGTCTGTCTCTAATAGTCATTTCTTTTTGTATATAATGTTATTTATTCTCTGATATATGGTATTCATTGAACATTATCCATTTCTTCATACCTATATATTACTAAAAGATATATAATGATCAGTAATTTATGTATATATATATATATATTTATACATAAATGTATTGATCCTTGCTAGTGCTAATGGACATGTAGGTGGTTTCTGTCTTTGGCTGTTATGAAGAATGCCGCTAGATTATTTTCATATAAGTTTGCTGGTGAATACACACACTTCTGCTAAGAATGAATTCTGGATAATATAACATTTAAAGTCAAACAGATAGATAGTTGTGGGGAACCGTTCCAAGCGTGGGAAATGTGGCTCAGCCCCCACTCGGAAAAGCCACTGGGGAGCGAGGTTGGCGGGCAAGACCCACATCCATGGAGAGGTTCTCCAGTGGGAAATCAGGCCTGCATTGTACCTAGGCTGCTGCGAGACTTGCTTTTGCTAAAACTCCCTCACCCTGAATTGAGGCAGCAAATGTTTACTGAGTGTCTTCATCTTCCTAAAGTCTGTGCTAAACCACCCAAGTATGGAGTGTGAGCAGCTTCCCCCTTGAGCTGTAACATCCTTGTCTTTGAAGTAATTAGCAGTGTCCTGTCCTTTGTTGTCCTTAAAATGTAATCACCTGTGGTGAACCTGTGCATGGTAAATGAGGATCGCCCTCGATGTAATGTGCCCAGAAAAATAATAAAAGCCTGTCCAGGCGGGAGTCAGGGGCCCTCTCTCTAACTTGGAGAGTGGCCACGCAGCCCCTTTTTCTCCACAGGATTTCTGTAGTCCCTGTGTATTTGCATATTGCCACAACAGAAGGTCCTGCGGGCCAGGATCTGCGTCAGATACTGCCAAATTGTTTCCCCCAAAAGTTATTTCACTGTATACTCAAATGAGATCCATCAGATGGGAATCAAAACTAAGTGAAATATCACCTCATATCTGTTAGGATGGCTCATAACAAAAAGTCAAAAGATAAGCGTTGATGAGATGTGAAGAAAAAGGAACCCTTATTTACTGACCGTGGGAATGTAAATTAGTACAGCCGTATGGAAAACAGTACGGTGGTTTCTCAAAAACTAAAAATAGAGCTACCATGTAATCCAGCAATCTCACTTCTGGCTATGTATTCAAATAAGGTAAAATTGCTATCTCAAAGAGATACCTGCAATTCAGTGTTCACTGCAACATTGTTTATAATAACCAAGACATAGAAACAATCTAGGTGTCAACAGATGGATGGATAAAGAAAATGTGGTATATATACACAATTCAGCCTTAGAAAAGGAACAAATCCTGCTATTTGCAACAACATGGATGAACTTGCAGGACAGTATGCTAAGTGAAATAAGCCTGATACAGAAAGGCAAAAATACTATATAATCTCACCTACATGTGGAGTTTAAAAAAGTCAAAGTCTTGAAAAGTCAAAATCTAAAATAGTAATAAAGAATAGAAAAGTGACAATCAGGCCTTAGAGGTGGAGGGAATGGAGAGATGTCAAAGAGAACAAACTTTTTGTTACAAGATGATTAATTTCTGAGGAGCTAATGTACAGCGTGGAAACTATAGTTATAATAATGTATTATATACTTGAAATTTGCTAAGAGAGTAGATTTCAAGTGCTCTCACCACACCCCCACACAAAATGGTAACTATGTGAGATTATTGATGTATTCATTAGCTTGACTGTAGTAATCATTTCCCAATGTATAAGTATACCAAAACATCATGTTGCATACCTGAACTATACACAATTTTTGTGTATCATGCTTCAGTAACATTGGAAAACAGTAGACTTGTGTGATAGTTCTAGTTGTGCTACATGATTGTCAAAAATAATACTACTGACTTTAAATATTACAACTTCTCAATAAAACCACATTTCATGGTGGTTTTAATTTGAATTTCCCTGATCCGTAATGGTGCTGAAGCAATTTTATATTTGTCAGACATTTGATTTTCCTCTTTTGTAAAATATGTATTCGTCTTCAACCTTTTTTTTTCTTTAATCATTGATATTTAGACATTCCTTATTGAAACGGGTCATGTATTAGACATATGTATTATAAATATCTGGTCCCATTGTATGGCTTGTCTTTTTATTCTTATTGGGTGCTTGATTAAATGAAATCTATTGAAACTAGTCCAATTCATTGTTTTTTCTTTTATGCCTAGTGGTTTTGAAAAATCTTTGTCTAATGGGGTCATGGTAATGTTTTCTTCTTGCCCTCCTAAAAGCTTTATCATTTTGTGTCTCTCCATTAGATTTTTACTCCATTTGGAATACATATTTTGTATGCTAGAAGGGAGGGTTAAGGATTCATTAGGTTACATATACTTAGCCAACTGACTCGGCACATGTATTCAGCAGACTGTCCTAATTCAGTAAAGAGGCACTTTTTATGTGTTTTGATGGACGTAGGTAGGTCTGCCTTTGGGCTTCTAATTAGTCTATTTATTCTTGTGCTGAGGCACACTGCTTTTATTACTATATTTAAACTTAAGTTTTGATATCTATTAGTTGAGTTTTAGAATTTTTTTCTTCCTCAGTATTGCCTTAGCTATTTTTCTTGGTTCTTTACATTTCCAGATAAATTTAAGAAACCACCTGCCAATCTTCATACAAGATGATTAATAATGATAATTACTATTATGAATAATTACTACTACAAACCTTTAGGATTTTTTTCTAGATTTCATTGAAACTATATTTCAATTTGGCATAATTGACACCTTTAAAAATAATGAGTTTTCCAGTTCAAGAATATGTGTTCTTAACTTCCCTCAATAATACTAAATTATATTTGTGTATAATTCTTGCACACATTTCACTTTTCATTATATTTGTCTTAAGATAGGTATATTTTTTCTTGAGGATTTTAACCATGCAAATTCTGGTTAATACTGTCTTGACAGTATAAAACTGTTTTTCCTTTCCCAGTTTTTAAAATCTGCTTACTATTTATTTTACTATAAACATACTACTGAAATTTAGAAAATAGTACACAAACACTTGTTTCTAATAGATGCTATCCTTTTCAGTCTTTATTCTATGTATATTTTTATTAAATTTATCGGGTAGACATTGGTTTAAAAAATATATAGATTCCAGTGTAGACTTCAATGACACATCATCTGTGTATTGCAACATGTGCCCACCACCCAATGTTAAAACATCTGTCACTGTATGTTGTGCATTCAACTTGGCATCCTGCTTTTTAACTTTATACATTACAAACAGCATTTCATGTTTCATATTCCTTGCTAACATAATTTTAAAGGCTATGTAACATTTTCTCCAGATATTGCACAAGCTACACGTCCTTTATTAATAGATGTAGAGATGTGTCTATTTTTTTTTAATCAAAGAAAACCCAAAACATTTGTATATAAAGAATTTCTGTTTCCAGAACTGCAATTACCTGGTCAAAAAGTATGAGCACTTTGATATGGCACTTGCTTTCATTCACAGAACCAATAGTAGGATGCAAGACAATAACCATTTCTGTATTTTCACCATCCATATGAAACACCATTCAAACAGCTTAACATTTAATACACAAGACACATAATACATCCTGGATAATGCCTTACTTTGCTTATGTTCTATTGAACACTGGAGGAAAGGGTTTGCTTGCTAATTTTATTTCCTCTCTTGTAAAGCAGCGTTTGTGCTGGTCGGCAGCCTCACTTCCCGGGCGGAACTGTGAGGTTTTACGTGGAGCACCGCGTGTGGGTGGCCGCTGAAGGGGAGTGAAGAAACAAAGTCTAATTCAGATCTTTTGACGTTGCAAACCAACTAAAAGCACGCCACTATAATTGTTTAAAGAAAATTAAAGGAGTTACACCAGGGCTTCCCTCAGCACTTAAACTTCTCTCTAGAGCAGAGATCCCAGTATTTTCTGTAGGAGTGAGGTGCTTGGGACCCCACCAACTACAGAGTAGAGGGGATCTGGGGGCCTGATTTGAGTAATATTCGCTGTGGTAAGTCTTCCTCCATGCTAAATTTTGTTCTATCCTTCTCGGTATGGTTGGTGTCATCAATGCCCTTTGTTACCACACGGTAGCATAAATACTTCCTTTATTTTCATAAACCACATCGTAACCCAAGTACATTCCTAATTATAATGCATTTTGTTTTGAAATATCATCTCTGGAGGGCTAGCACTAGTGGTCCACATGTGCCATCCCTATGGCATGAACTCCTCACAGCATGTTTTATGTGCTTTCCATAATAAGCGCTATGTCTATTATCTCTTAATGTCAGTAGTCCAGAAGCAGGTACTCTCATGTATACACTTTCCATGTTACATGCCAATTTTATGTGCATTTCCTCCATATGTGTACTCTCTTTGGTGTGTAGATACAGTTAGGAAGACTCACCAGGCATTGTGGTCTTGGAACACGAAAACGCCCTCTGAGAAAGACAGAACTGAAATGCTATCAACTCATTTCTTGGCTTAGAAAAGAATAAGTCATTTTTTCCCTAAGAGAAATAGTTGTATTTTTTTCTAATTCTCACGTCTATCTATCATCTCTCTATCTATCATATTAACTATCTCTCTTGAAGCCATAGTGGGTAGTGGTCTAATATAAACCTGAGTGCTGTATATGGTGCCCAAAACGTGGCTATGAATGGGACCCAGGATAGCTCCAGGGAAATGAACTGGAATAGTCACTAAGCCACAGCATCAATCTGTATTCCCGACTGGGCGGCCTTGGAGCAGTAGAAGCTTCCCAGGTCCTGGAGTGCTTATTTCTCTTATAAGCCAGCATTATAAATTTGTCCAACTTGCTATTGGGAGGCTCGTTTGTCCTGAAAAAAAAAAACATGGAGTAAGAGTATTGGCTCTTTAATCTTGGGTCTTTCCTAAGAGGATGGACACAAGGGAAGAAAGGAAGAAAGAAAAGGAATGGAGGAAAATGGAAAGAAAGAAGAAAGGAAGGAAGGGAGGAAAGACATTTCTGTTAAAATAATTACACATTTTTCCAATCCTTTCAGCTGCTTCCCATTCTTTACCATTCTTTCTTCCCATTTGGCAGAAAGGCAAGCAAAGCTTTTTGGGCATCAAAGGACCATTGCATGCAACATGGATCTCCCAGAGAGAAACCCATGTCAGCAGGAGTACTGTGAAATCACTCCTGAATCTGAACTTACTTAAAATCGCCGAACCTACAGCATACTACTATTTTGTTTTAAAGTAGAAATAAATTAACTCTTTTCTAATTACCAAAGTCAGAAATGCCCTTTGTAAGAACTTACACAATATTAAAAGTATAAAGAAAGTTAAAAATAACCCATTTTGTTCTGAAAATAAATGCTATTAATATTCGGGAGTACATCATTTCAGGTTTATATTCATACATGTATGTATATAAAACTATAGATAACTATACATGTTACATATATATGTATGTCTGTATGCACCTGTATATACATATATACACATATACATACTATACAGTCTTTTGTAATTTATATTCTTCGCTTAATAAAATGTTGTAGATATCTCTCTATGTCAATAAATATCAATTTTCATCTCTAGTTTCACTAAGTTATATAGAATTCACTGTACAGACATCTCATACTTTATTTAACCAGCCTTCTACTTGATGAAAATTTGGGTAGGCAAACATGTCCTAATGCAAAGGCAGGCCACAGGTTCGGGTGACCTTCCATGTCATTGGTGATCGAGATGGTCTGCTTCATTTTCAAGTTGATTTCATCGGGAAAAAACATACACATTAGGCAGAGTGAAGAAAACAAACACAACAGTAGCACAGGTTCAGTTTCTCTTGTGTTGTAATGAGGCTTTGGAAAATAGTTATCGCCAGCAGAGCTTACGTCTAAATAACTTTGACCCTTACCAGTCATCCCCGCTGTTTCCATCTGTCATGCCCAGTGTTCACGTGGATTGCTCTGTACGAAAGCCGAGTGCCAACCCACAACCACCCCTCTCTCTCCCTGCTGCTTCCTGTAACACAGCGCTGTTTCTTTTACTAACCCGTGAAATCCTGCCCGTCCTGTGCTTTATAGAAACTGCAGAAGCATCACAAAAGGATATGGAGGTGGCACCTGCTCCCTACTTCTTGCTCGTCAAGTATTTTTATGTTGTAGAAAGGTTTCTCAGCCCTCTTCCTATTCTATTTTGTAAAAAATATTTTTGCTTTTTTCTTCACCTTTAAACATTTGTACATTTTAAAATTAAATTTATTTAAGTGATAACGCTTAATACTATCTAGGTTTCAAGTGTACAATTCTATGATACATCATCTGTATACTGCATTGTGTACATTTTATTTTTAAATAAAGTTAAACATTTTTGTATAGGTTTTAGATTTCGGGAAAAAGTTGCAAAGGGAGCACAGAAAGTTCCTATATACCTTTGATGCATTTACATTTCTCCTGTAATGTTAGCACCTTATGTTACGACAGGATATTTGTCAGAGGTAAGAATTAATATTGGTACATTACTGTTAAACTCCAGACTATTTGGATTTTACCAGTTTTCCATTGATGTCCTTTTTCTGTTCTAATTACTTCAAACGCTTTATTTAGAGAATTTTATTGAGACTTTCTCACTGTTTCTGGTGAAGATGACTATGTGTCGATTTACCCCTTGCCCCGACACATGTGCACACACACACATCTGTGACACACCTCAGAGCTTCGAGTCAGTGTGTCTGTACGGCTATCTTCGATCCACTCTCACATCAGCGCTCTTCACAAAACAAGGGTTTTGAAACACTGTTTCTATATTGTGTCATAAATGAGGCTTCTTGACTTTATTAAGTTGCCAAAAAATGGGAATAAGTTATTGATATCGATTGTGTTTCAAACATACCACACACATTTTCTTTCCCTGCTACTTGATGAATTTCTGTATATGTACTGCATTCCTGCCATTTCTGTCACATCAAATTTCTCTCTATTGCCTCTTACTTTCTCGCTTCAAACACGCACAAAAAGGGCTTTCTCAAAATTGTCTCAATGAGTCACCTTTTGGACCCTAGAGGGCAAAAGATTTGACTCAGTGATGCTGAGAGATATGAAGAAATAGGTAATATTCCCAAAACGTGCTCTGTACAATCCGATTTTAAGAGTGATTAAGTCACAGTTCAGAATCAAACTAACATGAAGCATTACAATAAAACATTACGATATCAGAACAGATTTTACTCTTAAATATTAGCACACCTAACTGTTAATAACTGAACAGTGCTAATGTTTCACAGGGACCAGATCAGAACAGTAGGGTTGGCAAACAGTGAGCATGTCTGTAAGTGTGTCTGAATGTGTGAGCTTTTAAACCAAAGATAATTTCAAATGCATAAAAAATAAGAGTGAAACAAGACAATTTACAAATTAATAGAGGCTTCCCTCAAAAAAATGAGTGGGAAAGATATGAAAGTGCTCCAAAGCATTCATCAGGAATGCCACAATCTCTCAAGTAAACAAATATAACTCTCAGCTTTTGTATCTGTCAGGCAGAGTAGCAGGTAGTTCAGTTGCAGACTATGGGGAACAGATACAGTGATAGTGGTAATTTTCTTTTTATTGGGGCTACATCAGGTCCATAAAGACTAAGCTGTCTCTAATATTTGGAAAGAGCTCTCCAGTTTTAATTTATATTGATCAGTATTTCAATGTTTGAGGTGATTTGAGGGAAGTGAGCCATTGATTTCCAGCCATGTTGGGGTAAGAGGAAATTTATTCAAGACTTCTAGTATAATCTCTAGGATCTTATTTTACGTCAGCACATCAGGTAGAAATCCCTCCTTCTCAGGTACTCTTCCCTCACACACGTACGAAAGTAGCCGAGCTATATGCAGAGTCAACATCTCTTTTGCCCTTGTGAACTTTAAACCTTACCAGCCAACACCATGTCCAGTTCTCAGGGAAGCCCACTTTTTCCTAAAGTGTTTGCTTGTTTATCCCTCCTCTGGATGTCTGAGTCTTTCTCTCACCGAACGGATTAAGCTATCTTTTCCCACCAAAACCAGAGAAAGATTGAATGTTTGTCTCAGTGGTGTGGGACAATGTTTGTTTCCATGTTGCAAAACAGAAGCTGCTAATGCCATCCCAAGGCAATATAATTTAGATTTAAGATTCAGTGACAAATTCCATTTGTTGGGAGAAAAGCAGGGAATATCCCTTTGATTTACCCAAGATTATCCAGCCCTAGGAATTAAAAAACAAAACAAAATAAAACAAAAATAAACCTGTTAATTACTCAGTGAATTGCCCTGACAAACAAGGCTAAGACTGAGAAGCATGTACAGATAGACACTTTGACAGAACTGCATTAAGGAAGAGTATTCTGAAGAGGTGGGATACCATACTAAGAAAGTAGAGAGTATGGCCCACTGTAGTATCAAATCCCCCTCTCCCAGCCAGAGAATCACAGTTCTTAACTCTTCTTTAGCAACAAAAATATGTAGAAGTGAATTTTAATTGTGAGGCAGAAAAAAATAGTATCAATGGAAAGACTTTGGAGGAGCAGGGAATGATTGTTAAAACATTCCTTTGGACAGAACTTTTTGTTGTTCTCCTAAAGCTGTGATATGTAAAATCTCTCACTCTGAAGTAGATAGAGCTCAGGGAAGGCATTCTGCCATGGTTTGTTAGAACTTATTCTCTGTCAAAAAAAAAGTTCCTGAATTTTTATCAGTATATACACTGGCGAAAAGAAAAAGAAGTAGAGTAATAGGTTCATGACATATTATGTTAAATACTTTAAAAAAAAGATTTTATTTACTTATTTTGAGAGAGAGGGGAAGGGAGGGAAAAAGAGAGGGAGAGAAACATCAGTGTAGGAGAGAAACATTGATCAGCTGCCTCTTGTATGCACACCAATCAGGGATAATGCAACAAACCAGGTCTGCCCACCATTATTTGATGTTGAGATTCTAAAGGCAGGAGATACTGAATTGTCACTACCTCTTATAAAATAATGTCTGAATAGACCTTGGTCATTTCTGGATGAATTTCCTCTTCCATAATAAATTGAAATATGTTAATAAATATTAAACCATAAAAATAAAATTATTATAAATCTAAAATTTAAATTTTAAGTGCTCCAGAGCTCTGTATCATAAAGCAGTTTACGCATACATATCTCCATAAGATATAAACTTTCTCCAAAAATCGTATTGCTTGAGTGGTCAATTCTGAATACATTATGCTAAATATGACCTATCCGTGTGAGAAGAGCTATGGCTAAGTGTATTATGGGAATAAGTTAGGATCTGCAAATGAAATTTAGTGATCTTTGGATAACTGGAATTCATAGTTTAGTAGTTATCTGTTTTAAGTTTCCATTGTTTTAGTTATTCAGCCTTATGATTTATCCCACACCTGGGTGGTCTAAGGACGTTTTATACTCCTGTGGAGAACATGGATGGTCCACATCTCTGCCAGAGTGACCATTGCTAAGGGGAATGCCCATCACTGTCTGTTTCAGACCTTGCTCTTTAGTATTATTTATTCAACGAACACTCAGTGAGCACCTGCGTCAATTCACACTCTGTTCTCTCTGTTTTGGGTAGGATGGCAAATGGAGCATGTCTTAGACTCCTTGAAGAATTCGCCATAGGACAGCGGGAGATTCAGGGAAGTCAATTCAAATATTGAATTTGCAGTGGAAACCATGGCCTGTGAAAGGGTAGAGATGGTAAAGGCTGATATTATGTAAGGGAAAAAGAACACTGTCACAGGAAAGCGGGTATTTGACTTGCATCTCAGAGAATGAGTAAGGCTCCTGGGGAGGATGTGAGTGAGGAAACTGTGGTGGTGGCAGAGATTACAACGTAAACAATAGTAAATGTCTTTATAATTAGGATGTAAAAGGAACAGGAGGAGAAGAAACGAATGTGATATTGAAGATTTCCGTAACAACAGGATTGGGACATCTGGCCTTGAGATGTACACAATTTCTCAATTGCGCATCTGTTGTCATGTGTGAGAACTGAATCATTGCACTTGAAATTTGAACACCTCAGATGGAATCGGGCTTTCTTATTTTTCTTCATGATTTATTGGGATTTTCTAACCCTTTTTCAGTAATTTGTAGTACTGATCATTCCCTTATTTCTCTCTTAGTCTAATTTCTTCTTTTACATCAGGCCCTCATTTTACTCACAAATCTGCTAATATTTTATGCCTACTCTTTAACTAATGTGTATAAGCTTTACATTCCTCTATTTCAACTTTTTAATTCTTAATCTTTGTCTGCACACGATCTCCCTTAGCAGACTCATTCATTCCAAAGGCTTCACATGTTGACAAAGATCCCTATTTTGACCATATTTTGTCAGGTTACTTTGAGCTGTCTTGTCAACTAGGCCTTCACCTTGGCCTGCCTCCCTGCCCTTTGCCCTAGTCTTAGCAAAGAATCCTGCTGCGTTTAGGAAGAATCCACCTATCCTTGATATCCAATTGAGTTCTTACTAATTTTCTATCCACTGAATCACTCACTCTGTTCATTGCTATAAATTCTGAACTATATTCACTGTATTCAGAATTGAGTTCAATCTCTCTCCCATATTGCGGCAGTCTTGAATAAAGTCTGTCTTAACTGTTTTTAAAATAATTTTTTTCACCTCCATGTGAATTGCTACCAAATCACTATCCCAAACTTACATTATTACCTGCTTTCTTTCTCATATATATTGTCTCAGCCGGTCATCAAATGTTTCTGCAAGTACTATGCCTGGATCCCTCAAATGAACCCTATTTGTTAGAGACATCATCCCTTTATTATTCTAGGTTTGGAGTTTCAATATCATTCTGAGCAACATAATTTCACCATCCTCTCCCATCATACTCCAGTCCAGGTTTATGTGCAGCTTTGTTGTCCATGGCCTCTGCATCCACTCAACCTTTCCATTCTGCCTGATACCTTTCTAGTTCCAGGTTTCCTCAATGCATGTTGGAATCCTTCATTAGCTTCCTTATTGGCAGCCTTTTCTTACTCTTTCTCTCTTTTAATTCTCCTATAAAATGACATCAACTTATTTTTCCCCAAATAAAACTTTAATCTTATCACATCTTCCTCAGATATTTCTATTGCCACCCAATATCTAATAATGTATTTCCCAAAAGGCTTATGCAAGGCTTCAGGTGATATTTAAATGATGACTTAGTAGATGAGCACATATTTTTAGATATATTAATATATTAATTATTCTTTATATTAGATATGATAACTATAAAATATAACTAAAATGCTCTATTTTCTGCACATCCTCATACCTTTTTTTGTAATTTATCAGTTTAGTACTTCTAGTAGTCGACATTACCTTAGTATGCAGGTAATATAGGGCAGAAATTGTAGTAGAGTATGTGAGAACATCAATCACTGATTCGGAACCTAAGTTATGCCTCATTTATCTCTATACTCTTTGCTAAATTATTTAATATCTTTATACTTTGAAATGTAATTTATAAGATGAAAATAATTATTGAACCTACCTGAGACACTTGTTATGAAGTATGATTGAGAGAATGTTTGTAGGTTATTACACTGCCTAGCAACTTAATGTTCAGTTAACATCAGTGTCAATTATTAGTATTGCTATTACTAATAACAATCCATAATTTTGAATTTGAATATGGATTGTGATTTGCTTTTATATTCTTGTTTTTCTCCTACTTTTACTTTTGTGAACCATTGCTGAAAAAAAAAAAGGATTTAAAAGTCAAAACGATAAAAAAATGTGAACAAAAATAATTCAGTTACATATACAGAAACAGCATTTGCCAGAGCGTCACATGGATTTAAGAGAAGTGATTACTAACACTATTACAATTGTCAATTATGTCAGGGCCAGGGCTAATATATGATGAAAAGACATAGTTCTTACACACAACTTTTCTTTCATCATAAAAGCGTTGGCTTTCATACGGAAACACTCACTTTTCCTTTTAAGTTGTAGGGAGAACTTCATCTTTCAAGTTGAAATATACAACTTCTGATACAGTGCACATAATTAAGGCTAGCTTTGCAAATTAGCATGTGTTTTGGGTAAGTACATAGCTAAACCTAAAATGAAGGATTTAATTAAATCCATATTTAAAATGTGTTCATTTTAGAGATAATATTTTAATTATAATCATGCTAATTTGTCTTGTGTGTGTGTGTGTGTTTCCTTAAGTATTTTAACCATTTAAGGAATGACATCTTGGTCTTATGTTTTTAATTTGAAAACCTGAAACTAATTTGATTGAAAGTTTGAAAATGTTATATAGGTGTTAAATACTTGATTTGTTGGATTACATGTTTGATATATGGTATATTAAATATAAAAAAGTAGTAATAATTATTTTCATTCATGAATAGTAAAGGATATCAAAATACTATAATAATTAAATATGATGATAATTACCAATGCAGCTGGCATAGTAACAACACTACACACAGACTGGATGACTTTAGATGAATTATAATGACTATAAAAATTAAAAAGTACAATAATTACAAGAAAGAAAGACATATTTAAGACATATTTGAGATTCCATCATAAATAAATGTAAAGAGGATAGGGGATGTTTTTAGATAGTTATTTGAACTACCTACACAATTTTATTTCTAAGAATAAAGAAAAGATTATTTGTTCAAATGTCAATACATATAAACACTGGAATAGTTATTATTAATATATGGCTGTGAAATTACTGACAAAGTTTGTTGAGAAGATCATTTTGACAATGTC
The DNA here is from genome assembly GCF_022682495.2 of Desmodus rotundus. Lineage (NCBI taxonomy): Eukaryota > Metazoa > Chordata > Mammalia > Chiroptera > Phyllostomidae > Desmodus > Desmodus rotundus. The sequence goes on along the minus strand of NC_071399.1, from coordinate 69,248,396 downwards.
TGAGAAGAGATTTGGTGGAAAGAAAATATACTTTAACTGATTTTTTCTAACATTTTTAGTGTTTATCTTTAATAACAATCAACATTAGATTTCCTTAATGTATAGTTTGTGAATTGACATTTAAAAACAGATAAAAGTTATTGATGATGCTTATTATTATTTTGTACAGTTTCTAGTTTATGTGTTAGACTTCTCTGACTTAGAGTTTAAGGCACCTTTCCTCTACGATACATAACCATAGCTGCCCAGTTAACTTTTATTTAAATGAAGGTGAAGAGCCGATCCTAAACATATGTCTCTTTTCATTTTGAGGTTCACAGACCTTTCCTGCTCAGGCATCCTTTTTGCATCTCACCCCTCATTCTTATTCTTTCCTTTCTTCATCATATATTGTTATGTCTCCTGTTTCAATTTCTCATCTCACTGTGTATCGAAAACACCGAGGTCTGTCTGTGTCCATCACATTGGAAAATTTTCAGACTAGCTCTCTGTTCAATAAAGGATGTGGTAAGGAATGCACGGAAGTACCTGTGTTGATAATTAGTGGGAATAAAATACTGTATGATCTTACCAATATTGTGAAATCCCACATTGTTTGCACAAACAGAAAGAAGGAAAAAGGGAGAGATACCATTTGTGACTAAGAATAATTATGTCAATTTCGTTACCATCTGAAACCCACTTTAGAGCTTTCAGTCGAGGACTTTCCTAATGACTCACACTTGCAGAGCAACTGTTAGAAGGAGATGAGTGGGCAGAGGACTGGGAGTGGGGACACAATCCAAATGTCCCTATAAGCAGTATGAGATATCTAATTATTCAGTGGAAATTGAAGTGCAATTTATGCTCAACTCTATTCTATGTATAGCAATGTTTGTTATGATGATAGTCCTTTAAAATTGCTCACTATTTAGTAAGTTGCCATTTTAGGAAAATTTTTTCAAGTTATTCTATATTTATGTACTTACCGCCATACCCCTGTTCTTCTGTTGGGATTCACGACCCACTTTGAGACACATGGGCTCATTCCTGTTAAGACTTTAAGTCTTGGGCATTGGTGGGATAGCACAGTTGGTGAGCTGTCGTCCCAATATGTCAAGGGTGAGGGTTTGATCCCTGATTAAGGCGCATACAAGAGTCAACCAATAAAAGCATAAATGAGTAGAACAATAAATTGATGTTTCTTCCTCTCTTCTCTTCATTCTCTCTAAAATGAAATAAAAAATTAAAATCAAGAAATAAAAGACTTTAAGTCATGTTCCTGAGGATAGCACTTTAAATCTTAACCTAAATACATAAACACTAAAATGGTGAAATTATAGGCATCTTGGCAGGGAGATCCTTCCACTGCACCCATCTAAAGAAAGTCCTAATTATTTTATTCACTTTTTTCTAAAGAACTACACACTTTTACTTTATCATTAAGTACCCAAAGAATGCTAAATACTAACTCTGAATGGTTCTCGAAGGGTGGTTAAAAACCACATTGCCGGAGAAAATATGTAAGTAATATGACATTTCAGAAAGCAGCTCTCATTACAGAAAAAAGTAATCAAATTATTCAGTAATAACACTCTAAGTTTCTATATGAAAATAGGCATCTATCAAAAGGAAATTACAGTTAAGGTCTAATATACAGTCCTTAGCAACTATTAAGAGGTAGGTGAAAAAGTTTTTAAAGCTTGAATCAAAAATATATACTTCCACTTCCTTTAGGTAAGAAATTTAGCCCTAGCTGGTGTGGCTCAGTGGACTGAGTATCATCCTGCAAATCAAAGTGTTGCCAGTTTAATTCCCAGTCTAGGACACATGCCTGGGTTGCTGGCTACGTCCCCAGTAGGGGACGCATGAGAGGCAACCATGCCTTGATGTTTTTCTCCTGTTCTTTCTCCCTCCCATTCCCTCTCTAAAAATAAATAAATAAAATCTTAAAAAAAAAGAAAGAAATTTAAATAGAAATAGTGTTACAAAACAAACAAACTATTGGTGGCATATTCATGTTCGAATAGGAGCCCTTTAAAATGCAAAACAGATGGGAATAAGATGTAGCATATATTTAGTTGACCAGGCTATATTTTAAATGAAATGTATATGCTATTGCAAATGTAAATGTGAAGCCTAGGTGTTTGACATTTCAAAGGTGCAAAATCCAACCAGACAGGAGCCAAAAAGTGGAAAAACTGACCTTGTTTTACTTACCATTTGTCCTACCAGTGTAAAGAACTCTATGTACTTTCTGTTTATTATAGCTATGCCTCTCAGTACACCTTTTGAAGCTTGGAATACATAACATTAAGCTTAATACTAAAAGAAGAAAAATTGCTTTCCTCAAACAAACTCATTATAGACAATGGGAAATCAATCCCAAAATGAATTGTACTTTGCAGTTCAGCTTGCTGGGATAGTTACAGCATTGCTATTGATGTACGAACACATTGATTACAGCTGCTCATCATCTCTCTCTATGCCGCCGGCCCTCTCTACCTTATTTGTCACCTGCTAATGCCCTATTGATTTATATAGGGCTAAAATATTGAGACCATTTTGTTCCCCCCGAGCTATGTAAATAGTTATGACCACATGCACTTAACCAAGAGGGCAAAGAGACTCACTCAACTAGATTTACAAGGTTAATCACCTGGTTATTTAGTCAATAAGTCAATCAGAGAACACAATGTGTGTTTCTCCTGGGATGTAGAAAATGACATTCACCAGAAAAACACAGGACCAGAGCTTGCCCATCTGCCTTATGACATTCAAGGTGTGCAGCTGGAAAGCAAGATGGGTGTAGTTCTTCTGGAAATGCTAAAATGTATTTACAGACAACTAACATTTTGTTAGAATGTTGGTTCCATGCTTTAGCCTTTTTAATAGATGAGTAGTGGGAATAAGGAAATAAAAAGTAGTAGCAAATTATAAAGTATATACTTTGAGGGCAATGAACCATGATCTTCCTTGCTTTCCCCTTCTGAAAATACTTTAGCAATATTACTCCCAAACTTCCCAAGAAAGTCACACACTATAAGCATTGATATGAAATCTGTATATTACATCTTTAATTTTTAAATTAATAAATATGAAATTGATTCCCTAGTGTTTCTCTAATTATCAAGTTGTAGATTGTCAAGTCACACACACCCACTCTTCCATATTATGTTGAAACGGGATGTGTGAGTTGACATGGTAACTGTCCCATTCAGCAGCCTGTGCAGAGGAACATATCATACTTGTAAATTGTAGATCAGGACCTTTAATTTTAGATGCAAAAGGTAAAATAATTATAAAGTGCATTATATACTTATTATTTAGCTCATGACTTTTGAATAATAAAATTATCTAGGTAATAATTTTTGAAGGGGAATAATAAACTTAAAAATATATATAGATTAGAATTTTCTTGAGGAAGGAAATAGGTTTTTCCCAATGAACCCTGTTAGTAAATTATAGGACAACTGCAATATATATGTGATACTTGCTAAAATGGACAATGAAAATCAGATCCTATGATTACCCAAAATATAAGAACTCATAAAATGATTAGGTAATCATTTATTACTATGTAATTGTCTATTACACACTAGCCAAATTGTCCAAATATTTTTGATTTTGTTAATTTATTTCATTTAAATATTTGTGTTTTTTAATAAAAGAAAGTGCAAAAAAATAATTGTATACTTTTAAAACTTCTACAAATCAGCAGAAAGATTTTCATATTATCTAGCAAAGTTTTTAGCACAGAAATTGTGTATGCAGAGTAGATAACTGTGATGAAACCTACTGCTGCAGGAGGTGACTTACAAAGCGTCGGGGGCCATGCACATGCACTGACCTTGCATCTATTTGGAATTTGTCTCAACTCTTTCACGTCTGAGTGAGGACTTCCTGCTCACTGAAGTAGTTTCTGTCCTGAGGATATCAAACTGACTTCCCAGTATCCCTCCAAAATTTATATTCTTACTAAAAAGAGTTTAGTATTTGATAATAACCAAACTGCTTACTTTACCAAAACTTTACATGTCAAAGGAATACATGTAAAAGAGATTTTTCAAAACACGCAGAATATTATTGTATATAATTTATTAGTCCCAATCAACATTTTTGAGGTGTCTGAAATTCACAACAAACTGTGCCAGGTGCTAGTGCTACAAAAATGAAATATATAGATACAGACATAAGTCAATATATATCTTTATCTATATATCAATATTTACATGTAGGTGTATATCTACATATCCATGTTTTTATATCTACACATAGATATAAATATATACATACATATATGTAGATATATTTAGATACATAGAGAGAGATATAACTATATCTATATATCTATCTAGTCTGTCCAGAAAAGGTGCAACCATTGTTAATATGATAAGAACAGGTTGGAGGACATCGATGTTACCTGGCAGCCAAGGACAGTGGACTGGAATGTGCATGTGTGAACAATTCACTGTTTAGTCAGTGGGGGCGGTATATGCCCTTGGAGGGAACAAGTGTGCTGTGTGGCTGTCACATTCAAAATGACTGAGCGAGTAGAGCAACAAATCTGTATCAGTTTTTGTCTTAAGCTTGAACATTGTTCTGGGGGAGATATTTGGATGATTCAGAAGGCTGTAGCTACAGGTAAGTGGTGATCGGCAGTTTCATCACCACAACACACCTGCTCACTCATGCATCACGTCTCATGCCGATTTTTTTTGGGAAACATCAAATCACGCAGGTGACTTTACCCCCTACAGCCTGGATTTGGTGCTTTGAGACTTCTGGTTTTTCCCAAAACTAAAGTCATCTTTGAAAGGGAAGAGAATTCTGACTGTTGATGAGATTCAGGAAAATACAACAGGACAGCTGATGGTGATTGGGAGAATTGTGTGAGGTCCCGAGGTGCCTACTTTGAAGGGGACGGAGGCATCACTGTCCTATGCACAATGTTTCTCATATCTGGTATCTTCTTCAATAAGTGTCTCTATTTTTCATTACATAGCTGGACACTTTCTGGACACATCTAGTGTGTGTGTGTGTGTGTGTGTATGTATGCTATTTGCTATTTTATGCTACTCAAGAATGCATATATTTTATTTCCCATAAGAATAAAAAAGGTCATGGAAATAGGGGAGGGAGGTGCGGAGAGCTGGGTGCTGGGCTGGTGTAGGGGGAAAAGGCAGAAAACTGTACTTAAACAACAATTTAAAAAATTAAAAAAAGAAAAAAGAATTAAAAAGGTCATAAATTAGTCTTTGGTTAATAACATGTATCACTTTGAGACACATTCACATATATCAGTTATTACATTTTATGTCTAAAATATGTTAATATGTTATATGTTATACCTAAATATGTTAATATCTTTAATATGTTTTAATAAAACGAATATTGCAAGATACCTTTATTTGAACAAAAACTAATTAAAGGTATATGTAACATGATATTTAGTTTCTAGTATATTTATTTCTGTGTCCCTTGGAGCTTCTAATGTTAATTTCTAAGACATAATTTTTTCATCATATATGGACATTTCAAAGTGCATCTTTACTACCGCCACTGTTTTCCCATTGGTGATATTGGTGATCTTGGTCTAATGTCATGGTGTGTTTGATTGTTTTTGTCCCTCTGAGTACATAAGGGAAGCACTCCATCTCAGAAAACTCATAAACCTGACTCCTTTTAAAGTGAGCTCATCCTATAAATCTCTTCTAGTCCATTGCAATTTCCTACACTGTTCTTTTAGATTGATAACTGTTCGCCCTCAACGTAAGTGAAAAATATTGCAATGTGTATTTCTAAAACGGTGTGTTTTTGAGACATTAAGTTCCAAATTCATATTCATCTCATATTGTTCAATAAAATAAACGCCATGAGAAGTGTCATTTCTACCATTACAAGCGCACTTGGAGAGTTCTTCATAAAGTCAAAGTGACTAAAGGAAGTGCTTTGTCCTCTGTGGTTTTGCTAGAGGAAAAATGCTTTAAACTGTTTTCTCCCATCACTGTATTTAGGTTAGGTAACAGTTAAATAAATTTTAAAGGATATGGGTTATAACCATCCCCGTGAAGGACAGCTTGCCATAAGCTAATTCTATACTTGAGGCTAGCTGTGACTCACATGGATTAGTGAGTCCAGGAAACGACCTCAGCGCAACTCACGCGGAACTTTCAACATTACTGTTCTAATGAGATCAACTCTTTTGCCTTTGGGCTTAAGCATCTGGATTTTCAATTATAATGACAATATGAAAGAAATCATTGGGTCAGGAGGACCCTGAAATCTATAGTCATTGACTAAGTCATTGCTCAATTGATTGTAAGAAATCATGGATATTCCCTTCTGGGTATCCTAAGTCACTGAAGTCAAGTGCAAAATATTTCCCTCTTTATCATTAGTGTTTTAAAAGACGTGTGCAACCTACCCAAGAGATAGGAGAGACACTCAAAGATATCTAAGGGAAGTTTGTGCCAACATCTATCTGAAACTAGTACAGGATTTATTCCCAGAACAAATAACTTATGCTCAGGTAAGTCACTGCAACTTGATTTCCTCCCTTTAAAACTGAAATATGAATCATCAGTAAGATTGGTATTGGATTTTTTTCATTGCAGTGCAAGAGGTAGAATTTTTAATCCCATTCACAAGGTTAACCTGTGTATGCTGCTTGAACCTTTATTAATGTATTACTGAATTAAAGAATGAATTAATGGATGTGCATGTGTGTATATGTGTAATATAATTAAACTGAATCTCGGGCCTTCAATTATTGGGGTCCTCTATGTTACTTCATACATATCCCATTACAATTATGTTAATAAATATATTACAATTAAATGATGTCTCCTAAAAATAGAAATATCTATAGCTATGAGGTCTGTCCAGAAAGTGTCCAGCTATATAAAATGAAAAATAGAGACACTTATTGAAGAACACACAAGATACAAGAAACATTGTACATAGGACAGTGATGCCTCAGTCCCCTTCAAAGTAGTCACTTTGGGACCTCACACAGTTCTCCCAATCACCATCAGATGCCCTGTTGTATTTTCCTGAATCTCATCAACAGTCAGAAATCTCCTCCCTTTCAAAGGTGATTTTAGTTTTGGGAAGTCTCAGGGCACCAAGTCTGGGCCAAATCTGAGTTACCTGGGTGATTTGATGTTTTGCAAAAAAAAAAAAAAAAAGCACGAGACATGAGGCATGAGTGGGCAGGCACATTGTGGTGATAAAGCTGCCAATCACCAGTTGCCCATAGCTGCTGTGGCCCTCTGAATCATCCATATATTTTCCCCAAAGGACTGTTCAAGCTTAACACAAAAGTTGATGCAGACTTGTTGCTCTACTCAGTCATTTTGAATGTGACAGCCACACAATACGCATACTGACTCAAGGGCGTCTACTGCCCCCACTGACCAGTACAGTGAAGTCATCATTGTTCATGCAGGTGCATTCCAGTCCACTCTCCTTGGCTGCCAGGTTACATCAGTGTGGTGTAAACCATTCTTGTGATATTAACAATGGCTGACCTTTTTCTACATAGACCTCATATATCAAATAATCATATTATATATATACACTTCAAATATTTTACTATTTTGTCAATTGTAACTCAAAAAGGTGAAAATAATTTCAGGATTTTATATGTGACATTGGATTAGGTATATTTTAGAAAGTTCACACTTTTTGAATTTAATTTTTTAATTTTTATTTATTAATTTAAAATATTTTTATTAATGACAAGAGAAACACAGAGAGAGACATTGATTTTGCTTTTTATTTCAGTTCATTAGATTCCACATATGAGTAAGATCATATGGTATTTGTATTTCTCTGACTGGCTTATTTCACTTAACATAATGTTTTCCAGGTCCATCCGTGCTGTCGCAAAAGGTTAAAATTTTCTTTTCTTTTCTTTTCTTTTCTTTTCTTTTCTTTTTTTTTTTTTTACAGCCAAGTAGTATTCTATTGTGTGAATGTCTCATAGTTGTTTTACCCACTCATCTACTGATAGACACTTGGGCTGCTTCCATATCTTGGCAATTGTAAATAACTCTGCAATGAGCGTTGGGATGCTTATGTCCTTTCGTTTTAGTGTTTTGGTTTTCTTCAGATAAATTGCCAGAAAAGAAACTGCTGAGTCATAAGGCAGTTCCATTTTTAATTTTTTGAGGTATCTTTATATGGCTTTCTATAGTGGCTGCACCAGTCTGCGTTCCCACCTACGGTGTAAAAGTGGCTATAGTAATCAAAACAAGCATAAAAGCATCGTAATAAAAACTGGCATACAAACAGACACATAGATCAATGGAATAGAATAGTGAGCCCCAAAATAAAGATGCACCTTTAAAATTAATTAATATTTGACAATGGGCTGAAGATAGTTTGTTCAGTAAATGGAGCTGATAAAATTGGATTGATATGTGCAGAAAAATAAAACTAGACCACCTTCTTATGCCATGTACAAGAATAAATGCAAAATGGATTGAAGAGTTAAATATTAGACTTGAAACCACAAAAATCCTAGAAAAAAATAACAGTAAAATCTCAGACATTGCTTGGAGCAGTGTTTTTTCTGATACAACGTCTCAGGCAAGGAAAGCAAAAGAAAAAGTCAACAAATGGGACTACATCAAACTAAAATACTTTTGCACAGAGAAGGAACCATCAACAAAATAAGAGAGTTAAGATTTTTGAAACTGTAAGTACCATGGTGTGTGACTAAGCATCGATTCTGAGCATTATTTTAGAGCACCATTGTGCTAAGGGTTCAATGTATAGTGACAGCTCTTGGGAATAAGTTCTTGGATACATGTTATTCTGGGTACTTGTATTTTTAAATCATGCCAGAGTCAACAAAAATGTATAAAATACTCTAAATGTCAAAAGACATTTTCTAATTGTTTTCCTGAAATCCCCTAGGCAAAAATAAAACACACTCAGAGAAATTTTAAAATTTAGAGGCTTTAAAAATTTTAAGTATGATTATATCTAAGTCAGTAAAATTATGAAAAAGCCATTTTGACCCATTCTTAGTCCAAACCTATTCCTTATCTAAAAGACTTAGTTTATGTTTCAATGTTAGCATAAATATGCACAAAAAATGCAAAAGACCTTGATATTTCACAGATTTTGACCTTTTGAGTATCCCTAGTGAATTTTTTCTATATCTTGCCATTAAGTTCACTTTCTCATTGTATTGTCTACAAATTTACTGGCTGTTTAAAGTAGTTTCCAACACCTTTCTATACCAGGGTATTTATTTATATCTTAGTGTATTACTGACTTTGGAGCTGTTTTCTTTTTGTTGTAGAATAAATCATTACCTATTCTCTGAGCATTCTTTCCTCTCTGACTCGTAATGGAAACAAGTCACTAATGCTTACAGCCCTGGAGTGGATAGCAGCCTTTAAATTCTCCAGTATTATCTTCAAGTTTTAGGTTTTTTGGTTCTGTTTTGGTTTTTTGTTAGCTGGTTGTTGGTTTTAATAAGCACTTCAGTGCCAGAAAAATGCATTTAATTTTGCTCCTGTTACTTATCATTATATGATATTAGAGACTTCTAGGCTTTGGGAGTTTCACAAAAGCTTTCCTCATAGGTCAGCATAGCGCATGAAGCGATGACAGTGTGTAAGTTACGGCAGAAGACTGCTACAAAATGTACCTGGTATTATTAGTCACTTTATGATTCAACGATGTTCTCGTTAGAATTATTCCTCAGTGAATGAAGGCCCATCCCTAGGATCAATAGCAGCAATAATAGAGCCAGTAACATGATACTTGTGAATTGGCTTGGAACCCAAAAATGAAAAATCCACACCGAGAATTCATGAGCCCCACAACTATGGGATACTCTTAAAAATAACTTGGGACTCTAGAGGAGATGAGCTTCTATAATCTTACAGAATTAAATATAAATATAGTTTTATTTTTTTTGTCACTGGCTGGTAGATTTGATCATTAAGTTTATGTGATAATGCTAACAATTTCGTCCATTTCCAGGTAATATTAATACTGACAGCATTGTAATTTGAAAAGGTCAACTTCAGGTTGAAGATACGTCCTTACCAAAACACCAAAAAAAGTGGATCCTTTCTTACTACTGAATTGTAAATATATTTTTGCCCATCAAGGGAAGGACTGAAAGAAAGATGAGAGGGAGTGAAATTAACATGTAGGAGTGTTTTGTCCCTTCTGCTGGGCATTTTCACTTATATTACATCATCCTCTCAGCAATCCTATTTCCCATGGTAATAATATATACTGGCTTTACAATAAGGCTGCAAAACTTCATAATAACATTTCATATAGTGAAATCACAAGGGTGTCTTGCCTCATAAACCTGGTTTGTGGTACAGCCAAGTTTTCTAACTGTAAAACCAATGTGTTTTCAAGACACTGTTGTTTGTTTGGTTTTTTTTTTTGAGGGGCATATTGCCCCATTAGTCTTGTTTGTTTCTGAAAATAGTCTACGGTAAATGTCAGCTATTATAGAAGGTAATTCTTTCAGTGAAATTAATGTAGATGAAATTGTCTTGATTATATTATACATTTATCTTCACATCATTATGATATATGACAGTTAAAATTATAAATTGAATGCATATTTCTAAAACCTTGTGGAAGACCAAAATTGTGATTTTAAAATTTATAATATAAAACTCTCACTCATGTTTTAAGATTATTTCTTTTAGTACTATCATTTAGATATCATTTAACTAGTAGGCTTCCCTGAAATGAGCTAGGATTTTTTCATAGTTTGTGAGAAAAAACACCAGACTAAGATAGTAAAATTTACTTAACTCCTGTGTTATATATTACATATGTTACTCTTTTTCAGGGATTTAAAAATCCTGGAAAAGATAAATTGTTCATAACCTATCTTTTACTTACTTTGAAATATGAGACAAACAGTTGTTTTCTGCAGAGCAAGAGTACATGAGATAGCCCTTGCTTTGTTGTAACCCCTTTACTTTCAAATTTTGTGTTAATTGTTGGCAATATATTTCAGCGTGGTATTTTTCCAAATTCTCAGATACAATATGCATTTAGTCCTCAATCATTAAGTATGTTATTAAATTTAAGGTATTTGAAATAAAACTGTATGTTTGCATGTGCTTTCAGTCCATATGTGTACATCACAGGAGGCACATCCCAGATGTTATGGTCAGATTGATAACTTAGAGTAATGTTAAATTACTATAGTCATCCAACAAATTTTAATTTAGTAATATTATATGCCAATTACTGGATTCATTCCAGAGATCATACAAGTGAATGAGGTAGTTCTTGCTATCTGAAGAAAAAAAAAGTGAAAAAAGATAGTACCAATACAAATAAAATTACACATTGTGATACATGATAAATGCTAGTTTTCTCAAATACAACTGGTTTATTCTCTGTGCTGATGTGTGTGTGTAATTTTCATTTTCAAAATGTCTAGGTTTGAATGAAAATTTATATAACAGTAATTTTAATTAATGTTTAAACAGCCTTTTATTAATGGAATCAATCTCAATCATGGTATACGGAAAAGATATCTGTCTGAAAGTATCCAGCTGTGCACCGTGAAAGATAGAGACATTTATTGAAGAAGATACAAAAAACCATTTGCCCATAAGACAATGATGCCTCAGTTCCCTTCAAAGTAGGCACCTTGGGGCCTCATACAGTTCTCTGAATTTGTTGATTGCAGCCTGTACACATTCAACATTCTCAGGTGTTCTGCTGGTTGCAGGACTTCCGGAATGTGGGTCACTTTCAACAGATTCTTGACCATCTTTGAAGCATTTATGCCACTTCTATTTGCACTGCACTCCTTGCACCATCCCAAAAAGCCTTCTGAATCATCCAGTAGTTTCCATGGAAGAATATTCAAGCTTAACCTGAAATTTCATATAGATTCATTGTGTTACTTGTTTATTTTGAATATGACAGTCCACACAGGACACATACTCACTCAATGGCATCCCCCTCCCCCATCGACTAGTACAGTAAAGTCATCATTATTCATGCATGTCCACTCTCCTTGGCTGCCAGGTTACATTGATGATGCACAAACCATTCTGGTTATATTAACAATGGGTGGAACTTTTCAGGACCAACCTTGTATTTTTGTTGATGTGGTATTGTCTTCTGCTTTCCAATATCTTTTTTAGAGTTTAATCTTAAGTGAAATGAATGCCAAGGGTGTTTGTGTAATCTTTATATGATGTCAGTAACAATGTTATATTTGCTTCCCCTTTCCCTTTCTGTATCCTTTAGATTATTTGGGCTTTAAATTTGGCAATATTTAGCTATAAAATTATTTTGGAGGGGGTTACTTTTTTGATAACATTATCTATGTGTTTCCATTATTAAAGAAACCTCTTAGAGTTTCCTTGCTGGAGTAATATTTAGTAGCTATAGTTTCCTAGAGAGTTATCAATTTCATCTAGACTTTCAAAAAATTAACATTGTTAGAAAACTAATATTTTGAGTTTAAAATTTCTCTCTTGCTGTTCTTTATTTCTCCTTATTTTATATTTTGTGTGTATCTGATTTATATTTTTCTTAATTAGGTTAATTAGTGATTTGCATAAATACAGTTTGTTATTATTTCTGAATGCTTTCTTTTGTAGTCATAAAATCTATGTTTTATACTCATAATATGATGTCATATATAATATTTACTATAAGTAAATATTATACTATATTATACTAATATTATACTAATTAGTATAATATTAGTATACTAAGTAAATATTATACTAATATTTACTATAAGTCCTGCAACCAGCAGAACACCTGAGAATGTTGAATGTGTACAGGCTGCAATCAACAAATTCAGAACATTGCACAAAACATATAATGTGCAATGTTTTAATGTTATTCATATCTTTGTTCTGAGCACTGTTCTGTGATCTGGTTTTTCCTTTAAATATATAAAAATTCAAAGTTGTTGTAAGTCAAGTCACTGGCTTCCCCTCCACAGAGCAACAACTGCCTTGCTCATTTCCAGGTGACATGGGAGGCTAACAAAGCTTCACTTTGATAAATTCAGGTACCAAGAAAATCCATAATGTAATTCAGCAGCAATGTTCAATACATAGGAAATGATATTTCCAAATAAGACACTAAGAGAAAAACTTGCCTTGGGAAATTTAAGCCACATTTCAGTTTTAAAACTTCAGGTGAAATGTGACTCATTATATCATGAATTTATTTTTAGTTTTAGTTGTGGTTATTCCTCCACTGCCTTTCATAATTTATGGAATCAACTAGGACAATAACAATTTTGATAATTTGTTTTTCTTAGTCATCAACAATCATTCCATCACTATAAACTTCCATCTCTATTATTTCATACACCTCAGAGTAAATATGCAGGACTGCCTCCGCTGCCATTGCCCTAGTATATATAAGTCACTAGTAGTCCTGGCCTGGGTAGTTGCAATAGTTCCTTAATTTACATACCTAAATTCACATTTTTACTTCTTGAAACATCTGCACAGTAGCTAATATGATCTTTATAAACATGGGTCTGATATAATGTCACTTAAAATTAAAATATCTCTACAATAAAACTCCTAGAAAATGATAAGCAAGAAAACCTACATGGCCTTGTGTATGACCATGACTTTTTAGTTACAACACAGAAGGTGCAGTTTGTGGAAGGCATAATTTACAAGCTAGACTTCACTGAAATGAAATACATTGCTCTGCAACAGACAATATCAAGAGAATGAGAAGAAAAGCTGCAGATGGGGAAAAATAGTAGCAAAAGGTGCATCTGATAAAGAACTGTTACCCAAAACATACAAAGAATTCTTTAAAGTCCGGCATAAAAAAAATAAACAACCTAATTTAAAAAATGGGCCAATGACCTTGACAGATACCTCATTAAAGAAGATATACAGATGGCAAGTAAGCACACGACAAGATACTCCATGCCATATATCATCAAGGAAATGCGGATTAAAATAACAGTGAGAGACCACCACACACCTATTAGAATGGCGAAAATCTGAAACAGACACCACCAAATGCTCTGAGGATGTGAAGCTGTTGGGAACCGCCCTGCCTGGTTTCAGAGGCTGTAACCCCTCATGGTTAAGGCTGAGTCAGAGTTGGGACCATAAGCCACTAAGGAGACAAAGCTTGTCTCCCTGGCAGGTGTACCACCTCTGCCCACTTCACCCTGCTTGGCCCTGAGCTTGGCCAGTTAGCCAATGATGGGTAAGAATCCTCAAAGGAGGATCAACCTAAGACAGGCTCTGGTCACGGAAGAGGCCTGCAGGGAAGGACTCGGGGGGCTGTGGAAAAAGGGGGTGATGGACCCTCGCCCCTCGGCTTTGAAATAGCCTGAGTCCTCATTCTGTCTGCAAGAAGTCTCCTAATCTCTTGGCTGCCTTACTTCCCTTGCCTGACTTAAGCCTGAAGCAATAACAGAGGGCAGTGCAGTCCTGTGCTGGGAGGGGCGGATTCCCTGGGGAATCAGGCCTAACAAAAATACATACATTCCTGTGAAACCTACTTAATTTGTACCCTCAGTTTAAGAGATAAGGGTCCAGACCTGAGATGAGTCTGGCGCCTAAAGTTTTATGGCCCTCTAACTAATTGGCTGTAACTCAGAATAAGCCCTCAGAGTTCTCTGTAAATCTTGTATTGTTTAACCCTTACTGGTTGACAATGATTGATGAGCTTTATCCGTATTCCTATGCGAATGAACCTAATAAAAGCCCCTGGAGAGAGAGGCTCGGGGCCCTTCTCCCCCTGAGAGAAACGGCCACCTTTCCTCCCCAAGCAGATCATGTCTTGGTAGTCTTTTTCTTCGGCCTTGGCGGAACCTGGGGGGCTGCGTTAAAGCCCCCCGACATAAAGCAACAGAAACTCATTCACTGCTGGTGGCGATGCAAATATTCAGCCACTTTGGAAGGGAGCTTAGATGTTTCTTGCAAAACTAAACACACACCATTTGATCCAGCAATCATGCTCCTTAGTAATTAATTACCCAAAAGAGTTGAAAGTTACATCCACACAAAAGCCTGCACATAGATAGATGCTCGTAGCAGGTTTATTTGTAACTAACTACCAATTTTTGAAACCAACCAAGAAGGCCTTCAGTGGGTAAGTAGACAAATGAACTGTTGTACATCCAGACAATGGGATATTATTTAGTGCTAAAAAAATGAGTTTTCAAGCCATGAAAAGACATGGAGGAAACTGAAATGCACATTACGTAGTGAAAGAAGTCAATCTGAAAATGTTACATACTGTGATTACAACTATATGACATTCCAGAAAAGGCAAAACTATTGAGACAGCAAAAATCCATACAGTGATTATTAGGGGCTGGTGGGGTGTAGAGATGATGAGGAGGAACACAGAGGATATTTAAGGCGGTGGAAAATTTGTATGCAACTGTAATGATGGATATATATTATTACCCATCCGTCCAAACCCATGAAATATGCAGCACCAACAATGAACTGTAATGTAAACTTTAACTTCTGGGTGATTATGGTGTGTCAATTATGTTCTTCAGTTACAGTAACTGCCCCCCTCTGGTAGAGGACGTTGGCCATGGTGGGAGGCTATGCATTTGTGGGGAAGGGTGTATATGGAGAATCTCTGTACCTTCCTTTCAACCTTGCTGTGAGTCTAAAACTTACTCTAAAAAATAACGTCAAGACCAATTCAACAGCTTTCCATTCTCTTAGAAGTGCATCTGAAATCATTAACATGAACTATAAGGCCTTTGGTGAACAAAATTCCACCTGTGTATCTATTATCATCTTACTCCACCTTTGGCCTCTCTCAGTGCAGTCGTTTTATCAATGTTTTATGTGTGCCGAGCTCTTTTTCTATCTGTGAACATTGTGTGTATGGTTCATTTTGACTAAATAGTCATCTTTACCTATTTCTCCTGTATCAGGTATCAATTTTGTATCATTTTTCCCAGAGAGGCATATTGTAACCATGCAGTCTGTGACATCTTCTTTTTCTTACATATGATTTATCATAAGTTGTGATTTCATATTTGGTGGTTTATTTATGTCTCTACTGTACTAATTACCTTAGTTGACAAGAACTGTCTGTCTACCAGTGTATGTACAGCATACCCTAGTTTAATACCTAGCCCATAGTCACTCAAAAATAATACTGTTGACTTACTGATTGAATATTAATTTACTATCAGTAAATTTCTTCTTTTTTAATTTATTTATTTTTAGAGAGAAGGGAAGGAGAGATGGAGAGAAATACCAATATGTGGTTGTCTGTCACATGCCCCCTACTGGGGACCTGGCCCACAACCCAGGCGTGTGCCCTGACTGGGAATTGAACCTGAGGCCCTTTGGTTTGCAGGCAGGCACTCAATACACTGAGCCACACCAGCCAGGGCTCCTATCAGTAAATTTCAAATAATTTCAAATAATTATCTTACCTTGTCTTTATAGCAATCTCAGCTAGCAGGTTGTTAATATTTATATGTTGTATATAAAAAAGATCTGGATATTAAAAACATCCTAAATCCCAAAGTAATACAAATTCAGATGGTAAAACAAATTTAAATCCCTATTTCCCACTAACATTAGTGATATTTATTTGTATTCTTGTGAAAGTCTATTAAATTGAACAAATTAAGATGTCATGGCACTCAATATTTGAGCTGTCTATAAAAATCATTATATTTTTAAGATTAACAGGTTTTAATTTTTATGAGTGGCATAAAGACTAACTTTTTAAAATTCTTCAGCTTTTTGCTATTTATTTATTAATTATACTGCTAAGTACTTAATAATTATTTTGACATCAAGTCTTGAAATTGTACAAAAGTGTGTAGAGTTTTGCAAATAAAATAAAATTATGGAAAATAGGATAACAAGATAATATTTATGGATGTATATCAAGTTTAATATGAAAAATGTACACAAGAAGTGACTTGAAGATTAAAATGCAATTCACAAGAAATATGGCACAGGATTATGAGAGAAATGACTCTCCTGGGACACCACAGAGAGGATACTATGTCAATTAATGAACAAATCCTCAACAACAGTTCTACAGAAAATACAATAATGAGTTTCATGGGGAATGTATATTCAGTGTCTGTCAATAAAGGCTGGTGGAATGAAAGCAAAATTAGTTCTATGTGGAACAAAAAATGATGTAGGCCCAATAAACTCTCTGATGCTGAGCCACCGCTGGGGTTTCAGTTAAATCATCTTATTTGAACAAACGTGGAATGGCAAGTTAAATACAAACACACGATGATCTTTCTAACTGCATTATCCCAAGCAATAGGTCTCTTTTCTGGGAAGAAATCTCAAGCATACAAGTTAAATAGTTATTACTGCTTTCCAGTTAATGTTTTTTTGTTTCCTGAATATAATATAGCGAGAGACAAGAACAGCATACAATATAGCAAGAGAGAAGAGGAATTTCACAGAGGAGCTTCGTATGGCAGACATAAGGTGATCATGGAGGCAGTCATACCATGGCTCCTTATTCAATTTTAAGATGTTAAAAGGACTCTTTCATGGGTGGTTTTCACCCTTTGATATAGCCTGCCATATTTAATTTATTTCTCATAAACTATAATTCTAAAAGTTTATTAGAAATACTAGTGCTTTTATTTAACATTAATCTTGTGTTATATGTGATGGCCTTTTGGTTTTCAGGAAGAAAGTTTTATTGTATTGCAAGGTCAAAACTATTGTGTTTAACCTGAACCAACATAGTCTCATTTTTTCCTGAATTCTCAAATTTTGTTAGAACACCACAATATATAATAGCAACTGAATTCATAAACACAGTTTCAAGTCAAATACAATTGTATTAAGTGACTAACTTGAGAAAACCTGACTGGAGTAGAGAATTTAATAGATAATATTAGATGACATCATGTACTATCTGGAAAACTAGAAATTAAATGACTCAGCATCTTCATTAGTCTTATATCAAGCCTTAGAAGCTAAATGGTCTCCTGTGTATTAAGAAGGGGACGAAAAGAGAAAGGGAGAACAGTCCTTTGCAGTGCTGTCACCCAAAACAATGCATGATATCATTAGCTAGTTATTTACTGATGAGAAACGTTAAACTCTCTGATTTATGCTCCCAAATTCAGGTTGACAAAAATTCTACTTTAGTTTTTACCTCCTAGAGTCAGATTGCTAAAAAGTGAGGTGTTTTGGTTAGAATAAAAACCGAACATCCCACAACTATTACAATACAGAGTGAAAGCTCTTTCTGATAAAAGGTATATATGCTTTTAGAAAATTTGACTAGAAGTTGTCACAGTGGATTGAATGTGGTTTATTTTTCCCAGTCTCAATGGATAGTTTTATAATTTATTGAATAGACCACCAACTGTATTCCCTCCCTCCCTACAATTGGAATTTTATGTTGTTTCCATGGGGAGTAGTGAAATAATAACAAAGCTCATCAGAATAAGCTCCTCCAAAAAGAGAACTAACCTAACAGCTCACTTCCTTTCAACAGACAAACTATATACATATTAGAGTGTGCAGTGGTTTAGTCACTAAGAAATTCAAACGAGAGTGTGAAGAATGTGGGCAAATCCAGGGTGCTGTGAAGATGAGCTGAGATGCTGCCTGACTGTTTAAGGATTCCCGGGGCTGCATCTCTTGGTCACTAGGTGGATCTTGACACAGGGGAAGATTTTAGCTAATACAACGTGGAGATGTGGAAAACACCAGGTTGACTTAGGAGATGCGCACAGGAATCAAAAGGCAAGAAAGCAGTAAACATTGCTGAGAGGATCTGCCTCAGGAAGGACTTGAACACCCAGAGCACCAACCCAGGGCTCACATGACTAACCTGATTCTCCCTGTTCTCTTTGGCACAGCAAGTAGCAGCGTCTCCACCACCGATGACAGGGGTGCAGGCTCCGAAAGTGGCTTTCATCACCTCATCCATGAGGGCTTTGGTCCCTTTGGGCAAAAGCTTCCCATTCAAATGCATCCACAGGACCAGTCCACACAACCTGTTTGGCCCTAGCAACAGCCTCAGCGTACTTATTGCTGCTCTCAGGACCACAGACTAAGCCCATCTCGCCAGCAGGTGTGCCGGAGGCCACAGTGGCTTGGCCAGTCTTGACATTCTTATCAAACTTGTCATCAATGACAGAGTCAACAAGCCAGGTAATCTTCACCCCATTCTTCTCAGCTTTGGATATCAGGTGTGTGAGGACCTTGGCTCCCTTTTCAACAAACACAGAAGTGCCATTCTCCATGTGGTTGAGCACTTGAGGAAGATAAACACCATCCCACCATCAATAATGATCTCAGTGACTTTGTCCAGCATATTAGTGGTCAGCTGGATCTAGTCTGTACCTTTAGCTCCACCCAGGATAGCCAGGGAGGTTTGCTCTTGGCTCTCCAAGGCCATAGTTCTGCTCCTTCATCAAAACATCTCTAGTTTTCTGTGGCAGGCTGCCTTCACCCTGGAACTGTGGGCCCGGTGAGCAGTGCCCAAACCATCATGGACATAGATGTCCCCTAGCTTGGAAAAAGAGGCTCAGAAAGCTTCTATTTTAGCTGGCTGGGCTTCCACCTTGTTCCCAGAAGCATCTTTTCTTTTCCCTTCTTCCTCCACAGGAAAGAGAAGGTTCTCCAGCAGGATGACAGGCCCAGTGGCTGGATCAGCACAAGCTTTCTCCACTTCAAGGACCACAGAGCTCTTCAATGAAAAAAAAATTCCTTGCCCAGCAGAGATTTGAGTTTGGCAGCAATTGACTCCACAGAGTACTAGTCAGGTATGGGGACCCTATCAGGCCTGCCCAGGTGTCTCACAAGAAGAATTGACTTGGCTCCCTTGTCCAAGCAGAATTTGATGCTTAGGATGGAGCCTTGATCCTCTAGTTCTATTACCTGGTTATTTTTTATAGGAACATGGAATTCCACTCTCACAACAACCCTCTTCCTTTTTGCACTCAGCTTGACCACAGCTGGTTTGTTAGATAGCGACATCTTGGCATTGCAGCAGCAGGGACAGGCCTGGGGTAGGGAGGGTGGGTCTCGGATGACAGAGAGACAGCAGCCTCTGCTGGATTGCATGTGGTTTAAATTGAATGTTATATAAGCCTTTAATAAAGCCATGAATAAAAATCATTCAGGAACAAGGAAACTAAGCTAAAGTTAACTTTGGCTTCCCTCATCATGTAAAATTATTGTTTCCTAAAATGAGAGCTGTTGAACCAATAAGGCATTTCTGATGTCTTATGCAAATGACAAATAAAAATGTTTTTAAATGTGTTTGGAAACAATGACAAACAATGAAGACAACTTCTTGTAATTCTAAAGCCAACAGAGAAGAAAAATTATTTCAGCAGCATATGGTAGAAATAGATGTTTTCTCCACAGAAGAAAAAATAAATGATTGACAATAGATTCAATTTATAAACATATGCATGGAAAATGTGTGATAACTCAGTAATTAAATTGTAGACAATAGCACGTTCCCAAGTGCAAGGTGGCACATAATGTTATCAACGGCTTGGTGAAATCATTCAACTTGACACATCATCAAGAATATGAGAAAATAGGTATGGATAAATTAATTTTTCAAGCTGCATAAACAGAGGATAAGGAGCAAAATAAGAGAATATAAGTATTCAGTAATTACTGATATTTTTATTACCTGCTCTTTCTGAAAATGGTAAGTCAATGAAGAACAATATCACAGTAACATTTTTTCAGGTTATCTATATTGGCAGAATACTTTCATGGCTAGAACATTAATTTGTTTAATTAGCTGAGATTACTGAAAAGAGGCTTCACAGTGGATCTAAACTGGCTTTACCTATTGATTCTACCATTAATTATCAGAGAAAACTAAAAGCAAGTTACTTAAATGTCTCTGAACTACATGTATTATTTTCTCATCTTAATATGGAGACATCATGAAACACAGACACAGGGTTACTGTACGAATTAAAACATCACATATTAAAAAGTGTTACAAACTGGTTACTCAATAATTTCTAATTCTGTCTTTCTCCATTTCTACCTATACAAATAATCTAATGAAATAATTAAGTTTTACTGTAAAAATAAAACTCATTTGTTTAGTCTATCCATTCTGGGCTAGTTTCTGTGCATAATTACATTAGTAAGGTCACTGATAAAATCAAAGTAAAAGAAACAGACAACAACAACAAAAACAAAATCTAAATGAGAGATAGTTCTTATTGGAACGTAACTCATATACATGTTATCTGAAGCCTGGAAGTTTCAAACCCATTTTTTTTGTCACTGTAATATTTTTTGACCCTGTGGAGCCATAGTAGTTAAATTTGTGGCTAATGGGCTTCTTTCATTTGGAATCTCGGAAAAAGCCAAATTAGAAAGATCTGAATCATGGGGTCACAGTGTATGGTGACACACACAAAGTCATCAGTACATTTTGAAACACGAAATTTATACTGTTGATACTATAACTGTGTTTCCACTTTACAGTGAACCTAACCTCATTGTTAGATGTTATATTACTCTCCACATGAATGGCCTTCTTAGCTTTCACACATATACTGGACCAGCTGATAGCCTTTCGATGTATAAGAACTACAGGTAATTACTGCATTAATAATTTCTCATGTTCAGATATTTTTGGCTTAAATAATTTTGCTTATTACTCATCCCTTTAAACTTTATTTATGTTTCTTTATGTGTAGAAATTGTCTTTTTTTCATACTGGCAAGTGGAGGCTACTCCTTGTTAATCTAGCGCACGAAACACATAGTTGTACTGACTGAGTTTCTTCATCACATTAATTCGCACTGGCTTTGTTTACCTTCTCTCTTTTTCGCAGACTCCAAACTCATCAGCAAACCCTATGGCTGCGTCTTTGGAACACACATAGACTCCTCCTGCTCTCCCTGCCCACACTGTTAACACCTTGGTCCAAACCACCATCATCGCTATCTTGCAAGAGCCTCTGACTGCATTCCTTACCACCTCCCTTGCTTGGGCTTCTGTTTTCTGTTTTCTACATAATGGCCCGAGTAATCCTCTTACATTGTGACTCCTGTCACTTTCCTGCTTAAAATACTTAAATGGCTCCTCTCTCTCTCTCTCTCTCTCTCTCTCTCTCTGTCTTCTGAATCAAAGTCTAACTTTTTACCAGTTGCAGCTGTATGTAGCTCCTCTTTTGGATAAATTCTTTTGATTCTTGTTCTCCCCCCAATTGATGAAATGAGAAAAACTATGCAATTACATTTCTTTTACATTTAACAAAATTATAAAAAATAGAATCCAACATTATTGATCAGAGTAAACGAAGTAAGCAAGTTAAACTAGTAATTAATTCTATAATATGTTCTCAATTCACCAGAATGAAAAGTAACATCAAATATAGGTCATTTCATGTCAGTCACCCTTCTTCAGTCAAAGCACGAGTGAATATTAAAACTTTTATCTTTTAACTTTCAATTAAGACTCCTGGGCTATATTTTCCTTTTTCTTAAGACAATAATTTCTGGGTTATTTTAAAATTTTCTTAATAGGCCAATGTATGTAGAATATTTCAGGTTAAACCTTATATTTACTAGAACTAAAAGTAGACCAATTTTATGTTTTTAATAATATCAGAAGCAGAATGATAGAATAAAAATAATTTTAAAATGACATTTTACTCTTTATTTTATGGAAAAACATAGGAGGGAGAATGAAAATTCAACTCCCCTGTATAAAAATAAACATGGATTTTAAAAAATAATCAACTTGTGCTTCCAAAAAAATCAAGCTACAAATTTGGAATTTATATGTAAGGGTGTGTGTTTTTCAATAATATGAATAAAACTCCTATCATATCAACTAATCCAAAATAAATACTGATATTATATGTGGAGAAATAATTGAATATAAATATATATTGATGTTCATACATAGCAGAAAAAGAGCACTAAAGAAAATATGAACATAAACATCTTCTCATTTGTATAAATTCATAGTGCTAATAGAACAGTATTTTCCAAGGACAGAGACTCTGTCCATTTCTGGTTAGAATCGTTTTTGCAACCTAAGCTCCTTTGTCCGCTGCTGTTGAAATGCATCCTGTCAAATAATTCTCCTATAAAAGTGGCTCATTAAATATTCATATTTTGCACCATAGGATTTTTCTATTTGCATTTAATTAAACAACATATTCAAATAAAACCCCCTATACCAGTAATCTGAATATTCCCACCTTTGTATTTTCTTTACCGTACATGGGAAGATGCGAGATTTGGAAAAGCAATGCTGTTGCTTACAGAAACTGTATCTCACTCCTGATTCTCTCAATGGCTCTAAATACATTCTGACATGCCAATCCCTGAGGTTAAAGTCCTATTTAAAGTTCACATTTGAGTTTATAATGATTCTGCTTCTGTGCTTATGTAGGCTTAATAAGAATGTGAAATAAAAAGACCACATGACCTTTTACACCTAAAACAGATTAGGTTATATTTGTGATTAATAAGCATCGCTCCAGGGTAAATGGCACTCTGCATGACAGTTCCTTAGCATCATTCACATAAGTGTTAAATCTCCTGGTGCACGCGTGTCAAAGCATTTTCTTTACCTTATAAATACTGTTCTTATAACAAATGGGGTAGCACCTGTGAATTGATAATAAAGTCATCCTGGGATTTGGGAAAGAATTCACAGGCACATAGTTGAAGGATTTAAATCATCAACCTAACTTATATGGGACCTTCCATATGTCGTGTTCCAAAAAGGTAAATTTTCAGGTGAGCCAGTAATGTCAGTTTAGGATCAATCAGTATATTGTGAGGCTTATATATTTGTTTGACCAGTCAGAAATAAGACTGACCTAACAATTTGTTGAGTATGGATTCAAACCAAACTGCCAAGCTATGAGAGTTATAGCTAATAGTTTTGTTGAATAAATGCTCAACTGGAAAAGAGACAATGTTAGAACTTCTTCATTGTACATTTTTTCCCTTCAGTTCAGTAACTGAACCTTAATTACTTTAATGCGTGTCTCTTTTTAGATTCTCTGATGCAGGTCATTCTGTCATTCTTTTCACATATTTCTGCCAAGAGGAAACATTAGTGTTTTCCATGCCACCCACACTCTCCACAATCTTAAAATTTGTTCTGCTTCTTCTCTCCTAACAGTCTCTGTTTTAAAGATCTTTCATGACAAAACAACCTCTAACATCACAAGGAATTTGTAGCCTGCCTTCCTTCCTTCCTTCCTTCCTTCCTTCCTTCCTTCCTTCCTTCCTTTCTTCCTTCCTTCCTTCTTTCCTTCCTTCCTTCCATCTGTCCTTCTCAAGATTTTGAATTAATGTGTGTTAGGCACAGGGCCAGATACTAATAATAAAGCTTTGAATGACAAACAGTCTCTGTTTTCAAGATTTTAGCCTTCACCTTGTCCCTTGTATTTTTGGAGGATTCATCATCCACATGAAAGTGTCTGCTGTAGCCCTGGTTCCCCGCCTGCTGGGTCACTTCACGCCTAATCACTTCTCTTGCCAATTCATTCCACTTTACTTTGTACTCCTACTATCCACATCCTTGTTTAGACTATCACCATTGGCTTAATTCTTCATAGTTCTTCTCAGTTACTTCTTCTCCATAAAAATGGTTGAATCTCAACTCTTAAACCCTGAAGCATGTTCTATCTATTTTATCATAAAATGCATACCCGAATTAAACAAATAATTTTAAGTGCCTCCTTTGTACCGCTCAATTATTTACTTTCATTATCAGCCTCTATGCTAATTGTGAACTTCTCATATGCAGATTTACCTAAATGCCCTTTAAATCTGCAGTTCTGTCTTGCAGAGGTTCTTGTAACTATTCAGTTAATATTTCACGAAGTAAATTTATCTTGTTTAAAACAATGCTAGTGGTGTTATTGATAACATCATCCATTAAGTTATTAATATGCCTAGAATAGTCCAAATTATTCTAAAACAAGATTTTATCACTTGCATCAAGCAAAATAGATAACTAACTCCCATTAAAAGAATCAGTATTACCTTTGTCTCATATATCTTGTACTCATATAATGAAATGAATATAGTTATATAAATATACAGATACTCATATAAATAAATGGATATAGTAGTATAGTTATCATAGTAATTTATAGTCACCAGGAAAGGCGACAATATAATCCTGGGAAGAACAACATTTGATTGTTAAATTTCTGCTGTCAAATGTTCCAGATCAATGAACATCGGCTGTGACAGAGTGCTAAGGCCCTGCCTAACCTTTGTCCCTCCCACGATACTGTAGAACTTCCAAGTCTGTGACAAAAGTCTAACTAACCTTAACCTTCCCTTCTCCTCTTAAAGCTCTGTAAGGAGATGACTGTACCTTATCACTCCTGAAAAATCATAAGTCTCCTTTCTCCAGGTCATCAAAGTAGATATATTAAACTACTCACAAGCAAAATTAATAAACTATTTAAAAAGTATATTCCTAAGAAAGGAAAGAGCTGCTATCAAAGTCCAGAAAATGCAAACTAGATACTCTTAAACTGCTACTTCAATAGGACATAATACTTAAAAAATTGATAATCTAAAGAAGTGTAAAGTACTTCCCTTGTAAAAGTCGTAAGAAATGGGTTGCTTCCAATGAAACAAAAAATTTCATTTCTAACATGAGAAAGATTCATAAAGCAAACAATATGGCTGGATCTAATGCTTTTATTATAGTATATTTTTTATGTTTATATGCAAGTTTAATTTTTCTGCATGTAAAATTATTGCTGTTCATCTGTTACAAGTTAAGTAGGCTCCCTTTTTTTTGCCTATACATTTACATTTCATTTTCATATGCAGTGAATAATTAAATAATTTGTCCACAGCCATACAACAAAACGATTCGATATGTTACATGTATTTTAAAGCAGCTACATCCAGGATTTGAGCATGGGCCATCGTCACAAGCAAAATGAAGCTCGTCTCATCCAGCAGTTCCTGGTGGGCACAGGACCAAGCTTCTGCCCTTTCTCTGGTTGCTTTGGCTGGAATCCCAGATACTGCTCTTTTTTTTTTCAATTGTCAAAACAACGAGGCTCTGAGAGAACAGCTGAAGGGGTAGAGGAGAGAAAGCTGTATAACATTTTGGCATGTGAGGTAACTCACAAGAGAGGCGGGATGTTAGCTCCCTAGATGTGAAAATAAATCTAAATTAATAGGGTTTTTGTTAACTTATCCCATAGTATTTCATTGTTCAAATGAGAAAATCTAGCTTGGGTTATAAGCAGCGGATTATTACTTATTTATTCATGCATTGGTTGCTTCCTGGTGTGCCCTGACCAGAGACAGAGCCCACAACCTTGGTGTGTCGGACTGACGCTCCGGCCAATCGAGCTGCGTGGCCAGGGCCCCAGACACATTGTTTGCAAGATGAACTCCAAAGTTCACACTATAAGATCTGATGGAGTAATGATGTGCCCCTTTTAAACATAAAATCTATTTCACTTAGTCTCCTCTTTCCTAGACAAGATGTCCAGCTTTAAAATAAAAAATGAAATAAAGAAAGCAAGAAAACCCACTTCTAAGAAAAAAGTACTCAGCACAGCAACTTATGTATAAAACAGACTTGAAAACTAACTGAATTTTAAGTGACTTTGATTAATATATTAAAGGCTCAAATAGAAAAGATGGGCAGCATGAAAGATCAGATGAATAATTTAAGCAGAGAGATGAAAAACTATAAGAATAACCCTAACAAATGTGAAAGAGGGAAACCACAGTATGAGGTAAAGGAGACCCTCAATGACTATAGCTGGCTTGACCTAGCTTAAGAAAGAATCGGTCAAGTTTAAGAAAGATCCCAGAAGGACAAGAGAGAAAGAACGAGACAGAACTATTTGAAATATTATAGTAAAGTATCTGCCAAAATTAATGACAGGGAATTCTCACAAATCAAATCAGCTCAAGAACACTAAGAAAGATGAACAACAACAAAATATACCACTGTATGTCATACACATTTTGGTTTCAACAAGAGTAACAAAACCTTAAAGGTGCACAGGGAAAAAATTCACATGGCTGGTTGACATTCTTATAATATGAGGCCCTCAGAATTTTATGGGTATTTCTCCATACAATCCTTAATTGGAAATGAGCTCTGCTTGAAGAAATACTATAGAAATGCAAATATGTTACATATTATGTATATAACAAATATATATGCAAATTTGTTATATATAAAATAAACAGACATAACAAATATATAAAAATATATAAAACAAATATTTATATATATATTTGTATTTATTCCTATATATGAATATATATAATTTGTTATATATAAAATAAATATATAACAGATATATATATATGATATATATAATACAAGTATATTTTATATATACATAATATCTGTATTTCTTCCTATGCAGACTCTGATGAACATGGGCATTTGAATTATCATCGCTTCCCAAGAGTCATCACAGTAGTGATACCTCCCCTCTATGAGGAAACTTGAATAACAACAAAAATCTGTTTTCTATTTCTGTGAAACAAATGTTACTTATGAACTGCGAAAGTCCCAATCTCCATAATCTGAGGTTAGAAGCAGAGTAAAAAAAGAAGATTCTTGAGGAAACCTATAAGGAGAAAAAAATTCATCTTTTCAGGAGCTTTCATTATCCCTTTCCTCCTAAGCGATCCCAACTACACTCTCAGCAGCCCCTAGCAAACTGGCCCTCACACATGGAATATTGTTAGTGGTTAGGAACTCGCCTGACACTTTGCTATGCTTTGAGTTGTCTTGTGGAAGACTGACTTAAGATATACTGAGCAAAACGTCTGTAAGGTGCCGTCAGCTGAAAGGTGTTACATAAGGGATGACTTTTCTTACGCATTGATTTTAAAGGCATATTTACCAGAGGACTTTAAACATGGATCCATGTCAGCTTTGTCTGCTTACATTTGATCCCATTGCAGTCGGGAGAAACGGATACACCCTTCTGCAAGCATTGCAAAATTTTACCACGTCTTTGGATTTGACATAGTACAAGTAATAATCAATACATAAGGCAGCTTAATGGATTAATGTTTATTCATGGTGGAATGTGCCTAACTCAGAAGCATGTACACACAGCCAGAAATATATAAATTTTCATTTAATTATTGTTTTTCTTGTTAGGTTACTTTTGTTCGTGTTGGGTTATTTGGAGATAGGGTAGAGGAGCCCACCTGCGGGTTTTTATTTATTCTTTCATGTTGGGTTTTTAGCTAGAGCACAAAATGATCATGACAACTATTATTTATTATTTTAAGATTTTATGTATTTATTATTTATCTTTAGAGAGAGGGCAAGGGAGGGAGAGTAACAATGTATGGCTGCCCCTCGTGCGCTCCCCACCAGGAACCAGGCCCATACCCCAGGAATGTGCCCTGACTGAGAATGGAACCTGTGACCCTTTGGATCACAGCTAGCAGCCCTCAATCCACTGAGCCACATCAGCTGGGTGTTATTTTAATTAGTATACAGTTAGACAGCTAGTGGCTAATAGAAAAAGGAAAGAAAAGGTATTGAGTTTTAAATGAGAAATATACATAAGTTAATTTTCAAAGGCCCTGTTAAAAGTTCTTCTGAAAAAAAATGAGAGATTCACTGACTTCTTTTGAGGAAACAGTGAAGGCTTCACTTACATGGACAACTCAACACACACACACACACACACACAACCACTCCATCTTTAATGTTCCCACATAAAAACACGTGCAGTGAGTTTTTCTGATTTATTTCACTGAAAGTGCATTTCAGCCTCATCCTCCATGGTGTAACCTTTTAGGCATGCTCCTTACTGACTCACACACAGCCTTCACTTGTGACCTTCACCTTGCTAGTGCTGACAAAAAAGCCCTTTCCTGACAGAGGCACCCTCTCACTTTCATCTCACTTTCTGATTCAAAGTATGTAACTCCTCTGTTCCTTTTTGTCATAGTTGGCCATGACTTACCCACCTGCCTACTTTTGGACACCAGCATCCCTGTCTAGACTGTGAGCTCCAACCTGATACAATTATCATGTGCTTGGGCAACCATGCTCTGTGGTTAGTGCAGCTGGGTCTGGTAGAGATGCTGGCACACAGAATATGCTATCCTGCTCCTTGCCTAATCTCCTCACTGTGGGAAAGAGAATCAGCCCAAACACAGGCTTCCCTTTCTCACTTTTTAACCAAACTGTTGGCAATTATTGTCAGCTCCACCTTAAACTGTACTCTGCCTTAAAATATGCACTATATTTTGCTCATTTGTTTGTTTTGTTGATTAGGTCAAGAGATTGGAAATAAAGAACAAATGACTGAGCAGAGGAGAAGGGGAAGGGGGTAAATGGGGGAAAGAAGAGAAAGGGGCAAGCAAAGGAACACGAATAGAGGCCTCATGGACACGGACAAGGAGAGGGGATGAGCTGTGGGAGTGGAGGTTGGGGTAGGGGTGAGTGATGGGGAAAAAGCAGGACAACTGAAACTGAACAACAACAAATAAATTTAAAAAATTTAAAAAATCACACACACACAAAATGCACTATAAATTATACATCTCAGTTCTTTACATTCCTTTTATCGCTAAACATGCCAATCCAGCCCTTTATCACCAACTGCCTAGGTTACTGAAATTGTTCTCTCAAGAGTCTGCTTTCCTCTGGCTCCCAATCACTAAAAATTTTTCTGAGAAACCACAGTGATCCTCTAAAAATATAAAAATGGTCATGTTGCTCCTCTCCTCAAATCTCTCCAGTGTGCCCCGATCACACTGGAGGTGAAAATCGCTCTCAGGGATCAGCTTCCTATTCCTATTCCTGTCTTACAGCTCCTGCTTTTGCACTCCCGCCCCAATGATCTTCTCGGACTGGCCAAGGACACCCGCTGCAGGGCCACTGCAGGTACTGTTCCAGGTGCTGTGACCCATGACTCAAGTGGGCATTAGGTCTCTGTTTCAACATGACACCATCGGAGCAATCGTGATGGCCCATCCTTTCCAAAGAAGTCCCTTTGCACAATCGTGGCTTCCCAGCTTTAGTGAGATATTGACAGGCCTCATTTGTTTTTGGTTCATGCAACTTCATTTTCTCTGCCATCAAGTGTTTGTTGTCTTGTTTTTGCCTCTTTTCAATACAATATAAGCTTTTAAGTGTATCAACATTTGTTTTGTTGTATTTTAATTCACACAAAATTTCTAAGCAACCATAAGGTGCTTAGTGAATACTGTGAAATGAAGAAATAAATGTTCAACAAACAGTTCTTTGAAATATGAATGAATACATTATTGAAATAATGACTGCATGAATGATCCAACAAACAAATCAGGTGGTACAAGCTGTCATTCTCTTTGGCAGGCAATATGCTCTAACCAGGAAAGAACAAACTTCCAATTTGAATGTTCAAGTCTATTAAATATGCACCTATGAATCAAGTTTTGTTCATACGTCCTTAATATTTACATGTTATATTAGTCTATATTCTTTTTTATGATATCACCTATCTACCTCATTAAAAAAGACCCTGAATTTTTATAGGCCACATATCCTTCCCAATATCTTTTCCAAGCGTACAAGATCCTCTATAATCTGGCTAGAATCTGCTTTCTTTATCTTATTTAATGAAAAGCTCATATATCTCTTTTGAATCATCCAAAATATTAAATCATGCTGACACCAAGCACATGCATCCTAGTTTCTAATACCATCCTCCAGTAAAAGAAAACAGAGCTCTTTTTGAACTGACTGGTCTTAGGGCTGGAGCAGGGAAGAAGAAAGATGATCCTGGAGCATCTGGTATGATCAGTGAAAAAGAAAATGTTCAACAAAAACTCACCATGATAAAGAGAACACATCAAAGGGGCCAACCAAAAGATGCCCAATGGCCAAAGCTGGAATAATTTTTGCACAAATTAAATAGAATTGGATTGCAATCAAAATTATAAAATAAATGTCCATGAATTCATAACAGCACACACAATGATAGATTAAATGAATAAATGGGGACGAAGAGACAATCCCCTGTGCAGAATAATTTTAGGATACATATGTATCTACTCTGCTCTCAAGGAGAAAGAACATAACTCTATTCCTTAAGTATAGGCTGTGCATAGGGATTCCTTTCCAAAGGGTACAGGGTACAAAGGGGGTGGAGGAGAATGACTTTACAGTGGAGAAATCTGACAAACACTACCTCAGTCAAAGAATCAAGGTTAACATCAACAGACATGCCATGTTACTAGCATGCACCCTTAATATGATGTGATAAGGATGGCAATTTACCTTTGTAATCTTCCCCCAAACCTATCACCCCAGCCTAATCAGGATAGAGACATAAAACAGAGAGGAACTATCTACAAAATATCTGACCAGTACTCCTCAAAGCCTGTCAAGGTCATCAACAACAAGAAAATCTGAGAAAGGGCCATGGTACAGATGGGGCTCAGGAAACAAGAGGGCTAAATGCAATGTGGTGTCCTAAGGATGAGACCCTGCAACAGGAAAATACATTATTAGGTAAAACTACAGGAACTAAAGGAACTTAAAGTATAGGCTTTAGATAATAAGAATGTATCAAAAATTATTTATTGGTTGTCACAATATGCCATTCCAATGTAAAATATTAATAATGAGATATTGGATGTGCATAAATGGGAGCTATACTATCTTCACAACTTTCCTGTAATTCAAAAATATTAAAAGAAAATAACTTATTCTGAGCCTACAGCTAGTACATGATAAAATGTTAAAAGGAATATGGGACTAGACATGAATTCAAAGTCCATCATTTTATCTGTAAAGAAAGTAAGGCCACAAATCTTTTTTAACTACCTGGAAAATTTTAATAACCCCTTCATGTCTAAGCATCGCTATGTAATGTAGACATTTTATTTTGATTTGTGTTTGCTCACTTCAATTCCAAGGATGTTCCCTAATGAGCAGATACTAGGTAACAATCTTGTTAAAGTTATATGAAGCTTGATAGGTTAGTAACTGATCTGTGAAGAGTTCAGATACAGGCAACTATACTTAAAGATGTGTATTACCTTGGTGGTATCTGCATTTTGAATATTTCCAAATCAAAGAATATTCCTTCTCTTGTCATATTTTTACTCACACAGTGATTTTTGAAAGATCCATTAATGTTTCTTGTTACTTTGAAGTAGAATGATATATTATCCTAGTCTCTTTGGGGGTAATGAGGCCTGATTATTACTCAGACTATGCATATAGCAAATATTTAGTTTGTAAACTCCAATATTTTTACTGCTGAACTCTGTCATTCATGTCACTGGCCTGAGCTATTAGAAAATCATTTTTGTCCTTGGCAGCTTTGTATCAGCTGTCTGTTTCACTTTGACCATGGAGACCTGACAACAATGTAGCATCTCACCAAGGAAACAATTTGTTCATTTTTATTCCTTCTTTACAGAATTGCTTTGTTTCTTGTATTGGCAGGAGAGGAGAATGCTGACAAGATGATGTTGAATCAGACTCAAAGCCAGCCAGTTTGGTTGTTACCTTATGTGCCAAAAACAGCTTCACATTTGGCCTGAAAACAAATATTTTTTTTAAATCTCCTAGTGCCAAAATTCTTTTAATAATTTATCTTCCTGTTCTTTGTCATCATCACATTACCACTGCAAAGGTGCCACTTTAATAAGCCTTCAGGTTCCATGTTATACTCTAAAAAGTTTGGCTCAAATTAATTGCAACAAATATAAGTACATTTAAGAGGTATTAGTTCCAAGAGTTTTTTACACATATCTTCTTTTAATAGGGTTTATGTCATCTGGAGCTTAAAATTTATTTTTATTGCAGAATTTTTATAATTAAAAATGTGTTTATAAAATTATTAAAGACAAAACAGAATTTTAAGTGATATTCACAAGAGTCAGGTGAACTCTTGTATTTTGTTAAAGATTTTCTGAATTTATTTATGCATTTATTTTCAGTAAGAGACAGACCTATATGAAATTTCAAGTCCATTAATTTTTAAGATGGAAAGCTTACTTTTTTTCCCTCTGTCAAGGACTTCTTAATATAAAGAGTTACAATTGGCATAATAATCTACAGAACTTGGCAAGCAATATATCAATCTGTTTGGCAATGTACCAAATTATATCTAACACTCCATGCCAGAATGATAATGCTTTTGTGTTTGTAGTGATTTCTTTTAATTTGTCATAATGGCAGAAAGAAATATCTGTTAGCATGTATGGTTCTTTATGCAGCAAATGGTAATGGTCTATTTTTGTTCCATCTGTCTGCTAAACCACTGATAGCAACTAATTAATTCATCCTGGTCAGTTTCACTGTTTTTGCAATGTTACATTGTGGTGTTTTGATGTGTAGGAACACACACATCACAAGATCACTTTTATGTGACTGAAATTGTTCCCTGTTTATTTCATTGTGGTTGTTAGAGGCTAGTTCCAGAGATCACAACTGAATTGTGTGGAAGTTCAAAGATACTTATTGTACTAAAGAATTCTCCACTGATTAAATGCCATGCGATGGCTTTACTTTTATTATTAGAAACTCCATTAATTAGTTGAATGGTCATAATAGAAAATGTGTTGCACTTACACTTATTTATTTTTATTTTATGTATTAGCAATGGTTACAGTTTATAGCACTTTTTCCACCCAAAGCTTAAATTATTTAGTTATTCTTTCAGTCATTCATCTGCAGCCTCACCTACATTTTTATAGGGCTTTAGAGCTGACAGTTTTCCAAAGCAGTTTCGTCACTTGGTCCTCTGCCGCCAAGTGGCAAAGGAACATCTGGGTTCAAACTGTCTGAATTTGTCTTTTCACTCTATGTTGCCTCATTTCAGAAAAATCTTTGAAATATGTCACAAATATCTGTTTTATATCTGGTTTTTATTGGGGTGATTTGTGGGCAGCTAACATGAATAAAGTCAGAAAAAAAATTTATATAGTTTTTCTGTATAATATTTACACCAGGGCTTTTTTTTTTTTTTTTTTTTTTACTTTCTGTCTCCACCCAACAATCACTCCGCTAAGTTAAGGCTGCTGGAGTTTCACACATAGCCGGGCACACTTCCACTCATCCTGTGTATGGAAAGCGTGACATGGATATGTGTCTCAACTCAGCACATTTAAATTTAAGCTAATATATAAATCAAAGATTAACCAACCTAGTTACATATTAGACTAGTTGTAAAGTGTTTAAAAAGATATAGATGGCCAGGTCCAGGCCTGTGCAATTAAAAACTGGAGGAGGAGTTGAGCAGCTACAAAGAGAAATTTAGTGGCAGAGTAAAAACTGCATCATATATGGACCCCTCACATGGAATACAACTCAGCCATAAGAAAAGATGAAGTACTGCCATTTGTGAAAACACAGATGGATCTTGAGAATATCAAGGTAAGCAAAATAAGTCAGACAGAAAAAGTCAAGAACCATATGATTTGATTCATGTGTGGGATATAAAACTAAAAGCAAGAAGTGAATAAACAAAAGCAAACAAACCAAAACTCACAGGCACAGACCATAATAAGCAGTTGCCAGAGGGAAGGGGTATGGGGGTAAATACATGATGAAGAAGATTTGACTTTGCGTGGTAAACACACAATGTAATGTACAGATCATGTGTCATAGAATTGTATTCTTGCAACTTATATAATTTTAAAATCAATGTTACCCCAATAAATTTAATTAAATTAAATAAAAAGAAAAAGGCATTTCATCATACAAAGCTAAATAGTTAAGGAAGACTTTATTCAAAGCTATTGAACAAGGGGGAAACTGTTGAATTCAACTTCACT
Source organism: Desmodus rotundus (assembly GCF_022682495.2). Taxonomy (NCBI): domain Eukaryota; kingdom Metazoa; phylum Chordata; class Mammalia; order Chiroptera; family Phyllostomidae; genus Desmodus; species Desmodus rotundus. The sequence continues at coordinate 69,213,658 of NC_071399.1, read as the reverse complement.
GAAACAAAAATTGAGAGAATTTTAAAGGGCTAAATTGGAGAAAATCGTAGGATACCTACATTTGCTTTCTGACCATGCTGAGAGAAACAGAACACTTTCTTGTATATTCACACAAAAATAGTTTGCAACGTGGAGCAATGCACTCATGAATGTTAAGCTCCTGCCCTCCCAGGGAGACTGAAAAACAGGGGGACTATCTTCCTTGATGATTACTTTCAAAGAGATGGCTTTTAGCTTCTTTAGAAAGACATTTCTGGTTTGTAAAACTATGAAGAACATATGTGGAGGATATAATTCAGTGAGTTTTTCATAGATTATAAAGAAAATAATACAAAGACATAGGAAAAAATCTAGGCAGTCTTTTAAAACTAAACGATTATGTTATTAAGTTTAAACATTTTTAGAGTTTTATTCTGAGGATATTTACTAAAATTTTCAAGTTCTTATTTTCCTAAAGTATTAAATTTCACACTTTTAGACTCTTCCATTTCATATACTGTGAGACTGCAATCTTAAGTTCTATTGCATTTAATAAAGTTACCATTTACTTGCAGTAAATTAGAAGTTAAAACCATAAGGTACTGAAATAGTTAATATGTATAACCAATCAAAAATTTTACTACTACACTTCTGGCCAAGATAGGGGCATACGTAGATACACTTTGCCTCCTTGCACAACCAAAAGAAAGACAAGAACACATTTAAAAACCAAAATAACCAGAACTGCCAGAAAATCAAACTGTATGGAAGTCCGATAACCAAGGAGTTAAAGAAGGAACATTCATCCAGACTAATAGGAGTGGGGGGAGATGGGCAGCCGGGGTGGAGAGGACTCACAGCAAGACAGCAGCTAGAGGAGCGGGTGGTCCCACATTTGCATGCAGATAAACAAGGATGTAAAACTAGAGAGCCAAACAGACCAAGCAAACCAGGGTTCCAGCACAGGAAAATAAAGCCTCAAAACCTCTGACTGAAAAAACCTGTGAGGATTGAGGTGGCAGGAGAAACTCTCAGCCTCACAGAAGAGTTCCTTGGAGAGGCCCACAGGGTCCTAGAATGTACACAAGCCCACCCACCCAGGAATCAGCACCAGAAGGGCCCAATTTGCTTGTGGGTATGGGGGGAAGTGACTAAAAGCCAGCTAAAAGCTCAGCAAGAGGCATTGTTCCCTCTTGGACCTCTCCCCCACATACAGAGTCAAAATGCAGCCAGGTGGTTGCCCCACCCTGGTACATACCTAAGGCTCCACCCCTTATTCTGTAACAGGCATGCTGAGACAAAATATATATATATATATATATATATACATATATATACATATATATATGGCCCAAATTAAAGAATAGATCAATGCTCCAGAAAAAACACAACTAAGCGATACAAAGATAGCCAGCCTATCAGAGGCACAGTTCAAAACACTGGTAATCAGTATGCTCATAGAAATGGTTGAGTATGATTGCAAAATAGAGGAAAAAGTGAAGGCTATGAAAAGTGAAATAAAGGGAAATGTACAGGGAATCAACAGTGAAGGGAAGGAAACCGGGACTTACATCAATGGTTTGGATCAGAAGGAAAAAATAAACATTCAACCAGAACAGAATGAAGACACAAGAATTCAAAAAAATGAGGAGAGGGTTAAGAACCTCTGGGAAAACTTTAAGTGTTCCAACATCCGAATCATAGGGGATTCATGAGGAGAAAAGGAGAAACAAGAAACTGAAAAATTATTTGAAAACATACTGAAGGCAAACTTCCCTAATCTGGGAAAGGAAATAGACTTCCAGGGAAGTACAGGGAGCTAGAGTCCCCAAGAAGTTGGACCCAAGGAAGCACACACCAAGGCACATCATAATTACATTACCCACGATTAAAGAGGAGAGAATCTTAAAAGCAGCAAGAGAAAAGGAGACAGTTACCTACAAAGGAGTTCCCATAAGACTATCAGCTGATTTCTCAAATGAAACCTTGCAGGCAAGAAAGGCCTGGAAAGAAGTATTCAAAGTCATGAAAGGCAAAGACCTACATCCAAGATTCCTCTATCCAGCAAAGCTATCATTTAGAATGGAAGGACAGTTAAAGTGCTTCTCAGATAAGGTCAAGCTAAAGGAGTTCATCATCACCAAGCCCTTATTATATGAAATGTTAAAGGGACTTACCTAAGAAAAAGAAGATCAAAAATATGAACAGTAACATGACAACAAACTCACAACTATCAACTGAACCTAAAAGACAAAAACAAAAATAAAACAAATTAAGCAAACAACTAGAACAGGAACAGAATCACAGAAATGGAGATCACATGGAAGGTTATCAGTGGGGAGAGGGAGTGGGGAGAATGGAGGAAAAGGTACAGGGAATAAGGAGCATAACTGGTAGGTACAAAATAGACAAGGGCCAGTTAAGAATAGTATAGGAAATGGAGAAGCCAAAGAACTTACATGTACGACCCATGTACATGAATAAGGGGGAGCAATGATGGTGGGAAGGGGGTACACAGCAGAGGGGAATAAAGGGGAGAAAAAATGGGACAACTGTAAATAGCATCATCAATAAAATACATTTTTAAAAAAAGATAAGAAAAATTTCAAAAAAAATCACTACTACTAAATGGCCCATGGAATCTAAATGAACATGCAAGTGTCCAATAAGGTGACATTTTCACATCATTAATATTTTAATGGTTCAGTTAATATCAGGGGTTTCATGGCAATATAAATTTGCTTACCCTCTAAGGCTACACGGGTTTTCAAAAAAATGCTTTTATACTTATTTATCATCTCAGCAGAGTAAAATGTGTTTAAATATATATGCTGCCACATGTAGTCAAATATTTGGAAATATAAAAATGTGTAACAAAACTTAGCTGCTCATTTAAAAAGTGAGCACAATACAAATGAAGAAAACCAATAAGGTCATTTTTCTGTGTGTATGTGAATAACTAAAAAGTAGGCAAATATATACATTTTCCTTTCATAATGCTCTCAATATAAATCTGAATTAGTAATTGTTCTTTAAATAAAAAACATGATCTCACCTCGAGAGTACAGGTTCTTCAAATTATCTTCCTATGCAGATGTTTCCTGCTACCTATCCTGACAATGAGAGGAGAAAAGAAGAGGCACGTTCCTTTGTTCCTTAAAAAACTCAGTTCCCAATGGCTCCTTCTTGGCCACCTCACTCGTTATGATGTCGATGAGGAAATTAAATTTTACTTGATGGCTCTTAGATATTACTTGATGTTACCTGAATGGCTTAGGTAACATCTTACCTGTATGGGTTCACATATGAGAAGTGATAAACTGACACTGAATTGTCGTAATCACCCAATTCTACAATTTCATTAGGGTTTACTCTTGGTGTACATAATCTGTACGGCCGAACATAACACATATCCATCACTATGGTATCATACAAACATTCTCACCACCCTGAAAATCCTCTCTACTCCACTTATTTATTCCTCTCCCCACCTCCAACCTCTGGTGACCACTGATCTTTTTATTGTCTCCACAGTTTTGTTTTTTCCAGAATGTCTTCCAGTTGGAATCATACCATAGGTAGCGTTTTCAGATGAGTTTCTTTCACTTGGTTATATTCATGAAAGTTTACTTGTTCGAGCAGCTTTAAGTTCACAGCAAACTTGAGAGAGGTATCGAGACTGGGTGACTCTTACTTGGGAAAAGCGGCTCTCAATCACAAGTGAGTTAATGAACCACTTTGACTCACACCTTTGCAGGCTTCCTTGTTTCACCACCTCAGGGTCTATTTTTTTTTTTAAGGGGAAAATGCTTTCTGCCTCTAAAACCTGATCTGATTTCCTCCATCTACCATGCTATATCTTCTTTTAAACTAAAGTTTTAATAGTTTCCTTTATGCTGGTCATACATTTAATTGGTGCCTTATTTGAAGATTTAGAAAAGACAAACACACACATACAAGATTTATCCTCCATCCTAGGAGGAGAGTTAGGCATAACAAGTAAAAAGTGGATAGACAAAATATATGAAACACGCTTTTCAGTTTTTGGGTAACAGGCAACACAGGAGAATAGTGCATCAGAGAAAAGAAACAAATAATATATGCTCCAGGTTTGCACAATTTTACTATAAACAGCAATTTCAGTAAATCGTGTGCTGCAAGAATTTGTAATACCTGACTACTTAGTCAGGGGCACTGACCTCTTTTCCCTTAGTTTGTCAGATATGAAAATGACAACAGGCAAAACAACAAAAGCTACCTGGTGTGAATGAATCAGCAGTTTACCTGTTTTACCTATTTTTTGTCAGATCAGCCAAAAATATATATTTTGATGTGCCACACAATTTAAGTAATTAGTTTATGTGTACCATGAGGTGAAAAGGGTCGAAAATTGCTGGCCTAAAGGAAGACCTAAGCCCTAGAGGGGCCCTGGTGGAGCCCAGTATGCTCCCTGAGACTAAGAGATGAAACCAGGAGTGCCAAGAAGCCAAAGTGGCTAGAATTCACAGGGCAAAGCACCAGCGAAGTGAAAGCTGCACCAGATATCTGAAAAGAGTCTCGCTGGAGTCTTCAGCTAGGTGCTGAATATCAGGAAGCTACCAGACATGGGGGAAAGAATCACCCAAAAAGAGCAAAGGAAAAATTCCTCTGAGCACAGAGATTGGAAATAACCTGTGTTACCACCAGTCATAGTGGAAAGCCCTAGAATTCATGGGGCATCAAGGATGCTCATTAGGATAACATAATGGTCTATAAGATTCATGTACCTGTTACAGAGCTATAAAGTATATATGGACCAAAATCCAAAGGAACTGAAGGAGAAATACATGAATCCACACCTACAATTAGAGATTCTGCCACTTCTCTCAATTACTGAAAAAAGTTGTGAACAGAAAATTAGTAAGGATTAGAAAACTTCAACAACCCTATAAACATGCTTGACGTAATATTTTGTTAAGGATGTTTGTGTCTAATTTATGTGGAATATTAATTTATAGTGTTTTTGTAGTATCTTTACCTTTTTTTGGTATGAAGGTAATTAATACTGGCCTCATAAAAGGAATTTGGAAGTCTTCTTTTTTATATTTTTGTAGGAAATTATGTAGAATTTGTATTAATTCTTGTTTAAACTTTAGATGGAATTCACCAATGAGACCATCTGGGCCTGGGGATTCATTTTAGGGGAATTTTAAAATTATGAATTCCATTTCCTTTCATTATGTTAGGAGGCTATTAAAATTATTTAATGTATATTGGGAGAGTGTAAGAGTTTGTCTTTTTCAAAGAATTAGACCATTTTGTCTGCATTGTTAAATTTGTTTGTAAAGTTGTTTATAGTACTCCTTTAAAATTCTTTTGATGTATGCAGGGTCTGTAGTGAATTCACTACTTTATTTCTGATAATGGTAATTTGTCTTTTCTCTTTTCCTGTCATTCTTACCAGAAATTTGTCAATTTTATTGATCTTAAAAAAAACTATTTCATTGACTTTATCAATTTTAAATTTCAATGATTTTGCTATTATATTTATTATTGATTCTTCTACCTTTGGATTTATTTTGCTTTTCTTTTTGTAGTTACTTGAGTTATTGATTTAATATGTTTCCTATTTTCTTTTTTCAAATTAATTAATTTATTTTTATTCAATTATAATTGTCTGCATTTTCTTCCCATCCCTCCACCCCACCCCAGCCAGTCCCACCTCCCTCTCCCACCTCCACTCTCCCCCTTGATTTTGTCCATGTGTCCTCCATAGTTGCTCCTATAGACCCCTCTCCCCACTATTCCCTCCCCACTGCCCTCTGGTTATTGTTACAATGTTCTTAATTTCAATGTCTCTGGTTCTATTTTGTTTGCTTTTTTCTTTTGTTGATTATGTTCCAGTTAAAGGTGAGATCATATGGTATTTGTCCCTCTCCTCCTGGCTTATTTCACTTAGCATAATGCTCTCCAGGTCCATCCATGCTGTTGCAAAGGGTATAAGCTCCTTCTTTCTCTCTGCTGCATAGAATTGTGTAAATGTACCATAATTTTTTGATCCACTCATTTGCTGATGGGCACTCAGGTTGCTTCCAGTACTTGGCTATTGTAAATTGTGCTGCTATTTTCTTATGTATATATTTACTACAATTATTTTCCCTCTCTTTTGCTTAGCTCCATACATTTAAAAATGTTGCTATAGTTTTGTAAGCGTGGAAGTCTAGGATCCCTGCTTGCCCTTTGCTCATATTGTGGATGAGGATAGAGCAAAAATTTGTCTGTGCTGCCTGACTAGATTAGAACATTTGTTATTTTGGTTCCAGGTCTTGCTAGGCTCTCTCTTTTCTGATCTTTTAACTAGAGAGAACAGCTTTGGCTAGGGAATTTTTTGTTTCAGCCATTGGTGTTTTCAGGTTCCTAGCTTGTTTGGATCTACAATATAAACATCTCACGATTTTTGTGTTGTTTCTTGGGTCCCAAAGTCCCTAAACATTTTTCTTTCTCTATATCTTTCAGAGGTTTATAGTTTGGTTTTTAATTTTAAACAATGTTTGGTTTACCATATTTTCAATTCTTGAATAGTGTTGGAATGTTTTAATATTTGACACTGATACCTTAAAATTACTTTTCTGTCGCTCTACTTATTATTACATGCACCAGTGGCCTAATGACATTTTAGGCTGTCATAGTTGACAACTGCAACTTCTGAAGATGTAGAGGGGTAAAAACAGATGAGTTGTCATAGGCATTTTGCAAAGAACTTTTGTGAATAATAAACAACATTCATAAGAACAGAATGTAAAATCAGGTTGGGAAAATGTTTGTAGGTAAATGATAGCTATGACTCTAAAATGCAAAATGATAATAATAATAATAATATCCACAAGCTAAATAATTTAAAGGCAAAGAAATTAAGACATAATCAAAGAATTAAAGGCAAATGACTCATACATGTATATGCAAATATTTCCATTATATTAGCAAACAAAAGTCAATAATAATGTTATTTATTCACTAATTCTTTTGAAGGAAGATTGCAGATAATACTGATGAGAGTATTCGCTGAATGACGTACTCACTTGCATTGCTTATTCAACTAAAAACCTGATAAAATACTTTTTAACAGTATGTTAACACTATAAGATAATACCCTAAAATATATTTATAAACTGGCTCAGTGTATCTATTGATAACATGTTTATTTTAGCAATATAGCATTAATACCAAAAACTGAATAAATATCATAGCATTTTCCACAATCCAGACTATTGTCTAACAAAATGAGAATAGTTAAGTACATTATGAAACATATGTGATGTGTGTTATTGGAAATATTTATCAAAAGATTTAATGGCAGGAAAATGGAAAAACTATCACTGTATAGAATGACATACACAAATGATGTCAGCAAAGTAAGATATATTATAAAACATGCATACACCCATTACTTAAAACCATTGATTAATTTCCTAATGACACAATTTTAGAAAGACTAACATAAGTAAAAACACAATTACTGTCAGACTAAACTATTATGATTTTATGTACTTTGTTATTTGTCTCATTAAATTTTTAAATACTTTCCGTTGCTCTTTCTTTATAGATCTCTTGTTTCCCCTTGATGCTCTTAAAAACATTGTAAAATCAATTTGTGTAAGATGTTAGCTATATATTTATATTTGTTTTTATTTCTTTTTGTGAGAGATTAAATAAATGTCTTCCAATATACCAGTTCTCACAAAGTTCCTAAAGACAAATGAAAGTTTAAATACAAAGTATGGAAGAAATTTTTAGCATAAAAAACAAAGAAGTAAATATATCCAAGTTTGAAAGTTAAGTGTTTGGTGTTAGTTCAAATATACTTTCCATTTTAATGTGTGAAAAAAGTTTCCATTGGGATTGTGAACTTGGCTATATAGTTTCTTTCTAAGAAAGAAAAAGGGAGAGAAAGTGAACATTTGACTAGCAAGAAACATATCAAAAAAAGGTTAGAACAAAATTCTGCAAAATACTAAGATTTACTTGATGCTTACTTGATTCCCAAGACTATCCATCTGCCTAACCACTGAACTATAATGACACCTCACTAGTATAGGCTCCAATTTTTCCCCTAGTAACACAAAGGCCTCAGGAAGTTTAGATTCTCCACTTTACAAGAAGGAAACTGAGGTACAAAGAATACAACATTGAAAATGAATACAATCCCTTTATGCTTATATATATATTTAAAGAAGATTTACAAAGTTATATTATTTTTGGAATCATGAAACAATGTGATTACAGTATTCAAAAAAAGGGTTGGAGTTTTCAAATTATATTTGCACTTTTATATTATCATTTAACTTGCTGCAATCACATTCACATTAATATGTTACTTGACAGCTATACCAGACTTAAGAAATCCATGTGCTTTATTTTTGGCCTTTCCAGACAAATTGTTGTGACTATCATTTCAAAGTGTAGCATATCAAATTACTTTGAGCTGCATATGAGAGAAGGAAAGAACTGGTAGTTGCGTTAAGAAACTAGAATATGTAGGGCAATTTGACATTCAACGATAAACTGCATATCGGAGATCAATATTTTCCTATAAAAGTGTTATGTAAGCCTCACAGGTTTTTCTTGGCTCTGCGTAGTTTGTATGCACTCAGGGACTGAATAATGACATGCAAAAATAGCATACAAATTTTAAAAAATTAAAACAGAAAATATGGAAGCTATACTTTTAGAATGTTTTTTAAAAATATGTAAGCAGTTGATAACATTAAAAAATCATTAAGTTAGGACTATAGTTATTTGATTTATCTTCTGAACTTGCCAGCCAAGCACAACAATTTTAAGTTATAGAGATGGAAAATTTAACTAAAACTAAAATACTATTGTTTTGAATGTCATTTATTGACATTAAGCTTCTAATGCATATTTATCAAAAAAAGTCATTACCTGTGGGATTTGGGTTATAAAGAGAAGATTTTGGAAAAAATGAGATCTTGTCTTGTACCTTAGTGTTCCTGCGACTGTACCGAAATTTTAAGGTCATTAAAATCTTGCATAAATTAAAGTAACCTCAAACCTGAGATATTTAAACTTCCCTCTCTAATTTTATGGATTATTTACATTATTTATAATTAAAGTGATAGAGCAAACAACTGATAGTCCAAGAATGGAACCAAGGAGACAATATTAGAATTAGGGAAAGTCGGTAAGAACATTCATCACATGCCACTATATTGCTAAGTCTCATTTGAAAATTTTAATCTATCTATCTCCTAATCTATCTCCTCTCATGGAGAAGAGTCCTGTAAAAGTAAGGCACTACCTCCAGTAAGTCATCATTAAAGAGAGGAACATTGGAAATAAATGTGAAATACAATTTGTACACACAATCATGAGTAGATTGTGAAATTCTGATGACTTCCTTAAAACGTGCTGTTAAACTGTGTTAGAAAAGTGGATACATATAGAAGTTCTGTAAACATCATGCTAATTATTTTGTTAAATTAAAACATAGTTAAATTATCCAGATAAGACCCTCTTTTTAAAATATTTTTTTTCATATAAGAGACTGGACTATGAGCTTTCCAGGTATATTCCTCGCGTAACTACCGCAGACTCTCAGTGAATGATTTCTGGATAAATATTACGTTATATTCTTCAGATTAGCTCACTTAGCACTCACTCCAACCCCCTTCTCCTTATTCTTTTGCCATTGTGGCTAAGCTCTAATCAAAATCATGCAGATTCTTTAATACAAAAGATTCACCATGTAATCTTAGTTAAGGCAAGCAGATGTATCCTCATGAGACTTGGAAGGCAGAAGTGAGTAATGTGGTGTGGTAGCTGTATGGTCACGCACCACTCGCTGACACCATATGTTCTAACAAACAGATCATTAGGTTATTTCATCATTGTGCTAAAATCATAGAGTATGCCTGCATAAACCTATGTGGCATAGCCTACCACACTCCTAGACTGTAGGGTACACCCTATTGCTTCTAGGCTACAAGTCTGTATGTTTTGTTATTCTGCAAAGTAACATGAGATTAAATTAAGCACCGGAAAAAATGATGCAATCAAGAGACGTGGTAAACAAAATATATGAAGATGCTGTCAGGGTAAGGCAGCATACTGTTTTGCAGGAAACGTTTTCAATATCAATAAAGAGTACACTCAAAAATTACAAGGGTATAATATAATAAACACATAAACTGGAATTGTAGACATTTATTATTATCATCAAGTACTATGTACTGTACATAGTTTATGTGCTATAGTTTCATACCACTGACAGTGCAGTGGGTTTCTTTGTACCAAAATCACCATCAATATGTGAGTAATGCATTGCGCTATGATGTTATGACACCTAGGACGTCCGTAGTCCAACGATTTTCAACTTGTTTTTAAATCTCATGGCATACATAAACTCCTGAAATTATTGGCACATCAAAAATGTACTTTTTACTGATCTTACAAACAATAGGTATAATTTTGATTCATTCACACTGGCTATCGTGTTGGCTGTTGTCATTTTTATGTGTGACAATGGAAGGGAAAAGAAGTCAGTGCCCCTGATTAAATAGTCAGGTATTTTGTGTTTTAAAAATTCTTGCAGCACACTGGTTGAAAATCACCACCGTAGACAATGGGAACTTTTTTAGCTCCACTATAATAATTGGATGGTCCCACCATCATATACATGGTCCATTGTACACTGGAATATCCATATGCACCGCACGACTGTACATGAGAAGATGCAGTACACACATGGGAATCACATAGGGCAGCTCTAGCAAAGAATTTGTTGTTCTTCTCTGATGCTTTAGGAGTCAAGTTACAGGCAGTGACTTAGTGATTTTCCACTAGAACAATCCCAGTTACTGTTGGCTACTTCTGGCCCTGTCATTCCAGAATTGCTGCATTGTTTTGTAAGGTTCAGGCGATGCTATTAATCATTCTGGATGCCTTTGACATGATATGTGTTCATAGAGTTATATCTGCTCAGAGGGAAATCTTTGTGTAATTCATATAAATTTGCTTTATGGGCTTGAAGGGCCATCTTCATTGGTAAAAATACAGCATCCAACCTTGCATATCTGGTCTTCCTAGAAATTTTGTGGGAGAATGTACATTGTAGATTCACCTTTTCTGTTTAAAATGATTACTTTGGACTCTGTTGTCTGCAACTAAAGAGGCTAACTGAGATGAAACTTTCTTTTACTTCGTGCCTGGTAGTGATATTACAACTCAGTGTGATTCTCTTTGGTTTTTGTTTGTGTGTGTGTGTTTCTAGTTTACCTATTTACAGTATCTGTATTGAGAGAAACAGTCTACAAAATCGAAAGTGATTCTCTTGGTAGTCATTCTCTTTTCTGTAACTCAGGAAGAAAAAAAACATTCAGTATAAAATAGTGTACAAATGCTGACACCTTATATTCTCACACATTTTTCTAAATTATTGTATTTTCTTTGAACTGAAACCAAGCATAAAACTCTATGTACATAAGATCAAACAAAAAATAACTATTTCTGTCCAGAAAATACTTCTTTCAGTAGGATAAGTTGGAAAAGACAATATTTGTTAAAACATTTCATAAGGAATGATGTGTAAGCAACAATAATTTTGTGGTTTTTTCTCTGTCAAGAAATATAATTGTTAAAATTAGAGAATACAGTATCCTAGAGATTAAGGTTTTTCATTGTCTTTATAACACTCTGTCCCCAAAGCTGGCAGAATTCCTGCACCTAATAGATAGTCAAATAACATTCACTTATTAAATAAATCAGGATCAGTACATTAGAGTGCTTGGACAATACCCCGTTAGAAATGAGTGTCATTTTAAGCATGTGATTGACATCGGATTTATAATTCAAAGGCTTTTTAGTAAGTTTTGTGGAAGTTAGAATTTAAATGATCAAGGTAAAGGCTGGAGAAAAACATGAAGAAACACTTTAGCCGTGGTGAGTGCCACTCATATTTCTGCCTAGGTTACTGAGCCTGCTAAGATAGATACATAAAACTATCTTACAGCCCTGAAAACACCCCGTGGATTCCTATTGACTTAAATTTCTCCCAGTCATCCTGGGCTCTGATGTTTTTGCGTCTACTGTTTCTCAATATTCATTCTATATCGCATGGCTGATTTTTCATCTCTGCCATGATATTGACAGGAATATTAGTCCTTGCCTCGACAAACAGCAAGCCAGAGAAATGGAACCCTGTGCTTGTGGGTGCCCGTGTGTCTGTGTTTATCTAAGAGGGGACAGAGTTTGCCCCAAGTTATGCCTCTCTGGGATATTTTTATTTTAAATTAGATTTATTGAGATGACATTAGTTAATAAGATTACATAGGTTTCGAGTGTACAATTCTGTGACACATGATCTGTATATTGTGTTGTGTGCCCTCCACCCAAAGTCAGGGCATCTTCTGTCACCATGTATTTGACCCCCTTTACCCTTTACCACCTCCCACCCCCTTCCCTCTGGTAAGTACAATACTGTTCTCTGTGTCTATGAGTTTTTGTTTGTTTGCTTTTATTGTACATTTGTGAACTTTAAAAAATATTATTGTATTTTCTCCATTGCCATTGAACCCATTTATGCCCCCTGCAATCATCCCACATATGAGTGAAATCTATGGTTCTTAACTTTTTTTATCTGACTTATTTCACTTAGCATGATATTCTCAAGGACCAGAAGGCTCAGGAAGGACTTTTGACCTACCCCAAACTGTCTAAAAGAAGTTAAGATAGAAGGCCTGTTCTGGGAAGATCTATCACCACAGAAAACCATAGTATAACCTAAACCAGGTGTTGTAGATGGAGAAACCTAGAGAGGCCTACTTAATAAAAATCCTGTCTGTTACCATTGTCTTTAGATACCCTAGCCCCAAGAAATCTTTGTTTACTAAACATTCACTCTTCATTTTTCATTGAATCTCCTTATTTCCCATTGAAATCCCAGACTCTCACCTCCTTCTCCTTAGTCTAGAATGACTTATATACCTTATTTTATCTTACTGTCTTTGGAACTCTTTATGCTTATGAGACTTCCCCATGCATAAATATTAAATTTTATTTCTCCTGTTAGTCTGCCTTATGCCATTTTAATTCTTTGATCAGCCATAATAGCCAAAAAGGAAAGGGAGAAATTGTCCCTTCCCCACTGTATACTCATGTATATATATATATATGAATTTTTTACAGGGAAGTGGCCATATATTGTCATGAAATCATGGGAGCTGGATAACCGGTCTCTGTAAGGCTGTTGTTTTGACATCTGATGCTGGAACCAGGCAACAAGAAGGCATTTAGGAAAGATAAGTATAAAGAGGGGAGTGAGAGGGCAGGCTGAAACCTTCAAGAACAAGCTGGATTCCCATAGGATGAACTGAAACCTGTTTCAGCTCTTGTTTCTGATTTTGGTAGTGATAGCATCCTGCAGAGCCAGGCCCCTGTATCACAGAACTGAACTCACACCTGTGGCCCCGAAGTCAGAGAAGCTGAAGGAGGTGTCCAGGGGAAGGTAATGCAGGTTCAGACCTAGTGGTTGCTTCCTATCAACAGTCAGCAACAATGTACACAAGCTGAAACATATCTGATGCTTCTCTCTTGCCTTCCAAATATCCCAAGAATCTCTGTTGTGGCCCACGCTAACTGGGAACATGAAAGAAAGTGGAATCTGGGGAATATAGTTCAGCTAGTCAAGACTACATACTACAAAGCCATCACACTTATAGATATGTTGTATTCTCGATTGCCTCACCCCTCTCCCAAACAAATACACTCTCACTGAGCAGCTGTCTGTAGTACTTTTGTTAGAAAATTTTGGAAAATTAGCACATCAAAAATTCCTCCAGCCTCTTATACCAAGTTGGTTCACGATTCCTTTTCTTTGATATTTCTCATTAACACTCTTTGAACAGAAAACACAGGTGCATTCAATACCCATTCATGAACAATACCCTTCTAAGATCAAATAAGCACCCTTTTATGAACCACTTTTTCGCATACACATGTTATAAAGTTAAACTAATACTACAAAATTTAGTATGAATTTTTTCAGCAATTATAAATTAGTGATTTAGAAAATTAAGCTTATTCTTTATCACTGTAAAAAAAATGTCACCTTGACAATGCTAAATACATCTGCAAAATTATTAGTTGAGGTTGTCCAAAGAAAGGGGTTTTTTTTTGATAACCCACAAGATAATCATTAGGTGGTACAATAAAAAATGAAATACAGGAACAATAAAGCATTTGACAGGCTAAATAACCTTTATTCTTTGTCTTGAAATATTTTCCTCTTACTTACAACTTTCCTTAGGGAAAATCGGGCCTTGTTGCACGTTCATATTTAAGTGTCCTGGAAAATGGTTACGATGCCGACTATAGACCAATTTGACTAGTTTATGCTCATACAGACGGAACTGTGCTGTTATAAATCTAAGATCTGCCAAGAGTTCTTACATAATACTCTGCAACTTCCTATGATCTCCTATTATTTTTCTTTAAATATTTTATGTACTTGACAGAAATTCAATAGTGTGTGCATGGTTTGGTGATGTTTTGCGTTTTCAAGGTCATTTGCAGTGGTTGATAGATCACAATCCCCATAAATACACATTTGCAGTTTTGTATCTGTTACCATGTAAAATTAGAATTTTGTTTTCAGTGTAATCCTGCTATTACAGATGAGTTTTCCTATAAACAATTATTATTATTCAGGGGTTTATGTCCTTTTTGGTACTGATTGTAAAACAATAAGTTTTTAATTAAATGTATTGGGTTGACATTGGTTAATAAGATTATGTAAGTTTCCAGTGTACATTTCTATGACATATCGTCTGGATACTGTACTCTGTGCCCACCACTCAGAGCCAAATCATCTTCTGTCACCACATATTTGACTCCCTTTACCCTTTACCATCTCCAGTTAGAAATATCCAATTCAGTAATTATAAACCAGAATATTTCAATAGCCTAGGACAATGTTTGAGACAAGTAAAGTAGTACGTATTTAATCTTCAGTGAGGGTAGACAGATAGGTATCAGTATGATATATAGTATCCTTTTACAAGTACTTATAAGATGGCTTACATAAAGAAATTAAGATCATAGGAAATTTAAACTCAGTTTGATATTTTATAAGTGAATAATCTAATTTTCTTATATAAATCCAATATCCAACCTAGTCTTCAGTTTATTTCTTTCAAAAATCTTTGGCCATTTGTTGTGTGGATTTTTTTCATGTTTTTTGGAGTCTTTCTGTGCAATCCTATAAAAAATATACAAAAGAGGAAACAAAATGTCTCTAAAGACCAACCCCAGAGTCAGAAATCATCTTGACACTTTTTAACAGCAAATTTTAGAAATATTTCCTGTTATCAAGTCTAACAGCTAAAACATACTTTCATAGATACCTGTGAAAAATGTAGAGCAACTATTATTTTTGATGTTTTTAAACTTCAATCTCACTCTTCTTACTATCCCACTTTCCCAAATCTAAAACAAAACAGCCCCTTTAAAAAAAAGAGTTCACCATTTTTATACACCTACCCACAAAACATTTTCTTTGTATCATTGTGGTCCTCTGAAATGGCAGATATATTATTTTAGTTAAAAATGTAAAATAAAATGCCCATAATTACAACTTCCTTAGACACCAAGTGTTCCAGAGTTGGCCCCGGGTGGACAACCGCCTGCTGTAAACTGACTGCTTCCTGCCGTACAGGGAAGGGTTTGACATTTTGAAGAATTATGCACGTGAAAACCCTGTCCCTAAAAAAATGAGAGTAGGCATATGAATGATTATTCACTTTAAATTACTTTCAGACAATATGAGAAAATCATGCACATGGCTATAGACATATAAACATATTAAGGCAGTTTAGCCCTTCCTGGTTAGGGTCATTCCACAAAATGAAAGGTCAGCACTTGGATTCCCGGTCAGGGCACACGCCTGGGTTGTGGGTTCTTTCCCCCGTTGGGGCGTGTGCCGAAGGCATCCAAGCAACCAATGTTTCTCTCTCACATGATGTGTCCCTCCCTCTCTGTCTCTCTCCCTTCCCTTCTCTCTAAAAATGAATAAATGAAATCTTTTAAAAAAAGAATTTTAAGCAGTTTAATTTATATACTACCTATACAAAAGATATTCATACGCTGATAAAGTGGTAAAACAGATTTTTATATTAAGATAGTAATAGAGTCTAAGAAAAAGCATGCTAATGTTTAAACAATTCATAGCACTTTAGTTTAAATGTCTACTGCATACATAGAATAATTAATATAGACATTTAATTACAATAGTTAGAAATTAGTGTTTAAAATACAAAGGCATTTATATCTTTGTTGCAATGTGAAATTTTATGAAATCATTACAATATATGTCCCAAAGTGTCCAAAAGCCCAAACTTCTATTTAAAAGCAAGAAAACAGCCTCTAAGTAATGGAAGTTTCTGCAGTTTAATAGATCATTCCAAAACATAAACTGATATATATATGCAGTGACATAAATATCTCTGCTGAATGTCTCAAACAGCAGCACATTTATACATTTTAAGAGGTGTTTTTCTGTCCCAACCAAAAGATGATAGCGGGCTCTTCACCCCTGTGCACCTGTGGTTGAGAGGTGGGCTCTGTGGTCAGCAGTTGTTGCCGCAGATTCAGACTATTATTTGGTTCCCTGAGACTCTTTGGTGGCTTGGTTTGCGGCTATTGGCAACTGCCACTTTGTCTCATAGGCTGCACAGGGCCTTCATTCCAAATGAGACTGCTGCTGCATACCAAAGGAAATGCTCGCTTCTCTCTTGATTAACAATGAGAAAAACATGCTCTGCACTGTGTACACACTGAGACAGTGTCTTGATTAAGGGACAAATCACTCCTCTCTAGGATATCTTTATTTGTCTGTAAATGTCATTTATACACACCCTCAAGTCTCAGTGCGTAGTTAAGAAGTTACAGATAGATCTCTGTAGTTCAGGTACAAACCAACCATCTATTCATGACCAGTGAGCATGGCATTTTGAATCCTTGGTACAAATTGTAATAGAATACCTTACTAATATTAGATTTCAACTATAGTGTTGATTTGCAAAAGACTTCCTTCTTTAGAAGACTATGCCTGGCAATATCTGGCCCCACTGTTGGGGTTTAATAGCTCCTAAATTCTCAATTGTCACTGCTTTGACCTATATCATTTATTTTTATTGCATTAAAAAATCTTGGCTTGTTGGTTTAGGTCATTCAACATTTATGCACTTAACCTCAGCACTAAAATATATGAATCTTTGGCACTCCCTCAACAAAGCACATAGTGCTTAATATTTTTGTCCTCATAAATTGGAATATAATTCAGTAATATGAATTATTTATCTAAAATTGATCTGACTCTGGAAGCTAACAAATTAGGCACCTCATTTAAATGAGTTAGTGCCTAATGTGTCAGAAGATTTCATTCATTTTTATGGTCTAATTACATTAATCAGTTGCATCTAATAATTTTTAAAGTCAGCTTTCTATAAATTATAATATATAGAGAACAAAATTACATCAAGCAAATTATCAAGAGACCTAGTTTTTTAAACTAGTGTGCCAGAATTTTGTCATAGCCATTTTGCTTAATATGTAATTAACAATCTATTTTAAGTTTGCCAATTTAAATTTATGTTTAAAGGCTTTACAGGTTCAGCAACAAAAAGAAATACCTTGGTAAGATTCTCTGGACATCACATCACACTTTGTGCTGTATTTTTTGTTTTGATCTTCACCACAGATCAATAATTTAGATTGGAATATACCTTGATATTGGGACAAATGAAATAAAATAAAAACAAAACAAAACAATGTCCCTTGAAAGTTTTAAATATCTTTGCCATCCTCTCTTTGGAAACCTCTCTTTTCTGGAAAGTTCTTCATTCTGCCTGGGTGTCTGCGATGTTCCCTTCTACCTTGACCAGAGCTGTACTTACCTAACTGTCATTGTTTCAGAAGGACTTTCAGAAGCAAGTTTGCTGGAATGGATGTTGGCCACTCAGCAGGAGCCTTCCAAGGTATATTTTTTTTTTGGAAGAATCAGTTCAAATTATCTTGGAACATTCTTCTCTCCTTGTGATTCCCAACAAATTTTACTGTTATTTGATCCTTTTCTTCTTTCCTTATTTGGCCTCTCATTTGCTATTCATGAATTATTTCATTTTCTTTTTTGCAACAGCTAAATATCTTCTGTTTGTTAGAAAAAGTAACTTCATAGATCTAAGTGCAGTGCACAATGTCTGTGTAACAGGGAATATAGACGTTCCCTAAACAGGAAATCCCCACCCCCACTGCTAACATGGCTGGGGGAAGCAGGGCCATTTAGAGTTACTTTGCACATCTAAAGAACTTGGTCAGTGTTTTATAATGCTAATACCTGTGCTTGCTGCACTCAGAGCCAGGGAGATGGGCCTGACTCCAACCCCTGTTGCAACCAGGAGGTAGTCCCCTGGTTGCTTCCCTGCAAGAGAGCAGTAAGGTGGTTCCCTTTTGTCACAAGGCCAAGCCGACCAGACAAACAATGACAGCTGAGAAAGGCAGAATACTGGCAGGTATTTTGTGGGAAGAGTTGGTAATGGGATTAGGAAGGAAGATCCCTTCAAGCATTTAAACTCAAGCATGGAAGCCATGTGGAGTCTCTTAACCATGAGGCTTAGGAAGGAGAAGCTCTAGACTATGAAGTTTGGGAGTGGTCTTGGCCACATGGTTAGAAAGGACGCAGAAGGACCCCCACCAGCCCACCATGTGGAAGGGCCATGTGGTTTTGGATTAATAGCAGGAGCCTAGCTGAGCACAGATGACTGGGAGAAGCCAAACAGGAATCTTCCTAGCTGAGCTGTGAGCTTCCTGAGGGATAGTACTTCTCTGACTGGCCAGGTTTGGCAAGGGGAGGCAGGACTGTTTGTGTCTGTGCGTGTTTCTTTTGTTTTGAAGGGAGTGGGATTGAACAGAAAAATTCTGCCATTATTTTAATCTGGTATAACTTTAAAATAAATAGTTTCTTTCCTTTTCAAAAGACTCTGGCATTGGAGTCACTTTTGTGTGTGTGTGTGCTGTGTGTGTGTGTGTGTGTGTGTGGCAGCGGGCAATAGAACCTAGTAGTTCTGTTTCATCTAGACTTAATAAGTGCTCAAAAATACCTGAAGCATTAAAGAAAATACTTTCCACCCTGGCTGTTACGGCTAAGTGGATTGAGTGCCAGCCTGTAGACAAAAGGGTGGCTGGTTAGATTCCCAGTCAGAGCACATGCCTGGGTTGCAGGCCAGGTGCCCAGTAGGCGGCACATGAGAGGCAACCACACATTGATGTTTCTCTTCCCCTCTTCCTCCCTCCCTTCCCCTCACTCTAAAAATAAGTACATAAAATCTTTAAAAAGAAAAAAAGAAAAAAATGTTTTCCATACATACATATATTCATTTTTAAAATTCTAGCTTATATATGCCAGATAAAATATCTGAATTTTTAATGAATATTTCCATACTCCTTTATGGCCTATGATTTCAGCTTCATTCTCAGGATATTCATTCTATGGATTTAAAATGTTCTATAACCCTAGATTTTCTGTGAAAGAGAGTAAAGTAGAACTACTACTGTTGCTTTCCAGGCCAAAATGTGAGATTGTCTGTGTCCAAATACTGATGGTTTTTTGGATAGGTAGAGGGATTAGCCATATGGTGAATGTTATGATGAAGCTGAATTTTTGGGTAAAGCAATAAGTGAGACAAAGAACACAGTGGAGAATGAAATGAAAATCTATGTGTTTATTAAGAAGTAGTTTTCATGGCAACTTTGGGTATGTTGGGGTTTTTTTTCTTCTCTTTTTGGAACTAGATTTTAGCAAAATAAAATGCAGAGCAGCCTTTGGATGAGAGGAATGAAATGTGGAACAGTTTATTGTTTAGAGATGGAGTGAGAACTACAAACATTGGGGAGGCTATAATTTGCTGTGGACAGAGTGCCTATGCTACCCTTTTCCCATGCTAAAGTGGTGTTTCTCCTATGCTGAAGTTTCTGAGAATATGGATAATTTTATATCAGTAATGAATAACTTTTATTCCCAATGCCATTCTCTTGTATCTCTCAGAACCCTAATTTAATTACATTTCCCTCCCTGACCAATGTGGCTCAGTTGGTTGGACATCATTCCACAAACCGAAATGTTGCTGCTTGGATTCCTGGTCAGGGCATATGCCTGGGTTGCGAGTGGTGTCCTGGGCTGGGCTTGTTCCCTGGTCATGGTACATGCAGAAGGCACGCAATTGATGTTTCTCTCTTGCATCGTTGTTTCTCTCCTTCTGTCTTCCTCCCTCCCTTCCCCTCTCTATAAATTAAATAAATAAATAAATGTGCATCTCCCTCCATAAAGAGTATACATTGATTAAGCAGGAACACTCACTACCTGATGCAGTGATACTTCAGGGAGGATTTGGGAATGTAAAGGCATAACTCACATAGCATTATAGAATCCAAGGTGTTCTAATGTAAGCGAAACAGTGTTTTTATTGAGAAATTTTTCTTTTCTTTCATTTTTTCCCTAACATTAATCATGGAGTCTTTCTTAATCCATCTGAAATCATTTAAATTTTTACTTGATTTTGTTTGCTGTTACTAAGTCATGTGAACAATTCACTTTGCCTAGCATAGAAGAGTACTCAATCACTGAGAAAGAATAAAACACCCCACCATACCAAATTTTTTGGGGGGGGGAATCCAGTGCACTGCCTTTGAACTCCCTTTACTAAGAGGGTCAATCTTAGGTTCATGACTTGAAACAGAAAGCATTTTGTAAACTTATGGGAAGCAGTCATATTTCTTGTCCTTTCAGTACTGAGGATTACCGAGGAAGATCTCATGAACAAAAGTTCACTTAGATATTAAATATGAGGTACCTGAAACAAGAAATTGATTGCCTAAAACTGGACATAGAATACAAAACCTAATAGGTGCAGAAAACGTTATATAAACCTGAAAGAAGATTTTAATTGTGGTAGGTAGAATTCTAAGGATAACTTCCCTAAGATTCCTATACCCTGGTTATTTAATGAAACAGTTCTGGTACTGCTGTGACCAAACTTTGCACAGAGAAATAAATTTGCTGATTAGATAATCTGATCTTAAAATGGGAGATTATCCTGAGTTCTAGGAATATTGTCACAGAAATACTGTCTGCGAAGTCCAAACATGTGTCTAACACCTAAGAATGTATTGAATAATAAATCTCCTGTATCTAATTCTTGATCTTTGTGAAATACTTGAAACTATTAATACATAATGCAATTATTTCTTTGTTTCATTGCATTTGTCCTGACCTTTTTCTATCTTTTGGCACATATTTCTTCTCTTCACTATCTTCTGTTCTTTATACTACAACTCTCTCTTTTAAAAACTACGCTTTCTAGTTTTACTTCTTATTTTTGCCCCTCTATCTCAAATACATTTTCTTGGTCTTATGCAGTTCCGTGTCTTTAACTATTAATCACCTCTTCTAGGTATATATGTACTTTCCACATTACAAAAGCCAAATTAAATGGACACATCTTTAATATTTTATTATTCAATCTAAATACACATTGCATCTGCTTGTTCTGTGTTTCCCCCTACATTTTCCAGCAGCATTGTAAATTCAGCACGACCCAAGCCCCTTTTCCAATGCAATCAGTTCTTTCTCCTTACTTTGCAATATCTACAAATGGAACTGTTGGTTTAAAAAAAAATGACTAGATTCCTTTGAATGATCGTTGATGCCTTAAGAGTCTCTCTAGCACCTGCCTCTTCTACACCTCTCATATATAATTCCTTCTTTCCATTCTGGCTGTTCTCTTACAAAGATTACCACAGACCTTCTAAATCTCTCCACATTTGTTTAACTCATCCCGTATAATGTTTTAGTTAACTGATCACTGCCTTTGTCACTCGGTCAAAAAATTCCAACCACACTGCATACAAATTCTCTCTTCCCCAATTTATCCTTACTCAGTATATCATTTTACACTTTTCTTTCTGCCTATTTCCTATATAATCCTTCAGGTAAATCATTTCCGTAGTTTCCAACCACCACACTTCTTCTAATGTCTTACTCTCCAACCTGGTATCATTAGCACCTGGCCACATTTTACCTTTCACCATGGATTCAAGACTAAATAATGCTATCTTTTTAAAAATATCCACTGATATTGTTTAATGACACCTTACTTTGCATTGAAGGTTCTTGTGTTTACACCTCACATTCTCCTACTAATGCATTAGCTTTTGGATAACCATTATCTTCCACATCTTTGTATGCAGCCCCAAGAACATTCCCTTACTCCAAACTGATATTTAAAACATAGTTACCTATTTAATGTGTTTAATTGAAGGGACAAGTAAGTAGGAAGAAATGCTAAATTTACCTTAACAATAAAGAATATATTTGTATTCATTTTCAAAAACATTTTACTTTTCTTTCCATAAAAGTGATAAACCTCCAAGTCATTTACAATATTTCATAAACATTTTAGGACTGCAGAAGGAGCATAGCTATTGATGTGTCTTGACTTCCTGAAAATTAGAGTAACAAAAGGTTTTTTGTTTTGTTTTGGTTTGGTTTTTGTCGATTATTTCCAAAGAATGGACATTCTTTCCCTGAACTGGTTCATGTATACTCTACCAGCTCTAATGCAACCTGACACTAAATGGAACTAAATGACAAAATAAACTAATATTAGAAAAAGAGACAGCATGTTTCTGTTGAACTGTACACAGGAACTGGCTCAGAGATAAAATGCAAGAGCAAGAGTTCATGTTCCACAATATAATATTCATTTTGATAACCACTTTCTCACTTTAGAGCAGAGATGTCAAACTCATTTGCACCAGGGGCCATATCAGCCTGGTAGTTGCCTTCAAAAGGCCATGAAAGACTCCATGATCGATTAAACAAGGTGGAGGGCCAGATTAGGCCTGCGGGCCCTGTGTTTGCCACCTGTGCTTTAGAGGAGAGTGATCTTTAAGTTAATGTAGAACATAAAGAGCAGCAACACGTACACACTCAGCACAACCAAAAACTCAGAATAACTTCACCCTTTAGAGACTCTTTTAAAGACTTTATTAGTTATCTTAATTCCTCATGTCAATTTTACTTGATTTTCATTAGTTTTGTAGTGTATATATTATTCAAGAATTCTCAGAATATAAGTGTGCAGGTTTAACCTGAGGATCAGGTGAATATTCAGACTCCAGTTCGGTGGATCTGAGATTCTGAGTTTTCAATATGCTCTCAGTTAATGCCAACACTGCTGACATGAGGACTGAACTTCAAGACATAAGAAATGAAACAGTTAAAAGAAATAATAGGTTAATTAGCTTAAAAAAGAAAAAAAACCTTTTAAACCAATTTCTTGAGGTAAGATGAAATTGGATAGAATTCAAAGGAACATCCAGAAAAGTAATGTGTCTCATATTTTAGTGTAATATAAATTTAGGAAAAAAGTGCACTCTATTGAGTGATGCTTAGCTTTAACTATACATTATAATTATGTGATGAACTCTGAGAAAACAATGTGGACTTTTGCTCTGTGCATGATGAAGTAAGTGGGACAAGACAAAACCTTTTCTCTTAAACAACCCCCAAATGGACAAAATATATAAGATAACAGTTTTTTCAATGCACAATAAAAGCACAGTATATGACCCTGAGAAAAGAAGACAAATGAAGGGAACTTTGTAGATGAGCTAATTTTTGATAGGGAGCACATTTTGATCCCCGGAGCACAGATTATCAAGTAGTCTTTGTGGACTTTCTGAGTTGAGGACAAGAGATTGGTATTAAAAAATCGAGATAGATAGAAATTTTGTGAAGAGTTCTTGATTTGAGAGAAGCATACACCAAACAGAGCTCCAAAAATGTGGCTTGGAGGGACTAATTATTGTTAGTCAGTGAAAGAAAATGTAGAAAAGAGAAAAATACATAAGCATCAGGTGCATCAGTTAAAGCTAAACAGACGATTGAATACCACCGAATGACTGAAGGGAAGAGAGTAAGGGCAGAGGCAGTACACATTAGCTAAATCCTCGACTTTCATATAGATTCAGCAGGCCATCCTTAATGTTAAAGAAATAAAGAGAAAGCTGCATGCAAATTTTATCAATTTAATAGCCTCATGGGAGCATATGCTAATCTCTGCTACCAAAAACAACCAAAAATGATGAGAAAGGAAATGTTCAATAAGCAACTTGGCTCACTTGAAGATATATTTGGTTCAAGTTGAACCTTTCCTTATTAACTTATAATAGAGAGAAGGCAAGACAATTTTTATTTAAACTAATCTGCCATGTTTTTAAGAAACATTATTAATATATTAAATATGTTTTAAAATTTCATTATCTGGCCACTATAATAAGATGTTCTTTTTAAATTAAGCACAATTTGCTCTATAAAGTAAAATATTGAAAATGTCTAACCCTGAAGGGTACTACATATAAAATGAGGATACTATATCTTCTTTACATGTGTGGGGATAGTAAGGATGGAGACATATAGTTGAGATTTTATATTTTTCTAAGTAAATGAAAGTATTCCTTTTTCTTTGGTTTTATCATCCACGTGTCCATAGATTGGATTCCACCACTCTTTTTCATGTGTTTATTTCTTTTACTTCAGTATTTTTTCACATGTTATATTGTCAGCAACCAAAAAAATATTGAAAATAAACTGTATGATCCAACACCTAAAATGCAGTTCATGTATTTTACAAATGGGCATGTTGCTTTAGATTTACTTCCTACTTGAAGTTATGCTATATAATGGGTAAACACTTTCTGATCATTTTTCACTAAAGGGAAATGCATTGCTAAACAGCAGCATACCAAATAAGCACTCATCTCATAAAAGTTTGATAAAATAAGTGTTAATATTTATCATGTTCAAAGAAAAATTGTAATTAAGTGAAAAAAACTTTTTCTATATTTTCTTTTTACAAAACTTGTTTTTTGTTTTTTTATTTTATTTTTTTAATTTTTATTCAGTTATAATTGTCTGCACTTTCAGGGATCATTTCTATAGTTTGTTACAAAACTTGTTTTTAAGTTTTGATAACACAGAAATTAATTTAATTTCACTTTTAAAAAATAGGGTTGCACAATAACCTATTTTGTTATTATAACTCTATAATTTTATGTCTTGATGAATATACAATTTAAAAATAATCAAACCCACTTTCAGAAGTTTAGTTTAAGCGCTGGTTTTTTTCCCCATGAAGGATGTGAGCTTTCATAATACTCTGCTCTGTTTTTCCCTATGCCATACTTGATTTCATTTTTCTTTTCTCTTTCCCTGACTGCTTTTATTAGTCCAGTGCTTGATACAGATGAACAGCCCTGATATTTAAAACAGAAAAGCTTGCATACTATGAATTTGGCATTCAGAATTACATTTTCCAGCTTGAAATCCCCAACCTTAACATCTTTGTAAGCATTAAACCTTTTATTTAGAAAACCATATCAGAAAGCAAGATTTACTTTTTTGAATCCCATCCTATTTTCTAAAAGCATGAACAAATGTATTAGGAATACATACTTTATTTAGAGAATTATTTAAACACCCGCACTTATGGTTCAAAACAGTATTTTTTTCATTTATGTTAAACAATACTTGCAAAGATATTTTTTTTCCATGACAACCCCAAATCACAGTCCTGTCCATACCTTAAATTTACTCAGTTCTTTTGAAGTATGCACAGTTCAGATAGCCATTCAGTACTTTAAAAATTTAAATAACCTGTTTCCGACAGCATTTGATTATGCTAGATGATATCACATGCTTTAACGTGTAACAGTAAATGCTGTTGTATTTGCTGTTTAAAAATTATCTGAATAATCTAGTTTTGGAAGAAGTATTATATCATACTCAATAAATAAAACAAATTGCTTTAATTTGCTAAAGATATTTAGTTTGTTAAGCATTCTATGTTTATACCCATGCTTTACTGAGAAAATATAAAATGTAATGAAGAGGAAACAAATAAAAGAAGGCTTTCTCCCATCAGCCACAAATTTTTTTCTCATACTGCATAAATATAGGAAATCTATGTAATGGAATGCATAGTAAAGTAAAATGTGTGACTATATTTATAGAATCACTGAATGCATTTTATTTGGGATTGCTGAATATATTCAAATGAAATAAAAATGTATATTTAAAATCAAAACGACTTATTTTAAAAATTATGCATGCCATCTTCACTCTTCGCTGAAGGGAATGAGAGCACTTTGCAGGGTGATGACATGCAGTTTTAAAGACAGAGCATCTCCTTTTGCTGACTGGCAATATATATATTTTTTGAGTTGTTTAATTCTTTTTTCTTTTTTTACTGTTATTCAATTAAGTTGTCCCCATTTCCCACCCATTACTCTCCCCTGCCCTACCTATCTCCAACCTCCCACATTCGATCCTCCCCCGCTGTTGTCCTTGTCCTTGGGCCCTTTATACATGTTCCTTGACTTGACCCTTCCCCTTCTTTCCCCGTTATCTCCCTCCCTGACCCCTCTGGTCACTGTCAGTTTGTTCTTTATTTCCATGTCTCTGGTTCTATTTCACTCACTTGTTAGTACTTATATGTGAATTCAGATCCTTTATAGTAAATTAGGAACTTCATAATTTAATTAAAATTCTAAGATTAAAATGTAGTAACAGTTTGTTATAATCAATAAGATAATATCACCAAAATGCTACTCCTTTGCCTAAGAAACCTCAAGGCAGTAGAAAGCCAGATGACTATTATTATGATGCTTCCTGTCTTGCTTAAAGTAGTGGTAGTTCTTAAAGTGAGGTCCGCAGGCCAGCAGTACCAGCTGCCTGGGAACTAGTTAAGGATGCAAATTCCTATACCCCAGGTCATCATGACACATGTTAAGTCGTGAGAACTATTGGCCTAGAGTATCTCAGCAGTTTCTTTCTCTTATCTCCTTGCAATTAGTTCCAAAACGGCTGAAAAAAATCCCCCTACTACATTTACAACAATACCTCACTTTTGAACAACTTTCATGAGAAATAAAGACATAAAAAGCTTATTGGTCTCAAAAATTAATCTCTGATAATCTAAAATATATAATAGTTTTAATTTGTTTTTTCGTACATGAGGAACCCTATTAAAAAATAGGGTTTCACAATAAGAACACAAGTAAAGACTAATGACATACGATTGTTATAGTGAAAATGACATTTTTTAGCTTATGTATATCAGGGTTCAATCCCTGGCAGTCTAACATTAAAGATCCCCTAATTGTACTATCCACAGCTACAGAAAGAGAATACACGTATCTAGGGAATTTTGTGTAGATTAAACTAATAGATTAAATGAAGTACTTCTTGTAACATGCTTAGAATAATGTACATACTCAACACCTATATTCCTTTTATTATGTTTTTTAATCCATCCTTTCTATATTTTCTTGCAAATAATGTCTCAATGGTTCTCAAAGTAAGGTTTCAAAATATTTCTAAAAAGGGTAGTTTTACTCAGTAGCTCTGATAAGTATAAAGCATGACCCCATTATCGCTCTCTGAATACTATGAAGTACTTCCTAAAATGCTCTTATTTTGCCCAATTATATTTAGCCATTTGCATGATTCTGTCTAGTTTATTTTGTTTTTCTATGGAGGTATCAAGAACTAGAAAGTAAAAAGAAGCATTGTTAGCGTTTGTGCTTAATGGTACATTAACCAGTAAAAAGCTGTGCAGAAAGCGTGCATTCATTTCCGACAGACCGGCGAGCCTCCTCTGTGTAACGTCTCTTTACTTAGAAAGAAAAAAAAGTTATTTATACATTTTCATAATTATCCTTCATTCAGTTCTGCATTAATACAATCGGTAACTGCTAGCAAATTTTACTTTTAGAATTTTAAGTATTAATCCCTTGTATTCCTCTATTACAAAGTCTAATTTATTTTTCTTACGTTGGTTTACATTCTAGTGAGTCAGGGAGTTGGAATATCTGAAGATATTCCACTATTTCACACTTTTCTGAAGTTGTAATTTATTTTATATGTTCAATATTGTATAATTTAACTTTCTTTTTCTCGTTAGTTCCAACTCTATATTATGTGCCATTGGCCTTCACACTAAAACAGTTTTTATTTCGTATTTTCTAATAATGGCTACTTTGCTTCCTCTAGGACCACGGTTACAGCCTATTCACACTCACTATTTGTCATCTTCTATATATGTTAAGGCATGAATGTACTGAATAGGCGTGGAAGACACCAAAAAAGTGATGACTTTGTTTTCTTGAATTTTATGGTCAAGAATAATAAAATATGTAAAATTTTAATACAAACATTTCCATAAAAGGCATTCTTACACTATATTAATTCTGTTATTAAATACTGTTTTGCAAAATTCCTCTCTATGTGTATAGATCAAGAACAGCTAGACTTAAATCACAACTTTATGGCGATATGTATATGGCCTAGGGTAATTGTTTCAAGCTCTTCATCCATTTGTTTCATCATCTATAAAATGTGGGAGATAATAATGGCACCTCCTCTCTAAGAGTGTTTGAAAATTAAATGTATCAGTAAATATGCAGCCCATGGAAGACAGTTGTTAGTACTGATATAGTGACTGTAGTGATAATTATTAAGTATGATTTTGAAAAAAGAACACTTGGGCTTCATATTAAGGGTAAGGATGGTTCAAATACAAAATTTTAGGATTTACAGCCTTATTTAAGTATGCCAGATACTTAAAGAAATCAAGGATTTTAGGTGCCCTATGATGTTATGCATATTTAGGACCATTGAAATGTAATTCAAGTATATATTTAATATTTAGTAAGAAAAAACACAAAAGTTATCAATAATAACCTTCTGTAACATCCTGACTTTGCAAGGTAACAGATGACTGAAATTAAACAAGTTACACACACTACTTTCATTTTAGCTCTCTCGTCGTCTGTAGAGAGAATAACTACAGTAGTTCCCCCTTACCTGTGATTTCACTTGCTGGGGTATAAGTTCATTTCTAAAAGAAGAAAGGTGGGTACAGTATAATAACATTTTATAAGACATAGACCAAATTCGCATAACTGATATTACAGTGCATTGTTATAGTTGTTCTATTTTATTATGTTATTGCTGTTAATGTCTTACTATGCCTAATTTATAAATTACACTTTATTGTATGTATAGGGAAAATGTGGTATACATAGGACTCAGTAGTCTACATAGTTTCATGCATTCATGGGCGCTCTTGAAATAAGGGGCAAACATGGTATTGTCTTTTATAGTTTTGAGATTTAAATATGATCTACCCAAGATACTAAGCATGACAAGTGATGGGATCAGTCTTAGTAAATTATTTTATTATTTATAATTCTAATATCTGTTAAGATGACAAAAACAGGATATGACTTGGTAGAATGACAAGTGGAGTTCTTGATACTTATCCTGGAGCACAGGATAATTGAATGAGTTAACTAGTTCCAGATACATGAATCTGTATCCAGCACCAGGACTTCACCTGCCAAAACAAGAAGATAAAATCCTCGTTACTGTTAGATACTTTCATAACAGATATGTTGTCTTAATAAAAACGAATTAGAATCAAGATGTAATTTATTCTGATTTTGAAATTAAAATATTGACTCAAATCCTGCAGTTACATTTATAGGTCACAAATACCTTCAACTACTGATGAAAAGTTTATTATAAATTCTCAAAAATAACTTATTAACAATAGTTAAGTATATTTAGGGAAAATCAGTTTATGGTTATAACAGCATATTGAGTTCTTGAATGAATTTATGAACTGTCATGGTTAATTTTTTCTGCATTATTTGTCTCTAATTTACCATAAACCACTTTTGAAACCTCTTTAAAAACTCTTCAAGATCCAGTTATATTTATTTTAAATAATGACTCATTGATATTCCTGCTTCTCTTTCTAGAAATATTTATGTGAATAAATAATGCTAGAAATTTTATGAAATGCTAAAAAAGGAAAAGAATGAATTTATAGGGAATGGATAATCTAATCTGTTTAGAGAAAGGCTTAAAATGTATTTCACCTTATTTTTTTCTGTTTATTTTCTTACACATATTCACAATCAATTACTTTCTTAAATCAGTTTAATTGGGTATTTTACATTCTTTTAATATATTCCCAAATGAATTTGTAACATTACCTGTCAAACTGTAAATTTCCCCCCTTTCATTATGTTATTTAAAATAACTAAAATTGCTCATAAATGTTAATTTCCCATCCCACTGACTTTCTAATCCCTTCTCTTTCATGTTATCTGTGTCTCTTCTTGGCTATTACAGTTATCCAGATAGAAGCAATGGAACCTCAGTTACCTGGTAATTGTATCATTGATTAATAATTGTATAAGTGCAGAGACATTTATCAGTAGTCACTAAAATGCAATATTGTTTAATGATCAAAAATAATTTCAAATATTTTGAAGAAGTTATTTAGGAAATATATCAGCCAGAGTTGTTTTCATAATATAGATTAAGAACAAAAATACCTCCTCTAAATGCATTATCTTTAGTTAGAAAAATCTGAAAAGAGGCCCTGACCTGGATGTACACAGCTCCGAGCCAAAGGAAAGCTCCTAGTAAGGGGAAGTGGTATTGATTTGTTTCACATAATCCATGTGTGAGGGGCTTGCATATAAAATGCAAACTGCATAGTCATGAAGGCTTAGGTCTCAGCTTCTTCCCTGCTGCTCCCCGCCCCCCACACTGGTGAGAGTTTGATTAATTGGAGACATATTTTAAAATAAGCATTGCAGGATGATAACTTTTCCTGACTGTACTTTAAGCAGAAACAGGGGGAAAGTGAGGAAAACAGTAACAGGAGATTTCCCATATTCTGACAAGTATATCTCAATGTTCACATATAATTTTAAAACCATAAAGGTATAGAAGAATTTTACTTTTAAAATGTATTTACAAATCTGAAAAAGGAAGGCAGCAGTAAAATTTATAAAATGGGGGAAATAT
The DNA here is from genome assembly GCF_022682495.2 of Desmodus rotundus. NCBI lineage: Eukaryota > Metazoa > Chordata > Mammalia > Chiroptera > Phyllostomidae > Desmodus > Desmodus rotundus. The sequence goes on along the minus strand of NC_071399.1, from coordinate 69,182,685 downwards.
AATAGGGTGAGAGAAAACTACAAAAAGATGAATTTTTGAGGAATCATCTAACCCTTATATTTAAATTTTAGATTATTTAAATTTTAAAATGCTTACATTTAATTTATTATATTATATATATTTAGTTGTAACACAAATTATATATATATATAGGATATATATATATATATCCTATATATATATATCCTATAATAGGATATAACTTCACATTTATATCCTATTTGAGGGGGAGGAACATGGTTTGTTGTCATGCCATTCTTATTTTTAATTTTTTACTAATTTATTTGTTAGTAATTTTTAAAATTGTTTAAGTACAATTGTCTCCATTTTTCCCACCACCACTTTCCCCCACCCCACCTACCCCCACCTCCCACCCTCAATCCTTCCCCTCTTTGGCTTTGTCCATGTGTTCTTTATACATGTTCCTTGACTACCCTTCCCATTCTTTCCCATGTTTTCCTCCTCCCCCTGCCCCACTGGTTACTATCAGTTTGTTCTTCATTTCAATGTCTCTGATTATATTTTGCCTGCTTGTTTGTTTTGTTGATCAGGTTCCACTTATACGTGAGATCATATGGTATTTGTCTTTCACTGCCTGGCTTATTTCACTTAGCATAATGCTCTCCAGATCCATCCATGCTGTTGTGAAGGGCAGGAGTTCCTTCTTTCCTTCTGCTGCATAGAATTCCATTGTGTAAATGTACCATGTTTTTTTGATCCACTCGTTTACTGATGGGCACTTAGGTGGCTTCCAGCACTTGGCTATTGTAAATTGTGCTGCTATGAACATTGGGGTGCATAGGTTCTTTTGGATTGGTGTTTTGGGGCTCTTAGGATATAATCCCAGCAGTGGAATTGCTGGGTCCAAAGGCAGTTGCATTTATAGTTTTCTGAGGAAATTCCTTACTGTTCTCCACAGTGGCTGCACTAATCTGCATTCCCACCAACAGTGTACTAGGGTTCCCTTTTGTCTACAACCTTGTCAGCACTTCTTGTTTGTTGATTTGTTTATGATGGCCATTCTGACTGGTGTGAAGTGGTATCTCCTTTTGGTTTTATTTGTGTCTCTCTGATGGCTAGTGATGCTGAGCATCCTTTCATATGCCTCTGGGCCCTCTGTATGTCCTCCTTGGAGAAGTGTCTAACAGGTCTTTTGCCCATTTTTTAATTGGGTTGTTTTGGGACAGAAGCATAAAATGGATTATTGGAGTGTTTTGATGGTTGCCAGATGGCAGGGAGGTATAGGGGAACGTGTGAAGAGGTGAGGGGATTAAGAAGCACAAATTGGTAGTTACAGAATAACCATGGGGATGTAAGGTACATTATTGGAAATGCAGTAGCCAAAGAATATACAAGGCCATGAATAATAGGGATGAGGTTTGCCTAAGGGAGCGGGGTGCTTGGTAGAGGGGACAAAAAGGGAAAAACTGGGACAACTGTAGTGGATAATCAATAAAATATAATTTAAAAATGTGATTAGGTTATTGAGGTTAGTGGCATGAAGCTGAGTGAAGTGACGATGAAACAAACCCATTTCTCTAGCTGGTGGTACCGGCATGCAGATAATCTTTGGCATTGGCATGATCTGTTCAGCTTGCAGCTCACTCTTGTTTCTGCATCCTCACTCTCCCGAATTTCTTGGGTTTAACTTTGCCAATATAACATGATTCTACATGTTGATAGAGATCCTGCATTGGGTGCTTCAGATTTTTAAGCTTTTAAAAAATATCTTCACTATTCTTCAGATTCAACCTCTGGCTGACCTATGGCTCATAGGTGTCCCATCTTGTTGTTGTTCTCCATAATTGGCAGCAGCAAAGTGTGAATGAAACCTTCACAATGAAACCTTGGATTAAAGGTTTATGTGGATATGCACTTCTAAAGTCTTACCTGGCACTCAGAAACAGTTTCTCTCAGCGAGTCGTGTTTGCCAGAATTCCATCGTTAACTTCTTACTTTCACACCTACAGTTCATCTGGGGTGGATTGGATTGACACTGGTTCTAAAGTAGCAATTTTATTAGTCTCACTATATGTACATTTTCTAAACCAGTAATCTTTAAATTGGGTTTATTACTCAGGGAGGCAAAATCAGAAGTTTTTTTAATATAGTAACATCCTCATAAATGCCAGGATTTTCAAAAAGTACTGATCAATATGGCCAACCAGTAGGTACAAACTAATTAAAAAAATAATCCTTTATAATTAGTTTTAGTGCCAGCCTACAAATCAAAGGGTTGCCAGTTCAATTCTCAATCAGGGCACATGCCTGGGCTTCGAAACAGGTCCCCAGGAGATGGCGTGTGAGATGCAAACACACATTAATGTTTCTCTCTCTCTTTCTCCCTCCCTTCCCCTCTCTCTAAAAAATAAGTAAATAAATAAAAACCTTTAAAAATAGTTTTAATGTGTTTTTTAAAGCATTAAGAAGTTTACTGTGTCCCAACATTTCAGGAATGCATCTATTATACAGACCAAATATATAGAAATTGTAATATTTTAAGGAAAAAAATAGAAATAATGCCTTTGAATTGCACCCAAGCACAATCCATAGTAATCATAATCTGACTACAGATGTTCCTTTTATCTTGTGCAACTGCCTTCTGAGTGTGTTTAGATCCTGACATATTTATTCCTTCTTAAGTGTGGAGAAGGCAGAAAGCATTCAGCTACTAGCAAAATAAAAAGCTCTTATTAGTGTTCATTAAGGCCTTAGATTTGAATGACAAGTCTGGGAGTGGCTGAGGCCCTTTGCATGTGGCTCCTCTTCATCCAGAGACCTATAAACTGAAAAAAGACAAGTTATGTGTCCCCATACCCAAATATAATGGTGAGACAATAATAGCATAATCAGTATATAAAACTTTGCAGTGAATACACCAGACACAACTGCAATGACACCTGAAATTCTACAGTGTATACTTATATATGGCTCTATTAAAGGTAAAGAATATGGTAGCCGGAGAAAGGCAGCTCAGGCAAACACAGAAAGGTCCCAGCGCCCCAGTACAGCTCCTAGAGCTCGATGTTGATTGTAGAAACTGTGCCATGTGTTTGGATAGTGAATTGCCAGAATACGTCTGAGATACATTAGATGCAGGAAACAAGGGTCAAATGTACTGAGAAGTCTTTTACAACCTACTGGTGAGACAGCTAAAATTCAGCTCTATAGCCAGTTAAACCAGGAGTTAATGGTAAGTTCTCGATAATAAAGTTGACAAGCCAAGCCTCTAAGGCAGGGAATTTTTAGACTTCAAACAGCACCTTATAATAAGACCTTCCCTAGTAGACCTCATCCCTGTCTAAGCCAAAAGTAAGTATTGAAGTTTTCCAGGCATTTCTGGGTATCACTATAGAGCTGCCACAGACTAGATGCATGTGAACCCTATATTCTTGCATTCAAAAACAGTTGTAAGCACATAGCAGCCATTGGCCCAGCAGAGCAAAGATTTCCATGTCCTCTCTGAGAGTTCTTACCCATTACACTGCTCTCTCTTAATACCGGCTCAGTTCCTTCCAACCTCCGTCTGCTCTCTGAAATATCCTTTCCTTTGCAATGACAAATGGCCCATATGGGCCTCAGTTGTATACCTTTCTTAGCCAGTACAAAGCTAGAAACCCAGAGGCCCTTTAGTAATTTAAACAATCACAACTTCTCTTAGCCCAAGTTGGTGGCTTCTTTGCTGATAATACTGTCATACAATTTTTTGGAAATGTATATGTATCAGAAATTTTACCACCTCATATAGCAAAAGCCACACCCATGATTCTTTGCTAGACAGACGTTTCACTTTCTAGTGGCTTACCAAGTTGTGTAGAACAGTCCCAATAACATTCTCTGAGTCCCGTTTGCCTAGATTTTGTTTTGTTTTGTTTCATGTCCAGGGCCTCATCTAGGAAGCCCAGCTTTAAGCTTTTCAGAGTTCTTACAGGTTTTACAGCCACACTCTTGATTTGATCCTGGGCCCTAGGCCTCAATCACTCTGAGAACACTTTACTACCTAAGCAGACTGGTGATGGGAGACAGCTGCATTTTTTTCAACCTAATCCTGTCTCTTCTGTATTGCCTCTCAATTTTACTTGCAAAACTGAAGGATTCCTTCTTTATCTCTTCTCACTTTTGCAGCTATTTTTCATTCACACTTGGTTAATAAAACCAAAGTAACTTATAACATTTATTTGGTCTGGTGATGTTTTGGGTCAGATTCAAACATTGACTGGATATTCTTGTTATTTTCCATTACCACACATGAGAGTTGGAGTATTTATGTGTAGCATGGGCAAGCTGAACATGGAAAAGCAGAAGGGGAACTATTAGTGAGACTGACAGCAAACCCATGGTTGGCAGAGGCTGAAAAATCAGTGAAGTGGTAGTCATGAGAGAAGGCTGGAAATGGGGGGCTTGCTGTCTTCTCCCAAAGGCAATACCACATGTTTAATTTTATTTTTCAGCATCCAACTTCTAGGAACAAATCATCAGCCATCCCAAATCTAATTAGCGTAAAATGATGGGCATTTATTAAGATCACAATCCTACCACTGGCTGGTGTACTTCAGTGGATCGGGCACCAGCCTGTGAACCAAAGGGTCGCTCGTTCAATTCCCAGTCAGGACACATGCCTGGGTTGCAGGTCAGGTCTCCAAATTGAGGGAGCATGAGAGGCAACCACACATTGAAATTTCTCTTCTCTTTCTCCCTCCATTCCCCTCTCTCTAAAAATAAATAAATGAAATCATTAAAGAAAAAAACAGATCACAATTCTGCTGTTACTGTGTTTCTGTGGTCTGGACCAGGTTCACTGATCTGAACCGACTTGTGTCTGCCGGAGGTTGACAAATCGGCTGGGAGTGGCTTGTCCCAGCTGGTCTCACTCCTAAGTGAGGAAGTTGGCTATGATGATGATAACTGTTAACCTGATGGTCGTTGTCCAGACCAGTTGAAGCTCTTTACATGGTAAATGGGATCCAAAAACATCAGGAGATGAACTTTCAAGATTATGGAGACCTAGGTTGGGAAGTCGCTCATACCACATTCAAATGGTCAAAACAAGTCACAGGCCAGTCAAGGGTGGGGGCTTAAATTCCATGTCCTTATTGGGGGGGGGGATATTTTCATCCTGTGGCCATTTGTTCAGTCACATCATTGACAGGTAAAGTAAGGCACTTTAAACTTTGTCCTCAGTTGATATTTCTGAAATGATTTTGGAACCTAGAACCCACCTAGTTTTCTACTGACACAAGCCTTTTCCATGATCAGTAGAATCACAAAGTTTGTGTTACAAATAATAATAACCCCCATTTATATTTGCAAAAAAGTTTATAGAATCACATTGTAAAGGATGTTATCAGATTGAATGAAAATAAAACTTAATATACTGTCTATTGATATTTTAATCTACATGCTATTAATGTGCTCTCAGCGTGTTAAATATATTAATTATATGTTAAGTAACTCTACTTAACAAGGAACCCTGAAGTAAGTAATTTTTGATTAATGAATGAATGTGAATGTATGTGTTGGATGATCACTCTCTTATAATTTATCCTATACTGATTTGTGCTTGTTATAATCTTTGAAGTGAAAAATAGATGGCAGCCCAATCTAGGCAGTAATATCCTGGAATGATATTGTACCTGAGAACAGTCCAATAGTTGTCTAATGAGCCAATGATATGTTTAGCAATAGAAGATCATTTCAACAGTGTTTCAATAGTGACTGGAAAGCACATGAGACAATGGAATGGATATTCCCTGAAACGCAGCTGTGATTCCATTACAATATGAGTGAAGTGTTTCTTCTCTTTCTTTATTCTTTCTCACAATGTAAACCTCTCTTCTAAATATGACACTCTGTTTAATATGGCTTTCATTAAACCACTTGTAATTATAAAATTGAAACTATGCAGATAAATGTGTTTGTAATATTTTCTTTTTTAGTTTTATAAGAAATACCAAGATATCTAAGTCATAATTAGAACATAACATATAGTTCATTTTATTGTCAGTATAGTTTTCAGTTGTATATTGCTGTATGTTTTAAAACACTTTCATACATAGGAGAAACATGTTCTTTAGAATAAGAAAAATAAGGTTATGCAAATAACCAATACATTAGTTTGTGAGGGCTGCGGTAACAAAGTACTACAACTGGGAGGCTTAGAACAACAAAAACTTATTTTTCAGAGTTCTGGAGGCCAGAAGTGTTGGTAGGGCCACACTCCTCCTGAGACAGCTGGGGAGGCTCTGTTCCAGGCCTTCTCCAACCCGATGGTGCCTTCACTCATGGCTGTGGGGCTCCAGCCTTCACATGCTGTTCTCTCCCCTGCGTGCATCTGCCCCTCTCTAGGAGTAAGCAATTTTGGACACCCTTAAGGCATGAAAATTGAGATTTATAGTAATTTTATAACAAACATTTTCTATTTATTTTTGTAAGTGCATATAATCTACATAAATAAATGTTTGGTTTGTATGGAGCAAAATACAGGACCACGTATGTGCCCCTTTTTTGTACCATGGTTAAAGAATATTTTTCTTATTTGTAAATGCATCTATGTTGAAAGTGTATAAATATAAATATAAAAAATATATAGTCACCTCTTTGGTAAAGAGTAAAGTAAAATTACATAAAATTGAATTGTAGTGAAAAATCTAGAATTTCAAATAACTACATTTAAGACCTCTAAGGATTTAAGGTTACCAAAAATATTGGTTAAAGTTAAGAAATATTTTTTGGAGTCTTAATGATTGAAGAGATTAACATGATATTAATTTATCTCAATGATCAATAGTAGAAACCTTGACATTGACGTATATATTACTCCCTATATGATGAAAGTTTCTTAAGGAAAAAGAAAAGACAAATTTGAGGGAAATGTGAGAAAGTTTCTGGATTTTGCTCAAATACAACTCTTGTTGCTATGAGTATTAACAAGTGTAAAACTGTGATCATGTTAATGAATACTTTTGTAAGATATATTTTGCTGCCATTCACTTTATCTTCTGTGACAATGCAGGATGGGAAAATTGATATCAAATCCTCATCCTATAAAAATGATAAAATGAGAAATTTCTGTAAATAGGTCCCTTGGATATTGATTCAAGTGAAGAATGTGTGAATATTTTTAATTTGAAGGCATTGCTATTCTAGACTATAAATAGAATATAGTAACATATATAGAATGTATAACATAGAGTAAAATATGTTATGTACCGAGAGCAAAAACTAAGATAGTTACTGTTACTTACATTTAGCAGCAGCTTATAGATTTCAGTGATGTTTCCTATTATAGGTCATAAACCTCTATGAGATAAGGTATGAAATCTTGTTCCTGAAAAATCCACAGTGCATATTACAATATTTTGTAAACAATTACAGGAATTTCATGCACTCCCTCTAGCCAACCTGCAGCCCTGCACTAGTTATGGGACTTAAATATACATACAGAACTGAATCAGTCATGCCTTAATAGGACTTCTGAAGAAGCTGTAATCCAAGAACTAACTTTTTGCAGATGATGCCGTAGTTTTAAAACAATTTGCAAAAACTACTGTACCTATTTTAGTATGTGATTTAAAAAACTGGTTTTTAACATTGTTTTTGTTATTCAATAATTTTTGAAGAGAAATGCAAAATGGTAATAAGATCTATGAACTCTGCTTGTACATTCTTATTTATGTGCTGGAAATGTATGCTATATAGCTTAAATGAAAATACTAAATACAAAATTGATGGTCTTTTATCATCATTGTATTCATTAATCCCTGAGTAATGATTAGCTAAGCACTGAATAATGTCCTTCACAAAGAAATGTTAGATAAAACTAATTAGTCTGTGCTGGTTCTAATTAGCAAATAAATTCCACTATGACAGAATTTAAAAACAAAACAGGAGAGCAAAAGCACATTAAAACTTTGTTGAAAAATATAGTTGCCCCAGAGAAAACCAATAAATTATTAGATTAAGATATTTTCATATCATTTGCCCACATTCAATTTTTCTCTGATTTGTGTTGAATTAATCACCAAACAAAATTTTATTACTTAATAAAGCCAATTATACACAAGTAGGCTTTGAATAATTTTTGGAAAAGTGCATTGTCTCAGAAAGTGTTGACTAAAGATTTTTAAGGTAATTTTCTTGACTTTGCTTATCTGCTTTTAGGCTCAGTAAATTAATCTCAAATATAATGATTATAAAGTCTATTTTGTCCACTTAAATAATATAATGAATAGGAAATACACATCAAAGTATTGTTAAAAACATTCTTTGAATTGAACCATGCATTAAAAATTAATTTATGCAGGCTCTGCTGCTACTCTGAGCTAATTATCAGTATCATTTCCATAATTATGCATCAGATTCATTTCACAGAGCAACACTGTGGTGGGAAATAACATAATTTAGCATGCTCACTTTAATAAACTAGAGTTGAAAATATACACACATACATTTTAAGGTATATGTGCTCTTGGAACATAAGTGTCACAAATGTATGGGAAGTAAAACTTAATAACATCAAATTAGTTATTTTAACCAACCTTCAGCTCATGACTTTTCATAAGTCTTGATTTAAATTCAATACAGTTAAATATGATTAATGCAAATCCCTCTACTCTGAAATCTGTGATTAGATAAATATAAACTGCATTTCGTTTTACCCTAGCAAGAAGGGATTCATTTAAATATAAAGATTGCGGTCTTTATTTCAGGAAACGTGCTTATATTTTTGATAAAACAAACTTTTTAAACCACTATTTTTAAGCTTAAGGGCTGACTTCTCTATGTGACAGAAGAGATGAAATAGTCAACTTAGCATATTCTTCAGTAATTTTTATGGTTGTTCAGAAACAAGCATTTCTTGAGGGGGCATTTATCATATAATCCTGTAACAAAGGGTGAATGCCATTATTTTACACATTAAAAAAAGTCAAGAGTCAGAGAGGTTATTTGATCTCTGAAGACCACATGATAATAGTTGCTTTATAAATGGGGACACACTCTCGAGTTTTGTGGGGCTCTCCTTGTCCGAATCTGTGCTCCCACCACACCGCTTTGATGTAATTCTGACATTTCACTGAGCATTTTCAAATGTTTCTAAAAAATGCACATCGTTATTTTAAATTAACAAAAATTGAGAATGAGAGACTCAGAGGAAAGTCAGAGATTATAAATAAATTGAAATAAACTTTGGTAATTACTAATTCTCTTCCTTGCTCCCACTTCCCCATACTCTGCCCTTCACCTTTTTCCTTCACTTTTTTGCCCCACCCCTCTTGTTTCATCTATAACTGACCAGACCCCACTTTGCATTTGCTAATTCTCTAGGCCCTTGGCATGTTGCGTGAAACTATTCACCGTGTTGATTTGATAATACCTACTATTGATTGGCACATCGCTACTAAATGGCTCAGTGAGCAGACATTATATACTGTTAGATTTTAACAGTTTTGCAAAAACACACAACACAGATTTTTTTCCATCCTCCTTTTCAGAATCTTAAGGTATATTTCAACCTAATTCAAGACAAGATTTAGATAAAATCCTCACACAAAACTATAGTTTATGGTAACTGACACCACAGGTTTTCCTAATTAGTATATAGCTGATATTCTCATGTGAATAAAGTTAGTCCATTTGCATCTACCCTTTAACTCATAAGTTATTTTTGTTGAAAATTGGAAAATGTGAAACATGTTTTCTTTTGAAAATCTGTAATTATAAAAGGCAAATGCATCAAATGAGTAAACAATAAAAACAAACAAAATCTCATAGACACAGACAACACCATGGTGGTTACCAGAGGGGAGGGGAGCTGGGGGTCAAATATGTGGTGACAGAAGATGATTCGACTGTGGGGGGTGGGCACACGGCACAATATGCAGATGACATGTCATGGAGTTCTACACTTGCAGTCCATATAATTTTATTAACCGATGTTACCTCAATAACTTTAATAAAAAAAGAAATCTGTATATATGAAATTAATTTAAAAAATTAAAATATATTGTAATATTTGCTTTACACACATTAATGTTAAGTTAGAAAAGTACTTAGCACACTCAGTTTATCTCTAAAACCATATCATTTAACATATATGACCAGCAAAACACTTTTCTCCTTCCTCTAGTCTATTTATTACCTTTGGCCGTATATATGTCTAATTTACCAGATTTTGCTAACCACCAGGTTTTGTCACGTTATTTTGTTTTATTTTATTTATTTATTAAATCATTCAAGTACGTTTAATATGTATAATTGTGAAGGATAATATTTGTCCTGTGATACATGCTCTAAACATTCATCTTCCTTTTGTATATTCCCAAAGCAGAACTAGTTAGTACTTTCTTTCAAGATGAAAAGAATTTTCAATATTTTTGAATATTGAACAACTACGTGTTTTTGAATCCTTCCTACGTGTGAAATAATATGCTAATCACTTTTCTCTAGACATTGAATTCTTACGACCTTGTGACAATACACTATAAAAATATAACATATTCATGCATTTTCATAATTGATTAATTTATTCAACTAACTGGCAAGTTTTGCAACTGCCATATGCCAGGCCATGTGCTAGACTGTTTATTAATAGTCTCTACCTGGGCTTTATTCCTTAGTCATGGGTAGCTCTAAATAAAAAGAAAGTAAAGAAATAAAATGAAATAAATCCTCTCCATAAAGTGTGTAGAGGACATTGTACAAGTTCTGATAACGAAATCGCCCATTCGAGGGGAAAGGAGATCCGACTAGTAGCCATGTGCTCGAGTGAATGGCTGTTAGGATCAACATGCAACATTGTCAACGGTTAATAAAACACTTTCAGCACTGCAAGTACTTTTATTCCCAGCAACATTTCATTTTTAGTTGGTATAGAAGAGTATAATTGACCCCATTCCTCAAGTGATGCTCTGGTTTTTATAGTTCAAGCAATAAACATAAAATACCATTACTACAAGGTCCACAGAAAGATGATAATTTTTTTATTACTAATGCACTGCAGAAATTATGTCCTAGTCTGTGGGATTCAGGCAGATTTGTACCTGGCCTGTCTGTAGTGAATTTTAAAAATGAGTGGAAATAATTAGCAATTAATCAAGACCCATATAAGAATCCCTGAATTTTTTTTAGTTCTTTTTGAATACCATGTTATTTTAGGCATCTTAGATATTTCAAGTTTAAAAGCTGAAAATTGTTGAGGCATGTGATTTTGTTGTGATTGATCTCTAAAATTTAGGTAAATATCAAATTTGAGAAATCTAAATATCTTAGTGGCAGAACAATAATTCAAAGAACTGAATCATTTTTAGTTTTTGAAGTAACTTTATACTGTTTTCCACACTGGCTGCATGAATCTGCATTCCCGCCAACAGTTCAAAAAGGCTACTCCCCTGTCTCCACATTATCCCAAGCACTTGTTTGTTGATTTATTGATGATGGCCATTCTGACAGGTGTGAGGTGATATCTCATTGTGGCTTTGATTTGCATGTCCTGATGATTAGTGATGTTGAACATTTTTTCATATGTCTATAGGCCATTTGTATGGGGATTTTTTGGATAAGTGTCTTTGCTCATTTTTTAAATTGAATTGTTTCTCTCTCTCTTCCCCCTCTCTCTTTCTCTCTCTCGCCCTCTCTCTCTCTTTTTGGTGTTGAGTTTTATACTTCTTTATAAATTTTTGATGTTAACCCCTTATCAGATGTATCAGTGAATATGTTCTCCCATTCAGTGGTTGTCTTTTTATTTTGGTGATGGTCTCCTTTGCTGTGCAAAATTTTTTAGTTTGATATCGTCTCATGTTTAGTTTGATATCGTCTTCATTTCTTTTTTTTTTATTTCCCTTGACTGAGGAGATATATCAGGAAAAAAATAGTGCTATGAGGTGAGATTTTACTGCCTATGTTTTCTTCTGGGATTTTATGGTTTCAAGTTTATTTAAACCTTTAATCAAATTTGAATTTATTCTTGCATGTGGTATAAGAAGGTGGTCTAGTTTCATATTTCTGCATATATCTATCCAATTTTCCCAGCATCATTTATTGAATAAACTATGTTTAGTACATAGCATGTACCTGCCCTATGACCTAGTGATTCCACTTTTGGAAATTTAATCCAAGAAACCCAAAACACTAATTCTAAAGCATATAAGCACCCCTATGTTCATTGCAGCATTATTTACAATAACCAAGATTTGGAAGCAGCCCAAATGTCCATTAGTAGATAAGTGGATAAAACAACTATGGGATAGTCACACAATGGAATACTGCTTGGCCATAAAAAAGATTTTACCCTTTGCAACAGCATGGATGGACCTGGAGAACACTATGCTGAGTGAAATAAGCCAGTGAGAGAAAGACAACTACCATATGATTTCATTCATATGTGGACTGTAATGAACATACTGAATTAACAAGCAAAATAGAGGCAGACTCACAGATAGAGAGCAAGCTGACAGCTGGGGAAGGAGGGGTGGTGAGGGGTGAGCAAAACAGAAAAAACAGTCATGGACACAGACAACAGTGTGATGATTATGGGGGAGGGGTTGGGTGAGGTGAAAAGGTGTACAGGAATAAATGGTAATGGAAAAATGCAATAAAATAAACTATTAAAAAAACCCCAAATCCAAAAACAAATAACTGAATTTAGAGAACAAGCAGTGAACCTACTCCATTTCTCTTGAGTGGTATAATCTAGACCACACATATATTTTAAGTTTACTGTGTAAGAATTAAATGTAGACATACTTGTTTCAACAACACGATATTATTAGTAGAGCGCATCCAAAGATCTGTGTTCTTTCCCTTCGATGATATCCTTTGTACTTAATAGCAAGCAGTCATGTTCAAAGGCATTTTCTCAGAGTAGTCAATATTTTTTGAAGTCAGATAAATTTTATAGTTAGGAAACTTGAATCGTGAGGGTGTAGATGAAGAATTGTTCAGTGAGTTGTCCATTATCAAAATGTCTAAGGTTAAGTAGAGAATTAAACTGATGAAGGCCTGCAATCTAATTCCCAGCTGTACAGAGGGACAGCTAACTTTTTTTAATAGACAATTCCTTTATCTATAATTACCTAGTAGTTTTAAGTCTTCTAACATCTGCCATTACAAGTCTCTTAATGTTATAAATGGCTGCACTATTAAATGAATTCTAATTTTTTTTCACTTTTTTCCAGTGAGTCCTCTGGAAGAGAATTAGAAAAGTTCTTTCATTGTTTTTCTCTTCAAACTCCCACTGCTTCACCAACTATAATCAATAAGGTAATGTGAAAGAACGACAGATTTGGATAACACTTCCAAATTTTCATCAGCACTGTAACATCTTCTCAATGCCGTCAGTGGCAAAAATCACGTTAGTTGGTAAAATGGTTTTCTTAAGTGTTGCAATTTTGGGCTTTGTAAATTAAAAAAAAAAACAGTGACATTGCACACGTATGTCCAATTTATTAATTACCCCGTTATTAGATGAACATGCCGAACTATCTGGTATATATTAAGAGAAATGCAATGACAAAAAAGATTTTCCCTCTAACTATGTAAAGTTTTTATTTTTGGAGGACATGTAAAACAAAAAATGATTTCCCCTGTAACTCTGCAAAGTTTGTATTCTAGGAGGACATGTAAAATATATGTATTAGAAATATTTGTAGTATTATATGGATTATAAAATATTATGTTGTATTATAAAATGTACAGATTTAACTTTGTCCATCGATTTAACCATTTCTCTATCAATCATCAATCTAGACATAATACGATATTTATAATCCAATGTAGATATAAAATGGACTCCAAGGACAAAATGTACAGGAAAATCTAAATAGTAAGCAAATTAGGAATTTGACCTGGGAAAATACAAATCAAAATACCACATGAAGAAAAAAATATAGAATAATACAAATAACAAATAACATTGCTATTGAGGAAGAGCAAAGACTCAGGGCTGATAGCTTGAGACCGAATCCTCATCCTACAACTGGATGCTTATGTGACTTGGCAAGTTTTGGCAGCTCTTTCTTACTTATAGCTTGTAGTGAGAACTAAGTTAATCTACACGGAGAACTTAAAACAGCACCCATAACGTAATAAAAGCAATATGTTTATTGTTGTAAAGTAGACAATGAAGCATCAATGGCTGCTACAGCTGAGTTAAAAATAGCGCAGTTCTCTCTAGTGGAAATAATTTCAATTTTTGAAAATTTCTTTATCTAAAATTCTGTTTTCTCATGTGAGAATTCCTAGCCCAAACAATTATTATGAGAATTATAAAATATAAATTATGTGCTGGTATATATTTAGTATTTATAAACTATTTATTATTAATATTATATTTATTATATAATTCACATTATTATAAATAAACATAGTAAGAACTTGGGGTTACAAAAGGTTGTTTTATGTTTTTTAATTTATGTTTTTTGTGGAGTTATGTTTTTTATGGCTCTAATTTTTCATGTGGAGATTTCCTAAGTGTCTTTTCATAAAGGTTGAAGTAACAATGTTTAAATGCAACACAATAGATACAATTTCTGAGAGTATTTAAATTAATACATGACAACATATTTCATACCTCCCTTGCTTCTGAATGATTTGTATACCTTATTCTAAGCCATCTTAAATATCTTTTTTTTCTCAGGAGGTTTTAGACAACCGTTTAGCAGACAACTTAAGACTAATTCTATAAGAAGAGTTTGAAATCCTGGGATTTCTTGTTACTCAGTGTTTGTGGATAACTCAAGTAAGAGTTTAGAAAACATAATGTAAAGTTGTATGCAAATGTAATCCTATGAGTGTTGTTCCTTAAGTATGAGGTAGCAACCAAGAAATTTTGAGCAGGTTATGAACTTCCTTATCACCAAATAAATGAAAACCTCAGAAATAACTCCTTAGCAATAGACATGTGAATAAAGCAGCATATTTCTTCAAAACAAATAAGTCATGATTCATGTTAACAAAAATGAAAACAGTTATATAGTTCTTCAACATTATATAATAGCCTAGAGCCAAGAAAATTTTAGTTTGGTCTTTCTTCATTCCAATTGTCATTAGGTCTTCACCTATTTATTAATAATGTAATATTTAAAACTAAGGTTTTGAGAAAGAAGTTACTAGTCAATCTACTGATTCAAAATGTATGTATTGAAAATAAGTGTCACAATGACTAAAAACAAAAAAAAAAATCTTAGGGATGATAGAATCAGAATCACAGTTTGAAATATATTTTTAAGGATAACTGTTTTTATTATAGGACACAGTGATATAATTCCTTCCGGAATACTATAAGTCAGGCATATCTCTCTTTTCCCCAGCTACTGATAGATCAGTTGTTCTATCATCCTTGAATCTCAAAATATTATTAAAGTTCAGGACTGAGGCATGCATTATTACCCAGCATTTTATATTGAATTTGGATAGATTAGGCAGTAACTAGTTTCTACCCACAGAGCCAAAAGCCAGTGAAAAATCAATAAAAGTTTCAACTGCTTTTGTAGTATTCCTGATGAAATTATCCAGAAATTGAGTATGTAGCATAGAAAAATAGTTAAGCTGTGTGTCTATACCCCACTAAATTTTACTGTAAAAGGATGGTGTAAAATATCTGAGTTTTAAAAAGGAAGTCAGCACTCCACTTAGTGGACTATAATATAATATAATATTATATAATATATTATATTATATAGCTATAATATAAATGCTATTTGAGTGATTGAACACATTACCTTTTGAAACAAAAACTAACTATGTGCTACACTTTAAGTTTACCTGTTTGGGAATTTAGCTGTAAAATTAAAAAATATATATATATATATTTAACCATGTTTTGATACCTATGTTTAGGAGTCTTCAAGTTTTTTCCTCAGACTGAAAGGACTAGGGAGAGAGATAACTTGGAATACATATTTTAAAAATGATCCTCAGAATATTCTGGAAAAAATACTCCAAACCCCTATCTCACTTTCAAAATGCTGTCCTGGGGGAGAGAAACTTTTACAGCAACTTAAGTAGGGAAAGAAAAGTAAACATAGAGGTAAAAGACATATAATAATGTCACAGAAACCCAAAACTGGGCGCTTTGGAAACAAACGTATGAGTCAAAAATGATCAGAATATGTTATGGGATATCATGGAAGTAATATCTGAAAGCGAAAGTGGGAAGCCTCTGTTTATTTAGTGTGAGAATTCATCTAAGGGAAGAGTTTCTTGTCATCGGCTGTGCTCTGTCATGGCATTTGCTTGTGTGGTCCGACGGTTATAGGCCAGGGGTCCTATTATTTACAAACACGTAATTGTGCTTATCTGTTTGGGTTCCCATTTATGTAATCTCTCCCCACTCTGAGACAGCCAGCAATTTGTTTTAAGGAAGCTCAAATTCTTAGGAAAGGATTTAAAAGGAAAAGAGAAGATGAATGTTAAGCTTTAGAGATTAAAAATAAAATTCCCAAGCCTACTGACTACAGTGATCATGGAAGTCAATCTGTGTCTAGAGAAAAGGGAATTTATAATCCCAAATACTTTGCATGTCCAGATGGAAAGCTGGCTAATTCAGGAACTGTAGAATTTTAATATAATTCATAAATTAGAAGAAAAGGAGAATAATGGGAGTTCCAAAGGAAAAAAAAAAGAAAGAAGATTGTCAAAGCCTTTTCTCTCTGATTCAGAGAGAGGGAGGAATTTGCAGTATATATGATGAAAACCAGAGCTAGGCTACGTATTAGGAGCCAGGAAATCTAGGCTTGGATTTGATAGATAGGGGTCTGAGGTCATTGGTTTTCAAAATATAGTCCGCAGACTCCTATAGGTCCTTGAGAGTTTTTCAGGATGTCTCCAAGATTTGTTTTAAGAAAAATACTAAGAAGTAATTTGCTTTTTTATTGTTTTTACATGTTCATTCATGGTGCAAAAACAATGTGAGTAAGACTATGTGCCATCGCCAAAAACCAAAATATGGCACCAAATCATACCCATAGTCATACTCGATTTTTCACCGCCACAACATTCAAGGTAAAAAAGAAAAATCAACAAAATAAACAAACAAAAACAAACTTTTAATGTAAGACTGTTCTTGATAAAGCAGCAGTAAAAATCATTACTTTTATTATTAAATATTGACCCCTCATGCCATCATTTTGTTATTCTGTGTGCCACCATTAGAAGCCTGCATATTATAACTTTGCCAATCAATGTCAGCACCATGACTTTCTCTAGAGAACAGACCTGCACAGAGCTGCGTTCTCACCTGTTTTGGTTTTTTTTTTCTTTTTGCATGAAACACCATTTTTGCTTGAAAAAACATTGAGAGATGAGATATTATTATTCAGACCTGGGCATCTGGCAGACAGTTTTTCCAAAAAAAGGAATGAAGTGAACCTGTCACTGTAAGGAATAAATATAACCAACATCATTTGGTGTCAGTGACAATCATTTTATATTATTATACTCTTCATAGTTAATCTATATAGCCAGATGCTATTAGTTTACTGTCTTTTTCTAAAAGTAGAACTTTAGAAAGCTTATATTCAGCATTGTGACTTTGACAGCTTTTTAATACTTAAAGCTGTCTGATGAGATTGATGATTATGTTAACATTGATGACCTTCCTTACATATATTTATAATAAAACGTGCCAAATTTGGTAAGATATGCATAATTCAATGAACTAATATTTTCCAAATGGCCAAGGGCATGATGTTACAAACTCATGCATGAGTCAAAATTCTAAGTGCAAGATAGGCCAGCAGATTTTAATGTAGCAGAGTACAAGAAAAAATGTCATAGGCTTTCAGACACCACATTACAACCTCACTTTACAAAACTACCACATGGGCAACAGTGTGGTGAGTGTGGGGGTGGGTGAGAAGGTATAAGGGGGCTAAATGGTATGGAAAAATCCAATAAAAAATAAAGTAAAAAAAAAGAAAAAGAAATTATTACCTTTGGAGTTTTAGCGTATTATTGGAGAATGATGTCTGCAGTCATCTGAAAAGAATAGCCTGGAGGTCAGAGAGGTGCATCACGCATATCTGTCTTCAAGAAAATACATACCTGTAGTGAAGAGTGCAGGAATGTGAGGCTTCGGTGCTGTAACAATGAGATCCACTGTGGCAAGAAGATGCAGGCCTTGCTCTCTGCCAGCTGCTCGCCGCCTATGATTCATCAGGGTGGGTTCTGGAGTGGGCCATTTCTGTCTGGCGTGGAATTCCACTGACTGTTGAATAAAGAGCACTAGTGTATTGGTTTAGCCAAAATTCTTTTTTTTTTATTTTTTAATTATAGTTTACATTCAATATTATTTTGTATTAGCTTCAGGTGTACAGAAGAGTGTTAGACAATCATATACTGTACAAAGTGTTTCCTCCAATATTTCCGGTACCCACCTGGAACTATACACACTTATTACAGTATTATTGACTAGATCCCCTATGCTGTATATACATCCCTGTGAATATTTTGTAACTGCCAATTTCTACTCCTTAATTCTTTTCAGTTTTTTCAGCAGTCCCCCAATCCCTCTCCAATCTGACAACCATCAGTCTATTCTCTGTATCTGAGTCTGTTTCAATTGTGTTGGTTTGTTTATTTTGATCTTTAGATTTTATATATAAATGAGGTCATATGGTATTTATCTTTCTACGACTGGCTATTTCACTTAGCATAATGCCTTCTAGGTCCGTGCAAACTGTCGCGAATGGTAAGATTTCATTCTTTTTTATGGTCAAGTAATAATGTATCACATATATATACAACCACCTTTTTATCTACTCATCTATTGGGCATTTAGGTTGCTTTCATATCTTCTTGGCCAAAATTCTTTAAAAGCTACACTGACAGCTGAGATCTTCCACCCAGATCTTTCTTACGTCCCTTTCTCCTTTCTTGGGTGTCAGACAAGTATCACAGTCTGAAAGTTTTCCTTTAATAATCTTGTTCTCTTTCCTCTTTATTTTTTTAAAGACATCTCCTTCAATAAACATTTCGCACTTCTACATTTGCTTCTATACTCCCTGGGAGACATTCCCATTTCCAACTATATGTGTGTGTATATATGTGTGTTGTGTGTGTGTGTATGTATGTGTGTATGTATACACTATATATACATATATCCACACACATATAATATAGATATAAATGACTTTTTCTTTATGTATGTCAATCCAAATTACATATCATCATATAGTGAATGTAAGCAGATATGAAAATTCAGTTGGATTTTATTAAGTCAGATGTTGGAAAAATTGCAAAAATGTAAGTAATTCCACTCTTCTATTTTATTCAAATATAAGTATTTTTCAAAAATATTATATTAACATAGAATATCTTTCTATATTAATTAAATATAGAAATTAAATTAATTATTCTATATTATTAAATTAATTAATCTATAGTAACTTAATTTTAAATTAATTAATAGATTGATTAATTTAATTAATTAACCTATATTTTAATTGATTAATCTATATTCTAATGCATTGGTGTCTATATATTAATTTAACTAATTAATTAATCTATATTTTAAGATGTTTGGATCCAATGTGTGTTAGTTTTCTGTTGCTGCTATAACAAATTATCACAAACTTAGCTGTTTCCAACAACATAAATGTATTGTAGTCTGGGTGTCAAAAGTTTAAAATGAGTCTTGATGGATTACAATCAAGGTGTCCACATGCTTGTGTTCCTTCTATAGACTCCAAGAGAGAATTCAATCCTCTGCCTTTTCTGGCTTCTAGCGGCTGAGCATATTCTTTGCTTCTTGGCGCCATTCTAGCAATTGCAACATTGCTAGCTCTGTTTTAGTTATTCCATTTTCTCTGACTCACAATCTGGCCTTCTGGCCCCCTTATTTCATCTTTTGAAGACCTTGGGATTACATTGAACACACATGGATAACAGAGGATAATCTTTTTATCTCAAGGTCCTCAGAAGTCCTTTTGGAATAGTAAGGACTATTCACAGGTTCCAGAAATAAAGACATGGACATTTTGGGGGAAGGAACACTATTCTGCCTAATACTCAGTATAAGAAAGAAAGGGTTGAAGGAGTTCTGAAGTAATGATTTGAGCTGAAAGACCATGTTACTTGTCGAACAAAGGTGGAGAAGAGTGTTGAGTGTTGTCATTGAGATGGTATTTAGGGCTGAGCACGCTTTTGGTGGAGGGTTGTTAAAACTCAAGCAAAGAAATAACATTAAATTATTATTTTTTTAGGCCTGGAAGACAAGATTCTTAATCTGTGCATGACATTTTAAAAATTATTTTGAGTGATAAACAGATAACACAACACACTGATGATGTATTATGGAATTGTGTATCTAAAATCTATATAATTTTATTAACCAATGTCACCCCACTAAATTCAATGAAAACAGATTTAAAAAATATTTTTCACACCAATCATTTATCTCCTGAAAAACTATAACCTACTAATGAACTGAACCACTTAGGGAAATATCCTGTTTTACCTACTTAGATTTAAAATAAAAATTCTCCTCTAATTTCAAATTCTGTAGAAACTGAAACATCCATTTCTTTTTTTTTAAGATTTTAGTTACTTTTAGACAGAGGAAAGAAAGGGAGAGAAAAATCAATGTGAGAGAGAAACATCACATCAATCAGTTGCCTCTTGTAAATGCCGGGACTAGGGACTGAACCCACAACCCAGGCACATGCTCTGACCAGGGAATCGAATGGGTGGCCTTTCACTTTGCATAATCACACCCAACCAACTGAGTCACACTGTCAGGGTGAAACATCAATTCTTTTGACTAACTAATATCTCTCTTACAAAAATAACTTAAATAAATTTTTTTCTCATTGACAATGCTTGAAGAAAAAATATATTTGCCCTGGGGGCTGGGGGAGACAGGACTGACATAGGCATTTATGTACATTCGTAACAGTGATGGTGAGGAAGCATTATCATTTGCCAAAGGCCATTTATCTTGAGCTGAAGTTAGGCTGTTTCTTAACTTCTTTCTCCAAGTATGCATCCAACCATGAATCATTTTCTGTTTGACCTGAAAGCCACTAAAAATAGCATTGTATGCATCTACAAGGTGTTTTGGAAATAACGCTGTCATATGAAAGAGTTTTATCGAAGATATAAAATTGCATAGCTCCGTAGCCTTCTGCACATCACTCAGTTTCTTTAAGTGTCTATTTCCCCACTTGTGATGATGACAATAACTTCACTCTGACCTCTCAGGATTGTTTCCATAACCAATGACATCGTTTATGTGAAAATGTTTTGTATCACTTTTTAACTACTAAAGAGATTATCATTAATCACAAAACTTCTATGTATTAACTTTTCCTGCTTTCTCTATGAATATTATTGTACTAATACTCAAAGACTAGTTATTTTATTTACTATCAAATGTAATGGGTGATATTATTTCACTAGATACTGGATGAGAATTATAAGCAAATCATTTTTATAAATTAGATTTTAGTTAATGTCCACGAGCTTTCAATTACTTGAAAAGATAAAATTATTTTCTTTGAAAAAAATCCCTTAACATTATCTCCAAGTGTTTGTCTAAAAGCTCAAGTAAAATTTTTAAGTCAATTGTGTTAGAAGATGTTATTTTATATAGTGTATGTGATATGATCACTTTATATGCAACTCATGTAAAGATTTTGGTTAAGGATTTAATTATAAAAATAAGTTCATGTCATAGATTTAGGTCTGTAAATATTCAGGTTAGCATAATGAAATGCCTCTTTAGTAGCCATGGACGGACTTTACAGAGTATTTTCTTTAAGTATGCATTTAATAAATAAATCACCCCAAAATATATTGTTCAGGAAAACAATCTTAAATATGTATGTATAAGGTGTATATAAAGCTAATCTTCTTAAGGATTCATAAAGTCACCTATCCAAATACCACACTGGAAATAAAAAGTAAACTGTGGAGAACCTCAGTTATTAGACATTTTTACATATGAGTTACTTCAAATACGATACGTTTATTCTAAGTGTGTATTTAGAGAGAAAAATATAAATTTCCTTGTGATTAATACCTGCCCCAATACATTTATATTTGCAAATAAGACTGATGGTTTGCCTACAATTATGTGGTAGAACAATTCAAGAAGCAATTTCTTCAAATATTTTCTAATTGATAATATTCCAGGCTTATACATTTTTATGTTTATTTTGATGATCAGAGGAAACACGGTTAATTTTAATTTGTTGAATGGTATTTCCATATAAGCATGTGCATACTTTCTTATATTTAATTATAAAATTCAAAATATATTAATTCCACTTTCTGTATCAAACAAATGATTGTGCTTTATTTTATTTCATACAAACCACCATCCTTTCCATACTATACATTAACCAGTGCATGGCCAAGAGGAGAGGATCTCCTTGTGGCAGGGCCACATTTATTAACTGACCTGCCTTACAGAGTTAACATCTGGGAAGAAGTTGCATCAGAAATTGTACTGTGAAAACATATACATAACATAAAATGTATCATTTTATTAATTTTTAAGCATACAATCCTATTTACTGGAATTAAGTGCATTCACATTTTATGAAATTATCACCAATACCAATGACCAGAACTTCATCATCTGAGGCTAAAACTCTACCCTTTAAACAATAATGTCCTATTACCACTTCTACTTGGTCCCTGGCAATATTTTACTTTACCAATATTTTACTTTCTGTCTCTGTGGATTCAAGTTAATTTTGAAAGATCATATCAAGTGAAAAATAACAGATGCCTGAGGATGATAGGAATCATAAAATATCCATCAAATATCTTTATTACAAGTTACATACTTTATAGTGAGTGTTTGCAACAAAATCACTTAATTGTCAGACTCTTAATGGCCTACAAAGATGAATATATAACACAAATTAGTTTTAGAGGCCATAATGATGTTTGAAGAATAAACTGATTGAACTGGATTAGTAATAACTGTGCTAGGCAGAACTCTAGTAGGGCTCAAGATTTCACACACTATACCCCTTCTGCTTAATTCCCGGTAATGTAAATAGAATGGATTTTACTACCAAGGTTATGCTATGTTGTATAGCAAAATTCCACTTAAAATAAAAATTTTATCCAGGTAGGCCCAACCCAATCACACGATCCCTTTCAAAGTAGAGTTTTTTTCTGACAATGGCAAAAGAAGAAGCTGTATGTTCAAAGTATAAGAAGGATTCCACATGCCATTGTTGGCTTGAAGTTACGCCATGGGTCAAGAAACATGCGTGAGATCTAGGAGCTGGGAGTTGCTCCGTGTGACAACAGAAACAGAGAAGCTCAGTCTTCCCCTTGCAAGGAACGACTATATAAAGAAAACTATGATTGGAAGTGAATTTTTCCCAAGAGTAAGCAAATAAAATATCAGCCTGTCCAACACCTTAATTTTGGATTTGGAATAACCTGGGTAGAAAACACAGCCATATCAAGTCAGACTTATGACCTATATTGAGCTCATAAGTGGGTACAGTTTTTCCTTTTTTGTAAGCTATGGCACAGCAATAAAAAACAAGATTATAACAGTTTGAAACAGTGTCAAAAGTGGTGAGCCACCAGTAAGAGTCGCAGCAGGGGGTCAAAATTCTGATGTAGTTAACTGACCCAGAGAGGGACAGGGCAACACCCCGTGTAATATGGCTTCCTTCACAGTGAGGTGAAGGAACTGATCTTTGGCAGCAGTGATCTTTGGCAACAATAGGCTTCTGGATCAGAACCTATTGTCCTTTACTGGGCACCATGCATTGCCATGTTCACTGAAATGATGACTCCAATCATCAATGAATTCGTTAACCATTTGATAAGCAGCTTAATTCCAGAAGATGGGCCTTTATATGAATGATTCAGACAGTTCAACCAGTAGAGCCAATGTTTTTTTTTAAAGTTTGTGTCCTCAAATATGGTGTCTTTAATATATCAGTCTTTAATCTGCCACATGAGTCAGCTAGGCCATTGTCAATAAACTAAGAATCAGTTAAAACATAACACCATTTATCAGTGGTAGTATTGGCAAGAGCTGAGAAAAATGCCCTTGACTTCTGACTAGTGACAAGAGCAACCATATCTGCTTTTAGTTTTACATAGTTGACACTGAGGTGGAACAATGAGAGAATCACTATAGCCACCCCTAAGTTTTAACTCAGCCAGACAGTGAATCAGGGCCAGACACTTAGGAGAAGCTTATCAATCACAGCCCACACGGAGCCAATGTCTTTGCTTCAGGCTACATAATGTTTCCTTCAAAGGAATAGCTGTCACTCCATCCTGCCAAGTTAAGATGTTACTACGACCAGGTCATATGGACTCTTGAATTTTCATTTGACAAGAGAAGCTTGTTGGATCCTTCAAATCTTGTCTTTAGTCAGTGTTGGCTCATCTCAACAAATGTGACATCAGACAAGAGAGTCACAAGGTTTTGTTCATGGGTCAAATGTTCAGTTTCGGTGAGATCCACAGCAGACCAACTGCTGATCGACAAAAGGCACTTGTCTGGTAGCTGTGTGAGGGAAGCCCTGTGTATAAACCCCAACCATGCCTCCGGGAGGAGGTGGCCTACTTTTGCCAAAGGTTCCCATCAGCAGTGTACATCAAGACTGTTGGGACTCAAAGGTTAAAAGAGTCACACTTTGAAGGTAAGCTTCCCACACAGCCTGTTGATTCAGGCCCAGAACCAAAAATGCTGATTTCCACATAGTCAATGTAAAGGGCCAAGTAAAACACCTAGTGAGGCCCACACTACCTTCAGTACTCAAAGAATTTTCTGTGATGTTCATTTTTTTTTTGGTATTGGATGGCCAAGGGTGCAACAGAAGAATTACAACATATACCCCCAAAACTGTACTTGGTGAGCAGGATCCAGACTTCTGTTAGGGCTTCTCCGACACCTCTTTGGACGGAGATGTGCTAACACAGCATTCGGAACTGAGACTGGGGCTTCAGATTTGGCAACCAAATGGACGTGATCTATGTATCTTTTTTTAATTGAATTTCTTAGGGTGGCAATGGTTAATAAAACCATGCAGGTTTCAACCCAGCAACACATCACCTGCATACTGCACTGTGCGCTCAGAGGGTATGGGCTTTTGCGCCATGGTGTGAACCCCAGTAGTGGCGAAAGGCAGGGAAGATTAAATACCCCTATGGGAGCACTGCAGATGTACATCCGGGGCCTTTTCAAACGAATGTGAATTAGTCTAAGTCCTTAAGTATCAGTGAGCTAGAAAATGTGTTAATGTTTACAACGGCATATCATGTGTCATCAGTTGCAGAAATGGATATGATTGTCGTCATATTGTCTAGAACAGCAGGGGCACCATGAGCCGACATTGAATTTGGTTGGTGATATTCCACTCTGTCTCCAGCTCTCTCGTTAGCCTTTCCACTGGCCACAGAAGGCAGTCGTATTGAGATAGTGCATCTCTCATTACTTCTGTTGCTTTTACTTCTTTACTGAGGACTGCGATTTTTCCTTTATCAGCTGGAATTCTATGTGGTTTCTGTTGGAGCACACAGAGGGGACAGAAATCCCCTCTCCCCGGGGTGCAGTGAAGACCTGCAGCAATCTCTAAATGGGGGGATCTCCTTTGACCCTTTATGAGCACTTAAAGCACAAGAATGTAGAAAAAAGAAAAACAAACCCGAGCATCAGTGATACATTTTTATTTC
This sequence comes from Desmodus rotundus, assembly GCF_022682495.2. Lineage (NCBI taxonomy): Eukaryota > Metazoa > Chordata > Mammalia > Chiroptera > Phyllostomidae > Desmodus > Desmodus rotundus. The sequence goes on along the minus strand of NC_071399.1, from coordinate 69,157,029 downwards.
AACAGTACATCAATTTGGTACCAACAAAGTCACTTTTGATTTGTAACCGTATGAGTTGAGTTTCTGTATGTCCAGTTTGTGTGTGTGTGCGTGCATGTGTGTTTATGCGTATGTGTGCATGCTTTTCCAGTGCCACACAGAAGTCTATCCACCCTCCTAAGAGGCGTACACAACAACCAGGAAGGCGGGAGAGTCTAGCCAGTGAGGCATAATCAGGGGGGGTTTGTCTTCAGGTTCTTACTTCTGAAATATCACTGCCTCCTCTGATGTATACCAGGTTTCTACCAGCACTCAGAATCTAAGGTTCATTTGCTCCCATCTCTCCTGCTCCTTGCTTTTCAACCACTTCTACACAGAGCTCCTCATTAGTCACAGATACGTACTCCTTGTCAGCTGGGGAGCAAGAACTGCTGTCCCAGTGTCCTGACAGCTCACCTTCACTTCCCTTCCTGTCCAGAGGGGAGTGAGCAAAAGTCAAAGCACCAGTGTGCTGGCTTCTTTTATTTATTTATTTTTGTTGTTGTTGGGGGTTTTTTTGTTGTTTTTTCTTTTTTAAAATTAATTAAGTTATTTTTATTCAGTTACAGTTGTCTGCATTTTCTCCCCTTCCCTCCACCCCACCCCAGCCATCCCACCCCCCTCCCCCACCTCAACCCTCCCCCTTGGTTTTGTGTTGGCTTCTTTTAATCCTAACTCTTACTGTTCCCGCTCTCAACCTTCATTCACAGTTAAGACAGTGTGGGGAGGAGGCCTTCCTTCAGCTAAGTCCTGTGGGGTGAGAAAGGACTGGGTGTGGTGTCCACTCTCCAGGTAAACTTCACGAGGAAAACCATGTTGCAGCAGACACTTACTCAGACGTGAGACATAAAGTTGCAGATAATCCAGATCAGTTTTCACTGCCTCTGAGTATATTTCAAAATCCACAGGTTTTGTTGATGGACAAGATGTGAAATATTAAGAGCAAGTCTAAAGAGAAAAATGACTCCCCGCATTTTTGTCTGTTCTACTGTGTGAATAGAATTTATTTATAAAAATTGGAAAATATTATGAGAAGACTTCATTGGCAGGAAATTGATACAGGATTGGGGTTTTAATGGACCTGGATGAAGAATGGAGAATGGCTCAAGAAAACTGAGGAAGATATGTGATCATCACAAATAACCAGGGAACCACAATGAGCAAAGAAGGAAGTGAGATTCTGAGGGACTTAAGAATAGTGAACAAAGAACAGAAACAATAATTTGTATACTTTGACGGCATTAAAGAATTTCAGGTTATAGCCTAGCAGAAAAAATTATCTAGGAATATAAAAGGTACATATCAGGGTGGAATGATCAAAATTCTGACAAAAAAGTGATTTCCGTGACCAAAATGTCTAGGTTATGAGTGATCGGGTGTATTCATTTGTTGTTGTTTTTGCACAACACATTACCACAAATTTAACGACTTAAAACAACGTACATTTATTAACTGAGTTTCCACAGGCCCGGAGTCCAGGCATGCTCTAACTAAGTCCTCTGCTCAGGACCTCACAACGCTGCAGTCAAGGTGCAGACTAGGCTCTGACCTCTCCTGGAAGCTTAGCTGGAGAATCCACTTCCAAGCTTACTTAGATTGTTTTGAAGAGTCCATTTCCTTGTGACTGTAAGTCCACGGGCCCTATATTCTTACTGACAGTAGGCTGAAGACTGCCTTCATGTCATGTGGCCCCTGTCATGTGGTCCTCACCAAAGGCAGTTCACTACATGGCTGGCTTTTTCAAGGCTAGGAGATGTTGTCATTCCAATCCGCTAAGGTGGAGTCTACTATGATGGAAGGTAATGAAGGGAGTGACAGCTCATCATATTTGCCATATCCTGTTAGTGAAAAGAAAGTCCAGGCTCTACCTTTACTCAAGGGCAGAGGATGAAATATTGTGAGTCCCTCAGAATATGTTCGACACACAGTATGTTCAGGATCGATTGATGTATAAGTGATTAATAGTAGATAAACTGGTGAGCAGATATTGTTACATATTAAGTTTGCTATTTTCCTTTGAACTCTGTGATAGTATATTAATTTAGTTGATTTTATTAAAGATTTGTATTCCACTTTCACTAATACTGTTGTGTGACGTTCAACTCTAAAAGACCAAAATATGAGCTTCTCAATCTATTAAGTAGGTTTGATCAATCTATTTGTTATCCTCTTATGAAGAAATTTGGGTGCATTGCATATAAATTAGTGAAAAATTTTCATTCACCGAATCACAGCAGACATTCAATAAAATATGTAAAATTAAGAATAAAAGAAGCTTATTTCTAAAGAAGATATACTAATGACCAACAGGTACTTGAACAGTTGTTCAACAGCACTAATCATCGGGGACATGCACATCCAAATTGTGAGACGTCACCTCACCCATGCTGGAATGGCTGTCACCAGAAGGTAAGGGACATGTGTCAGTGAGGATTCAAAGAAAGGAAAGCCCTCGCCCACTGTTGGTGAGAATATAATAGTGCAGCCAATGAGAAAACAGTAGGGAGGTTTCTCGAAATATTAAAAATAGAACTCCCATATGATTCATCCGAAGCACAAAAATCACTGTCTGGAAGAGATATCTATGCCCATGCATTTATTACAGCATTGATCGCAATGAGTGAGGCATGGAAACAACCTGGGTGCATTGACAGGTGAGTGAGTAAACAAAATAGGGTGCCTGTATTTACAGTGGCGTATTAGTTATCCAGGAAGGAAGGAAACCCTGCCAATTGTGACAGTGTGAATGGGTTTGGATGGCATTATGCTAAGTAAAAAAGATAAAGTCAGATTGTGATTTCACTCAGATATAAAATCTTTAAAAAAAAGCAAACAAGAAAACGAAACAAAACAAAAAACCCCTCATATTCACAGGTCCAGAGAACAGATTGGTGGTTGCCAGGGGCAGGAGTTGGAGGTTTTGGAAACATGGGTTAATGTAGTCAAAAAGTACAAATTTACAGTTATAAGATGTATAAGTTCTTCAAGTAAAATGTATAACAGAATGACTGTAGTTAACAACACTGTATTGTATATTTGAAAGTTGCTAAGAGAATAGATCTTAAAAGTTCTCATCACAAGAAAAAAACATTTGTTAACTATGTGAGGTGTGGGATATTAACTGAATTTATTGTAGTAATCACTCTGTAATATATACATATCAAATCCTTATGTTATGCAACTTGAACAAATACAATCTTATATGTTAGTTATATCTTAATAAAACTGAAAAAGTCATGTGTCAATGCTACAGACAATAAGTAAGTTACTGTCTTTATATACACAATCTGTAAAGGGAGTCTCTGTTGGATTGGACCACAGATAGATGTCCTTTCGAGTTTTCCAGATAATTGCAGAACTAACACTATATAATATGGGGATATATTTAAAGCAGTATTCTGATATATTGTTACATATTGATGACATACTTTAAACATTTAAGATCCCTCAAATAGAATTCATGTTGAAATATCCCTAACTTTTCAGAGCTTGTTACTAAATGTTTCCTCCTGGTTTCTCCTCAGGAATTAAAAAAATTCCCTATGGAATTGATTTTTAAATATATAAGTAAATAGTTGCTTCAGAGGAGCATTAAAATGTTATATAACCAAGTGATGTTTTTTTCACTTTTGACATATATCTAAATTTTGTAGTAAATGAAACATTTAGTATTCAGACTGTATATTCCAATTATACATGCAAACAAATAAGGTTGTTCAAGCTTTGCTGTGCCTGCCTTTCACAATAATAGCAAACACTGATATAGTGTCTTTCTTACTGTTAGCAGTCATTGTTCTACGTGCATTATATATAATAATTAATTTTTACAACAAACTTATGAGCTAAGTTCTATTATTATGTCTATTTTATTGCTATAGAAACTGGGGTTCAAGGAAATTAAGTAGTACAGGTGACCCTGAACAACATGGATTTGAATTGCACAGGCCCATTTATTTGTGGGTTTTCTTTCATAAATGCCTGCACTGCTTTCTGTCTGTGGATGAGAGTCTACGGACCTGGCTGGTGGATTTTATACACTGATCTGTGTCAAATTACATAAGGTACTCGAACCATGGAACACATAGATACACCTAAAAATTTAAGGCCATGGAACACATAGATACACCTAAAAATTTTGTAACGGAAGACAAAAAAGTATGTACATATAAATATATGCACACGTGCATATCAAATGAAAGATATGCAGATATATAACAAATCACGATCTCTCATATCTTATTAAAAGGAAATTGTTTCTCCCATAAAATAATCCAGAATTGATAACCACAAATTTCTTATAAACTGAAAACTGCAGTACTATTTTCATAGATATTTACCAACTGTCTAGAGGTCATGGATTCATGTGACCCGAGAAAGACGTGAGGCTAATAAAACTGGAAACTCATAGAGTTTTAAAAGGTGATGGCCAATGAAATAGAAGTGCAGCGCTTCCAATTGACAGGCCAGTGTAAATCCATGCCATAGGCTCTGGGTATAGACCTGTCGCAGACAAACTGTGGACCCGGAGGGAGGGGGCAGTCTCTAACGGGCAGCAGCCTCATAAAAACACAAAAAATAAGAAATAAAGTATGAGAGGAAAATTCTGTTTAATTAAAGTGAAGGTGTTTACTTTTCTTCTTTTTAAATCATTAAAAGAAAGTCACTTTATAATTTTATAAATTCCTTCACAATCAAATTAACCCTATAGAATTACTTATTTGATATATCCATTTCATTAGTTTGAATCTAAGTTAATTTTATGTGATGTGAGTTTCAGGGAGAGGCCTATCAATGTATGTATTTCTGAATCGGAAAAATGTTTATTCTAGAAAATGCTTGATTATTAAAATTTCATTAAAATTTTTTTTTCACCTTCCTCGAGTCAAGAGCTAACATGGAAAAGGGAACCAAACTATGAAATATTCCAAATGCCTTTTACAAGTTTGATGCACTTAGCCCGTAAATTATATCCAGATATTTCCCAAAGGGTTGCTGAAAGGATAGGCTAAGTATAAAATTGTTGAAAATATAAAAAAATATATTTTTATTTATGGGCTAGTTTGAAATTACTAAATTTTATTTTAAAATCAGACATTGATTACTATATTTATACTTAAACAAGGAAAAATGAAAGTAACTTTAGCACTTTATATTAAGTGGCAAAACTGTAACATGAAATAAGTAAGGTTTCATATTATAAAAATCAACATTATGGGAAGTGTTGTTTAGGGTTACTTTTTAATAAATTATTCAAAACAAATTAAATGTGTTTAATCTGAATTAATGTGAAATAGTGTGTATTAGTTTTGTGTTGCCCCTGTAGCAAATTACCACATAGTTGCTTAAAACTATACAAATTTATTATAAATATTACAGTTCTGGAGGTAAAAAGTCCAAAATGGGATTTCCCCACACTAAAGCCAAGGTGTTGGTAGAGCCAGGCTCCTTGCAGGGATGATGGAGACAATTTATTTCCCCGCCTTTGCCAGCCTCTACTGCATTCCTTGGCTTAGCCCCCTTCCTTCATCTTCAAAGCCAGTAGCACAGCATCTTCAAATTGCCCTCTGCTTCTGTCTTCTCAGTGGTGTTTATTTATAAGAATCCTTGTGATTACATCAGGAACACCTTGACCATCCAGGATATTATCTCGATTCTTAACTCAATTACACCTGCAAAGTCCTTTTTGTCATATAAGGAAACATGTTCTTGGGTTCTGGATATTAGTACATGGACATACTTGGGGCCATTATTTAACACTACCATGCAGTGTTAGGCATAATTTAGAAAAATGTTTCTAGCCTAACTAGTTTCTGACCTACTAGCTCTAACTATTTCTAAGGATCATTAATAAAGTACTTAGAAAAGTCAAAGAGCATTTAAATGTAAATAAGAGCTATTATTTAACCTGTAAATTTATTTTTCCTTTTGTAAGAGATTTTTCTTTCACTTCTCTAAATATATAGTTTACTTATACAACATTTCAATAAACAGAGATCAACACAATAATAAACAGCATATTAAAGAGAAGAAGAATGAAATATATTTATTTTCTATTTGGTGGTCTTTATGCATAATAAGCAAAAAATGACCACATAAAAAAGTCATAGTCATTTTTTTGTGTATAGTCTTTAAATTTACTGTTAGAAAGTCATTATCAAACATGTATACAATTAGCAACTGAAGTAATTATAGAAATTCTATTTGAATTCCTATTTTAATTCCACTAACATGTCAGTAGGGTGCATATTCATGAATGAGGGAAATATAAGTGTTAGCCACTAGAAATATTTAAAAAAAAACACTAAAATGCAAGCTGCAGAAGTAACAGAAATGTATATCCTCCAAAAAAGTGCATCATTATTTTTTTATTTAATGACTGAGAGTATTAAATGTGTCTACATAAAAAAAATAATTTCTTTGTCAAAAAGTCTCATCTAAGTCATCGATTGGTGTACATTCCAACATTTAAATCAGTGATGTATTAATGTGGAAAAGAAATTAAAATACAAAAACCATCTTATCTTAAAAATGTATATTCTAAGTTACAATATTAGCATAATTGGAGGGTAAAAACCTCAGGTTCAGAGTCAAGACAGGGAAGAAATGGTGTTTAGAATCTTTCTGTTATACATGACATCATCAACCAGTTCACGATACATTTAATTACTTGCACAGAATATGTTTTGTAAACTAGAACATTATTCCCAAAACGTTAATCTATACCACTTATAAGCTTATTGTTATTTTATAGCAATTACATTTCACATACTCAGCACACTTCTTATATCTCATAGAACCACGTATTGTCTCAATGTAATAATAAATCATAAGCTCCCTGAGGACATAAACCTCCAGCTTTCATGGTGTGTTGACTATGAGGACAGAGTCTATGCTTGATGAATGGGAGAAGTGATTTTTAAGAAATTAACTTACATTTCTTCATAAAAATCAATTTTCTTAAAAATTTTAGGCCACATTTGCTGAATCCCACAGTTAACAAATCTCCATAGAATACACAGGGAGAGCATGACTTTGTTGGAGTAAAAAGTTGTTCAGTGATTCCTAAGCTCCAGGAAAAACAAATATAGACAAAATTCTATCATCCTAGCAATTCAATTTCAATAACATGTTTTGCAATTTTTCTGGTCATGATAAAATAAATATTGAACATATATGCAATTTATTTCAACAAGAACACCATGTATCATCCACCCTCATTCAAGTTTAAATTGATAATAATGTCTCTGGATATATCACCTCTGTACATATTGGCTCAATCACCATCCCAGTACACTATCCATTTAAAGACAAATAGAGGAACAGCATACAAATTATGCTGAAAATAAAACTCTAAATGTTGTCTATGTGCTGTCAGTAATAAAAGACTATGAGAGAAAAAAATAAGCTCCAGCCTTTGTAAACATCAGGGAAAACAGTGTGTGATTTTTTCAACAAATGTGTACTGAGAGGAACTGCATGCCAGGATCACAAGAGGGAAACAATATAGTTTATATTTATGGCAATAAATTATTTAAAGTATAAAACAGTGTTTCTTAATAATTATATTATTATTAATACATAAATTTTAATGCATATTACATTCATACGGATGTGTGCTTATAAGTGGGGCTGTATACACATGGAGTGGGACATATATATGTGGAGGGGGGTGTACATATGAGGGGATATGAGTGTAGCTGTTTGTGTGTATGTGTTCTGTGTGTGGCTGTGTGAATGTGAACATGGTGGGCATAGATAGATGTGTATGTGGGTCTTAGGGACTACATGGAAGTATGTGGGAGTATCGTGTTTACACATGTGTGTATAAATGAGTGTGCTTATGAGGGGTATATTTGTGTCGGGGGTTCTCAACCAGGGATAATATTGCCTCCCCAGGGGACATTTGGGCATACATATCTGGATTTAGCGTTTGGTTATTACAGCTGTAAGGGAGGTGTGCCATTGATTTTAGCCAGCAAAGGCTGGTTAACGACTAGAAGCTGCTCGAGCACCTAAGTGGGCAATGCAGGCGTGCATAACAAAGCATTACCCCGCACAGAGCGGACGACAGTGGTGCGGAGCTTCAGAAACACGGGCTTGCTTGTGTTGGGGGTGGGGAGGTGACTTTTACGAGGATGTTATAAAACTTGTGCAGAGTAAAGAATTAATAATCTTTTCTGTGCTTTTATGCTTCACGTCATATACACAACCAGAGACGATATCATTTGTTCCTTTGCGTCATCTGTACCCAACATTCCAGAGAATCTCTCGCTACTTTCGCCTGACAAACCGTCTGCTAAGAAACATTTAGCACCTATGTAATGTGTGTATGAGACATAATATTTTCCAAAACCATAAACAAACATATCCTAAACAAGATTCCTTTATAGAGACTCTCAGAGAAGCAACCTTTTAAAATTACTGAAATAAGCCCATTATATTTTGTTAACAACAACAAAAAAATGTAATGCCTAAAGATTGTCACTATGAAAATGGCTGATTTATTATTATTTGCTTTAATAATATGTAGATAATTGAATCCATTTTATGTTTGGAATCTGTGTATATTGGATGTGGCATATTAAATAGATCAAAATGTCAAATTTTCTTTTATTTATACTTTCTTCTCATATACAGTCCATAACAGGCTTCCAGGATTAAATGTCCTGCCATTTCCTAATTGTATCTGCTCATTTCCAGGAAAGTTCTCCTTTCTGCCACTTCCTAAGTTAGGCACTAGGTTGATGATTCAGTGCCACTCCTTTCATTAGGGTTTCTATTTCCTTACTTTCCAGTCTTTTCATGCTCATCCTGGCAGACGAAAAGACTGAAAGTGATGTCTCCAGTTTATTACTTTCTTTGTCTAGGGGCACTTTTCTGATTGAAATGACACTAGATCCACAGGGAAGTAGGAACTGTGGGTCTGATGGGGATGCAGCCCACACAGCTGGGATCAGACCTTTGACTCTGTTACTAGAGCTGTCAAAATAAACTGATATGAAACGTGAAAAAAAGAGACTTCTCATTTTCAACTGCCACATACACTGCTCTAATTCTCTCAAAATATTTTCTGTTTATTCTATAAAAGATGCAAGGATGCATACTTTTTCTGTCATAAAGTTGTAAAACACATATCCGTAGAGGTCTGTGCCCATGTCATAGGCAGGTTGATCAGCCCAGGACCTGCATGGCAAAATCTCATAAATCGGGCAACTTACATACAGTTTATTGTTAAACCATAAATTTATAGTAGCCATGTGCTGTCAGTTTTTCCAAAAACAGTAATGCAAATTGTCACAGTTGATATTTAGTTATTATTACTATACAACATTCCACATATAAAACGCTCTTTTGTCCCTGTGGTAGATCACTAACTACAGGCACCTTAAGGTTTATAGGAAAGCTACACATTTATTTTATTTACACTTCTTTGCACATATAAAGAGATCCAAGTGGAAATATAACCATTAGGGTATTTTTACATTTCTTTTCTAAAGAATTTATTGTATTATTTGATATACTGACTTTGTGTAGTTGTTTTCTGCTCTGCCTAGTTTTAGGCTAAATTTTCTTCTCTTTAAAATCATTTTACAGACGCTTCAAAAAGATATCAGAGAGAATGGACAATCAGACTAAACTTCTGCCTATGGGCTCATCTTTAATACATTATTATCTGTCTAGTGTTTCAGTTTGATAAGCAAGGCAACCCAGGTGATACCAAAGTCATTTATCTCTTCAGGTTGCAACCCATTCATTGCTGATTTCCTGATGAGCAAACATACTCAGTGCAGAGAGAGACACCTTGACTGTTTATTTCAGATTAAATAGGATTAGACAAAATAATTATAAACTGTCAATCACTGGTCATTGGAAGTAAAATTATTCTGCTTTCATCTATAGACATTTCTTGATTTAGGATTGTTTCATGCTCACGAAATTGGGCATCAAAATGGATAGCAAGCCTCCCACAAAGTGGGATGCATTCTAGAATATGCAAACGGATGTTGAAGCATGTCAGGTGACATGAGAAAACTGGCTCTCAGGTAGCTATTAACACAGGAAATATCCCTATTGTTAGTTATTAAAAACTACATTTTAACCAGTGTGACCGACTATTTATGGATGGTTTAAAAAGCCAGTAACCCATGCTCTGTATAAAGACGTTTTCTGACCTGCTTGTTATAAAGATTTCCCTATTTTTTTCATATTGCCCAGGTCCTTGGACCAGATTTTTCAGTGAAAGGATACAGTCACCATTCCACCAAATGGACCAAACCTAGGGTGGCATCACACTAACCATTATGGAAAACTGCATGTCACAAAGAATCTCTTTAAATTAAGAGGTTCAATTTTTAAATGAGACCACAAAGATAAAAAGCCATTATTTTCTTCCCTATTAATAATATAGCTGGATTAATATATGAAGAAAACTTTTAGCAGCATTATTTATAGTAGCAAAATCTGGAGACAATCAAAGTGCTCATCAGTAGGTGAGTGGATAAAAAAGGTGTGGAACATTTACACAGTGGAATACTATAAAGCCGTAAAAAAGAAGGAGCTCTTACCTTTCAGGACAGCATGGATAGACACAGAGATTATTCTGCTAAGTGAAATAAGTCCATCAGAGAAAGAAATACCACATGATCTCGCTGACGAACAAAATAGAAACAGAGGTGTGGATACGTGGAACAGACAGACAGCAGTCAGAGGAGAGGGAACTGGATGAAAGAAAGTGAAGGGATCAGCCAAAGAACAAATATGTGGGACTCATAAACACAGACAACAGTGGAGGGATGGCCATAGAAAAATGGGGGGCACAGGCTGGGTATAAGTAGGCAAAGTGAGGGGTAAATGGGCACATCTATAATAGTGTCAACAATGAAGATAAAGTAAAAAAAAGAAAATAGTGTAATTGCATTTAGCATACATTTAAATATTTAATAAGAACAACATAAAAGAAAGTATGAGAGTACAAAATGGTGAGGGTTCTTTTTATATATCATGGGGAAACTGACCAAATTTAAAGTGGTCAAAATTCTTTAACAATGGTGCAAAATCACTATTATAAAATTATTGGTTGTTACCTCAGTAAAAATATATTATGTAAAGCCATTAATTTTTAAATAAAATTTTATTTTTAAAAAATTCTTAAAAATCTACATTTGTTGGTTCAAATAGTCTTAATTACTGGTTTATCTTTGCATTGATTTTAGAACTGGAAGTGCACCCAGCGTAGGTAGTCTCTCACCTGTACACGGCAGAGAGAGTGAGGCAACCACTGGACTAATTCAGACTCAGCCAGAAGCTTTTTATGCGCTTCCGCTTCCATGGAGTGTGCTTGTGCATGTCACTTTGTCGAGGTCTTCACTGATTCATCTCTAAAATGTGGGGAATGATACTCTTCTGGCTTAGTTACTGTGATAACAAAATACTGTTTGTGTTAAAATATTATTAGAGACTGAAACGTGTCAAAACCTTAATAAGGATTTATTAAATGCAAGTTATGTTCCAGAAAGTGTGCAACATGATGGAGAACACAGAATTAAGTTTAACATAGTTCTTTCTTTCAGGTAACCTTACATACCAGTGCGAGAGAGATCATACCTTTAACCTCATATGATAAATGCTAAACAAAGAGCCCCTGAAATAACTCATCACCTGAATACCTCTACAGCTTGGAGAACTTCTTTCGGTCATTTTTCTAGTGAAAGACTGATAGCAAGAGGTAAATTCTCTTCGCCTTCTTTTACTTGAAAATGCTTTTCATGTTTTAGGTATTCTTAAATATTTTTTTTCTGAATAAAAATACTGGATTGGCAGAGTGGTTTTTTTTCCATTTTTTTCTTTTTCCCTTTCAGTCCCTAAAGTTGTCGCTCTACTGTCTTATATCTTTCACATTTCTGAATGGTCAACAGCAGTTAAGTATTTATACTATGGTCCTGCATGTTATCAATTTCTCTCTGGCTCATCCCGACATTTTCTCGTAATCTTTGTTTTCCAGCAGTCTGACCACGATGGCTCTACATGTGGTTTTCTTTGTTTCATCCAGCTCAGGGGTCACTGACTTTCAAAAATGTGCTAAAATTTATGTCTTCAACATATGGAAAAATTCTCAGCTGTATTTAAAAAAATATTTCCCTCAATATCTCTCAGCTAACTATATATATATACACATATATAAACACACTAGCTAACTATATATACACATGTCTTTTATAGTTTCCATATGTTCCTGAGGCTCTTTACATTTTTCATATTCTTTACTAATATATCTACATGTTTATTGGTTGTTTCCTTCATTTTCATTTTCATTCTTCTGTTCTATAACAGGAATTCAAGTTTTTCCTTCCAGATTCCATTTTTTAAATTATTTTTAATTTACTTTTTACAAATGTATTTATTGAATTTGTTGGGGTTACGTTGGTTAATAAAATTATGTAGGTTTCAAGTGTCCAGTTACATAATCCATCATCTGTATAGTGTACTGCGTGCTCACCACCCACAGTCAATCTCCTTCCGTCACCATTTACGCTCCCTATGCCCTCTACTATCTCCCTCCACCCCCTTTACTTCTGGTAATCACCATCCTGTTGTCTGTGCCACCATACTGTTTGGGGGGCGTGTTTGTTTATAGTTGTTTATTTATTTATTTAATACTTTTTGTTTAATCCTTTCACCATTTTCCCCCAGCCCCACAACCCCTTCCCCCAGGTTTTCATTATTTAGGGTTTTCTTCTCTGCTGGTATTTCTTGTATTTTCATTTACTATATCATATTTTCCTTTGTACTTGAGTATAATAATAATAGCCACAAATTCCCACATTGGGGTCATCACAGGATTGGTTTCCATCGATTGCCTTTTTTCTTGTGAATTTGTCATATTTCCTCTTTTTTGGGATGTTGAATAATTTTGAATCATGTTCCGGATATTACGAGGTTTTATTTGGAGACTCTGGATTCTGTTAATAGTCTTTCTTTCCTTTTCTTTTTCTTTGGTTTTTGCTTTTATTTTTAATTATATTTTATTTATTATGCTATTACAGTTGTTCCAATTTTTCCTTCTTTGCCCCCTATACTCAACACCACCCACTTTTGCAAGCAATCTCCACCTTTTTGTTCATGTCCATGGGTCATGTGTATAAGTTCTTTGGCTACTTCATTTCCTATACTGTACTTAAGAGTCCTATGGCTATTCTGTAATTGCCTGTTTGTACTTCTTAATCCCCTTACTTTCTCCTGCATTCCCCCACAACCCCTCCCACTGCCAACCATCACAATGATCTCCTTATCCATGGTTCTGTCCGTTCTTCTGGCTTGCTTAGTTGTTTTTTAGATTCAATTGTTGATAAGTATCTGCTTGTTGCCATTTTATTGTTCATAGTTTTGATCTTCTTATTCTTAAGACCCTTTAACATTTAATATAATAATGGCTTGATGATGATGGGCTCCTTTAGTTTTGTCAAAGAATCTTTCCTTCCTTAAACTGTCCTGCCCCACACCATCCAACCTCTCTCTGTTTTCTCGTTCCAGCAGACAAAATTATCTTCAATGGTTTGATGGTGTCATTTCAGATTGTCATTATAATTGCAATATTTTAAAATATAATTCCTCTCAAATATTAGAACTGTAGTGCACATAGATCTTCTTTATCATACTTTAGGTTTTAATGTATATCTTTTATGTTTGACCAAGAAAAATATCCCATCAAGGGATTTTAATTCTCTGTTTTTACTTTATATATTTTAGACAATATTAGGACAACCTTTCTCTTTAGGACGATGAAAATATACATTTCTACAGTCCTAAAATTATTTTGGCTGGGGTAGTACTGGGGAGGAGGAAGGTGAGAACAATGTTTACTTACTCTGCCATCTTGATGAAAAGTTCTTCCTTGCAATTTATTTGTAAAAATAAATCACATCATTTGTCTTTTTGTTAATGTTTTCAAATAGCTGATTTGTACCCAATAGTTTATTTCCCATTTTCCTCTGTTCCTTGTATTTCTTAGAAGCTACCAAACTGGTAGCTATGGGAAGCTTTCAAAAGTGCACATGTTCAGACCTCAATTTTATCTCTAATTTTCCTTGATCTCTAGGTGAGTCTGGGTCTGTTTGCCTCGTGCTTGGCCAACCCATCTGACTCTGCTGGTAACCACGAGGCAGCCTCAGTCCCAGCAAGTGTCAGAGACAGACACTCAGTTTTCAATCTCCAATGCTGGACAGTAGAAGGCATTTGATGCAGAAAGAGGCATTAGCTGCTTTTGGGGGGTTAACCGAGACTTACAGTGGAAACTTTCTGGGAACCCCAGGGCCTGTGCCTCGTTCCTCTAATCAAGTTAGGGAAACTCCTTAAGTGATCAGGACCTTTCCTGGCTTTGAGGCTACATGTTGAAAGAGGAGCAATGGAGAAAGTCGGTGCTGCTGTGGTCCCCGAATTCAAGTGTGCTGTCCGCAGGCAGGGTGATTTTGGTCCAGCCTGTGGGTGACGAGCTGCCGACAGTGCCCGCTTTGGTTCTGGGCTGCTGAGGCAGGTAGACTGGGACACAGACCCAAAGCCTGTGCTCTTTTTGTTTGCTACTGTTTCCCTCCCTCACTCCCTTGGACCAACTGTCCCCTTAACTGCTGAGACAGTCCACTGGCAGCAGCCAGCATCTCAGTGCCCTGGCACATAGCAGTCAGAGGGATCTTCCTATCGTCTACATCTGGTCACTCCACTGCCCTGGTCTCAGCCCACCCAGGACCCCCATCGCACTTAAGAAAGACCCTCACTCCTCACCACAGCTGACAAGGCCCACTACAGACTGGGCCGTGCCTACTTCTCCCATCGCGTCTTCATTCTTTTCCCTTTCCTCCCCTTTCTGCTGGTCCTGGAACAGGCTGGCCTCCTTCCTTCCTCAGGGTCTTTGATGTGCTGTATTATCCTCTGGGAATACTCTTCCTCCAGCTCCTCACATGACCCATGACTCACAACTCCTGAAAATCTCCTCCTCACAGCTGTCTTCCCTGACCTCCTTGGGTAACCCAGCACCCCTCCTCACTCTGTCCTCTTCTCCTATTTTACTTTCATTTACAACAGTTAGCGTCATTTGAAATTATATTGACTTGTCTCTTCCTCTCGTTTGTGGATGCTTTGAAGGGAGGGGCTGCATTCACCTCAGTCACCAAAATATCCTGAGCTACAACCACATGTGCTCAATAAATATCTGTTGAGAAAATCGATAGTTGGAGGGGTGGATTCAGAGATGAGAACAGCACTTTCTCAGTCCCACCTCTACACACATATACAAACACACACACAAACATACAAACACGCACACACACATGCCCCACAGGGAAGTGCTCTTTGGTTTCAGCCCAAGTTCTGCCCCAGTTTGCACCGGGGTCATTGCAGGAGCCACACTGATGCTACACCCAAGGGTCCTTTCCAGGGGCAGGAAGTCTTACAAGACGAGGTTCCCCACATGGGAATGTACTTCAAGGGGCCAGGGAGGTTTGGGGTCCCCACATTGGACAGCTGCATTTCAAGTCAAACACCGGCTTTAACAGAAAATTGTATTTACTGATCAGGAAGGGGCCCCACTGAGGACAGATAGGCCGGGAATAAGAAAGCAGGTGAGCCCTTAGGGCAAAGGGGGTTGCTGCTCAACAACACTTTCCAGGGAGCAGGACATCCTAAGTCTCCCTATTCTGCTCTTAGACCCCAGACTAAAGGCTGCCTGGGTACCACAGACTGCTTCTTTCAGTTTCAAAAACCCTCCTAGTTTATGTTGGTGGTGCTGGCAATGACTCAGGGCAGGGGCCCGTCTGGAAGACTGGGTGGGCCTCTGCAAGGCCATGCTGCACCCTCTCATTGCTGCTGGATCCTACTTGGCTCACAGAGTACAGACTTTTCTCTTTTCTGCCCAAGAAGAGACTCTAGAGGACTGAGCAGAGAACCCTCAGGTTTTCTGCCAGGCCAGCTTCAGCCTGGGATGTTCAGAGCAGCCTCCCATTGGAAAGTTCAGGTTCTGAGGCTCCTTGACCACGGCTGTTTGGTGCAGAAGGAGGCTCCTGGCTGAGGAAGACTCAGACAGAATGTCTCATATTGTAATTGCCCGTGGTGGCCAGGTGGGGACAGTGAAGGAAGCGGCCTTAGCTGTCTTAGGCCATTAAGCCTTTGTCCTCTCTGCAGAGTGCCTCTGCCAGCAAGCTTCTAAGGGGTCATCCTCTTCCCACCAACTCCAATGGTTGAATTTGGGGCTGGGGCAGCTGAGGTCTCTGTCATAATTTTCCCCAGGGCACTGGCTTCTCTGCTTCTACCTTTGCTGCGGTGAGCTTCCCTGATGTCAGCCTCTCTCCGCCATGCTCCAATCACCCAACGTTGGATTTGGAGCGGCCTTCATGCTCCGATGCCACGAGCGAACGTGCTACAATATAGTCTTTCCTCGAAGTCAGCCTTCGGTCCCCGCTCTGGGCATCTGACCTGAGTGAGCCTCAGGAACCAAAAGCGCCAAGCTGCCTATGTGACCTTCAGCCCGACAGGTGACATTGGCACTGAGGAATAACAGTGAGTCAAAAGAGGTGACTATGCCATTCACTCAGATTTTATCACTGAATATTCAATCCAAATCTATACTATCCTAATAATAATAATAACCACTCAGAAGCAATCAGCAACAGCATCACACCAGAAAATTTGGGGATAAGGAACCTGAGTCCCAAGGCTTTATTTAGAGGGGCAACCGAGTCCTGTAAGGCAGAGTCAGAGGGGCGGAGCCACAGCGCAGCTCTTTCTGTCCCGAGGTTTGTCACAAAGCTACCTGTTCTCTGGCTGCCCCATCCTGGGTCTGAAGCCGTCCGCCTTTGTGCTGCTTTTGGTTCCTGTCGCTCTGCTGCGCGTGCTCTGAGACGGTGATGTTATCTTCCGTTGCGCACACGCGGTCTGCCATGCTGCGGGGCTGCGCCATCTCTGAGTCACTGCTGCACCGCACGGGGCTCTGACGCTGCAGAGCAGGACGCTGCAGAGCTTGATGTTGCAGAACGTGGCTTTAGATCTTCTCCACACTGTCATCCCCAGATCAAAATTTCCCCCAGAATGATGGTCTTTTGAGTATGCGTCTACGGACTCTTGGGGTGACCTTCTTGGGCGTCAACCTGTTGACTTTAAGGTCCAGTCGTGGGACTTTGGCGTTGGGACAGCCCAGATCTTCATCACAGTTTTCTTCTGGATGGTGTCTCTTGTCTCCTCGTCTCAGGATGGGCTCCTCCGCTCCCGCATCCGCTGGGGTGAGCATGTTGTCAAAAAGCTCTAGCCGTGGGATTTTGGCGCTGGGACTGCCCAGGTCTTCCTCGCAGTTTTCTTCAGGATGGTGTCTTTTGGTTCCTTGTCCCACGACTGGCTTCTCCGCCCCAGCCGCTGTTGGGGGGAGCGGCTGTGGTATCAGCCTGTTTTCACAGTGTTCCAGCCGAGGAATTTTTGGGCTGGAGCAGTCATCTGGCTTCCATCGGCGAAGTCTGACAGATTGCTCCTCTGGATGGTGTCTTTTACCTGCCCATCTGGGGACAGGTTTCCATGATTTGGCCTTAGCTGGGGTGGGGAAAGCAGCACCCCAATAGGGCTGGTTGCCACCAACCAGGTAGTAGGGGACCTGGTAGCCACCAGGTGTGGAGGGATAGATCGGAGTCACAGCTGCTGGAAAGAAAACCGGAACTGATCAGTCACTTGTGCTGCACATAGTCCGGCCAGGACCTTTCCTCTCTCATGTCTCTCCCAGGTTCTTGCTGAAGCCTTCTAATCTGCCTGGCACCCAACACATAGCCTCAACCCATCCCTTCTGTGAGCCCCCGAGAGAAGGGGAGTGGGCTGCAAAAGCAATTCTGTGAGCCCCAGGGCAGCAGCAGGAGACCAGAGCATCATCCCCATTCCCTGAGAAAACAGAACTAGAAATACTTGTAATCAGGACTCTCCCCCCATCTCTCCCACAATAGAGACAAGATTCCTTACAGCCTGTCACTTCTGAGGCCTTAAGGAAATACCTTCCCAGTTTTGGGAAAACATAATTTAATATATATTGGTTTCAGATCCTGTCCACCTTGGCAATTCCTCTCAGGCCCGATTCATTCCTGTTTGTTTAATCACACTGAACTCTAGTCCCCTGGTACCTTTTTCTAGATCAGAAAAAGGCCAAATGCTAAGGCAGAGTGACCAGGCGGTTCGGAACCCCATTCTGGGTACCAGGTCTAGGCTTCTATCAGCCCAACCCTCTGGGATACGATTTCCTCAGCCCTCCAGTCTCAGAATCACTTCATCAATCCCTCTGGCTCCTTTGTGCTTCCCGAGCACTGAGCCCACCTTCCCCCAGGACTCAGCAGCTCAGTCTGGGTGTGTGTGAGGGGACCCCTGTGGATGTCTACACGACAGCACAGTGGTGTGACTGGGTTTGAAGGACAGCTTCACGAGCTGCGTTCGACAATTCTTCATCACATTTCTCCGTTTATTGTTTGCCAACAGAAATGCACTTGATATTTGCCAAGAGAAAAACCAGAAAAGCATCTAAATGGAAGTATCTTATAGCCCAAAAGGAAGGTTACATTGATAAAGATGGAAACTTTCTAATCACTTGCTCAGGAATGACATTGCATTTGCCCTCAGAAGTGAGCAGAAAGGACATTATGCGTCTCAGAGGAGTCCCAGGACACTGGCATTACATATGGCTAGAGTAGTTCTCAGGGGTGATGGCCAAGCCCAAGAGGATCATGTGGCAGCCAGGTGAGGCTGTGTGTACCCCAATGCCTCCTGTGCAGATGCCCAGCCCAGGCCTACCTGCTCTGCTGCTCTCCGAAGAGATAGCGGACAAATTACAATAGGATTTCAAGTACCAACTGCTCATCATCTTTCTCAACTGAACCGACCAGTGTCAGGAACAGAAGTGATAGGAAGGTGCTCTAGACACCACATTTATGCAGTTATCCTGCCATGGAAACCATGAGGTCATCAATACTCAGTGAGATCACAATGGAATCTGTGACTTGAGGCTCTCCAGGTTTTGTGGAGAGTAGGATGGGTGCAGGGAGGCACCTTGCCTGTGCCCCCACACCTTACCATCCCCACCCATGCCCTAGTCAAGTAGCTACTCCCTCTGGAACACACCTGTGAGCTGGCAAAGACTTAGAGACCACAGGAAAACAAGAGAAACCCCCTTCTTAGATTAGCGTAGGAAGCAAGATTTGCCTAAGACAGCTAGGTATATGGCACTGACCCCGAGTATCCAACAGTTGGATGGGAAGTGATTTGTGTGGACTGGGGAATCAGGAAAGGCTCCTTCATGGTGAGCAAGTGAGTTTTGGACTCATGGAGAGAATAGGGAAGACATTCCAGTTGGGAAGAGTAAAAGCAAAACAAGCTCTTCTTGACCTTCTTCTACCTCAAATGTCGACTCATAGAACCCTCAGTTTTTGGAACTGAGGATGCAAAGAACCAACAGGCTCAGTGGCCAACCCCAGGTTGCACAGGTACCAGAGAGGTAGTTGTTCTGCCCAGTGTAGGGCTTCATGTGGAGGCTATGGATTTATAGCTGACAGGAATGTAAGGACCAGCTCTCACATTTCAAAGTGACACTGGCAGAGGTGTTCAAGGCACTCTGTGGCAGAGTGAGGGTCCTGAGTGACTTCACAGAGTGGGACTGATGAGCCCATTTTAACACGTTATTGAAGACAAACCCATGACTCAATGACATAATGCAAAATGACACCCAATCACCACCCTCGTCTCCCCCTCCAAAGGAAAATAATGACACCACCACCATGAGGGGGCAAGATGTGGGTGTGGAAGCAGCCCAGGTGAAAGTCATGGTCAACACAGTGAAGAGGTGATGGTAAAAGACGGTTTGGTTCTCCTCAGAGGAGGAAACAGCCACCTCTGCCCTCAGCATGATCAGGCCCATAGAAAAAAGTCATATTGGGGGCCCTCTATGGTTTGGCTAAGATCTTGACAGCAATGAGAGATAACCTTCCTCAGGAGGGGGATCCCTGTTGCTGACCTGTCATAAGCACAGATGGGACGTTTGCTGGGGCTGTTGCAGAGGAGATGTGCCCAAGAGGTGGACTGTCTAGGTTGCCATTAGAAAAGGTAGGTAACCCTGGTCAAGAACCACAGCACCTTTGTACACTCCTGAGTGGCTTGAATTAGCATGGTGAATGTTAGGACAAAGTCGGGACTAATTGGAGATAACTATTTTGGGGGAGTGAGAGGAGGTAAACTGGGAAGGGAAGGGGTTCTGGAGGAGGTTTGTCCTGGCAGGTGCCTAGTATGAGACCACTCATGGTCTCCAAGACTTCAGGGAGATTACTTGTCTGGGAGCATCCCTCTCATCTAGTGGGGGCACTGACACCTTCTCAGGTTTGGGCCTCTGAGGAAGGCAGAACAACATAGATAAATGATTGATCACCTTAAGAGGGCTTGAGACAATTTAAAAATACATGTAAGGGAATTCTTGGGCCAGCCCTCAGAAATATCCTTGCCTGGAGTGGGGCCCAGGTATCTGCACTTTTAACAAGCTTCCTGGGCAGCTGTGACACAATGTCCAAGGATCGTGACCAAACTATTGTCTAAACTGGGTGGGTTTTCAGTGTCGATGTTGGCAATATTAAAAACTGTGCCAGGTGTAGATGTGAACAAGGACTCTTCCAGAAACACAGAGAGAAGTGTGCAGTAATCTATGCATGAATCGCGTTTGGGAAAAGCTAGCACAGTGGTGAAGAACACAACCCTGGGCAGAGACAGACCAGATTCTGCCCTACTTACTGTGTGGTCCTGAGCAAGTTCCCTTACCCCTCTGAGCCTCAGTTTCTTCGCATGGAAAAGGGAGTTTCCCTCAATATTCTTCTGGCAAAGGTTTCCCTGGCCCATGTCTGCTGTCTACAGCCTGATCCTTTTCAGTGTGCACGGAGTTTGACATTGTTGTGTGGAGTGTTCTCTTTGACTCTGAACTCTTCCTTACTGCAGGCAAAGCTTAGGCAATGTTGCAGAGACTAAAACCTAGGATATAATGAGAGGATGCTATATGCTTATTTTGCTGTTTTGGTAAAACAGTGTAATCTAATCCTCTTTTCTCTTTCGCCATCACCAAGAGCTGGGGGAACAGGCCCAGACTGGGGATGCACACCAAGCAGCGCTTCTCTGTCAGTCTGCCCTTCATCTCTCACCAGGACTTCCCAGGCTGATCTCATCAGCCGTGCGCAAGCTCTCCATGGGCAGCAGTGGGGAAGACAATTTCTCTCTACTGCTAGTTACATCCCCCTTCCCTTCTCACGGGGCCTTGGAGGATGCTTTGGGGGCAGGAGATAATATGTAAGTGTTTACAAACTACAACATCAATGGAAAGAGACTTTGTTCTTGGTGTGGTGCTTTGGGGTGTGAGTCTTCTCATTCTAATCAATACTGTGAATCAAAATCCCAGTGAGGTGCTATCACCTCACCTCTTAGAATGTTAGACATCCCCTCACACCTATTACCAAAAACAAAGAGCAAGTTTGGACAAGGTTGTGAAACAAAGGGAACTTTTGTGCGCTGCTGGTAAAAATAGTATGGAGGTTCCTCAAAATATTAAAACTGAAACTACCATATGATTTGGCTGTTTCACTGCTGGGTATTTATCTGAGGTAAATAAAAATATCTCAAAAGTGTATGTATGCACTACCTGTTCAATGCAGCATTATTTAAAATAGCCAAGATATGGAAACAACCTATCTGCCCTTTGATGGGTGAATGGGTAAAGAATAGCCCTTGCCAGGTAGCTCAGGAGGTTGGAGTGACATCCCATACACAGAAAGTTTGTGGGACCCCAGGTTAGGGCACACACCTGGGTTGCTGATTCCATTCTCATTTGGGGCACACATAAGAGGGAACTGATTGATGTTCTTCTCCCTGATTAATGTGTCCCTCTCCCTCCCATTCTCTCCCTCCCCCCTCCCCCTTCCCCTCCCTTCCTTTTGCTTTAAAATCAATAAATATATCATCAGGTGGGATATTATTCAGTCATAAAAAATAAGAATTTTGCTATTTGTGACAGCATGGATGAATCTTGAGGACATTATGCTGAGTGATGTAAATGGGACAGATAAAGGCAATTACCACATGATGTCACTTACATATGGATTCCAAAAATGAAATACCAAAAACCAGCTCCTATATACAGACAACTTATTGGTGGTTGCCAGAATGGTGGGAGAGAGAGAAACAGTGAAGGGGGTTAAAAGTCACAAGCTTCTAAATTGAATGAGTCATGGAGATAAGACCTCTCCACTCCACCCAAACACCACCATATTGCATTTGGTGGTTATAACTCTTAATTTGTGGGTTGTTTTTCCTTTTTCCTTTTTTGCAATTCTTCAAAATATTTTTTTTATTCCTCATATTGCCATACAATATTATATTAGTTCCAGTGATACAACATAGTTATTAGCCATTTATATACCTCACAAAGTGACCTTCCCCATAAGTCTTGTAGTCATCCGATACTATACATAGTTATTACAATATTGACTCTATTCCAGTTGAGGCACTTTACATCTCCTTGACTAATTTCATAACTGAAACTTCCTTAGTTATATGTAATGCCTTTACTTTTTTAACTGATCTCCCTATCACCACTCCCATCTGACAATTATCAAATAGTTCTCTGTACCTAGGAGTTCATTTCTGTTTTGTTTGTTCATTTATTTTGTGTTTTAGATTCTATGTATAAGTGAATTCTATGGTACTTCCCTTTCTCCATCTGACTTATGTCACTTAGCATAGTACTCCTTAGGTGCATTTATCCATATTGTCACAAATAGCAAGGTACATTCTATTGTATGGCTGAGTAATAGTGCATTGTATCCTCTCTTCTTTATTCATTTATGTACTGTAGGAAGTATTCTTCTGTTTGGAGGATTTAAGCCATTTACATTTAAAGGAACTATTGGTAGGTAGGCAAGTTGGGTGGGGGAAGGACTAACAAAAATAACACAAAAAACAATGGCTTCTGCCCTGACTCGGAGAGAAAGCTGTTCCTCCCACCCTCACTCAGAAGCCAGACAATGCAGTTCCTCCCTGTATGTCCCTGGTGTATTTCAAGCTCCTGTTCCAATGTTAAAGCTCAGATCGAGTAGAGTCTCTCAGTGAGTAAATGCATGCACAGGCATTTTAAGGAGAACTTGGAATTCCAGTAGGCAGCTCTCTCTTTCACTCAGCCACATTCCATGCTGGTTTTCACGGCCACAAGTTATGGAGATTTCTCTTCTTGGCACTGGGACCCTGGGTTTAGGAACTTGTATGGGACTGGGACTCCTCCTCCTGGAGAAAAAGCCTGGATATCCCTCCCACCACCATTTGTAAAGTACCCACTCTGAGCGTAGGGCCTGCCCCTTCTGCGTCTCCAACGCTCCTACCAGTATCAATGTGGCTTCTTCTCAATACCTTTTATGATTTAGGACTTCTGCTTAGCTAGTTTTCTGGCTCTTCTCAAGGGGCGGGGGGTGTTCTGTAGTTTAGTTGCAGTTTTGATGTGGTTGTGAAAGATTTCAAATATGACATCTTATTCACCATCTTGACTGGGGCCCATTGGTATTTTTTATTTTATTTTTATTTATTAATTTATTTTTAGAGAGAGATGGAAGGGAGGGAGAAAGAGATGAAGAGAAACATCAATGTGAGAGAAACTTTGATTAGTAGTCTCTCACATACACCCCCATAGGAGACCTTGCCTGCAACCCAGGCTGCAACTGAGGCATGTGCCCTGACCAGGAATCGAACTGCCAACCTTTTGCATTGCTGGATGACGCCTGACCAACTGAGGCATACTGGTCTTTGCTTTTTTTTTTTTTTTTTAAATCTGAGTTTTGAACATGTTGTATTAAGATTTAATTGTACTATTTATATTTTCTGAATGTTACTTTTCCCCCTCATCTTTACTAAATTGTTATATGTGAATAATTAAATCAACTTTTCTATATATTTTAATGTTTTGTAATTTTTTGTTATTTATTTTCTTACCTTGTTCATATCCCTATTAGTGTTTATTATTTTATGAGATTGTTTAATGGTACTTCAGTATCCTATGATTTAAGGATGCTAAACTTTGGGTAATTTGAGTGAATCACTGAAAAATACACAAGGAAAATTCCACAACTGTGCCTACGAATCTTTTCACTCCATGGAACGTCATCTCCATTACATGTTCTTCCAGATGATACAAAATCATATGCTTTTAGGTAATAATGTACACTTCAAAATAAATTAACATTGGCTGAGGTAACACATTAGAAAATGTTGTAAGTGACAAGTGAATAATAAAATGTGAAAGTAAATACTTGGTACCTTTGCAAGGCATTTTAAAATGGATAGTTTCATATAATTCCAAGAAAAAAACATAAGAAATAATTAATGCCTCCATTTCTACAGATATAGAATTGTTTAGAATAGGTACATAAATTACTAGCACAATGGCAATAAGTGATAATAATTTGAACTCATAATTTGTGACTTTAAATTTATAAAATTGTTTTTTTATTTTAATTGTTTATTCCTAATGCTTCTCATTACAGATAAATGGGCACTTAATTGATTCCTTTTCTTTTTACTCTTATTATTTTCACAGAACAATCTTTTCTCAATCATGTTCTTTTTCAGCTTAAGTTAAGAATTTCCATCATCTAAGCAGTCACACTAAAAGACCCAGAGACTTCAAGCTGAACTCTTCCTGACTGATCCTTCCCAGGAAATATTGTCTCTGGAGACAGCAGATCTTTCTGTAAGAAAAATGAAATAGATGCATTAGACGGGGAGGGACTGTCAAGCAGAAAATCTCAGAGAAGTCCCTTATCTCTTTCCCTTGTCAGTTTTTTTTTTTTACTTCCTACACAGCAGGCTTTGTTTTAAGGTTTTAGGTAAGAATATTAAAAATATTGAAGAATTAAAAACACTATTATATTCATGGTAAAATGAAAAATGTTTACACTTTATAAACATTTTTACCTAAGACTTTGCTACAGTATACTTTTAAACTCAGTCAAATGTTTATTTACACAGTCTAATTAGATATTTTGTCTTTACTTGATGCAATCTGCTTCAAGCACTGAATTAATCTAGATCAATAATAGAGGGAAAGGACTCTTTCTTTAGGGAAATAGCTCTGAAACTGATAAAGTCTCTCCTTGACCAAACTCCAGTCGGTCTCCTCTAAATTTCCTTCTCTACTAGGAGTTGACTTTTGGATGTCCTTGTCAGTTTTTACATTGCCCAGTTTTAGCAAGAATCCTATTAAGTGGGTTTAGCCACAATTCCCCACGTTCCGTAGCTCATCATCCTCAATATTGACCATGCGCCATCTTCAATATCCCTCACCCCTCACCACCCCACAAGTGTCATCTGATTACCTAGGACTGCCTTTAGCAAGAATCCTGTTAGGTAAGTATAAGAAACAATGACCTTATTCTCTTTACTAACCTTCCTTCAGCAAATCCCCCAACCTTTCTCTTTGCCTATAAATCTCCATTTTCTTTGTTTTATTTGGAATTGAGCCCAGTTCTATACTCAGGCCTCTTTTTCCTTATTGTAAATATATATATTATATTTACAGAAAGAAAATTACATATATATTTTTTTTCTTTTATCACTTTAATTACTATCCAGTCCTAGAGGGTTCCTTTAATACAGCTTTACCTCACATTGGAATTTTCAGGAGTGAGGGAAGAGTTGGAAAAGGTATGTTTTCAGCTTCAGTTTTATGGTGCACATACAGCAAATTTCCAAATCTCAAGGTATTGAAGCAATGAATAGTTATTTCTTTGTCAAATTACATGACATTTGTGCACAGCTACAGATCTATGGAGTTCAACTGGCCTTGGTTTGTCTCTCTATCCACAAATCCAGGGTGCAGATTAGGTGTAGAAATCAAGGAAAAAAGGAACTCACAATTTGGCTCAGTTAATTCTTTCAGAGCACAGGATTGGGTTCTTGATGGAAAGACAAACGTGCGACTTCACTTTTCAAGGTGGTGGGGACACGGTGAAACCACATCTTGGACGGAATTGTTAATTCCCAAGGATTATAAACGTCTGGAGAACCAAGGTTTCTCTGCTCCTTCTTCCTGCATACAAAATATAGTTATCCCTCTCAAAGCATCCCTACAAGTCCTTATCCAATCACAGTAGCAACATTAAAATTAAGGTTTGTATAAAATCAAGGCCAGATCTAACTCAGTTCTGAAAGTAGCATCTGTTGATTCAGATCATGTGCTTCGTACGCGCGCACACGACATGACACCCTACAACAGAAAAGAGACACAGGAGGACTACAAAAACCATGATACTAAGAATGATGCATTATGGGGACCACATAGACAGTGTCCGGCTCATGAAAATTTTGAAATCCAGCCAGGAGGACAAATTTTGCCGTCATTCTATTCTCCGGTTGGAGTAGTGTTTTTGATTGGGCCTTATTTCTGCTCCCTGAGGTTAGGTATTCTGTCCTTCCCGGTTTTCCATGTTCTTTTCTGACCATTTGAAATAGGAGTTTGGGAATATAGTTTCCTTAGCAGCTGTGATGTTGCTTCTTCCTGTTTGCTTCCAAAGATATTTGAGGTCTCTAGGGTCATTTCACATCATATTGAGTCAAGGTCTCTTTTAACCCAAAGCAAAGGAACTTTCAATAAAAGGACCTTTTAAAACACTTTGGTGTTTATTTTAGTCTATCATATGCAAATAGCCACACATATTTTTTTTTGAAATTCTGTCTCTCTCTCAACTTAATGGAGATACTCCGAGTTTATCAGCCTTTCATTGGGATGACACAATGATTATTTACTTGGACCATTTTATTTAACTGAAAAGATGTATCAGGATCACTTCATTTAAATCAAATCAAAGTTGTTGCTTTTTTTTTAAGACCTAAGTGTGATGTCCTTGTTTGGCCTTGGCTTCTATGATGTGTCCTAATTTAGAATGCTGGCAAAATAATATTTTATTGTAATATTCTTTGTACTTAGACATGAGTATGAGTTTGAATAAAAGTATGGAAATTGTTGAAATTTATATTAGCATATTATACTATACTAATCCTTAATCTAGAAAAATAATTTTTTTGTGTTTTGGGTGTTCTTTATGGCAAGTTTGGTATGCAAATATTTTAATAACCATTTTGTATTTAATTTTAATCTGAATAATTTTTAGGCAGTTATTTCTAGTGTCCTTCCTTTTAATGTGATGATGAAGTAAATCTTTGTCTTAATTAATGACCATTTTGAGAAACCCAAAGATAAATCTGGCATAAAATATCTTTATAGTTTTATTATTCAGAATGTGGAAAGGACAAAATCAAGTATAAGTATTAGAGAAAAAATGTTTTTCAGAAAAATCTAAACACAAAAATGATTATATATAATGATAATAAACAGCAGGTAAAACAATTGTTATTAGGAACTTAGGAACCCTCTTTAATGCAAGAAATAATTTTTAAATGTTTTTAAAGTATATTAAAAACACTCAGCATTAACAATAATTTGGTGACAAAAGAAAGCTCTGATAATGTGAAAGTAAAATAATTTAGTAATTTTATACAAAAAAACAGAATCTAATCTCTTTATTTTACTATATTATTTATATAATAATATGCCATGAATGATTTATTATTATAACTGTATATGTATGTTTAGACAGACTCAGTCAGACACAAACATTATAAATTTTAATAATGTAAAACTTTTAAATATAGCTTTAACATATAATTACCTTAGTATATTAAATAAAGCTGCACATTTTATATTAAAATTTCTATCTGAATAAACTATAATGTCAGTTTCAATAAACAGGAACATGTCAATTTATTATTTTTAAAAGTCATTTTTCTGAAATTATTATACTTAGTATAATTAACAATTTATAGTACTACATTTAACCAAAGTAATCAGTGTTTCTTTTCTTCAGACAGAACTGAAAACTGGTTCTAAGAAATTTAAAATGGCTATTTTCTTCTACATAAACACTTATTTCCTATTATTATTAAAAGGTAGTGAAGCAAGAATAAGCAATTTCAGCCAGACAAGGGGTGCTTCCTGCTACAGTAAACACTTCTCTGTACCTACACAATACAGAGGCATCAGGACAGTTCATGAGTAGGCTAATAAACAAACAAGCCAACTTTACTTTCTGAAACAGATTCTGTTGAATTCTAGGTCTTATTTTCATAACCTCAGCTTTATTATCCAGGGCCAGGCTTCACTATTTTGATAGAATCTGACAACCATTTTCTTGTTTTTGCTAACTGTGCATGTTACAGTTGGCTGATGTATTACGTCCAGAGTCTTAAGTGCTACAATGCAGTCTTTGTCCCATTGGAGGATTCAATGACTCATCTAGGAAAAAAGGGAGTTAGGAAGGTAAATCCTAGTCCAGATCCACACAAAGTTTTCTGAACAAATCCCTGATCAGCAAAATTTTGATAATGGTTAAAATCAGAATATCAAGTACTAATGTTTTTCTGTGCCTAACTTCATCTTCCATTGACCTAAAGGTGGGGAGCAAGGAAAAAAAGAAAGGAAGTGGGAAGGTTTCACAGAGATAAACACAGTCCCTGACATCCAGCATCCACAGCCCGACATTAACAACCAGTCTGTGCCGTTGTTAGGGGCTGGCATTCACAGCTGGGATGCAGCATTCTGTTGATTAGATGAAAAGGTAAAATAACCTAAATAAGTTGAGGGAAAAAAATGCAAGAAAGAAAATGGAAATAAGGCCACTGTGCAAATCACAAAAATCTCAGCTGATAGAGACTACCTGTTGCCTCTTTCTCAATTCAAGCTTTAAACTTCCTTTAGTCTTCAAACCTTAGAGATAAACTAATATGCTCAGTTCATACAATTACCCAAGATCGTCCAATCAAAGGCAAAACTCCACTTCCTGAGGCCTCCCCGACATCACCTAGCAAACATACAAGTCCCGTAATACATTTTTTCTAATGCCTTCTCACTGAGATATCCGATACTTCCCTCTAGTGTATTGTAGCAAGCAGTAAATGTCACAGTTCAACTACAGACATCATGGCACATGAAAATGATTTTGTTTGAAGAATATCTATTGGAAGAAAATATGTACAGCTTTATACTTACTTGGAGATTCTGTCTTCTGTTTAGTGGCATCAAACTTGTGACTGAATTCTGGCTAATTCAGACTAACTTATTATCACCATACAAATATCTTTACCATTGGTGTAGTGTAACAAAAACAATGCTTACGGGGAAATTTATCAAAATAAATACATATGATAGGGAAGAAGATAGATCTAAAATCAATAACCTGGACTTTTACTTTAGGGGACTATACAAAAGAACTTAAAGCCAAAAACAAGCAGAACAACAGAAATAATAAAAACAAGACCAGAAATTAGTGAAATTAAGGGAAAAAAACAGTAATGCAATGGAGAGAATTAACAAAACCAAAATCTAGCTTTATAAGATCAATAAAATTGATAAACCCCTAATGAGGCTAACCAAGAAAATAGAGACATGTAAATTGCCAACCCCAGAATAAAGGTGGAGTCATCACTGTTGACTCTGTAGATGTTAAAAAGATTACAATGAACACTATGAACAATTCTATGCCTGCACATTGATACATTGGATGCACTAACTCTTTGAAGGACGTAAACAACTACAATGTACACAAAGAGAAATAGGTAATACAAATAGGTCTACAAAGAAATTAAGACTGTAATTGATAACCTTCAAAGGAGAAAGAACCACATGCCGAGGGTGGTTTCACTGGCAAATTCTACCACATATTTAAGGAAGAAATGTTGCAAGTTCTCCTAAATCGCTTCCTTAAAAACAGAAGCTCAAGTACTACTTCCTAACACATTCTGTGAGGCTAGCATTAGTTTGATACTGGAATCATATAAAACATTACAAAACAGGCAAACTATAGGGCAATATCTCTCATAAACATCAATGCAAAACACCTCAACAAAATAGTAGCAAATAAAATCTATCAATGT
This sequence comes from Desmodus rotundus, assembly GCF_022682495.2. Lineage (NCBI taxonomy): Eukaryota > Metazoa > Chordata > Mammalia > Chiroptera > Phyllostomidae > Desmodus > Desmodus rotundus. Next base: position 69,127,005 of record NC_071399.1, on the reverse strand, counting down.
ATAAATAGAATTATACCCCCAAACCAAGTGGGATCTAGTTGAGGTGTGAATGCTGTTTCAATATTCAAAAAACAGTCATTGTAACTCACCACATCAATAGGCTAAGAATATAGTCATGCAATCACAGAAATTGATGTGGAAAAATATTTGACAAAATCTAATACATTTCATATTCATAGTTGAAAGATACCAACTATTAGTAAACCAGAAATAGAGGCTGACTTCCTCAATTCAAAACTTGATAAAGAACATCTACAATAACTTATAGCTACTATACTTAATGATGAGAAACTGATTGATTTCTCTTAAGGTCAGAAAAAAGCAAGGATATTCTTCTTCATAACTCCTATTTATCATTTTGTTGGAAGTCATGTTTAGTGAAATAAGAAAATGAACTAAAATAACAATGTGTACAAATTGAAAAGAAAAAATAAAACTGCCTCTATTTGCAGCTATGATTATCTGTGTAAAAAATATCAATAATTAACAACAAAAACAGGAACTAGTAAGTTAGTACAGCGAGGTGGCAGTATATAAAATTAAAGTACAAAAGTCAATTTTTTCTACATGCAAGCAATGAACAATTAGAACTTGAAATTAAAAATCCATTTATAGTAGTTCCAAAGTATGAAATAATTGAGTACAAATCTAGTAAAATATACAAAGGAAGTGTATGTGGGAGACTACTAACCACTGATGAAAGAAATCAAAGTTCTGCATAAATGGAGAAATAGCCATATCAATAAATTGCAAGAAACAAAAGATACTGCAAAATGTTATCCTTCTCAACTTCACGGAGTAAACATAGTGCCAATCAAAATCACAGGAAGCTGTTTTGTGGACGCAATTCTAAAGTTTATACAGACTAGTAAAAGACCTGCAATAGCCAACACAGTATGATACAATGATTGAAGTATGTTAAAGAAATAAAGTAGCCAACTGAATGCATGCCCAAAGCTGGGGTAATTTGAGCAACAAATTAAGCAAATTCATATTGGATCATAATTCTAAGTATTAAATAAAACCCATGAGTTCATACTAATATAAATAAATGATGAAATAAAGAAAGAAATAGAGGAAAATACTGTATTTTTCAGACTATAAGATGCACTCCCCCCCCTCAAATTTGGGATGAAAACAGGGGTGTTTTAGAGCCCGAATGTAGCTTACCTGGTTTGCTGGGGGTTGGGGGGGCATCGGTGGAGCAGGGTTTTTTTTTTTTATTTTCCTCCTCTAAAACCTAGGTATTTCTTATGGTCTAGTGCATCTTATAGTCTGAAAAATACGGTAGACATTTGTCATGCAGAGTTTTGAATAGTTACTGTGTCCTCCAGGATATGGAGTGTAATTCTTCCCTCTTTAAGTATAGTTTATAAGCTTCCTTCCAAAAGGTGCATTCTGAAGAGGGCAGGGAATACCTTTACAATAGAGATACCTGACACGTCCTTCCTCAGACAGGTGATCAACATTAACAGCAGCAGCCGAGTTGATAGTGTGTACACTGGATTTGATGGGATGACAATGGCATTTTGTCTCTATGACATTCCTCCTTAAGACCCATTGGCATAGTCTAATGATGAGAAAAACATCAGAGGAATTCCAATCTAGGGATATTTTATAAAATACCGGACCAGTACTCCTTAAAACTGCCAAGGTCATGAAAAACAAGGAAATCCTAAGAAACCGTCACAGCCTAGAGGACGCTACAAAGACATGATGTATAAATGTGATGTGGTATCCTGGATAGGATCACAGAGCATAAAAAGGATGTCAGATAAGTATTAAGGAAATGCGAATGAACTGTGGATTTTAGTTAATAGTGATTAGCAGTATTCATTCATTCGTTGTGACAATTATCGTACCAATTGCCAATGTAAGGGATTAACAATGGGGAAGTTGGTATGAGATATGAGAACTTCCCATCTTCACGATATTTCTGTAGATTAAAAACTTACACACAACAAAAAAAGTTTATTTAAAAAATCCTAAATCACCACCTAAAATATAGATATCCTACATATATAACCTACTAAATGTTATTGTATATGTTTAATATTATTACTAATTAATTTATTTAATTAATTAGTGTTGTTGTTGGTGATTGTGTTGTTGTCATCAATGAAATACTGACAACTGAACACTAATATGTCTGTGACTACTATGAGGCCATTTTGATGGTGACCGCAATTTGTTTTTTTTACCTCATATTAATAAATCATCTTTATGGAAATATACTATTAAACTGACAATTAACTGTGCATGGTAGATGTTTATCTGAAATTACTCTTGAGCTTTAAATTAGGGATTTCACACCTGATGCGTTCCAGTGTGTGCTGACAACGAATGGAAGACATCTCTGTGTCACGGCCACATACATGATCTCTGGTAACTGGATGGTCAACGTCCCTCCGTGCTGTGTCCGCACAAAGCACAGCATTCATTACAGATCAAGTACATGGGAAGTAGACTTAATTGGTTATTAGTGAGACCAACCTACGCATGAAAAACACATCATTAACTCGGGAGATAATTTCAAGGTTACCTCATCTTTTTTTGTACAAGGAGTTTGTGTGAATTAATAATGCTCTTTTGTATTTATCTAACGCTCAGGAGTTCTCTGTTTAAATTTAACACGACGATGGCATCAACCAAAGGTTAATTATTACTCAAGCCAGGTGTAAAAGTTCGCATCGATAGAGACCTGCTTCACTGCAGCCACTACCTTTAAACACATGAACTGCTTGTCATTAACAGCGTTAGAAAAATTATATGATTACCCCATATATAATTAATCATTCTAATCTGAAAACATATCAATTATTTATTAAATAAATCCATATAAAAATGAAGAAGCTCATTTGGGGGAAGAGGTGGTATATATTTTCTTTATAATAGGAACACTGAAGTTCAGATAAACTAAATCACTCAAAGACAAAAGTACTTTGCAGAATTAAAAAATATATGTGTGTCTGTGTGGTTGTAGGTCTCATTTCTTAGCATGATCCTTATCTAAGGGCTTGGAAATTCTGACCTTTCAAGCTTGCAATCAGATTAGATTCTAGGTTGAATACATTTCAAGGTCTGAGATTTGTTCATCTTCCTAATGTTTTGCAATAACTTGAAAGTAGCAGATTTTTGCTAACATCTGATACTCATAGAATCTCAGAAAGTAGAAAAAAGATTTTAAAAATTTTATGAGCTAATGACCTAGACCCCAAGCATTGCATTTCTGGATACACCTCTTACAGCCAAATTCCTTAAAGAATGAAACTTTTTTCAGACACCAGATGTGGAACAACTTTGAGTACCAGCTGCTTTTCAGAGCCAGAATCAATGAGCTCACGTGCCATTGGCCTAACAGCACAGAGGCCAGGGTTCCTGTCTCCTCCAGGGCTAATTATGCATTCTCTTTATCTGGCCTCAAATTCTGTCTTTGGGCAAGACCACCTGCGTTCACTGGATAATTGTAATGTTAAAAAGGGTCATCTTAATGTTCCTCAAGAAAACCTCTCTTTGTATGTGAATGTGTGGATGGAACATAATTTAGCAATATATGTATAAATATTTCAGAGTGAAGGTAAGTTAAGAACCCTTTATATATTTTTTCCAAACAGATGTGTGTGTGTGTGTGTGTGTTATGCTGGTGAATCACAGAACAAACTCTGCTTCTTTTACTTGAATGTAATAGAATGTGTTGTGGGCAAAATGACCATTAACCATCATGATGTTTTGTGCTACAGGAAACTTTTTAAAAATAGAAAGGCCAAAAGGCATAATATATTTCTTCTCCCTCTGTAGTGTATCGCTTTTCTGTGAGTTTATTGAAACTGAGCTTTGAAAGATGAGGAAGTTTTAAATAACCATATCATAAATGAAAGGTTGTTTTGGGAATGGACGTGAGCTTTGGGAGTATTACTTTTCTCTTTCATAAAGTGTTGGCTAGCCATGGCCCTCTTTGTTTGGGCCTGTGCCTCTAGGTAACACATGGGCACCATTTGGTTTGCCATCACCAAATAGTAGTTGTGCTTGTTGGGAGCAGAGCACAGCCCGAAATGTTAACCTTTCTTAGTTATGTGCAGATAATCAGAAAAGTCACTGACTACCATGTCATTGCTTGCTTGCTTTCAATTCACGAGTGGTGGAATATTTTCTATGTCCAAGGTGACCCTCATCTTTATCATTCTTACACCTCTCCTCTGATTATTGCACTAATTCTGACAGTTTCCTTGGGTACCTATAGTTGTTCAAATCTTACCACATTATTATTATTTTATTTCATTTTATTGTTTAGTTGCTGACATCATCAGCAAAACCAAGTAAAGCAAACCTCTTAAAAAATCAGGGCAGGAACACCTACAACAGGTTTAGGGCACAACGCACAGAAGAACACAGGGACATTGCAAACCATGTCACTTTACACACGCACGGCTTCTACCTAAATTCATGAGGATGCTCAAGGGGGTCATTTGAATAATATATATAAGCAAAATATGTTTCTAAACATATTTAATTCTCCCCCGAAGGTGTTATAAGCTAATATTCTTGATTCTGTGCGGATCCAATTATCTTTCCCTTGGTAGACGTAATGTTTACTCATGATTTGACAAAGGAAGAGGGAATGCAAACTAATAGCCCTCAGATATCTTGGGACTAGTAACCTCATTTACTCTTCACAACATTATGTTGTTGCAATAAAGAAATGGAATTTAATGCAGATAAAATGACTATTTTCATTTTAATGTTGGGTACTCTGCAGGTTGAGATAAACTAGGTTGAATTGCAGAGATAACAAACCAAAAGAACCTCAGGACTTTATACAATACAGGCTTATGTTTTGCTCACCATTTTTATCCATTTCAGGTCAACGCATACAGAGGGGGCTGAGGAAACAGTGTTCTCATCCCATGAGCGAGGCCGGCCTGGCCTCCGTAAGGAGCGTCGCTTGGCACTCCAGAGTGAAGGGACAGAAGATGGCAAATTGCACATTGGAATTTAAAGGCTTCCACCCAAAGTGACAGGTGCCCTCCATTTCATGGACTAAAGCAATTCAAAAAGCCATGAGTAACTCTGTAGAACCAAAAAAGCTTACCCCTACAGCCATATGCTCAAAAAGAGGAGAATAAAATACATTTGTCAATAGACCTAATGAGGTCTATTGTGCAAATTTCTGTGTGAAAGCAAGAAATCTAGTTTAAAAGTACAAAAATAATTTTCACTTCAAGTTATTAAATATTTTATGTTTTCAGAAGATCTCCATCGATAGAATTTTTATGCTTCTAAGCATGTGATAGGCTATATAGTAATATATTGAATAATTCTTAGAAATCAACAAATTAGGAATATTGATTCAGCAACCAGAGAGCCCTATGTACCTGCAACATCAATCAGGTGGCTGAGGTTTCTTAATATCTAGGAAAGCAGTGATGAAAGAGTAAATCCAGCAGGGGGAACCCCATACTCAGCCACTGGTTCTGATGAACAATTACACGCGTGTGTAGACCAAGATCCTACTGCAGTGCCAGCGTAGCTAGTAACTAGACAGGACTAAGACTCAGAGGGATCTCTTCCTCAACCTCTGGCTATGTTACAGTGCGATTTCAGAACACCCGATAATGCTACCATTCGACTGTTCCAGATATTGTTTCTTAAGAATACTTCTGCCACACCCTATAAAATAACCATATTCCCTTACATCTGAAATTCAGGAAGGAAAACTTCACTTGTTAATTTTGATTTAATTAATTCATGGGATGCCCTAGGAATTGTGTTACAGCAGCAGAGAATGCAAGATGAAATATTTGCGGTCTCTGCCCCGGAGGAGCTTTCTCTGAGGGGTGGAGAAGAGATGGAAATGCATTATAGTACCCTATGGTTAGTGCTCTACCAACTGCTCGAGCCATTACTAAGGGAACTAGGAACGAATGTACACCATTTGGAGTAGTTCAAAGACGTTTCCATGAAACTGATTTCCATAGTTGGAGTAATAATTTTCCAAGTGGAGATGTTCTTCATAAGAAACACAAAGCAACAACAACAATAACAAAAGTCAGTATGTATAGCGATACATTGCAACACAGTCCTGGTGTTATACACCAGAGAGAGTGGTTACTTAATTGCAGTAAAGAATTATCAGAAATGTTGTTGTGGCTGTTAGTATTGTAGTTGTTTTAATTAAAGGATCTAAAGGATCAGATTTGTTTCAAAGGAAAATAACTCTCTGGCATAACAATTACCTTACTTTTTCTTTTTATTTAACTTGAGTGGTGATGAAGTGCTACTTCTTGACCAGTCCCCTTTGGGGTCCCTCTGGTACCTCCGTTTCATGTTACCAATTTCTCAGGGTACTGTGTTGTACTCAGATATATATTCCCCTATTGTTCACCACGTCTAACAAATTTCACCAACGACCTCCCTCTGTTTTCCTCAGACTCACACATACTCTCTTTATCTCAGTATCTCACCCCTCGTCTCATTCCCCCCTCCCTTCCTTCTCTTTTGTTTCATTGACACCCTTGGGGACACGTGGTTTTCTTCTGATTAAAGCTGCCCTTGTGGATTAATTTACCTAGATTTTTAACTATAAAATTGTTATGTTGGAGATAAGGCATATAATATTATCGTTTCCAGTTTTGGGAAACCATTAAAGTGTGTTTTAAAACATCACATCTCAATTGGAGGGTTGCCACTCTAATAATTAAGTGCTTATTATTTCTGGTTGAGTGAAAACCAAAAGGGTGAAAACGTGTTTGTCTTAACCATGCACTCCACTTCCACCAGCACATCGTGTGTGAAACCAGGTTCACATAGTGAAAACACAACAGAAAGCAAGTCACAGAAGGTGGCTGAACAATTGCCCAAGAATCCAGCCATATAGAAGTTACCATGTTTTTTATACCCTAGACAGTTTTATTTTTGCATATGAATGAACCAAGCAGAGTGAACTTTTAATTGAATACTCACTACTACAAACCAACTAATGACATGTCAATGATTTTTCTGTCTTCAATATGGCAGATACCAATACTTCTTAAAAATACTTCTTAATATTAGAGTTTAATATTAGAGTTAATATTAGAGTTAATATTAGAGTTTATCTTATCTAACTACATAGAGTATTGGGTCTTTATCCTACCTGGAAGTCAGAGATTCATCCCTAAATAACCAGAGGGGTAACAGTATTTGTTCTTGAATCTCCACATACATATTGAATGTCTTTTTCAAAATTAATAGATATTTATGAAATTATAACTTTACATGATACATATTGTTATTCTTGGTTTGAAGGAAGGGCTGCCACACTTTACTGTTGTATTCACAACTAGATGGAACATTATTTATTCATCCAGGAAACACTGTTCTCTGTAGATTTACCTTTTATATGCCAGCACAGGTTGTTCCCATCATCCATTCCTCAATGAACTCCTCTGCCAATGGCCTATTTCCAGAAGACTGGAAATTGTTATGGGATCTTTCAAAATCCTCCTCTGAGGTGCTCTGACCCTTTACACAAGTAGATCAGAAACTGCCGTAATTTCAAGTGAAGTCAGCCCCTGACTTACAAATGAGCATTGTATTGACGTCATGCTTCCATTACAAACTAACCCCCACTGAGGCCGCCTCAGCCATCGCTACGGAAAACATCAAGAAAAGAAACACACTGCATGTAGCTGTTCTGAGCAAGGGATTATCTACTCTCGTCCACTTCCTAGGTCATGATCAGTGTGGGATTGGAGGTCATTTAAAAAAAAATGGGGGAGGATTCAACCCTGATCATTGTTAGACACTATGCTTCTTTCTTTCTTTTATAAAAGCTCTCTTTCTCTCCCTATGTCACCCATTATTACATTTTCTGGGTGGCAGTCTTCCCAAAGGGGACCCAGGAGATTCAAACATAACTTTACTTCAGCACCTGGCTTTTCCTGTTGGCTTGATGTGGTCTTAGTTCATGAGTATAATGACCACTTGATTGAGTCATTGCTTGCCCAGTCCTCCTATAGTAACCCTCACAGGCCAAAGTAAGGACATATGATCCTATGTAAGTTTCTAAAAATACCTTTTTTATTGCACATAGCCATTTCAAACTAAAAGTCTGGGTACATGTAAGAGCTGACTGAAAAGTAGGGGAAGTTATAGCCATCGGGATGGGATGTACTGGTTTTGTTGTGGTGGATATGAGTACAGATCCTGCACCTGTGGAAGGAGTATCTCAGACACTTGGAGGTATGAGGAATACAGGGCACACGGATCATCTGTTTTACTTGAAAGTCACCTCTGGAGTGTACCTCATGAAGAAAATGCTTTGGTGAAGGTTTCCCAAAAATGCTGCAATTGCTTTAAATTTAAGTAACTGTTGGGCTGGCCATCACCTCTCCAAAGGCTTTGATTATGATTTTATTGCCATTCCCCTTAATTTTCTGGAGAATTCTATCAGATATAGTAGGGCGTGCCCCCAGTGCCAACACGTCTCTCTCACAGAACACCTGCCACAACCTCTGGATCTTCCCCATTGCTATTCTCCTTCCCGTCACTCAGTCATTCTGTGGGTTGGATGCACGGACAAAGCAGACAGCGTGGACTGATTTTTCTCAGTAGTCCCTCCCAAAACAAACACTGTTTGAAATGAATTGGAAATTCTTAGACATATCCACCAGTCAGGAGGTCTTGTTAGAGGTACGAATTCATGTAGGTCCCACTTAGGCACCCTCAACAATTTTAAACATGTTAGAGAGCTATCATGCGCACTCTCTTGGTTGTACTTCTGGAGTGGGAAGTTCAGGCATTATATTGCCTCTTCCACAGTGCCTTACACATTACAGGGGTACACGAGGGACCTTCGAGTGTTTAAGAAAATGCCACCAAAAAATCAATTAACTCTAGCACAATTATAGAGACCTCTTTAAAATGTCATCAACTTGCTTACTCGTGGGAGCTTCCTGGAGAGATATTTTACTCACTTACGCCACCTTGAAGGCTGTAATCCCTACAATATACATGATCCAATTAGAGAAGGTGGTACAGAATTTGTCCCTGACTTTAGCTGAAATGATCAATGACACCGCTGCAGCACAAAGAAAGTATTAGGTCAGCCTCAACTCACTGGCCAGCATCATTATGGATGATAGATTTGCCATAGATTTCCTCCTTGCAACCCATGGTAAAAAGTCTGAGCCACGGCTAATAGATCCTGCTCTGCCTTGATTAATGCCTCAGGCAAGGACAAAATGTCACTACAGACAGGAATTTAAGTAGAAAGCAGCTTGGTTTTCTGAGGAATACAGTAATGGCTTATTTTATGTTATGTTTCAGGTTTTTGGGTCTAGGACCCTGAGGGGTATGGGTGAACTGAGTATTACAGGTTGGAGCATAGCTCTTTGGAGTCCTGTTGATAGTAACCCTAATTAAATGCTGTATGAGACAAATTGAACAAATGTGTTCCCTACCTGTCAGATTAATCTCAGTGGCTGATGGGACAATGTACTCCTGGGAATGTTTGCCAGAAGCTGAGACAGTAAAAAGAAGGGGTAGACATTGCTGGCAAATAATTCTTCGCATCCCTGTCATGTCTCTGCACATCTTGTAAGCAGCGGCACTGACTTCCCTTTCTTTCTAAGCTCCCTTTGCAAGGATGTTCGTATCATGCACAGCCTTGGATGACAGAGATCATGTCACCAACAGCACAAAAATAGATTGGCTTCTAGTCTTTGACAACATACACAGCATTTCTCTGCAGAGACAAAGCCATGTTTTCTTGCTGTTCATTGGACCTTTTTGAGTTCCCTCATCTCGGTGATCCTGTCCTATAACAGTTCTCATTACCTGTCCACGTGGCCCTCTTTGCATCGACCTGCAGGAGTTTATGGGCAGTAGGCTGTTTCAGAAAATGCTGATATTCTGGTAGTGATAATGCACTTTTTCTCTGACCTGGGATTCTGATGTCTTTTGCCAGTGCTCATGAACTGTAACAGGCTAATTTCTTAGCTGGGGCCCGGGAGCTACACATCCTCTACCAGCATCAGTGAAACTGTGGTGAGCTAGCTTTTAAGCTTGTGGGTAGAAAAATAAATCTTCGAGCCTTCCCAGTTTTTGACATGAACCGATGCCAAACTATAAGCCCACTAACTTCCTCCCAAATACGTTTTAATTCTATTCACTGTTTTCCTTTCCGCTACTAGTTCTTATTCCAAACCACCATGTCATCTCTGATTTACTGTAAAAACCTTTATTTCTTCTTTTATGGACCTTACTTAATTGAGCTATTTAAAATTAAAAGAAAACATAAATCTATTATGTTGTTCCTTTTGTTATACACCTTCAATGATTTTTTGTCCAAATAGACTGTAACCTTTCCACTTGGTATCACTTACTAGGCCCTGTGCCATTTGGCTTCCACCAGTCTTTATGATCTTATATCATAGCTGTCTTCTCCCTGTTTACTATATTTTAGCAACATCAGCTTATGATAATGGACTTGAGTACATTTACTTTTTTTTCTTACTAGAACCTTATTACACAAACTATTACACCTGAAAGCAAGGATTTCTCAGGGGTTCTTCTCCTTGGAGAAGCATTAACTAACCACACAGCTGAAGCATATTGCATCTTGTTTAGATTTTAAATAATTTTATCATAAACTAATCTTTTTGTATGTCAATCCACATATTAAAATCCTGTCCCTATTAAAACATAAGCACCATGTGAACTGATGCCATATTTGTTTTACTCCAAGTTGTATTCTTAGAGACTATCCCCATTATGGGATGAATTGTGCCCCTCCCCAAATTTATATGTCGAAACCCTAAAGTCCCAGAACATCAGAACGTGACTATGTTTAAAGACAGAGCCTTTGAAGAAGCGATTAAGCCCCAAAGAAGCGGTCAGTGTGGGCCCTGATCAAAGAGGACTGATATCCTTATAAGAAGGAGAAAGTTAGACACACGGAGACACACCAGGGACGCACATACACAGAAAGGACTTCGTGGGGACACAGCAAGGACATAGTCATCGGCAAGCCAGGAAGAGACATCCCAGAAGACACCAAACTTGCCAACACCTTGATCTTGGATATCTAGTCCCTAAAACTGTGAGAAAGTAAATGTATGTGATTTAAGTCACCTAGTCAATGGTATTTTGTTGTGGCAGTCCTGGAAAACTAATACAAGCACTATTTCACAACTCAGTTACTTCTCAATATATACTTAATGAATAAATGAGTTAATGAATAAACAAAAGCAAAATCCAATAGCATAACATTTATTCCACAATGTTCTTGTGTGAGCTACCAAAAAATGTTCTTTTACTCTTCATCACAGCTGAATAGGAAGTAATTCTTTTCATTCAAAAATGTTACAGAACCAGCTTGATAAAAGAAAAAGTAAAATGAAAAAAAGAAGATTGATGATATACTCTGTGTTGTTGACGATGCTAATGATGAAGTCTGTGAGATAGCACAGTTCCTGACAGATGATGACGCTGTTTTGTCCATAGGAGTTTTTATTGATAAGGCCTGCGATCAGTGATAGCAGAATATTTATTTTTCTGAGATATTTTGTAGAAATACATCTAAATGTTATCAGAACAAGTGATATCTCGCTAAGTGAGTAGAATGCCAAAAGGTTATACACATGTTTCTCAGAGATATTTTATTAAATGTTATATTTACAGATTTCCATCATCTTTGCTTTTAGGAGCAAACTTCATGCTGAGTCAGAGTGTGAATGTGTTCTTGAAGTTTTTGTCTTTTAAAATTTTTTCCATTTTCTCATACTTGCAATTGTCTAGAAGCCCTTTGCCATGCTTTTCCTTGATCATATCTGCCTTCAAGAAAATAGATATTTACCTTTTAATATGAATTCATATTAAATTACTCCAAGGGATGCTTATATGTTAAGCCATATCTTCAATTACAAAATAGGAAATCTTTGTTAAAATAAATGAAAACAGTAGATTTTGGAGTTGGGAAGTCTTTCTTCTACATCCTGAAGACAAATAAATCCACCTTTGCCTCTATAAATACAAAGCTTAAATCCAATTTGCTTTACTAATAAGCAACAGTCCTGCCAGACTACACAGCATATCTTCCGAGAGAACTCAGTATTTCTGTCATGTAACGGTTTACTCTCGAGGGGTTTTTTTGGTGTATGGGCCACTCTCCCATCACGGCTCAGCAGATTGGACCTGGCATGGGCATCTTCTTAGGAAACAACGTGCATTGCCTGATACAGTTAAAAATAAAAAAACAAATTTCCCATTAGGTAAACTGTTTACTGAGTTGTAATGAGAAAACCAAGAGTTTTCTCTCTGAGACTTCGTGTATAAGACATGGATATGGCCATGGACATGTACATTCCCATGGATATACAGTCCCACGGATAAGGGGTAAGTGAGGGATAATGAGGCAGTGAGATAGAGAGATGCACATACCAATGAACAGTCCAGAAGAGACTTTATTTTACATTCCATGGACATTTTTTGAGAATAGGTTCAGAACAATACTAGGTAGTAGATATCAAGAAGAAGAAAAAAAAGCCAATTAACAAACAGAAGCCCTAAGTAAGAGAAGCCATAAGTCAATAAAAAGCAGACGTAATCAAAATAAAAAGTTATATTTTTCTTAGAAATTAAAATATGTAGCATTTTATTTTTTAAAAAAGTAAGGAGTATTGTATTAAAGTGTCAAGTATATATCACATAACTTTGATATTTAGAAACCTACGAAGTCTTATTTCATGTATATGGCACCTACTGTACAACTCAGCACTCCTCCAGATTATCTTTTATTCTTGAATTGTTTTTATTAATTATTGTATAATTTTCCATACAAACAATTATAAACTTACTTTTGCCCCATTCTCAATATATGGACTGTGGCTTTTTTAATCCACTCATCTATTGGGTTGCTTCTATACCTTGGGTCTTATAAGTAATGCTACAGTGGACACAGTGGTGAATATATTCTTTTGACTTAGTGTTTTGCATTTCTTTGGATAAACCCTTAAAAGTGAAATCACTGGATTATGAGGAATATTTTTCTTTTCTTTTTCTTTCTTTTTTTCTTTTTTTTAAGGAAACGCCATATTGTTTTCCATAGTGGTTGCACCAGTCTGCATTCCCACCAACAGTGCACTGTGGTTCCCTTTTCTCCACAACCTCCCCAGCACTTGTTTGTTGATTTATTTAAGATGGCCATTCTGACAGGTGTGAGAAGATATCTCATTGTGGTTTTAATTTGTGTTTCTCTGATGATTAGTGAGGTTGAGCATCTTTTCACATGTCTATTGACCATCTGTATGTCCTCTTTAGAGAAATATCTATTCAAATCCTCTGCCCACTTAAAAAAATTTTTTTTGGTGTTGAATAGTATAAATTTTTAATAAATTTGAGATATTAACCCCTTATTGGATGTATCATTGACTAATATGTTCTTCTATTTATTATGTTGTTTTTTGGTTTTATGATGGTTTTCATTTTTGTGCAAAAATTTTTAACTTGATGTAACCTTACATGTTTGTTTTTCTTTTTTTCCCCTTGCCTGAGGAGATACATCAGAAAAAATGTTTGCTATGAGAATGTCTGAAATTTTACTGCCTATGTTTTCTTGTAGGCTTTCTATAGGTTCAAGTTTTACATTTAAGTCTTTAATCCATTTTGAATTTATTCTTGTATAAAGTGTAGAGAGATGGTCTAGTTTTATTGTTTTTCAGATGTCTGTGTAATATTTCCCAGATTATTTTTCATTGTTGTTCAAATACCATTGTCTCCATTTTCCCACCCTACTCTCCCATGTCCTACCCACCCCCACCTCCCACCCTCAATCCTTCCACCCTTTGGTTTTGTCCATGGGTCCTTTATAATGTTCCTTGACAAACCTGATTATTTTAATTAAATCCCAGACATCAAATTATTTTGTCTGAATACTTCAATATCTAACTCTAAATGGCTGGGGCTCAAAACTTAAAATCTATAATAACACTGTTTTACTTAAAATATTTAACAAGAACTTTTCAATAATAGATAAATATCCAGTCAATTTTCACATATCCTTGATTGTATATTACACTGGGTCTTAAGTTATTTGGCCTCAGGAAATCTGCACACTCATAAAGGTTATTGAAATTCTCAAACATCTTTTGACTTATGAGTTTATATCTAATGATTGATATTTATTTTATTATAAATTGAAACCAAGTTTTAATGTTCTCGTTCATTTATTTAAAATAACAATACAAATCAAAGCCATTTTAACAGAAATTCTACATCTTTCATGGAAAATAATTAATTTCCCCTTTAAACATGGGGAAAGAGGTAGTACTTTATGTACTTTGCAAATCCTTTCAATATCCTGCATAACAGAAGACCACTAGGTCCTCATACCTTATTTTGCTTCAACATGTTGTTATTTGTTGTTAGGACGGAAGTAGGCGAGAGAAGAATAAATTTGGCACCTCGCACGTATGTAGCTGGAAAAGAAACATTTTGGATGGCATGTTTACATAATCGGGGATATTCTTCTTGGGCATTATACAAAAATAGCAATAGTGGGAGTTTCTTTTTTTTCCAACTTACCTGAGGAATAATTGGCAAATATAATTGTATATATTTAAAATGTACAACACCTTGACTACTGTAAATAATGCTGCTATGAACACAGGGGTGCATATATTATTTTGAATTGGTATTTCAGTATTCTTAGGACATATTCCCAATATTTACAATAGCCAAGACCTGGAAGCCTCCTAAGTGCCCATCAGTAGGTGAGTAGATTAAAAAACTGTGGTACATTTACATAATGGAATACTATGCAGCAGTAAAAAAGGAAGAATTCTTACTCTTTGCGACAGCATGGATGCAACTGGAGTCTATTATGCTAAGTGAAATAAGTCAGTCAGAGAAAGACAAATATCACATGATCTCACTTATAAGTGAAATCTAATGAACACATAAAACTAACAACCATGAGGCTTGGAGACATGGAACAGACTGTCAGCTGTAAGAGGGAAGAGTGGAGGTGAGGAATGGTTGAAAGAAGGTGAAGGGAATAGTCACAGAAGATATATGCATGACTCCTGGACACGGACAAGAGTGAGGGTCTGACTGTGGGAATGGGGGTGGGGTGGGAGGAGGGGGGCAAAGGGAGAAAAATGGGGACATCATTAATAACATAAACAATAAAATATTACTTTTTAACAAAGTAAAAAAATAAAATAAAATAAAATGTACAACCCGATGATTTGATATACATAAACAATACCGAATGATTACCAACATGGAGATAATTAAAACATCCATCACATGACGTAATTAACCTTTGTGTGTCTGTGTGCGTGAGCTGAAAATGCGTAAGACCTTCTTGAAGCAAATTTCAAATATTCAATGCCATATTATTAACTATAGTCACCATGCTTTATATTAGATCCCTAGAACTAATTTCTTTTAATTTTTATTGAATTTATTATTTATTTACACTTTCCCTCTCCTTTTCTCTCTCACTTTTAGTACTTGCCAAGTTTGGTAAGGAAATTTGGTTAAAAGTGCTGTAGTGTTGCCCCTTGTGGATTGATGGTTGCATCCCTGCGAAATCATTTAACTTGCTTCTCTGTCCTCTGTATGTATGTAAATTGGTAGTTCCTTTGATAGGAAGTTTCATGCTCATTTTTTCAACATTGCTACATCGGTGACCTTACACGTTTTCATGAGAATTAACATATCATTGGGAGTCATCTCTCTTTTTATTATCTTAGCCATCATTTAGGATTATTGCCAATAGACATCAGTTTACTTTTAAAAATTGTAAACCACCCGAAAGCCGTCATTCATACCTGATGTGTGGTGAAGGCTTAATTTGATAAAGCACGTTAAAGCATTTGACATTTAACCTTCGCTACAACCTGTCAAGGTTTGTAATGTAAAATTCCATGTTTAAAAAGAACAAAATTGAACTTAAGAGCTTCAGTGGTTTGCCTCAACCAAAAGTCTAATAATAATTACAACTGATACTTGAATCCATGGTCACTTGTAGTGTTTGTGTTCTTCCCACTCCAGCACTGACTCATTGGAAGTCAGAAAAATGTGAACCGCGTGTTACATCATGAGAGCATACAATAAAATGTATACATTACCAATGAAATGATGTACTGTTAAGGAGAAAGGATTATGTGGGAAATAAAAGCATGTTGATGTTATTGAACTTAGTGTGATTATAAGTAAATTTTTCCTTTAAATTTCATTAATAATATTACATTATTTAAAGAATAACAATACAATATTTTGATCGTTAAAAATACTTTAAAGTACTTCTGAGTGTAGATGTTGCGACAGGTTGGAAAAGTGGAGAGGTCGGTCAGAGATGAAGTAGGCGCTCGGAGGATAAATGCTCGCTGTGCCTGCACGCGAGACTGCAGTGAGGCTGACAGCTGTTTCCCCCCATAACTGATGAGTGTAAAATCAAACGAGGTCGATGGCTACAACAAACATTTACAGTACTTACAAAAAAACAACTCTCTGCTTTAGACACTATGTGAATACATATACATATATATGTAGATAATTTCATTTGTAGTTCAAAGGAACATTGAGACATAGGGGCTAGTATATTTATTTTACAAAGAGGAAATGTCAGATTCCTTTGCACTACATACGCAGAGAAACATATGCGCTACGCTGTGTGTGTCATAGCTATTATATTATTTAAAAGAGTAAATCCAGAACTGTCAGTTGCTTGAGAAAAGCAATTTAGTAAGTTATTTGGATTATCATTCCAAAGTAGTTATAAAAAAGGCACACTACATAAAATATGATGTTTTATTTAAAATAATTGATAAGAACAAGCCCTGTAACATTAGCAGAGAGCAGTTAATTCCATGAAGCATATATATATATATATGTGTGTGTGTATGTGTATACATTTCCATAAAACTAATATGGATATATATATTTCAACCAATAATCAGATTTCACATTATGATCCATTCATTTTAATCGACCTAATAACTTTATGCCTTTATTGGGAATTTCTCTGTGATGGAGTTTAACTGGCAATAGGGGATCGATAAAAGAATATTGCAACGTGCTGCCAAGATCTTCTGTCCCACGGCTGTTTCTATAAAACCCTTTTAGATTTAGTTCTCACAACAGAATGGGAAACTGAAACAAAGGAAAGATAAGATCTTGGAAACTGAATCAAATAATCAAAACTGTTTCTACAGAGTGGAAAATTAATAAAAGGCACTAGAGTTTTGTACCCCAGGCCACATATTTAAGGATATTTTGGTGTGCTTTAGTAATATATAAACAACATACAAATAAGACAACTTGGAAAAGATAAAGGACCCATAAGCAACATCTAAATTCATGTATTTTCATATATATATTTATCTGCATTTTCATATACATATTTATCTACATTTGGTTAAGAAACATAAATTACTGGACTGCTTTGAAAAGAAAGACATTTACCAGTTTTTCACAGATAGTTACAGACGTACAACTGTTAGAAGGACTGAGGGAAAAGCAGTGAGGAAGACTCTTTGGAGGAAAGGTAAGAGAGCTCAGACCCAGGCATTGAAGGAAGCAGTCACCAAGGATCCCAGATGTCTCTGGGAACCAAAATAAATCATTTTCAGGAGCACAACCTGAGTTGCTGGTAGTGTGGTTGCCAGACAAAATACAGTATGCCAAGTTAAAGTTGAATTTCAGATATACAACTTTCTTTTTGGAAACTATGTCCTAAATATTGACTAGGGCATAGCCATAATTCAAATCACTCATTGTTTCTCTGAAATTCAAATGTACGTGAGCGTGCTTTACTTTTATTTGCTTAATCTAGCAACCTCACCTAGAAGCTACTGTGGGTGACCCCAGCTGCCTGCAGCCCTGCAGCAGATAGTACAGGGAAGGACCCCTGGGAGCCAGAGGAGGCCATGGCGCAGGATCTCAGCTGCCGGCCCACAGCTGCCAACAAAGAACAATGGCCACTCCCACTGTTTCCTGGGAAAGGAGTTTCAGGTTTCTCTCCACCAGAGAGTGTGTATGAGGAATTGTGGAGTCGACAACAATCCACCTGCTATGTTAGTTCACCTAGCGTAATCATAGTTCAGACACAAATATTTTGATATTTTACTTCTATTATGATTGATTTTTTATTATTACTTAGATATCATATTTTCATGGTTGCATAGCATCCCATTAACCTGAGGTTTGTTACACACTTTAACCTTTTCTCACATTATTGGATATTTAGGTTGCTTTATAACATATTTCAAGTAAAATAAATAATATTAAACATCAAAGAATGAGAAGGAAAGTATTAGAGATGATTTTCCCAGTGCATTAAAATATAAGACACTCATAGCAAGTAGAATAAGGGGCAAAAAAAGGCAGAGATGTGAAAAAAATTGGAGTAAAAATTACAAAACAATTGTATAATATATAAAGGATACACAAATGGCCCTAGTTGCTGTAGCTCAGTGGATTGAGTATGGGCTGAGAACTAAAGGGTCACTGGTTCGATTCCAAGTCAGGGCACATGCCTGGGTTGCAGGCCAGGTCCCTAGTAGGGGCCACTTGAGAAGCAACCACACATTGATGTTTCTCTCCCTCTCTTTTGCCCTCTCTTCCTCTCTCTCTAAAAATAAATAAATTAAACCTTTAAAAAAAGGATGCATAAGTGATAAAATCACATGCTTTAACAAAGGCTTTTAAAATATATTAATTTAAAGGAGCTATAGAATTAATCCTTTCTTAAATTTTAAATGCCAATAATACCACAATGGAGTTAAGTCTGATATTAAGTTATTAAGAGCATTTACACGGTTGGAATAGAGAGCCAATATACAAGACAAGGATTCTAGCCTCGGTTCCCTCATTAGCACCATGACACTTTGCCCACCATTTAATTTTACTGTACTGCTATTTCTCCTCCTACTTGAGCTGAAGCTGACTTTCCCATAGAGGAATTCCATGTACACACCTTTAGAAGTCCTTCCAAATACTTAGTTCAATTACTTCTTTGTACAGAAAGCCCTCCAATGGAGCTGGAGTAGGGACATTTTGGCTGTGTTTGAATCACTTAGCAGGACACCCACCATTTCACCAAAAACTTAGTTTTTTAAAAAATAAATTCCTTACTTTCTGCTTCCTTCTGACTCCTAGTTGTTAGTCTCAGTTTACTTGTTAAGCTCTCTTTAAAAGTGCAATCTCCCTTACGATATTTGAAAAAACAGAATCTCCCCTTCGTTTTGAAATCTATCAGAACCTTCAACTAGTAGGTTTCCAAACTTTCACCCCCCTGCACTTCTTTGAATGGTATATGTCTGTCATAGAAAACACTGATACTAATCAGCTCTTGACCTGATTGGTATAACTGATAATGATCAGTAATTATTTGTGGGGTTTTGTAGAATTGTCATCTTTCAGTACCAAGTTGAATTATAAAGATAAATTCAGCGTGGCTCTCTTTCTTATTATTTAGTTTTAGAGTAGAATTTAATGCAATTACATAGTAAAAGGTAATTTGTACTTATCCAGTGAATATTATTTGGCATTTAAAGTCAATTTTAATTTTTAAATTGCTTTTCTTAAATAGCATGTGATTTTATTCGACTACATGATGTTTCATAGGCAATATTTTGAGCCAGAACCTACATTTTTGCTAAGGTCTAGTCACTATGATTAAGTCAGCGTTTCTCAAACATAACCAATATTGGATAACAAGTGATTACTCTCATTTTTATCGCAATGTCACTTAAGTTTACAAAGAATGTCTATGTAAATTATAAGCATAACTTTAAATAACTTTAAATCTTATATCATTTACACATGCAATGTTGATTAAATGTAGTGGATACTGTTGTTTGGCTGAAATACAATCTGCATTTGCAGTTTGATATTTACTTAACTGGCATCTTTTTTAAGTTGTTTTAGCTGAAACTGTTTCCATGGTGTCTCATTTCCATACCATGTTCTCTCTTCTTGTTCTTATCCTCATGCCTTGTAACTTATTTATTTCCTATCCCTCCTATATTTGTCTCTAAAATTTTGATGATTATCTTGTCCTTTGTTTCAGTAAGGTCTTTTGTACACTGTATATATTTTCATTGAATATAATGAATATTAATATTATTTTCTATATGGACTTTAATACTAATCCTTCCTTTCCCCCTCAACTTAAGAAACAAATTTCTTCCTTTTCCCCTAAACTTAAGAAAAAAATTTCAGCCTTACTTTCTATTTCTATTCTTAACCCAGTTCTTATGCCAAAAGTTGACTGACAGTTCATATTTACTGAAATTAAAGTTCTCACTGTTGAGGGAGACATAAATACATTTGCATGTATCTTAATTTCCTCCAAAGGAGCAGATGGATGGGGAGATTGCAATGTAACTTGCAACCAACAATAAATGCCTTCACATAAAGCTATATGAAGAATAAACATAGCACTTATATGATTTTACTTGTAGTGTGCTCTTTTATACATATTATTTATCCAAGAAGATTGAGTATGGCTTTTTACAACCCCATTTAGAAAATGGGTAGATGAGATATCAAGCTTACTCTATGAAAAACTATTACAGGACCCATTTGTCAACTACAATATAAAATACTTGTGTATCAATCTGCCAGCATAACTTCATTAGTGGGCTTGTGACTTCACTCATCTATCTTTGTCTGCTATGAAACTTCATGTCGTAATAGTTGTATAGCACAATAAAACAAATGGATACTTTATGGCCTCCAATCGAAAATAAATGTTTGATGGAAAGTATTTTTATTTTTACTGAACCAGCTGAAATATAAGCATATGATTACTTTTCTTAGTGTCTGCAAGTTTTTAAGAGAAAATAAAAACCACTAAAATTAGTTTGGTTACTATTCAAAAGAAACTGCAGTACTTTGCTAAGGTACATGTGTCTTAGAGCGTTGCTACTCCAGTGAACACTAGTGATGAGCATTACAATCTGCGGGAAATCTTTCCTGTTCCTATGTGGTTGGAGATGGAGCAGAGCAGTGTGCTTGTGTAGGATCAGGTGTCAGGAGACTTGCCTTAGAACTGAGGTCAACCCAATACCTTTACCTAGTTTAAGTCCACTTTTCCTTTTCTTCCTCAGAGAACTACATTTTAACTTACTATTTTGGGATTTTAAAATTCTATTCAGTATGTATTTAATAAATCATTTTTTGAATAAATGAATGATAGAACATATTTTGAGGCAATTAAATAGCTAAATGAGAACATTTTGATTTATATTACTTCATATATATCACTTGCATGTCATTTATTACAACAAATACATATATAAGACATACATTTAATATACCTTATTTCTTCTTATAAACAAACAATAATTACAAAATTTAAATATATCAATTTCTTATGAACTTAATACTCATTTGATTACTCATTATTGTTTTGATTTTTCACTTTCTTTTACATTAGTTGATTTATATTTCTGATAAACTCTTATCTCGACTTTATGGTTCTTTTTTTGTGTGTGTTTTTTTCTTTATCCTTTACAAAGTCCTTAAGGTAAAAGTCAATAGACTTCTTGTTTTATTTACAATTTACACATTCCTTATTGTTTCTCAAACCTTAACTATCTGGGCTATGATTTTGGTTATAATATTAAACATTAGGTAATAGCTCTAATATTATTTTCATAATACTAACATTATATTTTTGTTCCTATTTTTATAGCTTTCCCATAATCCCCATGTTAAGAACCTAGGCTTGATAACACAAAGCAAGTTTTGTGGGGGGCTTTTTGTCTCTTACTTTTCAGAAAAAGGTATGTGTTTTAACTGTAATAACTAGGCAGTAACGTTATATTCTCTAGGTAGGAAACAAAAGGATGCAAATATTGTTCAGGCACATTGATAGAAAAGCCTACCTACTCTCATATATGGAGAATATAAAAAAGAAGTAGGAAGAAAGAAAAAAATTATCATTCATCATTTGGAATTTTAGTGGTTTTGATTGAAGTGGCTGAGTGAAAAACTGAGAGGCATTATTCAGTACTATGAGAAAGAGATTCAGGGGAATAAAACCGGCAACTTGGTGTTATAAAAAAAGATCCCTAGATAATACTCTTAATCCTCTCACAGTCTCCTTTGTTTCATGGAGCGGATTTAGGAATCTCTTTGAGGATTTCGGAGATAATCAATCATCTAGCCTGATAAACTAGCTAAAGGGATCTTCAAAGAAAAAGCTTCCCTGGCCAGTGTGGCTCAGTTGGTTCGGCATGCCCCACAAAGTGATAAAGTTACTGGTTTGATTCCCAGTCAGAACACATGCCTAGGTGGATGGTTTGGTGCCCAGTCAGGGTGTGTACAAGAGGCAATTGATTGATGTTTTTTCCCCCTCTCTTCCCCTCTCTCTAAAAAATAAATGGGGTAAAAAATAGAAGATGAAGAGGCAGAAGGATGCTCTGTTAGAGATGCAGGGCTAGTGCATGGATGAACTAGAAACAACTTGTCATGTAGGGTTATTTACAGGACCCAGGGGAGTCAACACCAAGTCAATCCAGCGAGGGAGGTCTCCAAGCCCTTGCCAAGGCACACGTGGACTGGCCACGCAAGTCCACACTAGAGGACTTCCACAACTGGCTATGAAACCTCAAAGGGAGAAACTCTTGAAATTAGAGGAATCCTATTCCAGTGATTTTATTTAAACCACTCAAACCCCAATATACAGAGAACCCAAGGTACAGAGAATGAGATTAAAGTGCACAAAATCTTAAAGTCTGACCATTAATCCATCTAAGAGTAAATAATCTAGAGAAGACTATTTGAAGTGGTAAATATTGATATAATTTCTTAATTTATTTTCTTGACACACAGAAGGGCGTTGGGAGAGTCCATATTTCACTATGTATAATATGTACATTTTTGCCCTAATTTTTTTTGTAGTTCAAAACTTTTTTAATTGTTGTTCAAGTACAGTTGTCTCCACTTTCCCCCTAATGACTCTCCCACCTCCCACCCTCAATCTTACCCCCCTTTGGCTTTGTCCACGGGTCCTCTATACATGTTCCTTTATGACCCTTCCTCTCTTTCCCCTGTTATCCCGCTCCCCCTTCCCCTCTGGTAACTGTCTGTTTGTTTTTTATTTTAATGTCTCTGGTTCTATTTTGCTCGCTTGTTTGTTTGTTGCTTAGGTTCCAGTCACAGGTGAGGTCATAAGGTGTTTGTCCCTCACCGCCTGGCTTATGTCACTCAGCATCATGCTCTCCAGCTCCATCCGTGCTGCTGTGAAGGGTAGGATTTGCCCAGATTTTTGAGGGAAGAAATAAGGATGTTCGTTGCACATGGGTCATACTAATTCTCCATCTATGTAAATGTTTTTAATTCTTTTATTTATGCTTATGGATTAAAAGTGTAACTCTACAAAGCAGTAATTATATCAGTATGCAAAATAATACCCTGGAATATGCTAATGGGTTTTATTTCTAAATAAAAATAAATAAAAACTTGAATTAAAAAATTGAATTAAAAAATTAAAACAAAAGATATTTTTCTTGAAAGTTTGGGCCAAAAACGTGGGTGCAAATTATACATGGGAACACAATATACATGGCAAAATACAGTAATTCTCCAAGGGCCTTTTATATTTCTGCATGTCTTGGGAACAGATATATGGTGGCAGGTGTTTTGTTCTTAGCTGTGGTTCAGTGCTGTTTGCATCTTGAAAAAGAGAGAAACAATGTCTCCCCCCAGAGAAGATGACATTTTTGTTTGCTGATCAGTTTAATGAAAATAAGCTCTTCCCTGGGGACAAATGTTGGACAGGTTTGTTTGCAGCCCATTAAATAAGATAGGGATTCCTTAAATTTGGGGGTCTTCAGCTTGATACAGCTCCACTCTCCACATCAGGTATCCAGATTGCTTTACTTCGTCCCTGCGGGATTTAAGGGACCGGAGAAAATAACACAAAGATGAAGTTCGTTTCTGCGCAAGGGCTCTCTGCACTGTGACCGGAGGTGCTGTCGTTTGCAGCACCAATGAGAGAGTGGCAGACTCCCGTGTCAGCTCAGCCGTTGGGTGAAATCTCAGACCCTTCGTTGTTGTTAACAAAGTAGAAAGTTCATGAGGAAGATGGGATTGAATCTAGTAAATGTACTTTTAATTCTTTATTTTTAAGTTGAGGTAAAAGATTTAGAAAAGTTGGCCTCACTAAAACAACTATATATTGTTTCCTCCTGTGACCTATTGGGATAGGGCTTGTAAAACCTTTTTTTTTTTTTCCATTTCAACCATTAGAATTTCCACACTGCTTTAAAATAAGATTAAAGTGCAATTATTTCTAAGTTTTAGGTTTTCATCTAAATGGCAGAGGACATCTTCTGGTCCATATTAGATGCATTTGTGAACAGAAATGTATATTACTAAGACAAATTTAACATATTCAGTTACATATTAATTATTTGATTCAATTAATAGTATATTATTAGACAGAACCTGCATATTTCTGAGATAGAATCCAAAAAATAAAGGAATGCAGGATGATCAAAGCTTGCTATTTATTGAAATGACTTTTCTATCATTAATATTTATCAATTAATATGGTTTAGTAATAAAATCAAGAATATTTTGGCTCACAATAAAATTATTAATAAAACTTTGCAATGCAATCTAAAATATCAGGAAACAGCCCAGTGTTTGAAGCACATTTTAAATAAGTTATGAAGGCAAAATGAAATTTGCAGTTTATATTCAGCAACAGAAAATCCCTATACTGCAAGGGGCAAATAATTTAACTATGACTAATAACATGGTGTCATGTAAAGTCCTGAAAAATGAAATTAAAATAAATTATGTTGCGTAAACTAAAAATAAATTGTCTTTTAAATGTGAGCATTAAATTTATATATAGAAATGAACCTACTAATCAAGAAATTTACATTGCTTTTAAGAATTCTTTGTCCCATACAACACCGTTGCTATGGTTGCATTCCATTAATCACAGTGCACTTCTATCCTGGGACAGCATACCCCACTTTTTCAGTTGTGTAATAATTTAGAATATTACCATATACGTTGCCTAAAATTTTGGGCCATAGATTTGGTTACAATCAACATAAATACAAACTAAATTCTAATAATATTTATGCTGTTTTTTAATTATGTATTATCTGAAGCCTGCATAAAGATTTATACAATTATAACCAGACTTACTTGTAACTAAATTTGTTAAGTTTCAAGTATCATAATGTTGTCATAATATTGAAGTAAATTGTGTATTGAATGAGATAGAGGGACACATGAATAGGCAAATGATGCAATACCACACTTTATATGATATATGCATCTACACATGTGTACAGTCACACACACATGCACATACACACACCCCTCACTTGGATGAACAGAAGTAAAATGCTATAAGACAACTGGATTATTTGCAAAATACCATAATGAGAAAATTGACGTAAATAATAAATAATAATATCATGTATCTATATTGTTTATTGGAGATACTTTAATCTCCAAGTAATAGGATGTCCAACAAATTTATTTTGGATCCAGAACCAAAATAAAATATTTTTATATGTACTGGACCAAATTTCCAGAATGACAATAGTCCAGAATTAGTATAGTGCTCACGAATATCATAAAGACCTAGGCTCTTGCCTCTACAGAGCTGTCTCTGCTATATTTGTCTTTGTGCTCAGGCTTATTTCCTCATCATCGCAAGGAGGCTGCAGAGTGTGTGGCATCATATGCTCCTCGAGTGTCATTGAAACACATGAGAAAAGATAGAATTTTTCCTCTTATGCATTTATTTATATGTATATTATGAAAAATTATATTACTCAACAAACTCTCAAAATATTTATTTTATATGCAATTAATGAGAATTGAGTCTTATGTCCACCCCTAATCCAATTATAGTCAAAGAGGAGTGGTTTTCTTATAACTCATTAATATGTGGTTAAGGTTCATCTTCCCGGTCTTTCAGGGTCTGGCATAAGAGAGCTCTTTTTTGCTAGACATGTTACAGCCTGATGATATCTGAGAAAACTCAGTAAGAGGGAAGGTAATGATGGACCTTGGATAATGCGCTAGAGTTTAAACAAGTAAGCGAATCTCTATGTGTACTCTTAAATAAGTGATTTATAAAAAATAACCTTACACAATTAAGTGAAAAGCTAACAAAGAAATTCCAGAAGGGCACGATGGTAAATAATATAATTTTTAGATCCCCAAATGGCAGATTTGGGCAAGGCATTGTACACATGGAAGGCAAATTCAAGTTGAGAATGTTTATTTCAGCAGGAACCAAACACTTGCTTTCAGTGGTAGAATACTTCTGTGACAAACATCTACTACCGAGAACTGTGACAGGTCTGACATTTTGACTGACTTGACAACTCACCATTCGGCTTGGCGTACCTTCGTGGACAATGGTTGAGGACATGAGACTCATGGATCAAAGATAGAGACATATTGTTACAGTATTAGCAATAGCCAATCAGTATTTTTGTGTTGGGTTCCTGAATTTCAGTTGTCATGAGAGGCTGCAGAAAGACCCAGATGGCACTTGACAAGCATTGGATTGTATTAAAGAGGAGAAACCTGGACTTAAGAAACCTGTCTTTTATAATGGACAGTAAACAAACCTGTCCTTTCCTCCAAACCTATCTCCCAAGGGTGTAAGTAAATCTTCTCTTTGCTTCATTAAAATACAATACCTCTAATTTCTAACATTGCTGGCTATAAAAACATTCATAAAAAATAGTCCTGATAAAAGGATAGTCCACCCCTTGTTTACAAGACAGAACAGTGAGAAAGCCATGTGGAACCACGTCTCAACAATATCCAAACCCTCATTTCTAGGCCATCTTGGCTCCCGATAATTTTTATGTTAAGTGTAAACTATGTAGGCCATTCCGGCTAGCCAACTGACAATGGCTGAGACAAAAACATTGATTTATACAGTGTTTGATTAAAACTGCTCTTAACAGAACACCAAACAGTAGATTTAGACTAATCTGCATACTTTCCGGGGTTTCAGAATCAACCAGCGTTCTAAATCCAATACGCCGTCAGAATTTACTTTAGAAACCCAGGCGGCTTTCTCCTTAAGTTTTTGTACTGACTTGTCTATGTGTTTCAAGGAACTAGTCTACTTAGAGTAGCGATATCATTAGCAATTTTACAAACGACTCCTCTTTGTGGAAGAGATACACTGGATGAAAATATTTCCTTGAAGCAGTAAGATTGCTTGTATAAAAAAAAACTTGGCTAGAAGATAGTTTCAAGTAGATATTCAAAACGATTGAGAAATTATATATTTGCCTCACATTATTTCAGCGGTCAACAGTACAAATATTGAATGATATTAAATTCAACCACTTTATACCATGTATTTAGGTATTATATTAAACATATAGGGTCTGGCACAGATAGCACCCCTTGTTTATTACACAATATTTTAGTACAAAATCATATGTATGTGATTCTATAACATTACAATATCACACTCACGTACACCATAAGACATTTTAGGAGGAATGCTCAAATTAAAACTATACATTATTACAGCCATGATATCACCCTACCAACCACAATCAAGCAGCTGTTACCTCAGCCAGAGTCAGTATTTTAAGACCAGTACTGCAAAGCACGGTCCCTTAAGAATGGACACACTAGTCACTTTTCCATGCAAGAGTAGATGTGAACTATAAAAAAGAACAAACAAACAAACAAATAAAAACAGCTGTACTGGAGATTACCAGCCCATAGGCATTCAGTACAGCCAGAAAATGTTCATTTATAAAGCCACCGTCATCTAGTAATTTAGAATGATGATTTGCTTCACTGATGAATTTTAAAAATCAATCAGATGAAGCCTATTTTTAGCATCCCACAAATATTCATGACAAAATATCATTGGGATAATGCACTTGGCGGCACGAAAATTTAGAAGCTTGATGGCTCGGGGAAAGAACACTTCCGATGATATTTTAATTTTTACTAATGATCTACTATGACCAGAGCATGATTCGTTTTCAAATTGATTTCAGTCTATCTTAGATCGCTGCTGTCTTAGATTGCTCATGTGTCTCACTGGGGATTGTAAGTGTGAATTTACAACAAATATTGGATGCATTCCAATCACAGCTTTCTTGCCTTTGTAATATCTGCATAATAAAAAGTCATTTAGACAGAGTAACCTACCAAAAAAATAAAATAAAATTGTATTTTCAATTTAACCAAAAGACAAACGTGCATGAAAAGAATTCACAGTATATGGGGATGAAAAAGAGTTGTTACTGACCTTTACAAAGCCTTGAAATCTTTTGAAAATTTGTATCAAAATAATATGTAAGATAAGATAGGATGCAAATAATAGATTTTTATTCTCACCTGCTTTGGAAAAATGCACTTCAATAAACAACACAATGCTAATATTAGTGTCTTAAATAAAAATCAATCCCATATTCACATCTTTTTATTCAAGTCTGAAATAAAAAGTTAGCTTCCGTCACTCTGGCCCTGGCAGTCATTCCACAGCAAGTCATGCGGAAATGTTTAAATTATCGGCCAAGCTCTCGTACAGAGTGCGGGGAAATTCCGATGCCCCTCAGAAGGATTCAGGTATATGTGTATAAAACCGCAAAAGTACTTTGAGTATTTTACAGAAATAATTTGGTTGTTTTTGCTCTTTGAAACAGGTAGGTTTTAAAATAAAGAAAATACATTCTTTCTATTCTATATATATACATATACTTTTACCTTTATAATAGGAAATGTATGCTCAGATGTTTGATAGATGCTTCACTAGATAAAATGGTGTTAAGACACTATTATTATACTAAATGTAATTTTACTATTAAATTTAGAATTACAGATAATTTTACTTTAATTGTTCTTTTTAATCTCTTACAATTAATGTCAAATTAAAATATTTAATAGTTTCATAATTTTGTTCATATTTCCTTGTGTAAATGTACATTTCCACAAATGATTCATAAATAAATTTTCTAAAATTAACCCTGAAAAGCAGATACTAGGAAAGCTGTTAATAAGATTTAGTGTCATGAAATCATAGCCCAGTAATGAGTTCAAATGGCTCTTCTAGACCAATGAGGTAGCTGTGTGAACTTGAGCAAAAATCACTTAATTGGTCTTTAAAATTTTTTTGTCACTTATTAGATGAGAGAGTGTATCATAATATATCTAAATTTCTACCTTTTTTAGTTCTAAATCACTAATGGGTGTCAAATGCTTAACAATCTCTTTTAGAGTTATAGTTTAAATATTTCAATATTTCAGCAACATTTCAATTTCCTATCTTTGTCTAAAATACATTTGTATTATGTAAAAGTACTAAGTCAATGAGAAAGAGGATAATTTCACCTTCCATCCACATGACAAGTTTTCTATTCTTGGAGGACAGAGAAATCATCAATGGAGCTTCCACATCAAGGAAATCAGGCATGCTCTTTCCACCTGACTAAGCCTTTCAGCTCTGACCAGTTATAAGAATGGTCCTCACTTCTAGGGGAATGTATGCATTATATTATTGTATCCACCATTAAATTCCACCAAGGGGGTATGCCTGAGATATTTTAGAACAACCGGTCTTCTGGGGTTCTACAAAAATACTTCGCCTTGAGGTTTCTTGGGATAGGTGGAACAAACTCCCATGAATCCGTCCTGCAATGAGTCCATTAGACATTGTGACATCTATTATCCAAGAGAAACCATCACCTATCCTGTTCTGTGTGTTTCCATACAGAACCACAAATAACCTGTGTACAAATAACCTCTACGGTCAACTAATATTCCTGACCTTATCTAGCCCCTGTGCCCACTGCAAGTCCTGAAACATAGTTACACTAATTTTTGTTTGGGAAGCACTTGGCTTTCATATGGTTCTAAAATCAGCTTTCAGTGAATGCTAAGAAGCATCAGGTTGTAATTCTTTATTCAGCGGCCAGTCTTCTTAACTAGCATGTAAACTCCAAGAATGAAGGAGAGTCTCTGTCTTGTTTGTACTGGTACTGTTCTACCTGAACTATAACAGTGTGGGTGTTTGATAAACATTTTTGAATGAATAAATCAACATGGAGAAAGAAGTTCCAATAATAATTTACCCCTTACTTTTTTCTTGAACGATTCAGATACATCATATTTTGCTGCTGTTTCTGCTGCTGCTTCTGTGTGCTTCATTACTGACATCATAAAACGGAGACTAGGAGAGACCCAAGGTTTTGGTAACCTTTTATTTTTCCACTAGATACGCCATTAGATATTTCCACTTGATGCCACTAGATATCAATACAGAGAGTTAATAAGCTAGTTCAATAAGAAGGAACCATCCTTATCTTATCAAATTATCAAATTGTGATTTAAATTGGTGGAACATGGGTTATATACATTAGCTCATTTCAGTCTCATAAGAATAGGTATTACTATTCCTTTTGATTTACAAACAATATTCAAATCTGTGAATATTTAGTTGTAATAACCAACAACCTATAAACATGTTAATTTACTCATGTGTTATCCCATATAAACATTTTATATTCATAATGCCTATCCACAAATTATTTATAAATGATGATTGCTTATATATAGGAATTATTTTTATGCAATTAAAGTTAAAACATTAATACATAATTGGAGTGAAAGTAAAAGCACAGAAAATTGTGGAGAAATATTCATGTTTGTGTAGTTCAACACTGCTATTTTAGGAAACAATTGAAGGCCACCAAATATATAGCAAGAAGGTAGCAGAATTGGGAATAATACATATATCCAAACAATTTATTCTTTCCAGTATTTCACAAGCATGGTCTTCCCTAATTATGCCATGCATTGAAAGCTTGTATGTTCATCTGTGGCAGCAGCGTGATGCCACTTCCTATTTTTAGTGGCTTAAGAATAAAAATTCCAAATCTACATCACATGCCAGCATTTTCTGTTGAGTCTGTGAGAGAAACAGACCCATGCTGCCTCAGTGGGGAAGGGAGAAAGCAGAGCTCGCCATGGACGTGCCCTGAGTTCAAGCATCTGAAGGAATCTTTGTTCTCTGTCTATATGCTGCTGTGGCCAAACATCAGAAGCTTGATCCTCATGTGGCCCAATTAACTGCACTTTGTTCTATAACTGCTGGTGGTACAGTTTTTTTTAATACTGTTTAGGATGATGTTTTTCTATAGACATTTACATATAAAAGATCTTTTTATCATAAGCATTTGGTTCTGGAAACAAATTGTTTAGAATGAATTTCTATTAAAGGAATAGCATGAAAATGTTATTTTGCAGCAACAAAAGGAGAATTGAAGTATTTTGAATGTTGAGCCATCATAATACAAGAAGTTAGACATGTAAATTTGAGAGGATTTTCAATCATCTTTTTAAGTTGGTACCATCACATCTTTGGAACATGTGCAGGCAAAGGTAGCATAAATAAGGAAATTAAACTGTTAATATTGAATATCAGAATGGGAATTTAATGTAGATAATAAATGTTGAGCAGAGGCACTCTATCTTGTTTTTATATATAATAAAAAATCATCTATAATAAGAATTTGTATATGACTTAGCTTGAAAACTTCATGGAAAGAACTAAAAATGTAAATTTGTTAAGAGAAAAACATTGGGGGGAAATAGCATATTAAAATACTATTTCAAAAATGTCACATAGGAAAAAATGACTCAGTTTACTATGGAAAGGAAAAAAATGACTCAGTGGAAATTCATATTCTGAATGAATTATACAGATTATCTTAAAAACCTATAAATTTATTTTTTAAAAAACCTTATATGTTTGATCTTTTCCAAAAATTTCATCAAATTGAGTAATATCATACTAGTAAGTACATGGATATTATGGTGACAGCATAAAAATCTTATATACATACAATTTGAGTTAAAATGGAACATCTTTCAGTTGGAAATTCTTAATAACTATCATCTTCACATTATAAAACAACAAGAGAGTAAGAGTTAACAGAATAACTTAGATGTGATTATAGAGGCACAAAAATTAAATTTTACTGAAAAGCTGTTAATTCTAATCTTCATTAATACAGATATTATATTTAAAATGTTAAAAATTAGTAATCTTAATGTAAGTAGATCTATGGGGAACATTTCTTAATTTCCTACCTTTAAATTTTGCAATTTAAAACTTTTTTTCAAAAAATAAGGGATAGTCATAAAAATGATTATCAATGTTAAACTATCTATTCTATATTTCTCAAAATACAAAGTAGGATATTTTTAAATGTAGTGCAAATACACTACAGCTTTTAAATTAACTACAGAATATAAATTCAGACAGCTTTTCCATAGCATTTATATTAGGTAACATATTATATAGAAGAGTAATAGAATCTAATTGCCATATTCTTTTATGAAGTTAAAAGAGGTCTGCTGTAAAAATTTCATGTAGTCAATATGAACGCAACTCTGAGAGTCACTACAGATGGCACACTGCAATTTAATTCTTTCTTCATAATTACTGCTTGTGATGGTTTTATATTTAGAGTGCTCATAAGAAATGAATGCTTTGGTACCAAACTAAAATAATATATTTTCTTTTTCTTTAATATATTTTATTGTTTATGCTATTACAGTTGTCCCGTTTTTTCTCCCCGTTATTACCCTCTGCCCTGAACCCCCCTCTCACCATCATTCCTCCACCTTAGTTCATGTCCGTGGGTCATATATATAAGTTCTTTGGCTTCCCCATTTCCCATACTATTCTTAAACTCCCCAAGCATATTTTGTAGCTTCTTATTCCCTGTATCTTTTACTCCATTCGGCCCGCTCCCCCTCCCCTGCTGATAACCCTCTATGTGATCTGTATTTCTGTGAATCTGTTCCTGTTCTAGTTGTTTGCTTGGTTCATTTTAGTTTTAGTTTTTTTTTTTTTAGGTTTGGTTGTTCAAAATTGGGAGTTTGTTGTCATTTTACTGTTCATATTTTTGATCTTCTTTTTCTTAGATAAGACCCTTTACCATTTCATTTAATAAGGGCTGGGTGATGATGAACTCCTTACACTTTATCTTATCTGGGAAGCACTTTATCTGCCCTTCCATTCTAAATGATAGCTTTGCTGGATAGAGTAATCTTCCACGTAGGTCCTTGCCTTTCACGACTTTGAATACTTCTTTCCAGCTCCTTCTTTCCTGCAAGGTTTCTTTTGAGAAATTAGCTGACAGTCTTATGGGAACTCCTTTGTAGGTAACTGCCTCCTTTTCTCTTGCTGCTTTTAAGATTCTCTCCTTATCTTTAATCTTGGGTATGTGATGTGCCTTGGTATTCCTTGTGTCTGATTTTTTGGGGACTCTCTAAGCTTCAATGACTTCCTGGAAGTCTATTTCCTTTGCCAGATCGGGGAAGTTCTCCTTCATTATGTTTTCAAATAAGTTTTCCATTTCTGGCTCTTCTTCTTCTCCTTCTGGCACCCCTATAATTTGGATTTTGGAATGTTTAAAGTTTTCTTGGAGGTTCCTAAGTCTCTTCTCGCTTTTTTGAATTCTTGTTTCTTCATTCTGTTCTGGTTGAGTGTTTATTTCTTCCTTCTCCTCCAAACCATTGATTTGAGTCCCATTTTCCTTCCCTTCACTTTTGGTTCCCGGTACATTTTCCTTCATTTCACTTTTTATAGCTTTCACTTTTTCCTCTATTTTGTGTACATACTCAACCATTTATTTGAGCATCCTGATTACCAGTGTTTTGAACTTTGCACCTGATAGGTTGGCTATCTCTTAATCACTTAGTTGTATTTTTTTCCTGGAGCTTTGATCTGATTTTTTCATTTGAGTTACATTTTTTGTTTTGGTGTACCTACTATGTAGTAAGGGGCTGAAACTTAGGTGTTCACCAGGTGGGGCAACCACCTGTCTGCCTTATGGTGCTCTATGTTGTGGAGGGATCCAAGAGGGAATAATGACATTTGCACGGCTCTCAATGGGCTTTCAGTCACTTCCCCCACTACCCACAAGTACATTGGGCTCTTCTGGTGCTGATTCCTGTGTGGGTGGATTTGTGTACATTCTAGAACCCTGTGGGTCTCTCCAATGAACTCTGCTGTGAGGCTGGGAGTTTCTTCTTCCACCTGGGGAGTTTCTCAATCCCCCAGGTGTTTTCAGTCAGAGGTTTTGAGGCTTTATTTCCCTGCACTGGAACCCTGGCCTGTGCAGACTGTCTCATTCCCTCCCAGTTTATCTGCAAGAAAATGTGGGACCTCTGGCTCCACCAGCTGCTGTTTTGCCAGCCCAGGTCCACCAGCTGCTGTTTTACCAGCCCAGGTCCTCCTGCCACCACTTTACCGTGAGTCTTCTCCACCCTGGCTGCCCATATCGGCCCCTCCTACCAGTTTGGATGAATGTTTCTTCTTTAACTCCTTGGTTGTCGGGCTTCCATACAGTTTGATTTTCTGGCAGTTCTGGTTATTTTTGTTTTTAAATTTGTTGTTGTCCTTCTTTTGGTTGTGTGAGGAGGCAAAATACATCTATCTACACCTCCATCTTGGCCAAATAATATATTTTCTTTATGATTTTAACCCAATAGATAATTTCTCAGATCATTTCTCAAATCTGAATAAGTTTACTTTTCAAAAGTGTATTGTACTTAATTTTGATTCACAGGTTGACTTAAAAAGTAGACATTTCCTCTTTAATAAAGAGAAATGATCAATTTTGTAGGAAAAGCACCATGGAAAGCATAAACTTTTAAACTTCAATTTAGTAAAAGTCCAATTAAAGGTATTTAATGAAAAATAATCCAATCCTCATGAAAGGTAATCAGAACACGCAAACATAGCTTGTTTATAGAATGTGACTCACCTGAGTTTTAGACTCTGTTTCACATGGACCACTGTACTTGAAATACAGGTGAATTTTCCAAAGATTATGTCATTCACTTAATTTTACATATGGTCTGAAGAATTATTTACTACTTAATTTTTTAAACAATTTTCATAAATTAGTACTGTGACAACTGTCTGTGAGGAAATGAGCATATAATTTTGAATGTCCACTTCATGTCAAGCATTTTTGTTGCATTTGTGTTGTATATACTATGTTATAACTTTTAAAACAGTTTTTGCAGTCATGTCCAGCTTAAATATATTCAGATGCCCCTTATTTACAATATCAAAGTGTAATATTTTTTAGAAAGGATAAAATATTCTTTTGATAAAATGTTTTTAAAAGGCAAGCAATATTTATTTTCTCTGTAGCTCATTTAGAAGGAGCCATAATTTTGGGGGTCCAAATTAATAATCTCACTTGCAATTGGAGTTATAAAAAGAAATAGTTATAATAATTATCTTGAGATTTTGACAATATATCATAAATAAATAGCAATATATCAGCATTTTCTTATCATTAAAAAGCTAAGCTTCCCTTTAAGCAGTTCTTAGATTTTGTTTATTTATTTTATTTTTTTTCCAAAAATTTATTATGAACATTTTCAAATATACAGCAAAGTTGAATTTTATGACAAACATCAACATATGCATTACCTGGGTTCTTTCATTGACATTTAATTATACTTGTTTTATCATATAAATGAGATCTGTCTGGAAAAATCCAGCCATTGTTAATATAAGGAAAACAGTTTGTGTGACATCCATGTAACCTTGCAACCAAGGAGAGTGGACTGGAATGCATATGTATGAACAATGATGGCTTCACTGTACTAGTCAGTGGGGGCAGTAGACACCATTGAGTGAGCATGTGTACTATGTGGCTATCACATTAAAAAATGACTGAGTAGAGCAACTAATCTACATCAAATTTTGCATTAAGCTTAAACATTCCTCCATGGAAACTATTCAGATAATTCAGAAGGCCACGGCTATGGGCAACTGGTGGTTGGCAGCTTCATCATGACAACATGGCCACTCATGCATCACATCTTGTGCAGTTTTTGGTGAAACATCAAATCACTCAGGTGACTTATTCCCCCTACAGCCCAAAATTGTGTGTGACAACTTTTGTTTTTTCCCAAAACCAAAATCACCTCTGAAAGGGAAGAGATTTCAGATCATTGAGATTCAGAAAAATATGATGGACGCTGATGGTGACTGGGAGAACTGTGTGAAGTCCCAAGGTGCCCACTTTGAAGGGGACAGAGGCTCATTTCCTATATACAGTGTTTCCTTTATCTTCTTCAGTAAGTGTCTCTTTATCATATTACATGGCTGGGTGCTTTCTGGACAGATCTTGTATGTAGCACATCCTTTCTTTTGAGATAAAATTTATATGCAATAAAATACACAAATCTTAAGGGTACATTAGATGAATTTTAGCCAGTGCATACACTGTATACCCTAAATCATTATCATGGTATTCTTACATTTTATTCCTGCAAACTAAAAAAGAATCTTACTTCTCTTTCGAGAGAGCTCCTTCCCACTTTTAGAGCTAATCTTTGTATAATCTTCTGGTCATTGTTTCAGGTGCCTAATCAATGTTTAAATATTATTTTCATTTACATAACCCAACTGTACCTCTCCCATTTATTATTTCCTAACGAAGTATTCTTAGAGTCAGACTTTTATGTGATAAATTCATTTTCTGTAGTTTAAAATATTTGTTTCAAAAGCTTTTTTTTTTTTTTTTGCGATAGGGGACTTAATGACAAAATGCTCTGGGGAACTTAGTTAATATTTTGCACTTCATAATCTTTCTTGTCAAAATCATTCACATCTGGGCAATCTACAGTGTGCTTCTGTAAACCTCTGGCAAGTGTTCCATGTTAAAGTTCTTCAGTGAGTTACGTCCAAACCCTCAAATACCAAATATTGTAGTTTACAGCTCTGGATTCCCCAGGTCTCAGTGATATCATCACGCATCTAATGCTTACAAGGATATTAGAAGTAGCCTAAAAGAAATTAACCAGAATGCCTAGAAGCATTTGAGTGCACTTAGATTATTTTGATTCATTTTTCAAAATGGCAAATGCTTATCTGTGCCCTGAAGAGGCAGCCACCATATTAACATGACTGAAAAGTTCTTTTAAATCGTGTTTTAGCATAATTTGCTCATTAATTTTTGTGCTCATTGATTATTAATGTTAACCCCCTTCTACCTGTTGTTCTTTATATTTCATTGCTGCTGCTTGGAAAGGTAGCAGTGGAAGTAGGCTACTGGGGAATTACTTTCAGACCTTCTGCAGCTGACATAGGGCAGAGCTCTGAGAAGACAGTTATGACAACAAAAGTGACACTAAATTAGGGGAATTAGTTTATCTACTCCAAAGTTCTAAATATAGAAAATGACCAGAAGCCTAAACTTCTAGGAGGTGGTTTCACAGTGGCAATTTATCATAGGCAACAAATTAAAAATTTGGATGTTTATACCTTTTTTTTAAATTTCTTGCCATGACATAAACAAAATATTTAGACATAAGATGTAGTTTGAGATTAAGTATGCTGCCAATATTTTCTGATTTATCTATAATTCACATATATATGTTAATAACTGTATTTGTATAGTCATTTTACAGTTTTAATTGCCTCTCATTTGTCCCTTGATTTGAGTCATATATTATTACCATATAAAAATTGTGGAATATGAGGTTAAGTGACTTGTTTGCTTGGTTAATGACTAAATAATTGAGTATATCTAGCTTTAGGCTATGAAATTTGCATGTGATTGAGTCACATTATATTGGTTTCACAAATTCATTTGATAATAAGTAATTTTGGATACAGCCTACTTGCATTTTTCAAATGTACCTGATATAATTACTACCATGACAAGTTATTGATTATTCTCAACAGGAAGTATAACAATCTGATGTGCAAAGAATTCAAATAACATATCAGTATTTGTTTTACCGTTCCACAGAATTTAATCTGAAGTTTAGAGATTTCACTTTAAGAAAAACATTGATTTAAGAACACAAGAAAAATATGTTTACTCTTGTGTTTACACATCATTTACATGCACACAACCCTACAGTATATTGGAAATAATTAAGTGTGACTTCAAGCCCTCATGGACTTCACTGCAGCTCTTCCCGTGGTGTCTGGTTTTAAAGAACATGTAATTATGCTGAGCTGAGAAGGTCATTTTATAATTGGAAGTTTGTTTTTCACTATATAAGAAATTTGAATGTGCCAACAGCAATACAAAATATTGCAATGACCCATGATATATAAGAAACTTAAAGATGATTATTCCAACTTAAAAAATAAGTTTTTTCATTTGTTATTATTTTTTATTTTTTTATATTTTTTGTTCAGTTACAGTTGTCCCACCTTTTCCCCCATTGCTTACCCCTACCCTGTTCACCCCAATCTGACAGTCAATCCCCCTCCCCCATCATCCATGGCTTGAGTCCTCTATTTGTGTTCTTTTGCTTGCCCCTTCCCCATCTTTCCCCAGTTATCCCTCCACCCTCTCCCCTCTGGTCACAGTCAGTTTGATTTTTGTTTCTAAGTGCCTGGCTCTATTTGGCTCATTTGTTTGTTTTGTTGATTAGGTTTCTCTTATAGGTGAGATCATATGGTATTTGGCTTATTTCACTTAGCATAATGCTCCCCATTTCCATCTATGCCATCATGAAGGGTAGGAGTTCCTTCTTTCTTTCTGCTTCATAGTATTCCTTTGTATAGAGGTACCACACTTTTTTGATTCACTCGGTTACTGATGGGCACTTAAGCTGTTTTCAGCACTTGGCTATTGTAAATAATGCTGCTATGAACACTGGGGTGTGTAGGTTCTTTTGAACTGATGATTCAGAATTCTGAGGATATAGTCCCAGCAGTGGGATTGCTAGATCAAAAAGCAGTTCCATTTTTAGTTTTTTGAGGAAATTCCGTACTGTTTTCCACAGTGGCTGCACCAGTATGAATTACCACCAACATTGTACTAGGGTTCCCTTTTCTCCCCAACCTTGCCAGCACCTGTTGTTTGTTGATTTATTAGTGATGGTCATTCTGACCGGTGTGAAGTGGTATTTCATTGTGGTTTTAATTTGCATCTCTCTAATAGCTAATGATGTTGAGTACTTTTTCATGTGTCTATAGGCCATCTGTATGTACTCCCTGAAGTGTCTGTTCAGGTTCTTTGCCCATTTTTTAATTGGATTGCTTGTCTTCCTGGTGTACAGTTATGTGAGTTCTTTCTATATTTTGGAGATCAAACCCTTGTCCAAGGTATCATTGGCAAATACATTTTCCCATATGATTGGTTTCCTTTCCATTTTGTTCATATTTTCATTAGCCATGAAAAGGTTTTTAGTTTGATGTAATCCCATTTGTTTATTCTTTCCTTTATATTCCTTTCCCTAGGGGACATATCAGTAAAAATATTGCTGTGTGGGATATATGAGATTTTCCTGCCTGTTTTCCTCTAGGACTTTTATGGTGTCATGACTTATATTTAAGTCTTTTATCCATCTTGAGTTTACTTTTGTGTATAAGGTAAGTTGGCGGTCAAATTTCACATTTTTGTGTGTACTTGTCCGGATCTCCCAACACCGTTTGTTAGAAAGACTATTTTACTCCATTTATGTTCCTGCCCCCTTTGTCAATATTAACTGACTGTACTGATGTGGGTTCATTTATGGGCTCTTTATTCTGTTCCACTAATCTATGTGTCTGTTTTTATGCCAGTATCAGACTGTTCTGATTACAGTGGCCTTGTAATATAGTTTGATATCAGGTATTGTGATCCCTCCTAGTTTGTTCTTCTTTCTAAAAATTGCTGAGGCTATTCAGGGTCATTTATGGTTCCATATAAGTTTTTGAAATATCCATTCTATACCTGTTTAATATGTCATTGGTATTTTGATAGGGACTGTATTGACTCTATAGATTGCTTTGGGTAGTATGGACATTTTAGTGATGTTAATTCTTCCAGTCCATGAACACGGTATATGCTTCCATTTATTTGTGTCTTCCTTAATTTATTTCTTTGGTGTTGTATAGTTTTCTGAGTACATGTCTTTCACCTCCTTGGTTAAGTTTATTTCTAAGTATTTTATTTTTCTTGTTGTTAGAGTAAATGGGATTTTATTTCTTATTTCTGGTTCTGATATTTCATTGTTGGTGCACAAAGTTTTGTTTATTTTATCACAATTGTTGTTTTAAGAAACCTCTTTCATTACTAATGGTATGATTACTTTAATACATTTCTGTTGGATATACTTTGGGAAAACTCTTTTCCTTCCTTCCTCTTTCATGAAAAAAGAATCACATGAGAACTACACTCTTAACAAATTTTTACATGTTTAGTATAATATTGCTAAGTAGTCTGTACAATGTTTTACAGCTCTAGAAATTTTTCATCTTGCATAAACTTTTATGTGTATTTATCAACAACTCTCCATTTTTCCTGTCTGTCAACCCCTGTCAACTACCATTCTTTCTGCTTCTATGGGTTTGAGTAATTTAATATTTCATACAAGTGGAATCATGCAGTCTTTGTCCGTCCATGACTGGCTTAGTGTATTAATATGTTTTCTTCTTTCGGCCCAAAAGTCAGGGAGTGGAAATAGAAGATTTAAGAGATTTTTAAATATGTAAAAATGCAATTAAAAAGATTGAACTTTGAAAATCTACTGCAACACTGACTTAGTGATATGGCTTATATATTATAGAAGTTTTCTTAAAGCAAATTTCTTCTTTCTGTACTTATGTCAAAAATTGTATAAACAGTAACATGAACCAAAATCCCCCCAAAAGCTTTAAGTATTGCACGGAAAAAATATATTTATTTGCCTTATGCTTCTTGGCCCTTTATTTCCTTTCTCAGACAGTGATAAATTCATGTATCTAAGTTCAGTTATTTTATTGCTTTTTAGGAACTGAACTGTCCTACTTCAGTTTCCATTTTAAATTTTATGACAACAGTCAAGGAGACTAACTGGTAGATGTGTTGCACGTGGATCTCTTAGGATCACTTAGACAATTGTAGGGTACAGATCATGAAAAAAACCAGTGTAAACATTGTGTGACAACGTTTCAATGTGTAGTTTTAGAAATCTACGCTGTTTGACATGGAACTGATTAATCCTCAGTGGTACATGGGTGAGCTTTACAAATCTTACTGAGTATTCTTTATTTGGCAGAGACAATATGCAATTAAAATTATTGCCGTGATCTCATTATATGACTAGTAAAATGCCTAAAGTTTTATATTTATTGTTAAGGGATCTAATAATAACATAATTAATCTACCTCTGTAGACATGTTCTGAAAACTTCAAACTGTTGTGCAAAAAATCTCAGGCTATTACTTTAACATATCAGAGGAAATATTTCACTGGAAATAGAACAAATCAGTAAACCATCAACTTTAAATTTCATTTTACAGAATAAATTGGTATCAAAAATTAAAGTTAATATGTTTGAAAGTCCTCTTGGAGAAACAAGCATTCTACTGAGACATTAATTCCATCATTTTATGAATGGACCTTTTTTTTCATAGCATTATTCATAAGAGATCATAGTCTAATAGATAAGAAAGTAATTATTTTAATATTCTATTTATTTATATCATAAAGTTAATTTTATAAACTTTACATCATTCACATAATTTCAATATATTACAGTTTACTGGATGTCCTGTCTGGTTTCTGACCTTGGAACAAATTCAGTTTTTCACTTTATGTGAACTGTGAGATTTTTGCAGATGCCTTTTATCATATTAAGAAATGTGTTTCATTTCTTGGTTTTTTAAGTGTTTTTATCATAAAAGTTTGTTGTATTTTGTCAAGTGCTTTTCTGTATCAATCGAGATGATTATATGTTGTTTCTTTTATTCCATTAATACAATATAAGATATTGATTAGCAAATATTAAACCAACTTTGCATTCTTAAGATGAATTTCATTTGGTCATGGTGCATGATCCATTTTGTAGGTTGAAAGTTAGGCTTACTTGTATTTCATTGAGATATTTGTGTCAATATTCATAAAAATTTTTCTATGGATTTTTTGATGTATTAATTTGAGAGAGAGAGGAAGGGGGAGAGAGAGACAGAGATGGAAAGACATTGATTTGGTGTTCCACTTACTTATGCACTCACTGGCTGATTCTTGTGTGTGCTGACAGGACCCTAACACGCAACCTTGGTCATGGGATGCTGCTGTGACTCAGCTACCTGACCAGAGCTTTTCTATTGTTTCTTTATGTGACATCTTTGGTTTTATATCATGGTAAGGCTGGCTTCATAGACTAAGTTAGGATGTGTTCTATCCACTTCTAAATGGATAGTGAAGAGCTCATATGACTCAATCTTTCAACATTTGGTAGAATTTACCAGTGAACTCACCTAGATTTGTGCTTTTCTTTGTGAAAAAATTTAATTAATAATTCAATCTCTTTAGCTTTTATGTTTGTTTATTTATTTATTTATTCATTTTTAATTCTTGATGCAGTTTTGGTCATTTGTTTTATTTTAGGAATTGTTACACTTCACATAAAGTATCTAATTTGTTGTACATATTTTTCACTCACAGCTAACATCATACTTAGAAAGCTGAATTTGGTCTATCTAAGATCAGGAACAACACAAAGATGTTCGCTCTTGCCATTTCTTTTCAACATTGTACTGGCAATTCCAGACAAGTGAGAACAACAAAAAATAGAATAAAGTGAACAAAAACTTAAATTTCCATCAATTAATAAATGGATAAACTAAAACAATGGAATATCATTTAACCATAAAAATACTAAACAACTAATATGTGTTAAAACATGGATGAACCTTAAAGACATTATGCTATGAAAGAATTCAGATACCACAAGCTACATATTATACGAATCTGCTAATTTAAAATGTTCAGAATAGGAGAAGTAGACTACTGACCACCTAGGCCTAGGTTGCTGGAAGTGAGGGAAGATTGATGAGTGAATTCTAACAGATACAGGATTTTCTTTGGGAGGAATGATAATATTCTAAAATTAGATTGCAGTGATGAGTACACAACCCTATAAATATGTTACAAACATTGAATTATACACATTAATGGATGAATTAATGCATATAAATTATATCACAGTAAACTTGTTAAATTTGTAAATGGACAATATAGTTCTGAATTGTAATCATCACTCCTTTATCATGTTTGCAGAAACTATAGATTTTTTCAAAACATAAAAAATAAATTTCTTATGCACCAGAGAATTGAAAACAATTAACCCACAATTACAGCTAGGCACAATGCCTTCCACATCAAAGTGACTCAATTAGCTAATATGTATATAATTTTAAACAATTTGCATATTTCACTGTCTTAATATACAGTTTTATATATACAATTATTCTACACATAATTTTAGATATTTTTCTAAAATTCTTAACATGGGGTTTTGACAAAAACCAACCCAAATTTCAGTTCATATGAAGTGAATACATTGACATCAATCTAAATTTACTTTTAGAGCTGTATTATGTAGGGAAAACTATTATGTACTTCCAAAAGTAATTCAAATATTTTAAAATCAAAATAATTTAGCAAAACTTACTTTCCTTAAAAAGAAACTAATTATTTTATATATAACATATATTATAGATTGTAAATATAATATATTATACATTTGCACATATGTAAATATATTCACACACATATTTACATATATGTGTACATATATAATATATTATATTATTGTATATATTATGATGTGTTAATATATCATATATATGTATGTTAGATTTTAACCCAAGATGTTTAGAAACAAAAGACAGGTCTCTATTATTTTATATGCTATGTTTTTCCAGCTATTAATGTTTACTTTTATACTAGAGACTGTTTGCTCACAGAAAGTACAAATGTGTTTGATTTATATTTTCGATATCATAAGTATTTGAAGTATCATTATGGAGGTATAACTGTTTCTTATAATAGTAATCAACTTCGATTCCAAAAGGTAAATGATCAAAAATTCATGAGGTCTTTTTATGCTTCAAGTACGTAAAATAATTTCTGTTTCTGAGCACTTATTTTCTCAGAAGTATAGGGCACTCTAAAAAAGTCTGTGTAATACTCTTCCACTCAATGGCATTTCTAAATAAATAGTTATTACAAATACCGTTTAAACAATGATTTTGCTAGTAAAAGAATTTACTCTACATTGTAGGAGCTCTTTCTTTAATAATATCCTGAGTATTATACTGCAATAATATATATAAAGGCACATTTATTTATTTGCTGCCATTTATTTAAAAGACTCAAATTTGTTGCACATACATAAATCCATTTGACATTCTATTTTCTCTTTTCAGAATTAAAGATTTAATAAGCTAAATTATGTTTCCTACAGTGTGCTAAAATCAATTAAATCCTTTCTGGGAACTGCATAAAGACCACATAAATGCCCTTTGTTCAGCTTTCATTCATGCAGGGAAAAAGCACTTTCAAAGGCCTGCATGTTAGAAACACTGTTAGATTTAAAATCTGCCAAATTTCAATCTAATGTTTCATAAATGAGTTGTTTTTGTCTCTACCATACTTTCAAACGTATTAGGAGTGCCAATACATTTTCCCAGCACCTTTAGGGCTAAAATGTAGATTCCAGTCAAAGAAAATGGATGAAAGAAAGCAATGAAAATGAAAGAATTTTCATGCCAATTTCAGGAAAAGAAAAATAGTTGAGAATTCCTGGAACATAAAGTTCCAGAAATAAAAGAGTCAACTTAACTAGTATGCACAAGCAGCTCAGGAATGCCCTGACCTGAGATGTACATTTTCACCCAGGCTGAGTAGTAATATCCCACTGTCCTGTTTGACATTTAGAATAATTAGTGTGACAGAAGATTTGAGAATAAAGTAAGAGAACTAAT
This sequence comes from Desmodus rotundus, assembly GCF_022682495.2. Classification (NCBI taxonomy): domain Eukaryota; kingdom Metazoa; phylum Chordata; class Mammalia; order Chiroptera; family Phyllostomidae; genus Desmodus; species Desmodus rotundus. The sequence continues at coordinate 69,082,250 of NC_071399.1, read as the reverse complement.
GTAACAGGGTGCAGAGGGGCAGGGGTCCCTGAAAATATTCTCTGCACTCCATGGTTGGGGGATGGGGAAGAAGATGATATAGTGGTTAAAATACTTTTCATAATGATGTCAAGTTAAAATCTGTGCTACCGCCCCAGTAAAAGGCATAGTGACTTTCAGAATGTATAGTGACATGTGACATAGCCGGGAGAGTTTATACAACACCTGAGAGATAGGGAGACAGAAGCTCCTATGTCCTCCTGTGTCATGAAGTGCTCTTGCCCTGACTAAAGATGGCAGCTGAAAGAAGGTAGAAGATATGGGGGAACTGGCAAAAGTAACTCATTGTAGGAGGGGTTGGATACAAGGTCATGTTTAAAGCTCCAGGTCAGCATTTAAAATAAGGGCAGGCAGAGAGAAAGAGAATACACTATGTAGGCTGGTAGTAAGGAACAAGGGCATCCATGAGGAAGCGAGTCATGGAGTAGCAGCCATGTGTTTGAAAGGCTATAGAAGGCCCAGTCTGCCATAAGGAGAGAGAAGGAGGCAGCAGCCATGCAGGGAGTAGCCATGAGGAAGGAGGCATGGGTCAGGTCAATATGTGAGTAGAGAGAAAAGGAGGCAGCCATGAGGAAGGAACTATGCCTGCTCTTCTGAGAGGTCTCGGCCTTGAGGACTGAGAGAGAAAACGTCAAGCAGCTATGCAGTTTGTAGTCAGGATTCTGAAGGTGCCAGTCTGTAGTGTAAGAAGGAGCTGGAGTAGGAAGAAGGAGACCCACTGGGAAACCCGAGTGGAGAACATGGTAGCAGAGCTGATGGAACTGGGGATAGTGGGAATCCGCCTAACCAAGCACGGACCAGTGAGAGGTGCTTGGAGCTGAACTGAACTGTGACCAGGAATGCTGACTTTTGCTTCTCTGAAGGGTATACAGAGAAGCCACTTTCTTGGGACATGAGCCTTTCCTAGACTTCAGCTTGATCCAGTGTGACACAGCACATGTTTTCCTGGATTATCACATGGAGTCTGAGGACAACATACCTCAGAGCCTGGAGGAGAGAGCTGCTGCAAGAGGATGGTGACTTTGAACCCCACCAGTGTACTTCCCAGAGGGGAGAGAGAACTCTTTGTGTATATGGCCTAAGAAGAGATAAAGATATGGAGAACTACTGGGCATGGTCTTGGCTTATGCCTGGTGGGGAGCCAGAAAAGTGCTGGGTCTCATGGGAGAACAGGGCTCCAAGTGGAAGTGCTCCCAGCTTCCCCAAGGTTGAAATCCTATAAATAAAAACTTGTTTCCCTCCACCCCAATTTTCAGGGCATGCATCAAGACCCCACATGCACAAGCCTTGGTTTGCTCAGTTCCAGTAAGACTAAAACACTGAAGAGAGAATATAACGATAATCCAAGCAAGAGATGATAAGAATATAAACTATGCGGAAGCAATGGGATGCATAGGAGGAAACTTCTTGCCAGGTATTTCAGAGATGAATTAAGCACAGCTTGTGAATCATCACAATTTCTTTGAATCTAAATTATCTCCCACACTGAAAAGGAGACAAAGTAAAATAATCTAGGGGGAAGTAAAGGGGGTATTTATTGAGTGGAATACATTGAGTTTCAAGTGGAAATAGCCAACAGAATTTAGAAAAATTGTCGGATTTCACTAAAGCATCTGGGTTGGAAGCATCTGGTTATCAAATACAGGCAGCAGAAAAAAGTCAAGGAGATGCCATCAAACAGTAGAAAATAGTAACATCGATAAGGAAAATGAAGGAATCTAAGTTCGTACTATCAATAACGTCCACATTGCCAAACTCAGTCCTTGTCTTGTCAGCATATCAGTTGACATAGTTCATGTCCCCTTCTTTGAACATTTTCCTCCAAATGACTTCCGTGACACATTCTGTTTTTTCCCCTTTGTTCACACTTTCAGTCTAAATGACTAGATCCCCCTCTCTTGACTAGAGACTGAAAAAGCCTAAGGCTCAGAACCATTTTTCCCTCTATATTTCTACCATAACCCATGCTCTCTCAGTCTCTTTTGAATAAGTGATATGTAAAATGAAAAGGCATATGATATAATTCTTTTGTTTAAAAATCTGTAATGATTTCCAATTCATTCATAGTGAAATTCAAGTTCTTACAATGTCCTATGAAGCTCTTCATGCTTTTCCTCCAGCTACCTTTCTAGTCTTATTACCATTCACTTCTCCTCTCTCACTGTCTTCAGCCATATTGAAACATTGTTTTTGTTTTCATTTTTTTTTTCAACCACATGATTCATACTCTCACTCTGGGGTCTTTGTGCTCGCTGTTTGCTCTGCCTAGAATCGTGCTTCCTCCAGAAAATCAAAGACCATTTTGGAGCCTTAAGTTTCTCCTTAAATGTCCCAAATCAGAGAAGACTTCCTTGCATATAATATCTTACATAAATTCCATATGCCACTGGTCATTAACTATTCACTTTACTTAATTTTTCCATGCAATCTTTACTCATTAAGTGTTACACATTCTTTCTCAGCCCAGAATAGGAGTGACACAGAGCAGGAAGTGTTTTTGTTCTGTTCTCTGCAGAATCTCTGCTATCTACAACAATTCTTGACATATATAGGTACATAATTGACATTTCCTGGATGACTACATGAATAAACATAATTAAGATCCAGGCATAGGAAGAAGAATCTACAAAACTGACTGAAAAGATACAACTCAAAATAACAGGACATACCTAGCAGAGCTCATAGTAGAACAAAACAACATGCACTTTAACTTGTTTAGGCAGGAAAATGAATTTATTAAATGATTTCCAGTGGCTCAATGGATCTCCAGAAAGGTCAGAGAGTTAGGCTCAGGGTCAGATCATGAGTGATATGGAACACCATAATGGCTCTCCACTGCAAACTCCTCCGTCCCAACTCGGCACAAACATTGCAGTGAGCACTGCTTGCATTGGGAATTAGATGCTAGAATCTCTGCACTGTTGCTCTAGGAAAAAAAAAAAAAAAAAAAAAAAAAGCTATTCTATGTGGTTTTCATTTTCTCAGGCTGCTGGTGCTAAATCTAAGTCTTATTCAAATGCCTCTGATTGGCAAAGCCTAGTTCACAAGACTGCATCCATGTGCAAGAGAGTCTGGGAAGTCTGACCTGCAGCTTCCACACTAGAATGGCAGCCTTTGCTGTAACAGACAATAGGCGAGGCATAATGAGGGCATTCAAGTAGCGTTTATAAACTCTCAAAAGGGAGACTGATGGTAGTGCAAATGAGAAGTTGGGGCATTATCTTAAAAAATGAGCTTTCCATTAAATGCAAACATTGGGGGAAGCAATTCATTCTTCCCAATAGTATTTACTGAGTGACTCCTAGCGTGGTAACTATTCTGCAGGAACTGGCAACTTGTTGAGGGAAGATAACACTTAAGCAAATGATTTCCAGGGTGGTGAAGTTATGTGGCCAAGATTATTACATAGTTCTGTAGGATCAGTTAACCAAGTCTGCACGGGGAGGGAATAATTTTTAGAGAAAATAATATTTAAATAGACCACTAAAAATAAGTGCTTTTTAGTTAATTAGAAATGCAGGAAATGGAAATAGATTTAAAGGAGAAGCAGCAATGAGATTTAGTTATAGGTTTTGGGTACAGGCAATGGGCCATGTAAGTTCTGACATTGGGAGAAAGCACAGAAAATTTTAGTAAGTAATGAAATTTCACTAGGTCTGCAAGGGCTTCTTTCATTCTCCCAACTAACATGGGCTTGATGATTTTCTCCAGAACAATACCAGGGAATAACCCAGATGGAATAAGTTAATGTATTTGAAACTAACTAGATATTAACTAAATGGAGGATAATTTATTAAAAGCTTGAATGATAAAGAAACTGTCATGCTATCCAAGCTCAGACTGATTTTCAATTATTTTTATATGTTAAGAGGAAAAAACTAGGGTTTTAATATAAGGCAACTTAGGAAATAATTGTAAATACAAGTTCTCACTAAAGAAAAAGGAAACATTAGCCAACACCCAGATAGAAGAATTGACTTCAGAAAGAAAGAGAGATGACTCCTCGCTGAAACAAGGAAAATGAGATACTTTGATGAAGGCCTTTGAGAAGGCAATCTACTACCAAATAAAGTTATAGAAGTCATATCTGTATCCCACAACATTTTCCATACAAAATTTATTTTCAGTTTTATGTGTGAGGTAGTTCACACTGATCTCCTACTGTATGGGCGTTTACAGTCAGGCAACAGTAATCAGAGTTTTGCCCAAAGCAGTGATTCTTGCACTTGAGGCATATTGGAAACAACTTGGGAGCTTGTTAAAAATAAAAACTTTTTGAAAATCAAAGGTTAAGTATCATGGCCGTAAGTGTACAGCCAACCACTAACTCTTAGTTTGTGGGGATTTTCCAAGCTAGTTTTACTTGAACGCTATTCAGATAAATTAGCTAGGAAAAGAAGGATTATGGCCAACTCATTTTTTAAAAAGGTCACACTTTGCCGTGGACAGGAGGCCCATGGACACTCAGGCAACCCCGCACATTCTCTCACGAAACACCGTTGGTGTGCCGAAAGGCCTTCCCTACAGCGGGGTGTATTGCCCTCTTGTTATTTTTAAGGGCATTTTTGAGTATTTTTCTAATACATAGCCCCGTGATAGAATGTTTGTAGTATTGAGCTATACAATGATTTATTGTTTGCCTTCAGCCAGTACACTTTTTGTTTCCTTCCATCCTCTAATTTTCTTATCTATTGTGAACATTTCACATATATCTCATTGATGTATGATAGTTTATAACATTATCTTCCCTGAGGTTGTGTTTCAGATTTTTGCTCTTTTTGAAAATCAAATTAATGGCAAATGAGGATATATGAGGTAGTATGGATGGATTATTTGTGAATTTCCCCCAAATAATGATCACTTCTAACTGAAACCATTCATTAATTGGTTTTAAATCACCTATCTTATGAGATACTCTATGTACTAAGCTCTGTGCGTGGTAATAGGAAGCAAAGAAGAATAAGATATGTAGCTTATACTTAGGAACCTACATATATGCATCTTAAGGGAAGATTTCATAACCACAACAAAGAATTTTCAAATAATATATCAAAAATCATGGGAGAAAATGAGGCTGTCTCATTGTCGTGGATATTTTTATCATCTTGGTATTTAATCCATACTTCTCATTCAGCGATACAATAGATTATAATTACATTTGAGTTGAAAAGTCAATTTTTCTAAAATTAGCTGTATTTAGTTGACTTAATTTAGTTCTAAGAAGCATAATGACTTAAAAACTAGGCAAATTATTTTTCAAATAGGTATTATTTTGTATTATATTTGAGTGATATAGTTTTATATAAATGTGTATCTTATTAAATATTTTCTGTAAAATCACCAATTATGTGTGGAAGGATAATAAAAGACATGAAAAATAGTAAAGTTTCATTAATGCATCTTACCTGTGATTGTAAAGATCATACATTTTGTTTTTAAATTATATATAGCAAGGTGCTTATAGGATTTCTCTTGTCTGGTTTTGAGGATTTTTATTTTTTTCACTTGACTAATAACATAATGAACTAGGTAATTATATATGAAGTATTTATTAATATTATTAGCATTTAAAACCTTTATCAAAATACCAACATAGCCTATGATTAAACAATACAATATTTATTCACTCATTATCATTTATCAAATTATAGTGAAATATTAATTATTAGATGTTACTTAAGTGAGTCAGAAGACACGAATTTGATTGCTGTGTACGGCAGATTATTCTTTACAGAAATTCTATCAGTTGTGATTTCATAAGTTAATGAATCCAGTCTTTTTATCAGTACTTTGTCCTTGGAAAATATGTTCATTTTCTATTTCCATTGTTCTCTTGACTGACTGACAGCTTCCTGGCTGACTATTGACCTGGTTTGAGCTACGCAAAATCAGTCAGTAGTAATGTATATTTCAAAAAGCTTATAGTACATAAATAGATATATAATTTAGTATTGCATTTTGATATTGAGTGAAATCCAATGTAGTAGTAATATGTAATAATTATAATAAAATATACATAAATGCATGTTGCAGACCTTGATATCATTTCAAGGGAAAGAATGCATATGCAACTATTGTCATCAGTAACAGTTACCTTGGATATTCTGAATGCATTAAAACCATACAGGTAAATTGGATGTAGATGTACATTAAATTATATCAAAGAAAGTTTTTATATTATAATTAAAATATCTTAATAAACTATGTTTGAAGACAGATTTTTATAATCAAGAAAAATAGAATCAAGCTTTCAAAATGTTTTACATAGATAGGTAAACAGATTTAATATTTTAAATAAAACTATAAACAAAGTCAATGGGTACTATGTAATCCTGTCAGGAAAGGGTAAATAATTAAGAATATATTTCTCTTTCTCTCTTTCTTGTTCTCTCTCTCTCTCACACACATACACACTCACATATGTGTACTGATTCAGGTATCTTGGAAATGACTGCTTATTTTTCTAGTCAATTTAAAAATATTGGGTTCATTTGTAAAAATGTATAACTTTTGTCTTAGTCATTGCTTTGCTGCTCATTCCTCCCAATGATGGCTTATATCTAGCTAGATCTTCCTATCCGTCTTCACTTTTTGACTTTAAAGGACAAAAGATCATCTTCAGTAGACCTCTGTTTATCATCCAAACTCTGCTTCTATGGTTTGAATGGAATTGTTGATGACATTCATTTTAGCTACATGCAGTAAGCAACGACTCAAGAGAAGACGAAGACAATAACAAAAGAGTGTATGTGTCTGGCTTCAGAGAGAGTCAGCTTTTGTACCCATGCTGGTGACGTTTTAGAGCCTAGTCCACAGTCCTCCCCCAATCTTACCTGAGTCACCAGGAGGAAATGCAGTGAAAAACCAGGGCACTTCACAGCAACTATCTCTCCCCAACAGAAAACACTCTTTTTAGTAATCTATATGTAGGCAGCTTCTCTTGGTATTTTTTTCCTCCTTTTTACTATTAGTTTCTACCTTTATCTAGGCCTGAATTCCAAATATTTTATCACTTCCCTCCTCCATAGTTAACTCCTGCCACAGCTGTGGAACCTGAGACACAGCACTTCTGTCTCCTACACTAATGTTTCCCATGATGCCACTCTTCAGGGACTTTATAATATTGCAGAGGGTATAAGAACATTATTTCAATGTGATATATAAGAAAAATAAAACCAAAAATATTATATTTTGGCTTCAGTTGGTAGGTAGAAATCAAAAGCTCAAGTGTTCTTTCCCAACCTGTAAAATTTGTTAGGCCAATTTTTATTTTTTGTTTTTGTATTTTTTCCCAAGTGGTTGTTTTAAACTACCACAAAGTTCACACCTGGCATGCTGGGATAGAGGATTTTGAAATATTTGTTTTATTACATGAAGCTCCAGCTATCTTCTTTGAATGAAATACAGAATATGTCTTGAGGAATGAAACAGCTTCTGAATCATTATAACACACTGAGCCAAAGGCTTTTTATCACTCCCCACCCACCAGTGTTAACTCCAGTTTATATCAAATGCTCTCCTGGTGAAAAAATTCTAAAAGAAAGTAATAAAAACAAACAAAAGTCTTAAGATTACTCTCTGTCACTCTCCTTTATGAAACATCTAAAAAAGATGACTGTAGAGCTCTAGGAAAGAAAATGCTGAGTCATTTATAAAAATGAAACAGTGCTTGTTAACATTACTTTTTAAAATATTTGCCTTCCAGTATATTTAGTAAAATGGCATGAAAGGGTATTGATAAAATTCTGCCATAGACAAAATTACAGACAAAAGTTATAGACAAAAAAGAATATAAATTTTCAACCAATGTTGATCATTGAAATAAATGGTTTTCACATTTAAAAATATACTATGATACTATAATTATAAGATACTATGTTCTTACTTAGGGATAGGGTTATTAGTCATCAATGATTTACTTCTGTATTCTTACCCTTTTCTTACTAACTCTTTTGTTGCAAGTGAAGAAATGTAGAATCTTCAGGAATAATAGAGGTCCATTCTAGAGGGTGCATATGGCCACATATAAGAGAAAAAAAATACATGAAGGGTAATTTCTGCACTTCTTGACCAGCCCTTACTCTTCACAACATTTCACTAATACATTATAAGGATCTTCAAAGATGCTATGTAATTTTACTTATGGAAGCCAGCGGTGGGCAGGGAAGATACATCTCTTTATTTGTCTATGTCCTGTGTAGTGTAAATTCCAATGGTGGTACATATATAGTAGTTGGCTAAACCCAACAATGTTCTTGCTATTTATTGTCTACTTGGCAAAGAGAAGAATTTCTCAAGAACCCTAATAATACACATGTAAATGGGGTGAATGATGGGTATGACACTTGAAATAATATTACCTATAGCGTATTTATATGCTTTAAGATAACTAGATCATTTGCTTTTATAATAAACATTTTATTATACATAAGTCTTCATTTAACATCATCAATAGATTCCTGGAATTTGCAACATTAAGCAAATGACATATAATGAAACCAATTTTATGATAGGCTGTTGATATAAATAAGAGTCAAGTTCTTACTGCATATTTCTGGTCATAAAAACATCAACAAACTTCTAATTAAAGACCCCAAACACTTCTAATATTAAACATTGACATTGATGTGAGCTACACAGACATTTAAGAAAGATGTTTAATAAAAACTAGGAAAATTCTTATTTTCCAACTTACTTGTATCAGATCATGGTTGCGGGGGACCAGAGCCTGGTCCAGGGGTTCGGGGCTCAAGCTGGGAACCAGCTGTGGACCGGACATAGTTCCATCACAGGATGCACTCACACTCACACCCACACTCGCTCAGGCTGGGACAATATAGACCTGCCAACTCACTTACCTGTGCGCACACACACACATATATACAAATATACTATTATATATTATTATTACCAATTAATATTAATTTTAGATATGTATGTATGGATTTATTTTTATCAGTTTTTATTAATGTTTGAATACAGTTGTACATATTTTCCCACCACCATGTATTTATTTACTTATTTGCTTATTTTTTAATATTTTATTTATTTATTTTTAGAGAGAGGGGAAGGAAGGGAGAAAGAGAGGGAGAGAAACATCAGTGTGTGGTTGCCTCTCATGTGCCCCTTACTGGGGACCTGGCCTGCAGCCCAGGTTTGTGCCCTGACTGGGAATCGAACCTGAGACCCTTTAGTTTTCAGGCTGGCACTCAATCCACTGAACCACACAAGCCAGGGCCATGTATTTATTTTAAAAGATTTATTATAAGGAATTGTCTTACATGTTTACAGAGGCTGAACAGTTCTGATATCTGCTAGCAAACTGAAGACCTAGGAGAACTAATGTTGTAGTTCCAGCCCCAAGGCCAATAGGTTTAAAATCTAAGGGCTGATGTTTCAGTTCATGTCCAAAGGCAGGAAGAATCTGATGTGCCAGCAGGAAGGCAGTTGGTCAGGCAGTAGAAACTTTTTCTTACTCAAAGGAGGAAGAGACTTTTTGTTTTATTCAGGCCTTTAACTTACTGACTGGGGCCCACTAATGTTAGGGAGAACAATCTGTCTTACTCAACCTACCAATTTATACCTGAGTCTCAAATAGAAGTTTCCTCACAGACACATCCAAGATATGGTTGATCACCTGTCTGGGAACCTCATAGCCCAGTTAAGCTGACACACAAAATTCATCATTACACTACCATATAACCATCAAGCCCTCATCCTAGAAATCTCGAATTCTCTTTCAAATTTCACACACTCTCCAAATGTATCAAATCTACCTCTGCAATAATTATTAAATAAGCCTACTTATTTGCATACCCACTGCGTCTTCCTTATTTGTAATTCTTGTAACCTGCTTCAGCTTTGCAAAAATAATCTGTTTGAACTATTTTTTTCATAGAAATCCTCCATTGCTATCAAAGCAGCTTAGAAAATATATCATTGGAAAACATGAAAATATGTGCAGACACATTAATTGCAGCATTGTTGGCATATTGTAAACCAGTCTAAATTTCCATTGGTGGTGGACTGGTTGTGTGTATTCTGATACATGCATAAAGTGGACTAAATTCACTCATTAGGAAAAAAACTGACAGCCTGGTATGGAAATATTCAGTATCAGCTAAGTAAAATAAATTAGTAATGATCATTGCAAAATAGAATTATAGATTCATCCCAGTTTGTTATGAAGTGAAACATGTTTTTTGTGGATTGCTATACAAATAGTCATGTTCCACAAAATGTCCTTTTGGTCAAGAACAAATCACATATCCCATGGTAGTAGTGTAAGATTAGAATTAGTAAAAAATTCTTAAAAGAAAAGCCAAATGCGTTTGGGGTGATGCTGGTATAAACAAACCTACAGCTGCCAGGGGTGTAAAAGCCTGGCAAATACAGTGAAAGTAGGAGGCTAACCATCGAGGTTTGTCTAAGGGCACTCCACGATGTTTGCACAGCGATATAATTAGCACTTAGGGAGCATTTCATTGTAATTGACTGAGGATGCATTTCTCAGAATGTATCCCGTCATCAAACTGGCACATATACGAAGTCCTGGCATGTTATCCATTGTTCTTCAACTCAATTTTTCAATCTTCTCTCTTCTGTCTCTACCCGTGTATCTGGGATTTCCATTACATTCCAGCCATTAATCAAATACTCATCCTTCATTCCTGAATGTAACCTTTACTTTAAAAATAATGGATTTTTCCTTCACTGCCCACTCATTTTCATTATATTTCCACCTCCAATTCTGCCACTGGAAACCCTACCTATTTTTCAGTGGTGAACTTGTATGTGGCCTCTCAAGTCTGTAGGGATTCATGGCTTGAGCCGGATCACTCTGTGTTGCTAGGGCTGTCTTGTGCATGATAGGACACTTCCCAGCATTCCTAGTGCCTCCCCTTTGTCTGTCATAATACCCCCTAGGTGTGAAAACTAAAGATGTCTCCAGACATTGCCAACTGTTCATTCTGTGGGGCAGCATATACGTGTGCAAAATTGTCCCTGACTGCAAACCACTGCCCTGGCATGGCCTTTATCTCCCACTCTTTACTTTCACACGGCACTTTATTTGTGCTCTGTCTTGGCATGTATCACACTCGTGTCATATTTAAGCTGTGCATTCAGTCATCCATCCTGTTTGGTGTGAAAACCTATCCTTAATGTATATTTGTCACAGTGTAATTGAATTTTGCTGATGCCTACTCACTAGATTCATTAGTGATAATGATACAATTTGTTGTTGCAATTGAGTTATCTATTAGTAGATGTTGGTTTGCAATATCAGTGCTGTAGAGGTCATTTGCTGCTCTCTCTGCTTGTATCTTTAATAAGCATCCACCGGGTGCATAGTGGTGTCACAATTTTTGTGTTAACAATGGTTTACTTTGTTATAGCGTGTTATAGTATAGCCAATTAAAGATTAACATGTCTTCTGACTTGATTAATAATTCTCTAAAAAATGCCCTTTTAAAAACTTAACTAAGTTATATAGTAGATTAAAGATTAAATCTGAGGTTCAAAGTGCAATTCAAAGTAAATTCTTCTTTCTATACCTACCTCTATATCTATAACTGTGCAATGGACATTACAAGCGAGATTAAATACATACAAACATAAAACACAGATTTTGTTACTTCAAGTTTGATCTTTAATGCTGCTTAACCTAACCTGGGTTTTTTTTTCCTCCAGCATTAAAAATATATCAATTTAAACTAACCCTCTCTTGGTGGCAGAAATGTTTTCACTGTGTGTATAAGATTTTCCTCCTTTAACCATAAAAATAATAACAAATTGCAAGCAAAATAAGTCACATGGAAAAATTCAAGAACCATATGATTTCACTCATATGTGGGATATAAAACTGTAAGCGACAAATGAACATTGCAAGACATAAAGTATTAACAAAAAAACAAAAAGATCAAAGATGAACGAATAGTATGGTGGTTATACCCGAGGGAAGGAGGGTGGGAGAAGCAGGAGGGGGTCAAATAGGGTCAATACATGGTAACGGGAGGAGACGTGACTTGGGGTGGTGAACATTCAACACTGTGCACAGATGATGTCCTGCAGAATCTTTCAGTTGAAATTTATATAATTTTAGTAACCAATGTCACCCCAGGAAATTTAATAATCTTTTAATCTCAAAATAATAATGATAACAAATGGCACACTAGGGTAGGCTCTTGCAACTTACTCTTTAACTTTTTCATTGTGCTCAGTTTTGAAAATTATTTAATGCATACATCTTATCACTGTTGTTTGCTTATTTTATTAGAAGAGGAAAACTGTACATTAGATTGTGGTGGTGATTTTAGAGCCCGGCACACTGACAGCAGGGAAAGGAGCAGTTTGTAGGTGACAAGGTGCTGTGACAAGGAGGAAGGAGTTACACTCACTATTATTATGGCAATAATATGTTAAGCACATTGAGTCATTAATAAAAAAGCTATTTCCTGCATAAGAAAGCATACATATCTATTATATGCAACAGCAATAATTCTATTTTAAATAAGTTTGATATTTAAAAAATACTTTTAGAACTATTTTCAGATAATTTTAAATACTTAAAAAATCCACCCAATGTAGGCACTTCTTACACTTCTTTCTCAGCACTCTTGACCGACATATTAGGACTAATCATAAGATATTAAAAGTAACACAGGAGAGCCCAGATAGGCTTTCCTTGGCTATCTGAGACTTCAGTCTGATTTTGTGAAAACAACACCACAGAAGGAAGTTACATTTGCGAGTGGGTAAAGAAGCCGCAGTGATGCCATTGTCCTTTATAGTACAGCTGGTGGTCCGCTTCTTAAAGCCAGGGGACCACATGTCCACAATGACACCTCATGTCTGAAATTTTGCTCCAGTGTGTCCTGAATGCGCTTCTCTTCTGTCTAGTCTGCTTTTTTTTTTAACTTAAGGTACCATATAGGTGCTGCTTTGCCAAATATATTTACCTGTCCCAAATTAGGTGCATAATAGTCTACTAGAGGTTTTTTTTTTTTTGAAGTGGTCATGTCTGGACTCATCCCAAACATGTGCTAATATACCCTGTGAAAAATAATTGTGGCTTCCAAGTACCACCTGTTGCTCTCATGCAAAATTCAAAATTATGGCCAGACATCTATAAGGGTATTTCCTCTTTTTGACAGATCTGTTTCTGTCAGTATCACAATTCTCCATGTCATCCAAGTTTTATATCACCTTTGACCTTTTCTTTAAATCAAAATTATTTTTCCAATAATAATTATACTTGATATTCTGAAAAAAATTATTTATTTCATTCCAACTATTCTTTTTTTAATTCTTCAATGTTTATTGTTTTAATTAATTAATTAATTTTTATTCAGTTACAATTGTCTGCATTTTCTCCCCTTCCCTCTACCCCACCCCAGCCAGTTCCACCTCCCTCCCCCACCTCTATCCTCCCCCTTGATTTTGTCCTTGTGTACTTTATAGTAGTTCCTGTAATCCCCTCTCCCCACTATCCCTTCCCCACTCCCCTGTGGCTATTGTTACAATGTTCTTAATTTCAATGTCTCTGGTTATATTTTGTTTGCTTTTTTCTTTTGTTGATTACGTTCCAGTTAAAGGTGAGATCATATGGTATTTGTCCCTCACTATTCTTATCTAGTACTTGCTTTCGAGTTTTTACTAACAGACACAAAAGAGCTTGTATTGACTGAGTGATGGCTGAAATTCCGTATTGCAGGTTTCTCTCCAAATGTATTCATGCTGTCCAGACTGACAACTCTACGAGTGCTTTCTAACTTCCTGCGGGATGAAATCAAAACAACAAAATTTTGAGTTCAAATATTTTCCTAACCTAAACTTTATCTGGTTTTCTCCTAATGGAAGTCACGACCCTGAAGACTTGAGCCTGAGTCTCACCTAAAGTTTCTACAAACTGTATGCCTTTGCCCAATTTATTAAAAGCCATTCTTGGGTATTTTTTTCCTAAAATAAATACTCTAAAGTATTTTCTTACATACTTTTGCAACTTTTGAATGAAACCATATTCACAAAATTATGTTGTGTGTTCTAAAACAATAATACATACATCTAATTTAAATAATAGTAATAAGAGAAGAGGGTATTTTTAGTATTATTTCCACCTTTACTTTATATAAATAAGCTTCCATATTCAGAAATATACCTATTATATCTAGTCACTTTCTACATTGTTACTTTGCACAAACATTCTGCCTGCTCAATAATTTTCTCTTCTTCTTCTGCATGGAGAGACTCATCTAGGTCCTTCCTGCTCTAAAATTTCAAGCTTTTAAGTGATTCCTTCCCTGAATTCCTGTAACTTGCTTCCTGGCACTACGTGATGTTCCAGGCTTACCTTGTTTTTCTCTCGCTCAGGGCCGACAATCAGCCATTTCTCTAATGGCCCTTGTTTATCTTCTCAGAAAACCATACTTAGAATCCAAATCTGGCCATTAAGTGTGCCAAGTGCTTTTGGAGTATCATTCTTCTAGGCCTCCCGGGGGACAGAGCTAGAAAATACTGTGTGCGTACTGATGCACTTCCATTTTTATTCATGTAGCCATCATTATTTCTGTATCTATCCAACTGTATGTATATTAAGCTCAACAAGTTATTTTATATTTTTTAAAAGTGCATCTGATAGAATGAACTTACCATGAGCCAGACTTTGGGCTTTTAATACATACTGTATTTCCCTTATTCTTCCAACAACCCTGTCATGTGGGTGCTATTCTTATCCGCATCGCATAGATACAGAAAACTGAGGTTAAAAGGTTAAATTACACTAACATAATCGTAGTCTATGCCAGGTAAAGGAGGTGTGCCTGCAATTCGGAGTCAAACTGCAAAGGGGCACAGGTCTATGCCTGAAAGATAAAGGGGATAATTGAACTCGTTCTTATTCTTTCTTTCTTTTTTTTTCATTTTTAAAGCATGGTAGCATATATGCACTTTGGGTGAAAATATTTGGCCTGAGTGTAAAGAGCTTGACTTGACAGTGAACTCTCTTTGATGGACAAATACTACAGGCATCACCATTCAGAAAGTCACAAGGCCGTGCCTGAGATCTTAGCATAATACCATCATTAATTAACAATGTCTGCCCAAGAACACTTGAGGGCAAGTGGCAATATACTGTATTTAGTAAGTCTGTAACAGCCTATTTTCAGCTTTTTTTTCTTTCAATTATGTAATTACCACAACATCAGTACTTCCCACAAATTAGTCCACTCAATTAATTTTTTAACTTGCTCATGTCCTCTCCAAAACTGTAAATATTATGAAAGAGTAGTTATGTTGATCTTGTTCATTTTTGCACCCAGAGTATCTAATATAGTGCACCCTACCTACATGAATTATAAATTGTGAAATACGAAAGAATAAAACATATAGCCCACCTTGAAACCGCTTGTGAATAAACAGAACCTTATTAAGTGAATAATATATATAGCCAAGTTTAAATCATTAAGACCTAATAAAATGTTCCCAAAGGTTATCTGTGAATTGCTAGTACCCTAACAGTTATTGATATTGAGATGCACAATGATATTGGAGAAAGTTTCCAATATCAAATCTGTTAACATCGAGCTGTAGCAATAATCCTATATAATCTCATTATTGCTGCAACAGTTGTAAAGTTAATGGCTTGTAAAGTATATGATTTAATGAATATTCATGTTGCACAGATAGTAATGGAAAAGGTTCTAGACCTCCAACTCCTTTTTAATACATTCTAGTCACATAATGATCATTCTGCAACAGGTATTTTACTTTTTTACATTAGTTTATTCTAAGTGCCTGCATGCACGGAGGTGAACGCTGCAGCTTTAACAGACATGAGGTGTGCTTATGACATGTCGGGACAGAAGTTTCTGTGTCCGCTGTGGAATCATGCTTTGTTTTCAGTAGTATGCCACTTCTTTACGAGGGAAAAACGAAAACGACTTCCATCACACTCAAATGCAACCATCTATTACACAGAGTAAATGGCCGAAGAGAAAACAGAACTAGCGTTTCTGTACCTGACATCCACAGCCAGTGACATTTGATTATTTCTCTGTGTTAACCAGAAGCACAAAGAAAAAGATAAATGGATGGATGGATTTCTTTATTCAAAAATGTGAGATAACACCATAATTTTTTACTGCAATATGACTAAGAAAACTTGCTATGAATTTATTTAATTTTTGTGATAAAATGCAAAGGGACAAAATTATTCACCATTATTAATAATGAACAAAATAATTTTGTACATTACAATATATTTCTGTCAGTGGTTTTACAACTTCATATGACATTAAGGCATATAAATTGATGGAAATTAGGATTAAGCTAAAAATTCGATGAATTTTAAAAAATGAAATACTTATTTTTAAAGTATTTTCTTTAAAATATATTAAAAAGACTTTTTGTATTTAATATTTTTGTGTTAGTGCATTACTTTAATGCTCTGAGAAAGCAGACATCTTCAATGAAGTACATTTATCAAGAACAGTAGAAAGAAAATTATACTCTTTTTATGGCTTATGTAAATGTTCCACTGGATGCCAAACGCAGAAAAATGAGACAGAAAAAAAGCCTCAGATTATGATGGTTCACAAGATAGAATTGCTCTACAGCATTGTGTTGTTTTGTTTTGTTTGTTTGCAATGAAAGTCGTGACACCTGACTGCCTTTTATTTATGTGCTCTCCCCTTTTTAGGAAAGTTTTTGGCCTCAACTCAGATCCCATGGCTTCAGTTTTGCCCCACCCCCGAGGGTCAACAAGATGTGGTCACTACTGAGACCTCCTCGGCTCGAGCCTTCCTAGAACTGTGAGACCACGCTATCAGACCAAAAGATTGCTCTTCAAAGCACCCTCTCAACTAGTTTATAACCAAAAGGGGAAAGTGTGGGTAAGAAAAAGGGTTCTATGAAAATAACCTCACAAGGTAATCTAATCATAAATTCCTAACTGGGAGGGTCATGGTGTGTAGTCACGGCCCAGACATAACTTTTTGAGAAAAGGTTCATCTTTGCCGTAAGCAAGCCCTGCATGTTGTTTCTGTGCATCTAGGTCAACCCGTTTTTGGAATAATCACCCTCAACAGAGCCCATGATCTTGTTAACGAACTAGCAATCCAATCCCTGCCTTGCTTCTCTCAACTTCTTGTCATTTCCCTCCTTAATTTCAAATGCATCAAAGAAGCTGCAACACTGTTATTCTCTGGAGCAATTGAGATCTTGTTCCCAGCATATATTCTCAGTTTGGCTCAAATAAACTCTTGTAAAAATGAAAAAATATATATATATATTAAAACAAAAATAATTTCTAATTACCAAGACATGAATTAAATTTGAATATGACTCTGATCAAAGTATTTAGAAGAAACACACATTTAAAAATTATTTTTATAAAATAAATTAGTAATACTATTTTCAGTGAGAATTAAAAATGCATAATTGATCTGTTCATGCCTTGCTTCTACAGAAGCAATTAAAAAGATATATTAAACATAAAACATATTCCTTCACATAGCATTGCTATTAGTTAACTAATGACAACTGGAAATAACAAAAAGGAGATACAAAGAATATCTGTAAATAGATCATTTAATAAGAATTTTGTAGAATTTTTAAACTGCTTTAGATTTTAGTGTATTTTGCCCTTGAAACCAGGAGTGTAGACATTTTTTTATTTGTTTCTTTGGTGTTTTTTTTTATTTTCAAGAAAATTTGTTGTGGTAATTTAATACTGAGAATCTCCATAGCTTCATTTTAAGCCTGGAGGTCAACATTTGTTGCAGAGAGTTCCTAGTCATTTTATTATTATTATCATTTTTACAACCAGTAGAAGCAAGTAAGGCATATTCTTCTCAGCTAGTAAATGTCAAGTGGATTGCTGTTAGGAAGCATATTTTTAGCCATAAATTAAAGTGTAGGAATAGTTATAAAGTGTTTCAATTAGAAGATATTTATCATGTTTCCACTGGAAACAGCAGGGCGTTCGTCTGAAAACTTATTTTTTACTGTCTATTTGAATGTTGTAACTGATACAGTGCTTGAAAATCTGTTATTGCTGTCGTTAAAGATTTCTATCCTAAGCTTTCTGATTTACTAGTGTCAACATGTAGCAAGAAGGTCATGACACATTCTTTCTCCCTGCTGAAGTGAAGACAAAAGTAATTTCAAAATAGCATTTTTATGACAGAAACATTTCTGTGAAAATGATACAAAAGCAGGCTTACAATTACTTTCAAAAATACTTACAGCTATCTACAAAATTTCACTCAAACAACCACAGTTGATTTTTTGCAATCAAATAACAGCATTTTTAAAACAAACAACCCGCAGCCACTCAATATAAGGCACCAACATAACATATAAAGAAGGCACACTTTTACCTCCTGTACTTTTTACTTGTCAGTATTCTTCCACCAATGTTTCTCCTGAACATCAAGATACTTTTCTGAGGTTGGGAGATGTAATATTTTCATTTTGTTCAAGTATGAACTTGAGGCTAAAAGATACCAAATATCAATTACATAAATAAACTGAAACTCAGAACTCTATATGTACATTCTAGTATGATTTTTATATGAGGGATCTGATCAGATCACTGGGGAGGAGGAGGGAGGGGCTGTAGGAGGAGGTTGCTGGAGGCGATGGTAAGCAATCTAGGCTGGGATTGGCTAAGAAGCTGAATGCCTCCAGAGTGGATGGAATTATGGGCCAGACGATTTGAAATAAAAGAAGGGCTCTTGGACTCTCAGGCTGGCTCCCTGGCTCTCTCTCTTCTTCCTCAGGGACACCGGGTTGATGGTGCTGCAGCTGCCTGTGTTTCCTACCGGATGCTGTTTTGGATGGGAAGGATCTCCTGGTGCAGCCTAGGATCGGGCTGGCCTGGCAGAGGGTGGCGGGGTTATTCTTCTTTGGGTGTTCTAGAGGGAACAAGCTCTGAGGCAGGAGCCTGCCTTTCTTCCAAAATTGTGTAGGTTTGGATCCTAAGTTGTTTTAGTTTGTAAACTAACCCTAGAGAAATAAGATGATTAAAACTAACCTGGGGAATGATAGAACTCAAGTGTTAAAGAGTTTAGCCTTAATTGATAGGTTTAAGTGACTAATGTAAGTGGAAAGCTGTTATTCCAAAATTGTGAAGCTTTTGAATAAAGACTATTTTCTGTTATCAGCATGCCTTTGCCTCTAGAATTTTGCCTAGAGGATGATAACACCATCCTCTAGGTCCAGGGCAGGGCAACAGGACCTGGTTTGCTGCTCAGCAATAATTTCTCAAAAACATTGACTATTGAGAGGAGTCATTTTTAAAAACCCCTTGTGCTCTTTCCTTTGGTGCCACAGGGAGGACACTTAAAGCATGAGTTGTCTGAGCCCCAGCCTGCCTTCAAAACAAAATCTAAGCCAGTTTGCTTCTACTTTTCTCCCTCAGGTTACTTTGGGGCCAGTTTGGAGACTGTCCTGCCTTCTGTAAACCTCATGGAGTTAATAATGAACCTTCCGACCCTTTTTGGTACAGGGGCTTGCACTCCAGTCTTCATGTTCCACCACACTTTAGCTGTGTGGGGGGAACATATCTCACCTTTGCAAGGTGGCTAGAGAATCAACATGGTCCTAAAATGTAACTTACTTGTGTGCAGTATAGGGCTTTTATAGTCGACACATATTCTAGTAACTATGTATGGTGTCAGATGAGTATGAGATTTAGCAGGATGATCACATAGTAAGTAATACAATGTGTAATCACTGAGATGTACACCTGAAAATAAAATGATATGGTAGGTCAGCTGGATTTTTTTTAATATTTAAAAAAATAGAACTCCTGCATCTAAATCTCCACACAAAAAACCTGTCTCCTGCTTGCTTTCCCTGAACAGCCCTTGCCTCTATTTGCACTGGCTGTTCTCTTGGAGTTCTGAAATTGTCTCTTGTCAATTGTCAGTCCCCTCTCCCTGCCCTTATCTTCCTTTCATGCCCATTCTATTTGCATGCCATATTTTATAAAATGGGGGAGGATCAAGGCTCATTGGTCTTCTTACAGCAAGGAAAATGTTACACGGGAACCTATGAATTTACATTTTTTAATTAATTACTCTGTTAGAGCATGGATTGGAAAACTTTATGAACATTTTAGGCTCTTGGACCGTATTCGCCACAACTATTCAACTCTGCACTTTAACACAAAAGCTTCCATAGACAACGCATAGACCAAGAGGCTTCGATTTATTCCAATAAAAATTTAAAAAATAACCTGCTTTATGATCTAGCAATTCCACTTGGTATGTATCTGAAGAAACTGGTATGAGCATCTCTAAGAGAAATCTGCACACTCATGTTTACTGCAGCATTATTCATTGTAACCAAGGTATAGAAGTAATCTGAGATTTCACTAGTGGATAAGTGGAGAATGTATCTATCTACCTGTCTATCTGTCATCTCTCATCTATCGCTGAATATTATTTAGCCATGAGAAAGAAGGACATTCTGCTATTTGCAGCAATATGGATGAGACTTGAGGGCTGAGATAAGTCAGACATAGAAAGACAAATACTGTACAATATCACTTCTATGTGGAATCTAAAAATGTGAATTCGTAGAAACAGAGAGTAGAGTGATGGTTAACGGGCTGAGGGGGGTGGGGTGGGGAGAAGTAATTTAAAAATGTAAACTTGTAGATAAATTCTGGAGATCTAAAGAACAACATAGTGATTATAGTCAACAAGACCATGTATAAACTTCAAAATTGCTAGGAGACTAGATCTTACCTGTTCTCCACACAAAAAAGAAATGTCATTATGTAACACAATAAAGGGGTTACCAAATGCTTCTATAGTAATCATATTATAACATATACAGGTATCAAACCAACGTGTTGTACACCTCAAGCTTATACAATGTTATATGCCAATTATATCTCAATAAAAACAATAAAAGAAATAAAACGTAGTTTTAAAAATACATGTGCAGGCTACACTTTGCTTATATGTTGCATTATGCCCACTCCTGCATTATTTCTATGCAGTTAACTGCAAAGAGAGAACAAGTGAAGAAAAAAAAACTGACCTGGTATCAGCTTATTTTAATTAAGTGAGCCTTTACCACTTCAGAAAGCAAATGGGAGATGGCCTAGTTAATAACAATATAGATATTGCAAACAGGGGCAGTAGTGTTGGGTTTTTTTAATCCAAATGTTCACAGAACAGACTAGGCATCCCATAACTATTTATTAAATAAAGTCCATCACATACCACTAAAGACATCATATCAGCCTTAGAAGTACATATTTAGATTTAGTATTAAAAATTATAAGTAAATCAGTAAATTTTCAATGGAAGTATTTCAGAATATTATACACCAAAAATATCAATCATGAGTTTAGCTTTCCTCAAATGTATTTTAACTGTGAACTGACCCATGAAACAAATGAAAATATAAAAATCTATGAACCGATCTTCTAAGTAGCTAGATCTAGCAACCTAACTTTCTTATTCAAATAATTGTGATTTATAATTCCAAACACGAATATGGTTTCTAAGAAAAACGCACTCAGTTTAACAGATTTAAAACATCATTTGAAACAGTAATAACACATTCCATTGAGCAATTCCGAAATAACTGCCAAGCTTTGCTAGTTAAACATGTTTGGCTTTGGGTCATGCCCAATAATACATTTGAAAGATTAAATCTGCAATAAAACAAGCCAAAGGCTTCCAAAGGATAATAAGAGAGCTGCCTACTTGGCTTCTGATTGTTAGCTTCCTAAAACTCTCATTTAGATCTAAATCTGAATGCTGAATAATGTTGTTGTTGTTGTTGTTTTAAATAACTCCAAGGGGTTTGATAATCTTCATAAAGAGATTTGAATCAGAGCAATGCCCCTCTTTATCTTTAATCTGAATTTTATTCTCTGTTTGGCCATAGGATAAGCGATTTTGCTACAACTCCTGGGAATAGTTCTGCATATGAAGAAGACAACAGATAATGGCTTTCTATAATACGTACACATTTATATTAGCCATCCATGTATGTTCATTTGAAATACCTCTGACATTGGCACCACTAGTTATAAAGACAAAACAGTTGTGTGCGGTTCCTGCTTTGACTGAGTTTTGAGTTAGTGAGAAATGCAGACAATATATATGGAATTAAATTTTTTTTTAAATTTATTTATTGTTATTTAATTACAGTTGTATGCCTTTTCCCCCATCCCTTCACCCCACCCCAGGTGAACCCACTTCCCTCCCCCCTCTCCACCCTCCCCCTTGGATTTGTTCATGTGTCCTTTATAGTAGTTCCTGTAATCCCCTCTACCCACTGTCCCCGCCCCCACCCCCCACCCCCGCCCTTGCTATTGTTACATTGTTCTTAACTTCAATGTCTCTGGTTATATTTTGTTTGCTTTTTCCTTCTATTGCTTATGTTCCAGTTAAAGGTGAGATCATATGGTATTTGTCCCTCACTTCCTGGCTTATTTCACTTAGCATAATGCTCTCCAGTTTCATCCATGCTGTTGCAAAGGGTATAAGCTCCTTCTTTCTCTCTGCTGCGTAGTATATGGAATTAAATTATGTGGTATGGTGAGATAATATTTTGAGATGCTCGTCAAATATTTTTATTACTTATTTCATTTTTCCTTTCTTCCTGTTCAATTGTCATCAGCTTTCATTGCCTTTAGAAGGAAAGAGTGAAAAAGAAATAAAACAGAAATAGCCTTAATATTGTCTGGCTTTTCATTCTAAATGTCTGAAGCTTTAGATGAGTTTAATGTTTTTGTAGACTAGGTTAAAGAAAGATAATTCATGGGACAACAATAAAAAAAGTTCAGAAACCAAATAAAAACAAAAGAAAGAAAGATGATTCAGGGTATGTGACAAAGGTCTTTAGCACAAGGGTGTGGATGTAACACCTCTACCTTTATTACCATAAAATGCCTATCCTGATTGGGAGGGAGAAGAAAAATGTGAAAGGGACAGGGTGCTTTTCCACTGCCTGTGACTACTACCTGAGAGAGGCCAAGAACTTTGGAGAAAATGAGTGTCCCTCTAAATGTATCTGGGCAGACTGCTCCATGCACAGCTCTTACAGAGAGTTTCTGTCCTCAGGTGACACATGGAAGACAAAAGAATGACCACGCAGTTCAATCATTGTCAGCAGGGTGTTGGACATTCCAGTCATTTCTGCGAGGCACCTGCAAACTCTTCAGAAGTGTGGAAGTCAGGCCTTCTCCACAAAGTGGTTTTAACTTCAGTGGAAGGACGAAGGCTAACATAACAAAATTTCCTACTCTTCTATCTAAAGAAAACTGACATTAAAATTTTAATGAAATTGTCAAATATTTTAGAGTCAAATATTGGAGGTTGATGGCTGATTTTGAGGTCAGTGATATACTTTGTTTTAGAAATATAAAAAGTTCTCTAATGTATGATGTATACAACATATAATAAACATAATTTTTGATTAGTATGATTTTTAGAACTTAGATACCTTATTTAAGTTTTGAATTCAACAATTGAATATATATTGGTGATATTCACTTAGAAAAGAAAAATAATTAGAAGAATAAAAGTGGATTGGGAGGGAGATGTATTGTAGGCAACAGTGACGCTTATGAGTGGATGCAAAATTCAGATTGTAAGTCTTTGGTACAGAGTATCACGGAAGCTATGAATAAAATACCCCAGGGGAACTGTGTAACTGGATACCAGGGGTCACACTGCAAGGACACAAAGAACTTCAGTTTTGAAGGAATGAGCATAAGAACTGCACACGCAGAAGGACTGCAAGTGAAGAGTAAGGGCCTTTTGGAGGAAATTCAGGGTGGAGTTTTATCTCGGATTTCAAAAATCAAAATTCATTATAAGTGGAAAAGTGGGGCTAACACTGCCCGGTGATGCCAAGAGATTAAATAAAACAAATAAATGAATGTGCTAGATTTAGTTAGAAAGTCATCAGTGACTTGGATGAGATCAATTTCTGAGAAGTTACTCTATCATGGCTTAAGGGTTGATCAGAGGTAAGAAATGGGAAAAGGGCCCTGGTCAGGTGGCTCTGTTGGTTGGAGTGTCATCCTGTACACCAAAAGGTTGCAGGTTCGATTCCCAGTCAAGACACATCACTAAGTTGCGGGTTTGATCCTTCCTCTGGGCACAGATAGGAGGCCACGGGTAGATGTCTCTCTCTCTCTCTCTGCCCCCCTTCCCCTTTCTCTAAAATAAATAAACATACCCTTGGGTGAGAATTTAAAAACAAAAAAGAAAAAAATAAAATAGAAACAAGAAATGCTAAGTGAAATAAGCCAGGCGGTGAGGGACAAATACCATATGATCTCACCTTTCACTGGAACATAATCAAAAGAAAAAAGCAAACAAAATATAACCAGAGACATTGAAATTAAGAACAATGTAACAATAGCCAGAGGGGAGTGGGGAGGGGATAGTGGGGAGAGGGGTCAATAGGAGCTACTACAAAGGACACAAGGACAAAATCAAGGGGGAGGGTAGAGGTGGAGGAGGGAGGTGGGACTGGCTGGGGTGGGGTGGAGGGATGGGGAGAAAATGCAGATAATTGTAACTGAATAAAAATTAAAATAAATTAAATAAATAAATAAATAAATAAATAAATAAATAAATACAGGGTCTGGCACACACACACACAAAAAGAAACAAGAAATGTAGGTAATTTCCTTAAGAAGTTTAGAATTCCCAAAATTATTGTGCTATTTTTATTTTCCAAATGTCCTGCAAAAACATAAGAATAAAGCATGTGTGTGTATTATTGGGACAGCAAGGGAAAGACCTTTGTTCTGGTAGTTGAGAATAAGTGGGAACTGACTACGTACTGTATGATGGAATTAGAAATTACTGTGCAACATGCTCAGCACAGGATATTTTTATTGCTGTGATTTCTCTAATTATGCATTATGAAACTTTAATTGCTTTTCAGTACATAACTCAGATTGTGCCATTTCACTGCTGAAAATATTCCAGTGCCTTTCTTTTCACTTACTGTAAAAATCAAAGTTCTTAGGCGAACTGACCAAGCTTTGAAGGATGTGATTTCCCTTAGTTTTCCACGACCCTTGTCTCTTCTCAAGCCAGAGTGGCTTCCTTTCTCTTTTTTGAATACATGAAGCAAACTCCCACGGTAAGGCTTCGAGCTTCCTGTTCCTTCTGCCTCAAATGCTCTTCCCGAATATACCCACACACCTCACTTACATGCTTTAACATTTTGCTCAAATTTTACCCTACCTATTTATCCTCTTTAAAATAGCACTGACCCCAATTCCTGAACTTCTAGATCCCCATTATAGATAGCACTTACCATCTCATATTTACATTTGTTTATGTAATTATTGCCTAATTGGTCCTACTGGAATGGAGTCTGCCTGCAAGCTAGAAGCTGATCTCTTTCGGTGACTATGGAAGTCCCAGGGCCCAAAACTGCACTGTGCAGTGCGATAGCCATTAGTCACATGTAGCTAGTGAAATCAAAATATTTAATATCCGTACAACTACAATTATTTCCTTTATTGCATTAGTCTCATCTCAAGTGTTTAGTAGCTCTGTGTGGGTAACACCTAACAATTAGTGAGTTTTTCCATCAGCGAAGAATGTTCTGTTGGACAATATTGGAGTTGGTGCTTAGGAAATATTTTCTGAACAACTTACACTTCTTTTTTTTTCCTTTTTTTGTGACCAATATCATGTATTATATTTATAAAATATTTTATTTTTATTCTATTACAGGTGGGACAACTGAAAATCACACTTCTTTCTGGTGTGTTATTTCTAGGGTGATTACTACCTGGGGGAACTAGTATCAACTATTTCCAATAGCACAATGTCTCCCAGAGTCTTGGTGGAAGTTTAAGTGGTAGGAAGTGTGGTGCCCCAAAATATACCTACGTTCTTTGTGCCACAATTGAAGGCAGTGTTTTAATCGTAAAAATTTCCAAAATGGTTCTTCTAAATATTCATAGGAATAAGTGATTTGGGCTATTGGACAGAAAGAGGTTTCTTTTACTCCTTTCCTACTGGTACGTGCACGCAAACCCACAAGGACACCCTCTTGTTTTAAGGAGGCATAGAAATTATGGTAACAGTGAGAGGTAAAACTTACCAAGCAGGCTAGGAATAAATTATACAGACTTTTCTAGCTGACTGAAGAACACTTTAGCTTGGATTAGAGCATTTGCAGTGTGATTCTGAGTCTCGCTTCTTAAGAGTTAAAGTAAAACAGTTTTTCCTGTTTTGAAGCTGCATTCATTCATTCTTAGGTACATCAAAGCAGGCTCCTACGGATTAAGGCATGTTTGCCAGCGTTTCTATTATCCACAGTTCCACATACATTCATTTATTCAAAACCTGTCTTATCTGGAAGATCATAATCTCTTCCCGATAAGGTACAGACAGTTTTGCTGTCTTTGCAATGAGCAGTGTCTGCACCATAGTTTCATACAGCAAGCCTCTATTGTACTTGTTTGGATTTACAAATACGTACCAGGATATTTTATGTTTTTATTTCTCTTGCTATTAGTTGGTTTATAATAATTATTATAAATATAAAGAAAGAAGTACAATAAAACAGGTAGAAAAATAGTTAATGATGTGATAACCTTTTTCTTCCTTTATTGTTAATATTTTCCTTTATAAGAATAAGCCAGGGTTATACCTTGTGGCGGCAGGAATTGATCAGTTTATGTAATTACTATTCTGTGTTCTAAGAGAATGAAGTCAAGGTAACAAATATCAAATATTAAAATTAATAGTAGTCACAGCACCGACATATACTAAATGCTCAACACATGTTCCATTTATTTATTTATTTATTTATTTCCTAAAATAAGTGCACCTAGTTCCATTATATTATAGACATATAATTTATTTTTAAGAATGTTATGATTAGTATGCTTGATTATGATAGGAATCAGTGCAGTTTATTTTAGATATAGCCAATAAAATTCTAACCTTTGAAATGACATGTGAAAAAAATCTCTGGTTTTAAAGTAAGAAAGCTCTCATTTCTTTCACAAAAATTTGCCTCGGAGACTGTCAAAATATGTCTTAGTGAGACTGTATTTCAAAGCATATATTCTCTTTTCTCTGGCTATGATGAAATCTATCTGGGGATTTTTAAATTAGTATTCCTGCTAACGTTAATTTGACTTGGTATAGTTTCACTTCATACTTAAAAACTTTGGCATGGGCTTATAAACAAACAAAAGTCCTGCCATCTCTTCCTTATAACACAGTATGCACCATATTGGGTCTCTGTTTGTTTAATACAAATTGATAGGTGAATTACAAGAAGCAACATTGCATATGTGGCAATGTGGTATAAAAAGCTAAGATAATTTAAGTTTTGACCTTCATATATATGGAAGTTTATATATTATTTACTAATACTCTTATATGTTTTTTTCCCTGGGAAAATTTGTTTCGTCCAATGTAAACTGATAAAATAGGATTTAAGTCACTGCATAGAGCTGCACTCCAGCAATGTAGGTATGTGTCTAACAATACTTTTCTTGGCCAATTAATGGAATATTGTGCCCTTGTAATATTATTAAAATAAATGAAAATATAGCAGATAATACATTATTAGTACTTCAAATTTGGGATACTAAAGCACCAAATTTAAAGATAAATCCTGTATTATTGGCTGTGGAGTTTCATTTTTGTTCAGATTTAATGGAAAATAAAAGCATGAAATGGAAGACAATGTTTAAAAATTAAAATTTATTGATTATCACATGTTGACAGAGCTTTAAATCAGCTCTATTTCTAAGTGACATTAACAACTATAGAGTGTTAGATAAAAGTAAAACATATATTGTTTTCATTAAATGCAAAAAAACTAACCAAGTATAACACAAATATAGTTTAACAAACATAATTTATGAACTGGAAACAGAAACTGATAAAGAATATCTACTTAACCCTAGAGCAAGCATCATAGTTAATTTTGAAATATTGAAAAATGTGCCTTTCAGTTTTGTGCAGTGGCAGTATTGTAACCCAGGAGGTTTATCTGAGGCGTGATTATTGCTAATTGGAAAACATGCCCTTCAGCCCAGGAACAAGAAACATTTGCTATGACCTTTTCTATTAACCATTGTGCTGGAGGTTTTAATTGGTGAAATAAGAAAAAAAAATCAATCATTATTTTATTTTCTCTCATCTCTAAATCTCTACCTATATTTTGTTTTGTGATTCTGGGTTTGCAAGTTAGAAAAATATCATCTTTTATGTCATATTCTAGGAGATGAAATCAGAAGATCTCTATTGGATATTGTTTAAAGATATCATACTTTATATTTTCCAAATTAGTATTAAAACCAAGTATTACTGATAACTAACGCAAGTGGAAAACTTTTCTAAATCCCTGTTGTAAATTAAAGGATTAATTAAAATTTCTGCATAACTCTTTTTTTATCCCCTGCCACCTCCCCTCTGGTTACTGTCAGATTGTTCTTAATTTCAACGTCTCTGGTTATATTTTGCTTTCTTGTTTATCTTGTTGATTAGGTTCCACTTAAAGGTGAGATCATATGATATTTGTCTCTCACTGCCTGTCTTATTTCATTTTGCATAAAATTTTATAACCCATCCAGACTTTAAGGAAGACACCTAATCTGGGAACAATATTGGGAATTTACACTGTGGTCTGTCTTTATCTGGGTTTCACTTCCCATAATTTCAGTTACCCATGGTCAACTGCAGTCCAAAAATATCAAGTGGAAAATTCTAGAATAAACAATAAATTTTAAGCTGCATGCTGCTCTGAGTGGCGTAATGGAATCTAGCACTATCCCACTCTGTCCTGCCCTGGACACGAATAATCCCTCTGTCCAGCCTATCCATGCTCCATGCACAACCTGCCCATGAGTCACTTGGGTGCAATCTCGATGATCAGATCAAGTATCGGTATCACAGGGCTTGTGTTCAGGCAACCTGTATTTTAGTTAGTAATTCCACATTCACATAACTTTTATTGCAATGTATTATTATAACTATACTTTATTATTAGTTATTATTATTAATCTTTTACTGTGCCTAATTTCTAAATTAAACTTCATTATTGGTATGTATGTATAAGAAAAGCATAGTATATATAGGGTTCAGTACTATCTGAGGTTTCAGACATCCCTTAGGGGTCTTGGAATGTATCCTCCATGGATAATGGAGAACTAATAACATATGTGCTATTTAAAGGCACAGAGCTGTGAGAGGCTTCACAAAATAATTAAAACTGAGTGTAGAAAGAGGAGAACCTTGGGATTCTCTAGCATTATATTACATATAGGTTTCAAGGGTAGTAGCAAAATAGATATGGAGGATAAAAGCTCACGAAAACATTTCTGAAGAGAGAAGTAACATTGGTATTTTCATGTGATGATGTATTAAAGAGGGAAAGATTGGTGACTGAGATAATGGCATGTTATTTGAGCGATATTCTACAGGATGAGATCTACTGTACAAGTAGAAGAACAAGAACATGGACAGTTCATTTAATACAGATAAAGCATTTTTAAATGGCTAGTACTAAAATATCAGCTACTATTCCAAAATTATATTTATTTACCTTCAAGACCAAGACTGAATGGGGCAAAGATCTCAATTTGAGAGAGAGAGAGTAACAGACCATAAGGTGGTGTCCAACATCAGTGGGACTCTGTAGTACAGTCCCTGATCCCCACATATGCCCTGACATACATATGACAAGAATATTCTAAAAAACAGCTGAAGTAATAGAGCGGTTGTGCGCACAAGACCTATGAACACCAATGATAAAAAGTAGTCTCAAATTGCTGGCCTCACACTTGCTTTTTTACGTATTCCAGGCTTGCTGGTATAAGATTTAGAGCAGAGAGAGGTCGAAGTGTAGTATCTTTCCTTACACTTAAATAAAATCCTAATGTCTAGTGTGAAACAACTAGAAAATTATAAAACGTCCCCAAAGTCCTTAAGTATTTAATTGTGTCTAAGAATAAGTCTGGTATTTTTGCCTAGTACGCTGAAACCAGGGCATGCTCTGAACTTCAAGTTTTTACAATATACTAACTTCACATTATTAAAATTCTAAGGATTTTCTGAAATGTTTTTGCCCACCTGGAAAAAAAAAAAAACCCAGAGCATTTCCTAGACATAGTCATAATACCAGCACCAGTTTTAATTTAAGTTATAAAGGAAAATTTTTTTCTAAACCACAAAATAAAAACTATCTGAATATGTACCTTCCAAACTGGAGAGATAAAGGAATAAAAGGAATTGTTCCTAATTTTAATGCTTTCACTATGCAGTTGAGAAGATGAAATACATAAAGTTATAAAAACTCACAAGTCCCTTTATACTTCGTTTCTAACACGCTAACTCAGACCTTTAAGTACTGCGGGGATTAAGACACAAGAGAGGGAGAGCAGTCACAGAAGTGACTGCTGGGGTCACGGGCCAAGGCCTGGGCCTCTTCTGTGTAACCACAGCAGGTTTACACAAGATTAAACATTAAATCAGCTTATGTTGATCCTTATCTAGATAAGATTATCCATAAGCAAAGCCAAATATGAAATTACTTTTCTCAATCCTTACTGAACTGCATTGGCAAGTTACTGTATCAGCCAATATTTGAAGATAAGACACATTTGAGAAGTTTATAAATATAAAAATCAATAAAAGCATGAGACAAAAATTGAAAGGCATAAAGACATTTATCTCTCATGAGCAAAGCACAAACTAATGATAAACATGTAATTACCATGTAACTGTTCATACAATACATTTTTGAAATTAAGGGCCACACATTCACACTTCCTTATTCAAATTTGCAGAAGACACTTCATAACATGTATTCAGCAATAGAGGTCTGTCCAGAAAAAGTCCAGCCATTGTTACTGTAATGAAAATACTGTGCACAACATCAATGTAACTTGGCAGCCAATGAGAGTGGACTGGAATGTGCCTGTGTGAACAATGATGACTTCACTGTATTTGCCAGTGGGGATGGCAGACACTGTTGAGTGAGCATGTGCACTGTGTGGCCATGGCTTTCAAAAGGACTGAGCAAGTAGAGCAAGACTCTGAATCAAATGTTACATTAAGCTTGAACATTCTTCTGTAGAAACTACTCGGATGATTCAAGAGGCAACAGTTATGGGCAACTGGTGATTGGCAGCTTCATCATGACAACACACCCGCTCATGCATCACATTTCGTGCAGAGTTTTTTGGTGAACCATCAAATCACCCACGTGACTTAGCCCTGCTACAGCCCAGATTTGGCATCCTGTGGCTTCTGGTTTTTTCCAAAACTAAAATCACCTTTGAAAGGGAAGATATTTTAGATCCTCAGTGAGATTCAGAAAAATATGATGGGGCAGCTGATGGCAATTTGGGAGAACAGTGTGAGGTTCCAAGTTGCCTTCTTCAGACGGGACTGAAGCATCATTGTCTTACGTACAATGCTTCTTGTATCTTCTTCAATAAATGTTTCTATTTTTCATACTATGTGTCTGGATACTTTCTGGACAGACCTCAGTATGTTGGTAATGAAACTTAATTTTTGTTTTATTTTTTAAGATCTAATTTGTTTAATTTTAGACAGAGGGGAAGGAAAGGAGAAAGAGAAGGAAGGAAACAGCAATGTGTGGTTGCCTCTCTCATGCCTCCTGCTGGGGATATGGCCCACAACCCAGGCATGTGTCCTAAATGGGAATTCAACCAGTGACCTTTTGGTTTGCAGGTCAGCACTTGATCCACTGAGCCACACAAGCCAGGACCATTAGTTATGGTTCTTTAACTGTCCAAGGTGTTACCCCGTAACAAGAATGAGGAAATTAAGTTTTGTGGTAGACAATGGCTAAATCACTTAGCCTTTCTGAATTTTTTTCTTATAAAAGATATTAATGACATACAATTGAGGTAACAGATCTCCTATGCTGTTGTGGAAATCCTAGAGATTTTAAATTTTCTAAACTTTGTAGCACAGATATAATATTCAAGAGCTATTATTAGTTGTCTCTCTTTGTTGTCACTGCACATGTTTTCTTCTTAATTATAACAACTAACCTACATTTGACATTTAACATATGTCAGGCTATTTGAGACTTTCATGTGTGTTATTTCTAATGCAGGGGAAAGGGTGAAGGGTTTTCAGGAACAACTATAAAGGACACATGGACAAAACCAAAGGGGGGTTGGAATCAGGGGAGGGAGGCAGGGATGCCTGGGGTGCGGGGGGAGTGGTGGGAGGAAAAGAGAGACAACTATGCTTGAACAACAATAAAAAAAATCCTCAAAAAAAAAGTAATACTATTAGTCTTCAATCGTTATCCTTATTTTTCCTACTATTATTTGGATTTTACATACAAGGAAACTGCTACATGATGCCCTTAGGTAATCCCCTGAGATTACACAGGTAGCGTGTGCCAGAGTAGAATTTGATCCCAGTCCCTTTGGCTCTAAAATTTGAACACAATTATTATGCCATCATGCCTCCCACAATTTTGCACTTACAATATCTGATTTTATTGTATTAATTATTAACTCATTTTTTGCAATGGAATTTCATAATATTTAGGTTAAAATTCTTCAAAATATTTGTTGAGTAATTTAAATTATTTTTATACAGTTTTTCAATTTAAAAAGGGATAAACTCTTGTTTCAGTACTGACAATCTATTAAGATGAATAATTGACAGAGCTAACTAATCGCTGGCTCAACTTATTCTGGAGATAACTCACACTTATGATCTGTGTGTATTATTGTTAATGCAAATATACTCAAGGCTGATACTCATAGATTGGATATTTTGTGTTGTTCGTTTCTTATTTCATTGAAATAAACCATAATATATACAATCTGCTTTGTTCTCCTAATGTAGATACTGTGAGGTGGCAATCAATTGAGTTCTTAGTTGATTTTTCTCAGATTCTTTTATTTGGACAAATAAGTATATAAATATTAATTATTATTAATATTATTTTCTGTATTTCTTGATTTATATGCATATGTACACTTATACATTGAATGTGGCCAATGCATGTTTTCTTTTCAAAGGCACTTTTCTCTTCTATCATTATAATTCATTTGATCTTTCCTGTTCTTAAATTGCGCTACAAACCATAACCCATACTAGCGTTAAGTGCGCCTTCCTTCTGTTTTTTAATCATGCTTATGCTTGTGTATTTTGTAGGTATTTTGTAATGCCTTTAATCATACATAGACATAAGCATATTCATATACATATAATTACCTAATGTTTTCAATCATTAGTTGGCCTCTAGGTATGGAATGTTATATATATTAAATTATTTTATCTTATGTTTCCAACATAATAATGCATCCTGGAAATCCCTTGAAGTCAACTAATATATTTTGTACTAATTCTTTTTAACAGCTGCATAATATCTCATTTAGTAAATGTACCATTTTTTAAAATTATTCCTCTATTGATGGAACTACTGGGACCCCGCAGAAAGTATTGCAATAAACATATTTTACTTATATTTTAGTTATTTGCATTATTTAGTTATTTCTAAACTAAAGTACAGTTGACACCCGATATTAGTTAAAGCTGTGTAACATGGTAGTTTGCCCTTTATGTAGCTTACAAAGTGATGTTTAGTAACCATCTGTCAATATACAAACTTATTATAATATTATTGACTATATTCCTAATGCCATACATTAAATCCTTATGAATTGTTTATTTTATAACTGGAAGATTGTGCTTCTTATCTCCTTCACCCTTTTTACCCATGTCCCTAACACTTTCCCTTCTGGCAACCTTCAGTTTGTTCTCTGTATTTATGAGTCTCTTCCTATTATTTTATTTGTTTTGTTTTTTACATTCCACATATAACTGAAATCATACAGTATTTGTCTTTCTCTAGCTGACTTATTTCACTTAGTGTAACATCCTGTGGGTCCATCCATGTTACTGCAAATGGCAAGAATTTATTCTTTTTATGGCTGAGTAATATTTCATTACATCTTGTATATCACATCTTCCTTTCTGTTCGTCTTTTGATGAATACCTAGGTTGTTTTTATATCTTAGGTTTTCTAAATAGTGCTGTAGTGAATATATATTTTTTTGAATTAAAGTTTTATTTCTTCAGACAAATACCCAGAAGTGGAATTATTGGGTTATATGGTAGTTCTATTTTTAATTTTGGGGGGAAGTTCCACACTGTTTTCCATAGTGGCTGCACCAGTTTACATTCCCATCACAGTGCACGAGGGTCCCAATTCCCCACGTCATCACCAACACTTGGCGTTTGTGATCTTTTTGATAAAAATAATTCTATTCTAAGAGGTGTGAGGGTTTTTTATTTTTTCATTGTACAGTAAGAGATTATTTTCCTTTCTATTCATTTTATTGGGTGATGTTGGTTAATAAGATTATATAAGTTTCAAGTGTACATTTCTATGATACATGATCTTGACATTGTATATTGTGCCCAACTCTCAAAGTCAAATCATCTTCCATCATCATATGCTTGACCCTTTTTACTCTTTACTATCCTGTACCGTCCCCTTCTCTCTGGTAACTACCATGCTGTTGTCTGTATCTATGAGTTTTGTTTTCTGGTTTGTTCATGGGTTGCTTTCAGTCTTATATCACACTTATGAGTGAAATCATATGTATTTTTTTAACTTTTTATGTCTTATTTTCTTAACTGTGATATTCTTTTAAAGTATATTTTATTGATTATGCTATTACAGTTGTCCCATTTTGTCTCCCCTTTTATCTCCCTCTGCCCTACACCCCACTCCCTCCAGCATTCCCCAGCCCCTTACTTCATGTCATGGGTCATACATATAAGTTCTTTGGCTTCTCCAATTCCTACACTACTCTTAACCTCCTCCTGTCTATTTTGTACCTACCAATTATGCTTCTTATTCCCTGTACCTTTTCCTCCATTGTCCCCACTCCACCTCCCTGCTGATAACCCTCCATGTGATCTCCATTTCTATGATTCTGATCCTGTTCTAGTTGTTTGCTTAGTTTGTTTTTGTTTTTGTTTTTTTAAGGTTCAGTTGTTGATAGTTGTGAGTTTGTTGTTATTTTAATGTTCATAGTTTTTTGTCTTTTTCTTAAATAAGTCCTTTTAACATTTCATATAATACAAGCTTGGTGATGATGAACTCCTTTAGCTTTCCTTGTCTGGACTGCCCCACCTACCAGTCTGGATGAATGTTTCTTCTTTAACACCTTTGTTGTTGGACTCCCATACAGTTTAATTTTCTGGTAGTTCTGGTTTTAACCATGATATTTGCAAGATCCATCCCTGTTTTCGCAAATGGCAGTATTTCATCTTTTCTTATGGCTGAGTAGTGTACCATTGTGTATGTGTGCATCTTCTTTATCCAATCATCTGTTGATGGACACTTCAGTTGTCTCCATGTCTTGGCCACTGTGAATATGGCTGCAATGAACATAGGGGTGCATGTGTCTTTGCAAACACATATTTTCTAATATTTTTTATAGATACCCGTAAGAGGGATTGCTGGGTCACATGGTAACTCCATTCGTAGTGTTTTGAGGAATCTCCACACTGTTTTCCACAGTGACTATACCAGTTTACATCCCTACCACAACCCCTCCAACATGTTTTATTTATTTCTTGTCTTGCTGATAATAGCCATTCTACCAGTTGTGAAGTGGTATCTCATTGTAGTTTTGATTTGCATTTTCCTAATAGCTAGAGCAGGTGAGCAATTTTTCATACATTATTGGTTACTTGCTTGTCTTCTTAGGAGAAGTTCAGGTCATCTGCCCATTTTTAATTGGATTATTTGCTTAGTGTTGTATAGGCTTGTTTGAGTTATATGAGTTATTTGTATATTTTAGGTATCAATCCCATGTTGTAGCTGTTATTGCAAGTATCTTTTCCCATTAGGTTGGTTGCCTTTTTGTTTTGTCAGTGTTTTCTTCTGCTGTCAGAGGCTTTTTAGTTTGATACAGTCCCTTTCATTTATTTTGCCTTTATTTTTCTTGTGTTTTGGGTTAAATTCATGAAATCTTCTCCAATACCAAGATCCATAAGTTTAGTATTTATGTTTTCTTTTATGTAATTTACTATTTCAGGTCTTATGTTTAGGTCTTTGATCCATTTTGAGTTACTTTTTGTACATAGGAAGAAACAGTAGTCTAATCATTTGTATTTTTTTAAATCTTTGTTATATATTCCCAGATATAAGACTCCTGGGAAGAAGAATAGGTATGTGTATCTTATCTTTAAATGATGTTGACAGATTACTTCCCAGTAATGCACAACAATTTACCTATCCATCAACAATATGTGAATGTTCATCTGACTCTCCAACAGCAATAGGGCACTTTTGCACTTAAATTTTTTTTCAGGTCAGGAATTTCTCTAAGATCTGCCAAGATTTGTGTCTTTTCATCACCCTTACCTTCTGGAATTGGATGAGCACTTTCAACCTGCAGACTCAGGTCTTTCTTCAGCTACAGGCATCTTCTCCTATTATTTGCTGAGGATGTGTCTCTTGTTCATCCATTTGGCTGTCTCCTGATGGAATTGCTGTCATATATTTGAAAAAGTTTGGAGTTTATTACTTACCTTTAAACCTCATAATTTGTATAAATTTTATATTTTTTGTGACTTTAAATATCTTTACCACTTATTCTTCCAGACTTCTAACTTAAGTCTTGCTATTTACTATATTCTTTACGAAAAGGGAACAGAATACTTTTTCAATTACAGAGAACCATTTTAACATGATGGATTTAAATATTATGAGTCTTTCTTCTCCTCTTTCTTATTCTTCTTCTTCATCTTCTTCTTTTGTTGTTCAAGTTATACCATGGGAAAGATGCTAGTACTCTATTTTCTTAAAGACTTGCTGTAATTATTTCTTACACTTCTCTAACTCCGGCTATAGGATGCTATTATGCTGCTATCATTTACTTTATGAAAATGTTAAAATATATTGAAAGCTATAAAAGGGAATATAATGATTGACTGTGTGCCAACATCATACATTTTTCAATGTTTCTCACATTTTTTCAGATCATGATTTTTCTTTTTTAAAATAAACATATTGCAATTAATCTACTATATATACTTATTCCCAGTCTCAGACTTATCTTTTGTCCTAATGCGCAGGTAAACACACTCCTGAATTTTATGTTTATCATTTGCATAAATTCTGGTGTGATTTTTATTAAGTAACTACTAAGTTTTAAACAGTATGTGGGGTTTTTTTTTGCCTTTTTAAAATCATGTAAGTGTGTGTATTTGCATTTGTGAGTGTGTATATCATCACACTGTACATACAGTTAAATTATTTTTGGAAGTTAATATTTACATATGTTAATTCATAAAATTCTTTCAGAAAATTCAACCTTTTTATCAATCATAGCTCTAGTATCTTACAAATTAAGACTGTTTCCAGTGTTTTGCTAATACATACATATCTTCAATGAACATTTTCTAAATAATAATTTCTCCAAGTGATTCTAACTAACAGAGCAACTGCTGAATTGCTGAATATGCCCATTTTCAACACTGCTAGATATTGCCATCCACATCGCTCTCAAAGCAGTTAAATCCAATTACATTCTGACCAACTGGGTGCAGAAATGCTTACTCTTCCATCTCACTGCCAGGAATCCTTGTTCCCGGACTAATTTTATAAGTCTGATATTTGTAAAATGTTATTGCGTGGCAATTCCCATTTGAATTTCACTGATTAGTAGTTAGCTTGAGCACATTTCCTATGATTTATGAATGTTTCATTTGGTTACTTTTATTCTCTGTAAATTCCTCATGCAATTTAAATTTTGGAATATATATATGTATATATACACACATATGTATATATATCTCCGTACCTTTATTAGCTTTTGACTGAGATATTTTAAATCTTTTTTACTGTACATTTTTATCTTATATATTAGATAA
The DNA here is from genome assembly GCF_022682495.2 of Desmodus rotundus. Classification (NCBI taxonomy): domain Eukaryota; kingdom Metazoa; phylum Chordata; class Mammalia; order Chiroptera; family Phyllostomidae; genus Desmodus; species Desmodus rotundus. Next base: position 69,044,295 of record NC_071399.1, on the reverse strand, counting down.
GTCCCTTATAAACAACATTTTATACAATCTGACAATATTTTAACACGTTGCTTTTGAGTAATTTTATATCACTCCTTAATTATTCTTACTTACAGCTTCATGTCCTCTAAATGAGTCAGGACCAGTCCTATTTCAGATAACTTCCTTACGGTTATGACTTTCACTCCCATTCGTGCTACCAGACTCTGAGAGTTACTTTTTTTTTTTTACTAGCTTCACTTATTTATTTAAAAAAGAGATTTGGTGCCATATATGTTTCTACTTACCTTTCCTGGGCCAGGGATACTTGTGAGCAAAACTCTTTCTAAGATATGTGGTGACAATAAATGCCTTAGGAACGCTTCAAAATGATCACCAGACTCTTTCTTTCAGTAAAAGGAGACATACAATATTCGAGCTGGCTTATGTCTCCATGTCTGCTTCATTTCATAACAATCTGGCTTAGACACACTGAGAGGATGAAGCTGCTGTCATCAGACAACTAACTCTCTATGTGACTTCACTTTAAGGTGATCTATTGGACATGTGACAATTGTCTTACAAATTATATGAATTGTGGCATGATATACTGAATTGTTGCTTTCTCAACTACTATGAAACGCATGTGAAGGGTACTGTGGTACGCAAGACAGTTGAAACTTGTAGCTATCTATAACTACACAGCATATAATATGGTAAATATAACTTCCATTATTGAGTCTGAGGACGAATTAAATGATCAGGACCCAAACACACACCTAAAGAGGCAGAATTGGAATTTGATTCAAGAAAGAAATTCAACTACATAGTTAAATTTTATTACATATTTATAACACAGTTGAGAAAATTCAGCTTAACTGAAATCTATACAAGCACAGGTTTCAATACAGGATAATGTTTGAAGCCCTTGAGCTTAAATGTTGCCTGTGTGACTCATTACATTGGTAACTGAAGAAAATAGCATTCTCAAGCCTGGTGTACTATATGCAAAATGAGAATAACAGTGCTGCCTTATAGAAGGCATTGTATATCATGTATAGCAAAATATGGGCACAGTGTCTGGGTAAGGATTCAATAAATTATAGCTAACTAAGGCCAGAATCCTCAATAAACATTTCATCTTACAAATTACTTTCTAAATATAAATTTTCTTTTTATAAATTTTGATGTGCAATAAATTATGAAACTATGAGTTCATGCAGTACAATTTTAGCAGCCTGTGGTACTCATTCTCCCCTGTGGTACTATACCTGCCCTCACCCCCAAAGAGATGCAGTCAAATATAGTCAGGATTCCAATGCATGCACAATCATTCTCATGATGACAAACAGAGTTAACTGTTACTAATGAGCGTTGGCAATGATCATAAATGAAGATATTTTAAAGAGAGTCAAATAGTTAAAATGGATCAAGTCAGGACTTCTTTTTCATATCATGCTCAACATATTGTATGTGAAAAAAATTCCTAGCAAAGACCTTGTTGTGATAAAAAAGATAAAACAGAAATAAAATTGTTGATGGTGAATACTTAATACAAAACTCTCACAAATATTGGCTTCACCTCCATGTACTCCATGCACTAATTAGATTTTAGGTCTGTGTTAGAGAATTTTTGCTGTTAAATTAATATAAAACTTGTTTCAAGTGCTTATAAAAACTATTGCAAAACTCTGTTATTCACCTTATTATGTTTATTTTATGCAATATGATACATTCCTGAATAGAACTTAGTAATTTATAAATCATTTAGCAAATGATGTGAGCTTCAAAACATTATGACATTTTGCCTGAGTTTTAATAAAAATGTAATGTGAAATTTTAAAGTGTATCTAGAGAATTCAACCTATAATAAAACAGTAGGTAAATAACTATGTATTTTTTAAATGTGCTAAAAAATGGGAACACTAACTCCAACCTTCTCTAAATTTAGGTGACTACTTTTCTTCACCTCTTCTTCAAATGTAGGTAATCTTCAAATGTTTACTTAAAGAAAAAAAGATTATTCTAGTATTAACAACTTATTCTACCTATGTGACCAATATCAATATAAAATTATTATTTTATTTAGGTCAAAATAAAAATTTTATTTATTTAAGTTCTCAAAATCAATGTTGGGTACCTTTTATAAGGATTGGTGTCTGACACTGTTCTCTAACAGTGCTGGGGACATGGCCAACATTCAAAATATCACATGAAGAAATGAAACGAGTGATTTTAAAAAGTCTGCAACACTTAAACAGAAGTGTTTAAAGAAATGATGCAAAATGAAAAACAAATGGAACTTGTCATCTCAAAGTGTATGAAATAATAAAAAATTTATTTCCACCAGAAAGAAGCTTAAAAATCAAGAAAATACCTTGTTCACTAATGCACTCTCTTTCTAATATATATTTTTATATGATTAATACTAATTTTGGCAAATGGATTCTCATGGTTGGTGATTGATTTTATGATGGAACCATAAATTGAACCACAGCCCTGAGAGACATAAATAAAAATGGACTCCCTCAACATTGTCATGAATATTTAACAGATATTTACCACTGGCTTCACAAATCAATGTTCATTGGCGATTAAATAAAAATAGAGGATAAAAACTAAAAAGTAGCACTAGTACATTATTTTAGAGCTTAATGGAATATTATGTAAATTGTAAAAATGGTGTTGGACTTCAAAATATTAAACTAAAATAATTATATCTTAAAATTCCTCCTAAGAATTTCTTCTTATTTTTAATATAGAAACTTCATAAAACCTTTTCACTTTAAAATAGGATTTGAACTTATCTAGAACAGATTGACATTCTAAAAAGACCTAGAAAACTACAGATGAGAAGAAGAAGGAGGAGGAGGAGGAGGAGAAGGAGAAAAAGAAGAATAAGAAGAAGAAATAAAAAAGAGAACAAAAGCAAAGATGAAGAAGAAAGCACACTTAAGATGAAGATGTAATCTTGAAGGGATAAAATTATTCCAGGATTAATGGAATATATAACATTAGAATCAGAAAATTGACCCTGTTAATAAAGATTTAGCAAAAGAAAATGAAACCATTTAAAAAATTATCAATCTGTCATAAATTGGAAAACTGAAAGTATCTCAGTTTAAACAAACAGTTGGATGCCGTCCTATCTTAACACCACGAAATACTGTTACAATGAATTTAAACTCACTACATATGTAAATCTATTATGTTACATATAAAGTTTATAACATTATAACATATATAAAGTAACTAAAAGCTTAAGAAAAATGTATTTTAGAAGCATTTTTATTAAAAAATCTATTTTTCTTTACTTCAAAAAGTTTATTACCATCCATTATTAATAGCAGGGAACTTTTATTGAGATTTCATAACACTTACATTCCAAGACAATTTACTTAAATAACCATTAAATTATAATCCTAAAAATGTAAGTATATTAAAATTCTTCAAAAAATAGTATTTAATTCTTACCTGAGGTGATTTTTTCATTGCTTTCTTTAGAGAGAGAGGAACTTCTATGCAAGAGAGAAGCAATGATTGGTTGCCTCCTGTATGCACCTGGAATGGGGACTCAGCCCAAAAGTTAGGCATGTGCTTTGTCCAGGAATCAAACCTGATACCTTTTGGTTATGGGGCAATGCTCCAACCAACAGAGCTATGCAGGCCAGGGCTAAAATTCTTTAAAAGCTAATCACCAACATATTCTTATACATTTGGGAAAGGCTACCAATTATTCTTATAATATTGTTATGAATTTTTTTCATACTTTTAGAAAAATTATACTTATTGTTCAAACTTTATACAAAATAGATAAAATTCCATTGTATGTTTACTGGCCCTACAGTAAATCTAAGAAACATCCTGTCAGGCAAGACAAAAAAGAAGGAAGTGAATTACCTCCATGCAGAAGAAATTAAAAATTTTTAATTGAATTTTCTTATATTCAGTCACTATTCTTTCACATTTGGGTCTTCTTACTTTTGCATTTGAGGCCTCTTTTTGCAACACATACGTTTTTATGCACATAATCCAATATTTGTACAACAACTAAAATATTGAAAGCCATGGAGAGTCATGCAACTATCATAGAAAGACTGAATTTTACCAGGGCTGCATCCCACCCTTAAGTCAGCTCTATTCCTGTTTTCCTTAGCTGTGTAGCCACGACATTCTCTGACTAGCAGGGGGACAGTTGGATCCTCCCTGGAGAAAGAGAATAGCATCAAGAGCCACTTATAATCAGAGTTAATAGGAAAAACTCAAAGAGGTCAGAGAAAATAATCCAAATGAATAATAAATATATAAAAATTTAGGTATGTCAAACAAGATGACAGGAACAGAATCTGAGACAGAGATAGATAGAGATAGAGAAAATCATATGACCCAGTTACTGGAGTTACATAAATTATAAAATATCGATAATAAATTTATATTAGAAAAACCTTATATGGTGTGAAAATAGATGACAGTATGAAGAGTCTGATTAAAGTACTGCATCTATTAAATAAGAAAGTGGAAATCCTAGGCTTGGAAAACTCAGAATGCAAAATTAACTCAGTTTGGTTTAAAAGATTTAGGAAAGCAGAGGTATGGTTAGTTGTTTTGGAAAACAAATTTATAGGAAATACCAAAATTTAGGCATACACATAACAAAAGAAAAAGAAAAACTAATCAAGAACATTAGAGACATAAAAGAAACACTGATGTACATAATTCTGGATAATGTGGTTCTAGAATGAGAGGAAAAAATGAATATGGTAAAAAAAATATTTGAAGACAGTTGCTGAGGATTTTCCAAAACCAACGAAAGACAGCAACCCACAGAACTGAAAGCATTTTGTTGCTTCTTAGCAGTATCAATATGTAAAAATAACCATATACATTTTTTAAAAATACTATGAAATTAATAATGGTTTTATGAAGTTCAGAAAGACCACTTAATATCAAAGATAATAAGAATAACTCTTAAAGCACAGGTAATATATTACTTTTAAAAGAGCAACAAAACAGATTTCCAACTGGCTTTTTCATACTTTCCTATAAAATCTATTTTTGGTATTGAATTTGAATTTCATACTAGCCATATTGAAATGCCAAAAAGCATATAATGTTGACAATGCATTCTTATTTTTTGTATTATACTAATTATAAACCAAGAGAAGACTTACTTTAGATAAAATGAAAATGCACTACAAATCTTTACTGTTTGACTTTCCCCAATTAACACTCGTATTTGTTCAAACCTTTTCTTTATTTTTGTCTTTTTTATTTATCCACAATACACCATTGCTCAGAAGATAAACTCTTCAGGTTATACTCCATGTTTTCTGTCTTTACATATGGCTTTAGAATTAAATCTATGTCTCTAGTTCTACATGAGTTTTTCTAATCAAAAGAATGTACCACTGGCCCTCCAATCTGTGAGTTCTGCACCTGTGGATTTAACCAACTGCAACTGAAAATATTTGGGAAAAAATGTTACATGTTGCTGGCATGTAGTATACAGTTAGTCCTGCGATGCTTATGTCTGTACTGAACATGTACAGACTTTTTGTCATTATTCCATCAACAATACAGTATAACTATGCACATAGCTTCTACATTATATAGAGGTGATTTAAAGCAAACAAGCGGATGTGTAAAGTTTACATGTAAATACCATGGCCATTTTATATTAGGGACTTGAGCACATTGCCAATTTTAGTATTCTTGAGGATTCTGCCAATACTGTGGGATAACTGTAATGTATCTTTTGGCAAATTCACATTTTTAATATGTATCATATTCCATAGGAACTACATGTAATGTAGTCATATTAAATTACTTTGTTTAAAAATGCTTAAGAACACACTTGCACATGTGTGTGCATGCACACACAGACAAACACACCTGGCAGAAGGAGCCCTGAATTAAGAAAAGAACAAACCTTTATTTCTCAGTCTGCCTCTAAATCTCTGCATGGCCTACTTAGAGAAGGGTCTGGCTGGCTTTCCCTGAACTTTGTTTTCCTCAAATGTTACAGAGGGAAGAAGGGATTGGTCTCTGATGTTTACTTTGTTTTGTTTTGCTTTGTTTTCCAGCTCAGGCGGACTAATTTTAGCAGACTTCACATTTCAAGGCTATGTAAGATATAATTGGAGTACTTTGTGTTGAAAGAGATAATACCAGTAATCAATGCATTCGTTTTCAGATCAGTTTACTGTCTCCTATGTACTATTGAACTGGAAGAACACGGGACGATACGTTGTACATTTCACCTCTTAAAATAAATATGTGCAGGGATGTAGAGAGATTTACTAAAGACTATTCTTAATGAAAATTGCAGTGGATCCAATTCCATCAGGGTTTCAGTCATTCAGACTTTGATCTAAGGTGACAATGAGCTGGCCTGATGATCTCATCCCTGGAGAAAGCTGGGCTGGGAGACAACCCCAAGGTCATTTCTTGCAAGTACAAGCTGTGTTCTAATACTGACTAGAAAAATGGGCAACGGTAAACTTTTCTGGCATATACATTCTAGCACCACAATTACACATAATGTGAAAGTTATAATATGAATATATTGTATGCACATGTTAGTAAGTATTCCCTTTTCCACGCTTTAACCTTGAACTATTTTCAGCATAATTTTGCTGGGAAATAATGATATATATTACAATTTGCAAGTGGTATTTTAAACTCTTGCATCTTTTAAGCCACCTCCTAAATAATGTTATCTTACACAATTTATAACAGATGAAAATGCATTTTTAAAAAAATTATGTTTATTTAGTATTTGAATTTTACTACTTAAAACTCACATCATAGTTCATAGAGTTGACTGTGCTTGTGTGTTTGGATGGCTCCAGAAAACTCGTCAGGTACCCAGACAGGTGCCCTTCTCTGCGTGTTGAAGACAATTCACTCTATAATTAGGGAGAAATGTTGAAGTGTGTTACTGGATGAAAGAGCACCCTGCCTTAAAGTTAGTTTATATAATATATAATTATCAATGTCAAAGTCAGGAAAGTAGTGGTTTCTATGACTGTAATCACAACAAATAACTTTGCCCAGCTCTTTTTCCTAGATGGAGCCTGGTGAATTGTTCCTGTCTCTCTCCTCTCTCTCCTTAGTCCTTTATCTCTCATCTCTCTCTCTCTCTTCATCCTCTCTTCTCATCTTTTCTTTCTATATGTCTTTCTCCTTTCAACTTATTTTTTTAAGTTCTTATGTAACAACTCTGTTCCACTTCACTATATGGCATCATTTTAAATGCCCAAATAACAAGTTAATATCACCCCAGACAAAGACCGCCAGGAATTCACACGTAGTTGAAGATGCTGGCTTTAATTATTGTCACAGGAGGAAGAACACTCACCATGGGGTGTCTCACTATGAGGGTGGTAGAATGAAACTTTCATAGAAGTTGGGCTTATGTTGGGTCAATTTAAGATGAATTCAAGGAAGCCGGGAAGAACGGGTAATTGATTCTTAATCATTCTCACTTGGAAGGAAGGAAGACTGCACAGAAGCTGAACCTGTAATTAGTAAAGAAGCAGCAGTCGTTCCTGTTAATCGGGATAGAGATGTGTTTGGCCATGTTATAGCTTAGACATAGTCTATGTTTTGTCTGTTCAGACAGGATTACAGAGTGCCTTCTTTTGTTTGAATTCATCACAGTCAGAGGGGACAGAGTACAGTTGATGTTGGTGTTCTGTGCAATTACTAGGTTTGCCAGAACATATCCTTTCCAACAGCGCCAGACCGGCTCTAGCTTTCAGGGTATTTTTTTCTCATTATCATTATCAAGTGATGAATTTTAAGCAGTCCCTCCCTCCAGACAGTCTACTGGTTAAAAGCATGTGCTCTTCAACCACACCGTTGGGTTTGATTGCCTACTGAGCCTGTCATTTACTAAGCATATTGCAGAACACTTACTTAAATTATTTGTACTTTATTCCTTTCAACTAAACATTGAGCAGAATAGTCACTCCCTCGTAATGCTATCATGAAAGTTAAATTAGTTAATACATGTGGAGAAGAGTGTTTAGCTCACAGTAATACCTAAAATGTACCTAAAATCTCAGCTGGTATTATTTTATTAATTTCTCTCTCCACAAGTAAGCACTGGAACTGCCAAAGAAATGCCCGTGTCATAGAGAAACCCTGTTTCTGAACTCAGTTCCAAATGGTTCAAAATCCTCAACTCACAGACTGGACCCCATGTAGTTTACTGGCTCCTTCATATGCCTCGCCTTCCTCGTTCAGCTTGTTGAGCTCCACCACTTGCCTGAACTCAGTCATCTTCATAATAATGGTTATGTGACTCTCATGGCACACACAGGCTGGCGGGCACCTACAAAGAAGGGTGACTGTCATTAACTCCTACCAATCACACAGAGTCTCACCTCTCCTTCTTAACTGTTAACTTTTTCCTTTTACCGCCTAGAATGTTCATCTGCTATGGCCATTTAGATTGTTTAATCACAACACCTCAGGCTTGCCCAGTAAGTAAGAAGTAGATAGTACCTAACTAACTTTGATTTTTTAAGTATACTTTATTCATTATACTATTACAGTTGTCCCAATTTTTTCTTCCCTTTATCCCCCTTCCTCCCTGCACCACCCTTCCCTCCAGTATTCACCACCCCCTTAGTTCATGTCCATGGGTTGCACATATAAGTCCTTCGGGTTCTCTATCCCCTGTACTATTCTTAACCTTCCCCTGTCTTTTGTATGCCTACCAGTTATGATTCTTATTCCTTGTACCTTTTCCCCTGTTCTCCCCTCCCCCTCCCCACTGGTAACCCTCACTGTGATCTCCATTTCTGTAAGTCTGTTCCTGTTCTAGTTGTTTGCTTAGTGTTTTTTTTTTTTTCCTTTTTAGGTTCAGTTGTTAATAGTTATGAGTTTGTTATCATTTTAGTGTTCATGGTTTTTGATCTTCTTCTACTTTTTAGATAAGTCACTTTAACATTTCATATAATAATGACTTAGTGATGCTGAACTCCTTTAACTTGACTTTATCTGGGAAATACTTTTATCTGCCTTTCCATTCTAAATGATAGCTTTGCTGCATAGAGTAATCTTGGATGTGGGTCTTCTTGGGACTAACTTCCAATTCACAGTTCATGATACATAGACTTCTTATACTCCAAGGAACTTTTCTTGGAAAATAATTTTTAGAAGAGAGATATTGTAAACACATTGGTGTCTGAAACAAGAGCTGAAGAAAGAAAAGGAATAGAAGAGAGGGTTTAAATAAGTAATAAAATTATTTTCAATTTTGCCTATGTTTCTCTATAGTCAACTTAAATATTTTTAAAATTGTATAGTATATTTTATATGATATTTAATTGTATAATTCAAATGCCTTCACTGATATTAATCTATGTGTTAATATCTAGATCTAATTATCTTGAGGTCAAATTATAAAAGGATGTATTTTTAAAGTATTAATAATATATTGAGAATGTGAGGATTGCAGAGGAAATTGTATATTGATATTTACTCCGATTATTACATTAAGTAATGCAATCATAATTTAAAGAATAGCACCCATGAGAACTCACAATTTTAGCATTCTATGCTACCACTTTATGTTTAGCATTCTTTATTTCTATTAACATTATTATTTTGTTCTTTGGAGCTACCATACTGTCAATAAAATTTAACAATTGATAAACTTCCTACCTCTCATAGTGTTAACTCTCTTCAGTTAGTTGGAAATACTTTGTTATATACATGGAGTGGTCGAAGGTATTTTCAATATGTTACCACTATAAATTAAATTTTTATTAATCTATTTGTCATCTACCTATCTACCCTATCAATGATGTTATCTTTATTGGGATAGATATTGTTAACAATTATTAGAGCAAATTATTACCATAATCTTTGAATGTATTTTTCAATCCTTATAACATTATGCAGATTATTACTGCCCTGGGATAAAATTTATTTAAAAAGATAAATTCAGTTTCTCCCAATCTTACCTTTTTATGAAAGTTTTAAAGAAATCTATAACTGATATTCTAAATGGCCAATCAAGATCAATTAGTATTGTCACTGGCTGGTGTGGTACAGTGGGTTGGAGCATCCTCCCATAAACCAAAAGATCACAGGTTTATTTCCTAGTCAGGGCACAGGCCTAGGTGGCAGGTTGGATTCCTCTCCTGGGCACTTATTAGAGAAAACTGATCGATGTTTCTCTCTTGAATCACGTTGCTCTGTATCTCTCTCTCTAACACTTCCCTTCTCTCTAAAATCAATAAGTGTGTCCTCAGGTGATGATAAAAAAATTTTTAAAAGTTTGACAGTTCAGTGCCTAGTCTGGGCACATACCTAAGTTGCAGCTTTGATGCCCAGCTGGGGTGTGTAGAGAGAACACTGATGGATGTTTGTCTCTCACATTGATGTTTTTCTCTCTTTCTTTTTCTCCCTGCCATTCTCTCTAAAATTGGATACATCCTTGGGTGAGGATTAAAAAAAATCAACCAGTAGATTCCTCACTGACTGACTATAGATATTTTCCATGCCATAAACATCTCTAATTTCCAGTTTTGAATAATGGTCAGTGTGATAGTTAACTTCATGTGTAAATTTGGCTGGACCTAAGTGGGAAAATATTTGGTTACACATTAGTCTGGATGTTTTTGTGTAGGTTATTCTTTAAATGAGATTAACATTTACATTGCTGGTCTTTGAGCAATGCAAATTCACTCTTTATAGTAGTATGAGTGGGCTTTATTCAGTCGGTTGAAGGCTTTAACAGCAAATTATTGACCTCCCCCCAGTAAGAAGGAATTCTTCCCGCAGACTGCTTTTGCAGTAGAACGGCAATTCGTCCTTCTGTTTCCAGCCTGCTCCTCTGTGTCACCACTCACACAAACGTGCATCCTGTTGCTTCTTTTTCTGGAGAACCCTGATTCCTGTACTGGGTTGGCAAAAAAAAGTTTGTTTGTTTTTTTTCCATAAGATGGATCTAGTAGCGCTTAGTTGTCTTTAAGGTCATTCAAAACAATTTTGTTACATTGTATTGTGACAGCTGTCATATCAGCCTGCATTAAAAAAATAACATCAACATTAGTGAATTTTTCTGCAGCCATTTTAATATTGAGGATGTAAGAAAATAAGCAACATTTTTGGCATATGTTTTATTATTTCAAGAAATGTAAAAACACAACTGAAATACACAAAAAGGATTTATGCAGTGTATGGAGAAAATGCTGTGACAGATCAAATGTGTCAAAAGTGTTTTGCAAAGTTTTGTGCTGAAGATTTCTCACTGGACAATGCTCCTTGGTCGGGTAGACAAATTGAAGTTGATAGCGATCAAACTGAGACATTAGTTGAGAACAATCCACGTTATACCACATAGGGGACAGGAGACATACTCAAACTATCCAAATCAATGAAGTTATTGGTGAAAATGAAAAAATGTCTTTTATTTTATGGAAAAACTTAATTGAACTTTTTGGCCCACCCAATAATAAGTAAAGAAATGGTGTACATCCAACTCTAATTATAGTGCCTCAAGGAGGCAAGGGTACGTGTGTTTGTGTTGGTGTTTTCAGATAGATACGTGAAGGTTGGGGTGATAGAATACTAAATATTGGTCAAAGGAAAGAAGAAAAGAGAGGAAGCTATGCATGTTTGAATTCTTAATATCCAAATAAAACTAACAAGGATCAAGTGATGGAATGGTATCCCTGGTTGCAAAATCCTACTCATTTCCCTGACATAACTTAAGTTACAGCCTAGGAAATCGTCCAGCATATTTACTACTGCATTTCTATGCAACACTCATTTCATCTTTCTCCCCAACACTTTAAAAGACTTCTTTAGAAATACAGTCTGTTTTCGAACTGGGGACTGATGAATAATCCTAGATTTGTGTAAGGGCACTATACATTTATCTCTAATTGAGAGCTGTGAGAATTTTATTTAAAGTCTTCTGCATTTGGAACTAAGAGTTTTGCTCATATTTATTCCTGATTATATACCCTCTGTAAAGTTCATTAAATAAACAACATATTCTATGTCATTTCATTATTGTTTGCACTAATAAGAACAAAGAGGGAAATAGATATAAAACACTAAAAACTTAAAGTTTAGAGGTAAATGGAATTTGCTAAGAGCAAACCATCATGGAAACATTTATGACAAATACAGCTGAGTCCTATATTGTAATTTAGGGTCTGAAGTTTGTACCCATCAGTCTATACTATTGTCAGAAATATATTCAGGAAGGAGAAATTACAGAAGCCTTTTATTTTTAAAACCAGCCTCTTAAATTCACAGCAAGTACTCAATCAAAAGATTTATATTTCCCCTAGGCTTAACTATGGACACTGTCAGAAGTTTTATAATGACTTCTTGCTAAGCTTATTCATGGGTGACTGGAAATTATTTAATTGTGATGTGACATAGTACTACCTAGAGTTTTTTCAAACTTATTATCTTGGAAAAACACATTTGAATTAGTGGGTGCGATTGGAAAATAAAACAGGTTACAAGTGGGGTGGGGGCAGAGTAATAAATTAGAATGAAATTGCCTATTGACTCCTCTGGGAGTCAGCACACACTAAGAAGGACACAAAGGGCATATGTCTAGGTCAGCCCTTAACTCATACTACTCCCAGAATGATAACTTTCAAATACACAAATAAATTAGAGGATGACTTAGACCTACACCACATCATGGATCTATGCATAACATGTTTTTTCAGTAGACTTCAGGATATTCTAGGAAAGTTGTCTAAGAAGAAAATATAGTGGAAAGGTTTTTTTTTTGCTACATTCATCACAAGGATGTTTATTTAAGTAGAACAACAGTTTTTTTCCGACTAGTTCTTGAGACTGAAAGGTAATTGACTCTGACTGGAGGAGAAAATAAGAGGAAAACTGTCTAGAAAAAGGAGGTTTGAATGTCTAAAGCAGTGATTGTAAATCTTTTCTATTTCATGGCACACATAATCAAATTACCAAAATTCTGTGGCACACCGAAAAAAATTGTTTTTGCCAATCTAACAAAAAATAGGTATAATTTTGTTCATTCACACCTGATGGCTATTGTTGTGTTGGCTGTTGCCATTTTTTAAGTTGATAATCTAAAAAAAAAAGTTAGTGCCCCTGACTAGTATTGTATGATTTTTTAAAGGTTGTACAGTTGTCCCAATTTCCCCCTTTCACCCGCCTCTGCCTACCTTGTCCCTCCACTTCCATCATTAGTCCCCACACCATTGTCCATGTCCATGGATCATTCATACATACTCTTTGAATAATCCCCTCCCCTTCTTTCAGACAGTCCCCAACTCCATCCTCCCCTCTTACTGCTGTCAGTCTGTTCTATGATTCTATGCCTCTGGTCTGTTTTACTCATTAGTTTACTTTGCTAATTAGTTTCCTCTTATAAGTGAAATCATATGGTATTTTTCATCGACTAGCTAATTTCACTTAGCATAATGATCTCCAGTTCTATCCCTGCTGCCGTGAAGGGTAGGAGTTCCTTTCTTTATTTCTTCTGTATAGTATTCCATCGTGTAAATGTACAACAGATTTTAATCCACTCACCTACTGATGGGCACTTAGCTGTTTCCAACTCGTGGCTGTTGTAAATAGTTTGTATGCATATAAAAGTGCACACAGCAGCACCTTTATATTGGTGTTCCAGGATTCTTATGGTATATTCCCAGTAATGGAAACACTGGTCAAAATGTAGTTCCATTTTTTATTTTTGGAAGATATTCCATACTGTTCTCCCTAGTGGCTGCACCAGTCTGCATCCTCACCAACAGTGCGCTAGGGTTCCCTTTTCTCCACAACCTTGCCAGCAGTTGTTGTTTGTTGATTTATGATGGCTATTTTGGCAGGTGTGAGGTGATATCTCATTGTGGTTTTAATTTGCATCTCTCTGGAGGCTAGTGATGTTGAGCATTTTTTCATGTCTATGGGCCCTCTGTATATCTTCCTTTAAAAAGTATCTACTGAGGTCCTTTTCCCACTTTTTAATCGGATTGTTTGTCTTAATGGTGTTGACTCATGTGAGTTCCTTATATATTTTGAAGACTAAACCCTTGTCTGATGTCTCAAATAAACAACGTAACCTTACATCTAAAAAACTAGAGGAGCAACAACAAACAAAACTCAGAGCAAGTAGAAGGAAGGGAATAATAAAGATCAGAACAGGATTAAATGACATTGAAGACTAAAAAAAATAATTCAAAGGATGAATGAATCCAAGATCTGACTCTTTGAAAAGACAAACAAAATTGACAAACTATTAACCAGACTTATTAAGAAAAAAGGAGAAAGGATCCAAATAAATAAAATTAGAAATGAAAGAGAAGTAAAAACTAATATCAGAAATGCCAAGGATTGTAAGAAATTACTATGAACAACTATATGCCAAGAAATTGGACAACCTGGGTGAAAAGGATAAGAATCTAGAAACACACAATCTTCCAAAACTGAAACAGGAAAAAGCAGAAAACCTGAATAGACTTATCAATCTATTCAAATAATGAAATTGCAATAGTAATAATAAAACTCCTGCACACGATATCCCTGAACCAGATGGCTTCTCAGGTGAATTTTACCAAACATTCAAAAAATAACTACTGATCCTTCTCAAATTATTCAAAAAAATTGAAAAGAAGGAAGACTCCCACACTCTTCTTATGAGGCAAGTATTATCCAAATTTCAATACCAGGTAAAGACACAATAATGAAAGAAAATTATAGGCCCAGATCTCTGATGAACACAGATGCTAAAATCCTCAAACAAGTATTAGCAAACTGGATCGAGCAATACAATAAAAAGATCATACACAGGATCAAGAGAGATTTATTCCAGGGGTGCAAGGATAGTACAATATTCACAAATCAATAAATGTAATACATCTGATAAAAAATGAAGGACACAAAAAACAGACAAAAATTACATGATCATATGAATAGATGCTGAAAAAAGCATTTGATAAAATCCAACATCATTTGTTATAAAAAAAAAAAAAACAAACTCAACAAAGTGTGAATAGAGGGAGCATTTCTCAACATAATAAAAACCCACTGCAAACATCGTACTCAATGGGCAAAAACTAAAAGTGTTTCCCTTAAGATCAGGGACAAAACAAAGGTGTTCACTTTCACCACTCTTATTCAACATGGTACTAGAGGTTCTAGCCACAGTGATCAGAGAAGAAGAAGAAACAAAATTCATCCAAATAGGAAAAGAGGAGGTAAAATTGTCACTATTTGCAGACATGATAGTGTACACAGAAAATCCTATAGACTCCACCAAAAAACCATTCGACCTAATAAATGAATTTGGCAAAACAGAAGGATACAAAGTCAATATTCAGAAATTGAATGCATTTTTTATACCAACAATGAAATAATGGAAAAAGAAACTAAGAAAAAAATTCCATTTACTATAGTAACAACATTTTTTAAAAGTACCCAGGAATAAATTTAACCAAGGAGGTAAAAGACCTGTACTCAGAAAACTATTGAACACTGAAGAAAGAAATTGAGGGAGGTACAAATAAATGGAAGTATATACTGTGTTCATGGATTGAAGAATTAAATCATTAAAATGTCCATAATACCCAAAGAAAGCTATAGATGTAACATAATTCCTATTAAAATACTAATGGCATATTTCACAGGCCTAGAACAAATAATCCAAAAATGTATAAGGAACAAATAAGGACCCTTAATATCCTCAGCAATCTTGAAGTAGAACAATAAAGTTGAAGAGATCACAATACCTGATATAAAACTATATTACAAGGGCACTGTAATTAAAATAGCCTGGTACTGACATAATACAGACACATAGATCAATGGAACAGAATAGAGAGCCCAGGAAATAAACCCATGTCTCTATGGCCATTTGATATTTAATAAAGGGGGTATGATGGTTCAATTGAGTAGAGATATTCTCTTCAAGAAATGGTGTTGGGAAAATTGGACTGGTACATGCAAAAAAATGAAACTAGACCACACACTTAACACCAAACACCAGAATAAACTCAAAATGGATAAAAGACTTAAATATAAGTCTTGATACTATGAAAATCCTAGTGGAAAACATGAGCAGTAAAATTTCAGATATCTCACATAACAAAATTTTGCTGATGTATCTCCTAGGGCATGGGAAATAAAGAAAAAATAAATAAATGGTACTACATCAAATTAAAAAGCTTCTGCACGGGTAAAGAAACCATCATCAAAATGCGAAGGGTACCGACTACATGGGAGGACATATTTGTCAATGACACATGGGTATTGCATGTTTTAAAAATTCTTGAAGCACACCAGTGTGCAATGCAGCACAGCAGTTGAAAATAGCTGGTCTAGAGTATATTTTGATCACTGGTGTTATTTGTAACTTTTGAAGTATGACGATCTTCCACAACTCAACCAAATCAAGTTAAAATTAATGAGGCGCCAAAGAAGTTCATGTTCACCAGCTTAAAACTAAGTTAAAGTAGAAGACTAAAACCCCATATAAAGACCTGATGCTCCTGTGAGCCTAGGGATGAATATGTTATGGATTCTGAAAAATCATCATGCCTTCTAAAATTGTCTGGGGACCTACAGATTCATGTAGCTTGAGTATGACACCAGCTTTTATTTTTGTTTAACCTTTGGGGTTTATTTTCATATATATATATATATATTTCAAAACACACTGATAATTTTCTACCAGTTTAGATATTATATTTTCCAATACACATTATGTATTTCATAATACATAATACAATTCCAGTTGTAAATGTGCATGTATTTTATTGCGGATATTTTGTTATCTTCATGATGATCATTAAAGCATGTATTATAAAATCGAATGGCATGATTGTACGATTTTTGGCTTTAATGGAATTTGGACTATATTAACTGAAGTGTCACTTGCCTCGTCACAGACTCATAAATGTAGATATTTTCCACTTTCATGTAGATATCAGTAATCTGAATTTAAATTACAGGATTTAAAAAAAAATAAGTTTAACTTGGATTCTATGTGTCCAACAAAGAAAATACGCAAATGTGAATTTAAACTCTACAGTTGATATTTCAAAACAAAGCAGTTTTACATTGATGAATATATTCCGTGCTCTTCAACTTTTTATAAAGCTCATGGAAAGTACATAAATGAAAGGTAATTAAGAAATTGCAGCAAGACCATATTAAAATTAATGCTAAGTTTATATTCTTTGTTTTAATTTTTTCAAAGCAAGCATCAGGTTATAAACCTCACAAATACTGTGAACTAAAAAAGTGATGATATGTGAGATGGAACTTATGATTTTATCCTCCTTCAACTAGAAAATACTATTTTTTTCCCAAATATAAGATGACAAAAGGAAAGATATACTTTGAGAGTTACTAGATTTCTGCTTCTCTTGGTAATATCTAGAAAAAACTTAGTAGTAATATTAAAAAAATAAGTATCAATGTAAAAAATCAGTATCTATACTTTCCTCTGTAACACCAAATAAACAGTTGTTAACAAATACTAATGTTCAGAGGTAAAATGTATTATGTGCTACCAGGTTTGACATATTGTTCCGTAGATCTTATGAAATAAATACTATAATTAATGCTGTTTCCCAGTGGAGGAAACAGAATTAGAGAAAGATTATGTAATGTGTACAAGTTGAAAAAATTCTTAAGTCCACATCCAGAAAAGACAGTTTGACAGATATTTATATATATTTATTTTTTAACAGATATTATTTACTTATTTTTAGAGAGAGGGGAAGGGAGGGAGAGAGGGAGAGACATATCAATCAATGTGTGGTTTCCCCTCATGCGCCACCTACTGGGGACCTTGCCTGCAACCCAGGCATGTGCCCTGACTGGGAATCAAACTGATGACCCTTTGGTTGGCAGGCTGGTGATCAATCCACTGAGTCACACCATCCAGGGCTATATATTTTTTAATCACCATCTTAACTAGCTTAACTATTGTCCTCTATTGCTGGAAACTCAAATACTGAGAAATTCACATCACAGAGAAGAGTAAGAAGACAAATACAACCAAGACACACCATGGTGCCAGGTGGGTGTTAGAACATCCGGGGGAGCACTTTGGCAAGTATACAATTGTCTAACTTCTATGCTGTACACCGGAAACTACCACAAAAATAATGAATGCAAGGTAACTGGAAAAAAACATAAAACAAAACAAAAATAAGTAAAATACTTGAGGCAAACAAACAAACAAACAACAACAATATGGTATCCAGGAAAGGATCCTGAAACAGAAAAGTGGCATTAATAGAAAAACTAATAAAATTCAAAGAAAGTCTAATCTTTGCTCAATAGTAATGTGCCAATAATAATTCACTGGTTTGTTTTAATCTAAAAATTTTTTAAATGACAGTGATTATAAAAATCTGTAATAAAGTTTTAGATATATTAAAGATGGGTTGGGTAATTCCATCTTTATCCATCCAATCCATCATGAAATGAAATAATTGAATCTCTATTTGATAAATTTATTTATTGTTTTCTATTATAGGACAAGGCTGACATTGTATCTGAACTATATATTGATTTTAATCAATATAAGCTAAATTATGACCTTAAATTTATAACTACTAATGTGCTGAATTAACACTGCTCAATTTTTACCAAATCAGGCAATAGCATCTATACTAATTCCATAATTTTAAGATGTCCTAGTAAGGCTTTAGTTTATAATTATCAAACTATTTCTTGTTTTTGTTTAAAAACACATTTTTCATCTTCTTATATATTGTGTGTGTTATCATATAGGCAGCCTTTAGAATAAGTAATGACTTAAACAAGGTAGGTATTCAATAAATGCTGGCTGAATCATGAAAAGTTCTGCCTTTTTTCTCACTTTAATCACAAGAAGAAAATAATTTCAAAGTATATGTAATTCCAAATAGAAGTCAAGTACCTTAGAATATCTTGAATCTTATAAAATTTGGTATTATTTTATTTTACTTTTTAATTTTTTTACTGTCATTCAAGTACAGTTGTTCCCATTTCTCCCTCATTACTCTCCCCTGCCCTACCCACCCCCACCTCCCACATTCAATCCCCCCCACCCTGTTGTCTTTGTCCCTTGGTCCTTTTACATGTTCCTTGACTTGACCCTTGCCCTTCTTTCCGCCGTAATTCCCCTCCCCACTCCCCTCTGGTCACTGTCAGTTTGTTCTTTATTTCCATTGCTCTGGTTCTATTTTGCTCACTTGTTTGTTTTGTTGATTAAGTTCCACTTATAGGTGAGGTCATACAGTATTTGTCTTTCACTGCCTGACTTATTTCACTTAGCATAATGCTCTCCAGTTCCATCCATGCCATCACAAAGGATAGGAGTTCTTTCTTACTTTCTGCTGCATAGTATTCCATTGTCCCATATGTACCAGTTTTTGCTCCACTCATTTAATGATGGGCACTTAGGCTGTTTCTAGCACTTGGCTATTGTAAATAATACTGCTATGAACATTGGCGTGCTTAGGTTCTTTAGAATTGGTTTTGCAGGTTCTTTAAGGTATAATCCTAGCAGTGGAATTGCTGAGTCAAAAGGCCATTCCATTTTTAGTTTTCTGAGAAAAATTCCATACTGTTTTCCACAGTGGTTGCACCAGTCTGCATTCCCACTAAGAGTGTACTAGGGTTCCCTTTTCTCCACATCCTTGCCAACACTTGTTCTTTGTTGATTTGTTTGTGATGGGCATTCTTTTTTTAAAATTATTTTATTGTTGTTCAATTACAGTTGTCTGCATTTTCTCCCCACCCCTCCTCCAACACCATTCAAACCCACCTCCCTCCCTTGCTTCCATCCTCCCCCTTGTTTTTTGTCTATTCTGACTGGCATGAAGTGGTGTCTCATTGTGGTTTTAATTTGCAATAAAATTTGGTATTATTATAAAATATCATTTTGTTATGTACCTTTAAATTCAGTGTGTGTGAAGAAATGTACCATTGAAATTCAATGAAAGAACGGTGCCACAATAGCTTCCCAATTTACTTTAATCTCCAGAAGCCTGGAGGGTTTTCTTCTGCTGACTCTTTAAATCATTTTTTCTTTTATTTTTCTACTTCATTAATTCTGGTGGATTTATAATAATGTTTAATTTATTTAGTTTCCTTTCTTTTCACATGGCATTATTTAGATGAAGTTAGAAGCTGTAGTTATATTTCAAAATGAAATACATGTTTTAATTCTTGAAGCATTCATTAACTACTAAAATATTTATTGCAAGCATTTAGACATCACACCCTAAAATAAAAAACCTTGCCAAGTGTTCTTTGTATAACTAGTGTTTGAATAATGTACTGGAAAGGTCAGTTGCTTTGAAAATCTACAGACTCATGAATGTGGATAATTTAAAATCCTATCTACTAAGCTTATCTTGCTTTATGAAAATCTCTCTGGCTGCATAGTAGAGAATACAGAGGAGACTTCACAAATTAATATATTTATATAATATTTGCCCCCAATATCAAACCACATATAAGAAGTTACCACCTTCAAATGATTCTTTAGGAGAAATTTATTTTAGTTATAAAAGTAAGTTTCTCTCAGTTGACAGTTTGACTTAATTATTATGTGAATTTTGATAAAATAGGTACGTCATAGATCACTGAGTAAAAATACTTAATAAAAGGGAAATTTTTTTCCATATAATGAGTTCAATTTTCTGGGTGGGGGGTGGGGATTGTCTCTTACTAAGAATCAACTTTGCTAGTTTGAGACTACTATGTAGAAAGGTCAACCAAAGTTTTTATCCTTCAGTAGAACAAAAAAATATCCAAAGCAAAAATAATGCTTTGAATTATGAAAATATCTTAGTTTCAAAGAAGGGAATTATTTTACATACAGCCTGAGAAAAGGTGATAATATCTTTTTAAAAAAGCAAATCACTAACCGGATAGACCCAAAATACCTTTTGAAAGAACCAGAGAACTAGAACGTAAAGCACATAAACTATTTAAAAAATTAAAATAACCAAAACCATGAAAACAGACAGAAATCTATTCCAAATAATTTCATATTTTTAAATCTCTTTTCTATATAATATTTGTACATAACTTTTAAGAAAGTTGACTCCAACCATATACATCTTTACATCCTGCTGTTATTATGAAATATCCCTATTTCTCATAATGTATTTCAAAATCTATATGTTTAATGGAAACCAGATAATATTAATGAGTTACTTACTTGTGAATGACAAAAGATGTATGTAGTTTTATGTAAATTCAGGTAGTTTTAGATATTTGTAGATTTTTATATCAAGAAATAAAGAAAAACTGTCCTATTGTTTCCACTTTCCCTGAATGTGAGGCAAGGTCATCTGCTCAGACCTTATATGGTATGGAGAGCCAGCTGACTGAAGAAGCATGATAAGACTTCTATCCTACTTTTCTAGGTAGCCATAAATGTGTACTGGGTTCAGCCTACCCATTCCTGATGGTGCACAGCTGGGTGCAGCTACATCTGTACAGATACGAAACGGGAGGATGGTTGAGTTCATCTAGGAATTCTAGTTTGGCTAAAATGTGTGATAAAAGAACAAGAGATTTTAAGGGATTTGTAAGATCGTTTTTGAAGGAAAAATCATTGAAAACCAGACTATGTAGACAGGTTGGGAAATCTAGATGAGACCTTATCTCCAAACACACAGCAATTTAAGCAAGCAGCTTTCCGTTCTGTTCACATTCACATTTATAGCAGAAACCTAAAGAATCCCCTTCTTACTGGAGCAATACTCTCCATTCACCACCATGGTGGTGTCAAAGAATAATTTATAAATATAGGCTTCATACATGGTAAATATTTATTTAATGAGAAAATCAATAGGATAGTACAGCTCATGTAAAGAGAATTTGAGGAAGGGGGATTTATATAGTCCGCCAAAGATGGCATGCTACAAGTTTGCTAAGTTAGAGACAGCACTGTTGAATATATTATTGGGTGACAACACTGAAATTTTTGAAGTTACCTTCTCTACCAAAAAAGTAATTTTTATTTTTATTGGGAAAAATATACAAGAAAAACTTAACAATTTAGTGTTTCAGCTCTTGTCAATGGCAAATAGTAAGTCAAAAGGACAAAGGAAAACTTTCCTTAGACAATTAAATAGTCCCTTTGTGGTCCTGTTAGATAGTGCTCCAGTGTGACATTGAAAAGACCATCTTTTTTGCCTTATATCCAAGTTTGATATCTTTTTACAAGCAAACTAGACTAAATTTCTACCAATCTTTTTCTTTTTAACCTTACTAGACACTAGCACTAGGAGGTCATAGATTGGTAGTATGATTCCACCTGTATTCTAATAAGCCTTACTCATCTACTTTTTTCCTATAATTTTCAGTCTATTCTGGATGGAGAAACTCTGACTGGCAGGGATGGCGGGCTATGGGTTTGTCTGTCTTTCCAGGCTGTCTGGTATAAAGGCTCTGTAGGCCAATCACTGAACGCTCATCCCCAATCCTGTTCCATTCACTTTCTAATTATAAGCGAATGACATTTTGACATTGGTTGTCTGTCAGTTTAATTCTTCAGTGTTGAAAATTTCATCTCGTTTCTGTCTTTATAGGGACTTCTGTATTCGTCTCATCATTTAAGAAGGGGAGACCTCACTTCACTTTATAAAGTGTCTGTGTGCCCCTATTTGTTCACCGGCAAACAGGAAGCAAGACAAACCATTTCAGAGGTTACTATAATTCCCTTGTATCTGAACTGGTTCTCCACAGGCTTCTCATCAATGTTACCAATTTTTTCATCAGATAAAATGATTAATAAAGTAATTTATATTTTCTTGTTACTGAAAACATTTATTATAAAGTAGCTTTTGTGTATGTCAATATTTTGTCACATAAAAGAGAGTTTGGATTTAACGTGCTGATGTTTAAATTTCTCTGTAAGCAATTTGATCATAATCCTAAAAATTATCTTTTATGCTAATGAGACATTTTTAAAGGAGGTAAGTAAACTAAAATATGAAAAAAAATGTGCTGTTAAGCCTGGACAGTTACTGCTTTTCATAGCATTCCAACGTAGTCATGCATTTTTAATGAGTGTGAATTTATATTTCTAATTATTTATTAAAATTCATTGTTAGATGCTATGAATATGCTATAGCATGAATTTTCATGAATATAAAATGAAAATCAAAACACATGATGTTAAATCTATAAAAGCATTTCACCCATATGATCCTAGAGCTCACAATTATAAATACTTTATAAAGTTCCATATTTATACTGATAGTTGTAAATCAAAATAAATCACATATCTTTATACTGTGTCTGACCAAAATGCTAAAAGTGATTACTAAGTAAAAAATTAAACACCTGCTCTTTATGTCACCAACAATATTTGAAATTAAGGTTTAATCATACTTACATATTTGAGGTTTAAAATGATATTCCCAATATCTGCAATTGCTCAGAGTTCACACATTAATATGTAGAAATGTCACCAACCACAATTCGCTAGTTCTGACTTTTTTTTCCTAATTCATTGCTGCTCATATATATGGCTAATTCAAGAATTCAGATATGAATCTTATATGTGATGTATGCTTTAAAAAATTACCTGTACAACAGCTCTCACTGCTAAGCAAGAGATTTCTAGGCAGAAAGACTCTTTTAAATTATTTCCTCTCATTCAAAAATAAAATAAATTGTCAGACATTTCCTAGGCTGCATAATGAATTGCCCCGACCCCATCCTTGTGGCAGTGTGCTGGTTCTAACTAACACACTAATACACAGGCAATCCATTATCAGCTGGGATCCAGACTGAAAACAGAAACCATACCAATTATTTTAACCAGAAAAATGCGTACAAGAAATTAAACAGGAATTGGAGGACAGAGAGGTGGAGCGGGGAAGCAGAGGCATAACAGAAATTATATTTATGGGAAGCAGTACTGTCCTGAGGGTTTTCTGAAGAAATGGCTAAGGCAGGGGTTTCTTAGAGGCTAGAAACTTGGAGGAAGGTCCCTCGGTGGAGAGCTCAGACATTTGAGGATGAGACATACCTGGCCTGGCGCTGGCATCTTAGGGAGTGGAAGCATTACTTCTACAAAACATTTGAGAAGGAGAGCTGCCCAGCATGTCTCTAAAGGCCATGAGGTACCTAGAGAGTTGCAAAAGCATTGAAAACTAGACAAACTGCTTGGAGCAAAGTGGAAGATTGATGTTAAGATGATGCTGATAGGAACAATTAATAAACAAAGTGAGTCCCATCTCCTACCTCTTTCCCAGTCTCCCTCTAATGAACAATATTAGCAAAATCCATCAGGAAGGATGTGTTGAAAGAGAAATGTGGTTTGTAAAGCCCCAGCCCTAGCACTACAAAGGAGAATAGAAGTGCGGAGGCATATGGCAGAGATACAACAGCTGAATAACCAACACACAAATATTACAGGAACTATTACCATTAATTTGAAGGTCTGATGTACATATCAAGTCACAGAATAAAGGGACCCACAAATCAGGTCTCCAAACACAGGCTTAATGCTAAAATAGGAGCATGACTTCACCTATAAGTGGAACTTAATCAACAAAACAAGTAAGTGAGCAAAATAGAACCAGAGACATGGAAACAAAGAACAAACTGACAGTGACCAGAGGGGAGGGAAGAAGGAGATAATGAGGGGAAGAAGGGGAAGGGTCAAGTCAATGAACATGGATATAAAGGACCCCTGGACAGGGACAAAGGGGACAGGGGAGGACCGAATGCAGGAGGGGGGCTGGGGAGGGCAGGGGAGAGTAATGGGGGAAAAGTGGGGACAAGTATAATTGAAGAACAATAAAAAAATTTTAAATAAAAAGGCAAACAAATAAATAAATAAAATACTCTTAAAAGCATCTATGTTAAATATAGCTGTCTAAAAAGCATACTTGTATATATTATTATATACAATCACTAATAAAATCTTCAAAATAAAATTAAATAACTATTGTGTTAGATATATTATCATAGTATATATCAATACTTTAATTTTTATATTATATCAATTGTATAATATTTATCTGTCTATCCATCTGATATCTTAGTATCATAACTGTAATAATTGATTGTATATGTCAACTTGATTGGGCCAACGATGGCCAGTGTTTATGGGTGTGATGGTGAGAGTGTTTCTGGATGAAGTTATCATTTGAATTGGTGGACTCTGTAGAGTCAGTTGCTTTCGCCAAGGTAGTTGAGCATCCTTCAATGTACTGAGGGTCTAGAACAAAAGGCAGAGGAAAGAGAACATTTTCTGCCTCATGGATTGAGAACATCTCATTTCATCCTCTCTTTTTCTCCATCAGTTCCCCGGGTTCTCAGGTCTTTTGACTCAGAACTGAATTACATCACTGGCTTTTCCGAGTCTCCATCCATTTGCAGACAACAGAGAGTGGGACCACTTAGCTTCCATAATCAGGTGAGTCAATTTCTCACAAAAATGTTCTATATGTATATTCCATTAGTTATGTTTTTCTGGAGAAACCTGACTAATACAGTAACAAATGAAGGGTTAATGTATTCTATCCATGGTATAATACATAGAGAAATAAGACCATTTTAATTCTAAGTTTTTACTGTATTTTTCATTTTTTTTTAGTAATTGATTTCTTCAGTTTTTGCAGTAACTGACAGATATTTTGGAATAGTGGTAGTGTCATAATAATAGTAAATAGTTAAATTAATAAATAAGCCAGGCAGTGAAAGACAAATACCATACGATCTCACCTTTAACAGGAACCTAATCAACAAAACAAACAAACAAGCAAAATATAACCAAAGACACTGAAATTGAGAAAAGGCCGAGAGTGACCAGAGGGGAGAGGGGAGGGAATTTCAGGGGAAAAGGGTGAAGGATTTGTAGAACAATTGTAAAGGACACATGGACAATAATGGGGGGTGGGGTGGGAGGGTGGAAACAGGAGGGAGGTGGGGAGGGCTGGGGGTTGGGCTGGGGTAGGGGGAAAAGGAAGAGAACTGTACTTGAATAACAATAAAATTAGAGGAAAAAAATAATGAAAAAAAGATTGTAACATGTTTGTCTGACTAATGGAAATATCTTCTTTGAATTCTCTCAATAAAATTTTTGAGCATCTCAAAAAAAAGAAGAAGAATACTTTACATTTTCATAAGATGGTAAATTTCTCAGTGCTTTTGTATACATTTCCTCATTTCTTAATTATTCCATGAGTTAATGGCAAGATGTAGAAATCTTGTATATTATTTCCCTTTCACATATAACAAAAATGGAGTCAGTGATAGTTCATAAATATATTATTTATATATTTTGATCACATCATATGTAATCTAATGTAAAAGTTAAGTTTAAAAAGTATTGCCACATTTAAATTTCATTATTTTCCTCCATACTATAAAAAAGCTGTGGTTTTCTGGAACTGGAAGTAAGAGTGCAGTTTGTCATTTTCCCATGAGATGGTAAACTGTCCAAAGTTTCTAAGCCTAAAAGCGACTGTGAAATTTTGCTTATTTTTCTACCTTCCTTCAGTGTCGAATTTATGTTTCCTTTTGTGATTCACTATTTATTCCCAAAGCAGAATGCATTGCTTTCTCATCTGTGCTCCAGCAGCAAAGTTCTTATTTCTGACTGAGAAAATATATGTCATAAACACTTCCCAGATCTTCTCTGACATATGTAGAAGTTATTTTATCTGGCTATTAAAGAAATAGAGACTCTGAAATATTAAAGAATGTAAACACACCTAACTTACACTTATCTACATAAACTCACTCGTATATGGTTGGAATGCAGGATAGTCCTCGGGACCCTGTATTCCTTTATGAAGGTTTCCTTACTGAAGGGTAAGTGGCAAAAGAGGAAAAGAGCAAATGACCTTACAAATCTAGGCAAACATGTGATAAGCCTCTGAATAAAGGAATCTTCGGGAAAGCTGAGAAGATTTTAAGGCAGGACTACCTGTAAACGCTGTAAGTACAACCACTCCTTCCTCTATTTATACTCATAGCTTCCACCTAAGAGTAGAAAGGAATGCCGACCCCAGGTTCACATAAGAGAGCAGTAGAAAAAACATGAAAGTAGGGTTGGGCCGAAAGAAAACTGACTCACATTATATTTCTAATTAAGGCCACAGCTAATTCCAGGAGGTGTTATGGTTTTGGGATTGCCCTTCATAATTGTCTCAAATTGAGGCACAAGGACGAGGCCTTTATATACTTACATAAGCTAGTTGATGGGGTGCAGGACACCCTCCCCAAAAATATGACATGTTGCATAGCTTAAGCTGAAGAAGTTTAAGAACACAGCAGAAGCAGGAAGGTCACGATGACCTCTTCCCACGCTTGCTTGCCTTTCTTACCTGAAAGCAGTAGACATACCCTCCAGGGGAAAGGTAGGTTCCTTGTGGCAAGAGGAAGAAGAACGAACGTCTTTATCACTACGGATAGGGAATTTAGGGCCAAGAAATATGTATAAGCAAACGTTGTTAAACTAACCCTTATCTTCTTACTTACTTCGCCATTTGTTATCCCTGGTCTAAACCCCTCTGTCTTATTAATTCTTCACACATTTATCATTTCTTTGTCTCAAAGGCATAAAAACTTCCTGCTTTGATCACTTCTTCAGGTCTTTATACTCTTGTGATGGCTTCCTTGTACATGTAAAAATTCAATAAAATTTGATTGCTTTTCTTCTATTAATCTTTGTCGTTTTAATTTTCAGACCCAGCCAGGGACCGTAAGTGAGTTGAGGGAAACATTTTTTTCTCTTCTGCACCGTCAGCGACTGTGGGCAGACCCCTGGAAGGAGCTGTCTCGGTGGGGAGACATTTCCCTGTGGTCCACAGCAAGTCCCAGGGCGAGCACAGGTGTGAACTTTCCACTGCTGATATTTTTAGCCTCAGGTGAAATTGATGCCTCCGCCCTGAAAGGGGCCTGCAGACAGATCATCTCATTATTCATGACAATCTCTCTCAAAGGTTAAGTGTTTCCCATTAGTATAAAATGCCTTTACAGACAGGTCATTCCTTTGTCATTATTATTAATGCAAATATTTCCTCCCTTATATTTGGTAAAAGATTTTTTGATGTCTAATAATTAAATATGTAACTACTTTACTGATTTATGTTTTTTATGTTATTATCTTAGGTTCTACAGGTATATGATTATGCCCATCCAGTCAACCTGTGACTTAAAACAGCAATTTGTTCAATTTGTTCCTGAAAAAAACAAAACTAGGTCAATTATTCATTAGAACATTGACTATAAGTGACGTTATTGTTTACAGTTGCTTCAGTAGTTAACAAATAAAACAATCATGTGATAGTGAAAGTAATTAAAATTCTCAGGCAAAAACAAACAAACAAACACAAAAGAAATGCACTGACAAAGGAAATCAACATCAATGGAGCAAATGCTTCATGAGAGTGTAACTGGTCTCCACTAATGCAGCTGGAGTAGCCTGCAAGGCCTTAGCACCATGGGGCCAACTACTCACCTAGGAAGGTAGGTAACTTTGTGGCGGCTCTCTCTTCTGTGTTCCGTTGATCTCAAGCCATGGGAAACCCAAATCAGTTCAATCATGCAAAGAAATGCCTCTCAGCAGGAAAAGGATGTAGAAAGTCGAAAAATTTTTAAGCCAAGTGGGCATATTTCAAGTTATATCTGTTGCAAGAATATTTTTATCCTTTCCAATGTTTATTACATTGTAAACTTAGTGAGTTGGCTGTCACTTCTATAACGTGACTAAACTTCTATACTAAATACAAGTATGCTTATCAGCTAATCTTGTTCCTTATGTTAACAAGGGGTTCATGTGGTTCACCACTTGTTATCATGACAGATATTTCTCTCTCTCACTTGTATTATTTCTCTATTCATGCACCACCATAAAGATACAATAGACAATAATACATGTCTATACATTTACACAGAGACAGAAAAATTATGTTAAGAGAGTGTTTAATTTCTCAATATGTTCAAATTAATTGGTATGCTTAGAATATCTTTTTCTATTTATGTTGGTTGCTATATACACCAGTATTTATTATGTCATTTCTTTTCATTGTCAACTTTTTTTCTGGTAATTTTTCTCAAGAATGCATAGTGTGGATCTAATTCACTCAGTTTACACGTTGGAACATATCCTCTGTTACTTTTCACCTTGAATAAGAGTTTAACTGAAAATAATATTTGTGCAAATTTTCTTTTCCCGAGATATTAAACATTGGCTCCATTGTTTTGTATGGATTGCTGCCCTAGAGAAATCTAAAGTGAGCCTGATCTTTTTCTTCACTGGGTTTTCCCCATATGTGTGTATTTTCTGCTCTGGATGCTCAGAGGCTTCTTTAGTGATGATCTAGTAATTAAAAAGAAATCTATTTGGTATTAATATATTTGAATCATGTTTCCCAAGAGTCAATTTGTCTTCTTTCAATCTACATATTCAAGCTTTCCTTTTCTGTTTTGTGGAACTCCGTGCATTGCCTAACAAAAGCAAAAATGAGAAAGTGAAAAAGAGTCTTATTTAAATTATATATAGAATATCAATATCCTAATGAATATCTTCTAGAGGAGAAATTAATCTTCAAGGTAATTCAAGACTAAAAGGTAAACTGAAGTTAGAAAACAAAAAATGATAACAGTAATTGAGAAATGTGTGATGAAATAGTGTTTTGGTTATTAATTTTTAGAAATTAAAAAATTTACCCTGCTTCCAGATTTGGGACCAAAAATCTGATTTAAGTACTACAAGCATCCATATTAAGCACATTCTTATTGGATGTATTTTCAAAATAAGTCTACAAAGGAGAGGAGTAAATCTGCCATATTTTCATTCTAGCAGGCAAAGCATCTAAAAGACAAGAAAACAATTTTATTTTGATTCCTAAAGTGCTTGGTAACAAGAATAGTGGTGGGCAGGAAAGAAAACAGGTGTTAAAAACTTTCAAAGATACTTTATTTACAAAGACAAATATTTTTGAACTATGTATGAATTTTAACTTAAGAAATTCAGATTACATGTTGGTATAGAGTCTAAAAAACATTTTTCAATAGAATCTCTACAACTTCAAAAATTTTAATTGTTTTTCTGTCATCTCTATTTTTTTTTAAATTTTTTTTGTTGTTGTTCAAGTACTGTTGTCTCCATTTTCCCCCCACCCCACCCATCCCCACCTCCCACCCTCACTCCTTCCCTGTTTGGCTTTGTCCATGTGTCCTTTATACATGTTCCTTGATGACTCTTCCCCCTTTCCCCCCCATTATCCTCTCCCACCTCCCCTCTGGTTACTGTCAGTTTGTTCTTTATTTCAGTGTCTCTGGTTATATTTTGCTTGCTTGTCCTAATAAGCATAAATATTGGGATTGATAAAATAAAACTTTTATTTTTGCAGATGACAAGGTTGCATATGGAAAATTCAAATGAAATACTAAAATGTCTTACCTTTAAATATAAATACAGCTTGTATGTTCAATAAAAGTTGAAAGAAAGAGATAAAAAAACTTAAAGTAATAATTTGCAGAGATATCTGAAAGACGCTAACATATAATTTTAGTCTTGAGTAAATGAAATGAGGAGATTTTAATCTTGAATAAACAAAATGAATCACTGGATACCCACCAAGGATAAAGCCTGAAGTTAATAATTTTCTCCCTGGGAGAAAATGCAACAATGAAGTTTTGCATTTTTCTTTATCACTACTTCCAACTCTATTTTATTAAAGCTTAAAACCTATGTGAAATAAAGCTTTAATGATTTAGAGAAAAAAATTGCCACTTACAATAATGTCTGAAATTAACAGATACAGTGTGACAATTAGACCTAAGAGCAAAAGTCTTCCTTTTGATATTGGACAGAACCGAAAGGTTGTTTAAGTCAGAGACTGCTTTTATAAAAATCCTATTCTCTAAAACTCAGAGCATAAAAGAAAGAAAGTAAAAAATAAGACAAAAATCTATGTGGTAAGTAAAGAATGGTATAAATATATTTAGCTATGATTACTTGACAGAACTTAGTAGGATATATTTATAATTTTTAAATTTCACAAACTTATCTACATGTTCAATTTTTTTGCATTTAAATTATAGCACCATGAAAGATAACATATGCTAATAGATGGGCTATTAACTTATTTGTCATATTCTTGTTGGGAAATTTTACTTTCATAAACTCTAATTGTTTTGCCTAACAGCATTTGAGAGCAGAGCAATCACTTTATGGACAAACACATGAAGACAACAAGCACACAATATATTTTTTTTATTTTTTAAAGACTTTATTTATTCACTTTTAGAGAGAGGGGAAGAGGAGAAAGAGAGGGAGAGAAACATCAACATGTGGTTGCCTCTTGTGCACCCCCTAGTGAGAACCTGGCCTACAACCCAGGCGTGTGCCCGGAGTGGGAATCAAACCAGCGACCTTTTGGCTCACAGCCCGCATTCAATCCACTGAACCACACCAGCCAGGCAGGGCAAGCAC
Source organism: Desmodus rotundus (assembly GCF_022682495.2). Lineage (NCBI taxonomy): Eukaryota > Metazoa > Chordata > Mammalia > Chiroptera > Phyllostomidae > Desmodus > Desmodus rotundus. The sequence goes on along the minus strand of NC_071399.1, from coordinate 69,012,890 downwards.
ACAATAATTTTATAATAAAGTACTATTTAAGTATGAATATATGTGATAAAATACCTGGAAATTTATAACAAAATAACAAAGTTAAATATTTATTATTGCATTGGAACCCATTAATCAAAGATGTGAGATCTTGAGCCTTTTAATACAGGGATCAGCAAACTATATAGGGCCCAGGGACCAGATCCACCACACGGCACACTGCATAGACCACAAGCTAACAATGAGTTTTGCATTTTTTAATGGTTGGGAAGAAATCAAGAAATGAATACGTTCCATGACATGTAAAGTGTATACAAAATTCAAATTCTAGTGCCCACAGATCAATTTGTATTGTCACACAACTGCGTTCATTTGTTTCTACACTGTCCACGTTTCTTTCATGGCACACACCAGAGCTGAGTGGCCGAGACAGACAAATGGCCTGCAGGGCTGAACGTACTTCCTAGCTGACCTTTTACAGCAAAAGTTTACCACCGTCTGTTTTAGTGCAGAGTGCACTGGGGAGAAGATACTACTGCTGTCTAAGCATGTTTTATAAACTTATTTAAGTATAGTTTCTATATAATATTGTATTATTTATAATGATTTTAGGTGTACATCACAGTGATTCAGAATTTTCATACCTTGCAATGTGATTACCGCACTAATTCTAGTAATCATCTATCACCTGCAGACTTATCACAATATTACTGACTACAGACCCCTTCACCCCTTTCACCCACCTCCACACCCCGTCCATTCTGGTAACTGCTTTGGTCTGTGTTTCTATAAGTCTGTTTTTTGTTTTTGTTTTTAGATTCCACACAAGTGAGACAATAGACACTTTTTTGAAAGGGATTGAAGCAGAAGGACTGAAATATTTTGAGTGCCCTGTTGTGTATTTTTGCTCTGTACCTTAAATAAGAGTGTAATGAGCCTAATTTGATGCTCTTCCTGGTGGTGTTACATACAATATCCCATCAAGAGAAGCTGGCAGTGTCATCCAACATAACTGTTTTACTGAATAAATGCATCTGGGTTCATATACCTTTTGCTTGCTCAGTGACATCCTTATGGTTCCAATGATTTGGGGCCAGCTTATGTAGGACTGTACTAACTGACAAATTTAAATCATGGATAGTGTACAATCATAGCCCATTTTGTTTAATGCAAACATATCTTTTGTCTTCCTAATAGCCCTTACTTGGGGGGTCCACAATTTCCTATTGCATGCAGATGATCCATGTTTAAGTTAGGCCCAAGGAGTGAGTGTGTGGAACCGCACACCAGAAACACTTTTTTTTTCTTTTTAGGAACTTGAGATCTTAGAACAATTTAAGTAAATCCATGTGACAATATCCCCAATTTATATGTTCAGCTGTGTTCAGTAGGAGAGAAATGAACCCCACACTCAGAGAGAAGTGCTCATTATAACAATGAAGAATGGGAGAACTCACACAGTTGTTGAAACTCCACGAAGGAGAAGCACCTAGAACGGGCAGAACTCAGAATCTCGAGGTCGTGAAAAAGTTGATTATTTTTTTATCTTAATGTAATCATGTAGAAATTTGAGTTTTGATTCTTGTAAATAATATGTCCTTGCTAAAAAATCAGATTCTACATTTAAATTTACTTATTCAGGATTTTTCCCCTTTCATAATTTTGTAGATTGAAAGATAAAGTCTTTAAGTATTTTTAAGCAGAAAGTGCTCCTCCTACCCATTCCTCAAAATGGTTTCCTGAGACACAGCATTCTATTTTAATAATGGACATGATTTACACAAGGTTTTTTCTTTATTTCTGTCATCCCCATAATAATATATTAAAATATATATTTAGTTTCTAAATTTTTTAAACAAATATTGTGTCACTAATCAGAAAATCAGTGTGAACAGATTTTGACAAACAGTCCCATCCAATGGGCTGCATTGAATTTTTTCACTCATTGTCTTTCTTTATTGCTTATTTCTATTGTTTTCTAAATTGAAAAGGCATTTTAAAGATCATGTTGCCTTGATTAGCAATTGAAAATGTGTAACTTCAAAGGGCATCATAATAAATGTCAGCAAATTGATTTCATAAGTTATAGGATTTGTGATGAAAGTTCATTTGGACTTTAAGCATATGGCTGAAAGTAAAAACATAGTTTATTAGTGAATCAAATCAAAAGATGTTGAAGACCACAGAAATAAAAATTTGGAGCAAATTTGACAATGGGATATGTCCTTTTTCAGCAATAATCTACTTGTTATTATAGTTATTAGAACTCATGCATCTCATAGAATACATAAAATAAGGCTTAGATTTGTCACTTTTTCAGAATACTAATGATCTTTATTTCACTGTCTCTAGTTTTCCTAGAATGAGTATATGTTATGAATGATTAATCAAAGTAAATTTCACTATGAATATTTGGGAATTTATCTTCCAGAAAACCATATAAAAATGGGAACTGACTTCCCTTCCATATAGACATTTCATAAAATACAATAATACATCATTTCTTGTAGCTTACATCTTCAGAAAACTTTAATCATCTACAATATGAAATAAAAGTAAAATAGTTTGAATATATGAGATAGCTGGGTGATGTCCTTATAAAATTCTGTGATCAATTTTCAAATCCTTTCTCAGACCAACTGAAATTTCAAACACAAAATCTAATAAATAATTTGGAAGATTCACTTAGCTAAAACACACACAATGATTATAAATGATTAAAGATACAAACAAACCCTAACACTTCACGAAGCAGACAGTCTCTGTTCCTGAGTCCAGCTAACTGAAAAATGGGAGTGGAAGGCAGGGAAGTTTTAAACAAATTAAAACCAAGGAAAATAAAAGAAAATATTTGATTGACTGGGGTCACATAGTCAACCTTGCTTAGGGTGCAAAGGAATCAAGAAACAAATATAGAGCCCAAGATACTTGGCATTTGGGGATTGACTGAATGGATAAATAGCATTTCTGGTCAAATAGAGCATTTACAGGGATGCAAGAGTTACGTAATTTCCACTTTGCTGATGTGGCATCCCAGGCAGGAGCGGCTGCATCTTGCACCTAGAAAGTTATCTCAATAGTTGCCTCTTTGGTTATCCTCATAACTATTCAAAATGTTTGATTTAAAAAAAAAACAGTCTTACTGTTGCTACTTTGAGTCTAAGTACAGTACTCACAAGAGATGATGTCAGGCTCCTATTCTTGGGAACTGTTTAAGCTCTTCTTTTATCTTATGTTGATGAAGTCAGAGAGAGACCATCTGTTTATGGGAGGTTGGCTTACCCTCCTTTGCGGTGGTCTGAGATATGTAAAGGATGGTGTTAACTTTTCTTGCCAGGGCAGAGAAGAAAGTGCACAAAAGACTTATAAAGACCTTTATGGTGTAAAATTAGGAACAAATGATCAGAAGGAGAAAGGATCATGGAAAGACACATGTTTGACCCCATGTCTTGGAAGGAAGCAGTCTGCCTCCACGTCAGTTTCTTCTTTTCCCAGTCAGTTTAATTTTGAGATCTCCTGAGTTTATTCAGACCCAGATGTCAAGGGAAGACTTCTTCAGTTGTAAAATATGCATCCACAGTTTGATATCTTGAAGTTTGGCAGCAGTGTGAGTAGTCAAATTTGTTGGTAGCGGCTTTTACATGAATTTCACTTTTGCTAAAGCATCAGAATAGAAGAATAACTCTCTGTGAGAACACACTTAGAAATGTCCGTTGTTAAAGATCTGATGAGAGTTCATTATAATAGAATTAACAAGGAAATTTTATTATTTCTGTGGCACACTAGTATTCTGTCAATTGACACATTTATAAACACATTTCACAATTCTTACAAGTATACTCTTCCTCAGAGTAAATTTTACAATGGACACAAAATATGTTTACTAATAGACTCAAATATCTTTAGTTTCTCTGTAAAAGGAAGCCAGAATTAGAAAACCGATATTCAGTAATTAATATTTCATCATTTTATTTTATTTAAAAATAATCTAGATATTTAATGAATATACATCATTAAACAGTATAATTTTAAGGTTTTAAATTACCAAAAAGGTTTTGAATATATTATTAAGTAGACATAGGGACCAATAAGGGACAATGTGCAATTTTCCCTTCCTGTATAGGGCACCAGAGAGATCCTGGAAAGCTGACTCTGATAAAAGTCCTCCCCGCTAACTAGCATCTGCCAGTTTTATTAGGGTCCTATCTGTAGGCTCTGGACCAAGTGGTATTTAAAGGTGAGACTGTAGCCCTAATATTTACTAGAATTTGGCAAGTTTATCTTATTGATTTCAATTTTGGCTTCCCCTTGGCTATTTAAGAAAACTAGTACTAATTTATTGAAGTATCCCTCAGAGTTTTGTCAACACTGGGCCGTCCTCTTTTGAGGGTAGATGTAAGCGTGTTTCAGCTGGTGTGGAAGGATTGGATAAAACCTTTAAGAACAACCTTTTTGCCAGTCTCCTGGCTGATCGCAAATGAGACATTGATTTCTGGACCAGTGTATTCATGATGGATGCCCTACTGGGTGCAACAGCAGAGGTCTAGGTGTGGTTTTCGGTTTCTGGCCTTGAAGCTGTTGCAGCTGTGAGGCCACGAACGTGGTGGACTTTCATTTATGGTCTTGTGGTCTCTTAAGAGTGGAAGGAAATTCACAGAGAGGATGAATCGAGTGAATACCTAAGTAAATGAAGATAGGAATAGTAGGAGTCACATCAATCTTATAGACTTGTTTTAGTTACCTCTTGTGCCTTTAATTTTTCATAGCTTTTTCCAATAAATTTTTCAATGAATCTATTTTGGAATCTTGAGGTCTGTCGGAGGCCTCTGCATGCCAATAAAAATAAGTATCCCATCCTGCTTATGTGATTAAGGACTCATGTTTATGAGTGTACTTTTTTAAATGAACAATCTTGTCTAATTGGAAAGTTCCTCATAAATGGCCATTGTAATTCTAAATGGTCTTAGTGATATTTTGTCATTTTTATATATACCTACATCTTCCAGGGCCACGATTCTTAGACATTCAATAATCAGGTGTGCCAAAAAGTGGTTTGCTTAATTCTTTGAAACTTGAGAATTGCATTTCTATAGTTAAGTTTTATAACTCTTAGAGCCAAATTAATATGTAAGAGGGATGTACCACTGGGCTGGGGAATTTTGTGGCAATTTACAGTGTATCTCATTGCATGGGAATTTTCTTGAGGTTGGCATGCGACTTAGTGTTGATCTAACACATTTACCCTGGCACAGGAGCCTTAGAGTTAAGTGGAGACACTCTAATAGCTTTTAAGTACTTGATCCATGCCCATAAATTGTGTGCCTGTGCCTTCTAAGATATTCCTGTTAGCAATAGATCTATTATCTCTTTCACAAGATGATTATTTCATAGTGGCAGTACCCTAATGGCCTTTAATATTTCCAGTTGTGCTTGCTTAGATGCTGATGTTCTGTTGTCAAAACAGTCTGAATTTCTTGTCTTATTTTCCCAAGCCTGCAGCAATTCATGCTGTGGATCAAACCTGAGGTTTTCTGAATTCCCTAATAACTGCCACCCATGGTGGGCTCTCAATCTAACTATCCCAGAACAATTCTGGGAATTTAGTGAACCTCAGAACCTTCCAAACCTTTCTGGGAGCTGTCAAAAAACAAACAACAACAAAGAAAAATGCTACACATTAAGTAAGACAAGGCAGAAAAATGAGTGTATTACAGGGGTTTTAACCTTCAAACCAGAAAACTCAGGGCTATTCAAGCAATGAGTTCCAAGTTGCTCCAGGACTGAAGGCATTTTTATGAGGTAAATATGGAAGTTACTTGGCCCTTTCAGCTGATTGGTTGTCTTTTGGTCTTCCTTATTTTGATGAGAGCAGCTGAATAAGGAAGTTCAAAGATGACATGAAAAGATTTGGCATTTAGGGACCCTCTGTTGACTTCAGAAAAAAGCTGTGAATTCTTGCAACTCAGGTAAGTTAAGTTTCATTTTTCTTTAATGTGCCTGCATTGGCCAACTTTATTTTTTACCCAACAATAAATGACTTTATTTTTGTATTGGTTCTACAAACTTTAAAAAACATAGAACCTTTTTTGGACCTCAAGACCTTCCTGGGAAATATATATTTTTAAACAAAGTTTGTTTGGATCAGAGAGCTGCATGCAAGGAAGCAGAGCTCAAATCTGAGAAAGACTTACCCATGGTCCCCGGTAAAGATGAAAGGAATAGTGAACTCAAAGTGATCAGCAAGTGCATTGCCTGGTTGTGTCTTTGTCCTGTGGGGTCATTAGCAGTCACCTTGGGATTTCTTTCCTCCTAGTCAAAAACTGTTCAAAATGATAAAAGAGGACAATTTAGTTGATACAATAAAATTTTGTGTAACACTGAATGAAGCAGAGGGTTTTCAGAAGACTGCAAAATGAGCTGGAAAGCAGGAAGCTTTTACAGGATAAAAAAAAAATTAAGAAATAAAAAATGAAAAATATTTGGCTGGGGCCACATAGACAACCTCATTTGGGGTAAGAAACAACATAGAAATAAGTGTAAAGCCTACTGTTGGCTTGGTATTTGGAGACTGGTTGACTGGACAGACTGCATTCTTGGTGAAGCAGAGCATTTATAGAGACACAAAAATTATTTAAATTTCAATGTGTTCATGTGACACCTTGGGCAGGAGTATATCCACATTGGATTTAAAAAGTAATTTTAACACATATGTACACACATGCTTACAAAACCTGATCTTGAAGGAAAAGTCAACAAATCACAGTTAAGTGTTACTTATAGACACTAAGGAAAATGTATTTTTATTTTTTGTATTACAGGGACCAGGCTATATATTTGGAAAATATAAATATCAAAGATTTACTTCCTATATATAAATTCAGGAAAATCTATTCAATATTGTTAGTTAAAATATGGCAAACTGATCTGATGACATGCAACCTATATCTTGCATTGACAGGAATAATCAAAAGCATATGACAAATAAGTATAGAGCAAAACTCAAATGATTTTTGAGATAATGTAAATATGCATGTAAGAGAAAAAAAACAGGAAAATAGGCAGTAGTGGCAGGAATTGACATCTGATTTTTTTTTTCCGTGTGGCATAATATATCATGGGAAAGTTAAGCTAGATTTTTTTGTCTCAGCTTTGGCTGATGATTCAAAGGTCAAGAATTATTTAAGAGATGCAGAGTACTCAAGATCCTAAACTAAAGAGGTGATCCACCTCTCAAAGTCATAATAGGTTGTAAAATGGGTTCTGTTACCTCTGGTTTGCATTAAGAACTGGAAGTTGAAAAACTCAGTTGGGAGAGAAAATTTCAGCTTTTTGTCTTCAGTAATCTTTTTTGGAATGAAGAGAGGTGCTTCTTCTTTTCTTAAAGCTAATATAGGGAGATTTTACCACAATCACTGGACAGGTCTCTATGTGTTTTCTGAAGTCCAGGGACACTAAGATGGAGCTAGCATTTTTCGACAAAGGAGTGAAGAAAAGCAGTGTATATCTGGACTCTATAACAAGCACATTTCTTATGAACCAAATAAAACAGTAGGTAAGGGAATCTATCTAGGGTCATTTTAAGGGAGATCACACTGTAGAAGGATTGCTTAGAGGTTTAAAGAAGGGCAGATTTCTTGAAGTCTGAGGCCTAAGGAGAGAGCAGAAAGTTGTCCACAGGAAGCATTATAATATCAAGGAAATTGCAATTTGATTAGAAATTGAAAAGCTATATCTACCAATTATACATTTATCATTAAGAGGGTACCCAAAGATATCTCTCTACCAGTTAGACAAGAACCATCAGCATATCATTGTTCCTCCCTCTCCCCATGCTTAACTTGTTTCAATCCAGAGGGTCCCCAAGTAACTGACATAGAGTCGGATAGAAAATGGAGGAAAGGAAGAAAAAGAAACAGCTTTTTCCAGCTGCAAGCTTTATGGCCTGAGGCAGACCTGAGATGGAACTGAGAAGAAACTTTAAGCTAAATTTAAAAAGAATGTTTTAATATTAAACAAAACAGTATCATTTAATCAATAGTGAAATTTTATTAGCAATTCACATGGACTAGAAAAAATGAGATCTGCATAAAATTTTATCCATGAGGCTAAAAGGAAAAAGTCTAGAGCATGGTTTTAAAAAGTCTTTGGAAAAATAAAATTACTGCCTGCTCATCCTTAATAAAGTCCCACTTATTGAATTTGGTTACAAATATAATGTTTGAAGTGTCATATGAGACAACTAAGTGAGACCCTAAGGACCTTCTAGGCATGAAACTGAAGGGAGATAGGGCAATTAAAAGAACAATACATGTATATAGACAGTACATTCTGCTAATTACCACATTGAGAAGAGGGATTGTCTTCAATATAAGTTTAAGTTATATCTTCCTCATGACAGGAAGCAAGCTGAATATGATCTCATATTTGCTCCCACTTTTGACTATTTTGCTCTCCCTTTCCTTTAATGTCTTCTGCTCTGGGAGATGTAAGAAGTCGTCTTAACATCACCGTATCTTACTCTCTTGATCTCTACAACTTGCCACAACATACTGAATAATATCCTCCATACTATATTACATCTGACTCATTCATTAACTCTTCTTATTTCTTATTCTTATGATTTCTGTTCAGGCTTCCTCATCTTACTAAAACATGGGTGTGAGTTAGTTCCTCCTTTTCTTTGTTTAAATGCTTTTAGTAATCTAGTAACCTCTTGGCTTCAACTCCATGTACAATGGGCTATCAAGGTGGGAAATATTACAGAATAAGCACATTAGATAGATAGCTAGACAGACAGACATATAATAGACCAACCAATCTCTGAATCTTTTTGACATCTTTATTATATATAATATTTCTTTTCTGGAGACTAACCTGAGCATGGTTGAAAGAGAGAGATAATTTCTTCTGTTAAATTAAAAGATGTTGGGTAGGACTTTGATCTTATTTATTTAAAAAAAGTATTATTGATCACTTTCTCCATGCCAACTGTTTCACTAGGCATAGGGCTACATGTATAATGAATTAAATAGAAAAAAAAAAACCCTGCATTAAGGTGATATATGGGAGAGAAGGAAGACCCAAATAACTTCCATAAAAACAATTAAACACACACACACTGTACAATTGTGAAAATGGCTATAAATGACACATAATGCAGCTAAATGACAAGATACCCAGAAGTCCCAGGAGAGTCCTCTCTAAGGAAGAGCTGTTTCAATTGAAACTGGAAGTATACAAGGTTTTTCCAGAAAGAATCCAGCCATGTCATATGAAAAATAGAGACATTTATTGAAGATAGAAGATATTTGTAATGTATGTGTACATAAAGAAACATTGTACATAGGACAATGGTGCCTAAGTCGCCTTCAAATTATGAACCTTGGGACCCACACAATTCTCCCAGTACCTCTTCCACTGTTCAAAACACTGCAAAATCAGTTGTTGGAATTGCCATCAGCTGCTCCGTCATACTTTGCCATGAAAAATTTCATGTCAAGATCTGCATCAAAATCTCTAACACAGTTGTCTTTAGAATCCCCAGATCAGCTTCTAGTTCTTGCACTGTCGGGAACCAATCTTTGTTGATTGCAGCCCATACATGTTAAACATTCTCAGTTTTCTGCATGTTGCAGGCCAGCCAGAATGTGGATCACTTTCAGCAGATTCTCAACCATCTCTTTGAAACATTTCTACCACACTTTTATTTGCACTGCACTCATTGCACCATCCCGGAAACCCTTCTGAACCATTCGAATAGTTTCCTCAGAGGAATGTTCAGGCTTAAGGCAAAATTTGATGCAGATTTGTTTGCTCTACTTGCTCAGGAATTTTGAATGTAACAGGCACCCAGTACACATGCTCACTCAATGGTGTCTACCACCCCCACTGACTAGTACAGTGAACTCATCATTGTTCATGCATGCAGATTCCAGTCCACTCTCCTTGGCTGCCAGGTTACATCGATGTCACACAAACGACTCTTATATTAACAATGTCTGGACTTTTTCTGGACAGATGTTCATATGTAGATGTAGATGAAAAAAAAAGAAAAAGGAGCATTTCAAGGAAGCATTTATCATCTGTATAAAAGCTCTTAAGAGAAAAATAGGAGCTTTAGAAAAATTTGGAGGAAATCATTATGGATGAAGCAAGCATAGAATGGGTGGAATTAAGTGACACAAAATGATGACAGATAAAAAGTTAAGGATCAAATCATTAAGACTTTTGCAGATTAAGATAAAGATTCTGAAATTTATGCTAAGTGTAGTGGATAACAACTATTGAAGGGCTTTAAACTGGTGAGTGAAATGATAAATCAGTGCCACATTTACTGATTTTTACCTCAATAGTATCTTTCAAACTAATTCTATATTCTCATTCCTGTGGCCACTACTTTCAAAATTCTAATAAAGCCACTAATCTAGGTCCTTATTATTCCTCACTTGAACTATTAAACAAGACTTTTGAAAGACCTCTCAAATTTAAATTCATGTTCAAGTATGACTTTGATCATCTCTTTCTTATTCAGAGACTCTTCATTAGCTAAAGTTACCCTATTCCTTAGCGTGACATTAGAGCTTTGTATTTTTGTCTCCTCTTATTTTACGTTACAACTTAGCTAGCAATCATCTTGAACACCTCCACATTTCCTACCCATGCTTTCAATGACTATCCCTTCCCATTATTGTCTTCAAATTCTATCCTGTGCCTTTACTCTACTTTTCACTATATGTTGAAATTCTTTCAATGCATGAAAATATAACCCTTATGCTCCTTGTACAGCCCACAGAATCTTTGAACAATTCAAGGTAGATATTGCTTCCTTCCCTCTTCATTTCATTGTAATGTGGAAGGCACTCTGCCACACACTTTTTTAAAAAATACACATGATAAGTTTTCTAGTAGTGAGAAACATGCCTTTTCACTCAACTAGTAGGTGTATTATATACTATCAATGTGAGCTCAAAGGTCAAACACCAAATACTTCCTAGAGGGGTCAGAGATGGCTTTACAAAGGAGGCACGCCTAACTAAGCCTTGAAGACAAGAGTGTTTATACCAAATGAAGTCAAGGGCATTTCAGACAGGAGAAAAGTCTATGTTTGTATTAGTAATTGAGTATATTTAAATAACATCTCAGAGACAGACCATAGAGCATTTTAAGGTAATTTTTCATTTCTGAGAACAGTTTGTTTTTTTAATTTCTTTACCTTAGAAATACTTATTTTCAAATTGATATATTAAAGTAAAATATTTCATGTGTTACTTATACAATATGTCATATTTTTGGCTGGGATATGTATAAGTGATTGCGAAAAAGATTAAGAAGACTCTCATGTGATATGAACAAATAATTTCATTATTTCTTAAGTTCTAATATTTTTAAACATTATTACATTATTGTCTGTTTAACCTTTGCTAAAGATGTCTGAGATTATATAAATTATACTTCCGTTATCTGTGAGTGTATCAGACATCTATGCATTTATTTAGGGTATCTACTAGGACCATCAGCCATCTAGGTTGCCCAGGACTTTTCTGCTTTTAGCACTGTAATCCCATGACCCAAGAAACCACTGTCAGGTAAATTAAGATATTTGGTTCCACCCTTTATATTGGATAACATTAGAAAACAGAATTCAAGAAAAGAGCCTAGAACTCAATAGAAGTTTTGCCCTAGAAATCAAATCAGTTACTTCTTTGCCAACTTTGGCTTTAATATGTAGAAAGATCCTAATAAACAATTACTTACTATAACCATTGGTTTAATTTAACATTTGATCAATAAGAGAACATTACATTTTGAAGTCTATGTCAGGTTGTTAGGTAGAAAAGTAAATAGATATATTGCATCTCTACTCAGGAAAGAAAACTAAAATAATTATTCAGGCAGATTGTTATGGCACAAAACACAAGCCACATATGCAATATTATACACATTCAGAAAAAGAAGTAATGACATTCAGAGTCATGTTGAGTTGCACACAGGGTGAACTCCTAGGTGATCAATGTAATGAAATAGAATGTAGTTATTAAAAATTTAAGCAGATGTTGAAAATTATACTTGCTGAAGGTTAGTACTAAAGTGAGATCCACTTTCACAACAGCATGGAGAAAGTTGAAAAGGATAGTAACCAACAAGAGAAATATATCTGGATAATAATAAAAATATGAATACTAAAATTTAACATTTACCAAGATTTTATTTTGCAAGGACTGTATTATGTGTTTCACCTGAAAAATCCCAATTTATCTCCATAACACCATTATAGGTGTTTATTTTCTTATAGGAACTACTGGAGGCTTAGAATCAAATGATCAAATCTTTTAATTTACATCCTAATTGGCTATACATGAAAAAAGAAAATTTAATCTTTTAATATATTATTTAATCTTTTAACATATGTTTTAAGTTTAAAAGGCTACTATTAAGGATTTATGTCAACATACTATGTAAAGTAACTAATTTCAATACTTCTCAATTTAAATATATTTTTATATATAAACTTATTTTTAGAGAGATCAAGCACTTAAAATAATTTATGCCATAAAAATATTCATAGAGCCCTAGGTATGTATGTGTTATGTAAATTGACTGCAATACACAGCCCAAAGCACGCATGTCTAGAAGACATAAGATACATATGAGACCCCCCAAAGCTCAACCCACATTCTCTGTGCCTGAGCATATGTGCACATGGCACCCAGGAGGAGGCAAATGATCTCATCTTATAGATGGATTCAGTTTAAGCTCATAGGAAGCATTCAGCATGTGTTATTTAAAAGACAAAAACCAAAGCTTTAATTCTCCTCTGGCTTAAACACAGAACACCAACAGAAGTAAGAGAACTAAGATTACAATGATTAATTAATTGAAACAAATTCACTGCCTAAGTTGTTTCACGTTTATTGTTGATGCTTCAAATTTGAAAAGAACATCAAGAGTTATAGGCAAAAATCCTCTGGGTAATACCTGAGAGAAGCAAATATTCTAGGAAGACGGAGAAGGAGGGAGAGACAGGTGGAAAGAGAGAGTGAGAGAAAGGGATCATGTTAAAAAATCTTAAATTAAAACAAAGAACATCAAAAAGAAACATGAAAATAGGAAAAAAGTCTAATATTTCAAGTGCAATTTAGTTAATTACATCTTACAAAGTTGTAAATTATCTTTTGAGTGAATTAGATACAACATGAAACACACCACACAGACTTCAAACTACCATATAAATTTACTAATTTATATTACAGTCTATTATCTACTGACATGGGTACCTTTGAAGAAAATATCATTGTTTTACCAAATCATATTGACCACATAATCTTGCCCAGAGTGCGGAAATACCCTTCCTCCTGAGATTTATGCCATCCAGTTAGTCAGCAACAAATTCAAGAAAATTGAAATTATATCAAGCATCTTCATGGATCACAATGCCTTGTAGCTAAAAACCAATGACAAGGAAAAAAATTTTAAATGTTCAAATACATGGAGACTGAATTACACATTATTAAATAATGAATGGGTTAACAATGAGTTTAAGAAATCAAAAAGTATGAAGACAAATGAATATGAACAAAAAACAACAAAAACCTGTGAGACAAAGCAAAGGCAGTCCTGAGAGGGGAACTCATAGCAGTATAGCTCTATCTAAAAATAAAGATAGAAAAATCTCAAAAAAACAACCTAACCCTACATCTAAAAAAACTAGAGGAACAACAGACAAAGCCCAGAGCAAGTAGAAGGAAGGAAATAATTAAGATCAGAGAAGAATTAATAGACAGAGAGACTAAAATAATTTGGTCTCTAATAGAGACTAAAATAATAATAATACTAATTCACAGGATCAATAAATCTGAAAGCTGGTTCTTTGAAAAGATAAGCAAAATTGCCAACCATTAACCAGACTCATTAAGAAAAGAGAGGGTCCCAAAATAAATAAAATCAGAATTGAAAGAGGAGAAGTCAAAACTGATACCACAGAAATACAAAAGGTTGTAAGAAATTGCTATGAACAACTATATGCCAAGAACTTGGACAACTTGCACAAAATGGGTAAATTTCTAGAAATGCACAGTCTTCCAAAACTGAATCAGGAAGAAGCAGAAAACATGAATAGACCAATAACAGCTAGCAAAATTAAAGCAGTAATCGAAAAACTCCCTCCTGGCACACAAAAGTCCTGGACCAGGTGGCTTCACAGGAAAATTTTATCAAATATTCAAAGAAGAACTAACTCTTCTCAAACTATTCCAGAATATTCAAGAAGAGGGAAAACTCCCAAACTCTTTTTACAAGGCCAGTATTATCCTAATTCCAAAACCAGGTAAAGACACAACAAAAAAAGAAAATTATAGGCCAATATATCTGGTGAACATAGATGCTAAAATCCTCAACTAAATAGCAACAAAAATTGGCAATCTGAGTCCAGCAATTCCTTAAAAAGATCATACATACAGCATGATCAAGTGGAATTGATCCCAAGGATGCAAGGATGGTACAATATTGGCAAATCAATCAATGTGATACACCACATAAACAAAATGAAGGATAAAAATCACATGATCATATCAATAGATGCTGCTAAAGCATTTGATAAAATCCAGCATCCATTTATGATAAAAACACTCAGCCTAATGGGAATAGAGGAGCATGCCTCAACATAAAAAATATATACACAAAAAACCTACTGCCAAAATCATACTCAATGGGCAAAAAATAAAGTATTTCCCTTAAGATCAGGAACAAGAAATAGTCCACTTTCACTACTCTTATTCAATGTAGTACTAGAAGTTCTAGCCACAGTGATCAGACAAGCAGAAGAAATAAACGGCATCCGAACTGGAAAGGAGGAAGTAAACGTGTCATTATTTGCAGATAACGTTATGTGTACATAGAAATCCCAGTAGTCTTCAGGACACAGCTGCTCAACCTAATAAGTGTATTTGGCAAAACAGATGATCCAAAGTCAATATTCAGAAATCAAAGGCATTTTTGCACACCAACAATGAACTATCAGAAACAGAAACTAAGAAAAATATCCCATTTACTACAGCAACAGAAAAAAGAATAAAGTTCTTAAGAATACATTTAATCAAGGAGGTAAAAGACCTGTACTCAGAAAACTGTAGGACACCAAATAAAGAAACTAATGGAGATACAAATAAATGGAAGCATAGACTGTGTTCATGGATTGGAATAATTAACATCATAAAATGTCTGTACTACCCAAAGTGATCTATAGATTCAATGCAATTTCTATTAAAATACCAATGACGTATTTTACAGGGCTAGAACAAATATTCCAAAAACTTATATGGAACCAAAAAAGACTCCAATAGCCTCAGCAATATTGAGAAAGAAGAACAAAGTTAGAGAGATCATGATACCTGATATAAAACTATATTACAAGGCCACTGTGATCCGAATACTCTGGCACTGCCATAAAAACAGACACATTAGATGGATGGAACAGAAAAGAGAGCTCAGAAATAAACCCATGTCTCTATGATCAATTAATGCATGACAAAGGTAGTAAGAGCATACAATGGAGTAAAGATAACTTCTTCAATAAATGGTGTTTGCAGAACTGGAATGATACATGCAAAAAAAAAAAAGAAACTAGACCACCGACTTATACCATACGCCAGAAAAAACTCAAATGGGTACAAGACTGAAACATAAGCCATATATTTACAATGAGTGGCCCTGGCTGGGGTGGCTCAGTGGATTGAGTGCCGACCTGTGAACCAAAGGATTGCTGGTTCAATTCCCAGTCAGGCCACATGCCTGGGTTGCAGGCCAGGTCCCCAGTAAGGGAGCAATGGTTAAGAGGCAACCACACACTGATGTTTTTCTCCCTCTCTTTCTCCTTCCCTCCCCCCTCTTTAAAAATAAATAAATTAAATAAAGTAAAATAAAACAATTGTTGGCATTTGTCTGGAGAGGCCTGGTGTACGTGTATGTGCATGTGTATTTACATATATATGTGTATTTATATATGTATATATAATTTTTCCAGAATAGATCAAGGCATTACAAATGTCCTTCATTTCAAGGAGTGCTACATACTGTTTGTATTCTGCAAAGAAGTTTTGTACTCTTAAAAATGATGTTTTCAATAATATTTGAAATATTAAAATATTTTACAGTTATAAATACTTTTATCATACCAAATATCACTCAAGTAAAAAAATATATATATATAGTAAGAAATGGTAAGACTGCCACATACAGCTGGGGAAGTTGTGCCTCACTCTAAATTTAAGGTGGCTATGTTCACATAATAAACATTATAGAGATAATATTTATTACAAAATATTAGTAAATTACATCTGGACTAACAAAGATCTATTTGTTACAATAGTCTTTAAACATTTGAGAACAAAGAACATGGAGAAAGAATGAGCTTTTTCTCATTCCCACAAATGTGTCATAGAAACTAGGGCAGCCTTGAAGATCTAGAGCAAGAGGATGTGGTGCGTAAGGAGTCTCAGTAAGTCTCTGAACTCATCACTAAATATGTTAATTAAATATAGTATTTTAATGTCCAGACTAATGGATTTCTCTAATTATATAACTTCTACTACTTTTAAATGGCTCAACTATGGCAGGAATGAGAATTACAAGAATTGTAATTCTGAGGCTCTGTTTATCTACTGTGATAACTTACCTCCACAGACTACAATTCTGTCCATAGTAGAATAGCCTTCTCTCTAATGACCATAGTTAATTTATCTAATTTGAAAATGTGACCCGGGGGAAAGAGTTCACAGAGTGAGCTGGCCACTTGGGTTCTTTTCCCCCCCCTTGAAATAATTTGAATTTGGTATTATTAAAACAGGGTTAGATATTAGGTGGCGATATTCAGGAAAATGGTATGGAGACATTTTCTTCCACTGCATAGAAAAACAAAGCTAATTGACAGAGAGAAAGATGAATGAAGGAGTGTTCGGAGAGAAGCCTGTGGAGAGAGAGGTGGTGTTGGGGAGAGATTGATAGAGATAGAGATGGAGAGATGAGAATGAGAGAGAGAGAGAGAGAGAGGGAGAGAAGTGAAAAC
Organism: Desmodus rotundus; assembly: GCF_022682495.2. Lineage (NCBI taxonomy): Eukaryota > Metazoa > Chordata > Mammalia > Chiroptera > Phyllostomidae > Desmodus > Desmodus rotundus. Next base: position 68,995,852 of record NC_071399.1, on the reverse strand, counting down.
TTACCTTGGAAACTTGGCAACTATTGGATTTTCAGTTCTAATCCATCAAGCCTGGAGGGTCTTTCTGTCCTTAAGTTTATGTAGTCATCTAATAATTACTGAGGTTTTGTCCTTAAACCAATAAATATACTCTTCTCTTATTTTCAACCAAAGATAAAGATTTTCCTTTATTTCTTTGCATTTGATTTCTTTCAAGTATTTCAACATGTTCTCTAAAACATCATATACATGGATATGGAAATATGCCTTAGGAGGATTTTTGAGTTATATATAGTTGTGTGAAGACATTCTATATGTAGTATTATAGCTACAAACTATTGTATTATTTTTACTTATAACTTTGAAATTTCTTCCTACTTTCCAATCATGCATTGTGTAACCAAATTCTAAGAAAATAGAAGATAATTAGTAAATTTACACTCTTTTAAGGCACATGCCCTAAATGTGGTACTATTTGTCATGATTAGTCAATGCGTATTGCAGGATGAAAGTATTTTCAGATAGAGGCAGGCTTACCTACTGAAAATTTTCAATGGAAGCTGTGATGAAAATAATAAAAAGTACATTTTCAATCTCATTGTACACTTATTCCAAGAAATGCATAAGATGATATGTAAGTACAAAAATAAAGTTATATGATTTGACATAAGGACATTTTAGTCACATAATTTTATTATTAATGTATTGTAATAATAAGTTCAAAACACATGGTACACAGTTTGTATCTCCATTCAATGCATGTTTGTTTACAGTATGAGGTATAGACTCAGTATGTGCTTGACATATATATTCTTTTCATCAGCTTCTACCAGAAATTCCACTTTCAGTGAGGAGTAATAATTAGGTTCTGTAACTTTTCTTGTTTTAATCAGATAATTTATCATGAGTGTTGCAGCTCTAATGATTAAGTGCCACGTTTTAATGAGGGTATTTTTTTCCTTTTAGAGAGAGAACAACAGCATGGGTTTGGGCTTCAGTAGGTAAAAATGTATACTTTGTCTACATAAAAATACTCCAAACTTTAAAAATATTTAAAATTGTTGAAAATTAAAGAATAAAAATAGTTACAGAAAATAATTCATTGACTACAAATAATGTGTATGATTTCCAGTGAATCAAGAAGTTACTTTTAAAAGGAAGAGAAAGCATTGAACCATTTAAGTAATTTATATTAATTTCCTTATATTAGGATTAAAATGACTAATATACAGTTCATACTGATTCAATACACTTAAAAACTTGAGAAAAGTAAGTGCATAGGTGGATGTAATTTTTTTAGATAGGTGTTTTGTTTAAGAAAGGCTCCTGTGGCTTAAGAATTTAGAGGGAAGAGAAACAAACCCAATTTAAGGAGATTTTTGGAACAATTTATTGAAAAATCAATGCCTAACGAACATCAAATATATGGTGACGGGAGGCAGTTAGACTTTGGGTGGTAAGTGCACACTGATGATGTATTACAGAATTGTACACTTGAAACCTATAGGATTTTATCAACCAATGTTACTCCAATAAATTTAATTTGAAACCTGATGATTAAATTAACATATAATAGGTAAAAGGTGTGAGGAATTGGATAAAATTAATAATAATAGTGATAATAATTTTAACACTAGTAGTAATAGTAAGGCCAGCGTGTTTAAAGCAAAGTTCCCAGGGTCCAGCTAAGGCAGTGTGAGTGGGATGGCTGCCAACACGGGGAGTCTCTCGGTCAAAGAAGGGAGTCAGAAAAAGCAGTCTGAATGCAGGGACAAGTATGGGGAGTGGTAGAGAAAATCATAAGCAGAATTTGGAGTGTGTCATAATTTAAAAAAATAGAGCAACAGATCAAAAACAGTAGTTTGGAGCCAAGGTCTAGTAACAGACTAAATATGTTGTTTACCAAACATGATAGGTACTTCACATTGTTTAAGATATAGGATAGACATTTGAAAAATACTAGGTATTCAATTCATACTCAATTCTAAAAATGTTACTAGCAACACTAATTAGTGATTTTATGAATATCATTGCTTAGGAAGAGAGAAAGATAGGTAAGGTGGAAGATCTCATGAATTACAAGCATATACCCACATAAGTCTTTCAAAACTGCAATAACTACATCTTTCAAAATTACTGTTTGATACCAATTACATGAATTATGGATAATTTGAATTGTTACTTTACTTCCAATAATAATGTTACTTCTATGAGATAACAGTTCAGTATACCAAAGGTATATACATAATCAAAGTATAAATTGGTATTGGAATAGCATCTGAGTTACGTTCCCTCCTCTCTCACTCTTGAACTCATAACATGTTAGTGATTCTTTTTTTAAAACTATGAATATTTAAATAGTGATATTGGCTGTAAAAAGCCTACCTAATATTTGTGACTCATTTGTTTACTGATGAATCTCTAGCACCTAGAACTGTGCTTGTGATACTCAATATTTTCTGAATGAGTGAGTATCATTAGGTAGGTTTACCCAAATTAAAACTCACACTACACGCAATGTTCCTTTACAGCTGTAAAATTTCCAGGCTCAAATGAAAATAAGTGACACACACATAATGAAAACAATTAAAATTTAAATTGGATTTAATGGTTTGATAATGAAAGTGAATTTGGATCTGATCACAAATTCTGGATTAGGGCCATCCAATCTGAAGCATCAATTAAAAGCTCAATGAATAGCTGAGTTAATAATATTGAATTGTTAGAGCAAAGTAGATTTCAATATTACTGAAGAACAATTTGTATTATAACAAGTGAAGCTATTGCAAAAAGTTAAGATAGTTACCATATAATATTTAATTTCAAATGTCACAGATATTCAGCTAATTTCAAGGGTCTTCATTAAAACTGATTTTAATGAAACTAAAATTATTTGTTATTTCAGAACAAATAATGATCATTCTAGTCCTGGGATAAAAAAGCAATAACATTAATGAAGTATTCCTTCATTTTGGAATTAGGTATACATTCAGAAAATATAAATTATTCAGAGTAATACAAACTCAAAACAATTTGCTTCAAACAGAAAAATTCTGGTTATGTCCATTCACCTAATCTTTTCCAGTTTGTCAGATATAAATCTAAAATCCATTTAAGTAAAGCAACATGGGAGGACCTAAAGTGAATGGGAAAAAATCTTTAAAAATGAACCAATGCCTTCATAACAAGTCATAGCTAGGCATAGAAATAATGCACTGAAATAAGCTAAATCAAATAATGTATCGGAATAAACTAAACTAGATTTTGCTTCTAATGCAAAAATCTAGTCATGATTGTGGCACTTGATCCTGGAGGTACATAAGAAGAGTTAAAACACGCACTTAAAGTAAAGCTTCTAAACATTTTAATTGCATTAAAAGAGATTCCACTGAATCCCAGGATTTTTTTAATCACTTTTTAAAAAGAAATCAGCCAGCGACTACTAAATAGTACTATTTTATAGTGATGTTTATTATTAGTGGGAAATGTTTTGTATATACTAAATTTGTAAGAACATCAAATCTCTTTTGATAAAATCTTCCAGCTACAAGGAACTTTGCATGATTGACAATGGTTTTGCAGATTAGCAGAGTTTTCTAATATATTACATCTTTTTTTTTTAATGATCACTTCTCAGATGGAATCCTTCTTCTGGCTGACATCACAATTAAACCCTGGAATCTTCTTAAATAGTTTTACTATTAAGCTATTACAGCTGTCCCAGTTTTTCTCCTTTCACCCACCTCTACCTAGCCCCCTCCCCACTTCCATAATCAGACCCTTCATCATTGTTCATTGGTCCTTCATCTGTTCCGTGATGCTATGCTTCTGGTTCTATTTGCTCATTAGTTTATTTTGTTCATTAGATTCCTCCATTCATCTTTTACTGACTGTTTTATTTCACTTGGCACGGTCATCTCCAGTTCCATCCATGCTGTCACAAAAGGTAGGGATTATGTAGGAATTCTTTTTTCCTGCTGCATAGTATTCTATTATATACATTTACCACAGTTTTTTTTTAATCTACTCATCTACTGATGGTTACTTAGGCTGAACCTTCTTAGTGGTATAGAACAATATCCTTGTTTTAAACAGAACAAATTCTAGTCAAATAGTCTTGTGGTTCTGATTTTTAAGTAGCTTTATAGTTCTTATAATCAATATATTTTTACATTGTTGTAAATTTAAATAATTCTATTCACTTTAATGAATAATACATTTTTATATTAAATATAGCTTAAAACATTGAATAAGAAATAAGTCCAGTTAAAAAAAAAAAAGAATAACTGTGGTTAGTAAAAATAAAACTTTATTTCTGCCTGATGATAGGAGTCTACAGGTAGAAGTTCGAGGGCTGTAAAGGTATTCAGCCTATAGTCTTGATGATTTTTTAATATTAAGAGATAAGAAAAAGAGAAGTAGAGTAATTTTAAGGTTTATCTTGGGCAGGTGGATGGACTGAAGACTATTAAAAATTAAAGAAATAATTGTTGAAATTTGGATACAATGTGGTAAAGTTATAGATGTAAAAATTTTAAACATTTTAGCTGGATATTAGAAGACTGTTTATGTCTAAAAATTCTATATTTGAGAGTCATCTATTTACCAGTGGTAGTTTTGTTTTGTTTTGCTTTTTAGATTATTGTTTCAATTTTGACTTGCATTATATATCTGAATAGTCACTATAAATTTATGATAAAAATAAGTGGCGGAAAAGTCTTAATATTAGAACATGAGAGTAACATCCTTAATATTAGGACATGAGAGTAAAGATGATTCTGTCCTGGGTTATCTGTTACATAATTTGTGTACAGAAGTGCACATAAAATTCCTGTCACTAAGAGTGAACATGTAAGGGAAAGAATCATCTTAGTTATCAATATTGGTAACTAGAATATTGGTAAATTAGAAATGTCACCAGAACTTCTCAATAGGAAGAGGAAGCAAAGTCAGAGAAAACATTGGGACTTGGATTAGAAATCTGAACATCATTACAATTCACAACAATAGAAATACAAAGTGTGTCCAGAAAAAGTCTAGCTATCCTTAATATAATGAGAAGGATTTGCACACCATCGATGTAACTTGGCAACCAAGGAGAATGAATTGTAATGTGCATGCAAGAACAATGACGACTTCACTGTACTGGTCAGTGGGCATGGTAGATGCCATTTAGTGAACATGTGTTCTGTGTGGCCATCACATTCAAAATGACTGAGAGGGTAGAGCAACGAATCTGCATAAAATTTTACATTAAGCTTGAATATTCCTGTGTGGAAATGATTTGCATGATTCAGAAGGCTACACCTATGGGCAACTGGTTATTGGCAGCTTCATCATGACAACCCACCAGCTCATACATCACTTCTCATGAAGAGTTGGTTGTGTGTTTTTTTTGGAGAGGCATCAAATCACCCAGGTGACTCAAGCCCTACAGCCCAGATTTGGTGCCCAGAGTTTGGTGGCTTTTCCCAAAACTAAAATCACATTTGAAAGGGAAGAGATTTCAGACCATCAATGAGATTCAGGAAAATATGATGGGGCAGCAGATGGCAATTGGGAGAGCTGTGTGAGGTCCCAAGGTGCCTACTTTGAAGGGGACTGAGGCATCTTTGTCCTATGTGCAATGCTTCAGCTTGTAAGCATCAATGTTAATTGTACCTTCTTCAATAAATGTCTCTATTTTTTCATATGATGTGGTTGGATACCTTCTGGACAGACCTCATATACAGTTTTACGCAAAAAGATTGTGTAGAGCAGGAACTAAAATCTCCAAAAGAGAATCACTTAAGTAAAAGATGTAATAATTAATGAGAGGAACAGTAACCTTACGGTCAATGAGATAGCAAGGGAAGTCTGGTGTCATGGAAACCAAATTAGGAGTTTATAAAAGAAGTAAGGAAATAGAATTGACAAATCTGAACAAAAGAATGGATTTTTTACAGAGGAGCATGGGAAGGGAGGGGCAAGTTCTTCTCTCTGGGCCTTGTGACTGCACTGAAGTGCTGATTTATGACTTTCTGAACTATTCCAATGTGAATTTTAAAAAAATGTCAGACAGAAGAAAGGAAAATAAGGAAGAGTGGGTTTTGTGGATCTGCAGTCTGTACTCGGTTCCCTAGTCCATGTTCCTTTCTATGAATGGCAGCTGCTGTCCACAAAGAGACATGTGTCTAATTCCACACTTGTATGTGCAGCGTTCAGACGTACGAAGGTTATTTTTCACATGGTGCTAAGGCATCAATGTTCCATTCTTTAATCAGCTTGCTATCACCATTGAACTTATAAAAAAAGAGAAGTTTCACCTGTTTTCCTTCCTAGTAGGAGAAAGATTGGGGTGGTTGTTTTTTAACAAGTGAAAACATAACATTTTTATTAACCACACGATTGTTCAACCGTTTGAAGTAGAAAAAAGACTTGAAAAGAAGTAATGGGATGAGAAGTTCACTGATTTCCTAAATAAAAGGAGATTAAGCACGTAATTTGGGAAGAAACTAGATTGCAGCCCTTGGGGAATAAAACTTTGGTATTGAAAATTATTCAGTAAATGGAGAGTTTTGAAAGTAGTTAGATACCAAGGGACCATTATTTAATATTGAGGATAACAAATTAAGATAATAAGTGGAAGAAAATGAAAAATTAGACTGGGAGAGATTGTAAGTTTAAGCAAGAGAAAGGAACAGTACTAGAGACAAATCTATATTTTCTGTGAAGACATGAATTTACTGTAATATATTAAAGGAGATAGAGTAAATGACTATAGAGGAATTATTACACTATGAAGCTTTCTGATCCCTTAGTTTCTTCTTTAACCCCTAAATGTCCCTTCTATGATTTACAGAACACACCTAGTGAGATAATGTGGACAGCCAGCAGCCATGTGTCACTCTCTGGTGTTCCATTCTAATTTATAAACTTTTGCTATTAAACTCATATCCCCAAACAGCCATAATTCTGGTACTTAGCTCATTCCTTTCTCTTTTCTTAATACTAAACACAAGAAAAATGTTGTGGCTCTTCTGTGTATATCTAGAACATCAAAGTAGGAAGCAATATTTATCAATGAATAAAATATATGACATCTCATACCCCAACTTGTTTTACTTTTTGTGAAGATACGATTAACTGTCTACTTTGTTCCCTGCTTCTATTAACAAGAATCTCTATTAATTTCCCAGGGCTGCCATAACAAAATACCAAAAAACTGGGAGGTATTAAACAACATAAATTTATCATTTCATAGGTGGGGAGGCTAAACCCAGGATCAAGTTCTTAGCAGAGCCATGCTTCTTTCTAAACATCTAGATGAGCGGGTGCTTTCTTCCTCTTCAAGCTTCTGATAGATAGCCTTAGGCATCTTTGGCTTGTGGCAGTATCATTCCCATCTCTTCCTAAATCTTCATGTGGCCGACTTCCCTTTCTCTAGGCATGTCTCAATATTTTTACATGACCTTCTCCTCCCTGTGTTTTTGTGTTGTCTTCTTATAAAAACACCAATCATATTGTAATAGGGCCCATGCTAATTCAGAATGACCTGTTTTTAACCTGATTAAATTTACAAAGACCACTTTTCCAAATAATGTGACATTTACAGATGCAGATGGTTAGGACTTCAACATATGTTTTTGGGAGACAAAATTTAACCCATAATAACATCCCATTACAAAAAGCCAGTGTTCACAATTTTTCAATATATGTATTTGCCTCCTGTTGTCATTTCCTGCTCTTTTGAAGCAAAGTACAGCTAGGTGATTGAGCACTGGTCAATAAAATCATAGCAGAGGACTGAGTACAAACTCCAAAGCTGTGGAGATTTTAGAAGCCACACTTTGAATATATGGTTTCCACACAATGAAATCTGGTTAAGTGACTGAACCACATATAGGGAATAGCTTCCATGAATCTCAACATCAGAATTTGTACATATTAAGAAATAAGCTTTTATTGTTAAGCCTGTGAGATGCAGATAAACTATCTGGGCTAATATACACACATATATGAAGAGAAAGTCTCACTCTTAAATGTTCATTATTAAATTCTTTAACACAACATCCAAAATAAAGGACAAAATATAGAACTTTCCCACCCACAATTTAGTTTGTATTATATTCATATAGCTAACTTTCTCTCAAGATTTATTCAATACCTTCTATCCCTGGGAACAATATTATTACGATAAAAAAACCTTGTGATTAATAATTATCTACCCAAGTATTTTCAGTGCATTGTAAAAGTGGCTTAATTTCCATAAGTATTAATATAAATGATATTTAAATATCTGGAAAACAAAAGTATTACCAGATGTTATTTCTGGCAAGAGGCTCTTTTCATTCCCTATCTTCTTAGTTAGGAATCCTTGTATTTGTGTGTGTCATAGGAGTTTGTTTAGATTAGTGTATTTGTATCCACATGTTCCTTCACTCATGCTTTTACACAATGATTTAACAGATTTTGGTTCCTATTATGTTTAACTCTCTTCTTGGTGTTAGGTGTAGCATAGTGAGACAAATAGACAGGTTCCAGCTTGCACTGAGTTTACGTGCAAGATACAGAAACTAAAATGATGATACGGGTATAAAATTACACACTGCCAAACTCTTACAAATGAAACACAGAGGGAAAACAGAGAGCAAATAGCAAGGGAATGTGATCTAGCCTGCGTTGATCAGAGACTGTTTCGGCGCAAAGTGGTATCTTTCACTAAACGTGTAATGCTGAGTAACAGTTAACTGAACCAAGGTGGTGGGAAGAGTTTGATGCAGAGAAAAGAGGCAGTCCAAAGGCCCTGCAAAAATCAAGATTAATTCCAAAAGTGTAGACAGCTTAGGAGAAGTGCGGGATGAGACTGAAGCAAGGTCAGGAAGACTGAAGAGAAGAACTGGCAGGAAGCTGCCTGCCATGCTAGGGATTTTGGTCTACATACTAAGACATAAAAAATAGGTTCACATTTACAATTTGAAAATATGGACACAGGACTTAGGGCATTGGGAAAGAGAATCTCTGTAGTAAATAAACAATACAAGAATAAACTTTTACATCACAGAAAACAATATGCCAATGAGTACCACTTATTATATTATAGAAATGCTAGCCCTTTGAGTCAAAATTTTGTCTGAATCAAGATTTCCGAACCTTTAAAATTTACTACTGAGATTTTTGCTTTTATTAGTATTTGAGTCAAATCTGATTCAATGGGCCCATAAATCTTAATGTTACATTTAAAATAATGTATATCTCTCTCCTACCACCACCATCTATGTACTCCTCCTTAACATAAACACAACTTAAGTCTACTTATTCTTTCAATAGAGTCAAGTGAAGGAAGAAAATGAATTACATTGTAAAAGACAGTCACGGAGCACTAATGTTCAGAGAGAACAGTGGGTATGACTATCACATAGCTACCAAACTGCTAAAAACTCTTGGTAAAGTAGCCCCCAGCTGTGTTATTCCACCTGCCCATTTTCACTTAATGATCATTAGAACAGGCAACAAGGCAGTTATTGGATCTATGTAATGAAAGCAAAATTTGTCAGGTAAATCCACATTTAAATGTGTATGTTTGCAAAGTAGTATAAACAAAAATATAATAGAGGGAAATGTCTCAATTAATGTAAACCTTATGTAAATGTTTTCCAATACCAACTTGTCCCTAGAAAAGTTTTTATGTAACTTAGTAAAATATAACCACATACAAAGTGTCTTAAAATAGGAAGAGATATTAGTGACAATTAGCTTACCCATCTAACACACAGCTTCCTGTATCAAGAATTTTATCTATAATGACATAAACAGGTGACAGTTTAGCCTCTATTTGGATAGCTAATAACCCAAACTACCTGCCTAAGAAAAGTTGTTATTATTAGGCAGTATTGCTCTTTAATAAGTTCTGTTATTAATGACTTGAAATATGTACTCTTTAAAGACTTCTGCAAAAATTTTGACATTCTCGGAGGCAAGGCAAAAATCATTTATTTTCGTAAGATCGACCTTCAGATAGTGCAATTGTGTGTTGATGGAGGGTGACTTCAGGACTTTCTCTCCTCATCTTTTTTCTAATGTCAATATTCCCAACACCTTTAAAATAGCTGTTTTGTAAAATGAATGTTTATAGAAATAATTCTCATCAACCTTAATATTCACATACCTGTCTATACTAATTCTTAGAATACAAAGATATTTTTTCACTATTTGCTTGCAAAATTTTTAGTACTCTTGTCTGTTATATTTTATAATAAAAGCTGGACATTATCAACATCTCACCATGAATCAAAAACCTTCATATTAAGAGTTTAGTTTTGGCCTCACTTATTAAAGATTAGCTAGTAATATTCTCACTTAAATGACAAAGTTAATAGGATCTACGTCTCCTGCTAAGAACAATTTTCTGTCTCTAATTTTGACAATTAAGTCATAACTATCTTAAGGGCTGATGAATATCTAAATGATAGGAGAATTAGAACATAAAATAAAAATTAGTAAATTGTACAATTTGGATTTTTCTTTCTAATTCTAGTTTTGGATCTTAAACATGCTCCATGGATAAATAGAAAGGAAAGAAAGAAAGAAAGAAAGAAAGAAAGAAAGAAAGAAAGAAAGAAAGAAAGAAAGAAAGAAAGAAAGAAAGAAGGAAGGAAGGAAGGAAGGAAGGAAGGAAGGAAGGAAGGAAGGAAGGAAGGAAGGAAAGAAAGAAGGAAGGAAGGAAGGAAGGAAGGAAGGAAAGAAAGAAAGAAAGAAGGAAGGAAGGAAGGAAGACATTATAGATGTCTATATCTATATATAGATATCAATTTTATACATATAGTTAGCATACCTTAATTTAATTTAAGAAAAGAAAGAAATGAGCAATACATTGAATCAATAGATCTGATTGAGCATTCTGTCCACTTTTTGTCCCACCATGAATCACAGGGAATGCACATGTGTAGCCATAAGAGAGTTATAGAAAATGATCTATGTGTATTTAGACATATAAATGTATCTATGAAATGTGTCTTTGTATTTATGCATGGATAGCTATTACTGTACTTATGAACTACCATGAACAGAAAATAAACTGTGAGAAACACTCAAAAGTTAGAAAGATGATTAGCTTACATACCTGAGAAAAGCCAGATCTTCGTCCTTACAGGAATGTATAGTTGTGGTGCTGGGGGCACTTCTAGGCATGCTCCAAGCAGAAATTCAAAAGATGGAAAAGTAAAAGGAGTAGCAAAATAGTTCATGTCCAAATCTTTTGTTAAGTAAGGGTCTTAGGAATTAAAATATGAGCATCGATATTTAAAATTTAAAATGGTCTGAACCTTATCTGAGTGTCAAATCAAACAAAATAACTATGGAGACATGAGTTGATTGGAGACATTTGAATACTCATTGAATACATGATGATATTATGGAATTGTTATTTTCTGCTTGATAATGATACTATATATTCACTTCTCTTTTTGTATTGGAATATAATTGACAGGTAATTTCATATTAGTTTTAGGTATACAACATAATGATGAAATATACATACATATATATAAACATATATATACACACAATAAATCTAGTAAACATCCATCACCCTACAGAGTTACAAAATTTTTCTTGTAATACAAATTTTTAATATTTGCTCTCTTAACAACTTTAAAATATGTTGCCATGCTGCGCATTTTATCCCCATGAATTATTGACTTTATAACTAGAAGTTCGTACATTTTTACCTATTCACCCATTTGACACCTTGGAGCCTCAACCCCTGGTTCTGCACCGGTCATACATTCTCTGTATCTATGAGCTTGTTTGCATATTTGTTTTATTTAGATTAACATATAAGTGAGCTCATATGGTATTTGTTTTTCTCTAACTTATTTCATATACAATAATGCCCTCAAGGCCCCTCCAGATCACAAATGGCTAGATTTCATTCTTTTTATGGATGAATAATATTTCATTGTGTATATACAATGAAATATACATATATATATAAAACATTATACATATCATATATTTTTATCTATAATCCCTTAATAAACACTTAGGTTGTTTCTATGTCTTAGTCATTATAATAATGCTGCAATGAACACGAGTTTGCATATAACTTTTTGAGTTATTGTTTTTTTTTTTCCTTTGGACAAATATCCAGAAGTGGATTGCCGGATTATATGGTAGTACTACTTTTAATTTTTTGAGTAACCTCCATAGTGTCTGCTCCAATTTAAATTTCCACCAATAGAACACAAGATTTCCCTTTTTCCCAGAGTCTCACCAAACTTGGCATTTCTCATCTTTTTTATAAGTCATTCTAACAGTTTGAGGTTATACCTCATTATGGTTTTCATATGCATTTCCTTGATGACTCGTGATGCTGAGAATCTTCTCAGGACTTATTTGCCATATGTATGTCTTCTTTGGGGAGAAAAAAAGGTCTATTTACATCTTGTCTATTTTTAAATCAAATTGTTCATTTTTTGCTATTTATATGTATTTTTGTAGTGAGAAGGACATTAGAGTTATCCCTTATCAAATATATGATTTATATGATTTATAAATATTTGCTCCCATTCAGTAGGTTGCCTTTTAATTTTGTTGATGGTTTCCTTTGCTGTGCAGAAGTTTGATATAGTCCCACTTTTTTATTTTTGTTTTTGGTGTCAGATCTGAAAAGTTATAACCAAGACAGATGTCAAGAGACTTTCTGAATATGTTTTCTTCTAAGAGTTTTATGGTTTAAGGTGTATTATCTTCTTAAATAAAAGAGGCATATTTATATATGTAAATAAATATGTATATACATATACATATTTGTACATAAAATAATAGCTAGGATTTGCTTCAAAATAATCTACAGGGGAGTAAGTGCATTATATGAGTGAAAGCAGAGATAAAGATTTATAAATTGAAAATAAGTCATCTGATAGGTACATAAGACCTTATTATGCTATTCTATCTATTTTTGCATATGCTTTAAATTGACACAAAATAAGAGATAAAAAGATAAGGAATGATTTAGTAAGTTAGAAAAATAGTTTGAGAAAATTAAGGTAATTTGGAGGTTGTGACCTAAAAGTTTAGCTGTGAAAAAAATATTGATAATTTACAACTTTGTCTAGTTAATGTTATAAGAGGAGGGATTAAAGTCTATGTGAAAAAATACAAAACAAAGCTAAAAAAACCCCTCAAATCTCACAACACACCACTGAATTCAAGCACTGTGAAAGCAAAAAAACCCAACCAAACAAACAGCACAATTAGATGTATTTCAGAAGGATTTTACAACATAGAAAATAAGAAATTAAAAAATATTTTAAAGAAATGAACTAGATTACCAGCTATGCAAGCCAAAAAAATGTATTATGTATAAATACATGAAATTGTTTTATCATCAACAATTGCATACTAACGGCAAACATAACGGAACTTTGGTTCAAGTTAAACCACCATTAGTATAGGAAAGTAGATGAAATCTACATATCTTCAGCCCAATAATGGTAAAAAAAAAAAATAAAAAAAAATGACAATGAGATGGTGATACTTTGAGGAAAGGCAGATACTAAAAGGAAAAAAAAAATAACAACAACAAAATGAAACCAGGGTGACTGAGTGTTGCTAAAGTTTTTTTCTAACACTAGAGATAACAGTTAATTGAATCCCTTTAATTATTTTTCTTCCCCATTTATTGCTGCTCTAACATGCCAAACACATGCCTCAGAGCCTCTCACTTTCCTTCTGTGCAGATGACTTACTGCCCTGGTAACTGCCAGACCCCCTTCCACCGTCCCACCTCTTTACGCAGTCCTCTTCTCAAACGCCACTTCATCACAGAGAGTTTCTCTACCCGTATAATCTACAATACTAGTTGCAGCTACTTCAGCATTCTCTAGTTCTTCCATCCATTTTCCTACATAATAATTAAATCCCCATGGCGTTATTTACTGGTTTGTTTTTCCCTACCAGGATGTAAGCTCCACTCAAGCATCTAGACCAGGGTTGGGCAGTAGTATGAAACAGGAAAGATTATTAAGTATTTAATGTCTTGGAAAGGAAAATGCTGAGACCTGCCTCTTCAACACTATCTGGGAAATAAGCTTATTTCTTAATGTGCAAAAGCAGAAAATCACACAAAGAAAATGCATTATTTATGCCTGCTTTAAATGTTAAGAAAAGAATATAAACAAAAATAACGCATGAAGTTCAATAACAAATGATTCTTAATGGACTTAACATTGTGTCTCTAAATGTATTTCTTACAAACTAAGTTAACAAAATTAATTCAATTCTGTTTGTATTTTATCAAACAAAATCTCATTTTCAAAAAGCCTACATCTTGTCCTTAATATGCTCAGATGACATTTCAGTAATGTGCAAACTACAAGTAATCAAAATTATATATTCTTTATATAGTATGATCTTAAATAAATACAAGAATTCAGCAAAATGGGATCTTTGGTGACAACCTCAGACACTGAGTTAAGTATTATTATGAAAAAGATTTTCTATGTGCAAATTACTCTTCTCTCTAAGCTTCTGTTTTTGACATATATTCTCCATTAATTAGTGATTAATTCTTATTGGTTTAATATAATATATTTGGAATATTTTCCATTACCCAAATGATTGCAATTTACTTCCCATTTACAGACTAGGAAAGGTATGTATCAGTGGCATCTTCAGACCCACCCTAGTATGGGGAAGGCACAGTCCTATGAGACATCACGGTCTGGCTGCGGTCTTCCTGGATGGATTTTGTATGCCCAGCTCAGTTAAAAGGAATATACAGGTGCTTAAACACTAAAAATCAGTAACATTTTAATAGTAAATTAAATTTAGAATATTTTTCATAATCACATAGCTTGCACTGATAACTATGACCAATAAACAAAGATTTTGATAGCATAATTCTTGTCACACTTCATCATTAATTAATCAATGTAGCAATCTGAAATTGCTTTCAAAGACTTTATTGTTGAAATACATGATTATTCTTTTTAAGTATATTTTGTTGATTATACTATTACAGTTGTCCCATCACCCCCTTATATTCCCATCTGCCATGCACCCCTTCTCCCTCCAGCATTCCCCCCCTTAGTTCATGTCCATGGGTTTTATATATTTTTATAAGTTCTTTGGCTTCTTCATTTCCTCTACTATTCTCTTTTTTAAAGTCAGTTATTTAAATATTTAATTTAATTTATTTTTAGAGAGAGGGGAATGGAGGGAGAAAGGGAGGAAGAGAAATCTCAGGTGGTTGCCTCTCACATACCGCCAGCTGGGAACCTGACCTGGCCTGCAACCCAGGCACGTGCCCCAGCCAGGAATCAAACCGGCAACCTTTTGGTCTGCAGCTGGTGCTCAATCCACTGAGCCACACCAGCCAGGGCTCCTCTACTATTCTTAACCTCCCCCTGTCTGTTTTGTACCTACCAGTTATACTTCTTATTCCCTGTATCTTTCCTCCATTCCTCCCAATGCCCCTCCCTGCTGCTAACCCTCCATGTGATCTCTATTTCTGTGATTCTATTCCTATTCCAGTTGTTTACTTAGTTTGTTTTTGTGTTTTAAGTTCCATTACTGATAGTTGTGACTCTGCTGTCATTTTACTGTTCATGGGTTTTATCTTCTTCTTTTTCTTAGATAAGTCCCTTTAACATTTCATATAATAAGGGCTTGGTGATGATGAACTCTTTTAACCTGACCTTACCTGGGAAGCACTTTATCTGCCTTTCCATTCTAAATGATAGCTTTGCTGGATAGAGTAATCTTGGATGAAGGTCCTTGCTTTTCATGACTTTGGATACTTCTTTCCAGCTCCTTCTTTCCTGTAAAGTTTCTTTTAAGAAATCAGTTGATAGTCTTTTGGGAACTCCTTTGTAGGTAACTCTCTCCTTTTCTCTTCCT
The DNA here is from genome assembly GCF_022682495.2 of Desmodus rotundus. Lineage (NCBI taxonomy): Eukaryota > Metazoa > Chordata > Mammalia > Chiroptera > Phyllostomidae > Desmodus > Desmodus rotundus. The sequence continues at coordinate 68,979,991 of NC_071399.1, read as the reverse complement.
GTTTTTAAGATTCTCTCCTTCTCTTGAATCTTGGGTGATTTAATTTTAATGTGCCCTGGTGTGTTCAGCCTTAGATCCAACTACTTGATACTCTCTGAGATTCTTGGACTTGCATGTGTATTTTCTTTGCCAAACAGGGGGTGTTTTCTTTCATTATCTTTTCAAATAAGTTTTCAATTACTTGCTCTTTCTCTTCTCCTTCTGACATCTCTATGATTCATATGTTGGAACTTTAAAGTTGTCCCAGAGGTCCCTAAGCTTCTTCTCATTTTTTTGAATTCTTTCTCATTCTGTTCTGGTTTAATGTGTATTTGTTTATTTCTTCCTTTTGTTCCAAATTATTGATTTGAGACCCGGTTTCCTTCCCTTCACTGTTGCTTCCCTGTATATTTTTCTTTATTTCACTTTGTATAGCCTTCACTTCTTCCTTTATTTTGTGACCTTACTCAGCATTTCTGTGAGCATCCTGATTACCAGTGTTTTGAACTCTGCATCTGATAGGTTGGCTATTTCCTCTTCATCCCTGATGCCCATCTCTGCCCCTCCTACCACTCTGAATGAAAATTTCTTCCTTAACTTCTTGGTTGTTGGACTTCCATACAGTTTGATTCTCTGGCAGTGCTTCTTGTTTTTTGTTTTTGAATTGGTTGTTGTCCTTCTTTTGTTTGTGCAAGGAAGTGAAGCATATCTACTTACTCATGATTATTTTTGAGGCTAACTTCATAAAGTCCAATTTTTCCTGATAATTTATGGACATCAATGCATTATTTTAATATTTAAACAACAAAAATATTTTCTGTGTATAATATTTGATTTTCATAATTTACTTATTAACTAAGAGTTGTATAATTTACATATTAAATAGTAGTGCATTTAGTCTAAACTATTTAAATTTAGTTACAGGATTGCAAAAAGACAGAGATTATTATTTGTTGAATATCTTCTATATGCTGGACACTATGATGAAAGAAGTAATTTGTTTTTCCCAAAACCTTTGAAGTATTATAACTTCTGTTTCACAGATTAAGAAACAAACTCTCAGTGATTTTGCAACTATTTCAAGTTGACATAGTTAGCAAGTACCAGAACCATAATTCAAATGCAAGTCTGGTTGCTCCAACAATATGCTATATCTACACCATTTTAATATTTTTATAAATTTTGATAATGTTCCCCTTATGTGGTGAAGATTGAAGATCCACCAATAAATGTGTCTTCTTGAGATTTTTCCTTGCCTTCTGTACTGTTCCAGTCTCTTCTTCCTGAACTTTCTGCCATTGTATTATCCTTTCTATACACTGTTTTGAAAGATTCCCAGATCATAGGCACTCCATCTTCATAAAAATGTAAGAGTATTTTGTCTTTCATTATACACACTAAAGGAAATATTATTTTTGACTTATTGAGAGTTTCAATTTTTTATGAATCATTTTTTCTCTGAGCTAATATTGATGTAGAGCCCTGTCTAAGAAAGAAAGTAGATAATGGATGACATTAAATATTTTATTCAGTTAATTTTCAAAGATTTATGGTTATTAACAGTCATGTTTTATTCAAAACTGTATAGCTCTGTGAAGTCAAATCATAATATTAAGTGGACTACTAGTGCCTTAATGTTAGAAAAATTGTAAACTTTGCATTCAGGAAGTTTAAATTACAGGCTAAATGCAGAATAGTAGATGAACAGAACCTGATAAAATTGAGCTAATCTTCAGGATAATCAGAGCTAGACTGGTGGAAAAGAAAAATGTTAAAGATTTTGGGAGATATATCCACTGACCTCCTATATTGATAATGTAGGTTTAAAATCGTCAATGTTACTTTGAATTTGGTATTGTTGCTTATGAAAATGTTACTTCAATATTTTCAGGAAGGGATCAATATGGTATGGTACTTTTAGATCTGGACCTGAATTGTGAAAATGCTAGAAAAAAAATCTGTACAGGTTACATTATTTTCTTACTCTTTATGTTAATAATCCAGAAAACAATACTAACTATTTCTCCTGTCTTTCAAAATTACCTTTTTTTTAATAATGTCCTTTCAGTACATTCATCATGCCATGCTTTTTCCTGACCCAGCATATTTGTACATATATTTCTTTTTCTTCTTGTTTTCCCCATCATTTGCTTTGTATCATTTGTTAGCTCTTAGCTTAATTATCTATGTGTGGAGCTCTGTTTTCTTCTTAAGAACCAGCATAATTTATAAAGTGAAATAACATGTTGAAGTGCTTTAAAACTACAAGTCAGGACTGTAATTTACATCCATTTAATTTAATAAACACCAATTCTGATTTAAATCTTCTGAATTAAATGAAGATGACACCTCTGTACGAAAGCAAGTTTAATACTGCCTACTTTCTTATGGTCAAAACTTACTACTGGTTATCCTTGGCTACCTTAGTGAGTCTTTATGTTGAAGAAAACATTCTTGAGTGATGCATTTAATTTTTTTGATTCTTGTATTTTTCAATCTAATTAAGGAAACTTTTTAAAAATCTTAAATTATAGATTATCTCCCTGTTTAAAGTACTTCTCTAACTTTTCATTTTAGGTACAATTAAAAATTTAGGTACAATCAGAACTTTATTCTATGAGTTATAGAATAATATCATCTCTTGCCCTGTCCTCCCCATATACTCAGTAACAGTGGCATTTATGTTTTTCCAGTGTCTCATGTTTGTAGCTCTTTGCCACATAAGTGGCTTTCAGTGGCCATTCTTTCTCTGGTTTGCTTTCTCCTGCTGTTGATTTTTTTCTTCTTTTTGACATATTTCATCTCTTTCATCTCTCTCTCTCTTCACAGTCATATATATATATATTTATATATTCTCCATCCTTCAGATCTACTCTAATGTCTACTTTATAGGGTGTACTTCTTTAAGGATTCTCTCTCTTGGATGGTAAAGAACCATCCAAGCAATTCCAGTTTCTATCTCACCATATCGATCACTTCATAGCACTTACCAAAAGTGTTTAGTTTTGCTTTTAGTTTGTTCAGTTGTTTATAGTTTTCTCCCCAAATAAAATGCAAGCTCTGTGTGAACAATGGAAATCTCCCTTCACAGTGCACATTACAAGCACATGGCAAGTGCTCAATTAATATTTGTTCCAAAAATGGATTCCAACAATTTAATGACACTAAGTCAAATATTTAATCGTGTCTACCTCATAGTCAGAATATTATTAGAAATGTAGCTATTTCAATATTGGACAGCATGAGTCTAATTAAGTGGTAAATTAGTTAAATTGCTTATTTTATTAAAAATTAAGAGGTCCTTCCTTATGAATTCATTTTGTATTGTAATTTTCCTGCACCTTCCTGATGTCATTGAAATTATTTATCACCCACATTTTAAAATTCTGTTCCTCCTTGTCTTTTTTTGAGAAATCCTATTGAAAGGAGACATAGAAGATTTTATGTATCAATGACAATGCCCACAATGTCATATTTTTAGTAGCAATGATAAAATAACAATGATTTAAATTTTTCAGTGCTGTAGAATTCAAAACTTCCTATAAATTGACTCTGCTTAAAATTTTAAAACAAGTTTTTAACATATAACAAATATTTATCACATAAGCTGACCTACATTTTGCCAAAAAAATAACATTTTTTTCTGGCTGGCTTATTTCACCTAGAATAGTAACCTCCAAGTCTATTTATGCAGTTGCACAAGGTAAGATTTACTTCTTTTTTGTGGCCATGTGATATTACACTGTGTAAAGGTACCACAGCTTTGTTATCCACTCATTTGCTGATGGACACTTGAACTGGTTCCACATCTTGGTCATTGTAAATAATTGTGCTATGAACATAAGGGCACAAATATTCTTTCAAACTGGTGTTTCAGAATTCTTCAGTGATATTCCCAGAAAGACAAATACCATATGATCTCACTTAAATATGGAATCTAATGAACAAAATAAACTGATGAACAAAAGAGAACCAGATGCTTGGATACATGAAACAGACCGACAGCTATCAGAGAGGAGGGATGAGGGCGGAGGGAGGGCTGGATGAAAGAAAGGTACAATCTTTGGCTAAAGGGATTAGCCAAAGATTATGTATGTATAACCCACAGACACAAACAGTGTGGTGATGGCCAGAAGGAAGGGGTAAGGGGGCTGGGTGGAGGTGGGCAAAGGAGGGTGAAAGGGGAACATCTGTAATAGTGTCAACAATAAAAACAAAGTTATAAAAAAGAAATAATATCAAAAACCTGTCTCTATATACTTGGCTATATTATTCCCTACGATTTGAATCCCTTTCAACTCCATGTACGTTCACATGTGTACATGTAAATATGTATACACATATATACACACACAACATGTATTTGAATGGGAAGTGACCAGTTCACACTGCAGGATGTATTAAAGATCACCACACATAGCAAAGGAAAAGAGACTCAAATGGGTTGGTGAAACATAAGCTTATGGGAAGGAAGCACACAACTTTAGGAGCTATGCTGCACATAAAAATTAAAATTTCACAACTTTCTGTTACCTATAAAATTCTCTCTTGTTAACCAAATAAAAGGACTCAAGCATGGCTGGAGACCTGTGCAATTGTCAGCTTGGTCTCTTTATGCTTCCTTCTTGCATGTTTGGTAAACAGGCGTGTTAGATGATCGTGAAAAATAGCTGCAATAGCTGTATGTACATCATGAGAACTGGAAAAGTATTTGAAACATCTTATGTTGTTGGTTAGTCATAATTTAATATCTTTCTGTGTGTGTGTGCGTTTTCTACCAAGATAAGTCCCTATACCCTTCACTGCTCAGAGCTGAGTACACAGTCAATTCTCAATATTCACTGATCGATTTATTGAAATATCTTTTAGTTTTAATTAGCTCTGCAAGGCTAGACATTTCTGTGAGTGTGAGAAATCCATAGCCAGAGTTTTCAATGCTCATACAGAAATATAGATTTGTAGCAGTAGATCATAAATAATGAATAAATCTCCTGGTAAATTTGTTCTGTTGGATTAAGTGTCAATCATAGATTTCCCAGGCAGGAATCTAGAAAGTCAGAATAAAATTTGAAGTAATATAAATTGCCTTAATAGTATCTTATATTCATACACACAACACTAGTAAATGAAATATTTATTTATTAAATATTTGTTTTTTAAAACAAATTAAGATTTAAAAAATGTTTTGATGAAAGGTAGCTAACATTCCTATGCAAACCAGCAGTTGGACTAGTACACATATTTTCTTTATTTGACTTTTATTACAAATAAAAACATAATGATGTCTGTATAATACATCATATCTGGTTGTTACTATACATAAATTCAATGAATCCTATTCAGTAAATATTATAGGGAAAGTTCAAAACTGTAAAGCAGCTTCAAATTCACTTAGAAAAATGTATTGTTTCACACTAACAAGAATTTGCTAAATGTACAGAATTTATCTTGACTCTTCATATTCCAATACCAATAATATTTTTATAAACTCTAAATTACTTTATTTGATTATTATCTTTTCAATATCTTGCCCTCTCACATGAGAAAATAAAAATAACAAATTTGTCACTAGGACTGGTATGGATCAGTTGGTTGGATCATTGGCTAAAGCCATCCAGTTAGTAAAGAGAAGAGGCAGATTTGGATCGTGGTTTAATTTCAAAGCCTGTGAAGGTTCCAATCTGTAATATTGCTTTCCCATCAATATGCAAATTGGAAGAATAATGGATATAATCCTTTGCAAACATTGTAATTTAAATATCCTATGCAAATCATATTTGCAAGTGTTTTATAAAACTGCAATAAATATCTGTCTCCATTGTCTATTTTCTCAGTAATGTACTTTGTTCTCCCACAGCATATTGTGTGTGGCAGTATTACAGTGTGGCTATCATTATTTATTATCCTATTAACATTGCTGTTAACAATAATCATTGCAGCAATTATGGTTTTAGAATTCCATCTACTTACTGGGTTATGTGCATTTATATATGTATCTTCATTCCCTGCCACTGTGTTTGACAATTCAAGAGTGCTCAATAAACTCTTATCAAATGACTAAAATATATCATAAAGCTGTCTATTTTTACTTTTCAAATACTCCTTTTTTCTTTAAAGACTTTATTTATTTATTTTAGAAAGAGGGGAAGGGAGAGAAAAGGAGGGAGAGAGACGTTTGGTTGTCTCTTGCATGCCCCCAAGTGGGGGCCCAGTTGTCAACCCACCCCTGTGCCCTGACGTACATCAGACCTTTCAGTTCCCAGGCTGGTGCTCGGTCCACTGACCCACGTCAGCCAGGGCTTATTTTAACTTTTCATTAATTTCCTTTTTTAAGTATATTTTACTGATTATGCTGTTACTGTTGTCCCATTTTTTCTCTCCTTTATTCCCCTCAGCCTTGCATCCCCCTTCCTGTATCATCCTCCCGCTCTTACTTAGTTCATGTCCATGGGTTGTACATATAAGTTCTTTGACTTCCCCATTTCCACTACTATTCTTAACCTTCCCCTCTCTATTTTGTACCTACCAATTGTGCTTCTTATTTCCTGTACCTTTTCTCCCATTCTTCCCCCTTCTCCTCCTCTCTGATAACCCTCCATATGATCTCCATTTCTGTGATTCTGTTCCTGTTCTAGTTGTTTGCTTAGTTTGTTTTTGTTTTTTAGGTTTAGTTGCTGATAGTTATGAATTTGTTGTCATTTTACTGTTCATAGTTTTGATCTTCTTTTTCTTAGATAAGTCCCTTTAACATTTCATATAATAAGGGCTTGGTGATGATGAACTCCTTTAACTTTATCTTATTTGAAAAGCTTTTTTTCCTTTAAAATCCAAATCATAGACTCTTTAGAAATCATCCCACAAAAGGATCTGATGCAAAATTTGATATATGTCATACTATGCCCCTTGATAAAACTTATCCATACAAATAATAACACATGTATAATAACATGCATACAGTAGAGGAACTTTTAAAAAAAGGGAAAAAAGGATGAATTCACTCAGAAATAATCCATGTTTTATCATGCCCAAATGCCTGAAATTATCTAAACTAAATTCACCTTCACATTACAATAGTTGTTTTAAAAAAGAATTATTTAACAATAGATGCCCTTTGGATATATAGAATTATGCAGAAGCCCAGAGTATAAAGCAAGATAAAAGCAAATTATAAAACAGAATAAAATATTTTGTCTTTATTCAAGCTGGGATATACAGTTCAAGCTGTGACTGCTCGCACTGTCCTTAACAATTTTGGCAATCTGTAGAGTGATTAAAAACTTTGAGTATCCCTTTGGACAAATGTAAATAAACACTGGGGGAAAGCACAGCTTTTTATGAAATTTTGATGAAATATGTATTATATTATTTGGGAGGAATAGCTCTTAAACATCTAAACCTGACTTGAATGATGTGAGCAACCCACACCAGTGAACAAGGCCAGCAAATAAAAACCAAAGACGAGACACAGAGAGAGAATCTTCTCTGGGTAGGAAAATATGGACAGGCCTTTCTAAAACATAGTAGTCTAGCCTTGGCTATTGTGGCTCAGTGGATAGAGTGTATGCCTACTAAATGAAAGGTCACCAGTTTGATTCCCAGTCAGGGCACATGCCTGAGTTGCTGGCCAGGCCCCCAGTTGGGGGCATGCGAGAGGCAACTGATTGATGTATCTCTCATATATTGATGTTTCTCTCCCTTTCTTTCTCCTTCCCTTCCCTTAAAAATAAATAAATAAAATCTTTAAAAATATAAATAAATAAAACATAGTAGTCTAAAAAAAGAAAAAAAATAAGTGTGGGCTTTGAGACAATCTATTCCCTAGGCATGCCAGACATTCCCAGGAATGCTGCAAGTTCTGATGAAAGTTTAAATCATGTCTTGCCATTATCTCATGGCTTTGCTGGCACGTCCTCCTTTTTCCTTCTCCATGTTTTACTTTCTTCTGTTTATTCTTAACCTGGCTGCTAGATTGTTGTTAGCATATATGTCAGATGACCTCACATCAGTTTTCCACATCCTCCAATGGCTTCCCATCTCATTCAGAACAAAAACTAACCTTTCTGCACCGGCAGGTAAGATTCTATGAGCAATGAGGTGCCTGCTGTCTCCCTCACCTCACCTCCAGCTCTGTCTCGTTCTGCTGCCTCAGCTCCAGATTGTCTGCCCCTGAAACATCTCAAAATATGCCATGCCTCATGTTCTTTGTTTTCCTATTGTGTCTGCCTGGTGCACAGTCCCATTACATGAATAGTATGTGTATTCACTTCCGTTTGGACTCTGTTGTACCTTATTAATGAAGCCTGGTCACAAAGACTATTTAAATTTCAACACTTTTTTCTCCAAAACCCCTATCTTCAGTTACTGATTTATTTATCTCTATAAATGTTATCATCATCTGATTATTTGTTGAATTCTAGTTTCTAACTCTCATCTCAAAAAAGTAAGTTCAATGAGGGCATGGCTTTTGGTTTAACTTTTTTATTACTACATTTCCATCACTTTTAACAGAATTGGGCACACAATAGGTGCTTAGTTTAAATTTCAGATATCCCATGAAACAATATTTCCACTGATATGTCCCCTAGAGCAAGGGATATAAAGGAAAGACTAAACAATTGAGACTTCATCAAATTAAAAACCTTCTGCATGGCTAAAGAAAACATCAGCAAAATGAAAAGGAAACAACTGTATAGGAAAAAATATTTGCCAGTGATACCTCGGACAAGGGTTTGATCTCCAAAATATATAAAGAACTCACAAACTCCATACCAGGAAGACAAACAATCCAATTTTTTAAAAAATGGGCAAAGGACCTGAACAGATACTTCTCCAAGGGGTACATACAGAATGCCCAGAGACATATGAAATGATTCTCAGCATCACTAACCATCAGAAAGATACAAATTAAAACCACAATGAGATACCACATCATACCAAACAGAACGGCTATCATAACCAAATCAACAAACAAGTGTTGGAGAGGATGTGGAGAAAAGGGAACCCTAGTGCACTCTTGGTGGGAATGCAGACTGGTGAAACATCTGTGCAAAATAGCGGCTTTTCCTCAAAAATATAATTTTCTCAAAAACTAAAAATGGAACTACCTTTAGACCCAGCAATTCCACTGCTGAATTTATACCCTAAGAATCCTGAAACACCAATTCAAGACACCTATGCACCTCAATGTTCATAGCAATGTTATATACAATACCCAAGTGCTGGAAACAGCCTAAGTGCCCATCAGTAAATCAGTGGATCAAAAAACTGTGGTACATTTACACAATGGTTACTATACAGCAAAAAGAAAGACGGAGCTCCTACCCTTTGTAACAGCATGGATGGAACCTAAGAGTATTATGCTAAGTGAAATAAGCCAGGAGGTGAAAGACAAATACCTTATTATCTCACCTATAAGTGGAAGTTAATCAGTAAAACAAACAAGTGAGCAAAATCGAACCACAAATATGGAAATAAAGAACAAACAGACAGTGACCAGAAGGTAAGGGGGAGGGGCATAACAGTGGAAAGAAGGGGAAGGGTCAAGTCAAGGAACATGCATATAAAGGACCCATGGACATGGACAATAGAGTGGGTAGGATTGATGTGGGAGGTGGGGTTGTGCAGGGCAGGGAGGGGGGTAATGGAGGAAAATGGGGACAACTGTAATTGAACAACAATTTTAAAAAACCTTTAAAAAAGAAAAAGTAAATTTAAAAGCAAAAATAAAATAAAAATGTATTTGAATACCATGTATTGTGGCAGTCTGAACACCCCTAGAAAATTGTATCAAAGACACAAAGAGTTTAGAAAACAAATATACAATAAAACACACATACACATACACACACATACACATACAACAAACTTCAGGTAAATATTTTGGGTTGCAAATAAGGATAAATTTAATGTTCAAATAATCTGATAAAATAACTGTTTGGCTTTCTGTTCTCTCTTATTTGATTGACTGCAGTGTGGTCTCTCGCAGCACTTCAAAACCACATAACCAACAACAACAAACGAAAGCACACACACACTACAACTCTTGTGATAGAAATGGCACTTGAAAAAATGATATTTTTCCATTGAAGTTAAAGATTAATAAAATGGTGTCAAACATTTAGAGAATGAACTAAGGGATGAATAGATGGATATGTAACATAAATAAACTTTATGAATTTAAATGTGAAATATTTTAAAATACATTTTAAATAATTACAACGAATAGTCTTTCTAAATATATTGCCAATGCATTGTCTCTTTCTTAAAATAAGTTTTCAGAATTTAAGCTGAATTATTTACTCTTTTAGAGTCCTTTAATGTATAAATGAGAATGCTAAAATATTTCAGAAACTACTATTTTATCATTTCATTTGTCCTTATACCAAATAACTCCTGTCACAAACTTTTGTTGTATGTCTTTTTAGATGTGTTTTTTCTGTTTTCTCTATCACATAATGAAATGCCATTCCTCCCCGATAAATAATACAAAAATTGTTCATCGATTTCCCATGCCATGTTAAGCACCGTGTTAGGCACTGTGAATTTACCATTGAATAAAATTTATTCTCTGACCTCTAGAAACATTCTAGTCCAGTAAAATAACCTCTATTTTTTCAGAAATTACTGCCCCAAAGAAGGAAACATTATTTGTTTTCAAATTTAGGTATATACACACAGTAAATTAGAAAGATCACTTTTGAGAATGCTACGAGACTTTTATTTATTGGAACAGAGAAATTTAGAGATAGTTACCATCCTCCAAACTCTGAGTCACATAATTCATGAAAGGTTATTGTGAACCCCAACTCAATGAGTGCACCTTTTAAAGAAATTTATTCGTATACATTATAGGAGAAAATATAGCTATAAAAGAGTGCCTAAGATACATAATAAAAGAAAATACCTGTGGCAATTGCAGTTTTAAATTTATTTTCTTATATTAAGTGTCTTTATAATGCCTATCTAATGAGATTTTTATGAAGATTATATTAAATGGTTGTCTGGCATTTACTGGGATAATTAAAGTTCTCATCTTAGTTTCCCAGATCATCATTTAAGAAGAAAGTAATAATAACATTAAAGATTCTGTATCTACATCTATGTATAATAATTGGAGGAAATATTTCATATTCAATATAAAAGTCTATCTTGTAGGAACAGATTTTAAAAATTTAACATGGTCTGCAAATTTACCTTTCATTTTCCCACTGTATCTTCATGGATAATTTTGTTCTAGAAATATACACTAAAACTTAAGGAGACTACAATCTCAGGAACTGTATAGTGTAATTAATGATTTTCAGATTTATCTACCATAATATTTTTAGAGTTTACAGTATTCCTGTATTTAGCACATGTCATATTTTCCCTGCTCTATAAAAACGTGAGCATTTTCATCTTTTATGGTGGTGAACAAGTAGAGCAGCTTGGAAGTGCGCCATCGCTGTGGCAAGGGACCCCTGGGTTAGCCTCTGTAGAGCTGACAGTAATGTTCCTTTTGAGTGGGGACCAAAAGGCATCTTGACTAGTTGTAATTAAATACCTTGCATAGCGATACTCAAATTAGAAATTAGAAGCCAATTTACTGATAGTAAAAATGTTCAAAAGGAATTTGATTTCTCAGAATAAAACTCCTTCAAGCACAGTGCTCTTTTTGAAAAAGAGTGCTGGAAGGCCTCACTCAACATTGTGGATAGGTTCTTGGAAACTGAAACTTTAAGCAAATATGGCTTATAAAACAATACAGTTTTATAATCTGTTAATTGATATAAACAAGAGTTAAGTTTCTATGACCTAATTCTGGTGAGAAAAACATCACCAAACTTCTAAATAATGACCCAAAATACTTCTCATATTAAAAATTGACATAAATGTGAGCTACATTTAGTAAAGAGGAATAACAACAAGTAAGACCATTCCTTTCCTCCCTGTTTATTTCAGTTCAGAGTCACGGGTGGCCAGAGCTTCTTCCCCAACAGCTCAAGACAAAAGGCAGGAACCAGGACTGGACAGGCTGCCTTTCCATCACAGGGCACACTCACGCCCAGTCATTCAGACTGGGACAATTTAGAAACACCAGTTAATCTAATGTGCACGACTTTGGGAAGCGGGAGGGAACCAGAGAACCCAGAGAAAGCCCAGAAAGACCTAGGGAGAACCTGCATACTCCACATAGGCAGTGACCCCAGCTGGGAATCAATTTTTCTCTCTCTTCGACATTATAACAAGTAACATTGAACAAAATCACATTACTCAAAGACCTGCTGTATGCATAAAATGTTACTTTCAGCTGTTATAAGTACATATATAACTTATACATGAACTTCTGGAAAAAAGATAATTTGCAAACTCTCTGTAATTTATATTATATCTCTAATCAGAATTGCTTTAAGGAAAATAGAATCTTAACTTCTGAGGTCATGTTTTTTTTCCCCTAGATTTTAAAAATATCTGGTAACAATGCAGATGAAAGAAAATATAAAAGTTTGGCAGATGTGTCTCGAGATGAAAAGAGAAATGGAAGTATAGAAATCTGACATGAAAAATCCTTTTAAAGTTTTCAAAAGCCCAATTCCACAACAGACATGAGAAAACAAAAATATCACCCAGAAAATTAATTCACAGTTGACTTAAAAGAAGAAGGCATTTTTAGGTCTCCTAAGCGGAAAAAAAAATAATCACAACCATGTTGAAACTAATATTTACAATTTCTGTTACTTTATCCATATTGATATGGACACCAAAAATTATTTTATGTAATTTCTAAGTTTGCATTATATACACTGTAATCATTATTTTATTTTGACATCATTGGTTAAAACTTCAAGGGGCATACATTACCTCAAACTAATAATGAATATGCAAATACAACATACAAAATAATGAAATTACTTTATACTACAGAAATCTTAACACTTTTGAAAATATAAATTATTAGTTTTCTCTTTAAAGATCATGCTGTTTTACAAAATGAATAATATGCTGTCCCCAAATGTTTTCTATAGTAGAAAATGTTCTTGAAAAATAACTATATATTAAATACATGTAATCTACCTTAAATGTAGCTACCTATTTTTATGTATCTGCATTTTACATTTGTGAAAATATTTCTATAAAAAGCGTAAAGGCTCCTTTAATCACAACATATTTTCTGGCATCATAATGCCCTGAGCAGTGTGATTAACCAAACATGACCTGTTACAAAGGTCAAAATAATGAATTTTCACAAGCACTTTGGACATTCTACACACAAGTCTGGGAAATAAAAAGATATATAAAACCTCGGTTATCATAAATAAGAATGCATTCGTCTAGTGTCATTTCGAACCCCTGCTTTCATGTAATCAACTCAGTCATTTACCTACAAGAATTTTTCAACTATATGCATTTATTGCCTGATCCAAATCAAAATGTCAAATAAACCAAAGAGGTGGAATAGATTAAAATGCTCCCTGAGGATGAACAAACACCTGTAAATGTTTATTAAGCAGTCACTTAATTGCTACTTAATTAACTATATATAGATATTGTTATCTATATTGTTAAACATTAGTAGACTTTGAACAGGTTTTATTTCTTTGTGTTTAAGAAGAAATAGGAGCCCTTGATATTATAACGAGATCTGTCCAGAAAAAGTCCAGCCATTGTTAACATAACAATGGTTTGGTGACATTGATGTAATCTGGCAGCCAAGGAGAATGGACTGGGATGTGCATGTGTCAGCAATGATGACTTCACTGTACTACTCAGTGGGAGTAGTAAGTGCTGTTTAGTGAGCCTGTGTACTGTGAGGCCATCACCTTCAAAATGACTGAGCAAGTAGAGCAATGAATCTGCACCAAATTTTTCATTAAGCTTGAACATTCCTCCAAGGAAACTATTTGGATGATTCAGAAGGCCACAGCTATGGACACCTGGTGATTGGCAGCTTCATCAGGGCAACGTGCCTGCTCATGCATCACGTCTTATGCAGACTTTTCTGGTGAAACATCAAATCCTCCAGGTGACTAAGCCCCCCTACAGCCCAGATTTGGCACTCTGAAACTTCTGGCTTTTCCCAAAACTAAAATCACCTTTGAAGGGAAAGAGATTTCAGACCATTGATGAGATTCAGGAAAATATGATGGGGCAGCTGATGGAAACTGGGCAAACTGTGTGAGGTCCCAAGGTGCCTATTTTGAAGGGGACTGAGATGTTATTGTCCTATGTACAATGTTTCTTGTGTCTTGTATCTTCTTCAATAAGTGTCTCTATTTTTCATATTACATAGTTGGATACCTTCTGGACTGACCTGTGCATGAGATTATTTAACATTAGTGCTATGTGATATTATGCTGCCCTCTTATTTGGAAAGGACATGCCACTCCAAAAATGATCCTCATTTAATTTCCACATCCACCACGTTGTGCACTCAGGATCAGTCACATCCACTCATTTTAAATGATATTTTCTAGTGATGTGCATAGATATGTTTCATTAAAGTAAAACAAAGATAAATTACAATGAGAATGATATAGGAACATCACAAGACATAAACTTTTAAATTGGCTCATAATTAGCCATTCAAATACTTTATTCAATATTATTATATAGAAGCAACTTAACAACCATTGTAGGAGGGTTGTCAAAAAGACTCAAGAGAATCAGAATTCACTTCTGGATAGGCACACATCTAATTGAATGTATTTATAAAATGATTACCAAAAGAGAAAAGCCAAGAAAATGCTTGGATCCAAATCCAACTCTTTATTGCTGAAATGTTTGAGTTGTAGGAACTTTCAGTGTAATATATTAAACATCCATGATGAATTTAATAGTTATATTAAGAGCTTTATATATGTGTATAGTAGTAAATGCTTGAACATTTAGGATTTTTAGTGTCCTGTAATCTTCCTGCTAAGATGTGTCAGGGAGCTATGGCTATAACGTGAACATGTGCATCACGAAATAGACCCTCACTGACTGAAACAACAGTTCAACTTAATTAAACATTAGAATTGGAATAATTAAATTTATTTTGTCTTTAAAACAAAGTATAATGTGATTATTTAGATTCTTAAAAAGTGATTATTATGTCAATGTCCTCTTCTTTATAAGCTTGGTTATCTCAGATATTAATTTAATTGACTCACAAGTCAATTGTGAATGAGGATCAGCCAAACAATCATTCTTTATTATATTTCCCAGCTAGCTGGAAGGAACTTAATTCTTCCATGTTTGTTAATTCTTAGCATTAGACCCAGTTATGTAGTAAATGTTCAGTCAAAAATTGTATTTTGAATAGTGGATAAATAAATGAATTAGTGCAATATTTCAAGAAACACATTCTTCAATGATTTTTCTAATATATAAATCTGTCATATCTTAATAAATTATACTTTTTTCTTATTTCCATCCTTCTTTCTTTCCATTTCCCTCTTTTTTCTCTTTTTCTTTTTTCTTCCTCTTTTCTTTCCTTTCTTTTCCTCTTTCCTTTCTTTATCACTTTGTCTTTTCCTTCTTTCCTCTCCTCCTCTCAATAATAGTATAGTAAAAATAAAGTTAAAAATGTAACATCATCTTCTTTAACCATTTAAATTTACCACCTTTTTAGGCATACTTTATTTTTTTAAATTTTTGTATTGTAGTTTTACATTACATTTTAGTCCCCTTAAGTCCCCCTCCCTCCAGCAATCCCCATACTGTTGCCCATGTCCATGAGTCCTTTTTCCTTTTTGCTCAGTCCTGCCACCCCTAATATCCCGCTCCCTTAGCTGTCATCCTGTTCTCCATTTATGATCTGTCCCCATTTTCCTTGTTAGTTCAGTTTGTTCATCAGGTTCCACATATAAGTGAAATCATACAGTATGTGTCTTTCTCTGTCTGCCTTTTTTCACTTAACATATGCTCTCCAGGTCCATCCATGCTGTCGAAAAGGCTAAAATCTTCTTTTCTACAGCTGAGTACTATTCCATTGTGTATGTGGCCCACAGTTGTTTTATCCACTCATCTATTGATGGACACTTGGGCTGCTTAATCATATATAATTTGATAAATTTAAATAAACAGTATTTGAATGTCTTTCCTAGCAAGAGTATTGTATGTATGTTGATAAATACAGAAAAGAAACAATTTTAAATAATAAGTTGAAACAATGTTTTAAGCAAACTAAATAATTCAATAAGAGTAACAAATAGATTTTAGTCTTCATCAATTAAGTATACTTTAATACATTTAATTCATATTCTTTACTAAAACTCAATATTACATCTCTGTTGTGATGTTTAAATTACTGATCTTTAAGTCCATACAGGGTCTTTTAAGCTGTATAATAGTAATAAATAGTATTGCAGGGGAGAAGGGGAAAATGAAATGGAATTTCAGGATAGCAACAAAAACAAATTTTGCATTACCATTTGCATGTTTATTGATTGATATTAATGATGAAAATGTAGATATAGCATACTTGTATTATTTATATTATTTTCATTAAAATCAAAATTATATCAAGTTAGAAGATCCACAAAGCTCCAATTACTGTAGGAATCATTTAATTTTTTGTACTTCAAATTTCTACCTCACCTCTGATGGAAACTTTTCTCGGTCCTGTTCATGTTGTATAATTTCATACACTGTTTCCTTCCCTGAAGGAAATACCTGCCTGATTCAGTTCTTGGATAAAAATGACCTGTCACTATTGTTTGCTTTAAAGGGCTTTTTGCCTTTTTTTTTTTTTTAACATTGAATACTGAGAGAAAAAAATCTAGGCACAGGGGATTGCAGTCCAGCTGCTGTGGCATAAATCAATATTTAAAATGCACAATAGTGACTTTTCTTCTCCAGGAAGTAGAGATTTTGTGTGCTTAATTTCTTGTTTTATTAAAATATCAAACTTTGTCTAGGCAGGACTTTAAATTTAGCTTTTGTTTCTATTTGAGTTTACTGCTCAGCAATGTGGTACCATATCGGTAATATAACTGCACTTTAATGTTTGAGTTCTGTGCTCTTTTGGGTTTGCTGAAACTGTGAATTTCAGGAATGGACAACCATCATACTCTGTGCTCAGGGAACCCGCTAATTCTCTGACCTCCTGTTGACTTCAGCAAAGGGGACTGGGCTCTGTTTTAAGGGCTCATTAAAGGAAAAAGATGGAAAATCTCCAAGCAGTCATAGCTAGAAAGAGATCATAATAATCATCCTTCTAAATATAGATATGAGCGAACACATCCTCCTTCTTCACACAGAAGATTTCTCTAGGAAAGTGGCCTCTGGACACAGTACAGTAGTCCTCCCTTAAGCACCGTTTCTGTGTCCATGGTTTCAGTTGCTGCGCTCAATCCTGGGCCAAAAATATTAAATAGAAAATTCCAGAAATAAACAATTCATAAGTTTTAAATTATGCATCATTCTGGGTAGCATAATGAAATCTCACACTGTCCCACTCAGTCTAGCCCAGGATGTGATCTGTCCCTTTGTCCAGCTTATGCTTTTGTCCATACTCTCTATGCTATCTGCCAGTAGGTAACTTAGAAGTCCTCTTGGTTAACAGACCGACTGTCCCAGATGTGGCAGTACTTGTGTTCAAGTAGCCCTTACTTTACTTAATAATGAACCACAACACTAGATTTGCTATGCTGGCAATTTGGATATGCCAGAGAGAAACTGAAAACTGCTTCCTTTAAGTGACAGGTGTGGATGCGTGTAAGGGGGGTGGATATAGTATACATAGGATTCTGCACTATCCCTGGTTTCAGGCATCAACTGGGGGGTGGGGGGTCGGTCTTAGAAAGTATCTTCCCCAGAGAAGAGAGGCTACTGTATTCATTTATTGCCTAAATTCTTCCATGCATTTTATGTCATGATTTATGTACTAGAAGATTATTCCTTAAAATTCTATTTTATCATTTTATTCCACTTCTCAGCTTAAAATGAGAAGAGTTCTCATTTTAAAGCTACACACTAAATGCACCG
Source organism: Desmodus rotundus (assembly GCF_022682495.2). NCBI lineage: Eukaryota > Metazoa > Chordata > Mammalia > Chiroptera > Phyllostomidae > Desmodus > Desmodus rotundus. Next base: position 68,962,063 of record NC_071399.1, on the reverse strand, counting down.
ATTTTGCAACCCTCATTCCCTGCGCTCAGATGCCCATCTTCAAATTTCTACTGTGTGCCTCTTTCCCCCAGGGTGAAGTACTCCCTGAGTGTATTAACGGCAGAACCACAGAGTAAGTGTCCGAACGGTGGCATCCTCATCCTTTGACGCCAGCATCCCTGTTTCTTCTGTCTCACTACAGAGAAACTAAGGCTAAGGTTAAAGGATGCAGTTTTTTAAATAATTCAAACCATTAACAAGCAACCTGAAAACGGATGGCAGCTTATTAAGTGCATGCTGTCTTGATTCATATTTGGTGTTTACCGATGCTAAGGCATAATGCCTGTTTGCTTTACTTTTATTGCTACACAGTAATGTAGTGAGGAAGAAGGATAAAAAAAAGGTGACAAGATCCACGCAAAGGGACAATAAGAGCAGCAGCTTCACTTGCATAAAGAAGATTGAAGCCTTTCCTCCCTCCCTCCATCTCTCGGTATAGGCCCCAGTGCACATCTGCGTCACTTATGGGGGAGGAGGAGGCGCTGAGGCAGAGAGAAAATTGTACTGTGAGGACCTTGACAGCTTTTCCTTTTGCTTCCCTATATTTTCTGAAATATTTATTTTTCTCTTTTACAAACTGGCAATATAAAACCACCCTTCTCCACCTCGCAGAAGGCATTTGACTTTCTCAGAAATACCCGGCAAGCTCTCAGAGCATTCTCAGAGAGGCCAGGGACAGGGACGCAGGTGCACGGAGAAGGCTGGGGCGGGGGGAGCGCTTCTTCGAGACTTGGGGCTCTTTCTCTCTCTCTCTCTGCACTCTCCAGGCACTGAACTCAGCTGCAAGGAGAGGAGAGCCCTCACCTTCCCGACTGAGGCTGTGCCACGGGCGCATCCCAGGGAGGTGTATCCATCTACCGCAGGCTCCCGAGCTTCGGAGCGGGCAGATCCTCTCCCTTGCATCTCCGGCACCAGGGGCTTCCCTCCCTCCGTAATCACGGGACACCTGCACGGGGATTGAGGATTATCAACCTTTGGCGTCCCGCTTCTTCTCTGCTCGCAGCCTGTGGGCTCCCTACGCGCAAGTCCTGCGACCTGTCCGCAGCTGAGCCGCGCAGCTCTGCCGTCCGCGCTCCGGTTGTCACCAGGCAGAGCGCGCATCCCGCCTCGCCCCGTCTGCTCCGGGGGTACTGAGAGCGCATCCAGCCTCCTTCTCTAACCCCAGACTCCGCTGATCTCCTCCACCCGCTGGCCCGTCTACTCCCGCCCCAGCTGAGCTCCCTTTGCCTTCCTGGCGCCAAGCATGTCGGGCTCTGGACGAAAAGACTTCGATGTGAAGCACATCCTGCGACTCCGGTGGAAACTCTTCAGCCACCCGTCTCCGTCCCCGGGTGGCCCCGCGGGGGGCGGCTGCTTGCAACAGGACGGCAACAGCAGTTTCGAGCATTGGGGACCTAGCCAGAGCCGCCTGCTCAAAAACCAAGAGAAAGGCAGCGTGAGCACATTCTGGAAGAAACCTTCCTCTTCTTCCTCCTCTTCGTCTCCCTCGCCATCCTCTTTGTCCTCTTCCTTCAACCCACTGAATGGCACCCTGCTGCCAGTGGCCACCAGGCTGCAGCAAGGGGCGCCCGGGCAGGGCACCCAGCAGCCGACCAGGACCCTCTTCTACGTTGAGTCCCTAGAGGAGGAGGAAGTGCCTGGCCTGGACTTTCCTGGACCACACGAAAAAGGGCTGGTCCTGGAAGAGCTCAAAGTGGAGCCGACCAGCTCGAGCCAGGCAACAGGTGAAGGATGTGGACACAGGTACAGTAAGTCCCCACGGAGCATCCAAGCATCTCCCACTTTTCACTCATTCCCCCGCCCCCCGTAGGCTCTGGTAGTTAGTAAATCTGAAAGGTTTCAGATTAACAATTTTGGTTCAGTGATGCCAGTCTGGTTTTTATTAACCAAGCTGCAATCTCGTCCAAAGTTTGTTCATTAATTTCTTTTGACTCAAACATATTGCTTTCCTTTTTGCCAGATTTTAGAGTTGTAATCAAAAATTGAACATATATTCATTTTGTGAACTCTGTAAGTGGAGCGGTTCTCGTATTTCTGAGAAACAGTAGTATTCTGTCATCACCTGTAATTAAATTATGTCAGTCTGAAGTTATCTGATGTGAGGCGAACGCTGTAAACACCCCTGCAACGCATCTCACACACTGACCTAGAAACTGACTTAGCATACTACCTGGGATCCCTGTGGCTTGAATCCAGATTCCAGGAGGAATGAGGTGGACAAAAGCAGGCTATTGGACAGCAGCATTATCTTCTCTCTCTTATTCTCTCAGTGAAATACAATGCCATTTTCTCTATCCTAACTTCCCTTTTAATCCCACTTTACTTTTGCCTTATATAAATTCTTAGAATTAAACTGTTGCTGAGCCCCTTGGCACTCAGCCTTCCTGACTTCCTGATTCGCTGGATTAGTGTAACACAGTGTATACTTAGTAAGCAGGTCAATATTATTTCTTGTTTATTTCTAACGTTACACTTCTTTGAGTAGAGTTCTTCTACTTTTAAGACTTGTAGAAAACCTTCACATATATGAAACTCCTTCTGAGCTTTACATTTCTGGAGAATGACTCATTACTCTACTGGACTGTTACTAGTTTTGGCATGTAGTGAGGATGAGAAAAGATCTGCTTTTGTTTCATATGATATCGGACACGTTATTGAAGAAAATATAGGAAAAACAGGAAATGGCAATGAATATGTTAATAAAGCTTAATTACCTCTCAATAACAAATTAGAATCAACCAACTTTTTAAACTTGGTTGATTGAATCAGCTTCTTGAGAAGTTAAATCACAAAAACAATACATAAAACAAAATAATATATATAGGTGTACTTTAATTATGTTGACATACGTGAGATTAGACATACAAAAGAACCCTTAAATTGCTTCAATTACATGGATTAAGTGGATTTAAATTTGACTCTTAACAGCCTTAAACATGATCACATATTTGAAGACATTTAATATATTACATTAAAGAGAAAGTACTTTAAAGCAATTTTCAAGTATATCAAAAATTTGTTCTATACATAGATCAAATGTAAATATATCTATTACTCAACTAAGATATTTTTCCAAAAATGTTGTAATTTTAGGTACCAACGATACTATGAAGTTTTTGATTATGTATTCACTAGTTACCTATAGTTTTAGATCTATTTTTTAAAATAAAATATGTTGGGTTTTACCCCCTTTAGTTGAAGTATAAAACTTTATTTATGTATTTATTTAGTTAGTTTTGGGAAATCATTTATAAACATTTAGCAATTCACCTTATATATTTAAAAGAAAGTTTAAATATTAACTAATTACTATGTTATTAATATTGATGTTGAGACTCAGTTCAGGAAAAAAGTAGATTAAATTTTGTTTTGTAAAGTATTCAAATCAGCTTTAAATATTTGACCTGAGAATATTAATGCTTGATCATCTTTTAAAAATTTACTTTATAACAAAACATTTTTATGTAAAAGAAGCATATTTGGCATGAGTAATTTTTGAAGACTTTCCTGGCTAGTTGGAGAATTTGAAAATATTAATGAAATATTGACATAAGATATTATAAAAAATAAAGCCAATAACCTTAACAGCTCAGTTAGGGAAAACACCATCAAACTTAATTTCCAGCCCCTCATTTTTTAAATATGCATCAGTGTTTTTATTCACAAAGAGTTGTAAGTGAAAAGTATTTTAAAAATAAACCTTAATCATATTTACTATAGGAATGAGGGTCTCCCATGAGATTTTGCATATGTAAAATATTGAAATCACATCTAATTTTATTTTTAAATTCTTATTAATACTTAAATCCTTTAGATTAACTTAAATTTATTGCTGGACAAATCAGCACTGATACTATTCTCAGGGATATCATATGCTCCCAGACCTTTATAGAACATTGGTTCTGTGATGATGATTGACTAAATTTATACTACTCGACTTAGTAATTAGTTCTTATCAATATATATCATATTAATATGTGGTAAAAATAAGGTTCATTTCACAAAAGAGACATTTCCAAAGTTAGATATTGAATGGATAATATACAAAATAATTTGTTATGTTGATTTACTTTTGTTTCTATCATCAGTCATGCAGGAAATCCACATAATGATTATAATGATCAATGAGTACATAAACTACATAAACCCTGTATTGTAACTTTGATTACTTGGGTCACTATTATTTCATCATTTTGTGATGTCACACTTGATATTTAGCAATTTGTTTTATCAATTCTAACTTCTATGCTAAAATTTATGTTCATATATAAAGCAAGAGGTCCCATCTTTTCTGTTCTCTTTCTTCATTTTCTGATCTTCTCTTTTTTCATCTGGTCTCTTACTAGTTAGGAATGTTGTTTTAAACAAGTATATGCAAGTCAATTGGTTTACCTTGCTGTTCAATCAGCAGCTGTAAGATGCTCAGGGAAAAGCTGCCCATATTCTCAGAATTCTAAAAATGTCAAATTATCATGGAGTTGAAACATAAAGGTAGCAGGAAGACAGTGGTAAGCTAATTTTCTGCCCAAACCCAGCCTTTATCATATTACACCATGCTAAACATACATTACACTGAGCTAAACATACATAAACAAATCTCAGTATTCTAATACCTTAACTATTATACCATTAAGATTTCTAACTTTTACAGTGATAATCCCCTGACCTATGTTATTAATCATTTTTCTCTATTGTCTTAACTTAGTTGTTGGAAAGCATATAATTTGAGAACAGTATACATTTTTATGTGGTTAGTTTTGTCAAAAATTCAAACTGTAGTAAACTAAGAAACCAAAGAGAAATATTTATATTCTTGCAATGTGTAGAGATGGAGTAGGAGAAAAAATGTCATGTTTAACTGCTTGCTTTTTTAGTTTTCTAAGTTCTCACAGAGTGCAGTCATCTGATCCATGGTTTTAGTTACCATCCATAAACTGTATTTCTAGACTTGCGACTCAAAACCTAGATTCCACCTGACCTGACCTGTGGTCTCCCACATCCACCTCTCTGCCTGATCTCCCTGGTGCATATCACAAAGACAATATAAATACACCACGTAGAAAATTGAGCTCATAATCTCCCTTCTTTCTTGCTCGATGTGCCTCCTCTCTGTCTCAAAGGATAGCCCTCTATGCAATAGTTTGCACAAACTAGAAATACAAGGTCATATTGGCCCAAATTCTCTTTCCCATCATTTTCATTATTCTAGCCAGCCCTGTCCCTTTCACATGAAAAATGCCTCTTCTATATCTGTCCCACATCTTTCTATCTCCATTGTCTACACCAATTCTAAGATGCTGTCCCCTTTCAACTCAACTTCTGCAACTGCCATCTGGATCATTTTTCCTCATTAAGTTTGCCACCTGTAATTCATTCTCCATACTAGCGTCAGGAAAATTATGAAATGAAAATCTTAACTGTTTTGTCACATCCCTGCCTTTCCACCCCTGATCCCCAAAACATTTCTACTAACCTCTGACCTCAATCCATACTTTGACCCTCCAGGCACTGAACGATTTGTCCCTTGTCTGCTGTCTAGACCCTTCAATCTCCAACTTCCCATCACCCTCTGCCTTCCAGACGCCATGGCCTTCTCCATCATTTTCCTCTGCCATCAGGCCTCACAAACCTGCTATATCTCTTGTATAGTGACTCTCCTTCCTTAACCTACACTTTCCTGAGTTCGTTTCTACTCATCATTGAATGTCTTGGGTAAAATCTTTGTACCTTTCCCAGAGGAGCATTCATTGCTTCCCCAGTCAAAAATTTTACTTTAAAAAATTTTAGGACACGTTATCCTAGTTTTATTTTCTTTGGGTAACTGCTTTCTCTTTATTATTTAATTCTTTATTGTAGTGTGTAATCATATGTTAATAACTGTGTTGCTTTTATTGTTTGTCACTAATTACAGTTGCCCAGTAGACAGGGTGTTTGTTTTATTCATCACTACAGAACATGTGGGTACTCAATAAATACTACCGAGTAAGTAAATATTTGCCATAATCAAAGTGGGTGATGTTGATAGACCTTGTTCTTTGTCAGGCAGCATGTTGAATATCTATTTATATTGTGTAATTTAAAAATCAGGATAGTTCTATGATTTCTGGTACAATTATGTACCTCTTTGGTGCAATGATTACATAAATGAGAAATCTTATATATAAACAGGTCATTAATTTTCCCAGAGTCTCAAACTTTTAAGTAATACAGCTGGACATTGTGTGTGTGTGTGGTTCATATTTTATTTTTATTTTTAAAAGTTTTGTTAAATTTATGGGGGACAATGGTTAATAAAATTATATAGGTTCAATTTTACAATCTATAATATGTTTTTTATATATCGCATTGTTTACCACCTGTAGCTGTAAAATCTCTTCTATCACCCTTTTCACTTTCCTACCTCTGCCGGACTTTTTTTCTTTGCTAATTCCAGACACCATAGCTTAGACCACTTTGCCAACTCTTCTTTCCCTCTGTTTAAGCAAACAAGTAGAACATGAGAAAGGAGGTTCTAACTAAGGTTATTATAAAAGAGTTCTTTTTATTCTCTTGGCGGAAGTCATGTTTGGGTTTGAGTGTTTAGATAGATTTCTTAAAATGATAGTATTGCCCCTCACTGTCTGGCTTATACTATGTGATCTCACCTTTAACTGGAACATAATCAACAAAAGAAAAAAAGCAAACAAAATATAACCAGAGACTTTGAACTTAAGAACAATCTAACAATAGCCAGAGGGGAACAGGGAGGGGACAGTGGGGGGAAGGGTTTTCAGGAACAACTATAGGGACACATGGACAAAACCAAGGCAGGGTGGAAACAAGGGAGGGAGGTGGGTTTGGCTGGGGGGTGGGAAGTGATGGGGAGAAAATGCAGAGAACTGTAACTGAACAACAATAAAGTAATCAAAAAGAAGAAGAAGAAAATGATAGTATTACACAATGCCTGGTGAGTCTCAAAGAAGACTTCTTAGCACACATTAGAAAACATTTGTTCATTTCCTGAAGTATAATAGATTCAGAACATTTTAATTTATAATTAAACAAAAGTATGAGGAAATAACTTAGACAAAGAAAACAATTTCATTTTGGAGAAAAAAAAAAGTTTTATGATAAACATCTGCTTCTGAAGGTCAGACAGCCGATACAGAGAAATGTCACAGGAAGGCAGCACACAGTGTTTGAGCCTCACGGAGGTTGGTGGCACCTGAACCAGGCATTTCAAATGAAAAGGAATCAGCCTTGCTTCAAAAGAAACAAAAAAATCAAAATGGTAAGGCACTATTTCTTCAGGAAGGTAGCTCTAAACTAGGCTTCTCTGGAGTACTAAAATGAACTAATGTTCACATTTCCCCTGCAACCCCAAGTCAGTACTAAAAAAGAAAAGTATGGAGTGATTTTACTCAATTTTATGTCTTCTTTGGTAATTTATCCTAGGCTTGGGCATTATACAGCCTATAGTTATTTAAGGCAAAAGAAACCAAAACAATACCTAGTTTGGAGAAAGCTTTTTTTCTTACCTATTTCAAGATGGATTTATCCACATGGAGTGGTATTCTGCAAAGAAGTGCTTAATTTCCAGGTGCCCTTCCTTCTGAATAAGTTTGCTCCAAGCACACTGAGAAGATCATAAAGGAAAAATGAGATTACTTGGTTGGATTTGCATGTGCCCAAAACTCCAGAGCTATCTGAAAGAAAGAAGTGAATATAAAGGCAACATGTTATAAATACAACTGTTAATTATAACAAACATAAAAGAACCACACTAACTGAAACACTGTATTCTGGTTTTAATTGATAAATTTCTAATGAATACTTTGTAAACTATATGAGTAACCTCTTTAAGATACTATTTTAAATAATTTAAAAATAATATATAAATCCTCCCAATCCAATCAAAGTCAACTTTTAATTAATAGAATATAATATTGATCAGTATTTGTTTGTATTGGTTTGTTTTTTCCAAGCCTCAAAGATAATTTTCTGAATATAGGGAAGATGTGCTTCTAACAAGTACATGTTGAATCCAATTTTATTGTTTTTTAATAATACCGCACATAGAATTTAGAGAAAGCTGAGATCTGCAGTACATTTTAGAATTAAATCAAGTTTCTAAATATGAAAGTATGCATCATTTTAAGTGGAGTCTTAAAGTAACAAGATTCTATTGATATTTTTTTTACCATCCAAAATAACTCTAGATATCTTTGTGGTAGTTCTCATAACAAATGCTGTTGAATTTATAAATTAGTTTAGGCCAGATAATAATTAATTTACCTTTCTTAACTTAAAATATTGCTATTGAAAACTTTAAAGAAACAAGTGCTGACCAGAATGCAGAGAAAGGGAACCCTACCTAGTACACTGTTGGTGGGAATGCAGACTGGTGCAGCCACTGTGGAAAACAGTATGGAATTTCCTCAAAAAACTAAAAATGGAACTGCCTTTTGACCCAGTGATTCCACTGCTGGTACTATACCCTAATACTGAAACACCAACTCAAAAGAACATATGCACCCCGGTGTTCATAGCAACATTATTTACAATAACCAAGTGCTGGAAACAACCTAAGTGCCCATCAGTAAATCAGTGGACCAAAAAACTGTGGTACATGTGGTACAATGTGTTCCTATGCAGCAGAAAGAGAGAAGGAATTCCTCCCCTTCACTACAGTATTGATGGAACCATAGAGTATTATGCTAAGTGAAGTAAGCCAGGTGGTGAAAGACAAATACCATATGATTTCACCTATAAGAGGAATCTAATGAACAAACAAACAGAACACTATAAACTAACATAAAGAACCACAAGTGTGGAAACAAGGAACAGACTGAAAGTGATGGTGGGGGGAGAGAGAATGGTGGACAAAAGAGGAAGGGACTCAACAAAGAACATGTATGAATGACCCATGGACATGGACAACAGTGTGGGAATTGACTGTGGGAGTGGTATGTGTGAGGGGTAGGTAGGATGGGCAGAGAGGGACAAAAGAGGAAAAATTGTGACAACTGTAACAGAATTACAATAAAAATGATGTAAAAAGAAAATTATTTACTATAGAAATTTGAAATAATGTCAGCAGTAAATGGGGAATTCAAGTAGCAAGAATGAGCCTAAATTCTACAAGGAATTTTAGAAAGTTGTTAGTTAAGGATTATAGAGCTCAGTGTCCTAGAAAGACTTTTTCCTAGCCACTGATGACTAAAGACTCTATTAGGAACGATGGAAACCATAGTTTAAAACACAGTAATTGTACCAAAAAGGTGGACTCCAGAAAAAATGCACTTGATTCAGGGCAATTTTAGCATTCAGAACAATTCTTATGAGTAGCAGGGATGATTTTGCTTTATTAAATCATTTTTCTTGAGTGTGAATTATCTCCTAAAATGCTGTGAATACTGAATTTTAAATGTCACCTTTCTAACCCTTTCCCTTTCCCCAATCTTTTCCTGTACCCCCAATAACAAGGAGATTGGTCTATTCTCTGTGTTTTCTTAGTGAAGAAGGAAAAGTTCTTTATTTTCTTATATAAACTGGTATTCAATTAAAACCTATTTTGCTGAACTTCCAAAAAAAAACTATCTGATGTAGACACAGATAATCTGAGCAGGTCGATGATGGTTTTGAGGATCTTGTAAATTAATTATAGGCAATAATTATAATAACAATAATAATAATGGCCTATTGTACTATATAGCATTGATGTTAGCTACCTTTGCTGACTTCTCTGGCCAGGATTTAAGAACATTTGACCTAAATGCTTATGAAAGCTTAACAAAGGGTACCTCAACCAGAGAGAACATATGCTATGATTTTAGGATCCCAAGAAACATCTGTTTTGAATGGTAAGCCTATGTGGCAGATAATTTTAAACAAAGAACATGTCACAGAAATGATGCTTTTGTGAAACTGATCTTACAGTCTTCAATATAGTCAAGGGTGAAATCAATTGGACTTCATTCTAAATTCAGCCTTTGCCTTCCCTTTGGTGGCCTTAATTAAATTCTAATAACTAATAACTTGATTTTTTGTACTTGTTGTGACACTTTGTCCTGGTAGATTATGTTGGCATCTTTTTTCCTTAGGGATATTACTAGGCATTTTCATCTTCAGTAAAATATGATTCAACAACTGAAATTATGCGATCAGAAAATTGGGGGGTTATATTACAAGGGAAAGGAAAAATTAAACTATTTTATCATTGTTCAAGAGGACAATGCCAAGATCTCTTTGAATCAATAATAAGATATCTTTTAGATTTTGTTTTGGTTTCCCTAGTAGATTCCAATTTTACTCAAATGTCCAAGAGGTCTTTTTAGGTCAATATTCACAAATATCAGAGCTTCAGAGAAAATGGAAAAACTATTATTGTAACTTGTATTTTTGAATTTATGAATATGAAACATCCTGAAATTCTAACTCTGAGATTCATCTTTGAACTGTACTGTTTTGAAAATAAATCTGGAATAGTTTTTATCATTTGCAATAAAATTTAAATTTGATACCTATTTTTTCAGTTACCTTAGCTTTGTTACACTAGCATGTAATTACAATAGAGAAGTTTACACAAATTAGTACTTGGATGTTTGGTACTTGGTAACCCACTGATGATTTTTAAAGACTTACTTATGCAATTTGTTTTTCTCAGAAGGCATAACATTTTCACATTATAAATATTTTATTATTCTGTTACAATAATCTTGGTTAGGTCAATATATTGTGCTTAGTAACATGAATATGCCCACATTATCTGCCTAGAAATTAGAAAATTTTAAAAAGCAGTTAATATAAAAAAAATCCTGGGCCAAATAATATTCTAATCACTGTATGCAAGTCAGGATAAAAGAACTTTTATTTCTAGCTAAAATAGAATAAGAGGGACTGGACATACCTTCTCTCCTGAAGCAACAACAAAGAGTGAAAGAATGAAGGGAAAAAAAGACAAATATGTATATAGAAAAAGGAAAGAAAGAAAGAAGAAAGAAAGAAAGAAAGAGAGAGAGAAAGAAAGAAAGAAAGAAAGAAAGAAAGAAAGAAAGAAAGAAAGAAAGAAAGAGGAAAAAAAAGAAAGAAAGAGGGAGGATAGGAGGGAGGAAGGAAAGAAGAAGAAAGAAAAGAAGGGAAAAGAGAAGGGAGGAGAAGAAGGGAAGGGAGGGGAAGGGAAGTGAGGGGAAGGGAAAAAGAAATGTATATGAAACATTTTGCAAGACACTGGACAATGAAGGAGAGTGATTCCTAAAATATGAAAAACAAATGAATGAGTCCCGTGATTGCCCAGATCACCATTTGAGAGCGATCCCAGGCACTGTTACAGGAAAGGGGAAACTGGGAGGAATATGATAATCACCCTGGATTCAAGACATGGAGCTCAGTGTGCAAAGAGACCAAGACACAGTGCCTTTTAAAACAACTGTACTGGAACAAAATTTTTTTTTAAAGTTAAAAAAGAGAGAGAGAGAGCTCTGTACATTTCAGAGCACTGTGCTATACATCTGAAACTAATACAGAATAGTGTTGAATGTGAACTGTAATTGAAAAATGAAAATTAAATTAATTAAATGGAAAGTCATCAGCATGTAGTTGATTGTAGGGTCCATGGTGTGATTTGTTACTAAAGCTACACAAGGTACAACCGTTGTAGGAAGCAGCATGAGGGGCACATGGGACTAACTACAGTTTTTGCAACTGCCTGTGACTCTGTAATTATTTTAAAATAAATAGTTTTTAAAAAATAAAGATAAATGAAAGAGAGCACGTATAGACAACCCTGCAGAAATCTGTGAAGGTCTCTTGGTTATTCAGCAGATCAGTATTCAGCACACTACTGACAGGTGCGTGTGTTTAAGGAAACTGTTCACATCTCAGGAAAGAACCGTCTCAGAATCAGAGACAATAGTACCTGTTCCTAACGACCAGAATGTTAAACCTCATGATTCACGGGACTAGAAAAGTATGTGGAAGGGTACTGCGCTAGTAACAGGAAATAACTAGACTTAAACACTGCCATGGCACCATTTAATAAATCTCAACAGTAAAACCCAAAAGTATGAAAAGTATGTTTCCAAGTAATATAACTGTGACCTATAACAAAGATGAAGAATAATTCACATATTCATAAATATTCAGTAGGAATCAAGGTAAATTTTTTAATGTCTGACATCCAATTGAAGACAAATAGGCAACAAAGAAGTAGAAAGATATAAACCATAATGAGAAGCAAGATCGATCCAATAAAACTGGCCCAAAACAGTACCAGACAAGGACATTAAGGCAGTTAAAACCATATCCCATATGTTCAAACAGTTAACTATAGTTATGATACATATGAAAAAATCAACATCAAATGTCTAAATAAAAATAAAACTACAATGCCTAAGATGAAAAATATACTGGACAAAATTAATGACAATAGAAATGGCAGAAAAACACAATGACCTTGAAAACAGCAACGAAATCATCCAAAATGAAGCAGGGAGAATGACACCTATTGTCATAAAGAAATAAAAACTACCAGAAATGGTAACTATTTGGGTTAAAAAACCAAGATTATTCCTTATTATTTAAATCTAGAACGTTTGAAAAATAAATGATGGTTAAACAAATGAAACAGACTGTTATGAGGTTTTCATCATATGTGTAACATAAATGTGTGAGAACAATCGCACTAAGACTGGAAGGGAGAAATGTGGGTATAGGATTGCAAGATTCTTACACAAAATGTGAAGTAGGATCGGATTTGAAGGTAGTCTCAGAAGTATATGGTACATCCCAAAGTAACCACTATATTAACAAACCAACAATATATAGCTAGTAATCCAACAAAAATATAAAACACTGTTATAAAATCATTGAACTCATCTAATAAAAGAAAATGAGAACAAAGATAGATCAAACAGAAAGTGCACATCTCAATTATAGCCTGAAAGCTTACAATATCAATAATCACATTAAAAGTAACTATTCTACCCAGCCATAATTAAAAGTAGAGGTTATCAGATTGCATAAAATCTCAGACCCAATTATATTTTGCTTAGCAAAAATACACTTTAAATATAAACACAAATATTGGTTAAATGGAAAAAGAAGACAAAGACATAAAATTCTAAGACTAATCAAAATAAAGTTAAAATGTATTAACACCAGAGAAAGTATATCTCAGAACAAAGAAAAAATATCAATCTGATAAAGAAAATATATGAAAAACCTACAGCTAACATCACTATTGAAAGGGCTAAATGTATTTCCTCTGAGATTTGGAACAAAAGGAGGATGTCTCCTCATTCCACCTTTATTCAACATTGTATTAGAGATGCTAATCTGTTCAAAAAAATAAAGAAACAAGCAAACAAAAAAGGCATCTATACTGGAAAGAAATGAATAAAACTGTTTTCACTCACACAATAATTTATCATCTATGTAGAGATAAAGAAGTAATATGGTGTTTATTTTTAGTCATAATTGTTTATTAGAAAAAATTTATGGAATCTATAAAAAAGATAATGAGTTTTGGGTAGGATATAGAAACAAAGAACAAAAACAAGTTATATTTCTATATATTATCAAAAACAACTGGCAATTGAAATTACAAAAATAATATATTTTATAGTAATCTCGATAAAGTATGAAGAAATAATAACTATGACACACATGTGAAAAACCTACCATGCACTGAAAACAATAAAACTGTGATGATAAAAAGCACAGGCATAAATAACAGAGAGATATATTATGTTCATGGATCAAAAGACTTATTATTAAGATGATGATTCTCCATTTTATGCTCCTGTCCCCTTTGTCAATTATTAATCAACCATAGAGGCTTGGGTTTATTTCTGGGCTCTCTGTTCTGTTCCATTGATTTATGTGTCTGTTCTTATGCCAGGACCACACTGTTTGCTTACACTGGCCTTGTACTATATTTTGATATCAGATATTGTGGTCCTTCCTACTTTGTTCTTATTTTTTACATTTGCTGAAGCTATTTTGGGTCATTTTTGGTTCCATATAAATTTTTGAAATATTTGTTCTAGGTCTGCGAAATATGCCATTGGCATTTTAATAGGGATTGCATTGAATCTATAGATCGCTTTGGGTAATATAGACATTTTAATGATGTTAATTCTTCCTATCTATGACAAGGTATATGCTTCCACTTATTTGTATCTTCCTTAATTTCTTTCTTCAGTGTTTCTGTAGTTTCCCTAGTATGGGCCTTTTACCTTCTTGGTTAAGTTTGTTCCTAGGAACTTTGTTTCTCTTGTTGGTATAGTAAATGGATTTTTTCCCCTAGTTTCTGCTTTTGATATTTCATGTTGGTCTACAAAACTGCCTTTGATTTCTGAATATTGACTTTGTATACCACTATTTTGCCAAATTCACATATTAGGTTGAGTAGTTTTTTGGTGGAGACTACAGGGTTTTCTATGTACACTATCATGTCATCTGCAAATAATGACAGCTTTACTTCTTCCTTTCCAATCTGGGTGACTTTTATATCTTTTCCTTGTCTGACTGCTGTGGCTGGAACTTCCAGTACTGTGCTGAGTAAAAGTGGTAGAAGTGAGCACCTTTATCTTGTTCCTGATCTTAAGGAGAAAGCTTTCAGTTCTTGCCCCTTGAGTGTAATGTTGGCTGTAGGTTTCTCATATATGGCCTTTATTATTTGGAGGTATGCTCTCTATATTCACACTTTACTGAGCATTTTTATCATAAGTGGGTGCTGAACTTTACCAAATGCTTTCTCAGAATCTATTGACGTGACCATGTGATTTTAGTCTTTTATTTTATTTGTGTAGTGTGTAATATTTATTGATTTGCAAACATTGTACCATCCTTGCATCCCTAGGATGAATCCCACTTGATCATGCATTATGATCTTTTTAATGTATTGCTGGATCCAGTTTGCCAATATTTTGTTGAGGATTTTAGCATCTATGTTCATCAAAAATATTGACATGTATTTTTCTTTGTTTTGTCTTTATCTGGTTTTGGAACTAGGACAATATTGCCCTGTAAAAAGAGTTTGGGAGTCTTCCCTCTTGTTGAATTTTTTGGGAATAGTTTGAGAAGGATAGGTGTTAGTTCTTCTTTGAATCTTTGGTAAAAATTTGTCTGTGAAGCCATCTGGCTTAAGGCTTTTGTATGCCAGGAGTTTTTTTGATTACTGCTTCAATTTCACTAGTGGTTGTTATCTGTCTATTCAGCCTTATGCTTCTTCTTCATTCAGTTTTGGAAGATTGTATGTTTCTAGAAATTTGTCCATTTTGCCCAGGTTGTCAAATTTCTTGGCATATAGTTGTTCATAGTAATTTCTTACAAATCCTTATATTTCTGTGTTATCAGTTGTAATTTCTCTTCTTTTATTTCTGATTTTATTTGGGTCCTTTCTCTTTTTTTCTTGATGAGGCTGATTAAAGGCTTGTTTATCTTTTCAAAGAACCAGCTTTATTGATATTGATCCTTTGAAATGTTTTTTTAGTCTCTAGTCATTTATTTCTGCTCTGATCTTGATTGTGTCCTTACTTCTACTTGCTCTGGGCTTTGTTTTTGTTTCCCTAGTTCTTGCAGATGTAGGGTTAGGTTGTTTGTCTGAGATTTTTCTGTCTTTCTAAGTATGCCTGTGTTGCTATGAACTTCTCTCTCAGGACTGTCTTTACTATGTTCCATAGGTTTGGGGCTGGTGTATGTTTATTTTCCTTTGGTTCCAGATACTTTTTGATTTCTTCTTTGATCTCATTGCTTACCCATTCATTGTTTAATAATGTGTTATTTAATACATGTATCCATGTATTTGAATGTTTTTGAGTCTTTTCCTTCAGGGTGGTTTCTAGTTTCAAGCCATTGTGATCTGAGATGCTTACCATGATTTCAATTTTCTTGAATTTGTTAAGGCTTGCTTTGTGTCATATCATGTGGTCTGTCTTTGCAAATATAAAACAATAGCCTCTTCAATAAATGGTGTTATGAGAAGTGGATGGACAGGTAGATGCAAAGTCAAAAATAATGAAATGAGACCACCAAATTAAACCATACACCAGAATAAAGTCAAGATGGATAAAAGATGTAAATACAAGTTGTGACACCATAAAAGTCCTAGAGGAAAACATAGGCAGTAAAATTTCAAATATCCTACAGAGCAATATCTTTTGCAGATATATCTCCTAAGGCAAAGAAACAAAGGAAAACATAAACAAATGGGACTACATGAAATTAAAAAGCTTCTGCATGGCTAAAGAAATGATCATCAAAATGAAAAGGGAGCCAACTGTATAGGAGAACATATTTGCTAATGATATATTAGATAAAGGTCTGATCTCCAAAATATGTAAAGAACTCATATGACTCAATGCCATAAAGACAAACAGTCCAATTAAAAAAAAAAAATGGGCAAAGGACCTGAATAAACACTTCTCCCAGGAGGACATACAGAGGGCCTATAGACATATGAAAGGATGCTCAACATCACTAGCTATCAGAGAGATAGAAATTTAAACCACAATGAGATACCACCTCACTTTGGTCAGAATGGCTATCATTAATAAATCAACCACAAGTTCTGGCAAGGATGTGGAGAAAAGGGAACCCTAGTTCACTGTTGGTGGGAATGCAGACTGGTGCAGCCACTATGGAAAACAGTATGGGATTTCCTAAAAAAAAACCCTAAAAATTGAACTGTCTTTTGACTCAGCAATACCACTGCTGAGATTATACCCCAAGAATCCTGAAACACCAATTCAAAATAATTTATGCACCCCAATATTCATAGCAGTGTTATTTGCAATAGCCAAGTGCTGGAAACAGCCTAAGTGCCCATCAGTACATGAGTGGATCAAAAAACTGTGGCACATGTGGTACAATGGAATACTACGCAGCAGAAAGAAAGAAGGAACTCCTACCTTTTGCAACAGTATTGATGGAACCGGAGAATAGTATGCTAAGTGAAATAAGCCAGGTGGTGAAGTACAAATACCATATGATCTTAACTATAAGGGGAACCTAATGAGCACAACAAACTAATAAGCAAAATTAAACCAGAAGCATGAAAACAAGGAACATACTGTCAGCAACCAGAGAGGAGTGGGGAGGGGGACAAGAGAGGGAAGAAGGGGAAGGGACTAGTCAAAGAACATGTATGAATGACCCATGGACATAGACAATAGTATGGGGACTGATTGTGGGAGTGGGGCTGGGCTGGGTGGAGGAGAGCAAAGTGGGGCACATAGGGACAACTGTGTTAGAACACCCATAAAATATTTAATAAAAAAGATGTTTATTCTTCCAGAATTGATCTATAGATTGTACACATTCTCAAAGAAACATCTCTTTATTTTTTTATTAAAATTTGATGGGATTATTCTAAAAGTCCCTTGAAAAATTTGAAGGACCTAGAATAAACAAAAAGACTTTGAAAAAAAATGAACAAATTTGAGGAGTAACACTTTCTGACTTTCTGATTTATTTTGAATCTACATTAATCATGATGGTGTGTTATCAGGGTCACAATATATAATTAGATGAATAGGAAATGAATAAATAGTTTTTGTAACAGCTATATACTGAGGTATTTATGCCATATATAAAAAGAATAAACTGGTCATCAAACACTAGGACTGAATAAAAATGTTACGATCAGCCAACAGATCTCACTGTATGGTATATATCTCTTTAACCTTTATCTATAAGTCAGATAAATTATCCATTGTATTGATTATTTATACTTTGAATAGAAACTTGATTCTAAATTGTCTTGAATCATACATTTAGTTTGATATATGATATTTGTTTTCCTTAACTTCATAATAAAATATTCACATTGAGTCTTTTGCTGCCTTGCTCTTGGCAGGAAAAGAGAAATAAAAAAGGAAGAATGCATAGCTTTACAGTAAGGATTTCTGCAAAGAGAGTTCAAAAACACTTATCATGTGAGCACAAGAGACTTGTATCACAAGACAGTGGGAACCATCTCTATTGCCAATACTAGAGGAGAAGCAATGTTATCCATGAGCTTTACCTTAATAACACAGAAAGGAACGAGCTATGCTGTCCCCTTCTCTGAATTCACTTTGTACTTTACCAGACAACTCGGAAGAACCACTAAACATATTTTCACACACAGGAAAAACAGCTTACTTTCTACTCTATGTTATTGTACCGACAGATATTTACATGTAATTATTCTCCTGGCAACAGCCTGTGACTTTTAATAATAGATTTATTATCAGAAGAATACTTTTTAATTGTAAAATTGAATTTATGTCATTATAGAGTTTCCCAAAAGATACACCTTAAAATTTTTTGAATGTATTTTTTTATTTCTCCGAATTGACACATCTATTTGAAATCTTTGCCAAAGTTGAAAACTCACTTGTGTCTGTTCTTACTCCTTTATTCTCTCACATAATATTACTTGTCTCATACCAAATTTTTATCTAAATAGAGTAAACATTTATTTTTTTTTACCATAGAGAACCCACAATTCAGTTTTATTCAGAACAAAGAGAAAAGAAACTTTTTGATCATACTGGAAGAAACTCAGCCATAGGTTTGGAGTCTGTACCCCAGCTGCAGAGGCAACGAGACAGTACTCTGCTAATGCAGTTGCTTTGCTGCTGCATTGTCTACTGTGTGTCTAATGTTAACAATTACAAACAGAGCGGTGCACCTAGTATTTGGAGCAATCCTTACAGTGCTACAGTGTCAGTGACCATAATTCACTTCTCTTTGCACCATGGTTCTCTTTGCCTACCTGGGCTTCCTCTTCTTCAGTAAAGTCATTTTTGATGGTGATGATCTTGGGAATCCCTTCAGGAGTTTTCCCCTTGATCATATTGGCAACAGTCTTGCATGTAGCATCAAGCAAACCTTTGATGTCTAAATAGTTTGCAGCCAGAATAAGTTCAAAAAGGGTTCCTTGGTCAACTTTCAGGAACTCTTGGTCTCATACAGGGATATCATTGGTTCCTTTTTCTTTGTTCTCATCATCCTCAGGAGGAGGAGCGTCATTCTCGTGGTGGGTGCACCAGTGAATGACCTATTGTAATACTGCCGCATTAACATTTAGAAGAGGAACTGGGTCATCACCACTTCTGTCATCCATTCCCAAGTCTTATACCATGTTCTTGATAGTCACAGATTGGTTGGCAATTTCAACATCAACTTCCAATCTCTCTCCATCAGAACTCTGCAACTTAACTGAAGGCTTGGCGCTCAGTAGAGAGCGGGCCTGAGGAGAGCAGGGCAGCGTTAGCAGAGAAAACAAGGAAAGGCAGAGAACAAGGTTCCTCTAAACACTGAAATTCTTATCAGTGTTCTGGCTGATGTAGCTCAATGGATTGAGTGCGGGTCTGTGAACCACAAGGTTGCAGTTTGATTCCCAGTCAGTGTACATGTCTGGGTTGCAAGCCAGGACCCCAGCAAGGGATACACGAGAGGCAACCACACAGTGATGTTTCCCCCTCTCTCTTTCTCCTTCCCTTCCCTTCTCTCTAAAAATAAATATATAAAATCTTTAAAAAAATAAATAAATTTTCATCAGTGAACTCCAGAAAAATCTTTATAATGCCACACACTGAATACATGTATGAACTATAAGAATTGGTGATTTTTATAACATACATTTTCTGAGTTAATATTGCTTGCCTTATTTTAATATATTGGCACCCACAGTTTCATGCAGCAATGGAAGGAAAACTGGATTCAGCATTAGAAAATCTAAGTTTTAGATACAGGTAAACTCTACCTGTATAGGAAAATGTCACCATTGTCAATTAACTTGCTCCTTATGTCATTTTCTCATTGGAATACGAATGGAAGAGGGCACGAATACGTTATATCTAAAGTATTCAGGCCTTGCCGCTGCAAAAACAGGGATCTTTTCTCGTGGTTGAATTAGCTTGACTCTTAGCATAGCAGCATGAATTAGGCTGCACTTCGGCTACTTAAGATATGGATTGAGCTCCATTTTGTACACTTAAGGTTTATTCTGAGCCAAATGTACACCATAGGAAAACTATTCCTTCACTCAGAGAAGACTATTTTAAATCAGTTATATCTTTCCAGGCAATATGCCTGCTTCCTGAGATAAAAAGAGGTATAGAAAGTCCCTTTTTTCACATAATAAAAATTAGTAATAAAATTTAACAAATAAGTAATTATAAAAATGTAACCCGTGTTATACAAAATACACACATATTAAAGGGTTTTGTCACAGTACAGAAAAGGAAAGCTTCAAAAGGGTCTTAATAATGATCAGCATCAGTGGTTACAGTTTCTTATTAGGAAAAAAAAAGCAAGTAAATTAGCATGACTGTGCTGGGGTAAACTGTCAGGTGATGTGACTGAAGTTATAGATCATTGTCAGACAATGAGGGACCTTCTAGATCATAATAAAGACCTTGGGTTTCAGTTAAGCTGATGGTAAGACAATGGGCCTAGCTGATGTGATTTTTTTCCATTAACATATGTAAGGTGGACTAAAGAAAAGAGAGGTAAAACTGAAAATAGACAGCCATATTAGAAGGCTAAAACAACAATCCCAGGAAGAAACTATTACTAAGAAAAGACACAGAAGGGAAGAAAGCATTTAAAAAGTAAAACACTCCAATTGGCAATTAATTGAAAGTTTAATTGTAAAAGAGGTAGAGAGGTAAGAAGATGCCTACAATTTTGGATGGACAAACAAATGGATTTTTTTGTTGCTGTTCTATGAAGAGGATGATGCAGGAGACTGAAGGGAAGAAAATAATTATTGTTTTGAACAATCTGAGTTCAGTAAGAAGCTGGCATAAATATTTTAATGTTTACAGTCCATGTGGAGTAGTTGTAGAGGGGTAAAGGAATTATGCAACTTAAAATTTAGTTCTATTGTTGTAGAGAATGTGTTGGGTCTTAAGATTTCACATGAAGAATAGACCTGAACAGTGACAGAGTCAAATCTATGGCCATGAGTCAGTAACTTGGAATGAAGATGTGGAGTTGAAGGAACTGGGAGCAGGGGCTACCTTGTGTGATGAGTCATATATGAAAAATTAATTATGCCCAGGAATATAGTTGGATTTGAGAAGTCTCAATGTCTTCAAATATTAGAGGACAAAGATGCTAGACTTATCTGGGTGATCATTTTGTACATTTTATAAATGTCTAAGTCACTAAACCTGAAACTAATATAATATTTTTGCCAACTGTAAATTTAACAGTAGGAGTAAATATCAAATGATGTTTTAAAAAAGAGCAATATGAGGTATACTCATGCAAGCAACTTACGTGAGTCTTCAAAACTGAAATGACTGTTTCCTGAGCATGCAAGACCCATGGTATAGGTGCACATATGCATCGCTAGACATTTCTAGACACTGTCTCCAGGCACCAGGGTTGTGAGGACTATGAACAACCTATCAATTAGAGGGGTGCGAGGGAAGGAAATGATGTATGAAACATCCTTGCATTATCCTTTTGAAAGGGATAATGCATGTTTCAGACTGACAATCTCAGGAAGTTAACAAAGGCAAGAATGTATGTCTTTATGTGTATGAGATTCTAAAAGAACAGAGTTAGTAGTGAGGCTTGCGTTCTATATGATGGTCAGGGATGATAAGGGAGGGGTATGAGTGAAATTGGATGTAGTTCCATGTGTGCCGATGGTGAAAAGTTGGTAGATTTGTGTTTATTTTACAGATAGCCTCAAGAAGGTTGATTATGACCAACATTTATTTCATCAAACATTTGAGAGATTTTTTAATGGGTAAGAGGGTGGGGTTTTGAACAGGCTCAATACAATATGAAAATGATTAATTATTAAAATTACTAATTGTTAATTATTGAACAATTATTAATTATTAAAATTACTAAGAATTTAAGGACAGAGACAGTACAACATGAAACATAGGACCCTTCTGAACACAGGTCCACACACATGAAGCTGTCCTCGAGAAAATTGTCACTATAGAACATAAAAGGTTGACATAATCTTTAAAGACACCTCTTTACCCAACACTAAGAGTAAGATGCATCTTAAAAAGCCAAGAAATGGAAAAGCAATTCCAGCTTAAACAATTATATATTCAGTGAGTTTCATAAAATGTATAAATAGGTATATATAATTACAAAGCTCACAAAAATACTTAAAGTAAAATGTGCTTTTAAAATGATATTAGTTCAGGTGATAAATAAATTCCCCAGAGTACACAAAGCTTCTGACATATTCAGCACATTATTTTCCTTGAAAGGAAGGCTATTGGAACCAAGTAGGTAATGTTAAAAGCTTGGGCCTCAGGGAACTTAATAGTATGTGTTGTCAGCTGTGCTTCGAAAAAGTTTTTTTACTATTCACACGTATGCCTGTATATTCTACATTGAGTTCAATATATGAATTAAAATGATTCCTAAATTACTTCTTTAATAAAGAATTTATGGGTAACTTTATATTTCACTCACATACTAGGTTGGAGAATTACATTTGTCTAGGAGTTAACTACAGAGAAGTGTAGTAGCCAGAGGGAGCTGATGCAGTATCATCGACCTTTCCATACACGAGGATGTCACAGGAATGTGTTCACATCTGAAAAATCAATGATTGTCAAAATCTCAGGAAGTATCCTTCTTATCATTTCTTACTGACTATAATTATATTATGGAGTTAAATATAACTTTCTTTAAAATGCTATATTTAAATGTGCAGATAAATTCAATTGAATGTATAAAAGTAAATTAAGAATTATTTTGGGATTTGATTTCTTCAGACAAAGAAACTCTGACACTTAAACTTTTTATAAAAAGAATGTTCCACTTGACATGCAGAGGGCTCAAAGACACCTGAAAGGATGCCCAACATCACGAGCCATCAGAGAGATGCAAATTAAAACCCCAACGAGAGACCACCTCACATTGGTCAGAATGGCCATCATTAACAAATCAGCAAGTGCTAGCGAGGCTGTGGAGAAAAGGGAAGCCTAGTGCACTGTTGGTGGGAATGCAGACTGGTGCAGCCACTGTGGAAAACAGTATGGAATTTCCTCAAAAATCTAAAAATGGAACTGCCTTTTGATCCAGTAATCCTGCTGCTGGGATTATATCCCAAGAATCCTGAAACACCAATCCAAAAGAACCTATGCACCCCAGTGTTCATAGCAGCATTATTTACAACAGCCAAGTGCTGGAAACAGCCTAAATGCCCATCAGTAAATGAGAGGATCAACCACATTGGAATACTATACAACAGAAAGAAAGAAGGAACTCTTACCATTTGTGACAGCATGGATGGAACTGGAGAATATTATTCTAAGTGAAATAATCCAAGCAGCAAAAGACAAATGCCTATAATCTCACCTATAAGTGTGGCCTATTGAATAAAACAAACAAATGAGCAAAACAGAACCACAGGCAGGGAAACAAGGAACACACTGACAGTGACCAGAGGGAAGGGGGGAAAGGGATAATGGTGGAAAGAAGGGGGAGGGTCTAGACAAGGTACCTGTATAAAGGACCATGGACATGGACAGCAGCTGGGATTAACTGTGGAAAAAGGAGAGTGGGTAGGGTAGGGAAAAGCAATGGGGAAAAATTGGAACAACTATAATAAAACAACAACAAAAATGTTTCAATTGAAATTACAAAGCTATAATTTCTTAAAATTATAATTATGAAAGTTTTGTTGTGGAAAGGGCTAATCATTCCCAATAACAAAGGTATATATAAAATATAAATTATATCATGTTGTTCAAGTCACTATTAATCAGATAAATGGCTTAAACTTATATACTTATAATATCCAAGGGTAGAAATAATCAATAATATTTTATTGCTAATGAGAGTGTCATTTGCTATAGTTGGGGGTAGAGAGGTGAACCAATAGGACAATATCTATTGATATAAAAATATAAAAAATATAAAAGTTTTAAAATTCAGAAATACAGATTTTTAATAAATATCCTTCAGAAATAAAAGGACTAGAAGTTAAGGAACACTCATACTCCATGCTTGTTCATCAGTAAAAGAATGACAAATTATTTTTTATTCATCATGTAAAATATATTTTATAAAATATTTTGTGTAAATATATATCAAGATATATCATGTAAAACAGGAAAAGAATAAATAAATATAGAATATCTCAGATAACACTAGCATTCAATGCATAAAGCAATTCATAAAAATGTGTGTAAAATGTATTTAAAAATAATATGTGAGATATGATGACAGTATAGTAAAAATTAAAAACAAAAAATCTCCACATGCATGTTTATATGTGTAAGGTCCTTTTGTAAGATAAGCAAATAACACTTTAAGTCTAATGCCACATTTTCACATGTGTCACCAAAAGATTATAAGATTTTCTTTGTTCATGATGTGTCCATTGAATTTTATTGCTATTGTGTTCTTAAATTACTAAGCTAAAAAAAATGCAAAAAGTTCATTTATAAAATATTAACTTTGAAAATAGTATGTATATTCAGTATCAAAATTTGGTAAAGTCCTATAAGAAATATTTGAAAAAGAGCCATACGGTCATGTGCTGCTTAACCAAGGGGATACGTTCTGAGAAATGCATCCTTAGGCAATGTCTTCCTAGTGTGAACATCGCAGAGTGCACTTACACAAACCTGGATGGAATAGTCTACTCCTGCAATGGTATGTGCTGTACCAACTTGTATGCCATTGGCAGCACAGCGTGTGGTTTTACACCAGCATTGCCACAAATAGGTAACCGTAGTGTAAGCACTGACAGATGGTTTTTCTTTTTGTAAAGCGAGAGCCTGACTCAAGCTTAGATCACTCAGGCACCCACTTTAATCAGGCACCCATTACAAAGGGGCATCCAGCTTCAACTAAGGCTAGCTCACACTGTCAGCCAAAAGACTGGACACAGAGCCAGGCTGCCTCTCTGCGCTGAGGCTCCTTTGTTTTAGGTCTTAATTGATTTCTGTTACTGACCATTTGGGCTTCTTGTTTTTTTGTTCCTCTTCCCACCCTTAAATTTACACTCTTATGTTTTAAATTCACCAATAAAGAATGAGCCTGCAAAACCCAAGGCCTCCATCCTCCTCCTATAAAAGTTACACCCCAGGCCCATGCTGAAGGGTGTCCAGCAATTGTAATAAGAACCACAAGGTTTGGATCTGCTGGAACACTGGTTTAGAAAGGGGATATGTGTGTGGGAAGCTTATTGAAAAGCCCAGGTGACTGCCCTCTGGCCTTTCTAGCCAATGACATTACTCTCAACAAATGAGATAGCACAACACAGTAACACAGGGTGAGACAAAAGTAGGTTTACAGCTGTTTGCACGGAAAATAATATAATAATTAGTAAATAATAATACAAGAATATAATCTGTGTTTCACATACTCATAACTGTAAACCTACTTTTGCTGCACCTTGTTCCATTGGCCAGGCTAAGATCTTATGAAGGGCTGTGAAGGACCTCTGAGCTCCGTTATAACCTTACGGGGCCACAGTGATCTGTGCCCTCTGTTGTTGACCTAAATGTCCTTATTCTGCAATGACTGCATTGTCATCTGTTGGCCTTTTATTGACATGAAAGCTGCCCAGAAAATCATGTGAGAGAGACAATCAGTCAAAACCATATAACAGATAAATAAACACATCAAAATATCCTAAGATACTAACAGAGTTCTACGAAAAAATTTTTTTCTTATTCCTTATGTTTAATTTTCACTGTACTATTAAGGTAATATTGGCCTCATAAAATGATTATGGGAGTCTTCCCACCTTTTTAGTTTTGTGATGGTTTCTGTATTTTTGTTGAATTCATTTGGTTTATGTATTTTTAAAAAATAGTATTTAGTTGTCTGTCTATATTATTTTAGTTGTCTGTGTATTTACTGAAATCTTTTAAAAGGATTATTCTGAATTCCTTGATGGACAGTTCATAGTTCTCCATTTCTTTAAGGCCAGTTACTAGAACTTTATTCGTTTCCTTCGGCTGAGTCACGTTTATCCGGTTCCTTGTGCTTCTTGTCTCCTTGTGTTGACATCTACATTTGAGTTAGCGGTCTCCCATTCCAGAGTTTATAGGTCTGCTTTAGGAGAAAGACCTTTCCCAGCCTGCTCAGCTTGGGGTACTGGATGGGTCTGCTGTATTGACCTCAGGCAGGCTGGGCTTACTACCAAGGTCCGGAGTTGGGTGAGGCCACTGCCCATGCTCTGAGATCAGAGTGGAGTGGGGAAGAGTGTCACTGGCTGAGCTCCACAGTTTGGTGGCCTGCTGGTTGGGGTCTGCATTCAAGTGGGGTTGCTGTGTGGGCTTCCTGGTAGGGTAGGGCTGCTGACTATGCTCAGCTGTCAGGTAGGGCCACTAGCTGGGCTCTGTGGAGTCACAGGTTGTCTTCTCCGGCAGGGTGTTGTTACAAGTTAGACTCTGCAATTACAAGGTGCCACAGGCTGGGGCCACAGTTGCTCCGAGTCAGGTGGGTTCTCAGGACCTAGTCTCCAATCAGAGGGTGCCAAGGGCTTCACTGCACAACTGGGCAGGGCCGCAAGCTGGGCTTCACAATGGAGTAGCCCATTGATTATTTTTCCCTGTTGTTCAGGTTACTTTCTGAGCTCTCTGATTGGAAAGATTCTCAGCTGTATCCTGAAGTTAGCTGGGGCTGCTGACTTTGTTTCAAGGACCAGCAGTGTTACTGTCTATGCTCCTAAATTGGTTGAGGCTACAGTCTATGTACCATGACTTACAGGGACACCAGCCATACTCCTTGTTCCAGCAAAGCCACCATCTGTGCACATCAACTAAGCAGAGCCATAGGCTAGGCTCTGCTGCTGGGCAGGATTGTAGACGGGGCATAAGGTAAGTTTGCAGGCTGCCCAAGGTCACTGTTCAGGCCTCCTGGCTACTCGGGGCCAGGAACTATGCTCAGCAGTTGGGTAAAGCTGCTGGCTTGGCTCCCTTCCCTCGCAGGTCTATATGATGGGCTCTAGGCCTGCCTGGATTCTCTGACTAGGCTTCCTGGTAGGGTGGGACTAAAGACTATGTTCACCAGTTGGGTAGGGCTGCAAATTTGCTCTCCTACCCTGGTGGGCTGTAAAATGTGCTTAGCAGTTAGGTGGAGCTTTGAACTTGCTTCCCTTAATCTGTGGGGCCATAGAGTGAGTTTCACAGTCAGTAAAGCCTTTTGGTTAGGAACTCAAATCATGCAAAACTGCCAACTGAGTTCCCTGGCCAGTTGGGGCAACTAGCTCAACTCTACACCTAGACAAAACCACTGGCTAAGATCTTTGCTTGGGCCCTGTTGTAAGCAAGGCCTTGGTCTGCCAAGATATAAGCCCTGGTTGCTATAAACCCCACCCCTTTCTTTCTCCCTATCTGATCCCTAGTGGTGAATCCTCACAGATGCCCTTTCATGATTTTTGGAAATGAGACCTGGAGGTGCCTTGGCATTACTTGTCCCACAGGAAAAGTAAGGTGGGGTGGGGAGACTTTGGTAAGGTGATGTGCCAGCATGGGGGAGAGGTGATGCAGTTAAAGTGAAACTGCCCCTCTTACCCTTCTAATCAGGTCCTCCTCAGTCTTCGTGGTCCAGGATGGGGCTTTAGCCTCACCCCCTCATTCTAGGACTTTCAGGATGGTGCCTTGTCTATGGATAGATGCTAGCTGGTCTTCTTGTGAGGGGGACTGAAGTCCAGAACAGCCCATGTTACCATCTTAATGAATCACTCTCCCCAACTTTTTAAATATCATGGAAACAAACTTTTTTCAAAATAATTAAAAGAGAATTAACACTATGTTCCTCATATAACATAGTAATTTTAACTAGTTAATATTATATTTAAATAGTATAAAGTATAATGTTAAAAGAATACTACCTCTATTTCAAGTGAAATTTTCTATTTTAAAAATACTACACATTCAAATAATGCAAGCCAAATTTATGGAGTCTAGAAAATTAGAAGGTAAAATTGGCTGTCACTCTTAAGCATGTGCCTTTCTGAATTGTGTGAAGTCTCCAAGTCTTTCTTCTCCTCTTCATGCATATTTATTGAAGGAGACATGGCAGAATATCTGAAAGCAGTTTTAACACATAAAACTGTAACAGTTGAACTAGCAATGCTGGTAGTGTGGACCATAATACCAGAGTTAATGAAACTAGATAGAAAATGCTTGCAGCATGTCATTTTTTCCTATTAGACAAAGCTTTAACTAGGCTAATATTGTCATGTATAATTTGCTAGAAAAATTTTATATTGAACTTCATTAGTAAAGCACATACCCTTGCAACTGACATTACATGATAACTTGAAAATATTCTGTGTAATGATTAAGGGGTATTATAAAAATATTTTTTAAAAAGAAAAAGGAAGAAAAATAAAAACAAAACAAAGCAAAACAAACAGTAAGCCCCCTTTAAACTAGTTCTCTGAACGCGTCTCTGAGTTTTTGAAATGCAATATCAGGACAACTCTTTAAAGTCTCTATGGATGCGACACACTTGTTTATCTAACTTTACCTATACAGTAGTTGCCCCTTACTCTGGGTTTTGCTTTCTGTGGCTTCAGTTACTCACAGATAACCATGGTCTGAAAATATTAAATGGAAAAATCCAGAAATAAGCAATCTATGTTTTACATTTCTTGCCATTATGAATAATATGATGAAATCCAGCACCATCAACTCCAGCCATCATTGTATCCATGCTGTTTGTGCTACTCGTCCAATAGGAACTTAACTGATTGTTATGGTATTGCGGAGCTTGTGTTCAAGTAACCCTTATTTTACTTAATAGTGCCACATTAACATAACTTGTTTTTAAAGATTTTATTTATTTATTTCTAGAGAGGAAGGGAAGGAGGAAGAGAAGGAGAGAAACATCAAGGTGTGGTTGCCTCTTGTGCACGCCCTATTGAGGACCTGGCCCACTGCCTAGGCACATGCCCTGAATAGGAAGCAGACCAGTGACCCTTTGCTTTGCAGGTCAGCACTCAATCTACTGAGCTACACCAGCCAGGGATAACATTACTTTTATTATAGTATATTGATATTATTTTTCTATTTTATAATTAGTTACTATTGTTAATATCTTACTATGCCTGGCATAAATTAAACAGAGTATAGAGTTTAGTACTATATGCAGATTCAAGCATCTGCTGTGGGTCTATACCCTACAGATAACAGAGGACTACTGTATCTTACAAAATATCACCTTGCCATTAATCTAGTATTACAATTAGAATATTTTCATTGAGCTAATTGTTGCTTTACTAATTCAAATTAAATTTTGCCCTCATTGAGGTTAGATAATATGGCAACTGAGTCTCATCTTTATTTTAATTCCTTGAAAAGAAACGGTACTGATAAATCTACTGCTAATCACATCCCCCTCCTACCTACGAGGTAAGTGAGGTCAAGCATTGACATGTAGACATGGGAATTTCCTATTTGGGCCTATACGAATCTAATAATTTTACTAGATGCAATTTTGTCTTCTTTCCAAGCAGCCTCGTTCTCCCAAATTCAATCCAGTCAGCCGTGATTGAGTCAATATATTCTTATATCAGAAAACTTTTAGAGGGTTGCATTATATTTCTTTTACATAAATTAGACAATTTCATAGATGCCCTGTCATGACCTCTCTGCTTCATATAAGAAGACTCATTTCCACGTAATATCTCGTTTAAAGAATCCAATTTTCTTGTGCTAAAAAGAACTAGTGGTAATTTAAAACAAAATTATTTCTCGTGAATGGTAAAATTAAACTTAGCTTTTACCATGCTGTGGTAAAATTGATAATTCCATAATCAGATACAAATGTTATCCTCAAATAATGTCATGGAAGAAATTGTCCTTATTTAGTTGATTGGTCCAGCGTATTAACTAGCTTTATGTACATATACTCCTGATAAAATGTATATGCCGGTTCGCAGCATGAACTGTGGTCCTGAATTCCATGCAGCTTTTATACCTTATCCATCATACTGCACACTTTGACACCCACTCCCCAAGGGTGGTCAGCCCATTTGTGGCAAAGATCTTTGCCTATGATATAATTACTTCACAGCGCCGTAATAAACAAAGGCATAAAAAACTTTGCAAAAGCAAGTTAATGTCAAGTATGAACTTAAATTTGGAAATAACAATTACTTTAAGCTCTATCAAATTAAGTAGCACCTCCCCACACACACTTTCTGTGTCAAAACACTATTCTGAATGTATTTTTTTTCTTTTAATGAGGCATATACTTCAGAACATAAAGATAAAAGATGGAAAAACAGAATATTTCTATTTCTTTTTATAAAATAACTACAGTGCTTAGGAATACTTAGATTTTACCTCTTTATTCCCTTACCTATCTAAAGGTAAGAGTCTTTGGTTCCTTGGTCCTGTCCTATGTATAATAGTTTTGACCGAGAGCTCTTATAAATTGGACATGTAAAATTAATAGAATTTATCTCTCAATCCATTGTCATGAATTGGCTATTATGTTGTAAAATTTGTAACTCCATATTCTAGACTTCAATATATTCTTTTTTTTAACCCCAAACATCTTTACTCCTGAAATCAAAATATCTATATGTAAGAAGATTTTATAAATGCCAATTTTCTTTTATTTTTGTATAACTGCATTAAGATGTAAATCACATACCACATAATTCACCTATTTAAAGTATACAAATCAATGTATTTTTTAAATAGTCATGATTGTTCAACTATCACCACATTTAATTTGGGTCCACTAACAGCTATTCCCATACCTTCCAAGCCTTCAGATCTAGGCACCCACTAATCTGTTTCTTATTTTTAAGATACTTGGAACTATTGAAAAGACTTCCTGTTTTAAACTTTTTTTTACCTTGAATGATATTTCACCGTAGGTATTCTATTCTATTAGTTTGAAGAAAGTTACAGATTCTACCGGCCCTGAAGGGAAGGGGATTATATGAGGATATAACTCACTGCAGACTAATTAGGTAGTGTCCAGCACAAAGTGTTGTTATATATAATTCAGTTATGGAGTACATTAGATTTGCCATTGCCGATGACTATTGACTGTCACACACTTTTGAGTAGCTGTACATTAAAAAGGTGTGCTTTGGAAACAGAAGTTACAGTGTACGATGGAGAAGACAGAAAGTGAGTCTGTCTTCAGATTTACTTCAAGTCTTCACTCCACTGAATTACTATAGTTTAGATAGATATCTGATGATGAAAGCCTACATTTGAGTGGCAAGTTCTGTGGTTTGGAAGAGCCAATGCGGTGGCTAGGGAAATTAAATGGAATTCAGGGTGCTGATTCTCTCTTTCTTAAAAGTGCGTACTGGAGCACAGGTGTCAGACCTGTTAGCCAAACATCTATAACCACAGAGAGGAAAGGCAGGTGAACAAAGAAAAAGAGAAGCAATGTGTTCACAATAGGTGATAATCTACAAAAATGTATAAGAGTCCTCATTGTATGAAAGTTGGCTGTGAGAGATCACTAAACATATTTATAGAGCTTACTTGTAAAAGTGTCATTTAGAATTACAATAGATGAGACCATATTTGTTTGGTCTACTGTCAAAACCAGCACTCCTCTCTGAGGAGCTGGTCCAGTAGGGAAATTTTTTAAATTAATAACTCATATTCTAACAAATAAAACTGATGTACTGAAACAGATTGAAAAATTATGGTCTGGGAGGAAACTAGAAGAATCTATGGGAATGCTGAGATTAGTTGAACAGTTAAAATAGGACACAACATCGCATAGGTCCACAACCTCAGCATTTAAAGTTTGCCCAATTAAAACAAAATGAAAGTTTTAAGTGCACGGAGCCTTTTTGATAGTAGGAGATACCCAATATGGACAGATGATCATTTTATGAGAACAAAAAACATATAGACTCTGCAAAACTTAAATATACTGTAGAAAAGAAATACTTTTAATGAAAGAAAAGGAACTACAAGGTCTGATCTTGACATGTGATTTAAAAAGGAAAAGGAAGAACAAGGAAAAAGATAACAAATAGGTAAGAGAAAGTTAAAAGAGGGAAAAGAAGAGAACATGAAGAAAGAAAAAGATAGGGCTTGTGATAACGAAGACAGATAATTCATTCACTAAGTAGGCACATAAGCTAACTTTCTGAACAAATATCAAGTAGATCTTGGAACCGCAAAGGATCATGAGTAGAAAACAAAGGTGAGGCAGACCAGGAAGGAGAAGAAACCAGGATAGATCAGGGGAGAATAAAAACATAGATCTTGTATTCAGGGTCAAAGAAAGTTTTTTTAAATAAGCAAGAGAGAAAGTCATACAAGCACAGAAGCAAAAGTTGAGGCAGAGAACAAGATAGAGAGTAGGAGGTGAAAGAAAAGAACTGAAGGAAAGTGATACTTTTTAAAATGAGGTCAGTGGGACCAGTGAGGACATGAAATCTCAAGGGGACACTCAGTGCAATGACAACTTACATAATAAGGCCTCAAATCGAGCAAAAGAATATTGTTTAAAGAACTGGAATAATACTGAAAATGGCATAAAGAATGATATTAAAATTAAGTGAAAGAAAGCTATATAGTTGAATAGAAATCTGTAAAGACTATTTCTTTATTTTTTTTAGTTAAAAATTAATTCAGTACTGATATGCCCACTGGATTTCACAACAGGTGATAACTTAGGTCCCATGTGATTTTTCTCTAAGTTTTTAAAGGAAATATTACCTAAACATGTGGCTCTCTCAGTCTTTAATTGCAAGTTTTCTCTTGAATTTTAAAAAAGAGATTAAACATTAGTATTCATGTAAGTCAGAATTAGAGGGCTTCTCTCCTATTCTTAACTTTCAGTAAATAAATGAAAATAAAATATCTTTAGCTTTTTGTTAACAAAAAATATATTGAATGGTGAAAGATAAATACCATATGATCTCACCTAAATGTGGAACCTAATCAACAAAACAAACAAGCAAGCAAAATACAACCAGAAACATTGAAATGAAGAACAAACTGATAGTAACAAGAGAGGAGGAGGGAGGGGATAATAGGGGATAACAGGGGAAGGGCCATCAAAGAACATGTATAAAGGACACATGGACAAAGCCAAAGGGGGCAGGTTAGAGGGTGGGAGGTGGGGATGGGTGGGGTGAGGGGGCATGATGGGGTGAAAATGGACACAACTGTCCTTGAACAACAATTAAAAAAATTATATTTAATTTAATTTGACTAGTGGTAGAAGAAAGCACACTATCTACATTTTCTAATTTTTGTATTCTTTAAGTTTTCAATTGGAAGTAGTATGTATGTATTCCAATATTCTCTCTCATATACCCTATTATGATTAGATATTACCCCAAATTATAGCTAAATCACATATGATCTCTAATGAAACTAGCTATAATTTTATCAAATGCTTACCATGTGCCAGATGCTGTACTAAGCCTTTTCCATGAATCATTTTATCTTTCCGACAACTAACATCGATGGGATAGATAATATTGTTATTTAATTTTTCAAATGAGAAAACTGAAGCCCAGCTATATCCCAAAGCCTGATACTTGGCACAGGTTACAGGTAAGATTATAATTCTGTTATTTACACAAAGATGATAGGTAGATAGGTAGATTAACCTGCTGTCAAAATTTCACTTTCCACTTTAGTATAACACAAGAGAATCTGTATACCCAGTTAGTGATACCCATTTACATTTTGGCTCACAAAAGAAAAAGTCCCATTCCAGATTTAGATGATTTAAGAATGAATCTCCAGGCTTGGTGGTTTAGATCAGGAGCCCGTTTCTCCACTGATGTATAACTGTGTACAATGTTGTGAGGAGGAGGAGTACAAGAAAAGTGTCTAGCTCATAGAAGGTTCTAACTAAAACTTCACCATTACAGCAGTATAACGCAGTGTAAAGAGCACAATATTTGGAATCAAAACCTCTGGGTAGTCTCATTTTGCCAATTACCTCTAGCAAGAACCCTCTCTCTTTCAGTTTGCATCTTCACTTGTAAAATGGGCCTAACAGTTGTATTACCCACCTCAAAATATCACTTAGAGGATGAAATGAGGTATTCCATGTTAAGTTATTTGAGAATTATAAAGCATTTATTAAAGTGATCTAAATGCTAAAATTTAAAAAAAAAGAATGAATCTATTTCCTTGAAATTCATTGGCTATCTGAGCAATGTATATTTCTCTGAAAAAAAAAAAAAAGACTATCTGGGAAGGCTACTGAACTTATTGTATATCTAACATTTTTATTCTAAATAATCTTTTTCACACTTTCTAATAATACTATTGACCAAGTAGAATCTAGCCACATGAGTAGCTCTTATAGATTCTGAATCTTTTACAAATTGTGGCAAGTATGAAATCTTCCAGGACCTAACTGAAAACAGATCTAAAAAACCTGGAGTCCAAACCTGACTTGATGACTCACAAGGTACTTACCTTAAGGTAAATCTACCCTTCTTTCTGTATTTTCTATTTGGCTGTGAGGGTTTCCAAAGACCTCATTTTAAGGTCACCAAAGCCCTAAAAGTTTATGATATCATTTTAAACATCTGTATTTTTTAGTCATAATGGTTCCTTTTAAATTTCTACGGCTATGCCTTACTGAATTTAATAGAAGATGCTCACAGGCCAAAGTCAAATATTTGAATTTCCACATTTACCTTGATGTTTGATCTGTTCAACTTGAGAGTTTTCCACTGATCTGCTTGGGTTGCTTAAGATGCAGTTTTGTGATTGCCTTGTATTATTCTGCATAGGCCAGGACTGACACAGGAGAAAATAAAAGGTTTGTTTGTTTTTGTTTTGTGTTTTTTTATTTAAACCATTTTAATTATTTTCAATTATGGTTGACATTCATTATTATATTAGTTTCAGGTGTACAACCCAATGATTACACATTTTATACTTACTAAGTGACCATCTTGTGATCACTCAGTAAGTATATAAATCTTGTATCCATCTGACACTATACATAGTTATTAAATATTATTGATTATATTCCCTTTGCTATACTTTACATCTCTGTGACTATTTTGTACTTAATCTCTTTACTTTTTTCACCCATCCCCACATCCCCGTACTAACCATCCAGCAACCATCAAAATTTCAAAATTGTTCTCTGTTATCTATGACTCTGTTTTTGTTCTGCTTGTTTGTTTATTTGGGTTTTTTTAGATTAAGTTGTTGAGAGATATGTATTTCCTGCTATTTTATTGTTCACAGTTTTATCTTTATTTTTTCTTCCTTTCCTTAAAAAAATACCCTTTAATATTTCATGTAACACTGGTTTGGTGATGATGGAGTCTTTTAAGCATTTTCTTGTCTGGGAAGCTTGTTATATGTCCCTCAATTCTAAATGATAACACCGCTGCATAGAGTAATCTCGGTTTTATGTCCTTGGCTTTTTATCAGTTTAAGTATTTCTTGCCAATCCCTTCTGGCATGCAAACTTTCAGTTGAGACATCAGCTGATGGTCTTATGGGAGCTCCCTTGTCAGTAACTGTTTTTCGCCTGCTGCTTTTAAGATGTTTTCTTTGTGTTTAATCTTTGGCATTATAATTATGTGTCTTAGTGTAGGCCTCTTTTGGTTCATTTGTTTGCAACTTTCTCCACTTCCTGGACTTATATGTGTTTTTCCTTCACAAGATTAGGCAAGTTTTCTCTCATTATTTTTTCAAATAGGTTTTCAAGTTCTTGCTCACTTTCTTCTCCTTCTGGTACCCTTATTATGCAAATGTTGGTGTGCTTGAAGATGTCCCAGAGGCTCCTTAATATTTTCTGGATTCTGTTTTTTCTTGTTGTGGTTGTTGTTGTTATTGTTCTTGTTGTTTTGCTGTTCTGATTGCATGTTTTTTGCTTCCCTATACTCCAAATTGCTGATTTGTTTTTCAGCTTCATCTACCCTACTGTTGATTCCACGTAAATTATTCTTAACTTCAGTTAGTGTATCCTTCATTTCTGACTGGTTATTTGTTATAGTTTCCATGCCTTTTTTTTATTTTGTTGAAGTTCTCACTAAGTTCATTGACCATCTTTATAGCCAGTGTTTTGAACTCTTCATCTAGTAGATTGTCTCCATTTTGTTTTGCTTTTTTTCTAGAGTCCTGTTCTTTAATTTGGAACATGTTTCTTTGTGTCCTCATTTGGCAGCCTTCCTGTGCTGGTTTCTATGAATTAAGTAGAGTTGCATGGTAGAATGGCCTTATGTAGTAGGTGCTCTGTAGAGGCCAGTGGCACAGCCTCCCTGATCATCCAAGCTTGGCAGTCCAATTCCCCTCTTCTGTGCAGGCTATATACACCTTCCTGTCATAGTTGAGCCTTGATTGTTGGCACATCAATGCAAGAGATTTATCCCCAGGCCAATCAACTGCATGGAGTGGTTGAAGCCACCTACTACCGATCTCCAACCTGCAGGATCAGCTATACAGGGCTAATCCCACAGAGCAAGACTTATCTCAGCAGAGCTCTGGGACATGATAAGTCCATCCTTTGAGTGTGTCATTTGAGGAAGGTGGTTAAGTGGTGTTTATCATGGTCTGTAACTGTCTACTGGGGTTTCTGGCTTTGGGGATTCCTGGGAGGTGCAGGTCAAGGTCAGCCACCACCTGTGTTCTGTCTGGGGACATCCAGCATGAGCTACAAATCAACCTGCAGGTGGCTGCTACTTGTGCTGGACCTGGAGGTGACCAGGCAAGACCAAGCTGTGAACCAAGTTTGCTGCTAGTGCCAAGCATGAGGCCACTTAGCAAGGGGTATGGGGCACACTGAGTCTAGCTGCTTTTTGTTTGAGAGATTTTAGGAAAGTCTGAAATATGAGCCAAAACAGTCTATTCATATGAAAAAGCCACTGAAAAGAGCTTGGATAGTCCCTCACCAAAGTGGGGTGAAAAATGTGAGCCAGGTTGATAGAGACTTAGGTATGGAGCTCACCTGCCAGCTTTGTTGGGGTAGGGCTTAGAAAGGAACCATAGCCTCTGCCAGCACTGCTGTCTAGCAGAAAACTGTCTTCCGAGCTCTCACCATGATGCCAGACAACTCTGTTCTTCCCCATATGTCCCTGCTGCTTTTCGAGTTGCTGTCCCAGAACTGGAACTCAGAGGGAGGGAGTCAGAGTAAGTACATGTGTGGGCCCTTTAAGAGGAACTGCCTGGATTCCAGCATCTCTCCGTCACACTCATCCACAATTGAAACTGGTTTTTATATCCAGAAGTTATGGGAACTTCTCTTCCTGGCACCTGAACTCTGGGATAGGGGGCTGCGACTTCTCACTCCTCAAGGAACACCTTAGCAGCTGAGATATTCTTCTTTATTTTTATTCACCACACGTGGGTGTAGGACCAGCCTATTCCCTGCATCTCCAGCCCTCCTATTAGTCTAGATGTGGCTTCTTCTTTAAATCCCTAGTTGTAGGACTTCCTTTTAGCTAGGTTTCTGGTAGTTTTGAATGCTGGTTATCCTGTTGTTCAGTGGCAATTTTGATGTGGTTGTGGGAGAATGCAAGTACTGCACTTACCTACACTGCCATCTTGACCAGAGGTTGAAATTAGAAAGTTGTATAACTTCCTTCTCTTACCTGCTCAAAGATCTTCCTGGATTCTGCAGCCTACAACAGTGTGGGAAAAGGATTTCAGCTTTCTTTAAATTGTGCACTTCAAATCTGCAACAAAGGGTAAGAGAAAGAAAAAGGGATAAAGACCTGTTAATAAATACTTCCCTTAACTTCACCATTTCAGTTTTATCAATAAATCTTTAATGCACTAATTTTCAGAGTTAGCTTTAAGAGGTTTACAGATTTATGTATCTTCACCTCTGTGCTTTTGCTGGAGCGTCTTCTTTCTCAGTCTTCTTACCCAGCTTTAAAGAGTCTTCAATCTCACTTCTGTGAAGTCTGCTCTCTCTCAAGTACAGTAGCCTCACTCTTCCAGACTGTAGGACACTCACTATACAGATCACTAATTTGACCCTGATCACATTCTGAATTTATTGTTCATTGCTATTTTAATTATGTTATCCATTCAGCTACAATGTCATTTTTTTAGAAGAGCTACATGCATTTATTGGAAAACTTCAATATATAAATAGAATTAGTTTCTGAATGTGTTCAATAAGTTAGTTATTTAGGTATCACAATTCATTTCCCATGGAAAAACAAATGTTAGAAATCCAAATAAGGATATTGGTGGAGCTGGTGAGTAGGCTTCACCAAAGGATTATAACTAGTATTTGGTTCTTTAGCATAATGCATTTTATTTCCAACACAGAAGTATTGGCTATTTCTCTCTCATGCTCCCACAAAACCTAGAGCACTGCCTTGGCTACAAGAAGAAAGTTGACTATCTGACAGGGTGTATTTCACACTTATTGTCTACTGTTTACTCCATCACTCAGAATATCAAGTCAAGAACATAATCTCTTTATAATATTCATAATATATATTTTAAAAACCCAGAGATTTACATTTTAAAAAATAATAAGTTGAATCTGTAAAGGTTAGGATACATATAAACTTAGCATAATGTGTTGATGGTTATGCACTTAGACTTTATATATAAAATGGATGGCTATATATTATTTAATAATATATAATATTGTCTTTATATTATGTAGTATATGAATTTATATATTCCATTATTTTAGGAAGAATCTATAAAATGCAAATGTGTCTACATAAACGTGAAGATATCTACCCTCCTGTTTATATGCAAAATCATATCTATTGTTCTAATTTTATGTGTAATATATCATTTTTTGAAATATCAATAAAATGTAAGTTTAATGTAACATTTTATATTTTATTTCATGAGGTCAAGCTATGTAATGATTCGGAGGCTTTTATTTGATTTCTTTGCCAATAAGATCAAAGTCAATTTGAACTGGTTGGTCAAGAGTTAGCCAACATGACTTGAATGTTATAATTTGCTTTTTAATATTTTCTGAGATAGGTTTTCTAGCCTTATACTATGTGTTCTGAAGAACTTCTAGTGATATGTTAAAAACAATAAGACAAAACAATGTAAAAAACAAAACTACTGACAACAATAATAAAACCACTTTACTTAAGTACTTAAGGGGAACATACGGAATTAGCATGAGAATGTGAACATAGCTAAAATGTCAAGAATCAGTTCTGAACATAAAGTTCTGGGAAAATCAGAAAACAAGTACCTAGCCAGCTAAGATTCAGGAGCTGGATTACAGTACCACCACAGACCAGCAACTTGTATTTTTTATTTCCTCCTTTCTTCAGCAGGAATGTAGGTATATAGCTTTTATTCTATGCTTGTCCCACTATATTATATAGGGAACCTTTAAGGTAGTGCTTGTCTCTATTTACACAGATCCACAGAGGAACAGGTGTACTCTATTAGTAGCTGCATTTAATGGAACTACACATAGGAATCTAATCCATACCTTGACTGGATTTGAATGTTGGTATATGGGGACTTTTAGCTGACAGTATACCAAGATGAGACTCAGGAGCCTTGGGAGAGAAGTAAATGTATTTTGCATATGGAAGTTCCATGAATCATTGGGGATTAGAGGGTGAACTGTCAGAGATGGACAGACCCTGGGACATGACTGTCACATCCACATCCTTTGGTTGAGTGAGAATGAGGCATGTGCCTTGCTTCTGACTAACAAAATATGTCAAAGACGATGATAACTCTCATGATTAAGCTTCATTACATTGCAGAGGGAATAGGATGATAAATATAGATACAGGTATAAATGTAACTTCATCCTTCAGCATACACAGAATAGGCTGTCTCTTAGAGAAAGTGAAATGCCAAGTTGTGAGAGGACCTGCAGAGAGAGCCACATGGCATGGATCTGCTGATAGACTCTCGCAGCAAGGAAATGAATTCAGCCAAGAGTAAGTTGGGAGGCAGATTCTTCTTCAGCTGAGCCTCCTGTAAAGCAGCGCAGATAGCACCTTGACTGCAGTAGGGGAGTCCTTCCTCTGGACCTAAGCAAACGGAGACATAATAAATAAATGTGTTTAGAGTTTTAAATGTTTTATCTGTTGTGATGTGTTATTCAGAAATAGAAAATTAATGTACTACTACTGCCAGTTACCCAGAACAAAAGTAGCACCAGAGGTGTGGAACTTTGAGTTTTGAACCTGGAAACTGGAAGAAATTGGTTAACCTAAACCTCCCTTACATTCCTGTTGGCTCAGAGGTACATTTTAAAGGATACTTGGTATAATGTTTGTGAAATGTCCAGAATTTCTACACAAATAATTATTTTTATGATATGTACTTTACAATATTTCTGGAAAAAAGAAGTTACTAAATGAAGTGATTGAATTAAAGTAATATAAGGGTAATATTAAAACCAATGATCTTTTAAATTGGCTGAACATTTATCAACTTAACAAAATTATGTTTAAACAAAATCAATTTAAAAAGCAATTGCATTCCATATAATAGTAGCAAACAATCTGAAGTGAAATTAGAAAACAAAACAATTTTCAGTAACATCAAAAATGATCAACTTCCTAGGAATAAATCTGTTGGAAACTGTTCAAGTTATCTACAATGAAACATACAAAACAATGTTGATAGAAGTCCCATAATATCTAAAGAAATGGAGAGGTATGCACTTTTTATAGATTGGAAGACTTACCGTTGTTAGTATGTTCCTATTAGAACATTTATAGATTTAATGCACTTGGAATCAAAACCCCAGGTAGTTTTATTTATAAAATTGACAGTTTATTTTATTTATTTTATTTTTAAAGATTTTATTTATTTTATTTTTAGAAAATTGGAAGGGAGGGAGGAAGAGTGAGAGAAACATCAATGTGTGGTTGCCTGTGGCATGCTCTTTACTGGGGACCTGGCCCGCAACCCAGATGTGTGCCCTGATGAGGAATGAAACTGGCAACCCTTTGGTTTGCAGTCCGGTGCTCAATCCACTAAACCACACCATCCAGGGCTGACAACTTATTTTAAAATCTGTGTAGAAATGTAAGTAATCTAGAATAACCAAAAAAAAAATGTTTGGAGAAGATAAACAGTTTCAAAACCTATACTTCCTGATTTCAAAGATTACCATAGGACTATAGTAATTAGGACAGAATGGTGTCAGTGTACAAAACAGAGCTAAAAGATCAATAGAATAGAATAGAGAATCCTAAAATAGACCCTCTCACATTCATGGTCAATCAATATTTAATCAAGTTTCCAAGTCAATTCAATAAGAAAAGTTTTTTTTTAATTGTGCTTAGAACAACCGAAAACTTGCACAGAGCAAACCAAACCTCAACTTCTACCACAGTACCCAAAAACTAATTTCACATGCATCTCAGGCCTAAATGAAAATGCTACAACCATAATCTTCTGGAATAAAATATAGTAATATATTTTATGACATTAATGCCTGCAAATATTTTTAGAGAGGAATTAAAAATCACTGAACATGAAAGAAGAAAAGTAATAAATTGGATTTAATCAAAACTTAAAATCTCTGCTAATGAAAAGACATTTTTAGGATGGAAATATATAAGCCAGAGAGTGGAAAAAATTGTATATCAAAGAAATATCTGGG
Source organism: Desmodus rotundus (assembly GCF_022682495.2). Lineage (NCBI taxonomy): Eukaryota > Metazoa > Chordata > Mammalia > Chiroptera > Phyllostomidae > Desmodus > Desmodus rotundus. Next base: position 68,920,546 of record NC_071399.1, on the reverse strand, counting down.
GTAATAGAAATGTTTTACATTTTATAATAGATATGAATTACACTGCTATATATAATTGTAAAAATAAAAAATCTGTAAGTGGGCAGTATAATATTGAGGCAAAACTCAGAAGTAAGAAGTTAGACCTGTTTAAGTAAATGAACAACATTGTGGAGGTGCTGGGTGATATAAGAGGATTAAAAGGTAATGAAAAAAATAAAATAAAATGCAAAAAAGAAAGAAACATCAAACACTTTAATGGCCAAAAATAGTCCACCAAAAATCAAATGAAAACAATTATCTGTAAAAATTTGAAATGCTGATAACTGTAGGACATGCTATATGTGGGCATATAATAATAATACATTTAAATGGTGATCAAATTTAAGAATTTTGCTCACATTCAGTAGTAATTTATGATAGCAACAAGAAGTCTCATTCACACCTATCAACCTGGCAAAAAACTTAAAGGACTGTCATCTATATTCAGGTTGGAACTTTGAAACAGGTGACAAAAGGACTACTCTTAAATTTTTTGGTAGCATTGTGGTATTACAACATTAAGGAAGCATTTCTGAGGATAGCTCTAAATATTAAAAATACAGATATTCTTTAACTGAGAGTTTTGCAATCTGGGCATTACAGACATTCTGGCCAGATCATTGTTAGTTGTGGGGATCTGTCCTGTGTGCTGTAACATATTTAGAGCATCCTTGGCCTTCATCCACCCTTTCCAAGTGTAGCAACCTAATGTATTTCTGGGCATTGCTCAGTGCCCTTTGGGGGACAAAGTCTCCCTTGGTTAGAACCACAGTTTTAAGTTAACCTATCAAAATATCTTTATTGCCCTGGTAAATAGTCATTTTAATGAAAAATATGGAAGACCTTCAAAACTATAAAAGGTGCAACCACACCATAAAGTATTATGGAGCCATCAAAATAATGAATCAGCCCTATACTGGAAGATTAAAGGGATGTGCATAAGGTACTATTCAGTAGGAAGGAAATAGGGAACCCAGGTGTAAAAATAATCACCCTAAAAGTTAAGAGCTCTTAGAATTTCATAAGGTTCTATTCATGTATTTGACAAAAATGTCCAAATGTATAACAAAATACATGAATAAAATTGTTAATAAAAACTAAATTATAAGATAGTTTTGGCTGGCCAATATATTAGCTTGTCAGCATATTTATAAAACTAATATGAGCAGATGTTCTAGTGAGGAGAGGAGGTGTGGCAAAGTAAAGAGACAATATTGACCTCTATAGCTAGTAGATACAGAATGGCTTTGTTTTAAACTTATGTTGTAAATGATTTAATTTTAAAGCTCTTTCCTCTAATTATCATACCTCTTATCATATCATACCTGCCATTATGATTTCCTTTTGGTAAGTGTAAAATGACCTTGTGGTCACCTAACGGCTGCACTCTCTGAGCCTTTGCCAAGGGTTGACAGGTGTCTGAAACGAGAGCCAAGCAATGTTGGCACACTCCTCAGATTTTGTCCCTGGTCCAATAAGACAGCACTCAGACTCGCAGACACACAAAAGCAATGTGAGGTCCATGCAACCTGCATCCTATCGGACTCTGCCAGACTCTCACACCAGGCTACATGTTGACTAATGAACAGCATGCTGTACCAGTGGCAGTAGACTGCCACAAGGAGATGTATATTGGCGCCTGTCCATAGATCCTTCTTTCACTTACTGAACCAGAGACTGATTCAAGAGCTATCAAAAACTGGGGGACACACTATCATACCCTGATGTGAACCAGTGTTGAGATCTAGGAATGTGTATGAAGAACCGGGACAAAGACAATGGGGAGGGGAGATTGAAGGTGGCAGGTGGGGGTGGGTAGGGCAGGGTAGAGTAGTGGGGAAGGAATGGAGACAACTGTAATGCACAACAATAAAAAAATTAAAAAATTAAAAATATTAAAAAACAACATTCTAAAAGAAGGGAGTAAATTAAATTAACCTTATAAAGTTTGGATTAAGAGCACAATACCCTGAGTTCAAATCCCAATTCTAACACTTTCCTTAGTAACCACGGGCAGATTACTTAGCTTCTCTAGGCATCTTTTTCTCATTCATAAAATGACGCTAAAAATGTTGTTACCAACCTAGTTGGTAGAGTCAATATTCTTAAAACACTTAGAACAGCAGCCTTTATGTAAATGTTTGCTATTATTATTCCTCTATTGAAAATGTTAAGACTATAAAGTATGTAAGTCATCTTAAAATAGATTTCTCTGTTCCCAATTACCCTAATGAAACAAAAATAAAAGACCCTGTCCTTCATTAGATGGGACATTAACAAAAAGAAGTAATTTTTAGACATTATGTAAAGGAAAGTGAAATAGCACACACATCACGAGCAGAGAAAGTTATGTGTATTGGTATTTCACTAAGTATATACCATAGCACATAAGGTCTATCCAGAAAGTATCTATCCATGTATATGAAATATAGACATTTACTGAGGAAGATACAAGATACAAAAAACATTGTACATAGGACCATGATGACTCAGTCCCCTTCAAAGTAGGCCCCTTAGGACCTCACAGAGTTCTCCCAATTGCTATCAGCTGCCCTGTCATAGTTTCCTAAATCTCATCAACAGTCTGAAATCTCTCCCCTTTCAAAGGTGATTTTAGTTTTAGGAAAAACCAGAAGTCACAGGGCACCAGATCTGGGTTGTAGAGGGGCGGAGTCATCTGGGTGATTTGATGTTTCACCAAAAAACTCTGCCTGAGACATGCTGCATGAGATCGGGCATTGTTGTGATAAAGCTGCCAATCAGCAGTTGCCTGTAGCTGTGACCTTCTGAATCGTCCAAATAGTTTCCATGGAGGAATGTTCAAGCTTAATGCAAAGTTTGATTCAGATTCATTGCTCTACTCGCTCAGTCATTTTAAATGCCATGGCTACACAGTACACTTGTTCATTCAATGGCGTCTACTGCCCCCGCTCACTAATACAGTGAAGTTGTCATTATTCCCACATGCACATTCCAGTCCACTCTCCTTGGCTGCCAGGTTATACTGATGTCACACAAACTGTTGTCATTATATTAACAATGACTGGACTTTTTCTGGACAGACCTCATATGCCATGGATTAAAACTTCAGTGTACAAGAGAATTAACTGGGAGTCTTTGAACAATAAAGATTGATAAGCCTCTGGGAGACTTTGATTCACTAAATGTGCTACAGGTTCTGGAAACAGGAATTATTAACCTTTTAAGTAATTTTCAGGGCCAATCAGGCCTGGATACCACTAAAGGTATGGACCCTGCCTTGGTTCAGGTTTATATTATAGGAAGACTTGAAGAGTGTATATCAACTGCAGTATGTTTGACATGGTTTATAGTTTGTATTTGTCAGATACTCTAGAGCCTTCTTTCTATAATTACTTGGGTTGAATATCTTAAAACTACTCCATCCTTTTGCTAGCCATCAAACTGTGCACCCTGCGAAAAGGAAGACGTAATAATTTGATGCTAATGAGGAAACCAATGTGCTTGTGTTGAAATAGATCATTTTAGAGAATGAGAACCGGTTGTTTAAATTTATTCATTTCAACCTAAGTGCATTTCATGTTTTTGAGATATTTAATAAAGTATATTGTTACTGTGTATACCTAAGTATTAATCGTGGTGAAATAATTTCTGTTGAAATGCATTTGTAATTTAAGAAATACATTTATTCAATGCACTGAAATGGAATGTTGACATTGAAAGAACAGTGGGGCTGGCATGGTCTAGATTAGCTGCACTCACCGTTCTGGTTTCAAAGGTGAGAACTTGAGGAGGAGAAGTTGCTCAAATGTTAATTGACCTTTACAAGGTCCCAGATCTCATTAGTGGCTTTCCAGAGTTCTAGGAAACTGTTTGATTGCAAAGCCAATATCCTTCACTAAGCTCCCTGACATTCAACTAACTCCGAGTTTGCATATTTTTCTTTGTCACATTTTTATTAATATTTGGAGAAAAAATTGAAAGTTATACAAATGAAAGTTTTCTATGATTACATTTGTCATTAAAAACCTAATGGGTTATTTAAGTAACTCTTTGAACACCATTAATTTGCTAATCCTAAATATTTTTTGAGTGTGTGAATGAACAGCCTATTTAATATGACCTTTTAAGTATAAGAAGAGGAAACCGAATCTACCTTCCTAACTGTGAATTTTATAGTAAAAAAGATTATTGGCTGGTGCTTGAGTGGCCTAAGAATCTTCTGTAAGACAATTTTTTTTCTTCTTTACCCAGATTGAATTAATTCCCTTCATTACAGCAGGCTAGGTAGACATAGAGATAGGAGCTAAGCAACACCAGCTCTGTAAATTCCCTACCTCGGCCAGGACCAGACTGAGCGAGTGTGGGGACTCTTCTCGGTAAGGAATGACCCTCTAAAGGGGCACCTGTAAAGAAAAGGTTAACAAAATCTTTTCCAGCAAAGAATTTTTGAAAGAATAATAAATATGGACTGAATTCTACTTGACCTTTTATTTAATGAGGAGAAAGTCTTCGGGGAAAAAAGCACAAAACCTAACAAGGTAAATATCACAGAAAGGGCACAGAGCACATACGTGGAGGTATTACATGGCTTCCTTAATTTTTCCTACATATAATGCAGTTCCTAATATTTTAGCTTAATGTTTTTTAAATTGACAAAATTAATTTTAGGAGCAGTTTAAGTTTACTGAAAAATTGAGTAGAAAATACAGAGAGCTCCCATAAACTTCCCAGTGCTTCTTTCTACTACCACTTACCCAGTTTTCCCTGGTATTAACATTTTGCATCAGTGTGGCATACGATGAACCGATATTGATACACTGTTCCTAACTAAAGTCCATCGTTTACACTAGGGAAACTTCTTTGTGTTTTGCCACTATACGGATTTTGCCAAATGTATTAAGGCATGTACCCACCATCCCATTATCATACAAAATAGTTTCACTGCCCTAAAAATATCCTGCATTCCACATGTTTATTCCCCTTACCGAGCCCTCAAAAATTGATTTTTTTACAATCTCTACAGTTCTGCCTTTTACAGAATGTCATGTAGCTGGAATCATACAAAAGCCTTTTCAGATTGGCTTTGTTTACCTAGCAATATGCATTTGTTTATTCCATATCCTTTTGTGGCTTGATAGCTCATTTTTATCACTAAATAATATTTTTACTTTACAATGGATATGCCACTGTTTGTCTATCCAGTAACTCACTGAAGGACATCTTGTTTGCTTCCAATTTGGGGCAAGGGATAAAGCTGCTATCTATAAACATTCATGTGCAGTGTTTGTATGCACGCTGGTTTTCACATCTGATTAAATGCCTAGGAGCGTAACTGCTGTATCATATGGTAAGAATACGTGAAGCCTTTAAAGGAACTGGGGAACTGTCATCCAAAGTGACTGCGTCGTTTTGCATTTCCATGCAATGAATCATAATGTCTGTTGGTCCACATCTTCAGTGACATTCAGATTTGTATTTTGGATTTTTTAGCAATGCTTTTTTAATCAATTTTATTTATTTATTTTTTAGAGAGGGGAAGGGAGAGAGAGAGGGAGAGAAACATCAATGTGTGGTTGCCTCTTGCATACCCCCTACTGGGGACCTGGCCCACAACCCGGACATGTGCCCAGACTGAGAATCAAACCAGCGACCCTTTGGTTAGCAGGCCGGCACCCAACCACTGGGCCACACTAGCCAGGGCAGATGTGGCAATTTGAATAGGTGTATAGTGGTATATTATTGTTATTTTAACTTGCAATTTCTTAATGATATGTAATATTGAACACCTTTCTCTATGCTTATTTGCCATCTGTATATCTTTCTTTGGTGAGTTTTCTATTCAATCCTTTTGCCTACTTTTTATTTTTCTTGAATTTTGATCGTTCTTATGTATATTGAATACCATCATTTTGTTAGATAAGTATTTAAAAAACTTTTCTCTAAGTCTGTGGTTTGTCTTTTCATTTTCTCAAGAGAATCTTTTGCAGAGCAGAGGTGTTTAAATTTAATAAAGTCCAACTTATCAATTTTTTTGCATGGATTAGTCTTCGCTGTTGTCCTGAGGGCATGTAGATTTTCCTCTCTCTTATCCTCTAGAAGTTTTACAGTTTCGTATTTTACTTTAGATGTATGATCCATTTTGATTGATTTTTGTAAAAGTGTAAGGTCAATATCTAACCACATTTTTATTTTTTGCATGCACCTGAACAGTTGCTACAGCACCAGGTTTGAAAAGACTATTCTTTCTCCGTTTTGTTGCTTTGCTCCTTTGCGAAAGATCAGTTGACTATATCTGTGTCGTTTTCTTGATTCCCTATTTAGTTTCATTAACCTATTCTTTCACCAAAACCGCACTTTCGGGATTTCTCCAGCTTTTATTGTAGACCATGAAATAGGTAGTGTCCGTCTCTGACTTTGCTCTTTTTTCAACAGTGCATTGACTATTCTGGGCCTTTCAGTTTTCTACATAAACTTTAGAGTTATTTTGTCATTTTTCATAAAGCAACTTGCTGAAATTCTAATTGGGATTTTATTGAATCTATAGATCAAATTGGGAAGAACTGACATTTTTATGATATTGAATCTTTCTATCCATGGATATACACTATCTCTCCATTTATTTAGAGCTTTGATTTTTTTCATCAGAGTTTTATAGTTTTCCCCATATAGACTTCATTATATTTTCTTAGATTTTACCTAAGCATTTTGCTTTTTGATGCTTACTAGTTCCAGGAGTTTTTTTGTTTTACTCCTGAGTTATTTTATATGTAGCTAATAGGGTCATCTTTAAAAACAATTTTATTTCTTCCTTTCCAATATTTATTCATTTTATTTTGTTTCTTGTCCTATTGCATTAAGTGGTACTCCCAGTAGACTGTTGAAAAGGTGTGGTGAAAAGCCATACAGTTTTCTTATTTCTGATCTTAAGGGGGTAGCTCTAGTCTCTCATCATTATTAGTAGGACATTAGCTGTAGTGTTTTTTGTTTCTTGATAAATATTTTTATCAAGCTGAGGTAGTCCTCTCCTTTTCCTAGTTGGTCGAGAGCTTTTGTTATAAATGGCTGTTTGATTTTGTCAAGTGCTTTTTCTGCATCTATTGATAGGATTATATGATTGTTCTTGTTTAGTTTCTTGATGTGACAGATTAAATTAATTGATTTTTGAATGTTGATCCAACTTTGCATGCCTGGAGTAAATTCCACTTGTTTGTGGTATATAATTATTTTTCTAGATTGTTATATTTGATTTGCTAATATCATGTTGAGGATGTTTGCATATTTACAAGAGACACTTGTGTGTAGATTCCCTTTCTTGTAATGTCTTTATTTTAATTTGGCTTTAGAGTATTGCCTCACAGAATAAGTTAGGAAGCATCTCCCTTATTTCTATATTCTGGGACAGATTATAAATAAGTAGCATTATTTCTTCTTTAAAGATTAATTGAGTTTGCCAGCGAAAACATTTGGGCATCATGCTTTTGGTTTTAAATGTGAATTATTTCATTCAATTTCTTCAAAGTCTATTCAAGTCACCTGTTTCTGCAATATGAGTTTGGTGGATTGTGTCTTTCAACAAAATGATTTTTTTCAGCTAAATTACCAAATTTGTGAGCATATTATTAATATTTCTTAATTATTCTATAAATGTCCATAATTATAGTGGCAATGGTTCTTCTTTTGTTTTTGATATTAATAATTCATGTCTTCTCTCTTTCTTGGTTAGCTTGGCTAGGGGTTTATCAATATTGTTAATCTTCTTGACAAATCAGATTTTGATTTCTTTGAGTTTTCTCTATTATTTTCCTATTTCAGTTATGGTGATTTCTGTTCTAATATTCATTCTTTATTTTATTCAACTTAGTTTGTATTTAATTTGCTCCTATTTTCTAGTTTCTGAGGCTAGAAGCATAGATCAATGATTTTGTATCTTCTCCTTTAAAATATGCTTTCAATTCATTTTATTTTACCTTGTTGCTTTTCCTGCATCCCACATATATTGATAGGTTGTGTTTTCATTTTCTTTTAGTTTAAAATATTTTTAAAATTCTCTTGAAACTTATCGATTCATGTATTATTGAGAAATCTCTAAACTTTCCAAATAATTTGGAATCTTCTAGCTATCATCTGTTATTAGTTTTGAGTTTAAATCTATTATGGTCTGCAAGCATAATTTGTAGTTATCTGTTCTTTTAAATTTGTCAAGGTGAGCTTTATGGCCCAGAATCTCATCTTGGCGTAGTTCCATGTGAGCTTGAGGAGAATGTGTGTGTGTTTGTTGTTTGATGAAGTATTTCATAAATGTCAATTAGATCTACTTCATGAATGATACCATTTACTTCAACTACATCTATTTTTTTTGTTTGCTGAATTTATTGGGGTAACATTGTGTAATAATACTATATAGGTTTCAGGTGTACAATTATTTAATACAATATCTTTATATTGTACTGTATATTTACCACCCAAAATCAAGTGTCCTTCCATCACCTTTTATCTCCCATTTACCTTCCTCTGCCCCTTACCATGCGTTTTCCCCTCTGGTAACCACCATACTGTTGTCTGTGTCTATGAGGTGTTTTGTTTTTTCTGTGGGTTTTTTTTTGTTTGTTTGTTTAATCCTTTCACCTTTTTCGCCCAGGCCCCCAACTCATCTCCAATACGATAGCTGTGTTTCTGTACTCCATTATGAATGTGTTTCTTTTTGCTGTTGCTGTTAGCTTATTTAGTTCATTAGATCCTACACATAAGTGAAATCATATGATTCTTGTCTCTCTCTGACTGGTTTACTTCACTTAGCATAATAATCTCCAGGTCCATCAATGCTGTTGCAAAAGTTAAGATTTCTTTCTTCTTTATAGCAAAGTAGTATTCCACTGGGCAAATGTAACACAACTTTTTTTTTTTTATCCACTCCTCTACTAATGGGCACTAGGACTGCTTCCAAATCTTGGCTGTTATAAATAACACTGCAGTGAACATTGGGGTGCATATATTCTTTCAAATTAGTGTTTTGGGCTTCTTCGAATACATTCCTAAAAGTGAAATCACTGGGTCATGAAGCAGTTCCATTTTCAACTTTTTGAAGTTACTTCATACTGCTCTCCACAGTGGCTGCACCAATCTGCACTTCCGCCAACAGTGCACATGGTGTTCCCTTTTCTTCACCTCCTCCCCAGCACTTGTTGTTGCTGTTGTATTGATGATAGCCATTGTGACAGGTGTGAGATGATACCTCATTACAGATTGAATTGTCATCTCTCTGATGATCGGTGACATTGAGCATCTTTTCACATTTCTATTGGCCTTCTGGTTGTCTTTTTTGAACTGTCTATTCAGTCCTTTGCCCATTTTTTAAATTGATCAGTTTGTTTTTTGGTTTTGAGTTTTATAAGCTCTTTATAAATTTTGGATAGTAACCCTTTATCAGCTGTATCGTTGGTGAATATGTATACCGATTCAGTGGTTGTCTTTTAATTTTCATGATGGTTTCTTTTGCTGTATAAAAACTTTTTTAGTTTGATGTAATCTCATTTGTTTATTTTTTCTTTTGTTTCTCTTATTTGAGGACACATACTAGAAAATATATTGCTATAAGAAATGTTCAAGATTTTACTGCTTATGTTTTCTTTTAGTATTTTTATGGTTTCAAGTCTAACATGTAACTCTAATCCACTATGAGTTTATTCTTGTCTATGGTGTAAGAAGGCTTAGTTTCATGTTTTTGCACATTTCTGTATAGTTTTCCAAACACTATTTATTGAATAGACTGTCTTTACCCCATTCTATGGTCTTGCCTCCTCTGTCAGATAATTGACTATAAAAGCATGGATTTATTTCTGGGTTCTCAATTCTGTTCTAGTGATGTATATGTTTGTGTTTATACCTGTACCATGGTATTTTAATTACTATAGCCTTGTATTAAAATTTGATGTCAGATAGCATCACTCCTCCAACTTTGTCCTTCTTTCTGAAGATTGCTGTGGTTATTCTGGGTCTTTTGTGGTTCCAGTTCTGTGAAATACATCATTGGTATCTTGATAGCAAATGCATTGAATCTGCAGATTGCTTTGGGCAGTATGGACATTTTAACAATGTTAATTCTTTCTACTTGTGAGCACAATATGTGTGTCCTTCCAGTTATTTCTATCTTCTTTGATTTCTTTCTTTATTGTCTTCTAATTTTATGAATATACAACTTTTACATCCTTGGGCTAAATTTATTCCTATATATTTTATTTGCATATGACATTGTACTATAAATAGAGAACCCTAATAATTCTACAAAAACCTACTAGAACTGATAAATGAAGTCAGTAAAGTAGCAGAATGTAACATAAATATCTAGTAACCAGTTGCATTTTATACATCAATAATAAACTCTCAAGAAAAAAAAACAAAGAAAAAAGTCTTATTTATAATTTCATCCAAAAAAAGTTTGACTACATCTTTACTGATTCATTGATTGATTAATTGATTGATTGATTTTGCCTACTGTGTCTGTCCACTACCGATAGGGGAGTGTTGAACTCTCCAAAGAAAGGAGTGGATTCATCTATTTTTCTTTGCTCTTCTATCAGTTTACTGTTTCACATATTTTGACGGTCTGTTATAAGGTATGTAAATATTAAGGATTATTGTGTCTTTTTGAAGAGTTTACTATTTTATCAGTATGTAATGCTGTTTTACATAATTTTTATTGCTCTGAATTCCACTTTGTCTGAAAGCAATATAGTATTATTTTGCGTAGTGTTAGCCTTGCATGTCTTTCTCTGTTCCTTTACTTGTAACATGTATCTTTAGATTTAAAGCAGGATTTTTGTATACAATATATAGGTAGGTCTTATTTTTTCCTACTCGGAGAGTCTCTGTGTTTTAACTTTTATTTAGATCATTCACATTTATATTATATACTGTTTTATATGTGCTGCCATAATTCTATTTTTTCTATTTACTTTTCATATCTTCTTTTACTTTTAATTGAGAATCATACCTCCATTTCATCTAGGTCTTTTTTTTTTCTGGAGAATTCTCTTGTTCTTTCACTTGAGGTCTGTTTCCTTGCCTTCCCAGTTTGCTCCAGAGAGGACATACAGATGGCAAATAGACATATGAAAAGATGTTCAATGTCACTAATCATCAGAGATGTAAATTAAAACCCCAATGAAATACAATGTCACATCTGTCAGAATGGCCATCATCAATAAATCAACAAACAACAAGTGCTGGCAAGGATGTGGGAAAAGGGCAACCCTTTGGTATTTTTGGTGGAAATACAGACTGGTGCAGCTACTGTGGAAAGCAGTATGAAACTACCTCAAAAAATTAAAAACTGATCTGCCTTTTGACCCAGCGATTCCACTGCTGGGAATATATTTGAGGGAACTCAAAACACCAATCCGAAGAACATAAGCACCCCTACGTTCATCCAGTCAATGAAACGTCTCAGTCTTGCCGTGCTTTTAGCTGTAACCCCTTTTATTGCACCAGCAGCATTATTGATGTGTGTTGCCCTGCGGGATTGTGTGAGCACCCTGCAGTCCTGTGGCCAGGTCTGTCCTTTAGTGAGCCTGACTTGGGTATCTCCTTTTCTGTTTTGACAAAATCTCAATAGGTTAGGTTCTGGTACAAGGGTTTAATAGTTTCCCTTGAGATCACACCTTGTTAAAGAGAATAAAGAGCTTTGAGGGTATTTCAAAAGAATCACTTTTTATCCTTTGACCTGCTGTAAACAACAGAGGATTTTTCTCAGATACTCACAGTAAGCCTCTGGTCAAGGGCTCTTGAAGTTCAAATTCAGGAAAAACATGAACCTCTCCTAAGACTAGGTCTCCAGAATATTTAACTCTCCAGCTAAGTTCCAAATAACTTGAACTGAAAGTCGAAAGTCGTATTTATTTAGAGAACAAAATAAAACTTAAGAGTATTCGCAAACAAATTAATCTATTCAATTATTTATAGGAATTTGTTATCAACTTTTACACCAGTATTTACATAAAGTCATAAGCTAGTTAGTTTTTTCATAGATGAGCAGATACAACTTTACCATTTCCACTCACAAAATAGTCACATTTATATGCATTAGAGCATATGCATATTCAATGTAAATAATAACCCCAAATATAATATTGGAGATTTCTTGTAGGTGAGGTGATATTTGTGAAACTTAACTTGGGGTCTAAAACTCAAATAGTATATACCACCATAAAAGTATAAACATTTTAAAACAATTAGATACATTCAATACAATATGCCTTGTTTCCAGAAGATCTTTATAAAATAATCATAACCATTTTATGGCATTGTAAATTAAATTAAAAATAACATTATTTTTACTTATATCATTTGAAAGCCCAATGGTCAAAACCTCAGTGAACAACATATTGTTTAACACGACTAAAGAAAAGTTTGAAAAGAACAGTATATTCTGTTGAATGTAAAACTCTGACAGATACTAAGTTTGTAAATACAAAGCATATACAAAACTTATTTATGCTTTGTGCCTTATATTAGGTTTAAGAGTTGATACATCTCTATGCTACTTTTAAAACACATTTTAATATTACTTGAAATAAAATTAAATAAATAAATAGAAACATACCATTCTCATAAATCATAACTAACAATGTATCAATGACAATAGTTAAAAGGAATATATAGTGAAATAAGCCAGAGAGGGAAGAAAAATGCTTCATGTGTCACTTATATAGAATCTTAAAAAAGACTCAAAGTCACAGGAGTAGACAGTTGAAAGTGGTTCCAAGAGCTGGAGGATGGGGAAGTAGGAAGGGATTGGTAAAAACATACAAACTTTCAGCTTGGTGTCTGCAGCCTGCTAACATTTTTTTGTGTGTAGCAATCAGTCATCCCTGGTCCATGCCTTGGCACCGCCTATTCTTTTTCCATCCTGTAAGAAGGAATTTCATGGGAATGACCTGCTCATATTGGACCACAGCCTGGGCAGCAGGTGGTCTGAATGGCAGCTAATCCTTCATTCCTCACAAGCTCCCCAAGACAGGCCTCATGTCCCTGGGCAACTGCTTTGTGGCTGTGTAACATTGGACAAGTCCCTCACCTTTCATAATCCTAATATTCTACCAATTATATAGAGAGTAAATTTAAATAAGTGTAATATAAGGCTAGGAAAAATGATAATTACAAGATCCTTTGAAAATTAAATGTTATTAATGCAATGTATGACGTAAGATAAACACTGAAAAGAGGGTACTTTTTACATTACCTTTTTCTCTCTTAAGTATAAGGTGAAAATGCTCAGGCATGTTTTCCCAGGTTTGATGAGAGTGCTTTTTATATAGATGTTGAACACTTGTGCAGCTGCTGTTTGGAGGATCATGACATGATGCGTTATCTTGCTGAGACAGATCACAAGCTGAATCTTAACAAAACTGGAATATGAGAACCGGGAGGGCAGAGGCCTAGTTTTCTTAATTCTCATCTTCAGTGTTCAGGTGAATGCCTGGAAAGTGCTCATAATTTTATAAATTAAACACTAAAATCTATGCTGTTGGTAGATGTGAATCTGAGAAAGGGAGAACACATTTAGGTAAGTGAACACATAGATTACTATGATTTTATTAAATTTGGGGGGGTGACATTGGCTGATATTGTTAGCACATGGGCATCTGGCCTGTAGTGTGCGGGTTCTTGACTTTGTGCAGGAAAGATTTCACAACACAGGTCCAGGTGATTCTGAGAGTACGGCTATTAGAGCTGGGAGTAGTGAAACAAAGGAGCAACTTAGGGTGGAAGAAGCAGCAGGAGAGCTTAGGCGGTGCTCTGCTTTGGCCCACTAGAAATGTTACAGGGAAGAAGTGAGCCAAGGCAGGGCCTCTGTAAGCTCACAGGGAAGTCAGAGAAAAAGGGGTCCTTGTAGACAGGATCAGGGGTAAGCCCAAGATGAGCTGCCACTACCCACTGCTCCCTGAGTTGCAAGCCTCATGGCGACCCCTAGAGTTTAGGAGGAAGTAAAACGTTATGCCTGAACAGAGGCATGGGCATGCTCTAGAGCAAACCCAGCACTGGTCTTTGTCTTTAGAGGGTTTTTTTGTTTGTTTATTTTTGTCTGTGAGAAATCTTAGTGCAGGTCTCAAGGGAGGGTATTAGCACAATATTCATTAGCCTTCCAGATGTGTTCTTCAATATGTTGATTCTCCAACATGTGTGAATAGAGAGTCAGGAATATTGTCTGGTTGTTTTTTTTTTATTGTTATTGTTATTCAATTACAGTTGTATGCCTTTTCTCCCCATCCCTCCACCCCACCCAAGACCATCACTGAAGAGGGACTGGGATGGAGGCCAGTCTGCCCCGAGATGGTCTGGAAAGTGTAAACTCTATGTTCCTAAGTGTCTTTGGTTAGAGAAGACAAAAACTTGTGATTCATTAGCTGGCTGTAAATTGCTCAAATTGTTTGGCCTTGTTTAAATGTTTTGTCTCAGTTTCCCTTATTCCACTTGCTAAGGAATTTCCTTAGCATCTCACTATCTGCCTCAATATAATTATATAGGTTTCAGGTGTACAGTTCTACAATACATCATCTGTATATTGTGTTGTGTGTTCACCGCCCAAAGTCAAATCTGTCTCCACTTTTTTGACCGCTTATTCCCTCAACTACTTCACCCCACCACCTTTTCCATCTGGAAACTGCCATACGTCCTGTGGGTTCAGGAGTTTATGTCTGTCTCTTTTGTTCATTTGTTGTTTTCTGTTTTGTGATCAATGTGATACACCAAATTAACAGAATAAAGGATAAAAATCATACCAACATCAATTAGATACAGTAAAAGAATTGGACAAGATACAGTTAGATTAGTATTTAAGAATTGTTATATGAAATGACTGTTTTCATTCTCTTATAAAGTCATCCTCCCACTTTCAGCAGAATTGTAACACATACAATTGTTGCAAATAGGGATCTAAGAATTTAGCAGAGGCTATAATGCGTGCCATGCAATAAGTATCTGTTATCATTCCAACTGTTCACAGTGACGAGCACTCTTGCAGCATACTTTGAGGAGACCTGTTTCTCATAACAAGGAGAAACAAATTAAAGAAAAGTTTTCCAACATCATTGAGACTTTGGAATAAATCTCACTGCACGGGAGAGATTATGAATCTGAGGTAATTCATGGAGTTTCTGATCCCCAAACCTATTTGCAATATAGCTCTAAAAAGGAATTCTGCTCATTTGTTTGATTTACTAAGTCAGTAACCAGAAGTTAAATAATCCATCAATATTTTTTCATCATGCCTCTATCTTTATTCTATTTAGACTTTAATTGTCTTCTATAAGTCTATATCCTCATGTTTCACACATAGTTCCTGGCACATGCTAAGTACCCAACAAAGGCTTGTTAACTCGCTTCATAAAGTTTGTGTTTTTTTTTAAATAAATAAACCTCCCATTGTCAGGTGAGTTAGACTGAACAAATTAGTAATTTTAACCTTACTTAATATGATTCTAAAATGTGCTTCAATTTTCTACCACCTCTTGAGAACCCAAAGCTTGAGTGTAAATTCGCAGCGCAGGCAGTAAAACGCACAGCTGGGAAACCACAGGGCAAATTTGCAGCCCTTGTGTTGCTTGATTCAGTTCAGTTAATTACTGTTTATTTTGAATAATTATGCTATAGACTGTGGCTTAAAAAACATTTTTGTCTGAGCAAATTGATAGAAATATTTATCAATGTATTTGGGTAATGCTTTACACACCCCCAGAAAATCACTGTGGAATGCAAAATTTAGCCCGCTGTTCTCCATAATAGGAGTAGATTTATGCTTAGCCTTCTCTTTTAAATATTTTTTGCTTTATCTTGGTTTTGATGAAGCAATGAATGTACGTGGTAAACCTGGGAATTCTGACTACCATCTGTCTGATCCACCTGCTAAGTCCTTACGTCAACTGATACTCAGGTGTCATTGAACAAAGGCACAGCTCCTGGCATCAGAGGAAATCTGTGAAAGTTCTGGTTCTAATAGGTTTACATCACTCCCCTTTGCACAGTTTATTTCTCCCAAAACTCTATTCTTTAATAGAGTTAAAGAGTAAGGCCTAAAGGAAAATGTTAAGTTTTCTAAAGTCTTCCGTTGTTCTTAAACATTTACTTTAAGCAGTAATTAAAGCTGCAAGGTGTATTTCTTTCCCATTGTTAATGAAAAATAAAATTTTAAAAAGAATGGATTGTTTTTTCAGTTTTTAGTGTATACAGATGATGTATACCTGAAACTTACATAATGTTATGTACTAATTCTACCTCAATAAAAAGTAAAATACAATAAAATAAAAAGAATGGTTGCTCTCTTGTTACTGATTGTGGTAGGAATAGGCAAGCACTTGAACATGCTTCAATCGGCCGCTTCCCACCTCTTCCCCACTGAAGCCCACTCCCTGAAATGGCTTCATGTGCAGGGGTGATGGGCTAGCATGCCATGGTCTAGAGAGATTTGCCCAGAAGCTGGAGCTGGCAATGTCCTAGATCATCTGTAAACAAGGCACTTGGCCTGAATCACCTAACGACACAAAATCCTGCATTAAAAAAAGTGTCACCAAATTTTAGGAACTTGAGTAGTGTTTACTATTTTTTACCAATATCTGCAGCCATAGGTAAAATACTTTTCCTGTAAACACACAGGAACCGCTGGCAGAAGGAAGGGTGTTGGGTCTATGTTCAAGTATAATTGCCTGGCTAAACAGCCTCAGAGCATTAAGTCAGCATCAGGCCCAGACCACCCTCCCCATCCTTTTATAGCCTGATTTATTTTTCTAACTGTGCGTTTCTAACTGCAGATAAATAACAGCTGTGCTTTAGTTATTTAATAATAGCTGTATTGCTAAAATATAAACCTCTTAAGGTTAAGAAACATGTTGTGCTCTGTTGGTCACTAAAAAGTCTATCTCAGACTTCAGGTGTGTTTTTCAAACAATAAGTTTAATAATTTTAAAGAAATGTCAGGAGTGAAGCAACAGTGGATATAGCAATCAATTTTTATTCTCTCCCTTTCTTTTTCTAATTTGTTTCCTCTTTGCCTTCCATAACATATTGGTGTTAAGGGAGAGACTCTGGTTCGGACTGAAGAACTGATACAGGGAGAATTGAAGTTGGGCCTGGAATTGAAAACTGAACAAGTAAGCACACAGTGCGCCAAGCCAATGTGTGATATGTTTTATAGCAAAAGAAGCAAACAGGATCAACAACTTGTATTTATTTTGGGCCAATTCTCTTTGAGAATGAAAATTATGCACTATTTTTCCCTTCTCCCTATGCATACAGAGACATACAAAAAAATTTTCAGAGATTTATGGACATCAATGACACCACAGATTTGACAACTTTGTAGTTAGAATTCCAAGGGATTTAAACAAGAATAAGGTAACTAGAAAATTTATACAAAATAGTCAATACCTGGAAACAATCCAACAAGAAAATGAATATTTTTTTAAATTATGATATGTTTATACAATGGACTACTATTGAAAAAAAAAATTTAAAACAATGAGTCTCAAAAGCATTGAACAAAAGGAGGTAGACACAAAGGGGTACATAGTTTATAACTTTATTTATATGAAGTCCTATGAGGAGCCAGAGATATCTGCAATGGTAGAAATTAGATTAGTCTTTATCTGATGAAGAGGTTTGATGAGGATTTGACCTTCAAAAGGTACAATGAAGATTTCTGTATAAGGAAATAAAATATGATTAAGTCATGATGGTATTTTCGCACATGTACACATTAGTTAAAATTGGGCAAACTGTATACTTTATATATGTGCATTTTATTGCATTGAAATTACACCTCAAAATTACTTACAAGAAAGTAAACAATTAGAGGACCTGAAGAGCTGGAAGCTCCAGGTAACAATGTCAAGGAAACATTTTTAGGATTCAGTTTCTACCACTTAGCTCTAGTCCTAAATCAAGGACGGTCATTCAAGTCTAGGCACACTAGCACTGACAGGGGTCCGAGTCAGTTACTACGTTTCTTCGTTCATTCAGATGTACTCACTCCAGCAGACACTGCTCTAAGCACTACAGGTACAATGTAGGCAATGGTCACTGACCTTGTGAAGCTTACCGTTAAGTGAATATTGATCAAACACCTGAAAGTATGACAAACATCACCACCATGGCAAAGACTTTCACGACAGATGTGCAGACAGAGACTGAGGAGCAGCTTCTGAATGCCAAGTTGTGACAGCCCTGTGCATATTAATTAACATGAAACACGCTGTAATGGCCTTCCTATGGGCATAATATTCTCCTCTGAACATTAAATTCAAAACACTTAAATCTGACGAAGCTATCTCACATCACCCTCCATTCTCCAAATCTCGTGGCATGAGTACACAAGCATCCCTCTTGATTTCTCTGTTCTTACTTATATTTCACACTTAACACACTTTTAACAAACCATTTCTATGATTTTTCTTCTGATATTATACTTTCAACAGACATTAAACTCTAGGGCAAGTACTTCTTATTCATCTTTATATTCAAGAATCAGAGCAAGTTATCTTGTGCCAACTGCTCAAAGTAAATATTGTCGCTTTGTTCATTCTTTGTTTGTTGGTTAATTAGTCCTCATAGATAATCGTCGCTCTGTTCAGTCTGTCTCCATGCCCTTTAATTAGTCCTTTAATGAAAGCTTGGTAGTCAATCAGTTCTCAAGATAAGTATTTTTTGTAGCTTATAATTATTATCTTAATATTTCAATGTATATTTTCCTAAAGAAAACAATATTTTATCGTTTTGATATTTTGGGGTGTTTTGAATTAACCCTGCTGAGTTTAAGAATGATTCAGGCCCTGGGAAGATAAAGAAACCATGCAGTTACATAAACCCATATAGAATCTAAACTGAAAGTTGATAATTTAAAAATGTATCCTTCCAGGCAGCATTTCAAGGGCAGTGAAGCCAGGCATCTGGGCAACACACTCATTTGTGAGGCCACTTGCAATACTGCGTTACTAGAAACAGAGTACTGAATATTTTTATGTCCTTTCTTTAAAATTAGAAAAAATTCAAAATGGTCTCAATAGTTTGCTTTTTCTCCCCTCTGGATTTTTTTAGAGTAAAAAGGTGAGGGTACAGGATTTTGTAAAACCAGCAATTTTATAAAACCCAATTCCTATTTTACTTAAATTGAAGTTTCTAGTGAAGTATGCTATTAATTGGGTGGAATTTGAGAACTAATATCATGATTGTTAGGTTGTGATTTTGCATTTTCTTTTTCACCTATGTTTTCTTTTTTCATTTAAATTTTATCAATGGATAATTTGTAATGACAAAATAGCATGGAGAAATGAGAATATGAGTGGAAGTGTCAATATAAACATTACTGTACCTAGCAGTTCAATAGTTACAATGATCAAATTAGAAGCTGTTTGATGATGCCAATGAAGTTTTAATAAATGCATTATAGTTATAGCTATAAAAGCTGTGATTGCAGTTTTATTTACTTTTTAAAGATTGTATTTATTATTTTTAGACAGAGGGGAAGTGAGGGAGAAAGAGAGAGAGAGAAACATCAATGTGTGGTTGCCTCTTGCGTGCCTGCCACCAGGGATCTAGCCTGCAACCCAGGCATGTGCCCTGACTGGGGAATTGAACTAGCGACCCTTTGCTTTTCAGGCCAGCACTCAATCCACTGAGCCACACCAGCCAGGGCTGTGATTGCAGTTTTAATAAAAGTGTTAAGACTTATCTTCCTTAGAAGTAAAAATTATGCCCTTTTATTAATGTTGTTTGTGGAGTGGCTTCCTGTTAAAAAATCAAGCACTACTCTTAGAAAAATATAATATTGGGATGTAGAAAACACTTGCATCTCTCAAGGGCCTTATGCATATTATCTACAACAGTCTACTTAAAGAGACATGATCAGAGATGGACGTACTTGCTCAGAGTTGTAAGTAAAGGCTTGGAATCATTAATGAATTAAAGCTGAGTTGTATTCAGAAGAAACTGAGTTGCCATTTAAAAAGGTCAGAACCTGTGTGTAACAGTAATAAGGGTTTCCAGGAAGTAATCATGTAGTGATTGCTAAAATGAAAAGATGAAGGACAGCTAAAATGAAAAAAAAAGATTTAAAAGAGAAAATAAAATTCTTTTTTAATTTAAGGATAATATATACCTGTGAACAAAAGAAAACATCGATAACTGAAAAGACAAATTCATTTAATTTTTAAAGCTTTTTTCTTTTGTAGCAAACATTAACTGTGCTCATATAAGTAGAATATAATCATGGTACACAAATGTGAATTGGGATGAAATTACTGAAACTGATAACAGTAGCATGCTTGTCCACAAAGGCAAGTCTAAAACATTAAAAACAACAGACTAAGAAAATAAAAGTTATTAATCAAATTAATAAAAGCATACATAAATAGATGCTATATTCACTTACTCATCAATTAACTTATGTATATTCAAATTAATGAGTATTCACCTTTGTCTTGCACTGACTAAAGGTGAACCACTTCAATTATAACGAATCAAAATAGAAGAAAAAAAGTTGCGTATCTTTTATTAGGATGTTTTGATGTAGATTGCTGGTTCAATATACCTACAACCACTAAGTAAACTCCATACTTAGGTTGCATGTAATATAAATATATAAAGAACACATTTTACTTTTACGTGTAAATTATTCAAATGATTTATCCTAGTAAAGTCAGATTATTAACTCTCAAATATAAAATGTTCATCTGTACCTCAAAATTTCTCATGCATTCAAGACAGATAGCTTGGTATGGATTTTCTGCTGCCTCTCAAATTCAGCATGTTTGGAAGCACACAGATTTGTTCCTGTTTGACAGAAGGTGGAGTCAGATACTCCTTCAGCTGACAAAGGATGAATAAACAAGCACATAAACAAACACAGAAACTGAGACAACAAAGATTTAATGATGCAAGATGCTGGAGCAGAGAGAGATTGAGATAAACCCTACGTGTGCGGCTAGTTTTTACTCTCAAATCCATTGCGGAGTCGGAGGGCAGGAGATGGGCGCTGTTTCAAACTGTGAAGAGAAAAACTGACTTCAGGGCTACCAAGCCAGCCCAGATCCATGGGCCTGGGTGAAAGAAAGACACAGAGGAGGGAGCCTGACATTCTGCTCGCACCTTTGTTCCTTAAGGCAATTGCCTATTAATGCGCTGCTCAGGTATTAGAGTGACCTCAATACACCAAACCGAAAATGACAACTAGGGCAGACAAAAATTCCAGTTTTGACCTGCCAAGGGGGAAAAGGGAAAAAAAAAAAAAAGATTTTCTGTTGTGATCCCTGAGGGGGGTATATTCCAAGAGTAAGTGAAACCTAGAATTTGAATTTCCTCACCTGTAAAAAGATGATCTGTTTATACTCTATCTTGTTACCAAAAGAAAATTTAATACTCTCAGAGGAAGATAATATCATCAAGAATCTCTATAATTCTTTATATACAATCTCTTGTCATGACTGAAAAATACAAGGCTCGCCAAAGACAGAATCAAATGACCAAAATCAAGCATATCCCTGCCTAAAAATGTAAACTAATTGGCAGATAAAGTTAAAATAATGAATAACTTCAGTAAAGTTTCTGGATGGCAGATCACTATGTAAGGTTACTTTAACACCTCTAAATCAGAATAAATCATGAAACATGAAATGTGTACAAGATAATTTTTATGAGAACTTAAAAATTAATCAGATCATAAGTAATAAATCTAATACAAGATGTACAAGAATTCTACACAGAAAACTGCAAATAGTACCAAGATAAATTAAAACACTAAATGAGTGGAAGGATAGGACATATTTAGGAATTGGAAGAGTCGGTTTTGTAAAGATATCAATTCTTTCCAAATAATGTATAGATTAAATTGCATCTTAATTGAAATTCCATCCTTTTTTTTTTTTTAGTGGAAGTTGTTAAGCTAACGCTGTAAATTATGGGCTTTTTAAAGATCACACACAGTTTAAACAATCTTAGTTACTCTACACAATATCAAAGCTTATTAGAAGCTATAAGAAATGAAACATTGTGTTATTGATGCTGGGATAGATGAATAACTGATCGAAATATAAACAGGGCTACACGTACCTGGTGTATGATGAAGTCACTATTGCAACACAGTGGGGAAATATATGAGGTGGGCCCTCCAAAACAGAATTTATTTATTAAAAACTGTGTGTTTATTCTTGCATGTTTAAATTTCAGTCACCTCCAAAGTACTCTCCATTTCATGCACTGCACCTATCGAGACATTCTTTCCACTGCTCAAAACAGTTTTTGAACTCATCAGTTTTGACGCCTTTTAGTAGGTTCTGGTATTTCTTGTTTCACCGCTCTCAAACTGGAAAAATGTTTCCCTTTGAGGGTTTTTTTCATCTGGAGAAACAAAAAAAACTCCCCTGAGGCAAGACCGGATAAATAGGGGGGTGAGGCATGGGCGTCATGCCATTTTTGGTCAAAAACTGCTGAACAGGTGCACTTGTAATTCACCCATCATGAAATGGACAAATGTGTTGACTCTTCAAAAAAGAACTCACTGAAGACAAACACAGCCTCTCACAAAAATGCCAGCTGGCACACTGATAACAGGTGGGTTCCTAGAACACTCACTTAGTGGGGAAGCCTATGTTATACACTTGAAACTAGTATAATAGTGTATATTATTTGTAATTAAAAATTTTAAAAATAATTAAAAATAGATAAAATAAATAACACTGGGTCACTTGTGAATCTGCAAAAATATTTTTTAATCTTGATACCTTTTCATGGTATTTACAAAATCAATTATAGATTCATCATATAAAAAATGTAAAGGGTAGAACAATCAAACATACAGAAAAAACACGAGAAAAACTCTTCATGCTTATTGACAAAGATTTCCTAAGTATGATTCACAAAGTAGAAGAATTGATAACTTGGACTTTCTTGGAATTTAAAACTTTTGTTCATCAGTCCACACCATAATGAGAGTGAAAAAGCAAGCCAAAGAGTCAATGTTTGTAATGTATACTTTCAAAAATGAACTTTCTATAATAGAAAAAGAACTTCTATAGGCAAAGAGGATACAAAAAACCCCCAGTATTTTAAAAATAGCACATTTAAAAAGGCCACTTTACAAAAACAGACACTGAAAAGGCAACTGATACAATGGAAATTCAAAACACAATGAAATATAACTAAGTATCCATAAGAACAGCTAAACTTTCCAAGAAGAAAAGGTCCATATCTAACATTCAAAGACACAGGGCAACTGCTGGTGTCAGTGTAAATTTTGTCATCTAGCATAGAAAACTTTTTGGCAATGTATTCAAATGTGAACACGCACAAACTTTAGGAACCTCCAGTTCCACTCCTAAATATGCACCCCCTCAAAATAATTACATATGTGAATCTAAACATATGTAAAAAGTTCATAACAATATTATTCATAATGACTCAAAATGGAAAAAACCCAATATCCTTCAACAATAGAATGGATAAATATCACATATTCATACATTGGACTACTTAAAAACAATAAAAATTGAACTAGTATGTACAACAGAGGAATCTCACAGATACAACTTTGAGAAAAATGAAGTCACAAAAGGGTACATACTGGACACTTACATCAAATTAAAGTTAAAATTGTACTTTGATAGGTAAGTTAGTTTTCCCGACATGCTTGTACTACCAAAAAAAAAAAAAAAATGATAATGTCTATCTCATTCCACTCTCCCAGAAGGTAAATAAGACAGTGTGTGTTTTGCGGCACAGTAAATGAATATCAGTGAAAGCCTTTTCTTAGCTCTTTCATTTGAACCTTTTCAGAATCTGTTTGATTTCCCAGGTGTCCTGTATTTTCGAATAGAAAGCTTGCAGGCATCTTTACTCAGTTTCTTTCTTTTGTCTCCCATATTAAATTAATTATTAAACCTTTTTATCTCTCAAATATGACCCCACTCTTTTTCCTTCTTTTCTCATTACTTCTGGTTTAACTATACTTTCACAACAGGATCACAAATAACTTACCTGTCTTTAATCCCTTTTCCTGCTGAAGTACACCCTTGACAAAATTCTCTGAATCAAACCTCTATGAAACATATCACATTTTCACTTCTTCACGAAGGTTTCAGTGTCTCCCACTGCATGTGCCATAAAGAACAAAACTCTGAATGAACGCTTCACTTCCGCCTTCCCAAACCTGGCCTACCCTACCATTCGCGTCTGAAGCTACCCACTAGGTGTTTAAGGCTCCGCCCTTCTAAGCCTTACACTTCCTGGAAGAATCCCGTAGTTATCTCTTTCTGTGCTTTATTTGTTTCTGTTAATTGTGTACTTATGTTATTCCAACTCAACCATGTTTTCTTGAAGATCAAGCAAGGTATGTAATTCATTCTTTTATTTGTCAACGTTCAAGAATAGTAGTTAACACTTGGACGTATTCCTCTCCCACCCCAGTGATTTTGAACTGAGCATGGAAAAGAGAGGAGGAGCCTGATTCAGAGAAAACAAACAAACAAACAAAAAATCCAAGTTAGGTCAATCCCAAAGGGGGATGGCTGGGTCAAGTGGCAGTTCCATTTTGAGAATCTTGAAACACCAATCAGAAAGAATATATGCACCCCTATGTTCATACAGCATTATTTACAATAGCCAAGATCTGGAAAGAGCCCAAGTGCCCATCAGTAGGTGAATGGATAAAAAAGATGTGGTAAAGCCCTGGCCAGGTCGCTCAGTTTGTTGGAGCATTGTCCCATACACTAAAAAGTTGTAGGTTCAATTTCTGATCAGTGCACATACCTAGGTTGTGGGTTCCATCCATGGCCAGGGAGTGTAGGGGAGGTAACTGATCAATGTTTCTCTTTCACACTGACATCTCTCTCTCTCTCTCTCTCATTCTCTCTTTACCCCCTTCCTCTCTCTTCCTAAAATCAATAAACACATCCTCAGGTAAGAATTAAAAAAAAAAAAAAAAACACAGATGTGATACATTTACACAATGAAATACTACCAAGTGTAAAAAGAAAAGGGACTCTTTCCCTTTGAAATAGCATGGATGGACCTGGAGATTATTATAATAAGCAAAGTACACCAGTCAGAGAAAGAGCAATACCATATGATCTCATTCACCTGTGGAATCTAATTAACAAAATAAGCTGACAAACAAAATAGGACCAGAGATATGGATACACGAAACAGACGGACAGATCTCAGAGGGAAGGGGGTAGAGGAGATTGGAAAAGATTGGCCAAAGAGCATACATATTCATATCCCATGGACACAAACAACAAGGTGTTGAAGGCAGGGGGGAGGGGCAGGGTTAAGATAAGCCAAGAGGGGAAAATGGGGGACATCTGTAATAGTGTCAACAATTTAAAAAATCCAACTTAGATTTTGTTTTCATTTTTAAATTTATTGTTTTATATTTTAAAAAATACTTTATTTACTTTTAGAGAGAGGGAAAGGGAGGGAGAGAAACACTGTTGTGAGAAAGAAACATCGATCCTTTGCCTTTGCATGTGCCTTAACCTGGGATGAACCTGCAACCCAGACATGTGCCCTGATTGGGAATCAAACCAGTGACCGTTTGCTTTCTCAGAATAATGCCCAGCCATTGTGAGACACATTGGTCAGGGCTTTTTAAGTTTTTAATAAATCTTTTAATACTACTAAATATAGGTGCACAAAATTAGTTATTCAAAATATATTATAGAGTAACTATTATCAAAGTATGCCATGGTGTATTCAGAACCTTTACCATTTTTATTAATTTTATTAAATTCAAAATTTAAGTAATGGCTTTAAATATGGCAAACCTCAGTTTAATGATGACTTCTAAATTTGAAAGATAAGGTATATTGCCTTTATTTTTTAGTTTAGCTACCATCACAGAAGATAGCTCTTCTTTTAGAATACAGCTACTCCAAAACTCTCCTCGCAAATACTGAAGAAGTTGGAGAAATAAATGTTCTTCAAGTTGTACCTTACCTTTCTTACCAGTTCTCATAGCGTAAGACTATTGATTTTTGGCTTTGAGTTTTATGGTTATTTGTAATTTTAAATGAGTAATACTTATACTACATTAAAGAGTTATAACCCACTTTTTATTATGGCTTCATTAACTTTCAATTCCTCCACTGATTGAGCAAACACTTTTTCCTGTGCATCAGAATTTTTGCTACATGTTGGGAATTTGGATTCTAGTATGAACTGAATTGAATCAGTGCCCTATACAGCCGCCAAGAAGGAGAGATCACTTATAAATAATATAAAATCTAGTTGTCTGAAATATTGGAAACATTGGTCATATAGAAGAATCAAGTTAATATAAATATTTAATTGAGTTTGACAAGTCAAAATAACTCTCTACAATACCAACCATGGAAAAAGATACCTCATTTCCACTTCTTTGATTTAGGATTTTTATTTTGAAGCCCTTCCACCAAACACCCCCCCCACACACACACACCCACAGATGTAAATTGCCTTAGGACGTTACCACATCTCTGAAATGTTAGTAGAATGAATGGCCAACAGTCCATAATGTCAGCAAGGACAGACAGAATCTAAATCACAGGCGGAAAGGACCCCAATTATCAGTGAGGCATCCACACCTGTGGTCCCATTCCTGCACATTTAAACAGTTCAATTACAGTGTAATTACTCACTCCTTTAGACAATGTCAGTGTTGGAATTTCTTCCTTGCGTTGAGTTAAATGTGATTCCTGGAGTGTCTGTATGAAACACTTGCCTTCTAATAGAAACTATCCGTATGTTCTGCCTGGTGAGTATCAAGTGTCTGCCCCATTGGTTTTCCCAAACAAATGTTAATTGCTGAGAACAATGCCTAAAAAGCGCTTTAGGAAAACACTAAGATTTTCTATAATCAAATATATAACCTGACGAGCTGAAGGCAACTATCAATAAAAAAAAAAAAATGCAACCACCTCTTATTCATTTTCATTCACTCTGTAAGGCCAGAAAAAGTAATGTCTTCACCGGGTCATCTTGTGAGATTTTGGTTTTAAAATCTTTGGTTTAGAAAAGCAAAGTATTAACTAATTATGATTAAATAAAATGCTGTAAAATCTCTACCTGATATATTTCTGCAACATTACAAATAACTGATACAACCACCAATGTTTACCTGAGAAAATATATTGACTACTATTTTATAGAGCTCCCTAACTCCACACCCCACACATACATTTTTGTGGAAATCTGTGACCTAGACATGTCCAATGTCTTTTCCAGTGACATGTTATATTCCAACTAAACTTGGCTTGGGAATATGATTTATATTTGCCAGAGTTGATGTCTATTTTAATTGTATTCCAAGTATGATGTTAGAGAAATAGTTACCTGCTGTAGCTACTTATGGAAAATATGAGATTCATTTTCCTAGGAATAATAATTATTAGCACAAAATTAATACATGCAAAGAAAAACACTTTCGAAATGATACAAAGCCATTTTGAAACACAGAGATGTTGATGACAATATGTTGAAATTGTTGTTAATTTGTTCTCATAAAAATGATATATTTAGGGCTTGATAGTTGACTACCAGGTTACTGTTTGTCTTTACCTATGACTAAAGACATTTTTTTGATGCATTGACTGAAGAAGTGGAAGTTTACATTATATAATTCAACTCAAATATCAAAAATAAATCAGTAATTCAAATCAGTGAAAGTAACTGTCCAGAATAATATTTATTTCAAATGAGTTTTAGAATACCAGTTATGACACATAAAAGGGAAATTAGTCAATTGCCATTGTCCTTCAGGGAATTTGCGAAGTTCATTCTGTTTCAGTTCTTACACTCTGTGTAAAAAAGCAAGAGTTAAAAAAAAAGAAAAGTGTCATCTCACTTCCTTTAACTGAACATATCAGAACCTCAACCTTAATTTTAATATTTTATTATCTTAAAACTTATACAACTTTAACTCTCTAGATAAAAGTTTAATACAGAAGTAGATGCTGCCTTTTATGAAAAGATATTTTAAGAAGGAAGAGGCCTTCAGTATTTTATGTGAATATTTCATGTAAGACAAGTCAGTTCCCATCAAAAGACTTTGTTTTGATAATTTATAGAACATCAAAAAATGACTTTCAAACTTTGGGTAGGTTATGTTACTAATATTTTACTATATGTTTTAGTTAATTGCTGTATGTTTTTAATACTAAAGTGATAAAATTAAAAGCTATTTATTTTTTATAGTTTCACCTAATCAGTATATTGATTAATTAAAGTTAAGGATGTAAATTGATGGTTCATAGTTTTAAGTTTATATTTCACATTCTAAAAAAAAATTATTAAATTGCCACTTCCAAATGAATTATCTATTTGTCTGCTTCATTCCTTATTTATTTCTCCCATTTGAATGTTTGCAATTTCAGATAATTTAGTCTGTTACCAGTAATCATGTTCTGTTAAAAGACACCAAATAAAGTTATTTTGTTTACTTTGGAGGTAAGCCAAAAGAAATTTGAACAACACTAAATTTGTATTAATAATTCTGTGTTCTGAGAACACCACATCGTTTATTTGAGCATCATTTCTTCATATATAAAATAGGGGCAAAAATACCTTTCTTTATCACTTTTAAGTTTCTCATGAAGTTAACATACAAAATTTATGAAGTTTAATATGTAATAGGATTATATATAAAAGCACATGGTAACTCGTAAAACCCCATGTAGGTAAACTATTAGAAGTTTAAAGACCTTAGCACAGTGTCATGGATGTGTAATAAATTACAAACGGTCATGTTTATGGTGATGACGATTACACTCTTCAGCAGATGGTAGGTGCACAGGTGAAACAGCTGCCGTTCATTTGTGTGCTGACTTAGGGACACATTCATGTTTTTATTAGTGATTCAGCCAAGGTCAAGTACTGCTTGCTAGAAGAACTCTGGAATCTGATAAATTGTTATGTAAGTTGGTTTTTTTTTAATGTAGGTAGAGAATTTTAAAAAGGAAAACTGTAATTTTATCAAGAACTAATTATGTTTCTTTAACTTAAATTTAGAGACAAAAATAAACAAATACATTGGGTTCAGTTATAGACAGAAGCATTGGTTTTGTCACAAGCTTTTCTATGATGGATATTCATCTAAATCTTCTCGGCCATAGTTTTGCATATTTATAAAATGGGTTTTAATATTTATCTTCTGGGAAAGAGTGTTACAGGAAGTATAAAATTAAATAATGAATAAGAAAGTGTTATCTAAATTATAAATTGTTAATCAAACATTTATTATTAGTACTAAAGATATTGCATTCAGTAAACATGTCCAAGTTGTGTCATATTAATTTATATTTTAAGAGAAAATGCACTTGTACCAATAATGTACACCAATTTAAAGCAAGACAAAAGTAGATAAAATGATTTTTATAGCTTTACCATGGTGCTTACTTTAATTTTCTTATGTGTGCCCTTTTTATGTATCATCCTTAGATTTCTTTCTAGTTGGCTGCCTTGTGAGATAAGTTGATGTAATAATATCAACCTATAATTATTGAATAACCTCTTTGCTCTCCAAAAAATATGAATTGAAATTATTCAATTCATATTCTTTGAATGAATCTTTTTCTTTCAAATATGCCTAAAGGTAAATGTAGACATAATCACATAATTTATTTACTTTTTAGAGTCATATAAAGATTTATTTTTATTTTTATTTTTTGTTTCCCTTCCTTTATTCCTTTCTGCCCCACACACCACTCCCACCTGCATTCCCTCCCATGTCCATGGGTCCATGGGTCATGCAGATAAATTCTTTGGTTTCCACAATTCCTATACTATTCTTACCCTCCCCCTGTCTATTTTCTAACTACTATTTACGCCACTTATTCCCTGTACCTATTCCCCCTTTCTCCCCCTCCCCCTCCCCTGCTGATAACCCCCCATGTGATCTCTATTTCTGTGATTCTCTTCCTGTTCTAGTTGTTTGCTTAATTTGTTTTTGGTTTTGTTTTTTTTAGGTTCAGTTGTTGATAGTTGTGAGTTTGCTGTCATTTTACTGTTCATATTTTTTATCTTCTTTTTCTTAGATAAGACCCTTTAACATTTCATATAATAAGGGCTGGGTGATGATGAACTCCTTACACTTTATCTTATCTGGGAAGCACTTTATCTGCCCTTCAATTCTAAATGAAAGCTTTGCTGGATAGAGTAATCTTCCATGTAGGTCCTTGCCTCTCACAAATTTGAATACATCTTGCCAACCCCTTCTTGCCTGCAAGGTTTCTTTTGAAAAATCAGCTGATAGTCTTATGGGCACTCCTTTGTAGGTAACTGTCTCCTTTTCTCTTGCTGCTTTTAAGATTCTCTCTTTATCTTTAATCTTGGGTAATGTAATTATGACGTGCCTTGGTGTGTGCTTCCTTGGGTCCAACTTCTTTGGACTCTCTAAGCTTCGTGGATTTCCTGGAAGTCTATTTCCTTTCCCAGATTGGGAAGTTCTCCTTCATTACATTTTCAAATAAGTTTTCATTTTCTTGCTCTTCCTCTTCTCCTTCTGGCACCCCTATAATTCGGATGTTGGAACGTTTAAAGATGTCCTGGAGGTTCTTCAGCCTCTCCTCATTTTTTTGAATTCTTGTTTCTTCATTCTGTTCTCATTGACTGTTTCTTTCTTCCTTCTACTCCAAACTGTTGATTTGAGTCTGTGTCCTTCCTGTTACGGTTAGTTCCCTGTACATTTTCCTTTATTTCACTTTTCATAGTCTTCACTTTTTCCTCTGTTCTGTGCCCATACTCAACCATTTCTGTGAGCATCCTGATTACCAGTGTTTTGAACTGTGCACCTGATAGGTTGGCTATCTCTTCATCACTTACTTGTATTTTGGGGGGGAGCTGTGATCTGTTCTTTCCTTTGGGACAATTATTTTTTGTCTCAGCACACCTGGTACATAGTAATGGGTGAAGCCTTAGGTATTCACCAGGGTGGGGCAACCCGCATTGCTTCACTGTGGTGCTGTTTGTGAGGGATCTGAGAGGGAACAATGGCACTTGTTCAGCTCTCTGTCAGCTTTTAGTCATGTCTGCTGCTACTCACAAACAAATTGGGCCCTTCTGGTGCTGATTCCTGGATGATTTTGTGTACACTCCTGGACCCTGTGGGTCTCTCCAACAAACTCTCCTGTGAGGCTGGGAGTTTCTCCTGCTGCCATCTCAACTCCCCCAGGTTATTCCAGTCAGAGGTTTTGAGACTTTATTTGCACATGCTGGAGCCCTGGGTTGCACAGCCTGTCTCGCTCCCCAGTTGTTCCTCCTGGTTTATCTGCAGGCTAGCATGGGACCACCTGGTCCTCCAGCTACAGCCTTGCCACGAATCCAGTCCACCCCTGGCTGCCCATCTCTGCCCCTCCTAATGGTCTGGATGAATGTTTCTTCTTTAACTCCTTGGTTCTCAGATCCATACAGTTTGATTTTCTGGCAGTTCTGGTTGTTTTTGTTGTTTAAATTAGTTGTTGTCCTTCTTTTGGTTGTGCGAGGAGGTACAGTGTGTCTCCCTGTGCCTCCATTTTGGCTGGAAGTCCATAATCATACACTTTAAACTGGAATTTAATTTGTCTTCTGAGCCCTGGCTGGTGTAGCTCAGTGGACTGAGTGCTGGCCTGCAAACCAAAAGGTCGCCAGTTCAATTCCCAGTCAGGGCACATGCCTGGGTTGCAGGCCAGATCCTCAGTTAGGGGCCTGTGAGAGGCAACCACACATTGATTATTTCCCTCCCTCTCTTTCTCCCTCCCTTGCCATCTCTCTCTCTAAAAAAAAAAAAAAAAAAAATGTTGTCTTCTGAAATACACACAGATTTTAGTAGCTGTGCATCCTAAGTAACCTTCACATTTTTGATAGCTGTGTATAATCACACAGCATCACCTTGTTAGTTCTCAAAGTGCCTATTTCTTGTCATGTCCATCAGCCTTATTGAAACTCTAGGAAGTTATACTTAAGTTAAACTTCTGGCAAATGTAATTCGTGCAGTAGTATCATGTTTCATTTTCTGAGATTTTCCTTGAGACAACAAGCCAAATTTTCCGGTAATATATGCCAGGCATAAAGAGCTGAAGTCTCTCCCCAAAAAGGAATAGAAATCTCTTGTCCCAGACTTCAAAAAGATCTCATCAATAATTTATCTGAACACTCCCATTATGCTGTAAGGGAAATAAGGTCCCATGATACAAAGGGCTGTGTCCAAGGTTTTAAAGCTAGCTCACCACGGGAAGCACCAAGACGGCCCAGCTTTAGTATTGGTGCTTTCTCCACGCCACATTTGAATATTGTTCTACTTCTGCCTGGAAATTTAGAAGCAGCCAGAGAAATAGAATATAGTTATAAACATTCACAGGAGGAGAGTTACATTCTGAAGTTAAGAATTTAATTTTATTTCCAATATATTTTAATTCATACATTCAGTTTTATTTTTAAAGCTATGTGCTCAGAATTTATTTGACTAAATTGAAATCACTAAAATGTGACATGAAGACTACTGCCTAGGAGTTAGAAAAATTTTCCTTTTCAATAAGATCATAGTTTTATTGCTTAATAAATGAATTCCACATGTTATTACGGAGAAACAGTGAGTGAGTGAAATAATGTGTCTCTATAGAACATAACCTTCATAAACTCTACTACATAGGCCACATTTGTTCATGTGTAAATAGATGTAAATATAGGCATAGATATAGATTATACTATAATCTATAGATATAGATTATAGATATAAGATAGATATAGATTATACTAATTTCTTGTTATTAACTCGGTAACATGGCTATTTGTGCACTATGAACTAATTTTCCAGAGTAAAATATAATCTCCATTTTCTTAAGTTAACCACAAGTTTGTAATCTTTCTTTTTCTTTCAAAATCAAAATAGTGAAGCAAAGTGTTAAATTTTTTCTTATGCTTTGCACATATGATGCTGTGTTTTTATGAATAGATTCAG
This sequence comes from Desmodus rotundus, assembly GCF_022682495.2. Taxonomy (NCBI): domain Eukaryota; kingdom Metazoa; phylum Chordata; class Mammalia; order Chiroptera; family Phyllostomidae; genus Desmodus; species Desmodus rotundus. The sequence goes on along the minus strand of NC_071399.1, from coordinate 68,887,596 downwards.
TGTTGCACCAATACTTCAGACCATGACCCTTCCTGTATTCTATGCCGGTCAGTCCACAGGTACTATGGTGTATGTGTTAGGACAGTTCCCTTGCAAGCTTCATAAGAGAATAAGCATTTTATCAGCTGCACTATTCATGATCTCTAGTGAAAAGTAAGTATTGTTGGATGAGTTTATTAAAAGCTGTCAATATAACCTTAGGTGGTAACTATGAAGGGTAGATATAATGTGAAAAATTTCTAAAAAAAACAATCACCTTAATAGTTTGTATGAGGAAAGATGAAGCGATTCCAGAACTGTAGCTTCCATGCTTGGTGTGGTAAGGTATAAAATCACAGGATGTGAAATCAGATGAATCTGGTGCAAGTCTAGACTCTGTCACTCTCTGGACATTAGTGTGTTATTTATTTTCCCTGAAAAGTATGTTCTTCATTTGTAAAATGAGGGCAATTATCCTAAATTCCCAGAGGCTATGCAAGGATTAAATGTGATAATATAAGACATTGTCACAAAGCCTGCCTCTAGCGTTCTGCTAAGTATATTTCCCACCCTATTCTTTGTGATCTTTTCTCTCACATGGAAATGCCCAGTGACAAAAACAAGAAATGAGCTCAGCTCTTTGCATGTCTTGTCACTGGTTGTATCCTCTATCTAGAATGATCCGCTCTGCTGACCTCTTGGCCAAACTGAATGTTGTACAGTGCTACCAAAAAGAGGTTCAATGTTATGATCCTTCTCCACATAGAGAGAGAGAGCTGAAAAAGAAAGTACAAAAAAAAAAAAAACTGAACTAGAAAATATTTTCTTAAAATGGTCATTGGAAACTTGGCCGAGTGGAAGAGCTGAGGCAGTGTTTCGACACAGGACGTAAAGCTGACTCAAAGTTTTGGTGAGCTGGTGGAGAGTTTCTCTGCTGTCTAGAACTAAAACAACTTGCTCTTGCCCTTCTCAAAAAAGCGGAGGTAGGGCAGCATCCTCTGACTTAAAAAAAATAATAAAGCTAGTGTGTAACATTCAGTTTTGCCAGAAAAGGAGGTGCGTTATGAGAATATCCATTAGTCATTTAGAAAATTTTTTCTTTAAACCAGACATGTATTTATTAGTAACACTATTTTAATAATTCAAACATTTAAACATATATTGTGCCTGTCAACTTTAGAAGTCCAAAGGGAATTTCTTTATTTTTTGTCTGTTTTTGTTTCTGAATGGATTTCAGATGATGATATTTAATTATTAGCCTTCCCCCCACTCATTATTTGCCAAGTGTAAATCATTTGTGTCTACGTTGCCCATTCCTTGAAGCTTACCTAGCAGAAGGTAAATCTTTCATAAATGTGTCACAAATTAAAAATTGGTTTCCTTTGGGAACAAACATAAGAAGAAAAAGAGCTATTTTTAGACTATACTTGATAAATGGTTAGGAAAATGCTTGCAATCGAGGAATTGTACTAACAAAAAAATAAGGATTTAAAAATCAAGATAAAGCACAAAAGAGCATTCCTATGCTTAATTTATTGGACTTATTTATTAGTTTGCTCCCGATTGCAATATGTGTTACCTAACAATTTTAGGAAATAATCCAACTTTTCCCTCGAAAAGGTCATATTGGAGAAAAACCATACAGCTTTTTATATGAATCAAGGCTGAGTTGTGGATTGACTTGGGTGTTATAGTTCAAATAGCAATTTGTGCTTTGTAGGTATAAAAATCCTTAAGATAACTTCAAAAATGAATTACTGTACATAACACCCATGAGAGTTGTGTTGCTATTTCCTTTTCATACCAACAAAACTTGGTCACACAAGGTTAAATGACTTTCCCAAGGTTACTCAGTGAGCTGAAATCAAAACTGGAAACAGAGCCCAGGAGTTCAGTTCATTTTGATGATTCCTGGATAGTGTTTGGATACTGACAGATTGCCTACATTGTCTAGAGACTCAAGGATGTAGTAACATTTGTTTCTAATAATAGAGGTTACATGTCTAATCTTAATCCTAAAATGCAATTCTAAAGTAGAAAATCAAGTGAAAATTCATAAGATTTATAAATAATATCAGCAAGCTCACTGCAGTTAGTGTGTAGAGATAGGGGGGATCTGTTTCTTCTACGGGGAGCATTCCACAGACAATATAACTATACATTTGAGAATGAGACTGCTATTTGCCAAAAAAGAAAAAAAAACAAAACAAAATTAGCACACACCCAAGCACAGCTCTTGCTACTAGGTATTTTCAAATAAATTTTCAGCCAATGATTAGGTAAAAATATATAAACATTTCTATGTTTATGTTTTTATTTGATTGTCATTTTAATATAAATAATTCAACTTAATTTAACTAGTATTATTGAGTATCCACTTTTTTATTTTATCTTCTTAAAAAAGTAAAGCAATGTAAGAGGACAAGAAGTGACAAATATGGTGGTGTCATTCTAGACAGACTTGATAAGAAGACTCTTTGGAAGATTTCATTTTAGCAGAGATCTAAATGCAATGAGGGAATGAGCCTTGTCAATACCTAGGTAGTTGTTTGTAGGAGAGAATGAAATGCTTTAAGAGGGAATAGATGTGGAGTGTTCTAGGGACATAAACAGGCTGCAAAAGACCAATGTGAACTAAGTCGTGGGAAAAACTAGTAAGAGAAGAGATAACTGTGAAGAACAGAGCTAGGTTACATAGAGCTGTATAGGCCATATAAGGAATTAGAATTTAATTCTCAGCATATTGGAGAGCTGTTAGAAGGTGTTGAGCAGAGGATGGTAGCAGTTTACTTTTAGTAGGATTGCTGCTCTGTGAGACAAAAATGCAGGAGAGGAATGATGGATCAGGTTGGGGATGGTGACGTGCTGAGAGAAGCTTATTGTATTCTAAAAATGTAGCCTGACTTTTGCTTCTGAAAAAGGGAAGTAGATAAACTTCCTTATGCCTCTGGCTAAGTAAACTAAAAACCTAGGGCATACATATATGACAGAATGTAGGGAGGAAACAACAAACCCGGTAACGACAAATGTCAACGTTGAGTTCTCCAGGTTTTGCTTTTGCCTTATATGGCCCAGTTTGGATTATGGAGAAGTCATAAACTTGGAAATGCCAATAGGTAAAGGAAGAGTCTCCAGAATGTCTGCTTTGTCTACCCAAATCTAGGAATGGACAACCGAGCAACACAGAAAGTTGTGGACAGAAACTCTTAGATACTAAAAACATCTATTTTAGACAGACACAGAGAAACAATCTATTTTAGACAGATGCAGAGGGGGGAAAAAAAGAAAAAACAATTACAGACTCACTCACACCAGCAAAGGCCAAGTGGAAACCTATTAAACATCCACCCTTACCCTGGTGTGAGGAACCCCACTGAGGTGGCCTCAGAGAAGGCCAAGTGGGGAGTCTGGTATTTCTTCCACACATGGCAATAGCAAGGTCCCCTTTCCAACCCTTCCCCCATACCCCTTCAGTTAAGACTACATAGGGAACATGGATTTCTAGCCCCACCGAAGGGTAACAAGATATTTCTTTCCCTCCCCACTAGGATGGTGTCAGGGGAATACTAGTGGAGAGTCAGTATTTTATCACCACTCATTATGAACAAGACCACCCATTCATGGTGTTAATGGAAGTCACATGGACGGACAGTGATGACTTGTTCCTCTCCCTCCCCGTCAGAGTGGTATGTATCAGTAGAGACCTAATGGGAGCCTGACCTCCCACTTCATTCTACTTAGTAGTAACAAAGAGACCCTGGAAACCCTTAACCTCCTCCCACCCTATTGCCAGAGACTGAGTTAAATCTCAACCTGTAAAAAATGAGATGGTGCTCCCCTTCACCCGCCAGAGCAGTGTCAGAGAAGACATGCTAAAGCACAAGACTTAAATACAATCCAGAGTATTACAATACGGGGCCCACAATGTCCGGATTACAATCAACAAGCACTCATTGTACTGATAAACAGGAGGATCTCAAACAGAAGGGAAAAGGTAATTAGCATAGGCCAACAATGAGATGATATGGGCACCAAATTACCTCACAAAGTTTTAAAGCAGCCATTATAAAAATATTTGAAGGAGAATTATGAACATATTTGATGTAAATAAAAATAGAAAGTTTCAGCAAATGCATAAAAATATAATGAAGAACCAAATGGAAATTATAGAACTAAGAAAATATAATAATAATAAAAAAAGTTTAGTTGATGAGCTCAATAGCAGAATGAAGAGGTCATTCAATGATAGATCAATAGAAATTACCCAATGTGAACAACAAAGAGAACATGGGGGAAAATGAACATAATCTCAAGGGCACAGAGATTATAGCAAAATATAAAACATATGTGTCATTAAGAGTTTCATAAGGTAAAGGAAGAGAGGATGACACTTTAAATGTACCCCAATAAATAATTGCTGAAAACTCCCCAAATTTGACATACAAAACAAAACAAAGAATGGTAATATTAAGCATAAATCTACGTATTTAAGAAGGTAAATGACTATAAAATATGATAAACTCAAAGAAAGGTTTCTCATGGCACATTCTAGTAACTTTTTTTTACACTGACATTGATGGTTTTTGGTGTTTATTTTTGTTGAATTTATTGGGGTGACATTGGTTAGTAAAATTATATTGGTTTCAGGTATACAATTTATAATACATCATCTGTATATTGTATTGTGTGTTCTCTGCTCCAAGTCAAGTATCATCCCATCAACATTTCCACCCTTTTACCTTCTTCTACCTCCCTGCACCGGACTGTAATGAAACTTTTTAAAACTAAAGACAAACAAAAATTCTTGAAAGCAGCCAGATGAATAAATCATTGCCTATATGTATATGGGAAAAACAATTTGTATGACAGTGATTTGCTCATCAGAAATCATGGAGATAAGAAGGAAGCAGTCGGATATTTCTCAAGTGCTGAAAGAAAAGAACTGTGAACCTGGAATTCTATGTTGAGTGAAAATACTGTTTAGAAATGAAGGGGAAATCAAGATATTTCAGGTGAAAGAAAATCAAGTGAATTTGTCAATTGCAGACTTACTCCAAAAAATGACAAAAAGAAGTTCTTTAAATATAAAAAAATAAAAGAAAGGAGTTTTGAATAACAGGAAGATGGAAAACAGAAAAGTAAAATTATTGATAAATACAATAGACATTCTTTAGACATGAGTTTCTTAATTATGGGTGATGGTTCAGCAAAAAATATAAACCTGTTGATGTGGTTACCAATGTATGCAGTTAAGTGAATGATAGGAAAGGGATAATAGGCAGGTAAGCTTTCAATACTTTACTCCAACTAGCAAAATGTTAACACAATAGAATTTGTTATGTATATATTAATAGAATACTTAGAACAACCACTAAAAATGTTATACAAGGGGATACACAAAAAACACTAAAAATAAATCAAAATGAAATTTTTAAAAATGTTTAAGAAAGCCAGCAGAAAGCAGGAAGAACATAGAGAAACAATAGTCAGAGAAAAAAACCTAAAACATAAATAAAATGACAATTAATAATGTTGTTCTACAAAAAACTTTGTTAAAAGAATTTTTTAAAATAAGTTAAATTTGGGATAAAATCTTAGCCAACTATGTATCTGCCAAAAGACCCATATCTAGAATATGTAAAGAACTCTCAAAACTCAATGATAAACAACCCAAGCAATTCAATTAGAAAATGTACAAAAGATATGAAGAACTATTTAACATAGGGGATGTGCAAATTGAAAATAAATGAAAATATGTTCAACATCACTAGCTACTAAACAGAAATTAAGACCCTAATGAGGAATTACTACACATCTATTAAAACGACCAACATTAAGAAGTGAAAATACCAAATACTAGCAGAGAGGTAAAGAAACTGGACCTCTCCTACATTGCTGCTAGGAATGTAAAATAGTCTAACCACTTAGAAAATAATCTGGCTATTTCTTTTATAAAAAGAAACTTGGGCCCTGGCTGGTGTGGCTTAGTGGATTGAGTGCTGGCCTATGAAATGAAAGGTCACTGGTTCAATTCCCAGTCAGGGCACATGCCTTGGTTGTGGGCCAGGTCCCCCACTGGGGGCAAGTAAGAGACAACAGATTGATGTATCTTACACACATTGATGTTTCTCTCCCTCTCTTTCTTCCTCCCTTCCTATCTCTCTAAAAGTAAATAAACAAAATCTTTAAAAAACAAGACACTTAGAGTATGACCCAGACACTATACCACTGGAAGTTTATTGAAAAAAAATGAGTAGTTATTTCCACACAAATATCTGTGCACAATTTTTCAAAACAGTGCTCTTCTATTTGCTCCGAACTGCAAAGACTCCAGATAGCCTACAACAGAAAGGAAAGAAAGAAAGAAAGAAAAAATATAAGGATTCCTAAAACTACACTAGCCTTCTTTCCCTAATTTTCTAAATTTTCCTACCTATTTGAGTGAAACAGTGGCTCTGCCTCAGTCTCCAAATATTTTTTTAAAATGGTTTTTAGATTAAGGTTTTTATTTATTTATTTATTTATTTATTTATTTATTTATTTATAAAAATAGGGGAAGGGAGGAAAAAAGAGAGGGAAGGAAACATGAATGTGTGTTTGCCTCTCATGCACCCTCTACTGGGGATCTGGCCCACTACCCAGGGATGGGCCCTACTGGGAATTGAATCAGTGACCTTTTGGTTCACAGGCCGGTGCTCAGTCCACTGAGCTACACCAGCCAGGGGAGTCCCCAAATCTTTATAAGCTGACCTACTAGTAAACAAAGGACTGTTTATTTAATATTTACCAAGACTTATACTCTTTAATGAGTTAAAAGTAATTTTTATTTTTATTTAATGCATAACTTAACTTAAATTAATATTACCAACAATGGTTATAACATTTAGTTAATATGCCATTTGAAGGAGCAAACTTCATTATTCTATAAATAAATGTTAACATTTTTCACTACACACAACATGAGTTAAATTACATAATGGATTTCATAAAGGACAAATCCTTTTATTATAATTTTCTGTCTTTACTATAACATTTATTTTAAAATATACATAAAATGATGAAAGGTGTATTCAAATTTTTGGCTAATTTAGTAATCTGGGTCAATTTCAGTAAGTTAAGGTGTAAAGTGTATTAATTTCATTATAAACTTTATATGGTTGTTTAATGAATTCAGATACATGTATGCATTGCAAGAAAAAAAAAGGCTTATAATTTCCTAAACTGATTCTCTTTTTTTTTCTTTCTCAAAACAAAAACATAATCACACATACATGCACACGCAAACACATAGATGCACCTACATATTTTTTTTTCTGGTAAAGATAACTGCAAAATTTTGCTTTCCTGTGTTCTCAGTTTCTGACAAGGAAACTTATTTCTCAGTCCTAGTCCTGATTCCATACAAGCAATGATGCATAGAAATGCAGTTGCCATGACAACTGTTCCACAAACTTAAGGCAAACCCATATCAAAGTACCTGCTGAGTCCCCTGCTCAGCAGACAGATCGAGATTCCAGGTTCTTGTCCTTTGTTTTTGTTTTTTTCTGACTTTTCTGACCCAAAGAATTCATTTTAGTATAGATAAGAGAGGGTTTTTGTTTGGTTATTTGTTTTTAATCAAAGTTAGTAGTAGGTTACTTTTTATATTCAAAATTCTTTAGCCTCTTAAATGTAGAAGATTTGTAGTGACAATTACTCACTTAGAATCCATGTATACTTATAGACTAAAACAGAACAATAAAATAGGAATGATTTAAAAATTAACGATCCATAGAAATTCTAGAAAGTTTTTTTAAAGCAAATTTGCATACATTATTGGATCATTTGAGGTGCTTCTTAATATTTAAATAGCTGAAGCACTGCTATATGTTACCTTTATGTTAGAGAAGGTTATGATTAGTAAGAATGTAGCAGCATGTGCCTGAGTAAGGAGAGAATGTAACTGAAGATTGCGTATTTAGTCTGTACTAGGGCTGAATGGTTGGATTCTCATCAAGAACCTTTATTAGAGGCTTCACAGCACCACTCATTATGGGGTTGAAGAGTGGTTGAGAGAAAACTGTACACAACAATTTTCCCTCATCACTTACTTAGATGAAGAAGAGTAAACTCTTTTCTTCTGAAGCATAAGTCAATGAAACATGAAGTAGCTTAAATAAAAAACGGAAGAAAAATATTTGAGAAAAAATAAAGATAGTGAAAATATAATGAAATCTACATTTTAATACCTATTAGTGTGTAAAGTTATATTTGTGAACTCAGACTGGGTACTAAGAGCTCAGCAGGAAACCTCACTGAATTCCAAAGGTGCTATCTATGCTTAAAAATCCAGAGCTACAAATGACATTTAAAGAAGTTGAAAGGTACTAATAGTATTTAGAGATCATAAAAACAGTACTATCTGAAAAATCTAAAATTTTGATTATTATTTTTGAAAAGTAATACATGTAGTCATTATTTTCACTGTAGTTCAAACCAAGATAGATATTTTATACACATATTTGATGCATACCCCATGCACAAAAGTAATATATAACAATTAGCTTATACTCATTTAATCTTTTGAAGCATTTTTGAAAAACTACACTTTTAAAAGTGAAGAACACATTTAACTGCTTAATGGTCAGTAAACTTTGTGTTTTTTTTACTAAAATAATGTATAAGAATAACTTCATTGGACAATTTTATGTAGGCTTATTTGGCAGAGAAACAAAAAATTATATGGGATTATACTTGTTCCATTTTATAATATTGTAATCCACTATGCTCATTTCTTCAGATTAATCTATCATTGTGTTTGCTACCAAGTTTTATCCTGAAATAACATGTAATAAATATTACCAGAATCTACTGGTTGATATTTAAGTGTATTGGTTTTAAAACTTCTCTCCTTTTGGTAACGAAAGAACCACTCATTCTATACATGCTTCTGGGCTTGGGGATCTTGTGTATTTTGCAAGTCATTGTGGCAATTACCACTTTTCTCATTAAACCGCTTCTTACCTTCTTGCTCTGCTCCACCACTCCATAACTAGGTCATTAGTGTGCTTAGCCATGGACATGTATGATATATTTAAATGTTTACAATCAACCTTGAAGGTAAGCATACACAGCTACAGTTTATAGACTGTGATTTTGAAGTTCACATGGGTTAAATTGATTTACCCAAGTCTTTAGAACATGTTCCTGGTATAATCAGAATCCAAGCCCAGTTCTTTCACATTCTAAATTGTGTCCTCTTTCTTCTCGATGCTCGAAAACCTGACGCTTCCTGTTTCACTCATTCTTTTCATTGTTATAGTTGTCATGTTTATGTGTTGTCAATCCTGCCTAGATGGAGTTAGAAAATCATTTTCTGCTTATTTTTATATTTTGTGTTGCCTAGCATAATACCTCGACTGTAGGATAGAAGTGCTCTAGTACAACTAGCAGAACTACAGCTTCCAATTAAATAGCTTTTTATGCTCTTCTCTCCAGCAGAAATTAGACTGTTGTTAGGTATATTGCTACTCAGAGCAGCCAGTTCATCTCTAGCTCAGGATCCTGATTGATTTTCTAACATCATCTGAAAATACTGCAGAGGCGTGCCACCTGGCTGTGCCTGATATTCGGGAACCACTATTTTAGACCTCATTTCTTCTTTAACAGTGGCTTAGTCTGTGCCTAAGGAATAGGGAAACTGATGATTTCCTAGACATTTTCCTGGTATGTATGAATTATACATGTGAATTAAAGTTTGCCACAAATTTTGCATAACTGACATCCTCAAAATCTCAGTTGCTTTCATCAATAGATTTTTTTTCTCACCCAGGAACCCGGGGACCTGCTGAGGTGACCCTGCCTTGGGATGTGCGTCAGGTGCCAGTGGGCTCCTCATGTCATCAGAGTCAGGGTTCCAAGCTGAAGGAGTCCCTCCTACCTAACAGTGCTGTTGGCCCAGCTGCTTAGAAGAGCTTGATAATAGCTGGGGTGCTTCCTAAAGCCTCTGCATAGAAGGGCCATGCTGTCAATTTTGCCTCTATTCTCCAGGCCAAAGCAGTCTACTGAACAAACCCAACATTCGAAATTTCAAGTATCCAGCTTCACCTCTATCAGGTTCAGGTGTAATGCCGGAGAGTCAATGTTTGCTGGTCAATCATAAATTCTACCACAGTCTGTCATTTTGGTCATGGAAAATCACTATTCATATTCCTTTATTCTGCACACAACATATATTCAGCCTGCCCTAAAGAAGACATTGTGAAATTCTCATCAAAACATGGTATACGCCTCAAAACCCAGGACCACATTATTCTCTTCACATTAATCCAGGTGTGAGTGCCTGCTCCTATTTTACACACACACATTCACACCTTCAACATAAAATACTGAGAGAGAGCCAAAATAATTCAAATAAATACTCCCATTCAGAAAAAAAGGAGGTGACTCATAGCAGTAATAATCACTGCAATCCTAATCACTGTTAATCTAATATTAAAAGGTCTGCTACCCAGGAGTAACAAATATTCCTTGAATAGGCCTGCTGTTGTTCCCAGGAAGTTGCTTTCGACTCCTTCCTCTGGGACATCTTTTTTTTCTTTGTTCTCCTTGGCCACCTTCAAGATAGACTTGGAAAATACCTACTTCTTATTATCTGAGCAGAATACTTAAGCTGCTTTCTGCCTATAAAAATTTAATAAACTAAACTCAATTTTACATTTTGAATTGTCATAGTCTCTTTTAATCACGCTTCTATCAAAAAAAAACCCTAATCACCTCTATATGCCTATAACTACATATACTACTAAATATATGTATATACATATTTATGTAAACTCAATCACAGGTACTTTGAGATTATGTCTTCCATGAACCTCCACCTGGACCTCCTTCATTGACTTTGGTCCAACTAAAGGATTTACTGAGGCTATTAATCCAATCACAATTTTAAGATTTTATTTATTCACTTCTAGAGAGAGGGGAAAGGAGGAAGAGAAGGAGAGAAACTCAGTGAATGGTTGTCTCTCACGCACCCCCAAATAAAGATATGGCCCACAACCCAGCCATGTGCCCTGACTGGGAATTGAACTGGCGACCCTTTCATTTTGCAAACCAGTACTCAATCCACTGAGCCACGCCAGCCAGGGCTAATCACATTTCTTAACAAATGTCTTATGGCTTAAAGTATATCCGAATTTTATCTTTTACTGGAAAAAGATGGACAGACAGTATTTCATTTTGTATCCCTTCTAATCTTGGATTTTCTAGATGCTTCCTCCCACCCCCTTTCACTTCTTCAAACAGGAGGATTTTTTTTTTCTGACCTCACCTACTCTTTATAGTACTTTATACAGTGACATTAATAAAACACCATTCCACCTAGTAATTTTCTTCTAAGAAATTCTTTAATTAAGTGTATATTTTGCCTCTCAAATATTCCAGGACAGAAGGCCTACCCAATGTTTTGCCACTATATCACATGGCCAACAACAGTTCGACCTCTAAAAATGGACTCATTGTTAGCCACTTGGCTTCAGAGCCAGTCCCAAATGTTATGGGTTATCTTAACCTTAGTGATAAAGTTACTTAACAACATCGAAACTTTTTATATTGTCACTTTGAGAATGTTCCCTGTTAGGTAACATTAAAGGCATCTGAGAGCACAATAACTGTTATGGTAGAATTGCAATATTGCTTTTCGGTGTTGTTACCCTCCGCCCTTCCTGCTTTATGGAGTGCAATCACTTCAGACTGCCTGCAGTAGAGATCTTATAGTATTTATGTTCATATCTTGTCTTAGTTTTGTTACTGTAAAGTTCTATTTGGTAGAAATGTGGAGTTTCTTGAGAGCCATGAAAAAGGGAAATGAGCAACATTTACTTTGAACTGATTCTAAAAGGGCTTTATGCTCCTATATCCTTAGGCAGACTTTTACACCTAAGCGAGTTACTCTATCTTTGTGCCTTCTTACTTTGTCTCTGTTTTTCCAGATCGGTGTTTAGGAGCATAAACTTTGTAAATGAGAAATAATGCTGTTTTCTACCTTGTAGAAGTGCTAAATATTTTTAAATTTTTGTTCAATTACACTTTTCCCCCTTTTCCCCCCATAACTCTCCCCTGCCCCTCTCCCACATTCAATCCTCCCTCCGCTCCATTGTCCTCGTCCATGGGTCCTTTATACATGCTCCTTGACGTGACTCTCCCCTTCTTTCCCATTATCCCTCCCCCTCCCCCACCCCTCTGGTCAGATTGGTCTTTATTTTCATGTCCCTGTTTCTATTTTGCTCACTTGCTTGTTTTGTTGATTAGGTTCTGCTATAGGTGAGATCATATGGTATTTGTCTTTCACCTTCTGACTTATTTAACTTAGCATAATGCTCTCCAGTTCCATCCATGCTATCATGAAGGGTAGGGTTTCCTTCTTTCTTTCTGCTATATATTTTTAAAACAGTCAAAATCAGGGGTGTCAAACTATTTTCACCAGGGGCCAAATCAGCCTCGGGGTTGCCTTCAAAGGGCCAAATGTAACTTTAGGACTGTATAAATGTAACTACTCCTTAACAGTTAAGTGAGAGCTCAGTGCTGCCGCCAGGTAGAAACAAGTTGGAGGGCTGGATTTGGCCCACGGGCCTTGTGTTTGTCACCTCTAGTCAAAATACTATAATAGTCTTTTTAAACGCAAACAAAAATCGTATACCATGTGGTTCTCTCGCTCCGTTTAGTCTTTTATGTCCACTATTGTGTTTAAGAATATTCCATCATTACAATCACTGTAAACTACCAAGTGTATTCACGTTGTCAGGTGCCTGATACATGCACAATAAATAGCATAAACTCAATAACTACTGTTACCTAAAACTCTTTTAAGCAAAACCTGAAGTCCATTTCAAATTATAGAATACTGTTAAATCAACAACTTAATAATCCCATTCCTCCATCTCTTTTTTATATTATATTTTGCTCCCATTTTTTAACAATTCATCTTTCAGTGCACAATTCAAATGGTGTTTCCTCTCCCTCCTACCCAAACACACATACAAGGTGGGGCAAAGGTAGGTTTATAGTTGTTCATGTGAAAAATAATACAATAATTACTAATTAATGATACAAGAATAAACTGTTTTATGTACTCATAACTGTAAACCTACTTTTGCCCCACCCTGTATATACACACATCCCTAAGTAATTAAGTGATAGCATCTCTTTCCTAATTACCTTTTAATTTTTAGCAACTGAACAATTCTTTGTCTTTTATTAGATCACTTACAGATATGATTGTATTATTTTTACCTATGAGGACACAGGAGCCCAAGTTAGCTAAGTGACTTATTCAAGACCATTATCAACTAATGGCAATAACAGAATAATGATCCAAATACACTAACTCTTAATTCAGTATTTCTTTATGTGTGATACATGAATAAATGCAGTACACAAACGCAGGTTAGAACTTTGTAAAATCACACTATATTTCTAAACCCTTGATACCGAATGTCTGAACAATGTCTCATCTTTTCTAACTTCACTGTATGTAGTATTATTTTGCTGTCCAGATAGTCTTGTTTTAAAACAAGCCACACAATTCCATCAATTTTATGTCATCCTGCATCTTTTCTTTTTAGCTTCAGTTATACACTTATCTCTTACGACATGTTGAAACCATCGTGATCTATTTTAAAATTCTATGAAAAAGAAAATTTCTATGTGTAACTTCTTTTGGCGCTATCAAATATTTATTTATCTAGATTATTTATTACAGATCCTGTTATGCTTTAACAGAGGATCTCTTTTAACATTTAAAGAACAAACAAACAAAACCACTGGCAGCCAAAAGGGTATTCTCTATGACTTTAAACTCAGGATCTTCCTGTGGTGAGCAGGGCATTTTGGATGCCTCCCAGAGCAAGGTCAATGTCAGGAGACAGGACTTGCTCTGCCTTTCCTGAACCTTCAAAATATTTCACCTGAGTCCGTGCTTTAGGGACTGGTGCTTTATATTAGCGCTGGGGCCTCCACTGAGAATGTTGTCTCTGTTATTTCAGCAGACTGGGCAATCTATGGACAGCATAAAGGTGATCAGAGAAAATTTATATATGTAGGGCAATTTAAGCACTCCAAAATGCTTTCAAATTAAAAAAAAAAGCTACAATATATATAAGAATAGTTTGGGATGATCACATGTTTACAAATTGGGATTATGATCTGAATTCAAATGGTATCTTTCTAGTTTACCTTCTCTTAATATATATGCAAGAGTTGGGTGTGAAACTTTGGTGTTGGAGACTTAAGTTTCATAATCAATTACCCCAGAAACTACTACTTAAATATTCCATGCATATTCTTGTTCAGTTGTTTTGTTCAGTAGTAGGAGCATAAATAGGAACAAAAGAAGTCTGAACCCCATTACATAGCATGAACCAGAATTCTTAAAGATAGGAAATTTAAAAAAAGAAAGAAATGAAGCTTCAACCTGAGCATCTATATTCATCCATAAATTAATTCTACCGCACAATTAATTAATGAAGATAGCCACTTAGAGCCATGATCTGTGTTTTGAATAAGTAAATGAAGTTCCTGATCCTCATTAGCACATCTTAATCATAGATTATATTTAAAATATCCATGAAAACCCTGGCTGGTGTGGCTCAGTGGATTGAGTGCCCGTCTGTGAAGTAAAGAGGTGCAGATTCAATTTCCAGTCAGGGCACCTGCCTGGATTGCCAGCCAGGTTCCCAGTAGGGGGCGTGTGAGGGGCAACCACATTGACTTTTCTCTCCTTTCTCCTTCCCTTCCCCTCCCTCTAAAAATAAATAAATAAAATATTTCAAAAAATAAAATAAAATATCCATGACAAATCCTTGTTTACCACCGTATAAAATTCTGGGCCTTATTTAGTACAGTTAGTCAAAAGGCTTGGCTATAGTTTGCCTGAATGGCAGCTTCAAATCATGGAGATACGGGGGCTTTGATATTGCCTGAACTGGTTAGATTCCTGCAGGGTCCCATGAAATTCATATGTATGCAAATTTCAGGTTCTACATTAGAAATATAATGCCGTCTTCATGGGACTTTTATAAGGTATATAAATAATATATCTGAAGGGCCTGTTTGATATCAGAAACTCAGAAATGATTAGCTATTCTTACCCCTGAGATAGTCCTTCATACCAGAGTGGCACAAGAAGATTCCTCAGGAGGTCAGGAGCTAACAGGGTTGGGCTGTACTTAAGGATATTATTTGCATATCGACAACTTTCATAAACACACCTTCCTAAAATTGATCCATGTAAGACTGTGTCTGTGCTGTGCAAATTCTCTTCCCAGCATCCTCTCACAATTACCATCCTCCTATGCTACTTAGGAGTAACAGAGAGACAAAGAGCACATTCAATTTCTCCCAATTCAAATCTTGCAGTGGAGCATTGACTGTTAAAAATGTCTGGACTAAATAAAGAGACAGTTCTAGAATGCATTATAACGAGGAAAAACTCCTGGAAAGCAAAGAGGGTTTTTGTAAGGAAAAAACAACAGAGGCACTTTTTATTTTGTCTTGGTGAAATGTTCATGGCAAGCCTTCCCGGTTTTCTTTCTGTCTCTCCTCCCCCCTTACTCACTCTCTGTCTCCCTGTCTACTCATTAAGTACAAGTCAGAAGTGATATGGTTACCATGGAATATAAATTACCACTTTTCTTCACATTAAAACATTGTCAGGCTTAAAAAATTATAAAATTAAAATTTTCTTATTTAGCTGGGTCATTTGCTAATTCAGTTTAATGAGAAAACATCTTCATACATTAAATTAGCTAAATTTGCTGCTACAATATCTATCTATCTATCTATCTATATACACGTATTTAAAGCTTCTGTTAATCAGAGTTCTCCAAAGAAACAGAACCAATTTCATATGCACACTTATTTCAGGAAGTGGCTCCTGTGATTATAGAGGCTGAGGGTCGCTTGATCTGCCCTGTGTCTCTTGACCCAGGAAAGCTGGTGATGCATTCAGTCTGAGTCCAAAGGCCTGAAAACCAGAAGAGCCAAAGGTGTTAAAGAACAAAATTCAACCTGGTATATTTGCAGAATTTACTGGCTTTTTCAAAGGATTGGCAAATCTGGCACCATCCTATTTAGCAACTGGAAGGGCACACAGAGAGATTGTTTTTGTAGGCAGGAAGGTGTGGCAGGGAAAAGAAAAGAAAGGATTGTTGTTAGGCCAGATCATCTTCTTTTGAGGGGAAGGAAATGGCAAAGGTTTATCTTATCAAGGACATTACCTCATCAGTATTGATCAGGAAATCCTAGATTGATAGTTTTAAAGTTCCACTCCTAGGAGGAGCATAAATTCCAATTAGGTTAGTTATTAAGTTTTGGGTTGATGACAGGGTTTATCAAAAGTGACTCCTTTTTTGCTGTTGCTTCCTTCTTTAAAAATTAGATGAAATTAGATGACATGAGATGAGATGTCCCAGCTCAGCATTGGGGCAGGGAAAAGGGGAATTCTTCCTTTGTCTTTCATTCTAATCAAGCCCTGGTTATAGTGGATGATATTTATTCACATTACAGCTGCCAATATACTTTACTGGGTCTATCGATTCAAATGATAATTTCACCCAGAAACACCTCACAGACAAGTAGAAATAAATTGAATGTTGTTACCCTGCATCCAGTTAAAGGTTAACATAAAAATCATTATGAAGCATATCAACAATATCTAAAAAGCCAAGTTGTGGGGGGGTTCCACCCATAGGGCCTCCCCCAACCCACCCCGCCAGAGATGAGAATAAGTCTACCAAGACTTGATCTGCTTGGGGAGGAAAGGTGGCCGATCTCTCAAAGGAGAAGGGCCAAGAACCTTTTCCTGAATGGGCTTTTATTGGGTTCCATTTGCACAGGAATACAGGTAAAGCTCATCAGTCATTGTCAGGCAGTAAGGATCAAACAACAGATAACAAACAAAGAACTCTGAGGGCTTATTCTGAGTCAGGGTCAGTTAGCTAAAGGGCTATAAGATTTTGGGAAACAAATTCATTTCAGGCTTGGACCCTTATCATTTAAATTGAGGGTATTAGCAAAGCAGGTTTCACAGGGTTTTATGCATTCTTTCTTAGGCCTGATCTCCCCAGGGAACCTGCCTTTTCCAGCACAGGGCCGCACCCACCTCTGGCATTGTTTCAGGCTTAAATGGAGCAGAGGAATTAAGGCAGCCAAGAGATTAGGAAACTTCTTGTAGACAGAATGAGGACTCAGGCTATGTCAAAGCTGAGGGGCGAGGGTCCATCACTCCCTTTTTCTATAGCCCCCCAAGTCCTACCCTGTGGGCCTCTTGGTGACCATTCCTGTCTTAGGTCATCCCTCCCTTGAGGAATCTTACCTGTCATTGGCTAACTAGTCAGGCTCAGGGCCAAGCAGGGTAAAGTAAAGTGGGCAGGGGCAGTGCCCCTGCCAGGGAGATAAGCTTTGTCTCCTTAGTGGCTTATGGTCCCGAGGTCTCTGACTCAGCCTTAACCATGGGGGTTACAGCTTCTGAAACCAGGCAGGGTGGTTCCCAACACGAGGTCATATACCTTTACAACTAATTAAGTCATGATAATCATTTATGTAAGTATATTTCTGATTTATTAAATTATGAAAAAGGTTCAATTTAATTTTTTCAATTTATGCAGTAATGAAAAAGCAACACTACTGTTTGTACATTTAAATCTGTACAGACCTCCTTAGGGGGTGATTACCAATACTATCATTATGAAAGTACATATTTTTCCTTTGCAATTAGCTTTCTCACATAGTTTTATTTTGATATCAGAAAAGTTTATTATGAAAATTTCTATAACATGGAAGGGACAACCTGACATATTGTGGCATCTGATTGAGGCAAAGCATCATCTATACTTGCCACAAATGTTGAACTGTTAGACACAAATTTTCATGCATTGGCAATATGGAGGGCACACAAACAGTTAAACAACAGTATGAGAAAACACAAAGTCACATTGTTAGATTTTCTATGGAGAATTACTCTGGTTGCTTCAACAAAATTAATGTCATGGATAAAGGCCAGTTTGGAGAATTAAAGGCTAGTTTGGAGGATTAAAGTGACTCTGGGTTAAAGGAGTTCAAACATATACAACAAACAAATGCAGTCTGTGAACCTGATATCTTAGATTAAAAATTAATAACAGAATAAAATATATTTAGGACAAGTAGGGAAATGTAAATATAAATTGAGATGGTGTTGTGAAATTATTGTGGATTTTCTAGGTGGTAAAAGTGGTATTAAGTTTATGTTATAGAATGTCTTTATTCTTAAGAAATTCTACAAAAGTATTTGGTAGTGAAATATTAGGGTGTTCTTGATACACTACCAAGTGTTTCAGGAAATAGCAAGTATACATGCGTGTTGTGGGGAAGGGGACACGTGGGAACCTGTATATGGATGACTGTACAGCGATGTCATATGTAATAAAATTGTAATAATGAATCTGGTGAAGAGTATATGAGTATAGTATTTTCAACTTTTTAATAGGTTTGATAGCTCTCATACCTTGAAAATTTTTAAAATAAAAAGCTTGTGAAAACATTAGATTGGCCTTTCAAAAATATGTGAAGGAAGATATACTTTTCCAACATCCTAAAGGTTTAGTGGACCATGGTATGTGAACAAGTCATTGAAGAATATTCTTTAAACAGGGGAACCCTTTAAGAGAGGCTATAGATGTATTATCCATATGGAAAACAGAATCCAAGCTTCAATGTACATAAAACAAGATGCATTTCTGGACTTTGTGATGTAGTTTTACGCAATATAGATTTTATCTTATGAAAAATTTTAATGGAGTTACAGTTTGCCAGATTGCTTGCTGTATAAACTAGGCATCAAGGAGAGAACGAAATTAAGGCATAAAATGTCTTGAGCTTCAACATATGCTTAGAGAATAACCTCACATCTGTCCATTTCAGATGGTAGCATATGAATAACTAGCTCTGTGTTTTGCTAAATTTATCTAACCTCACCGTCCAGTCCACTAATTTGCATACATTAAAAATCAAAGATATTTCCTTGTATTACCCTCCACTAGCACGTGCTCTTGGCAGATGACAATACCTGTTGCTTCACTGAGATGAGTGAGGCCAGCTAGTGAGGAAACTTTCTCTTCTTGCTACATACCACATGCTTGAGTTTAGGGCCTTAACTCATAAAGGCTTCCTCAGTTCTATAATCCAGGTCCTCCTTCCTCTGGGTTCTGGAGGACCTCTGGTTCCACTATTGCTGAAATCATATGGTATTTGTCTTTCGCCTCCTGGCTTATAACTTCACTTAGCATAATGCTCTCCAGTTCCATCCATGCTGTCATGAAGGGTATAAGCTCCTTCTTTCTTTCTGCTGCATAGAATTCCATTGTGTAAACGTACCCAGTTTCTTGATCCACTCATTTACTGATGGGCAACTAGGCTGCTTCCAGCACTTGGCTATTGTAAATTGTGCTTCTATGAACATTGGGGTGTATAGGTTCTTTTGAAT
The DNA here is from genome assembly GCF_022682495.2 of Desmodus rotundus. Taxonomy (NCBI): domain Eukaryota; kingdom Metazoa; phylum Chordata; class Mammalia; order Chiroptera; family Phyllostomidae; genus Desmodus; species Desmodus rotundus. Next base: position 68,868,119 of record NC_071399.1, on the reverse strand, counting down.
TAATGTTTTGGGGTTCTTAGGGTATAATCCCAGCAGTGGATTTTCAACTCATTTCTTTCTTACTTGTTCTCTTCTATAAACTTTTAAAGAGCTCATAGTTCTCCTGTCTGGAAACACTAAAATATCATTCCCTAGATTAAGATGCTTGTCTCTAGCTAGACCTAGGGCAATCTTTATTGTTTAGTAGTGTTGTAGGTGTTGTTTATAATTGTCTCCCCACTTATTGGAATTTAACCTTAGGTTGTGGCATTTCATTAACATAATTACCATTAAGATACTGATGACATAAGAAAAATCCAGTGAAAATTTATTTCAAAAATTTTCATCAACTTCTGTAACATTTAGTCAGTTGATATCACCATTACATTTGAAATGCTTTCATCCATCTGTTTCAGTGGCAGTAATATCTCCTGTTTCTCTCCTTTCATTCTGCTGCTTTCTCATCCCCTTAGTATCAGTGTCCCTGAAGTCCTCCTATTGTTCTCACTTTACAAACCATCCTGAAGTGACCCCATTCTGTTAGGTTCAACTCCTAACGACATGCTGTTGAGTCCGTAGTACCTACATGTACTTCCAACTCCATGATTCAACAATTGAACCAAGTATATTTCTCCAATCTTGTCCTTTTCTTCTCTCTTCAGCCTCTCTAAAAGGCACAGTCATCCTGCAAGTCACATAATCTCTAAACTTCAAAATCGCTTGAAAAACTTCTCTCTTTATCACTCTAAACTCAGGCACTAACCCCCGTGGGTCTCATCTCCATGGGCTGAGATGAGGTCCTCATTATTTTGGGTTTGTAGGGCCATCACAGTGACTTGATTAGCCTTGAAGAATAGGGAGCATGGTGGGCAAGGGGGCAGTCTCTAATCCCCCTCCAATTTCTGGGTTCAGTTCTGGACTCTGCCACGTTATAGCTAGGTGGCACTGGACAGTTTACTTTATCTCCCATTTCCCAACTTTTGAATTTTTTAAATGGGGGTAGTCACATTGCCTATATCATAGGGTTGTTGTAATAGTTGCATTCACATACACAAAATCCCACCTGGCATATAGTAAATGCTTTATCAGGATTATTGTAGCTTTCCTTAAATATAGCTTTCAAGATACACGTAATTTTTTTCACAATTAAAGCACTTTATGATTTCACCCCCACACCCTTAACTTATTTCAGTTAACTCTTGCCCGTCCCCAGAAAGAATCCTGAGATTCAGCAACAGGACACTTAAGCCCGATGCAATGTTGTGTGTTTTTGGTTTTGTTTTTGTTTCCAGACCTTCAGGTCTGTTTCCTTTGCTTTTTTAACATTAGCATTGTGTGTGTGTGTGTGTGTGTGTGTGTATTATTCCAGGTCGATAGGGTAGCTTCAAAGAAATGCAGAATATATTTCTGGGGTGAAGGGGTATTGCACTGTAAGAGCACACAGCAGGATCAGGGCTGACCTGCCTTTTTGAGGGAAAGATAAATCTTTAAGCTTGAACTTTTCTAAGAACTGGATTTTCTTACATCGAATTATTGTAACAATACTATCTATCTGTTCCTGGAAATATTGTGACAACATTATCCATTTGATATGCACTTGTAAAAATAATATCAGGGCAGTGACATTCAGAGCAAAACTCTCAAGATAGAAATTGATCATCTTTTGGAAGTAGTAGCCAGCATTGATAGCTAGTAGAGAAAACCTATCCCCACAATTATTCTTTCTTCTTTCTTCTCTGTCAAAACTGATGGTCTTCAAAATGGAAAGGGCAGGAAAGGTATTGGCTAAGGCAAATAAAATGTCAGCTGGGGAAGAAAGATTGTAAACAACTCTTCAAAATAAGTTTAGTTTTTTGTCTAGATATTTGGTACTAAAATGCTATGCATGTACAAATGAAAGTTTCTCATTATTAGAAATCAGGAAAGAACTAATAAGACTAGAGAAAAAGAAATTAGCTCTTTTCAGAAAAGGGAGAAAAGGGCTTTTAAGACTAGTCCAATGAGCTTTGTATTAATGGAAAAGTGGACTCATGAATTTTAAGATTTTGTGAAAAAATTAGTGATCATTATTCATGATTTGTTGAATTAATATGAATAATAAAATAAATGTGATAGAAAGAGTATATCTATATTTCAGTATGACATTTGATTTTTCTATACATATAAAGTAAAATAATATGTACATATGAAAAATATTTGTTATTAGTCGAGCAATTTTATTTAATAAAATTGTTAAAGAATAGAAATATGGAAAGTTTTCCACTGTCCTCTCTTTGGGTTTTATTATTCAGTAGTTTCATTTATTAATTTGCTGAAAGTTAGAAATCATACTCATCAAATTTGTGTGATGACAAGTTAGAAAATATTGCAAAATTTTATATGATACAATTCAATACAATGTTAGCAGCTGATGTTTAATAAACATGTAAGCTCTTCATTATGTCCAAAAATAATATAAATATGTAGAAGGTGTCTTTGTAGTGCTGTACATTATGCACAACTCAGGTTTTAACTGACAGTGGTATTTCTACCTCTTTTTTTTTTTAAGATTTTATTTATTTATTTTTAGAGAGAGGAGAAAGGAAGGAGGAAGAGAGGGAGAGAAATATCAATGTGTGGTTACTTCTCACACACCCCCTACTGGAGACCTGGCCTGCAACTCAGGCATGTGCCCTGACTGGAAATCAAACCAGTGACCCTTAGGTTCACAGGCCCACACTCAACCCACTGAGCTAAGAGGTAGCTTCTTTTACTATCACTATGCAGATTTAGTTATGGGCCTAGTACTTTAAAACAAAACATAGCTAGATATGAATTCTTTCTCCAGGGATTGCAGTTAAAAATGGTACCACTGAGATAAAAATTAATCAATTACTAGTTATCTGTTAATGGAAAACAAACAAACAAAAACATGATTTCAAAGTATATCGCTTAGGTCAATGCTATCATTGAGGTATGTCACGTGTGAAGCCAAGAAAACTGACACTAAATAGATGAGAGTTTTTAAAAATCATCTATGTTTTGACTGCTTGTGACATCCAAAATACTATTTCTACTGCTTGAACAAAAAAGGATAAATTATTTGGTACTCCAAAAACTTTCCTGATAAGATTTATACAAAATTACCTTTTATTTTTAAGCTATATTCTAAGTAGAATTTGGGTTACATGTACTTTCTATGTATATAGAAAGTGGTTGCCTAAAATAAACATGCAACCAATAAAACAGTAACCAAAACTGTTTTATATTTTTATTGAAATTTCATTTTATAAGAAGGACCTAAAAGGATGTTCTCCCTCTTTTATTTTTAAATATGGTACATTTTTTCCTTTCTCATACCATGTAAAGTCTTACAGTATAATTATACACTAAGAATTCAATTAAATTATCTGAATAGAGTGATAGAAGCAGAATAAACGCTTCATTTTACAGTTATTCTTCTCTATTTTGAAAAAAATAGAAATGACTTCATGATTAGAAAACTTGTTCTCCCATTCTTATGTTGTATATTTCAGCTGGATACCTGAGGAAAACAAAATAGCATTAATTTTTGGAAAGGCAATAACCTTTAGAACATGGGAAATTAATAAAAAGTAAAATTAATATATATGAATCATATATATTCATATGCATTCATATATATATTCACATATATACTATATATATAATTCCAAGGTAAATTTTTAAATATTTTGGTTTATAACCTATTTTAAAGACTAAGAAATAGTGGTATTGTGAGGTCTACCCTTTGATTTATATCTGTTTTTAACTGTGAATTTTTCTTTAGACTAAGCATAAATAATTTATGTCTTCATTTTCTTTTGTAATGTCTCTTTCAATGCTGTGTAAGCTCTGTAATTCCAGTATGAGAATTTCAGTTATTTTGTTTGTTTTTACACCATGAAGTCCAGACTAGCCAGTGAAGGAGTTATAGATGAGTATCTTTTGACACACAGACTAGTAGACACATAGAAAAAACTATAATTTAACTAATATATAGGATGCATTGTTTATTTTTTAGACAGATTGTTGAAAAGACTATAACTTAATAAAATAAGTATTGATGAGGCATTTACAAGGGCAACATAAGAATAATGATCTCTCCTTTAAGTGGAATCTAATCAACAAAACAAATAGCAAAGCAGAACCAGAGACATGGAAATAAAGAACAAACTGACAGTGACCAGAGGGAAGTGGGAGGGGATAATGGGAAAGAACAAGAAAGGTCTAGTCAGGGAACTTGTATAAAGGACCTATGGTTATGGACAACAGGGTGGGATTAACTGTGGGAGCAGGGGCGGGGGCAGGGGTAAAAATGTGGGAAAACTCTAACTGAAAAACAATAAAAAAATAATAATTTGGAAATATTTCAGAATCTAGTTTTTTACATTTGAAATTGACTTTTGTTGTTTGCTTTTTGTTAGTGAAGATACCTCTGGGATTTCAGTGACAGAAAATGATGGGGAGCCCTGGCTGGTAGCTCAGTTGGTTAGAGCATCGCCCCAGTAAGCCAAGGTTGGGTTTTGTTCTCTGGTCAGGGCACATACAAGAAGCAACCAATGAATGCGTAAAATATGTGGCACAACACATGGCTCTCTCTCTCTCAAATAAATAAAATAAAAAATAATAATAGAGAGAAGAACATAAAAGTTTGACTGCCACTCACTTTTCAGAGTTTGCCTAAAGATAATTTTGTTGTCTGTTTAATTCATACATGTAATATGTTGCCAGATTCCATGGTCATGTCTCCATGCTTATCTTAATGGATCTATTGAAGGTATTTAATGCACTTCAGCTCTCACACTTTACTTGGCCCTCTGAGATACCAATATTTGTTGGGATTGTTTGTTTGATTCTCCCTGACCCAGTGGAACATGTGTAAATATTGCCAATACAAAATATGGTACTCAAATTTATAGTTCAAATTTTTAATTTGCCCTAGAACTCAAGAATGTATAACCAATAGCCTAATTAAGATTACCACTTGGGTGTATACTGGCACTGAATTCTTGCTTATATTAGTGTCTCCTGCCTCTTTTTCCACTCAGTATGGGTCAAAATCATTCTCCAAGTTGCTCAGGTCAAAAACCTTGAAATAATCCATGATTCTTCTTTACCTCTCTCCCCATCACACTTCATATTCAACCCAAGCACGCATTCTCTTAGCAGTACCTTTGGAAAATACCTCAAACACTTTTTGTTGTCTTTACTATTTCTAAATTAGTTCAAATAAATTTGATTTTCCTTCAAAGAAAACTACTCAGCCATAAAAAAGGAAAAAAATTTTCCCTTTCCTACAGTATGAATGGATCTAGAGAACATATGCTAAGTGAAATAAGCCAGTCAGAGAAAAAGAGATACCATATGATTTCACACATATGTGGAATATAATGAACAAGCTGAACTAACAAGCAAAATAGAGACAGACTCACAGATAGAGAGCCAGATGACAGCTAAGTAGGGGCGAGGGTAGAGGTTGGAGGGATTGAGCAAAAGTGTGGAATTGTGGGATGGAGGAGGGAGGGAGTGAAAAGGGACTAAACAGTGATGGAAACAGAACAATAAAAAATTTACCTTTTGTTGTGTGGTTGTTTTTGTTCAACACCAGTTAGTTCCCTTATCTATAGTTAGAGTGAGGAGTCATAAATCATGTGTATCTCACCCTGTGTGAAATATCCTCCCATTGAAAGAAACATGGGGAACTGGGACCACCCAAGAGAGCAGGAAGTTTGTGCCTTCCAGCCCCTGCTCAGGACTTGAGTGTACACTCTCTGAGTGTAGTACAACACTTGTTTTATTAAAGGTTTATTTAGTTTTATCTCTTATACTTTATTATCTCTTATTTAGCTCATTACTTAAATCACCACATGTTCAAAGTATTGGCATCCATTTTCATGGCTAGAAATGCATTCTTATAGTATCTCAGAAGCAACTGAATGAGAAAATAAGATGTTGCAATATATATAGTAATAGAGAAAGTTTTAATTTTTAAAATTTTTATTTATTTTTTAGTTTTATGAAGCAAATCAATGGTCCCTTTGGTCTCCAAATCCTCACAAGGAGTGAGAAACACTGTGTCTCTGTTTATATTATTTTCTTGTTTTGTGTTTTAGCAAATGAGTATGATTTTTTAATATTTATTTTTTAAAATTATTTCAATGTAAAATGAGACAGTGCTAGGCAAGTTTTGTTTTGGTTTTTGTTTGTTTATTTTGCTATGTAATGGACCATCAACAAAGCTGAGGTAGATAGATTATAGATAATGGTAGATCCAATCTCCACACCACTAGCTAAATTACAAAAAGATGCAAATGGATGTTTTTGGCATTTCCCTTTATATTTTTCATGAGTACAATAACTCAAGTCCCATTATTATTCTAGGCGACAGCATTTTTAAAGTATATATTTCTACATATATGTGAGAAACTCAAAATCTACATTTCACTTAATCAGGGGCATCCAACCTGCAGCCTGAGGGTCTTACATGGCTCAGGATGATTATGAATGTGGCCCCCAAAAAGTCATCAATTTACTTATAACAACATGAGGTTTTTTTGTGATTATGTGTCCCAATGTACTTAATGTGTGGCTCAAGACAACTCTTCTTTTTACAGTGTGGCCCAGAGACTCAAAAAGGTTGGACACCCCTAAAAATCATAAGTATTTCAATATATACTTATGTAGATGTATTATGTGTATTTGTGTGAATCCTCAGAAAACATTTTTTGAGTGAGAATAAAGTTATTGAAAGGAACTTATAATGAAGTCTCACTTTATTATAATTTTACAGTGAATCTTTGAGGTAGATATATTTTATTTTTTTTATTGTTGTTCTACTACAGTTGTCCCAATTTTCCCCATTGTTCTCCCTGCCCCACCCACCCCCTACTCCCACAGTCAATCTCCACCCTGTTGTCCACGTCCATGTGTAATTTATACTTGTTCTTTAGCTATGCCCTTCCCCTTCTTTCTACCACTATCCCCCTCCCCTCTGGTCCCTGTCACTCTGTGCCTTGTTTCCATGCCTCTGGTTCTGTTTTGCTTGTCTGTTTGTTTTGTTCATTAGGTTCCTCTTTTGGTGACATCATATGGTATTTGCCTTTTGCAGCCTGCCTTATTTCACTTAGCATAATGCTCTCCGGTTCCATCCATGCTGTGGTGAAGAGTAGGAGCTCCTTCTTTCTGCTGAGTAGTATTCCATTGTGTAAATGTACCACATTTTTTGATCCACTCATTTATAGATGGGTACTTCTATAAATGAGGCTATCATCTTTCTATTTCTTTAAAATAAGTAAATAACACTGCTATGAACATTGGGGTTCTTTTGAATTGATGCTTCAGGATTTTTAGGGTATAATCCCAGCAGATATAGACATATTTTAAATTCAGATATAGATACTTGATACATTGAAACATAACAAGTATCAAATATACATTTTCTATTCCTGATTTGTGTCATAAGATGTTGATTCTCATATTATTTTTAGATTAAGTTACCACAGCATTTCCCTTAATACTGATGAAATCTAACAAAATGCTAGATTCATAATTGCAATCAGATTGTTAATATAAAAATAAAATGAGGAAGAATTTGTGCATATGTATTAACCTGGAAAGATCTAATGGTTATTTATATTACTCTATACAAGAAAATACAAATTTTCTTCAATTGTATTATGTTATAGATTTTATCATAATAAAATCTACTTTTTTTCTAAGAAATCATTCAAGGAAATAATTTATTATTCATTCAACTTTTTTATTAGAATTTATTTTCCTTCTAATTAATAAGAGAATTTTTTGCAGAATTCTTTAATATGACCTTTGTTTAATAAAATATTTAATATTGGTACCTTGTTACAAATATCACATTTAACTACTTTTTAGCTTTATAATATTTGTAAAGAAAGGTGCCATTTAAACCATCATATTTTATAATTACTGTTCTTTGTTATAAACATAGGTGCATTTGAAAATAAAAACAAGCAGTATAAGTTAAATTTAAAATGATTTAGTCATGTGCCCTAGCTGGTGTCGCTCAGTGGATAAATGCCAGCCTGTGAACCAAAAGGTAGCCAGTTCAATTCCCAGTCAGGGCACATGTCTGGATTGAGGGCCAGGTTCCCAGTAGGGGGCATGCAGGAGGCAACCACACATTGATGTTTCTCTTCCTCTCTTTATCCTTCCCTTCCCTCTCTCTAAAAATAAATAAAATCTTTAAAAAATAAGATAAAATAATTTAGTCATGTTGATCCTTTCATGGGGCTATCATCTTTCTATTTCTTTAAAATAAGTATATAAATTTAGGGGAAACACAATTGGTAGTTAACACCAATTCTTTCCCTGAGCAATCAGGATCTACAGGAACTAATTTACATGGATGTGTGTATGTGTAAAATGTTTATATACTTGCTTTAAAATTCATTCTTGCAATTTTGTTTGAGTGCATGTGTGTTAGCATTTTGCAGTATGTGGAGAATAGACATATATGTTTTCACAATGCAGACATTAGCACTGTTTTATCTGACTGTGAAAAATAATAGTAACCTCAAGTAAATTTTTAGCTTTAGTTATTTAGTACATTTGTGTGTAAAAATTTTCTCAGATTTATTTTCTCAAAAATATTGAAAGTATACATAAGACACCATATGATATATTGATTTAATAATTTGGGTTGCAACTCCTTAAAGAAGATACTTATATACGCAGGAATATTAATGCATGGATATGTCTGTTAATTTCAAAGGTTTTGCGTTCATATTATCATTCTAAAAACCTGCACAACAGGAAATTACTTTGTAAGACATTGCATTAACTGGTTTTACCCTCTTAATTGAAAATACTTGTAATATACAGGGTCCAGCACAAATAACACCCCTTTTTTATTATAAAATCTTTTATTACAAAATCATAAGCATGTAATTCTGTAACATAATATCACACTCAAGCACACCATATGACATCATAGGTGAAATGTTCAAATTAAAACTATTAATTATTACACCCATATTATTACCCTACCAACTACACTCAAGCAAGCCTTCCTTCTGCTGGACCCTGTGTATATACCCATATCTATCTATCTATCTATATCCACACACACGTATATATCTTCATAAAAGTATTAAAATAAAATTGTGTAGCAATTTTAATTATAAATGCAATTATTAAAGTGATCATTCAAATTTAGTGGTTTTAGTTAGTTATTTTTTAGCTAGTACAGTAACTTTGATTTTGTTTATTTAGCATGACATTTTATTTCACAGAATAAAATTATTTAAGGCTAACAAAAGTAGAAAAACAATGATAACATTTTAACTAAAAGCATATTTAAAACTAAAAATTCTGTCTCTAAGGACCTTCAGCTAACTTTTAACTATGTCACATGCAGTCTTGGTAATAGAAATGTGATACAGGAATAGTTAGTTAATATTAAAGTTACCAGTGCATTGTCATCAGCAAAGAGAATAATAAAAAGTGGAAATGAATTAATCAAGGAAGGTGACAGGGTAAATGTCATCTGTCAGTGAGACTTTATTTGCTGGTCCTACATTTCCCCGTCTCTAAGATCTACACCATAGTTGATAATCCTCCATTCCTGAACTTTGGCTCTATTTCAAGTCTCTTACTGCTGGTATTCCATTTCGATTAACCAATCATTTGATAATAAATTCATTAAGGATAATGATTTAAAACTTCTCACATACACCAGGTATTTGGCCATTAGTTGGCCTTAGAGATTAGTCCCAGATAAACATTATAATCAGTATAATAAATTAACAACCATGTGTAAGAGTTATTGTACATGGTTCAATACCTAAAGATGGGTTTAAAGATTTGAATAGTCCATTGATCTCCAGGTCTTTAGATTGTACCTTCATTATAACTCCTGAATCCATGCCCATTACCTTAACACTCCTCGTATTAAGTGCGATCTATATTGTATCTGACTTGGTCCAGTTCTGTTTCATCTGCTCCCTAGATAACTACAGTAGTCTCTCAATGCACCTTTCTGTCCATAATAGCTTCTCCTTCTATTCATGTGTTGAACTTTCTCACTCTCCTGCTTTAAGTGGTTAAATACTTGCAACAGCTCTTTTCTAACTGTTCTGTGATGACAAGTTCCATGAAATATTAATGGGGGTTATACTCTGTGCCATTCACTTTCTTAAAAATTAACAAATATAAGATAAATTAAATACTATCTCAAAGATAAATGTATTTGGAAGATAGAGCTAAACAAAATAAAGCTTGTTTTATTTCTTCTCATATCCTCTATGATTTTCAAACGAAACAGGAATCTCTAATGAAAGGAAGTGAATATGGCATTTTTCAAATTGATTCACTCTTTCAATTTTGATCTCATGATAAAAGTACTCCATAAAAAACATCTCATTAGGTGTTAAAAGATCAATTTTAATCTCTTTTAAATGTCACTCAAAATGTTTTCAGTCTCTATTCACAAGATACCTCTATATGCATCTTAGTGTATGTAATTGCTTCTTATCTGAATATAGCATCCACTTTCCTCTGACCCTTTTATATTTTCCTTTGAAATTTTATTAATTCTCTTATTTATCAAGAAATGTTCATATCATGCTTAAGGCACGGCTTGCATGTGACTTGACTGTCAATACTTTAAAATATTTTTAGTATTACAGGTAAAATTTATTTATTTATAATTTGTATGTTTATAACTGGTATTTCAGTTTAAGCTTATTTTTATATATTTATTTTACAATTATGATTTGTTTCTTTTTTAAACTGAATGCAAATATATTTTTTCTGTTTTTCCATTTGCCTTTTTTATGATTGTTTTTTAAGAATCTTTTAAAGATTTTGGTATCATTATGCTATCTTAACATGTCTGCATTTTATATAAGGTAATGAATGACCTAAGTAATTTTTAATGTCCCAAGATCATTTGTTAAATAATCTGTCATTTTGTCATAGACTTGAAGTATCTAGTGTGGGTATATTTTGTATTTATGCTGCTTGGGGTTCACTGAAGATTTTTCAGGGGAAGATGTGTAGACTAAAGTATTTATCGAATTTAGGATCATTAAAAACCAGTTTTTAAACTATTTTCTCTGTCTCACTTTCTCTCACTTTGCTTTCTGAGTCTCCAATTATAATATAATAGATCACTTAATATTCTCCCACATGTCATTGAGGGTCTGTTTATTTTATTCACAAATTGTTATCCTTTCTGTTTTTTACTGACTCTGTTCTGCCAACTCCAGCTATTACATTCATCCATTAGTTTCTTATTTTAGGTATTGTGCTTTTCAGTTCTTGAATTTCCTTTCATTTTCTGTTAGATTCTATTTCCCTAATTGCCTTGCGCATCAAGACCACACTTTCCTTTAATTCTTTCTATTTAAAATAGCTTCTTTAAGGCCTCCTCTACTACCCACATGTGGATCATTTTAGAGTCTTTTTCTGTTGACTTTTTTTTTTTGAGTAGTATTTGATGTATCTTTTGTTCTTCATGTTACAGAACAGATGGGAGGGTGTGGCTCACGATAAATTATTACAGAAAGGATCCCCCCTTTCTCTGTCTCTGGAGGTTCCCGCCACAAACACACCTACTAGGTTCGAAATGCCCGCCGCCAGAGGAAAGATGTCTCAATGCCAGAGACTGAAGAAAAGGAAATAAATTATTTATTTAAAAGTTACACAGACTTAGAGTAATGACTTAATGTCTTCATTAAGATACTAAAGTCCTCTAGAATACCCACAGATACACAGTCCTTCCCTCTCCCTCTGCCCAGTCCGGGGTACCGTATCTCAGGAAAAGAAGTAGAAGTCCGTGATTCAGGCTCCCGGCACCATCAGCTGTGTGGCTGCTGCAATCTCCAGTTAATCCAAAGCCATGTGGCACCTTCTCACGGCCCACCAGCAAGAGTCCTTCCTCCCCTTTTCTTCCCGGCAAAGTCTCTCCTGCTGCCTAAGCCACGTGGCAAAAAGGAGCACTCCAAAACCACATGGTTCTCTTTCCTCTCCTCCAAAACCGCATGGTCTTCTCTATTCACTTCGCCAAAGCTGCATGATCCTCTCCCTTCTCCCCCAAAACCTCGTGGTCCCCTCTCTTCTCCTTCAGAACCGAGTGGTCTTCTCTCTCCATGGCTGCAGTGCCTAGGTTTAAATCCCAGTGCCTGTCTTCCTTTGCAGCCCCATTTCCGACTCCTCCTACAATCAGTTACACCTGCCAGCATTTCCTATTCTTCCAGCTTTACTGGGCTGCCATAGTAAGTTTGGGCAGGTGTGGCCCCATGGCATGGAGCCAATCTTTGCCAAGCTCTCACGCAGGCTCTGTAACCAGGGGGAGTTGCTTCCCAGTTACATCTTGGGTGGAATTCACTCCCATCCCCCTGGCTCAAAGCATGCCCACAGCTATTTAACATATCTATGAAACCAGTTAAAGGTTATAGATATGTTAAATGACTATGCCAGGGGTTAGCTGCAAAGCTGTTGCTACATAAAACAGGTCTGAATGGCCCTGTTCCACGTGTCCCTTCCCCAAGCTCAGGCTTGTTGGGGTGAGGACATCCAATATATATTTTTCTAGTATTTCCTGAACACCTTGAGTTCTGGATCCCATTACAAATCCCTATTAGGGGCCCTCCTCTTGGCTGCACCCTGTTTCATTCACATGTTTAGTCATATTTAATAGCATGATAAACATTGTGTTTATGTAATTAAGAGTATGCATTAGGCTGTCTTCTTTTAAAGAGTGTTGATTTTTGTTCTATCAAGCACTTATTTTACTGCAAGCCTGTTTTGGTAACATTCAGGATTGACTGAAGGCTTTGTTAAGGTGGGTATAGTGTAACTTTTACTCTACTGTACAGGTTTTACTCCTAAGATATATTTCTGATACTTCAATAGAATGCCAGATTATAAGGTCTTCCACTGTGGCAGAACCAAAACTCCAATGTCAAGGTTCCCAGTACTGTTTGACCTCAAGAACCTCAGCTCTTATCTCAGCCCAAGAGCAGCCCTTGTCTCCTAAGTCTTGTGAAGTCTCCCTGTGCTTATGCAGCCCGACTCCTGGACAAGGTCCTGCAGAGAATTATCCCACATACTTCTAGACCCCATGCTTCCCACCCACAGCTTTGGTCAGTCCCCTCCTTTCCGGTGCATAATTCTGTTATTTTTACTCTTTTACCAGCCCAAACTTCAATTTATGTTCCTTCAGCTTAATGGAACCAAAGTATGCTGCTTGAGTTCTACCTCCCTATCCTAGAATTGAAAAATGGACCCTAGGCAGAGAGCTAGAGTGCACGTTTATGTCCTCAAAGAGATTGCAGCCTGCTCTACCTATAGTCCAACACCTGAAAACAGTTACCTAGAGCATTTCGCCTAATTTCATAACTATTTATGGAAGGAGGGCAAATATAGCACCATTTCCTTTTCCTTGACTGAAACCTGTTACTGATTTGAACAGTCAATAGCCCTTATGAACATTATCCAATTATTTTTACTCTATCTCTTGATCTGTCTATGCCTGGAATTATTTTAATTACCTTGGTACCAATCCTAGGTACTGGTTGAAGTAGAAGTAATAAGGTAGCAGAAATAAGTAAGTTTGAGCCATGTGTTCATGCAATTTACTTCTGGATCTACTTAAGCCCGTTCCCATACATATAGCATCTCTATATAGTAGTGGAATGCTGATGCACACATCCTCCTTTTTGATTTTTTCATCATAATGGGCTCATCATTTCACACTGGCCTACTGGTCAGCATTCAGTCTTTTGTGGCCCAGTAGTAAACCAGGAGGTGATTCTCAAATGGAGAAAGTTTATTGGAATAAAAACTATGATTTTGCTCACAAAACCCTTCTAGGCTGTATTTCTCTAATTGGGCTGCCTGCCATCCCTCGGCTCCCCACTGCATCCCTGTAAGCTATTGACACTTTTACTTACACTTCTATTTGATCTTCTGGATCAGAAGGCCCAAGATGTAGAACAGCTTGTTCAACAGCTTAAACCTGCAGCAAAGGCACTTCTTGTTCAGGGCCTCAGAAAAACAAGTAGACTTATGAGTTTATCAGAAAATCTTGGGTATAGGTTTTTGTGTGTTATGTCTCCAACAAAATTATACACATTCTTTCATTTTAATGATAACTTCTTAATATTTTCAAAATGCCATACCCCTAAAATTTTCACCGCTGTGACAGACACCTTAAATTGTGCAGGATTTTTTCCCCACTGCCTGGCAAAAAGAACATTTAGCATACTGCTTATTTCCTACCCAACAGAACCAATAACCATAATATCATAGTTGTCATGGAAATGTGTGATGTTTTATGGGATGTCAAAGTAATAAAAGTTCTTGCAAACCACAGGGAGAGTGATCATACACCTGTGGTAAGACATTGAAGTCATGCTGAGGTTTCTGATTTCCCTTAACGTTGATTAAGAAAAAAGCATTACACAAAGTCTATATTTACATACTAAGTGCCATAGGTTGTGTTGATTTTTCTCTTTAAAAATATCACATCTGGAACATCAGCTATGATTTTCATCACTACTTGATTTTATTTGCGACATGCTAGTATTATTCAAGATCCATCTGGAACTTGCACCTGCCATATGGGTGGATTAATTTGGGATATAATAGAATCTGTACCTGTTCATATGTTAAATGTTTAATGTGGCACTAGGTTCGGTAAGTACCTGATGAATACAGAACAGCTTTGAATGAACTACAGTAGTACGTGTTGATTGTTCCACTATGGGCCTGACAGTATGGGTAAGAAAGCCAATGAGAAGTGTGGCAGTTTCTCAATACATCTTTTCCTAGTGTGCATTTTCTGGGACCATGGAAAAACTGCAGGTTGAGTCCATTGGCCAGTTCACACACCAGGGTTTAGACTTAAGCAAATACACAATTTATAATCTGGCTGTCATAGGCTTCCTCTGTGATAACTATGGTGACATTTTATAGTTGTGAGCTACTTGCTTCAGTTCAGAGATAATATTTAATAATTCCTGGAATATTTTGTTTTCTTTTTTAATTTTCCAATGTCTAGGGCCCAATGTTTGGATAAATATTTCTATTACAGATTTGTAGCAATTTTCATGGTTGTTTCTTAAAAGAACCCAGTCTTATAATTAGTGAGGAAGCTCTCAATCTCTTAACTAATTTAAATAAAGTAATTTAGGAAAATAACATAGAGTCCCAGCATCATATTTCAACTCAGATTGCTCACAAATGATCTATATTTTTGATGATTAAATAGACTAATAACCTCATAGACCATCTATTTCATGCAGCTCCCTCATGATAACTTGTTATGTGCAGAGATCTTTATGGGTAACTCAAGTTCACTGATCACCACTCCATTCTTTTGATCACAATAAGCAGACATTTTTTTTAATAAAGGGTGAGTTTTTTTTAATAAAGAGTAAATATTTTTGGCTCTCTAGGGCATATGGTCTCTGTCACAACTCTCTGATTTTGCTGTTGTGGCAAGAAAGCAGCCATAGGCAACATATGATGTAATCAAATGGGTGTGCTGTGTGCTAATTAAACCTCATTTACCTAAATGGTGGGAGGCTTGGCTGGACAATCGGCAGTGGTCTGTGGAGATAATAGAGCCTACAATGTCTTTAATTCTTCATCTAGTACAATGTCTAATACAATATTGCCATGGATATCAAAGAGCTCAATTTAATTGTATCAGAACTAATAGTTTACTGAACAGAGAGCTTTAGAAGTATGCCATTGGTCTCCTTGACAATGAATTTCTTAACAGTGAAAGAATGCTATACTATTCAGTAGTTATGGTTAAACATGTTGGTTAAAATAAATCAATGTTATCATTTCAATATATGTAAGATTTCTTCTTCTACAGCAGAGGTGGCAAACACAAGGCCCGAGGGCCAAATCCAGCCCAACACCTTGTTTCTATCTGGCGGCAGTGCTAAGCACCTTGCCCCTAGTTAAGGAGTAGTTACATTTATACAGTCCTAAAATTATATTCGGCCCTTTTAAGGCAACCCTGAGGCTGATGTGGCCCCTGGTGAAAATGAGGTCGATACCCCTGTGTATGCTGGGAAATGTCGGCATCACAGATTCCAGGATCCCTATTACTTCAGGCTTCCATTAGGCCGTAATCCATTTTAGAGCCAGCCCTTTGAGTCCAGGGTGAGTAGAACCACATCGATTTATCTCACCCAGGTCAATCTTAATCCAACACTCTCTGAAGCTTTTTCTGCAGGGAATTCCCAGGTACCTGTCTACACGAGTTATACATTGTTATAATTACTTTTGTGGATGGTAGATCTTCTTAGAGGGGAGCTTGAATTAATTAATCACTCATTCATCAATTTCCAACTGCATTCCATATTAGGAGCACTCTCAGAATTTTATAACCTTTCTCATTTCCAGAATCTCCTTTTGAAAAATTGTATTTGTTTTATTTCCTCCAGAAGTTGCCTTTTTTGTTGAGAATGTTCAGCCTATGAATGTGGTTTACTTACCCACCATTCTTATCATGCCCTCAACCATAGGAAGGTTTTATAGAATATCAAGTTTTCCTCATTTTGAGTTTAAAGTTCTTGAAAATATCTTGTTTCAGTTTTGTAATTTCAAATATTTAATATTTCTAATTTAAAACAAGTAAATCTGTGGATTATTCATTATAAAATTTAAAAAATATTTATATGCTATATGATTATTATAAAGGTAGATATAATTTTTCAAGCAATAAGTTGTATTGCACCGATGCACCTCATTCATAAAAGTACTCTTTTTAGTTCACAAATACCATTGGTCACATTTTCACTTCTGTCATATCTTTGGAAATCTACATAACAGGTTACATTAGAAAACAGCTTCAAATATACATTCTATTTATTTCCGCAAGCATCCTATAAGAAGGTGTCATAATGGTACTCTTACAGATAAATTAACTGAGTTCAGAATGTAGGAACTTATGGTGTCTAGGAAATATATACTTTACTCTGGCTCATAAGTTCCTCTGATTTTATTGTTCTGTCTTACCAAGGGTTGTGTGTGTGTGTGTGTGTGTGTGTTTCAATACTTCTGATAAAAAGCCTTACTTAAAATTTCAATTATCTAATAAAAGAGAACTATACCCAAAAGCAACATTAATGACTATATTCATCTTTCTTGTTTTTAAGTACTAACACCTGGTGCTTGAACTTTATCCACCATATTTTCCAGATCTAAACCACTCTCTTGGGGGGTGGTTTAAAATCAGTGTTTGTAACATAGCCAGGCATTTATTTTGGCACTGGTTTACTCTTCCATGCCAACATATGATGATAATGCTGCATTCTCTAGTATTATAATACAAAGTTAATTTGGGGGGAGGGAAGAAGGTGAGACTGAGTGGAGATGGGGAAAGGGAGAAAAAGCAGGAACAACTGTAACAACATAATCAATTAAAATGAAATTTTTAATTAATTTATTTAAATTTCCTCATGTCTTCTTTCTTTTTTTTTTAATTTCAAATCTTATTTTAAGTATAGGATTTTCAAGTTTAAATAAATGTGTAAGATTGTATTATATTGACTGAGAATTTTTGGTCATTTTTGATATTTGGTATTGTTTATAATCATGACTTTTTAAAAGATATTATTGTAATAATGACTTATTTTGGCTTTAAAATTGAAATAATATGTTCTTTAAATAAAATATTTAAGCAATACAAAAAAGAAAAATATAGCAAACTTTTAATTTCTCACTAAGAAATATTTTTACAAGTTAAATATTTATTTAATGGAAACATACTGTATTATTAAGAGATATACATTGCCTGTATGTACACTAAATTTGAAGAGCTAAAAGAAGCAATTATTTTTTTCACTTAAATAAAAGCATCTTTCACTACATTCAGATCTTGCCCAAGGAATAGCTATGGGTAATTCTTTATTTGATAGTATAGAGTTGTTTCTTACATTATTCTCTCCAAACAGAACCTAAATCATCACTCAAGAGAAAGAGAAAAGTATTTGCAAATTTATTTTGCTATTTTAGTTCTACTCTTAGTCACAAACTTTAGAGAAATAATCATAAGGTTGGAATCTAGTCTTGGATATCCTTGTTTGGAATAAATACATCATACCTGTGTTTAAAATTAATTGTTTTTTAGTATGTTTAGTGTATTCTTTAAGATTTTTATGATATACATAAATGCATTATTAGAGAATGTAAAAGACTATATATTCTGGTTATAAGAAGTATGTGTGTGGTTTCTTTTTCCTTCTGTGTTCTGGAAGTTTCTCGAAATTCAGCAATAACAAGTCCTGTAAACATTTACTAACTTTTCTCTGAGTGACAGGCACCCTGTTAGGTTTGGGGATAAAAATGTTTTTACCAAAAACATATTTTTTTGTTTTATGAAGCAACCAAGCAAACCAAATCATATGTTACAATTGGTACTTGGCCAAGGCTGTCTTCTCATAGAATGTTCTTCACTCATTTATTTGGCAAATAGTTATTATACTTCTCAAATATTCTACATTCCATCAACGTTTTCAAACCATGCTAGGAAATTAGCATGTCAGAGTATCAACACCCCACCACAGGCTCTGAGGATTAGAAGAAATCTTTCCAAAAGAAGTGGTATTTGAACTAACCTCTGAAGGTTTCAGTGAAGTTATCCATAAAAATGTCAATGGGTTGTAAAAGTTACAGGTAAAGAAAAATATGTGTATAAAATCTCTAGAAGAAAGATGTGACATATTGCAGAAACTGGAATTACTTAGTATGGCTAGAATTAGAGCCTGCACTAAAGGGTATTAAAGTTGAAAAAGTTTCAGATCATATAAGAAATTACACAGGATATGTAATTTGAACCAGGAAGGCATGAAGTTTGAGGGCTGGTTGGCAATAGGCAGAATTTATGATGTAATAGCTTTAGATCAGCACATAGGTAAGTGTTTTAAAGTGAAAACAGATGTGTGGTTGTTGGGTTTTGTAGCTTTTTAAAAGTTAATTCACAGTCTAATCTTCTAGAAGTAACTATTTCCTGATGCAAGACCTAAATTACTTCTTGCCGATACTGCTGAGCACAGAAATAGAAAAATACTAGTATTCTTCATCTCTGAATTGTTTGGACCAGGAAAAGCAAATGACGTTTAGCCCTGAGTTGTTTAGCACAGAAAGAAGAATGTATGTTGGTCAGTTCTCAGCAATTAAGGTAAGAAATGAAAATGAAAGCTAAATAAAGTCACAAAAAAAACCTCTAGTGCCATTGGCAAGATAAATTTTACTAGATGGACGATTGAGGAAGTAAAATTGACATGGATTGAGAAGTGTTCAGAGAATCAAGAATTAAGATAATGAATGCATCAACACTTTCTAGATATATTATTATTGTAGGAAATAGAGAGGAATTGCCATAGCTGATATAGTACATAACATCAAGAAAAGTTTTTATTCATTTTATTGTTTTATATTTCTTAGTTTGGGGGAACCTTAAGCAAGTTTAAATTCTGAGGGGAAGAGGTCATATTGTGTGTTTTAAATTGCATTTCCTGTAACTTGAAGCTGTATGTTGTTGGGGCACAATAACGATAAAGATTATAGTGTCATTACAACATCTGAGGGACTCTCAGATTGGAAACACACTGTATAATTCATTTAAGTTGAAGATATAAAAATTAGACAATAATAGAAATAATCCAACAACAGCTTTTAAAATTTTAAGGTCTCAATTGTTGAACTAATAAGGCTGGATATGTGATGGGAAGAATTTTAAATAGCAAACTTTAGCTTAAAAACCATAGTTGTTCTGATGTAGACACTCTGTTTTTAAATCCTGAGTCAAAGGTCAAGGACAAAAAGTCCTACTCAAGCATGCGATCAGGAAATGATTTATGAGAAAACGTGCAAGCACCGTGACAGTGACTTTATAGGGAAGAAATCAAGTCGAACTAACAGAACCATTTCTCTGACAGATCAACCAACCTTCAAAACTGACTTGTTTTCAGATATTATATGGATAAACTCAAAGCATAAGAAATTTAAGGAAAAAAAATCAAGGAGTGAGAGCATCTCTGAAAAAATAGTTTGGAAGCCAGTTTCTAAGCTGCGTTTTTGTTTTGTTTTGTTTTTTAAGATTTATTTATTCAAAATTTTCAGAAAAAGCCCAAGACCATAGTATAGTCCATACTTGTTAGGGTAACTAGATTACATTACAGAAGTTACTATCTTGACAGTGATTAGCTTTTAGACTGTGTTAATCCTGTCAAGTTTTACACTCTGTTTATTTTATGTGTATGGTTTACTTGCTTTGTAAGAAATTAACATAAGGAAGTGAATGGAGCCTTTGTTCCTAACCTCCTTTGAGCCAATGTGGAGTAATTCTGCAGGACAGTCTTTGATATCTCCACTTAGAGAGTTTGTTCATGCAGTCTGCTACCAGACCACAAACACCGGATCATAATGGGGCAGCTTTAATCTACTGGGCAAACTATAACTCTGACTTAATTCTCCTTAGTTCCCTGAGAGCGGTAATAATATGTTCATTCCAGATTTAAAATGCATCCTGCAGAGCAGTTTGTGACTTTTCTGTTCAATGTGTTAATATGTGGAAGAATTTTGCAGCTCCTGCTGCATATTCCTGAGCCTAAGTCCCTAAAACATATGCTGGGAAATGACCGTATTCCGGGGTTGTAATTTACAAACTTGTGAAAGGAAAACAGATGGTACAGCAAAACTTCTATTAGTTTTAAATATTTAAGGAGAAAGTTGTAAAATAGGATACAAATAACCATATTATGTAGACAAATATTGTAGATAACAGAATACACATCATTTTAATGGGTTTAGATTTGCAAATTTGTCTGTAGTATTTTTTGGATTCTATAGGCACAAAAAATACTTTTGGAAATAATATCAGTTATATTTTCTCTTGTCTAACTCTAATGGACTTCATTTATTTTTTCCTTGCTTACACTACACTTGCAGGTCCCTCCAGAAAATTGTTGACTAAAAGCAGTACTTCATTTTCTTTTTCAATCTCAAGGAGGAAAGGTTTTGATTAAATATTATGTTTGCTATATGAATGAATTAGTTGTCTTTATGTGACTGAAATGTGTCCAACTTAGTTGTGATGCATTATCAACTGTATACAGGGTCTGGCACAAACAATGTCCCTTTTTATTACAAAATCTTTTATTACAAAATCATAAGCATGTAATTCTGTAACATAGCAATATCACACTCCAGCACACCATGTGACATTTTAGGTGAAATGTTCAAAGAAAACTGTAAATTATTACACCCACATTATTACCCTACTAAGCACACTCAAGCAGGCCTTACTTTTGCTGGACCCTGGGATATATGATATACCTAGCTTCATATGCAAATGTGTAAAAATGTATTTCATACATTTTTATATACATATATTTTTAAATATACATTCCTGTATTTGGTTGCTAATATTTGGTTTAGGTTGCTGCAAATATATTTTGGAGAGAGAGTGGCCATTATTTCTTCTTCCTTGTAACATCTTTTTTAAGTTTGTATCAATGTTATATTTAACTCATTCAATGAGTTGGGGAACATGTTCTCTTACTCTATTCTTTGACAAGTTCTAAGAAAAAAACCTTGAGAGTTATATTAGTTTTACAGTGATGTATAGTTTTTATTTGTTTTACCATAAAATGTAGAGAATTTATAGTGAACCTTGAATCTCTGTCTTGATGTCTTTAACACATTGTTGAAAACTTTTGACCATTATTTTTCAGATCCCTTTTGCCTCCTCAAGGTTCTCCTCTGCTTTAACTATAATTATATGAATATTATCACTTCTTACCATGTTTTATTTATGAAAATAGCGGTTATTGTCTTTCTCTCAATATTTTAGTTTAAATATTTTCTGTTTGTTTTTTAGACCACTATGTATTTTTCATTGACATCCAATCTGCAAATGCAGTTCATCTAAAGTTAATTATTTTTATAATTAAATCTCAAAATTTTGAATTATTACATTTTCTGATTTATTTCCATTTTATTTTTCACATAATGTCATGTTCTGTGAAACCATCCAGCTCATTATCTATACTAAAAGATACTGATGACAGTTATTTTCACACCTATTAAATAACTAACTATGATTCATCTATTCAGAGGAATCTCTAGCACCTACGAGCCTGTTTCTTTCTGTTTTTCTCCATTGGTCCTGTTTCTTTAGAGGCCTGCTATTTTTCTTTCTTTACTGTCAAGGGTCATATATGTGTAAAAATCATAGAGTCTGGATGAGGTTATCTTTTTCTAAAGAGTACTTACATTGACTGTTTGCTGACTTTTAGATTAGAGATCACCTCAATGCATTTAGGGATTTCATTGATTCAAATCTAAGTTTCAGCCTCTGTATTACTTTGCCTATTTCCTCAGCCCCTAAATAGCCCATAAAGTCTAGGTATTTATCAACTAAATTAAAGCCTGTGTATTTATCAGAGTCCCTCATCCTTGTTGGTCCTTAAATTCAAATGTTTATTTTTCAAGCTCTTTTTAACTCCTCAACCTTCCATAAGCCATTTTCTGCTTGTCTAGCATGGCTTAGGAATCAGCAAATTCCTCTAGGGAAAAAGCAGTACACAATGACAGCCTTACCCTATCTTTCCTCCTTTATGGCCACTAATTTATCTTTCTGGCTACTTTTAGAGCCCATAATTCCAGTATCCATTGTTTTCTGCAAACCCCATGATATTGACAAAAGTCCTGCTTAGCTGCTCCATTACACTGAGAGTCTCAGACTCTTACCCTATGCTGCTTATAATTAGTAAATACCTAGAGAGGGAAGGAAAAATCAGTGTAGAATTTTAATCTGACTTCCATGAATTTTCCTTTTTTTGTTAGATCTTGGCCTTTCATGTTCTAGCTGCTTCAGTAGCTATTATTAAATTCAAATAATTATTTTGATATTATATGTAACATTTTTTTCTGGTGTTCTTGGTGAGAGCTTTAGTCAGCTACAAGTTATTGCATTGTAATTGGAAGCAGTATTCTCCATATTCCTGTCTTGATATCAGTTATTTCATCATTATTGTTATGGATCTAATTTATTTTCATTTTAAAATTGTTTTAAGGAGTTTTCATCAGAATACTTGCTTGGTTCTGCTAGGTATATCATGCATCTGAGGACATGGAGAGTTTTCTCCTTGACGGGGGGCGTGGTATTTAGAGTCTCCAGCATGGGCCTGTCTACGGTATTAATAGATGCAGTAGCCATACTTATGTGCCATGACAGTTATTTTTGAGATCTTGAAGTTTAGTACATATAAACAGATAATTAAAATATAAAGACTGAGCTAATACTTTCTGTATTTTTGCATGATTTTGTTTAACCAGTTGGGAACAAAATATGATGTTCAACAATTTATAATTTATTATCAGTCTTTTATGAAACATGTTTCATATCTTCTTATAATAAAATTCACCTACTTTTGTAAAGCAACAATTGCTATACCTGACAAGAATCGTGACTTAGAATAGTATAATTAGATGATCTACCTCAATATCTAATTGACTAAATTAACATTTTTAGCATTTAATTTTAAAATAGGTGTGTTTGTATTTTACTATGTCTGTGACTTTTTCAGCTTTATTAATTTTAGGTCATTTATAAATACAGATAACCTATCTTCTAAATCTTTTTAAGACAGAAAAACCAGATAACTTATAATTCATTTATTGCTTCCTGGAGAAAGTCATTTAACCCAAAATAGATTTGTTCCTCATATTAATAATGGTGAACATAGGGAGAGAGTCGTTGCTTCCCCCTGTGAGTTTCTGAAACTCTGTACGTCATTCTGGACAGTTGGTGGTGCTAATAACACCACTTTTGTGTGTGTGGTTTGCAGGCTGTCAGGAACTGGCCATTCGCTGGCATCTCAAAGTGGTCTGGACTCCAGTAGCTCCGAAGAATTCTATCAGGCTGTTCACCATGCTGAGCAAACCTTCAGGAAAATGGAAAGTTACTTGAAACAACAGCAACTCTGTGACGTCATCCTGATTGTCGGGAACAGAAAGATCCCTGCACATAGGTATAGTAATCTGTCTGTATTGGGCTTATGGATTTGTGTATTAAAGATGATAGTCTGGGATGTCGATTGCAAAATATCATGATTAGAGAATTAAGAATCCATAGTTCTAAGAAAGCTTGGGTATTTTTCTTTTAGTTATTTAAGTAATCTTCTAAAGAAATAAAGTAAATATAAACATTTCAAAATATATAACGTCCTCTAACTAAGATTGATAAATATTCTGTTTTATATGACTCACAATTATACTAAGTGGAAATCAATTTTAACTTAGGTATATGTACCTAAGATCTGAAATATGTTGCCTTCATTCCAAAATTGAGTGGACTCAGGGTATCTCAGGTACATAGTATGTGTTTCAACTAGAAAATTTGAAGTATTTCATATTCATGTATTTATTTTACATTTATTACAAGTTATTTACCTAATGGCACACTGATATTATTTTTTACTTTATTTTTATTGTTTACACTATGACAGAAGTATCCTTCCCCCCTTTGCCCACCTCCCCTGCCCTAACCCCTAAAGCTAATACAGTTTTAAACATTTCTTATATATTTATAATTGACAATTTCAAGTTTTATGAACTATATATCTCATTATTTTGTACCATATTGATTTGCTATCAGTTTACTTATGAAAATTCATTAAATTTGCTGTTAGCTTTTTACTCAGTTTTTCTTCTTTTTTAAAAAATTTTAAGTAAAAAAAGAATCATAATTTAATTTTGAGGCTGATTATCTTAAGTAGTTTAATATATGGGCAAAATAGCCCTAGATTACCTTGATATATGTTATTTAATACTATTAATACTAATGAATTAATAGAAAGGATAAACTATCTACATATAAATTTCCAATGAACTCCTTTTTCCCTATAATTTTTAAATTAGATTGTATTATCTAGATAATATAAATGCATATACATGTGGATTATTAAAGGGATTCCAGAAAAAGATTGCTCTATTTCTACCATAACAATATTAAAATATGGACACTAAAATTGAACCAATACACTAAAAAGGCATGGGAAGGATAAAATGACATTAAATAATAAATCTAGATCATGTAGGTTTCAATTTGTCAGCAAACTATGGCACCAATTCTAATAATATAGTATTCACACTTATTTTTTCAAATATTTTTATGAAATTACATTAACAAATAGGTATTATTATTAAGGTATTGAACTTGCCACCACCTATTATTTGGATAAAATTATGTTATAAAATATATTTTTAATTTGAGTGTTACTTAATTTATGTTATTTATCTAATAAATTAAATAATTATAGATATTTAAGAATATAAGAATAGAGAGAGACTAAATCAACTCAAAAGCATATTAACTCATCAAATGTTCATTAATATTTTAAAGAGGTTTAAAATTTTCCTATAATTCATACAATCTTATTTTATAACCTTTCATTGGTAGTAATATAGTATTTCTTCTTTGAAGTATTTTTAATCAATGTTTTGAGCAATTCTTTCATGTTATATTCTACATTGTTTTCTTTACTACTCCTTTTATCTAGGTTGTTATAGTAATTTTTTAAAAAGGACTTTATGTATTTATTTTTGGAGAGAAGAGAAGGGGGAGAAAGAGGGAAACATGGATGTGGGAGAGAAACACTGATCAGCTGCCTCTTGCAAACGCCCCCGCTGGGGATGGAACCTGCAACCCAAGCTCGTGCCCTTGACAGTCATTGAACCCATGACCTTTCACTTGGTGGGATGAGGCCCAACCAACTGAGCCACACAGGTCAGGGCTCTATTTTCTAAATAATTTGTTTAATTAGGCAAATTGTTCCATAGTAATTCAGGTTACTAAAAAGTAATACTGCTTTGATTTAGATTAAGATATCTCAACAGTGTTTTACTTATATATATATTATTCTCAACATTTAAATATTTTATATATTTAGCAGATACTGAATTAAATGTGTTATTGTCAATCATCTACATTTTCTTTAACTGTGATGAAAAAAAATTTAGCCTAAACCTATCTGCTAAATTAATTCAAATAAGGGTTTAGATTTTGTTTACATTGTTTAAAACTTTAACACTATCTATTTTCAAAGTAATTTACATACCTATGATTCTAAGTTAAACATACATATAGTTAAACATACATATATTACCAAATATGTGGAAAATACTTAGGAGCACCTAATAAAAACAAGCATTCTTGATGTGCAGGGTGGAAGGGAATAAAGGAGGAAAATGGGACAACTGTAATAGCATAATCAATAAAATATATTTATAAAAACAAGCGTTCTTTTAAGTAATCACAGGTACATTGCACCTCCTTATTTATACTTTTGAACAATCAACTGATTGTAATTAATGCAAATTCTCTATTTGCTTTAAACAAATAATCATCTCAGTAATAAATGGATGGATTCTTAAGTTATTTTGTTATATTTTAATTAGGACAACTGAGTATCATCTTCAGGAAAAATACAATTGATTTTTCAATCATTAGCACTGAAAAAGTTTGGACTACTATAATAATTTTAAATAATAGTGAAAAAGTAATAATTTGCACTGAGATCCATGGCTCTTTTGGAGAGGTATTACAAGATAATGTCATTAGCACTGAGTAGTCATCCCTAAAGACTATGTATATCTAATTTTACATAATTATCTCATAATTTAAAACTTGCAAACACATTTCTATTTAAGTTAGTAGATCATGAGGACTAAAGGGCTCTTCATGAAACCCTTTGTGCGCTAGCTATGTTGTACACATACTTCTAACCTGATGGAGATCACAGTTATCGGTGTGTTCACGGAATAGCGTGTCTATGCAGATGTTATCACTAGCCATAGTTTTAAAAAGGTTAGCTCTGAAGGGCTAATAATTATAAAATGAAACATTAATATATTCTTAGCATGAAAAATAATCAAAATTCTAAATTTATCTGTGCTTTAGTCCTCAGAGAAATTTTCACATAAATATAGACTTCTCTAAATGGCCCAGAATAATTTATTAGCAGCAAGTGAACAAAAACATTTGAACGTAAGTTCCTGAATACTATATCTAGAGGATTTTTTGATAGGTAAGCTGCCTGTAATCAGGGATCTCAGATCTGAAAATTAGACTGACAAGATTAATATCAAAAACTGGACTGCTGAATTTTTAATGGTAAGAAAATTAAAGGAGTTTTTAGGGCCTACTCTGTTACAATGTACTAATGTATGAGTATAATGAAATATGATTCAGCTTGTGAAAATTTTCCCCTTTTATCCATTATTAAGAGTAAGTATATTAGATAGAAATAAATAAGAAAATCATAAATAATATCCTCTGAATTGGAATAATTGCATTTATAATTTTATGGGCATAGAAATGGTGTATAAGTATATAAAACTTACAGTTAACAAAAAGCTTAATCCTGGGGAGTAGGACTCATTAGGCAGGGTAGGTGAGGGACTAACATGTTTTAAAAATATATAAGCTTATATTTTTTGAACTTTTTAGAATGGGCATGCAATAATTCCTGATCAAATGAAAAATGAAATGAAAAATGAAATGATCACATTCTGTTTTTGCGCTTGTCCATGTTAAATAATGAATTTAGTTATGTCAAGAATATATACATATATTATTTTAATGTTCTATACTGAGCCTTAGTAGTGAAAATAATTGAGGCTGAAAGTGGCAATTGAAATGATGTATTTAGAAACACTTAAAACATTGAATACACTACAAAATAACTGTATTAGTAAGTTAGATATTAATACTCAGGGATAGGCAAGTAGTACTGTTTCTCTGTACTGGGGAGAAGCTAAAGATAATCTTTGATGAAAGAGGGATAACTCATTTCTTCCCTTTCATTGAATGCAACATTCGCCTCGGTGTCTCAATCAGCTGGCTGGTTCAGAATAGCTACTGTGTCCACTTAGTGCCAGGCTGGCCCCTGTAGGCATAGACTGCAGGCAGGTTCCTACGCACGCAGGCTCTCTGCTTATCCCAGCAGCACATCTTCCCCAGCAGAACAAACCTTCAGGCAGGCCCCCCGAGCTCTCAGGTTGCAGGCTGACTCCAGAGACCCCAAGCTCCAGGTTGTCCTTAGCACCAAGCCAGCCACAGTGACTCCAGATTCCAGCCACTGGGCAGGTTCCCAGACCACTCCAGTACCAAACTAGGCCCTGTGAAGCTGGGCTCAAACCAGTGGTGCCTGTTTGACCTTGGCTGACCCAGAACCTATATTTTCACACACAGACCCAGATCCCAGCCCAATCACCTCACACTCAAGTGCCAGGCCCACCCAGTGACCCTAGGCTCCAGAGCTTCCCGCGCAGACTCAGGTACTTGGCTGGTCCGCGGGTACCCAAGCACCAGGCCTGCCACCTGCTGACCAGACACCAGGCTAGCCTGTCCAAACACTGCAGCAGGAAGCCTGCCTTCAGACACCCCCCGCTGGCCCTCCCACAGTCTCTAGCTGGCTGACTGGTGAACGGCTTTGCCTGCCCAAGCCAATCTTAAGAATAGAAGAGATGCCTACTTCCTTAAAAATACAGACTTCATCACAAGTCCACAGGGTCATGAGCTGAGAGGGTATGGCACCATTAGACATGTCTTACAAAAAGTGCTAATAGGTGTTCTTTAAGCAGAAATGAAAGGAATCTGATTAGTAATGTGAAAACATGTAAAGCTAACTATGTAGACAAGTTCAGAATCATCTAATTGTAATGTGCTGGTGTGTTCATCACTTTAGTATAGAGGTTAGGGGACAACAGTGTTAAAGACAACTAGAGCTATAACAATTAGTCAATGGGTACTCTGTGTAAAAAACATGCATTGTGATACCAAGACATAAAATATGGGGAGGGGAATAAAAGGGTAGAGTTATTTACATGATTGAAATTAAGTAGTTATCAACCTAAAATAGACATATTTATGGGATGTTTTGTGTAAGTATACATACAGTACCTATACACACACAAAAATTACCAGAATCAAAGCATAATCTCACAGAAACTCATCAATTTACAAAGAAAGACAACAATGGAGGAAGAAAAAAAAAACAAGGGAACTGCAAAACAGCCAGAAAACAGTCTGGTGGCAGTGTAACTCCTAACCTATCAATAATTGCTCTAAAGGTACTTAGGTCCAATTCTCCATTCAAAAGACAGAGTAGCTGAATGAATTTTAAAATATGACCAAACTATATGCTGCCTACTAGAAACTCATTTCAGCTTTAAGGACACACAAACAATAGTTACAAAGTGAAGGAAAGGGAAAAGATATTCCATGCAATTGAAAAAAAAGACAGATTCAGGGTAGTTATACCATCAGACAAAATATACTTGAAGCCAAAACAGTAACAGAAGACAAAGCTAGTCATTATATCTTGACAAAGGCATCAATTTATTAACTGGATAAACAATTGTAAATACATATTGTGGTAATCATTTCATAATATGAGGTCTGTCCGGAAAAGGTCCAGTCATTGGTAATATAACGAGAAGAGTTTGCACAACATCGATGTAACCTGGCAGCCAAGGAGAGTGGACTGGAATGCATGTGTATGAACAATGACAATTTCACTGTACTAGTCAGTGGGGGCGGCAGACACCAGAGAGTGAACATGTGTACTGTGTGGTTGTCACATTCAAAATGACTGAGTGAGTAGAGCAATGAACCTGCATCAGATTTTGCATTAAGCTTGAACATTCCTCCATAGAAATTCTTCAGATGATTCTGAAGGCCACAGCTTTGGGCAACTGGTGACTGGCAGCTTCATCACCACAATGGGCCCACTGATGCATCCCATCTCATGCAGAATTTTTTGGCAAAACATCAAATCAACCAGGTGGTTAGCCCCCCTATAGCCCAGATTTGGTGCCCTGTGAGTTCTGGCTTTTCCCAAAACTAAAATCACCTTTAAAAGGGAAAAGATTTTAGACTGTTGAAGAGATTCAGGAAAATATGACAGGGTTGCTGATGGTGATTGGGAGAACAGTGTGAGGTCCCAATGTGGCTAATTTTGAAGGGAACCGAGGCATCATTGTCCTATGTACATTGTTTCTTGTATCTTGTATCTTCTTCAATAAATTATTTCTCATACTTCATGGCTGGATACCTTCTGGACAGACCTGGTATATAGATGTTTCAAATAGTGTATACCGTAAACTTACTTGTGCTACATGTCAATATCTCAATAACACTGGAGGAAAGGGAACCATTTACATATTATTTTAATGCCCTCCTTATGCTTACAACTGATATTCAGTGGTACATAAAGCACCTTTACTTGCATGCATTAAAAGAAATGTTTGTCAAACATATTATAGCATTGGTCTGTAGTCTTTTGATGATGCAAAAGGATATAGAATACTGTACCTTTCCTCAGGAAGTTTTTAATAATCTTGAGGAAGGAAGAATGGTCAGTAGAACACGTAAGGAAATTATTATAGTTGCAAACAACCTCAACTGATATATATGGTTTTGATTCCAAGAGCACTAGATAATCAAATAAGGAAATGAGTAACATATGAAAGAGTATTATGTAAGAGTTTCAGAGAAATTGTGTTTGAGGTCAGTCAGGGAAAGAACAGGTATGCTGCCCTGGCAGGTGTAGCTCAGGGGATTGTGCACAGGCCTGCACACCAAAGGATCGCCATTTCAAATCCCAGACAGGGCACATGCCTGGGTTGTGTGTCAGGTCCCTAGATGGGGGTGTGTGAGAGGCAACCACACATTGATGTATCTCTACCTTTCTTTCTCCTTCCCTTCTTCTCTCTAAAAATAAATACATAAAATCTTTTTTTAAAAAAAGGAATAAGTATTCTATTTTATAGTGAGAATAATGTGGAAATAGGAAAAGTAAATACTTTGTGTTTATGAATATTTTGAGGCATCAGCTTAGTGTAAGTACACTAGTTTCTAGGAAATACTGCAAAATTAAGCCATAAAGGTAGGACAAAAGTGATTATGATAGACCTTGAAAACAAGTAGAGAAGTAGACATACAAGAAATACAAGTAGAGATTTGTATTCCAAATGAGGTATATAATCAGAAAGCCACATAAGTTCTTGAAAAGAAGAGTGATGTAATTAACTCAATAATAATAATAATGCTGTTTAACACTCACTGTGTTAAATATTTCAGGGCCTGTTTGAAATGCTTTACTTATACTATCCCATTTTAACCAGAAAGGGAAGGAAATCTTTACTTTCTTTATTTTTTTCTAAGAAAATAAAAAACTAAAGAATAAAGATATTAAGATACTCGTCATTTAACTAAGAAGTAGTGAAAGTAAAATTCAAACCCAGTCATTCTGGCTGAAGAAGTAATGCACTACCAACTACAGTAATTCACAAAGATAGCTCTGAAAAATGGCCCAGCTTTAGAAAATGCACAAAGGATTAGCACTGCAAAAACTAATTTATGTTCTAGAAAGAGGTTAGAGTTAATCTAGGCCGGAAATGAGGACTGTGTAAATATCAAGAAAGAGATTAACTGAGAAATATTTTGAAGAACAGTATCACAGTCAGATTTCCTGGAAGTAGACCCAGAGACCGGAATTCAAGTGTGCACGGCTGATTTAAGGAGCGTCCTCAGGAGCAGCTTAGGGCCGAGGAAGGGGCAGATCAGGGATGTAGTCCCAGCGGGAGCCTTGCTTCAGCTTTCATTCCTAACAGGCTCTGAAGCATGACTCGCTGCAGAGTGAGTTAGTCATAACCCGAGGTAAAGAGGCAGTATATGCATATCTGAGTTCTATTAGTCATTATCTTTAGGCCCTCCTGCAGGTGAAGAGTGGGAGGGGGTTTGGGGAAGGTGGTTAAGAGGAGCAGGAGCACATAAACTCCCAGGGGCAGATCCTCTGGGTCATTAGAGATTCTAGAGAAGGGGGAGCCAGGGGCATCACCCGTCCTGAGCATATTGGTGTGCCTCTTAACACGGGTCTGGGTGGGGCAACCAGAACTCCCACACAAAAGGAAAGATGGATTTTGTGTTTTATTTGATATAGGTAATGAAGGAGAAGAGGAAATAAATCATAATTTTATAGTATCTACTCTGAAAGTTCAATATATTGGTAGTGTACCAATTAGAAACAGGGAAGTAAAAAAGGGGGGGAAGTCACATGGAAGATTTTGATTTGGTTTAGGGCATACTGGATTTGCTGGGATAACTGGGGAGAAGTTTCTGTAGGCATTCCAGACACAAGGCCAGATTTAAAACTACCATTAACTAATAATTAAGGCCATGCTCAGGAATGATTCTGAAACAACGAGTGTTAAGGCAAATATTTAGATGCCTGACTCAAAACCTGGGTCAGTGAAAGGGTCAAGGAGCTAAGAGTAGGAAGAGAAGTGAGTGCATCAGGAGTAAGCTGAGATAAGAAAGTCTGCACTGCCTTAGCTAAAGTGGAGATTGAAAGACGGACTGGGAGGTCAGCAATGTCAAACAGCACAATGAATTGGAGTGGGCTTAGGAAGGTTTAATAGATTTCTAAGGAAATACATTTGTGGTGACCTCAATAAGAGATTTTCCAGAGCGGCTGCATTTATCCATTTATATATGCATTTTTGGCTCCCACTTCCTTTGCATTAATAGAAGCTACATATGCACATATAAAGATATTACTTTCTGTTATTCACTAAATCCCTCTTCTAAAATCTAATGCAAATTTTATATTCACTAACTCTAAATGCATTAGGAAGTTTTCTGCACTTCTCTTACTGAGTTAGCAGTACTTTGTATGTTATAGTTTATGGAGAGGACCTTATGTAATTATTTAAGATTGAATTCTCTAGGTCTCATAACATTTTTCCCTATATGGATCTGGCCCTGTTGTAAATCAAGCCTTAATATGTGTAAGATTAAAATGGTTAATTTTATCTCTTATGCATTAGGAAAGATATACAGGGTCCAGCAGAAGTAATGCCTGCTTAAGTGTGGTTGGTAAGGTAATAATAAGGGTGTAATGATTCATAGTTTTAACTTGAACATTTCACCTAAATGTCATATGGTGTGCTTGAGTGCGATATTGTTATGTTACAGAATTACATGCTTATAATTTTGTAATAAAATATTTTGTAATAAAAAGGGTATTATTTGTAAAGGACCCTGTATATCCCTCTTGTTTATTACAGTTTCTTTTCATACCATACAAACTATCTTTTGTTCTTTTGATAAAACTGGTGTTTTGATGCTAATTTATCTAATTGGTATGTAATACATATTTGTTTTCTATAGTTTATTTTATTGTATATAATAAACATTTGAAGATAACTGGGTCTTAATTACTTTGTTATTCTTTGAAAATATAAAGTATTGACATGTTTAGTTACTAATTGCCCAAATAAATGTGTAACAAAGTGATAACTCCAAATAGTTCTAACATGTTACCTCCCTAGGAGTTAATACAGAAAATCACAGATCCCATAAAGTACTTCTTAAATGCATAAACTATATTTTGAAATAAAATATAAAGCAGGAATATCTATATTTGTGGAAATTAACTTTCACCATGCTCTTGACTTACATAGAAATAAATATAAAGCAGATAAAATTTCAAAATAAACAATTTAAAAAGATTTTTTTCCTTATTTGAAAGCATAAGAACTTTTAAATAGTAATGACCTGAATTGACCTTTCTTCCTGTCCTTTTTCTTACAAGGTTCTTAGAAAGAAAAGTACATCCAGAGTTTACCGTTGTGTAGTTTACAGATGTAATGATCACATTCAGTTCTCTTGATGTGTGCCCATCACTTTTGAAACATTCTGAGCCTTCTGGAGAAAAGGTGTTTGAGGGGCGCCTTGTGGTTTTCTCGCTCCAGTCCTGTTGTCCTTTCTTTACCCACGGAGACCTGGACATCCACCCACATGTCAATCCTTATGTTAAACACATGCACAAAAATGATTATTTCTATTTTTACTATTAATACATCATAGGGATTTTTCTTTTTTTTAGTCTTCTCCCTTTCTGTACTCGTAACTCTGTTTTCCATCAGTGAGTAATCTTTTCCTGAGAAGTCTGAAGAATGTACTAATTTCTTCTAATCTACTTTAAACAGAAAGAAGTTTCAGAGTTTTAAAATCAAATCTCTTTTTTCCTTTTTATTGAATTTATTGGGGTGACACTGGTTATCACAGTTATACAGGTTTCCGGTGCACAAGTCCACAACACGTCATGTGTGTATGTATTCTGGCCACTTGCACTACTTCCCAATCCTGGCTCTTATAAATAACACTGCAGTGAACACAGGGGTGCGTATATTCTTTCAAATTAGTGTCTCAGGTTTCTGTAGATACATTCCCACAAGTGGAATCGCTGGGTCATAAAGCAGTTCCATTTTATAGTTTTGAAGTGATGCCATCCTGCTAGTCACAGCAGCTGCGCCAGTCTGCATTTCCATTAACAGTGCGGAAGAGTTCCCTTTTCTCCACAGTCTCACCAACACTTTTTGTTTGTTGATGTGTTCATGGTAGTAGATTTTACACAGTGGAATACTCCTCAGCCATAAAAAAGAAGGACATCTTATCCTTTGTGACAGCATGGATAGACCTGGAAATCATTATGCCAAGTGAAATAAGCCAGAAAGAGAAAGACAAATACCATATGATTTCACTCATACATGGGATCTGATGAACAAGAAAAATAGAGAGACTCAGAGAAAGCAGTCTCACAGGTGTTGGGGTGGGGGGTTTGGGTCTGAGTTGGGGCAGAAGGATTGAGGAAAAAATTTAAAAAAGAGAAA